>NC_081356.1:125170722-126426972 GCF_030684315.1 Stegostoma tigrinum | reverse complement strand
GACACTGAGATCTCTCTGCTCATCCACACTACCAAGAATCCTACCATGAACTCAGTACTCTGTATTCCTGTTACTCCTTCCAAAGTGAATCAAAGAACAAAGAACAAAGAACAAAGAAAATTACAGCACAGGAGCAGGCCCTTTGGCCCTCCAAGCCTGCGTTGATCGAGATCCTCTGTCTAAACTTGTCATCCATTTTCTAAGAGTCTGTAACCCTCTGCCCCCTGCCCACCCATGCACCTGTCCAGATATATCTTAAAAGACACTATTGTGTCTGCGTCTACCACCTCCGCTGGCAACGCGTTCCAGGCACCCACCACCCTCTGAGTAAAGAACTTTCCACGCATATCTCCCTTAAACATTCCTCCTCTCACTTTGAACTCATGACCCCTAGTAAATGAGTCCCCCACTCTGGGAAAAAGCTTCTTGCTATCCACCCTGTCTATACCCCTCATGATTTTGATTAGATTAGATTAGATTCCCTACAGTGTGGAAACAGGCCCTTTGGCCCAACAAGTCCACACTGCTCTTTGGAACATCCCACCCAGACCCATCCCACTATAACCCCACCACCCATGAACACTATGGGCAGTTTAGCATGGCCAATCCACCTAGCCTGCACATCTTTGGACTGTGGGAGGAAACCGGAGCACCGGGAGGAAACCCATGCAGACACGGGGAGGATGTGCAAACTCCGCATAGACAGTTGCCCGACTTTGGAATTGAACTCAGGTCCGTGGTGTCGTGAGGCTGCAGTGCTAACCACTGAGCCACCATGCTGCCCCTCAATTTTGTAGACCTCAATCAGGTCCCCCCTCAATCTCTGTCTTTCTGATGAAAATAATCATAATCTCCTCAACCTCTCTTCATAGCTAGCGTCCTCCATACCAGGCAATATCCTGGTGAACCTCCACTGCACCCTCTCCAAAGCATCCACATCCTTTTGGTAACGTGGCGACCAGAACTGTACTCATGCTTTTCCACATTAAACTCCATTTGCAACCTCTCAGCCCAGCTGATCAGCTTATCTATGTCCCTCTGTAACCTGCAACAGCTTTCTGCACAATCCACAACTCCACTGGCTTTTGTGTCATCTGCAAATTTACTAACCCATACTTCTACGCCATCATCCAGGTTATTTATAAAAATGACAAACAACAGTGGCCCAAAAACAGATCCTTGCAGTACACCATGAGTAACTGAACTCCAAGATGAACATTTCCCATCAACCACCACCCTCTGTCTTCTTCCAGCTATCCTATTTCTGATCCAAACCGCTAAATCACCCTCAATCCCATGCCTCCCTATTTTCTGCAATAACCTACCGTGGGGAACCTTATCAAATGCTTTACTGAAATACCTATACACCACATCAACCACTTTACCCTCATCCACCTGTTTGGTCACCTTCTTAAAGAACTCACTAAGGTTTGTGAGGCATGACCTACCCTTCACAAAATTGTGATGACTATCCCTAATCAAATTATTCTTTTCGAGATGATTATAAATCCTATCTCTTATAGTACTTTCCAACACTTTACCCACAACCAAAGTAATGCTCACTGGCCTATAATTACCAGGGTTGTTTCTACTCCCCTTCTTGAACAAGGGGACAACATTTCCTCCAGTCTTCTGGCACTATTCCTATAGACAATGATGGCATAAAGATCAAAGCCAAAGGCTCTGCAATCTCATCCCTAGCTTCCCAGAGAATCCTAAAATAAATCCTATCTGGCCCAGGGGACTTATCTATTTTCACACTTACCAGAATTGCTAACACCTCCTCCTTAAGAACTTTAATCCTAGCGAGTTTTGAGAAGATTTGTAGCTCAGGTTGAGGTTCTGGATGTGAGTTTGCTCGCTGAGCTGGAAGGTTAGTTTTCAGACGTTTCGTCACCATTCTAGGTAACATCATCAGTGAGCCTCCGACGAAGCGCTGGTGTTATGTCCCGCTTTCTATTTATCTGGTTAGGTTTCCTTGGGTTGGTGGTGTCATTTCCTGCATTGTTTATGTCATTTCAAGAACAGGAAATGACATAATCAATGCAGGAAATGACATCACCAACCCAAGGAAGCCTAACCAGATAAATAGAAAGCGGGACATAACACCAGCGCTTCGTCGGAGGCTCACTGATGATGTTACCTGGAATGGTGACGAAACGTCTGGGGACAAACCTTACAGCTCAGTGAACCAGCTTACATCTCAAACACAATAAAGACCCACTCTCTTGTGGACCGAGAGGAGGAGAGTGCTGTCTTGGAGGTGAAAGGAGGACGTCGGGTTGGCTGTGCACCCTTGCGACCAGTGGATCTTAATGCTGGCTTCGGCCTAACGCTGGTTCAGGGGAGCAGCCAACCTGCAACGATGGCTGCGGAAAGTGCTCGTGCCCCAGGTCAGGGGGTCCGGAACACCATCCGTGTTTCTGTAAAGAAGGTGGATGAAGGTGCACCTGTGGACCGCACCTTCTTCGTGAAGAGGGTCCTGTTGGACTGTTGCGGGTTCGCTGCTGCGGACATTTACTGCCTGCAGGATTTCCCCGGAGGAAGTTTTTACGATGTAACCTTCAGGAGTGCCAAGCTTTGCGAGCGCTTCCTGGAGGTTTTCAAGGAGAAAGGAGGTGAGGGCCCCCTCTCTGTATTGACCGCTGTCCCACTGTTTGTGATGCCAGCGCAGAGGAGCCGTATGGTGACTGTACACATGTACAACCCGCATGTGCCAGCAGTTGATGTCCTGACCTTCCTCGGAAGGTATGTGAAGGTGGAACGGGACCTAACTGACATCGTGGACCCCTTTGGCATCTGGACGAGTAAGAGGCAGGTCAAGGTGACGCTGAGGATGGGCGCAGACGGGAATGTCGCACACCCACCGTCCAGCTTCGCGATCGGCGGGAGCAAGGGCTACCTGACCTATGCAGGGCAACCTAAAGTCTGCCATGCCTGTGGTAGGTCGGGTCACGTGGCGGCCGACTGCAAAGTCACCATCTGCAGGAACTGCAGGGAGGAGGGACACCTTGCAAAGGATTGCCCACGAGAGAGAAGCTGCAACCTTTGCGGGGAAGCGGGCCACTTCTATAGGGCATGCCCGCGGCGGGGTACCACCTACGCCCAGGTCGCCGGCAGGGGAAATGCGGGGCCAGCCCCCCCGCAGGAGAGGAAGGCACCAGGGCCCTGCAAGGACCCCACTAATGTGCAGGAGGGCCAGGCCGTGCAGGAGGGCCCAGCCCTGCAGGATGGGCCCGAGGCCAGCAAAGCACCCCTGCAGGCTCCGATCCCCCCCGACAACCCGGAGCCAATGGAGGCGGCGGCAGGCAACCCAGGGGAGTGGACTACAGTCCGGAAAGCGAGGAGGAAGGTGCGTCGATGGGCCCAGGAACCGCAACAATCAGGAGGGAAGAGGCAGCTACAGGGGGGCTATAAGAGCTCCTCTGACGAGGAGGATTCAGAGAGGGCCCACCCGAAGCAGAAGTTAAAGGTCTCGAGGGGGAAGGAAAGCAGCACCCCGCTTCCAGGTGACGGGAGGCATCCTGAGGCTCACTCCGACACCCAGTCAAGTGCCGCTGGAGCACTGGAGGGCCCCCCGGAACCTCCAGGCGGGAAGGAGGAAACAGCACGTCCCCAGCCTGATCCGGAGCCGGACCCTCCTGCCTCCGCACCCCTGGCGGGGGGATGCCACCCGGAAGGCAGCACAGACGGTTTCCTGAGCCCAGAGAGCGTCCAGCAGTTAGCCCGGGCAATGGGCATGAAGGGACAGATGGAGGGGCTGGACCTTGGACCTGGGGAGGGTACTGTGGTCACTGCCCACAATGGGGGTACGAATTGCGAGCATTAATGTGCGCAGCGTCAAGTCAACCGCGAGATGTGTGTCCACGTTGGCCTACCTGACCACCATCAAGGCGGACCTCCTGTTTCTGCAGGAGTGCGGGATACCGCACCTCGGCAGGTACGGGAAATGGTCCGGCGCCTGGACCTGTGGGCCTTCGATCTGGTCGGGGGGTAACGACTGTCGCTCCTCGGGCCTGGCTATTCTGCTGCGGGGGCACAACTTCACCATCTCTCAAGTTCAGGAGGTGGTGGGGGGGCGCCTCCTAGTGGCTGACATCACCTACAGGAATGCTCCCCTGAGGCTGATCAACGTGTACGCCCCAGTGGTACGGAGTGAGCGGTTGGACGTCCTGCAGCGGCTTCCACCCCTGCTGGCTACGTCCAGGCCGGTCATCCTAGGCGGAGACTTCAACTGCATCATTGATGCAGATGGAAGATCCGGCGTGGGGACAGCGGGTGGGGGGATTCAACTGGACGTCACGTCCAGATTCCTGATGGGCACGGTGAAGGACGCCAAGCTGCTCGACGTCTTCAGCACCCCTGCAGGCGGAGCGCAGCAGAGGTACACCTGGTCGCGGCCAGACGGGTCTATCCGCTCAAGGATAGACTTCCTGTTTGTGTCACGGACGTTCTCGGTCAGATCCACTGGTGTCGAGCCAGTGTTCTTCTCTGACCACTGCCTCCTGTTGGCCGACTGTCACTTACAGGACGTCCAGCCGGCCGGCAAGGGGACGTGGAAGCTCAACACGACTCTGTTGACCCCAGAGAACGTCGAGGAGCTTAAGAGGGAGTACACCGGTTGGAGAACTGTGAAACCCCTCTTTGAGTCTCCAGGCGACTGGTGGGAGATGGTGAAGGAGAACATCAAGAGGTTCTTTGTCCTCAAGGGTGTTCAGAAGGCAAGAGAGAGGCGGGGAAAGCTGTCGCGACTCCAGAAAAGGGTGCAGAACCTGCTCCTTCTGCAGTTGATGGGGGTCGATGTCACGGAGGACCTCCGCGAGGTGAGGGGCCAGCAAGCCTCGCTCTTCGCCGCGGAGGCCTCCAGGATAATCTTCCGGTCCAGGGTCCGCTCCGTGGAGCAGGACGAGACGTGCTCGCGTTTCTTCTTTCAGAAGGTGCACAAAGAGAGCTCTGTGCTTAGCCGGCTGAAGGAGGACGACGGCTCGGTGACGTCGTCTCGGCCCGACGTTTTGAGGATCAGCAGATCCTTCTATGCCGGACTGTACGACACGAAGCCCACGGACAGCACGGCCTCCGAGTCGTTCCTGTCGTCTATCACGGAGGTCTTAGACGACGGCACGAGGGAGTGGCTGGACCGGCCGATATCCCTGGACGAGCTGGCCAGAGCCCTCAAGTCCTTGCAGAGGAATAGGACTCCCGGAAGTGATGGCTTACCGGTCGAGCTGTATTCTGCTCTGTGGGGCCTGGTCGGCCAGGACCTGCTGGAGGTGTACGATAGTGCGCTTCGGGCAGGGGAAATGTGCAAGTCCATGAGGAAGGGCATCATCACCCTCATTTACAAGAGGAAAGGGGAGAGGGAAGAAATTAAGAATTGGCGTCCCATTTCACTTTTGAACGTGGACTACAAAATCCTGGCCAAGGTCATTGCCAACCGGGTCAGGTCTGTCCTGGAGTCGGTGATTCACCCTGACCAAACCTGTGCTGTGCCGGGCAGGAAGATCGCTGAGAGCCTCGCGCTCATCAGGGATACGATCGCCTACATACAGGACAGGCGGGTGGACACCTGCCTCGTCAGCCTGGACCAGGAGAAGGCCTTTGACAGGGTCTCTCATGCTTACATGAGGGACGTCCTCTCCAAATTGGGGTTCGGGGAGGGCATCCGCAATTGGATCCGGCTGCTCTACGCCAACATCATTAGCGCAGTCTCGATCAACGGGTGGGAATCAGACAGTTTTCCTGTTAGATCTGGAGTCAGGCAGGGCTGCCCGCTCTCTCCTGCCTTGTTCGTGTGCTGTGTGGAGCCCTTCGCCGCCTCCATCAGGAAGGACGTGAGCCTGAGGGGCGTGACTATCCCAGGCAGCGGAGGCCTTCAGGTCAAGACCTCCCTGTACATGGATGATGTCGCCGTCTTCTGCACCGATCGTCGGTCGGTGAGTAGGCTGTTGGACATCTGCGGCCAGTTTGAACTGGCCTCGGATGCCAAAGTCAATAGGGGTAAGAGCGAGGTCATGTTCTTCGGGAACTGGGACGACCGCTCTTTCATCCCCTTCACCGTCAGGACAGACTACCTGAAGGTGCTGGGTGTTTGGTTTGGTGGAGCTGGGGCATGCACTAAGTCTTGGGAGGAGCGTATCTCCAAATTTAAGCAGAAGCTGGGCAGGTGGACGCTCCGGTCCCTCTCCATCGCGGGTAAGAACCTGGTTGTCAGGTGCGAGGGGCTTTCGGTACTGTTGTATGTGGCGCAGGCCTGGCCTATTACCTGGACCTGCGCCGCTGCGGTCACCCGGGCCATCTTCCACTTCATTTGGGGGTCGAGGATGGACCGGGTCTGCAGAGATACCATGTACAAAGACCTGGGAAATGGGGGAAGGGGCGTACCGAATGCCACCCTCGCCCTGACGGCTACCTTTGTGTGTGGCTGCATCAAGCTGTGCGTAGATCCTCAGTACGCAAACACCAAGTGTCACTACTTACTGAGGTTCTACCTGTCCCGGTGTTGCGAAGGATGGGCCTGGCCTCGTGGCCGCGGAACGCTCCGAGTAGTTGGACCGTTCCGTACCACCTGTCCTTCGTGGAGAAATTTTTGAAAGGAAACACCTTTGACCACAAGGCCGTCAGGCAGTGGTCAGCACGTAGTATCCTCAGGACCCTTCGGGAAAAGGAGAGGGTGGATCCCGTCGTGTGGTTCCCCACGCAGACTGCCAAAGTCGTTTGGCAGAACGCCACATCGCCAGAACTTTCAAACAAGCACAAGGACATTGCTTGGCTGGCGGTGAGAGGGGCTCTGCCAGTGAGATCCTTTGTGCATTTTCGGAATCTCTGCACCACCGCACGCTGCCCTCGAGGTGGCTGCGGGGGGGACGAGACTGTTGATCACCTCCTTCTGGAGTGTGCCTATGCGCAGGAGGTCTGGAGGGGGATGCAGTGGTATTGTCGAGGTTCGTCCCGAGCAGCTCCGTGACGCGGGACTCCGTGCTCTACGGGCTGTTTCCGGGGACGCACACCGAGACCAACATCAACTGCGCCTGGAGGACCATCAATGCGGTGAAAGACACTCTTTGGTCTGCCCGCAACTTGCTGGTCTGCCAGCTGAAAGAACTGACCCCGACCGAGTGTTGCAGACTGGCGCACTCCAAGGTCCAGGGCTACGTGCTGAGGGACGCGCTAAAGCTTGGGGCAGCCGCCGCCAAGGCGCGGTGGGGAAAGACCACCGTATGAGCCCCCTCGTCCAGAAAAGGGAAAAGAATCCTATCTGTTAACTGGGCCCAGCTGGCGCCTTCCCCAACTGGGCAGGGGTCCAACTGGGACTGTGCGGGGTGACGACTGCCGGGGCGGCTTCTTTGCTTTGTTTTTTTTTATTTTTAAAAATATACTTTATTCATAGAATGTACAAAAAAAAATAAAACATTTATACACCTACCCAGTCATGCAAGCCACTCCAGGTTACCCGGGGGTACGTACACCAACTAAAGGGAAAAAAAAACAAAACAGAAAAAAAGAGGTGACGAAACGTCTGAAAACTAACCTTCCAGCTCAGCGAGCAATCTCACATCCAGAACTTCAATCCTGTCTAGTCTAATAGCCTGTATCTCAGTATTCTCTTCGACAACATTGAAAAAAAATGTGTAAATACTAATGAAAAGTATTCATTTCGCGCCTCTCCTATCTCTTCGGACTCCACGCACAACTTCCCACTACTGTCCTTGACTGGCCCCAATCTTACTCTAGTCATTCTTTTATTCCTGACATTACTATAGAAAGTGAAAGCGGGATTAGGCTATTGAGTTGTACAATCAGCCATGATTGTGAAGATCGGTGGAGCAGGCTTGAAGGGACGAATGGTCTCTTCCTTCTCCTATCTTCTACATTTCTATGTTTCTATGCAGGACATCCTGTTTCACCAGATACACACCACTGACCTGGATTCTAACTTGGGTCCAAGCTGGCGTGGTCTGGTGTTGTGGCCTCCAATGGGATAAGGATTGCCCTTTCACTCCAACCTCACCCCACCCCCCGCATCTATTGGAATATCCAAAACCCCATCTGTGAAGTGGGGCAATGAGCTTTACTTTTCTCTGGGCCATTAGCTCAGTGATAATGTTTGTGTACCACAGCGTCAGGGCCAGTTTCAGACTTGAAGTATCTGAAGCAGTATGCAGCTAGGCATCAAGTGCTAACCTACTGGCAAGAATACTGAAAGGTGCTGGCAATGGCAAGCATTTCCATTTCTCCTACTGTGTAATTCTGCAAATCAGCCCAATTACATTATTAATGAGGTGAGGATCGAAAGGTTGTGTGAAAAATTACATTTTGAATCATCGTGGATGGTGCACCATGAATTTTGTCCTCTCATATTAACTGAACTACAAATAGCACCCAAACACAACCTAACTCCTGACACCCATAAACCATGCCTGTCGCTTCCAGTAGAGATGTTCAAGCAGTTATTTTAAACCATTTGACTTCCAAGACGTTGAACACGCACTATAAGTTTCAAGAACAGCTTCTTCCCTGCTGTTATTAGACTGTTGAATGGACCTCTCAAATTTCAAATCTAATGTGGATCCTGCTTTATGCACCTCCTATGCAGTGTAACCTATATGCCATGCTCCATCTAAGCACCCTATGATCTTGTTTGCTGTGATATGCCTGTACTGCTTGCAAAACAAAACTTTTCACTGTACTTAGGTTCACGTGACACAACAAATCAAATCAAATCAGAAGGATCTTAAGACAAAATTCACAATATCCTTTTAGTAGCAGGTTTAGGGTTTTAAAAATGTTTCTGTTATCCAAATGCACGACTGTGTGCAATCCTATAATATAATGCCTTAAAAAATTTATTAATAATGAAATGTCTTCATAGTAACATTTATGTAGATGTACATTTTTCTGTACATATGTACTTATGTACATATACACATACTGTAAGCAAATTAAATTTCCATCACTGGATAATGATTTAAATATTCTCTATTTATTCATTGAGATTAATCTTCGGCCCAAATGATTTTAAATAGTTGCAAGTGGCTGAATTCAGTTAAAGTTTTCCCCAAGATAATTAACAGTTGACATATCAGGAAATTCCAATAGAACCATGTTATTTTCACCCTTCTAACAAACTTGCTGTGGCTGTTCCTTTACAAATGTTATCATTTCTGCAAGTTGCTATGGAGAAAGATCTTATGCTGAGATCTCATGAAATACTGCGAATGATAATTGATCACACCGTTGTGGCAATACTTCTAGAAAAGATGCTTTGCCTTGAAGATAACAGATGCTTTTTTCTTTATCCAGCTGACCATTGTTCCATCCCTTATCTCAAAATTGCCTTGTCCAACATTTCCCTAATGTGGTCATGAAGGCAAGCCACAAATCTTACCCTGCTGTTTGTCGGCGCACAATTAAAACACTGCATCAGCTAAATGGTGCCCTGACACATGCTTCCTGGGAATAAGCAACATTTCACCACTTTGTTCAGTCCAAGAAGCCAAAAACATTAAATTTTGTCAGATAAAACCAAATCCTAATCCTGTGTATAAATAATTAGACTCCTCTAAGGTGCTTGCACGCACATATTTACATACTTATACATGCAATTGCAAACTCACACGTGTGTATGAGGAAAAATATATGGCTCATGCACATATCTGGAAGTTGTTGCTTAGACTGCAGTTTATTACAGTAAATGATATGATTACTGCCCTGCTGCACACCTTGTGATTTTGCTATGGCACTGAGCAGTTGCAGATCTTCAAACTAAAAATAAGCAATGCTAATGTAGTCGACACCAATTAGTCCAAGTAAATGGGACATTAGGTCTTTTATTGCTGCCACTTCTTCCTTCAGCCATCAGTTGCACTTTTTCCCAGTACTGCGCCTTGCGTAACCTTGACAATGTGTTTGTAATTAGTCTTTTGAGACTTCTGGCCTGCAGCTTGCTTCAGGATAATGACATTTGCAGTGCACGGTACAGAAATTCTGCAGAGACTAATTTTTCTTACATAACTGTACTGGGTAAAAGCAGCACTTTATCTGACTCTGTCACACACCTGGCTCCATGTCTGCTTTCTGCTGATGCATTACTTGCCCCTGTTCTCAAAAAAATTGTTAAAATTGTTGTGACCTTATCCTAAAAACTTTAAAAAACGTTTTTGTGTGTAAAATAGGTTAAAAAATGATCCAATTCCAGCTTGAGGTTTTGCATGCTTCATATATCATATTACAACTAAAATCTTGGATTAAATAATGGTCATAGGTTTATAGAAGACATTTTTGCAATGTAGGAATTGCTGAAAAAGATGATATTTATTGCCCATCCCAAATGAGGAAGGAACAAATCAGAGCCAGGAGATTATTCAGTCCTTTGAGTCTGATCATGGCTGACCTAATTATTCTACATTCTCCTTATTCCTGATAACCATTCCCTCACTTGCTCAGAGAGAATCTATCCATCCTTGCCTTGAAGTACTTCTACTGCTTGTGGAGGAGGAAAGTTCCAAAGACTCTGGATCATAAAAACAACATTGTAGATGCTGGGAATCTGAAATCAAAACTGGATGTGTTGGAGGAACTCAACAAGTCTGGCAGCATCTGTAGAGAGAGGAGCCGAGTTAACATTTCGAGTCCGACTTGACTTTTCTTCAGAACAATGAGAAAGTTTAAAGACGCATGACCCTTAATGTGAAAGTCCTCGTCTCCTCCCAAAATGGGATCCTTATTTTGAAAAATTAATTTCTATCAGGGAACTGATGCTGTACCTTCTATAACACAGTGTGGAGCTGGAGGAACACAGTGGGCCAGGCAATATCAGTGGAGCAAGAAAACTGATGTTTCGGGTTGGGACCCTTCTTCAGATTTCTGAAGAAGGGTCCCGACCCGAAACATCAGCTCTCCTGCTCCTCTGATGCTGCCTGGCCTGCTGTGTTCCTCCAGCTCCACACTGTGTTATCTCAGACTCCAGCATCGGCAGTTCTTACTATATCTGATGGTGTACTTTGTTGTTTTGCATTTGTCATCTAGTGAGATTAACGGTTGCAGAACATTGGTGGTGAGTTCCAGGTTTTTGACCAAGGAATAAGATAGGTACAATGCGTGTCAAAACCACGAAACTGTATGACTTAGAGGGGAACGTGGAGATGATGGCATTTTGTTGCAGCTGATGTCCTCACCTTTCTGGATGTTGGAGGCAGTGGGTGTGAGAACATATGTATCAGCATTACAGATGGTGGCTCAGTGGGTAGCACTGCTGCTTCACAGCATCCAGGTTTGATTCCACCCTCAGGTGAGTGTCTGTGTGGAGTTTTAACATTGTCTTCATGTCTGTGCGGGTCCTTGTGGCCACTGTGCTTTCCTCCTACAGTCCAAAGATGTGCAGGTTAGATGGATTTGGTCATGTCAAATTGCCCATGGTGTCGAGAGATGTGAAGGCTAGGTGGATTAATCATGGGAAATGTAGGATTACAGGGATAGGGAAATGGTTGGGTCTGGGTGGGCTGTTCTTCAGAAGGTCAGTACGGGACTCATTGAGCTGAATGGCCTGTTTCCGCTCTCTATGGATTCTATGTTCTATCCCTTTCAAGCCACTTGATATCCTGATTTGGAAACATATTGCTGTTCTTTCACTGTACCTGGGTCAAAATCCTGGAACTCCCTCCCTAACAGTATTATGGGTCTACCTGCAGGATATGGACTGCAGTGTATCGGAACGGTAGAATGCTACCATCTTCTCAGGCACAACTAGAGATGAACAACAAATGCTGGCCAGATAGTGATGCTTCCCATGTCCTGTAATTGAGTTTTTAAAATAAAACACAGAGGTCTGACTGCATATTTTTAGCCAGAGCCAAGCGAATCTCAAAAATCTCAGCTGCATTCTCACGTCTCTCCAGTGTCCTCATAAGATCATAAGAGGTTGGAGCAGGGCTTGGCCATTCAGCTGTACTGTTACTTAATAAAAATGTGATTGGTCTGATTTTAGCTCTCCTTCTTGTTCCTGGTATCTTCTGGCTCTCATATCAAACAAAATTCTATCCGTCTCAGTCTTGGATATATTCATTGACTTCGCCTCCATTGTTTTCTACAGAAGCGATTTCCAGTGACTAATAGCTCTCTGAGAGAAGAAATTCCTTCTTATTTTCATCTCAAATGGCAGACCTCTTATTTTTAAAATGCAGAAGTCCGAGGCAGGAGGAAACATTCTCGCGACATCTATCATGTTATGCAACACCTTACATGTGTTAATGGGATAGCCTCTCATTCTTCAAAATTTCGGTAGGTGTAGGACCAACATTTTCTTGTTGATGATCGCTAAATATCCCTGAGAAGACAGCACTGAGATATCTTATTAATCCAAGCAGGAAGTTTGGGGAGGCAATGGTTTAGTAGCATTATCGCTAGACTACTCATCCAGATATTCAGCTCAGGTTCTGGGAAACCAGGTTGAAATCCCATCATGGCAGATGCTGGAATTTGAATTCAGTATAAAAAAAAAGCCTGGAATTGAGAGTCTGATGATAAATATTGTCGGTTGTTGGAAAAACCCATCTGCTTCACCAGTGCCCTTTTGGGAAGGAAATCAGCCATCCTCACCTGGTCTGGCCTGCATGTGACTCCAGACCCACAGCAATGTAGTTGACTCTTAACTGCTGCCTGGGCAATAAATGCTGGCCTAGCCAGAGCCTCCTACCACCAACCCCAACACCGCCCCCCCCCACCCCCGAGTGAATTAAAATAAAAAGTGAGTTTCAGGAATTTGACCCAGCAACAACGAAGGAAAGATAGTCTAGTTCCAAGTCAATGTGGTGAATATCTTGGAGAGGTCTTATGGGGATGGTGTTCCCATGCATAGGCTGCCCTGGTACTTTTCAACAATAGAGGTTGCTGGCTTGGAAGTTGCTTTTGAAGAAGCGTGATTTGTTACCGTGTATTTAAGAGATGACACACACTGCTGACGCTTTGTAATAGTGCTGGAGGGACTGAATGTTAGAGATTGTGGATGGAGATGCAACCCGCCAGTTTTCTTTGTCATGGACATTGCCAAGGCTTCTCAAGTGTTGCTGCAGCCAGATTAATCCAGGCAAGTGGGGAGTATTCCTTTACACTCCTTTCTTATGCCTTGTTGGTCTTGGACATGTTTTGGAGAATTGGGAGGTGTTTAACTTGTGTCGTAATTTACAAACTCTGACCCGAACTTGTTGCTGCAGCATTTATATAAATAGTCCAAGTCAGTTTCTAGTGGAGCAAAACCCCAGGGTATTGATAAGGAGGGGGAGTGGGTGGCAGAGGAGAAATTGAGTGATGGCAACATTGTTGGATGCCAACAGGGTGACGGTATGATTCTCTTGTGCTGAAGATGGTCGTTGCCCCACATGCTTGTGACACAAATGCTACGTGTTAATTTTCAAGCCAAGCCCTGACATTATCTGGGTAATGGTGTACAGGGGCGTAGACTGCATTGGTATTTGAGTGTCAAATGATGCAGATCACTGTGCAATCATCAGAAACCTTATAATGAAAGGACAGTCATTGATGAAGCAGTTATAGATGATTGAGTCAAGGACACTACTCTGAGGAACGTCTGCAGTGATATTCTCGAGCTAAGATGACTTGACCTCCAACAATCACAGCATCTTCCTGTGTGTCAACCATGACTCCATGCAGCAGAGAGTTTTCTCACTGGTTCCAGTTTTGCTCAGGCTCCTTGATGCCACACTCAATCAAATTCAGCCTTGTGTTAATGGCCATCACTCTCACATCACCTCTGGGCTTTGTCCATGTTTGAACCAAGGCTGTAATGAGGTCAGGAGCTGAGAACCCAAACCTGACATCAATGAACGGGTTATTGTTGAGCAGGTTTGCTGCTTGATAGTCCTGTTGATGACATTTTCCATCACTTTACTGAAGATGGAGAGAAAAATGTTAGCGCTGTAACTGGCAAGGTTGCACTGGGGGCAGCACAGTGGCTCAGTGGTTAGCACTGCAGCCTCACAGCATCAGGGACCCGGGTTCAATTCCATCCTTGAGCAACTGTCTGTGTGGAGTTTGCACATTGTCCCCGTGTCTGCGTGGGTTTCCTCTGGGTGCTCCGGTTCCCTCCCACAGTCCAAAGATGTGCAGGCTAGGTGGATCAGCCATGCTAAATTGCCAGTAGTGTTCAGGGGTGTGAGGGGGATGGGTCTGGGTGGGAAGCTTCAAGGGGGCAGTGTAGACTTGTTAGGCCAAAGGGCCTGTTTCCACACTGTGGAGAATCTTTACAGTTTTGTGTACAGGGCTTACCTGAGCAATTTTCCACATTTTCTGGTAGATGCCAGTGTTGTAGCTACACTGGAACAGCGTCTGGAGCACATATACTCAGTACTATTTCCAGCATGTTGTCAGAGCCCATTGCCTTTTCAGTATCCTTTGCTTCTACTATATCTTAAGATCACATGAAGTGAAACAACCTGTCATAAGACTAGTATCGTCTATCTGGGTTCATTATATTCACTCCCTCACAGCATTGTGGGTCGACCTTCAGTACACAGGCTGCTGTGGTTCAAGAAGGCAGCTCACCACCCTCTTCTGAAGAGCATCTAAGAATGGGCAGTAAAAGGTGGACCAGCCAGCAATACCTGAATGCTGTGAATGAAATTTTAAAAAAAAACAGCGATCTGATGGGTGATAAATGGAGTATGATTCCCTGAAAGTGAAGTTATCCACTTTGGTGGGGAGAATGGAAAAGCGGGATGTCTTTGAAGGTTCTGGTTTGATAAATGCAGCAGGACTTGAGAATCCTCGGACAAAAACAGGCAGGAAACCTCACAACCTTTGAAACATCTGTGGATGAGCACTAGAAATGGCATAACATGCAAGTCTGTAGGCCAAGTATTGGAAAGTGAAATTAGTGTAGATAGGTCGGCACAGATTTGATGGGCTGAATGGGCACTCCTGTGCTGTATGGCCGTTGTTATATTTTTACAAACTGGAGACACTCATTTGTGAAGATAGTTCTAAAATATATATGTATAAAAATACCAGTTTGTAACACACTAACCCAAATGTCAACGGAATAGTGGCAATATAAGCAAAATATTTTTGAGATGTGCCTTTGAATAACTAGTATCTGTGAGCAGTTTCAGTGATTTGAGAGTTTCACAAGTTAATTGTTAGACTGGTAATTGGTTTTTTGATGACAGCATACAAAGTGACGCCCACACAATGAAAGAGATAATGAGTAATACACTTTTGAGGAGGTTCCATAATTCAATTTGTCTTGCAATAAACACTGAAACAGGATTCTTCCTGCTAGTGGATCTTTTGGATTTTCATTGAAAGGTAAAACCTTTTTCTTAATTATACTAATTTTGTGCAGATATTAGATACAATTAACATTACAGTAATCCGCAATTTACATAATTATAGAGAAATACAATGATCCCAATAGCACCTTCAAAAATTTTCTTAATTATTTTCAGTTACAAAAGGAAGTCCATTTTTGAAAGGAAACTAATTGCAAAATTAACATTTTAACTGCATACCATGGGCGAATATCATTCGCTTTTGTTCAATCTGTAAGGTTTTCTTTACTCGTGTTTAGAATTTCACTGCAAATGACAATTAACCAAATGACAAATGACCATGGGCATCTTATATTTTTAATTCAGTCAGGAGATGAGCGCTTTTCTGATTGAGTCAGCATTTAATACTCATCACTCCATTAGGAAGAGAGAGATAATTTTTTTATACTGCTTGAGGGACAACACTCTATGAACTAGCACAGGCAATGTGGGGATTGAACCCATTATTTCTGTGATGCTTTTGTAATGATTGGGACCAGGTAGACATGGTTAACAATGAGGTCCTTGATTGGGGTTGTTATCCTGGGACAATCAAGAAGACCCGACCAACCAATATAAACAAGAGATTTAGATTCTACTCAGTTGAGGGACTGACTCTGAGCTGGCTGGCCATAGCCTGTGTACTGTGCGCAAGTAAATAAAGGAGACTTAGTGATGTTTGTGCAGTTATTTCAGTGGTGATGAGAGAAAACAGTATGTGCCTGAAGAACACCTGGTCACAATAGTTATCTTGGAGTTGGGGTAAGCATTTCTGGCATCATGCTTTTATTTGGGAAACTTGACTCGTTTGATCCTCCTGTCGAAGACTGGGCCCAGTATGAGGAAAGAATATAATATTTTTTCTGGGCAAGTGATATTGAAAAACAATGAGTAACCCTTATGATTGCTTGCAAACCTGCAGCATTTTCAGTTGCTTAACTTTCCCAGATGTAGCAGACACTAAAATCATCCAAGAGTTGATGGAGTTGGTAAATGAACGTTAACTTGCTGAGGCACCTCAAATTGTTGTGTCCAATCAAATGTTGTGGGTGGCTCAGTGGTTAGCACTGCAGCCTCTCAGCACCAGGGACCTGGGTTCAATCCCACCTTCGGGTGACAGACTGTGTGGAGTTTGCACATTCTCCCTGTGTCTGTGTGGGTTTCCTCCGGGTGCTCCGGTTTCCTCCCACAGTCCAAAGATGAGCAGGTTAGGTGTATTGACAATGATAAATTGCCCCTCATGTTCAGGGATGTGTAGATTAGGTGGGCTATAGGGGGATGGGTCTGGGATATTCTGAGGGTTGGTGTGGACTTGTTGGTTCAAAGGGCCTGCTTTCACACTGTACGGATTCTATGAATGCTATGACTCCATGCTGCCTCTAATCCTGAGATGCTTTGGGTTTCATTCAGCTGTTAGAGAACCGGGGAATCCTGATTGAGGTTTTTGATGAGGTTGAGATGACTGGCGGGGGCATGTGATTTTGGGCTAACCCTGAACGAGATGCTGGGAGACCATTTGGTTTGTGGATTAATGGCATAACCATGCAGAAGTGCCTTCTAGCTGAAGTCCAAGTGAACTTCAAACAGGCAGCACAACTGTCTTTATTAGAAAATGCAGTAAATGAAGCATTGGAACTACAGGGCATCCCAATGGAAGTGGACATCCCCAACTGTCCAACTGAGCTTGGGGAACACCATTGAGTGTAACACTTACAGAACCTCACGTAGGGCATATCCTGAGCAGAGGGACCCTACAACAGCTCACAGCAGAACCTGACGGGAAAGTCAAGCCTTGGTCAAACAGCCAAAAATGTTGCTCAGGACCTGGGCCAGCAAGTCATTGTAGTTGCTGCTGTTGTTGTTCGAGTTGCAGACTCGAGGCAGCAAAAGAGTCCCACAAGGCCTGAATTGTGTAAGAAAACTCACAGGCTGGTACCCAGGAGAGTGCAGACCCTGGAAATTCCCCTGACATATGGTTTGGAAAATTAAATTGCTCAGTGACATCCAAATCGGAACCGATTAAAATTAATGTTTGGTTAAATGGTCAACTAGTTCCCATGGGCATTGATACCACCACATCCAAATCTGTGGTTGCAAGTTCTGTCTTTACCAAGACTCGCTCATGTCTCTGACCCTTAAGTTTGCACCAAACCTCAGCCAGACTGAGAACATACACTGGAGAACCGTTGCAGATTCAGGGCACAACTCTTGTTCCGGTTTCCTGTGAGGAGCAGTTGGTGCTATTACCACCGATGGTAGTAAAAGGCTCAGGCCCAAGCCTATGGGAGCAGAATTGGCTGAGAAAGATTTGCTGGGACTGGTGCTGTCTCTCATGGGAGAAAATTGTTGCATCTGTGAAGCCCTAGTGAAGTACACAGGAGGTTTTCAGGAAGGGGTTGGGACTATCAAAGGGGTAGAAGCCACTTCACGTGTTGACCAGGAAACAATTCTGAGATTTTGCAGGGCCTTGCAGGCAAAAGTGGCGGTGGAAATTAGGAGGCTGGACAGTGAAGGAATCATTAAATCAGTGTAGTTTGCAGAATGGTCAACATCAGCCATAACAAATGTGAAGCCTGACAGCTCGGTTCACCTTTGTGGGGATTTTAAGCAAATGGTAAATCACTTCTTGCAGCTGGATGAATACCTGATCCCCTCATAGAGGACATGTATACAAAGTTGACAGTGGAGCTATTGCATATAAAGCTGGACCTAAGCCATGCCTGTGTGCAATTATGACTGAACGAGACACCACAGAAATAATTTGTCACCCATAAAGGTTTATACCAATATAAAAAACTGCCTTTTGGGCTATCATCAGCCTGCACCCTTCTCCAGCGGACCGTGGTGAACATTTTACAAGGCCTAACCCAGGTTGCCATTTATCTGAATGACATACTAATAACAGGGAAGGCCAATAAGGAGCCCTTGGAGAACTTGGGCATGGCTCTTAAATGTTTCTCCCAGGCAAGTGTACACCTTAGAAGGGAACAACATTGTTCCAGATGCCCCAAGCGACCTACTTGGGTTACAGACAAAACCAGGTTAGGCCCTTTGGAAGATAAAGTGAGGGTGATCAAAGCTGCCACGGCTCCCACATCTGCACCAGAGCTTTCCTTACGGGCCATCAATTATTATGGAGATCTCACGCATAATCTGGCCAGCATCCTGGCACCCTTACATCTGCTAT
The DNA here is from genome assembly GCF_030684315.1 of Stegostoma tigrinum. NCBI lineage: Eukaryota > Metazoa > Chordata > Chondrichthyes > Orectolobiformes > Stegostomatidae > Stegostoma > Stegostoma tigrinum. The sequence continues at coordinate 126,408,465 of NC_081356.1, read as the reverse complement.
TGACAAAGGGTAATTCTTGGAAATTGGTACATAGCCAAGAAGCAGCCTTTAGAGAAGTGAAAAAACAGCTATCATTACCTAAGGTGATGGCCCGCTATGATCTGAAGCACGTGGCACTGCAGACATGGTATTGGGGTGGTGTTGGCTCTTCGGTGGCCCAACAATGAGGAACACCCAATAGCATGTGCTGTTGTTTGATCCTGAACGACAAATACACCCAGATAGTGAAGGAAGGTTTGGCAGCCATCTTTGGTGTGAGGAAGTTCCACCAATACCTTTATGGACAGGAATTTGTCATAGTAACAGAGCACATGCACCTGCTGTGGCCACTGAAGGAAGACAAGGCGGTGCTGCCCGTAGTTCCTGGTAGAATTCAACATTGGGCACTTATTCTCAGTTGGTACAAGTACAAGTTAGAACACCGTCCAAGAAACGGAGTGGCTAACGTGGATGCCCTGAGCGGCCTCCCACAGGTAGACAGTCCACCAGTGGTGCCTCCTGTGGAAAAGTCCGTTCTGGTTAAAAGCTTTCTGGACACCGTTCCAGTCACCGCTGACAATATCTTGACTGTGGACAATGAAAGATCCTGTCCGAGCGAAACTAAAACAAGAACACAAAAAAAAGCCCAAAGTTCATTCTTCTTAAGTAGTACAATTCATTTTTCATAGCATCTCACTGTAATCAGAATATCCCCAGCAGTTTTGTTTCAATTGCCTGTCTGGTAGAACACTCCATTTGCACTAATTTACCAACAATAGTATTACATGTAAGTAACAATTATTGAGAAGGATTCCTAGACGTCAAGTCTTGCAACTTGATCATTGAGATTCGGTGACATAAATCAAGTATTTGTTTGATCCTTTCCCAACACTCAAGTGTGTGTGCACACACACACACACAGACACACACAGACACACACAGACACACACACACACACACACACACACACACACACACACACACACACACTTAGTTCTAAACAGACTGTCGAACAGTCTCTGATTACCTGAGACGTGGGGGAACTAGCAAATATTTCTGTTAACAAACATGGCACACCACTTCTTGATGAGAACAGCCTTTTGCAAGTTATAAAAAAATGCATCAGTTGAATATGTTCAATTGAAATATCAGGAACTGTACTAAATGACCCTTGTGGAAAACAGATGGCTGTCAGAAACTACTTTGGTGAAATCCACAAATGTGCCTCAAGATTAATCAAATATGAAACTCGAGGTAAAAAATTAAACACCCGATCTTCTGTTACGAGGAGGAGCCCAGAAGCAAGCATCTGATCCAAGGCTTATATGCAACACGCAAAGGATTTTGCAGCCACAGCAGAAGTGAAGTGATGACCATTAACTGAATCACTTAACAATTAAGTCCTGACTTGCTAAACTCTCAACCAGCTAACACTGGGTAACTTTAAAGGCTGCAAATACAAAAATAACAATGGATTGGTGAGCAGTATTGTTCTGGCCCAGAGAGAGACGGTGGTGTTGGGGCTATAAAAAGCGTTAGATCCACTGTCAGAAATCTGTTAATTTAATTCCAAACTCACTTTGCTGGGAGAGACAGAAAATATTCCAGTTATATAAAAAAAAACAGAATAAGGAACTAGTGTATACACACACACCTCCTACACATGCTGTTCGATTTTTGCCATCAAATACCACACTCCATATTATGAGACAGTTACATTAAAACATCCTACACAAGGCCATCGCAGCGTCCCCACATTCAGTAGAAGATGAAAGATTCTATCAGGTCACCTCTTCTTAAAGCTGTACTTTTTCCTCTTGTAGAACAGGTCAGTTTTTGAGCTACCAAGATTGACAATTTTTGGACATCCATCTCTATCTTTTTCCTGGATAGTGCACTCCTTGCAGTAATAGGCATCAGATACGCCTGGGCCACCACAAATCACACACTGGCCCTGGTAGGACCCATAGTTACACTCGTCACAGATACGGACCAGCGTGCATGGCCTGACATAGGAGTCGCAGATCTCACACTTGCCATCACATTTCTCACACAATCGCCCAATAGCCACGCCAGCCTGCTTCCTACAGAAGATCAGATCTGGATGATGCTTCGCCATCTTTCATTCCAGGTTCAGTGGTTAGCACTGCAGCCTCACAGCACCAGGGACCCAGGTTCGATTCCAGCCTCAGGTGACTGTCTGTGTGGAGTTTGCACATTTTCCCCGTGTCGGCGTGGGTTTCCTCTGGGTGCTCCGGTTTCCTCCCATGGTCCAAAGATGTGCAGGCTAGGTGGATTGGCTGTGCTAAATTGCCCGTAGTGTTCAGGGGTGTGTGGGTTATAGGGGGATGGGTCTGGGTGGGATGCTCCAAAGAGCGGTGTGGACTTGTTGGGCTGAAGGGCCTGTTTCCACACTATAGGAAATCTAATCTAATCTAATCTAAGAAACTATTTCTGGTGACTAGGGTTTGATGCCAACATAGCTGCATTGGTGGGGCAGCATCCAGAGTGCCAAGAAGAAGAAAAAGAAGAAGAAGAAAAATTGCCACTGGTAGCAGCCTCACATTCATTGGAACAGCCAGGTAAATCCCGGACTCAGTAACATATCAACTGTGCCAGTTCTTTCGTGGGCTCAATGTTCCTGGTCATTGTGGATGCCCATTCAAAATGATTCAATGGGCATAAAGATTGTTCTGTAAACTCAGGGATGACAATTGGGAGGCTGCAAACATCATTTGTGATGTGTGGACTTCTTGACATACTGGCCACAGACAACGGGATGTCATTTACTAGCAGGGAATGCAAATATTTCCTAATGTCAAACGGCACTCAACTCATAAGGATAGCTCCATACCATCCACCATCCAATGGTCTGGTGGAAAGAGCAATCCAAATGATGAAGGCAGGCTTAAAGAAGCAGCCTACAGCATCACTTGATACTGAACTGTTCTGGTTCATGTTCGATTATAGGGCCACCCCCTTATGCCACAACAGGGATAACTCCAGCACAGAAGGAGCAGACTCATTACCAGGTTAAACATGGTTATTCCAGACCTGGACCAAATGCCCCCTCTAAGCGAGAGAGACAATTTAATTGGGGGGGGGGGGGTGAAATTTTTGTGCTGGAGCCACGGATACGGGCCTGTCTGGGTATGAGGCGAGGCCAGGTCCCATACAAACTTTGTGTAGGTGAGGCTGTAGTGAACAACGATGTGGATCATCTGAAAGCTGTTACCTTGCAAATGTGGCAGGAGCAAAACATATCTGGCCCACCTCAGAACAGCCAGAAGGCCTGTGAGTAAATCAGAGGCGGTCCCCCTCTGTATAGTATTGAGGAATCCTCTGAGTTTGAGATGGAGGTAAACTTGATATCGATATGGCCAGAAGAATTATAGAATCCCTACAGTGTGGAAACAGGCCATTCAGCCCAACAAGTACACTCCAACCCTCTGAAGGGCATCCCACCCAGACCCATTCCCCTCCCTTGCATTTCCCATGGCTAATCCACATAAACTCCATATCCATGGACACTATGGGAATTTTGGCATGGCCAATCCACCTTAACCTGCATGCATTTGGACCATGGGAGGAAACCCACACAGGCACATGGAGAACATGCAAACTCCACACAGGCAGTCACCCGAGGGTGGAATTGAACCTGGGTCCCTTGCATTGTGAGGGAACAGTGCTAACCACTGAGCCACTGGGCTGCTGGATGAAGAGGAGGAAACCCTTCTGAGATGCTTTGGATACAAGAGACAGGCTGTGGCCCAGTGCACAGTGCCTATGTCAGAGCCCAAATCAGATTAACTGGATTTGGGGAAAAAACATTGTAGGAAAAGCTACCAGAGAAAGACGAGGCCTACGTCCCTGGAATTAGAGGGGGAGGGATATAGTGATGGGAACCAGGTGGACCTTGTTGACTACAAGGTCCTTGATTGGAGTTGCTAACCTGAGCCAATCAGGAAAACTTTGGCAACCGAGTATAAACAGGGGGATTCCGCCTCCAACTCTATTTTGATTTGATCCCTACCCACCCCATCCCTTTTTGTCACATAAGTATTGCCTGCTCTGATCTTTGCTTGTTAATTGTTTTGGGTGTTTTTCCTGGTGACGGAAATGTCAAATAAAAACGACCTTACGTTTTGTGTTTTTACTGACTCCTGGACTTACACTCACAACACGCAGGAGCTGTGGGGAAAAGTAAGCACTCCTGTTGTAAGGCAGAAGTGTAGGGGTTTTAAAAAAAAGAGAAACTGAGAAAATAACAGAAAAGAAAAAAACCCAGCAAATTAGAATCTTTATATGTTTAAACAAAAACTAAACAGGGGATTTAGATTCTCCTCAGTTGAGGGGACTGACTCTGAGCTGGCCACTGTGCACAAGTAAATAATGGGAGACTTGGTGATGGGATACTAGCCTCTATGCAGTTGTTTCCCTTTGTTTCTTCACTTTGAGAATGATCATTCCCATTGCCTTTAATCACATGACACCTTTTGGTCTCTAATTTCGCTCGTCCTGTAAACTTTTCCTGGCTTTCTATTCCATTTACCCCTCCCTCCTTTCCCAACAGCCCAAACGACTATGGCAAAATGGATAAAATATGCGAAAGGGCCAAAAATATGGGGGCACACTGTTAAAGTGATAGGTCAGCGGTTCGATGGGTTTTGAGGAAAATCTTTCCACCAGAGTGTGGTTAGGGCCTGGAATGTCCTGCGAGGAAGATAGCTGATGTGGCAAAACTCAAAACCTTTAAAACTAACTTGGACAAGCACTTGGACCATCATAACATTCAAGGCTATGGGCCTGCAGCGGCAAAGTGGGATTTGTATTGGTCGCAGGGTATTTTTGGTAGTACAGACTCAATGGGCCAAAGGGCCATTTCAATGCTCTATGATTCTATGACTCTAGAGTGTGATAGAAAGCTGGCTAGAAATGTAAAGGCAGATAGTAAGACTGTGTGCAAATATTTAGAAAAATCAAGCGGGTGTTTAATGTCAGTTTTAGTCCCTGAGAGAGAAACTGGGTTATTAATATTCAGAAAGAAGAAAATGGTGGAGGCTTTGAAGACGTGTCCTAAGTCTGTTTTCACCGTAGGTGAGAAAGTGTCATTGAAAATTTAGAGATAAAAAGTAAGGAGTAAATTAAAACAATCAGAATTACTTCAGTAAGGATACTTGAAATGGCATGAGAGTTTTTAACAACACTCTGTTATAATAATCCCCAGGGTTAATGCATTTGGGATGAAGGCTGGTTCACTGTTCTGTTTACCTCTGCCCCAGTCACCCACAGCAGCCTTGTGTTAAAAAAAATGCCTGGATCAAGCATATGCTGATTAATGATTTTAATAAATCAATTTGGATTTTTAATTATCTTCAGGGATGTGTTTGGGTAAATATGAGCCAAACAAAAGCTGAACAAGAAGTTATAATGAAGGACTGCACTCAAGTAAAAGATGTTGTGTACTCAGGAAATCTTCTCTCTATTAATTACTATGAGGATATGAGTATGGAATTGATTTAACACATTCTCAACATTCTCTGTTTAATAGAGTGGGTAATCAATTTAAATTAATTGTGAAATGAAGTGCTTTTTTCTCATTTCAATTAAAACTCATCACCATTTCAGATTCTTTGTCTACTTCATTTCCAAACTCAGTAATTTCTTAAGCACAGTGACAGTCATCCTCAATGAGACCATTAGACAGCAGCAGCTGGGATGATTGGAGATCATTCAGCTTTTATTGCCAGTACTGTGTCTATAGGAGAAATATGCAATGGGTCCCCCTGCCCTATAATCCCGTGCTATCCCCCTTTTCGGTATTAAGCTGCAAGTTTAATGAAATTCATTTTCTCTACCTTTTCAGGAAGTATGGATAGGTACAAATTAATTATTGACCTCAACTTGCATTTAGATCACAGAATTGTTACAGTGCAAAAGGAGGCCATTCGACCCATCATGCCGACATGTCACTTCCAAGATGGCAGTGGAGTAGGGCTTCTGAGCCTGAGCTTGTCTGCTCCATCTGTTTCTTTACTTTTGCTCTCTTTTCCTTTTACCTTCCATCCTTGGATGACATCAGCAATTCCAGGGTGGATGCCAGCGTGAACTCCTGGCTCCAATGCAGACTCAAACTCCCGGCCTCGGCGTGGACTCGAACTGCTGGTCTCAGTGTGGGTTGAACTCCCGGCGTCAGTGTGAACTCGAACTCCCGGCGTCAGTGTGGGTCGAACTCCCGGCCTCAGTGTGGACTCGATCTCCTGGCCTTAACATGGACTTGAACTCCCGGCCTCGAGGTGAGGCCCGCCAGCGTCTGGGTTGGAAGGACTGTTATTCTGGACTCTTATTTCTTTATTTTTCTAATACTTTTCCCTAAGAATAGTCCTTATGAATTTGTACCCAGGTACCGAAGATGGTACCGCAAGTGGCAATTTATAAACTTTTCACCGTACTCGTGTGAGTATGTGTGACAATGGAGCTGATTCAATACACCAGCTCTTCAAATGAGCATCGCGACCTAGTGCCAATGCTTACGTCTTCCCCTTGTCTCTTCATATTATTTCTATCCAAATAATGATCCTATGTTCTCTTGAATCTCTCTATCACATTTCCAGGTAGTGTGTTCTATACCCTGATGACTCTGTGTGGAAAGGTTTTATTTTCTCACATCATTTTACTTCTTTTACAAATCACTTTAAATCTATACCCTTTTTTAAAACTTGATCCTTTAACTGGTAGGAACCACTTCTCCCTATCTACTCTATCCTGCCCACTCATGATTTTGAAAAGCTCTGTCAAATCTCCGCTCAGCTTTCTTCTTTCTGAGGAGAGTAGTCTCAACTTCTTTAATCAACTCTCATACTGAGGTTTCTCATCCCATTCTTCTAAATTTGTCTCCAACGTGGTCTCATCCAGAACTGTATTTGGGGAACTTGTAGGTGGTAGTTTTGCCATGTATCTGTTGCCCTTGTCTTTCTAAATAGAAGAGATTATGGATTTGTACCGTAATGTCTAAGGATCTTTGATGAAAGTTATAAACTTTGAAATTGCCTCCTTCTCAACAAGATCTGAATCTTTAATAAATGCCAGGAAAAGCAAAGGTCCCTGGGGAACTCCACTATAAACCTTCCTCCAGCCTGAAAAATATTCATTGACCTTTACTCTGTTTTCATGTATCCATGTTGCAACTGTTCGTATTATTCAATGATGTCCTAGTTTCCTCACAAGACTATAGCATGACACTGCACCAGTCATGCTTTTGCAATCCATATATACCATGTTAACAATGGTACTCTCGTTGATTCTTTTTGTTATCTCTTCAAAAAACTCCACCATGTTGGGTGACATGGTGGCTCAGTGTTTAGCAGTGCTGCCTCAGAGCTTCAGGAATCTGGGCTCAATTCCAGCCTCATGCACTTATCAGTGTGGAGCTTGCATATTTTCCGCATGTCTGTGTGGGCTTTCTCCAATGGTCCAAATATGTGTAGATTAGATGGATTGGCTGTGCTAAATTGCTGCATTGTGTCCAGGGAGGAGCAGGCTACAGGGTTACCATAGGGGATGCAAGGTTACAAGGGTGGGGGGGATGCCTTTCTAGAGGTTGGTGGAGCCTCAATGGGCTGAATAGCCTGCTTCCACACTGTAGGGATTATAAGTTCTTAAAACATGATTTCCTCTTTAGAAATCCATGCTGACTCTTCCCAATCAGCTGATCTTTATCAACGTGTCAACTAATTTTATCCCAAATAATTACATCAAATTTTAACTGTACTTTTGCCTTCTTGGGATGTGGGCATCATTTGCTCACCAAATATTTATTTCCCAGCCTTAACTGCTCCAGAGAAGGTTGTGGTGAGCTGCTTAAACCTAGATCCTTTGGTTTCTCTTCCCCCAGTAAGGAGAAATGATGAATGCAATATTTCCCTCACTTGGGAGGGGGACTCAGGGGTTGTGGGGAGGGGGAGGAGGTGTAAGAGAGGTGGTGAGTGGAAGAGGTAATGGAATGAGTTGACCCCAGAAAGAAACCCTCCACTTTCTTAGCATCTCACTCATTAAATTCAGAGCAAGAAAGTCCATGGTGACCTTCTCAATCCCCCACCAATTAAGGCACACAAAAGGGTAATTAGCAGCCACTTAAGGAACTCATCTAGCCAACTGCTTGATCACTTGCCTCTCCAGTGGGCAAGAATAATGGCTGGTGTCCTGCCTGATGGGGGTCGGGGACGGTGGCCTCCAATTGTCATGGATGGGGGAATGGTCAACGACCTGGTTTCTGAAAGTGACTTAGCCATTGCTTTTGACACCCAAAGGCCCTTTCCCTGAGACCCTCATCCCTCCAGAAAAGTATAAATGTTACCTACTCAAATCTACACAACAGCCTCAGCCCCAAGGAGTGGGCATCAACCAGCATTCCCTTTATACGCAGGAGGCTGACTGCCTCAAGAGAGCCAGTGCACAAGTATGGAGGCCTGGGATTCATTCAGAAACTCACCCACACGTACCTATCAACATGTAATGAACTGATTGATGTATGATGGTTCAAATCTTCTTAGTGATGATGATGCATGTCAGCTGCTTCCGAACACAACCGCCCCTATGTTTAGAAATAAGGGGAAACTTCTGGCCAGTTTTCCTTATCTCCTCTTATCAAAAACCCTCTTCATGTAGAACACCTCTCCATTACCGCTCTTCTATAAGGGCAATGATACCTTCTTCTCTAGTGTCTGCATGTAACTGGGGTCCCTCATCCCTAGCACCATTGTAGGATTCTACATTGGTGTTGTTGCCAAGCTGTAATTAATGGTCGACACCACAGCTTTCGGTGCTAGAGCTTGAACTATTTACAATCAATGTGAATGTCTTGGATAAACAAGCAGAATGAATGGTCACTAAATTTGCATTGGCATCTGGATGGGTAGGAGAGTAAGTTATCAGTAGGACATGAATAGTCTGCAAAAGGATATGGATAGATGGAATGACTGGGCAAAAATTTGGCAGGTAATGTGGGAAAAGGTGAATGAGTCCACTTGGAAGGAAGAATAGAAAAACTGCACTTTATCTAAATGGAAAGCGATAGCAGTTCTCTGAGGTGCAGAGGGATCTGTGTGCCCTGATACATGAATCACAAAATGTTAGTATGCAGGTACAGCAAATGATTAGTAAGGCAAATGGAATCTTATCATTTATGCCCATTTAAAATAGAGATGAAAAATACTTTTTCTTTCAGACGGTAGTCAAAGTATAATTTTGTACCGCAAAGGATTGTTGAGGTTGGTTTGTTAAGGATATTCAAGGCCGGGATTGAATATTTTTAATCAATAAGGGAATCAAGGGTTATGGAGAAAAGGCAGGAGAGTGGAGTTGAGGATTACCAGATCAGCCTGATTTCACTGCAAGATGGAGAAGAATGGATGGATCAAATGGCTTTGTTTTACTCTATATCTTATGGTCTTATTATGAGGAGAATACAATATAAAGGTTGAGAGATAATGGGAACTGCAGATGCTGGAGAATTCCAAGATAATAAAATGTGAGGCTGGATGAACACAGCAGGCCAAGCAGCATCTCAGGAGCACAAAAGCTGACGTTTCGGGCCTAGACCCTTCATCAGAGAGGGGGATGGGGAGAGGGAACTGGAATAAATAGGGAGAGAGGGGGAGGCGGACCGAAGATGGAGAGTAAAGAAGATAGGTGGAGAGAGTATAGGTGGGGAGGTAGGGAGGGGATAGGTCAGTCCAGGGAAGACGGACAGGTCAAGGAGGTGGGATGAGGTTAGTAGGTAGCTGGGGGTGCGGCTTGGGGTGGGAGGAAGGGATGGGTGAGAGGAAGAACCGGTTAGGGAGGCAGAGACAGGTTAGACTGGTTTTGGGATGCAGTGGGTGGGGGGCAAGAGCTGGGCTGGTTGTGTGGTGCAGTGGGGGGTATAAAGGTTGGTAGGTTTTCCTACAACTGGATAGAACTCTGATTCAGCAACTTCTGTAGAACCATGTGCATCTTTAGTTTCAACATATAACCAAAAGGAGAGAATGGCTTTCAAAGTAGTTCAGAGAAGATGAACTGACTCAGTCTGAGGATAAAGGGTTTATCCAATGTTGGAAGGTCATACAGGATGGGCCTGAGAGTTGTAAGAATGAGGGCTGTCTCACCAAAACATATATGAAAGCAGTTGACTGTGGATACCAGGAGGACGTTTTCTGTTGTGAAGAAGACTCAAAGTAGAACACAATGTTCAAGAACATAGAAACATAGGAATGAGCAGCAGGAGTCTCTTCAATGATAATGGGAACTGCAGATGCTGGACAATCCAAGATAATAAAGTGTGAAGCTGGATGAATACAGCAGGCCTAGCAGCATCTCAGGAGCACAAAAGCTGACGTTTCGGACCTAGACCCGAAATGTCTGCTTTTGTGCTCCTGAGATGCTGCTTGGCCTGCTGTGTTCATCTAGCTTCACACTTTATTATCTAGGAGTCTCTTCAAGCCTGTTCCACCATTCAACATGATAATAGCTGATCACGCAATCTCAGTATCCCACTCAATTTTTTCTCCATGCCCCTTGATCTCTTTAGCCACAAGGGCCATGCCTAGCTCCCTCTTAAACATATCTAATGAACTGGCCCCAACACCTTCCTGTGGTAGAAAATTCCACAGGTTCACAACTCTCTGAGTGAAGAACTTAGAACTTGTTCCTCATCTCAGTCTTGAATGACTTACCCCTTATCCTTAGACTGTGACCTCTAGTTCTGGACTTCCCCAGCATTGGGAACATTCTTTCCACATCTTGCCTGTCCAGTCCCATCAGGATTTTATACGCTTCTATGAGATACCCCTTATTCTTCTAAATGATAGTGACTACAAACCCAGTCGATCCAATCTCTTCGTATGTCAGTCCTACCATCCTGGGAACCAGATTGGTGAGCCCCTACTGGACTCTCCCAATAGCAAGAATGTCCTTCCTCAGACTTGGAGACTGCACACAATACTTAAGGTAGATTAGATTAGATTCCCTACTGTGTGGAAACAGGCCCTTCGGCCCATAAGTCCACACTGCCCCTTGAAACATCCCACCCAGACACATCTCCCTATAACCCACACACCCCTGAACACTACAGGCAATTTAGCATGGCCGATCCACCTAGCCTGCACGTCTTTGGACTGTGGGAGGAAACCGGAGCACCCGGAGGAAACCCACGCAGACACGAGGAGAAAGTGCAAACTCCACACAGACAGTCACCCGAGGCTGGAATCGAACCCGGGTCCCTGGCGCTGTGAGGCTGCAGTGCTAACCACTGAGCCACCATGCTGACCGTGTGGCCTCACCAAGGCCCTGTGCAACGTGGAGATGAGGAGAGCTTTCTTTTCTTTCAATGGATGTTTAGCAAATGTAATTTTATTCTGCAGTAGGGACTTGGTCTTATTCAAGGCTGAGTTGGATAGACTTTTGATAGATATGTGAGGCAAGAGGTATGGGAGAAAAAAAAAGGAGTTGGGGGCAAAACAAAATTTGCTAGGATCTTATTGAAAGGCTGACTAGGCTCGATGACCCCTTAAATGACCCACTCCTGCTCCTCAGTCCTGTACTTCTATGACTCAGCCAGAGATACATTCAGCTGCACGAGGGTCTCCCTATCCCAATCCCACACAATCTTGACTGAAATGATTTAAAAGGATCTTACACAGGGGGTGCTCATGATTTTCTTTTGCTGTTTTCTTCACAGGTCAATCCTCCATTTCATGTGTCAAGGATGTTAAGATGTTAACAACCTGAGCCCTGTGTTAGATTTGTTACGCTGCTGACAGAAATCAAACGAAAGCAGCCCATTTATCTCCTCGTTCACAACATACTAAAACTAAACAGTTGAAGATCCACAAATTGTCACTCTAATGTTTCCTAAACAGCACTTGAATAACCAATTCCAGACTTTGCAAATAATTAATTTCCAGACACCGGTTTGTATCTTAAACAAAAGACTTAATGATCTATTCGATACAAAATATTATCAGCAGAAACAAAATTAAACAACAGTTTGCTGATTAACATCTGTTCTTTAAACTTGAAACATTTGTTTCCAGCCACTATTCACAAGAAAGACAGACTAACAAACATAATTAAGGGATAAATAAAGAAGATACCAAAACTGGTCAGGTTACTCATATGTCCTTTATGATGCATTGCCTCACAGGCATAAGTGTGGACCCCTTAGCTGCTTTTCTGAAACGCTGATGAGGGACACCTCAGTTCACCCAGGCAAAGGAGCAATACTTCTGTACTTCGCTTTCTGCACTTGATGCTGTTAGGTCAGACAGGGAGCTTTCAATTCTTCATGTTGTCTCAACAGCAGTCTAGAGCCATAGAACTTCTACGTTGCAGAAAGAACCCATTTGGCCCATTGAGTCTGCACTAACCCTCTGAAGAGAATCATCCTACCCAGATCCATGCCAGTCTGCATGGTTTTTATTTTACAAGGGCTAACTCACCTAATCTGTACATCCCTGGATGCTGCAGGACAATTCATTTTAGCATGCCCAGCCCAAGTAAACTACAAATGTTCGGACTGTGGGAGAAAGCTGGGATATCCACAGTCACAGGAGAATGTGCAAACTCCACACAGCCCAAGGCTGGAATTGAACCCAGGCCCACGGTGCTGTGAGGCACTTGTGCTAACTATTGTGCAACCATGCTGCCCCTCTCAGTGATAACCACTATGCCACCACGAATCAGCTCTCAGAAAACATAGTTTTAAAAATCCCTCTAATTCTGGCTGTGTCATGATAAACTGATCAACTCCTCCTGAGGCCTCAATTACTACTCAACAACTGCCATTTGCGTAAACATAATATTTCTTCCAGACTTGTCAAAACCAACTCTCAGGTTCTGAGCTCATTGATGGCCAACTTCTAAAAATTGTAAAACACAATGTTCTTCATTGTGTTTATTAGAACCTTTTACATCAAGGCCCAACTTGCAATTTGCCTCCAAGCCTGGTCTCACAAATGAACCCAAGGTCAAAAATCCCACAACACCATAAACCAAATTTGTTTGGTCTGTTATTTTTTTTTTAATGTCTTAAAATGCATAAAGGTGGATAAATCCCTGAGACCTGATCAGGTGTACCCTCTCCTCTGTGGGAAGCTAGGGAAGTGATTGTTGGGCCCCTTCCTGAGATATTTGTATCATTGATACAGGTGAGGGGCTGGGAGACTTGGCTAATGTGGTGCCACCATTTAAGAAAGGTAGTGAGGAAATGCCAGGGAACTGTAGACTGGTGAATCTGACATTGGTGATGGGCAAGTTGTTGGAGGGAATCCTGAGGAGCTGGCTTTACATGTATTTGGAAATGCAAGGATTGATTAGGGATAGTCAATATGGTTTTGTCCATGGAAAATCAAGTCTCACTACCTTGATTGACTTTTTTAAAAGAAATAACAAAGAGGATTGATGATGGCAGAGTGGCGCATGTGATCTATATGGGCTTCAGTAAGGCATTTGACAAGACTCCTCATAGTAGACTGGTTAGTGAGGTTAGATCCCATGGAATTGAGGGAGAACAAACCATTTAGATACAGAACTGGCTCAAAGGTAGAAGACAGGGGGAGATGGTGGAGGGTTGCTTTTCAGGCTAGAGGCCTGTGACCAGCAGTCTGCCACAAAGATCGGTGCTGGGACCACTGCTTTTTGTCATTTATATAAATGATTTTGAGATGGACGTACGAGGTATGGTTAGCAAGTTTACAGTTGCAAAATTGGAGGTGTAGTGTATAGCAAAGGTGACCTTGGAGCACATTGGGAACTTTACCAAATGGGCCAATGGACTGAAGAGTGGCAGATGAAGTTTAATTTAGATAAATGTAAGGTGCTGTATTTTGGAAAGGAAAATCAGAGCAAGACTTATATGCTTAGTAGTATAGTTCTGGGGAGCGTTGCTCAACAAAGAGACCTTGGAGTGCAGGTTCATAGTTCCCTGAAAGTAGAGTTGCAGGTAGATAGGATGGTGAAGAAGGCATTCGGTATGCTTGTCTTTATTGGTAACTCCATTGCGTATAGGAGTTGGGAGGCCATGTTTTGGCTGTACAGGACATTGTTGTCAATGTGGATTTCACAAGCTTCAAAATGTCCCCTCCCCCTACCACATCCCAAAACCAGCCCAGCTTGTCCGCGCCTCCCTAACCTGTTCTTCCTCTCACTTTTCCCCTCCTCCCACCTCAAGCCACACCCCCATTTCCTACCTATTAACCTCATCCTACCTCCTTGACCAGTCCGTCCTCACTGGACTGACCTATCCATGCCCTAACTCTCCATCTACACTTGCCTTTACTGGCTCCGTCCCACCTTTTTGACTTGTTTGTCTCCTCTCCACCTATCTTCTCCTCTGTCCATCTACGGTCCACCTCCTGCTCTCTCCCTATTTATTTCAGAAGCCCCTTCCCCTCCCACATTTCTGATGAAGGGTCTAGGTCTGAAACGTCAGCCTTCTGGCTCCTCTGATGCTGCTTGGCCTGCTGTGTTCATCCAGCTTCACACCTTGTTATCCAGGGCATTGATTCGGCCACTTTTGGAATACTGAGTGCAATTCTGGCCCCCCTGCGATAAGAAAGATGTTATGAAACTTGAAAGGGTTCAGAAGAGGTTCACAAGGATGTTGCTCGGACTGGTGGGTTTGAGCTACGGGGAGAGGCTGAATAGACTGAGGCTATTTTCCCTGGAGCATTAGAGGCTGGGGGGGGTGGCCTTATAGAGTTTTATAAAATCACAAGGGGGCACAGATAGGGTAAATAGGCAAGGTATTCTTCTCAGGGTGGGGAATTCAAAAAGTAGAGGACATAGGTTTAAGGTGAGAGGAGAAATATTTGAGGGCCCATTTAATGACCTCAGTTACCTTGCCTGTTGCTCTGCTTGAGCTGTTGTGCTTGGATCTCTCTCTCTCTCACCATCGCCACCTGCTCCTACAGGTTACATTACACTAACAAGAGCATAAACAGCTCTACAGCAACTTGATCGTAAGAGCACAAAAAAGGGGCTCCTAAGATGCTGCTTGGCCTGCTGTGTTCATCCAGCTTCACACTTTGTTATCTTGGATTCTCCAGCATCTGCAGTTCCCATTATCTCTACATCAACTTTTACGTGGAAGACTGAGCAGACGCAAGAATTTACTTTGCTGCGCAGGGAAGACACATAACTAAGCCTACTCAGCTTTCCTTTATTCTCCCTAAATTAGCCTTCTGGAAATATCTGTTATCCAGATTTCCATGGCAAGCTTAAAACCAACTTCAGGTAGTGGGAACAGAGGCAGTTAATGTCTTGTGGCAAATGTATTGAAATGTGAATAAGAAGCTAGAGAATGTCATGCTGCATAGGGAACTGTTGACATTCTTGGCTACATTTAACTTGTCACTGACATACCTTATCACGCAGTGACCTGGGTCTAATGTCTGAGTCAATGTACCGTGTACGCCAATTACTATTTCAACTTCAGCTGCACAAAGCCTGAATTGCTCATCTCTTAAAGCCAACATGCACTCAAAACAATGGAGATGACCAATATTTCTGAATTACTTGATAATAAAATGTGAGGCTGGATGAACACAGCAGGCCAAGCAGCATCTCAGGAGCACAAAAGCTGACGTTTCGGGCCTAGACCCTTCATCAGAGAGGGGGATGGGGTGAGGGTTCTGGAATAAATAGGGAGAGAGGGGGAGGCGGACCGAAGATGGAGAGAAAAGAAGATAGGTGGAGAGAGTATAGGTGGGGAGGTAGGGAGGGGATAGGTCAGTCCAGGGAAGACGGACAGGTCAAGGAGGTGGGATGAGGTTAGTAGGTAGCTGGGGGTGCGGCTTGGGGTGGGAGGAAGGGATGGGTGAGAGGAAGAACCGGTTAGGGAGGCAGAGACAGGTTGGACTGGTTTTGGGGTGCAGTGGGTGGGGGGGAAGAGCTGGGCTGGTTGTGTGGTGCGGTGTGGGGAGGGGACGAACTGGGCTGGTTTAGGGATGCAGTGGGGGAAGGGGAGATTTTGAAACTGGTGAAGTCCACATTGATACCATTAGGCTGCAGGGTTCCCAGGCAGAATATGAGTTGCTGTTCCTGCAACCTTCAGGTGGCATCATTGTGGCACTGCAGGAGGCCCATGATGGACATGTCATCTAGAGAATGGGAGGGGGAGTGGAAATGGTTTGCGACTGGGAGGTGCAGTTGTTTGTTGCGAACTGAGCGGAGGTGTTCTGCAAAGCGGTCTCCAAGCCTCCGCTTGGTTTCCCCAATGTAGAGGAAGCCACACCGGGTACAGTGGATGCAGTATACCACATTGGCAGATGTGCAGCTGAACCTCTGCTTAATGTGGAATGTCATCTTGGGGCCTGGGATAGGGGTGAGGGAGGAGGTGTGGGGGCAAGTGTAGCATTTCCTGCAGTTGCAGGGGAAGGTGCCGGGTGTGGTGGGGTTGGAGGGCAGTGTGGAGCGAACAAGGGAGTCACGGAGAGAGTGGTCTCTCCGGAAAGCAGACAGGGGTGGGGATGGAAAAATGTCTTGGGTGGTGGGGTCGGATTGTAAATGGCGGAAGTGTCAGAGGATGATGCGTTGTATCCGGAGGTTGGTGGGGTGGTGCGTGAGAACGAGGGGGATCCTCTTTGGGCGGTTGTGGCGGGGGTGGGGTGTGAGGGATGTGTTGCGGGAAATACGGGAGACGCGGTCAAGGGCGTTCTCGATCACTGTGGGGGGCAAGTTTCTGAATTACTGCATTCTTTTCTTAGACCGAAGACTGGCAAAGACAATTTCAGAACTTCGACATGTATAAAATCATCCAGTTGACAATGTTTGGGCTAAACTGAAGATTATGTAAGGTGAAAGAAGGGACACTGGCTAGGAAGTGCTTTTCATTATTCCTTCCTGTGTGATGTACGAGACCAATCCCCGTAAAAATATTCAGAAGTTAGTCAAGATCCTAACTTTTTTGTCATTTTTAATGGTAAATGTAAGGTGTTGTGTTCCAAATGTAATTCGATTGATCAAACAACTCGACGTTAAGCAAAACACACTTTATTCATCCACTACAGTTAAAATATAACAAAATAAGAAAAGTAATTAGAATAACAACTCTATTGGAAAGCTTCACAGAATAATAGGTACAGTAACAATTACTAATTTACTTTTCTAATACAGTAACATCCCATTAATGCACTCTTGGCAAAAGCAAAATTCAGAACACAGATTGTCTCCAGCTTTTGGCTGTAATTGAGAGAGGGGGAAAAGATAGTTTCCATTTCTTCAAGACCCCAATGGCAACTGCTGGAAGGTAAACGAAAGATCCTGGTTCTGTGGAAGTTTGATCACACCCGTTCAGGCTGCTTCAATTGTTGCAAATTTAAAAAAAAAATCAAAGGTCTCACAAGTCATTTATCTTCTCATAGATTGCCTGGCTCCTGTCTTTCAATATCTTTCTAAAATAAACCAGGACAAAACAGACCTTTTAACGTGTGGCACACTCGGAAGGTGTGCATTTTTTTCACATTTGTCATTACCCTCGAATGGATTATTTTTCCAGGCCATTTCAGAGAACCATTAAGGACTCTGTGTCTGGAGTCACATGTAGGCAAAAGCAACTCGTGATGGAAGGTATCTTTCCTGCAAGGCCTTTGGTGAATCAGATGGGTTTTCAGAGCAATCACTGCTAGTTATCATGTTCACCATCGACTAGCTTAATATAACAGCATAGTCAAGTCTGGAACTGAGACAGTCATGGCTGGGAGTTTCTACAGCAGATGGACACAGGTTAACAATGTTACAGTGGTTGAAGTCAGCAAACTTTGTGATGAGTAAGACATAGGATCAGAAATTCCTTTTAATGCCAAATTAGATTCTAAGGTTGTAAGCACTTTGGTTCAACCAGAGAAAATAGTCTGGAAGAGAATGACATTGTGGGAAGTTGACCACAGGGAAGATATATTGGCTAGGTGGGTGTGCAATTCAAATTTCCCAGAATGATGCCAGGGTGTCAATGGTAAACTTATGGCACAAACACAAAAGCAAAATACTGTGGAGGCTGGAAATCTGAAATTGCTGGAAAAAGTGTTAGAAACACTCCTTAAGTTTGGCAGCCTTTCAGATCGAGGTGCCTTTTCATTAGAATTAATCGGTTAAATTGACAGATTGCACAAGTTGGTTTTGTATTGAATAATAGAATTGGTGTCACGCAGAAGGAAGCCATTTGGATCATCATGTCCACGGCCTCTCAATTACTAGTCGAGTGGCATTACCGCCATACCACTGACTCGCCTCAAATCAAGGACATGTCTTTGAAGCATACAAATCAGGAGGTGATGGAATAATGGTAATGTAGTTGGCCTAGTAAGCCAAAAGCCAGGCTATGCCAGCTTTTGTGCTCCTAAGATGCTGCTTGGCCTGCTGTGTTCATTCAGCTCTACACTTTGTTATCTCGGATGCTATAGTAACATGGCTTCAAATCCAACCTAAGCAGGTGGTAGTAATTATACTCCATAAAAAATTAAAATCAAACTCTCTTTTAAAAAGTCTAATAGTCATCATGAAACTATTGTCAATTTCCTATTTTTGAAAAAAACCCATCTAGTTCACTAATGCTCTTTAAAGAAGGCTGTAATGTGACTCCAGACCCACAGGCAATGAGATTGACTCTTAATTTCCCTCCAGCTAATTTGGAATGGGCAAAAAATGCTGGTGTCGACAATGAGGCCTGTATCCAGCTAATAAAGAAGAAAAGATACTGCATTTCTTTCTATCAGGCTGCTGTAGAGCCTGAAGACCCATTAAAAATTCCAAACTAGGATTCGTAGGTTATGGATAACAAAGTGTCAAGCTGGATGAACACAGCAGGCCAAGCAGCATCTTAGGGGCAGAAAAGCTGACATTTTGGGCCTAGACCCTTCATCAGAAATGGGGGAGTGGAAGAGGGCTCTGATATAAATAGGGAGAGAGAGGGAGGCGGATCGAAGGTGGATAGAGGAGAGGATAGGTGGAGAGGAGACAGACAAGTTAGAGGGGTGGGGATGGAGCCAGTAAAGGTGAGTGTAGGTGGGGAGGTAGGGAGGGGATAGGACAGTCCGGTGAGGATGGACAGGTCAAGGCGGCAGGATGAGGTTAGTAGGTAGGAAATGGAGGTGCAGGTTGAGGTGGGAGGAGAGGATAGTGATAGGAAGAATAGGTTAGGGAGGTGGGGATGAGCTGGGCTGGTTTTGGGATGCAGTGGGCGGGGGGAGGGGAGATTCTGAAGCTTGTGAAATCCACATTGATCCCATTGGGCTGAAGTGTTCCCAAGCGGAATATGAGTTGCTGTTCCTGCAACCTTTGGGTGGCATCATTGTGGCACTGCAGGAGGCCCAGGATGGACATGTTGTCTAAGGAATGGGAGGGGGAGTTGAAATGGTTCATGACTGGGAGGTGCAGTTGATTATTGCGAACCGAGCGGAGGTGTTCTGCAAAGCGGTCCCCAAGACTCTGTTTGGTTTCCCCAACGTAGAGGAGGCCATAACAGCACAGCGACCTGTCCGTCCTCCCCGGACTGACCTAACTCTTCCTACCTCCCTTACACTCACCTCTACTGGCTCCATCTCCGACCTTTAGCCTGTCTGTCTCCTCTCCACCTAACTTCTCCTCTATCCGTCTTCAATCCACCTCCCCCTCTCTCCCTATTTATTTCAGAACCCTCTCCCCCTCCCCCTTTTCTGATGAAGGGTCTCGGCCCAAAAAGTCAGCTTTTGTGCTCCCAAGATGCTGCTTGCCTGTTGTGTTCATCCAGCTCCATACCTTGTTATCTCGGATTCTCCAGCATCTGCAGTTCCCACTATCTTTGGTAGGTTATAGTTAGTTCAGGGCAAAGGGCCCCAGAAACATGGTATTAGAATTAAGAAAGGAAGCAAACAACTTCTGTTTTTTGTAACACTTTCATAACCTCTGTGTAACACAAAGCCTGTTCCAGCTGTTGGAATTACAGGCAAAATGAAGGAATGTGTTAGCATTTCTATGAGTTGAGGTTTCCCAGTTGAGTTATGATACACATGGCATCAGTTCTGGGTTAGGAATCTGGAAGTGTCTGTAGGAGGACTTTGTGAGCACCCTAGGTCTAAATATCTTCAGCTGCTTTAACAATGAATTTCCTTCCTTCAGAAGTAGGGATGTTTGCTAATTATTGTATCATGCTCAGAACCTTTCATAGTTCCTCAGATCCTGAAACCATTCATAAAAGAATGCAACAAGAACTGGATGATATCCAGATTTTGGCTGACAAGTGCCAAGTAACATTCATGCCACAGAAGTGCTAGTCAATAGCCATCTCCCACAAGAGAGAATCTAACTATTTATCCTTGACATTCAATGGCATTACTGTCGTTGAATCCCCCCACTAACAACATTCTGGGGGTTACTAATGACCAGAAACTGACCTGGACTAGTTATATAAAAGCAGTGGCTATCAGAGCAGTTCAGTGGCTTGGAGTAATGTGGCGAGTGACTCATCGTCTGATTCCCCAAAGGCTGGCCCACAAGCTACAAGGCACGGGTAATGTGAAGGAATTCTCCCCACTTGCCTAGATAAGTGAGGCTTTAGAAACCACGGAAGAAACTTGTCACCATCCAAGACAAACTGGCCTCTTGATTAGCACCATATTCACAAGGGATGCACTCCCTCTAACACTGACACTCAGTAACAGCAATATCTACAAGATGCATTACAGAATCCCACCAAGGCTTCTTTCCTTCCAAACCCATGGCCATTTCTAGCGAGAGGATGAGGCCAGCAAATATGTGGGAACACCACCTAATTCCGTTCCAAGTCACTGACCACCCAGACCTGGAACAATATCGCAGCTTCTTCATTGTTGCTGGGTCAAAATCCTGGAATTTCTTCCCTACCAGCACTGTGGGTTTACATACAGAACATGGACTGCAGTGGTTCATGAGAGTAGCTCACCATCACATTCTCAAGGGCATCCGGCATGGACAATAAATTCCACAGCACCCACATCCCATGAATGACTAATAAAGCAATATTTTCACAGACCTAGCCCACGAAGATGGGACCTCCTGGAACACAATCAATCTGAAGAATTGGCCCGGCTTAGGGAGTGATTGGTCCAGTGGGAGAGCTTGTTATGGCCTATTGAAAGCACTGCTGAGGCAGGTCAGAGTTTGTGAGGGTGCCGCAGATTGGAGGCACTATCTGCCTTATTGTGGAGAAAGTAAAATTCACTTGATCACAGTTTTCAGGCTGTCAATGTGGAGAGGACAGCATTTGTATCTTAACATGTCCATGCCACACAACTGAGTGGGAGTGCCAGCTACAACCGTTCCTCCTTTTCTACATCCTGCTCAGGACTGTGAAAATTAAGCCGTACGTTCCTGTGGCTGCAAAGAATCTTTTACATTCCCAAGATTTGCAGTTTGTATCGACACCTTCGTACCAGCTACAGCTGTGGACCACCCAGCCTAGGCACTTATTGCATGGGGATTTTGCATTGAATTAGAAATCTTTGTTCATTGATGTTTAGCTTGAATCATCTGCTCTGATTGATGATTCAGGGGTTGTATCAAAGACAAGATTTGACAGAAAGCCATAATGACTCAGCTCTCAAATAATACACAAGGTGTATTAAGCTCCCATTTGTTTGACAGAAATCAAACTCTGTCTTAATTGCACATTAATTGCCCACAAGCCAGGAATACAAATTTTTATGCCATCCAGAAACAGCATACCAAAATGAAACATAAAACAATGTGCATGATTCCCTGCCAACAAATGTCAGATAATATTTGTCACAAAAAGTATCAGGATTGAAGAGATAGCTTCAAGGAGGGCCTGAAAGGAATAACAAGAGACCATTCAGTTCGTTGGACCTGCTCTGCCACTCAAGAAGATCATGGCTGATTTTAAAACCTCAACTTCACTATCCTGTTCTATCCCCACATCCCTCCAGTAGCTTGGTGCACTAAGATCTTATTGATCATTGTGTTGAGTGCACTCAAACCAAAGGCCTCTCTGAAGTGGAGTTTGCACATTCTCCCTGCGTCTCTCCAGGTGCTCCCATATCCTCCCAAGGTCCAAAGATGTGCTGTTATTTGGATTGACCATGCTAAATTGCCCATAGTGTCCAGGGAACTACAAGCCAGGTGGGTTAGCCTTAGGAACTGCAGGGTTACAGGGATAAAGTTGGGATGGGTCTGGGTCGGATGCTCTTCGGAGGGTTGTTGTGGAAATGGGTCGAATTTTATGAATTTTATTGAATTCTATGATTCTAGAGAAACCCTAACTCCTCTTCTTCCAATGTGGTTAAAAGCTCAGATTAATTCAAAAAGGAATGATACAATGGTCAGAAGCACCAAAGAAGAGTCAAGTCTGATGTGTAAAGTTCATTCTCTCTACAGATACTGCCAGACTAGTTGAGTTTTTCTAGAACTGTCTTCTTTTATTACTGTCAAAAGCCAGCTGTACAAAACAATGAGAACAGCTGCGTCCCAGAATAAGTGAATTGTACCATTCAATCAATGTAAGGGGGATAGACAGCAACTCTCCCGCTCATAGTAGATTAAAGAGATCATATGGTACATCAATTTGGGTCTGCTTTTGTAAGTGGTTGATATTGCATTATGGAAAAGAAGAATGAATGCTTGTAGTATTGTGTTTCTCAGGGAAATTTTAATTTGCTGCAACTCAAAGCTTTGTGCTCCATCAGATTAAAAAAAAATCACTCTCCAAACTCTGAGCTTTTGAAGAGATAATGGAAAATCCTATAACAGGACATCGTTTAATGAAAAGTTATCTGGTATCACCACTAAATGTCAGCCGTGAGAACACTGATGCTTCACCTTTAAGCAGGATTTTACTCTGTTGGCAAGGTTTTGCTAAGTGTCATGCAATGTGATCTGCTTATTCCTTTTCTACTCATGTTGGTTCTGCTACAATCAAAATTAATCACATTCAGTTACGAGTTATCTAAGTGTAATTTGCTAATGGTAGCAGTAACTGAGCTATAAAGTGATCGTTTCCTCAGGTGTAACAATATGGTGAAAGGGTTTCTGTTGCAGCTGGAAAAGGGGTGTGAGGAGTTACTAACTGTGGCTTAGGGAGGCAATCTCTTTCAGGCAGGGTTTCCCAAATTGTGCACTGTGACCCCACAGTGAGTAGTGATGAAATCAGAGGTAGCACAGACCTGGGACTGAGGGCATTTCCCATAAACTCCTCACCTATTTTTATTCATAGAACCCTTACTCATTCAGTCCATCAAATCTGTACTGACCCTCCAAAGAGCTACTCTTTCCTCTAAATTATTTTCCCCCTAGGATGCGGGTGTTGCTGGCAAGGTCATGATTTGTTGCTCATCCTTTGAAATGAATAGCTTTCTCAGCCACTCATAAGAATCCCGACAGTGTGGAAACAGGTCATTTGGCCCATAGAATCTACGCTAATGCTCGGAAGAGCATCCCATCCAGACCCAACCCCCTACCCTATCCCCCTTAGCCCTGCACATCTTTGGACTGTGGGAGGAAACCCACACAGAGAAAGTGCAAACTCCACACAGACAGTTGCCTGAGGCCGGAATTGAACCTGGGTCCCTGGTGCTGTCAGACAACAGGGTTAACCACAGGGCCACCGTGCTTACGCTGATAGAGAGCAAGGAAGATCTGGCTGATCATTGAAACCTGATTCTTACCCTGAAAAACCTCATGAGATAGGTAGGTGCTTACTACTAAAATAAAACCTGCAATCTAGATGGTTTCACTGATCCCCAACTCTCACAGGTCTCCTCTCTCTCTCCACCACCCTGATCACTTTCACAGGTTCTCCATCATAAAAACCCAATCTCTCTCTTCTCTCTAATCTAACCTCTCACAGCATTGTGGAATGGCACCAATTTCCTAGAATCAAAATGGGATTTGACGATGAAAATGTTTACCAAGTATTAGGTGCTCATTGGTAACCGAACCAGGTAAGAAGGGGCAAAAGCAGAAGTTGCTGGAAAAGCTCAGCAGGTGTGGCAGCATGTATGCAGAGAAAATTCAGAGTTAACATTTCGGGTCCGGTGACCCCTCCTCAGAGCTGTAAGAAGGGGCTTTGATCTTTCTCGCTAAGGTCGGCTTGCAAATGCAAAGAGTGGGATGAATATTGAGAATCATCGCTTGGCATAGTCTTACTGCTGGCACCATTGAAAGAAATGGCTACAACTCCTCAGATGCGGAACAAATCAATTTCTGAACTAATTTGTTCCCTTCTCTTTCAGAATGTTAAAAAGAAGCATGATGTACGAATGAAGATATTCACTTAATCTGGAACTCACAGATAGATTGTTTTAATTCATTGGAATAGGTTGTTTCAAAATATCCAAATGTTATTTAGAGTTAAACCTTTAAATTCTCTTCCCTTTGTTCCAATTGTTATTTTCTGTCTGTATGCAATAATTTTTTAATGAACACGCAATGCGCCGGAAGTGCCTGAAATTTGTTTTCATGCAGACAATAAAGTGAAATTGCATTGAACGGAAAAAATATTTTATAATTTTGAAGAGATCATCTCAGTCACATAAGGAAAGAAGATAGAGAGGCAGAAGGAGAGTAAACCCTTTGGCAAAATAGGGTCTGTATTCCTGATCTGTCTGCCTTTTTATTTGCCTATTGTACATGATATTCAATCGTGATATGTACAAACCTATAAATTTGTGTTCCAACCATTGTTCTCTGGTCATAGCCTCATATCACTGTGTTATATTGATCAGCTGCAGACTTTATATTCACATTAACAAAGGAAGGAGGCAAAGGAATTGGGATTAGGAGATGGCATTTTTGCTGGAAGGTGGGTGGGAGGAGGTATCTGTGGGAGTTGGTGGGCTTGAAATGGATATCGGTTTCCAGGTGGTTGTCAGAGACGGAAACGGAGAGGTCCAGGAAGGAGAGACAAGTACCAGAGATGCTCCAGGTGAACGTAAGGTTGGGGTGGAAGGTCTTGGTGAAGTGGATGAACTGTTCAAGCTCCTCTGGGGAGCAAGAGGCACTGCTGAAACAGTCATCAATGTAATGGAGGAAGGGGTGGGGTTTAGAGCCAGTGTAGGTATGGAAGAGGGATTGTTTCACGTAACCTACAAAGAGGCAGGCATAGCTTGGGCCCATGCGGATACTAAACAACTGCACCTCCCAGTCGTGAACCATTTCAACTCCCCCTCCCATTCCTCAGACAATATGTCCATCCTAGGCCTCCTGCAGTGCCACAACGATGCCACCCAAAGGTTGCAGGAACAGCACCTCATATACCGCTTGGGAACCCTGCAGCCCAATGGTATCAATGTGGACTTCACAAGCTTCAAAATCTCCCCTCCCCCCACTGCATCCCCAAACCAGCCCAGCTCATCCCTGCCTCCCTAACCTGTCCTTCCTCCCACCTAACCCCTCCTCCATCTCCTACCTAATAACCTTATCCCACCCCTTGACCTGTCTGTCCTCTCTGGACTGACCTATCTCCACCCTAACTCCTCACCTACAGTCATCTCTACTGCTCCATCCCTGCCTCTTTGACCTGTCTGTCTCCTCTCCACCTATCTTCCCTTATATCCATTTTCTATCCGCCTCCCCCTCTCTCCCTATTTATTTCAGAACCCCCCTCCCCTCTCCCATTTCTGAAGAAGGGTCTAGGCCCGATACATCAGCCTTGCTGCTCCTCTGATGCGCTTGGCCCGTTGTGTTCATCCAGCTCCACATCTTGTTATCTCAATGGAATGAGTTATTCAGATCTGGAGTTCCCTCCTGAGTGGGTGCTGGGAATATGGTCAATTGAGTCATACATAAAGGGAATTATAGGGAGATTGAGTAACAGTGGTACTGTCACTGGTCCAGTAATCTCGAGGCTCGGGCTAATTGTCTGGGCACATGAATTCACCATGGCAACTGTTGGAATTTAGATTTAATGAATCAATTTGGAAATAAAAGCTTGACTCTCTCTGATCATGGCCACCAGCCCAAGTTGTTCACACAAAAGCAACAGCAGGTTCTCTACTGTCCTTTAAAGAACATATCTACCATCCTAGGTCTGACCTACATGTAACTCCAGACCCATCAACAATCTCATTGATGGTCAACTTCCCTCTGAAATGGCCCGGTGATTCAATAATTTCAAGGGAAATGAGAGATGGGCAACAAATGATGGCCTTGCAGGCGATGCCTACATTTCAAGTAAGGAAAGAAAATGGATTACTAGCAGAGCAAACTGAGTCTCCAGCTGCAATGGCTTCATGATTGTGAGAACATGTTCAAGACTAGCAGCCATCAGAACCAAACTCATAACGAGTGAAATGCTGGCAATCACCTGTAGCATTAGAAAAAATGCCAGCACTTGATGACGTTAGCATCATTGAACACCCCCACTATCAACATCCAAAGGGTTACCATTAACCAGAAAACTGAGTAAGCCATAGCTGCAAAAGGTAGATAAGAGTCGATGTATCCTACAACAAAAAACCCATCTCCTGATGCCCTAAAGCTTGCCCATCATCTACAAGTCAGAGGCAATGTCTTGCTCCATGCTACCTGGTTGAGTACAGCTTCAGCAATGCTCAAGAACATTGACACCATTCAGGGTAGAGCAGGCTGCTCGATTTAGAGCTCATGGAACACTGGCACACGGAGACAGCAGTGGCAACATCTTCAAGATGTACAGCAGATATTTGCCAAGACTCCTTCAACAGCACATTGCAAGCTCATGACATCTCCTGTGAGGAAGCACGAGGAAGACAGATGCATGAGAGTACCATTGAGTACAGTGGTGGGACTTGACCCCAAACCTCCTGGTTGAGATACTACCATTGCATCTGAAGAGACCCAAATTCATCATCTGTAACAGTGGGATTGAAACCCATGTTTCCAGAATATTGATGTAAGTCTGTGACTTACCAGTCTGATGATATTACCTCAATGCGATCATCTGCCCCAAATTCCAGATTTCAGATTAGATTAGATTCCCTACAGTGTAAAACAGGCCCTTCGGCCCAACAAGTCCACACCGCCCGTTGAAGCATCCCACCCAGGCCAAACCCCTATAACCCACACACTCCTGAACACTACAGGCAATTTAGCACGGCCAATCCACCTCGCCTGCACATCTTTGGACTGTGGGAGGAAACCGGAATGTGCAAACTCCACACAGTTACCCGATGCTGGAATCGAACCTGGGTCCCTGGCGCTGAGAGGCTGCAGTGCCAACCACTGAGCCACCGTGCCGCCTCTAATTAGCCCATTCAGAGATGCTATTATATATCTCTGCAGTAGGTGCTGCCTTTGACCTGGGCATCCTGGCCCAGAGGTAACGACACTACCGCAGCAGCACAAGGGCCCCCAAATGCATATTTTATTAATTGAACTTGATTTCCATCAGCTGCTTGCTGGGGTCAGAAGGAAATATCCTCTAGCTGATTACAAAGAACAAAATGTCTGTTCAAATCTTTAAAATAACCAAAGACCGCAATACAAGTCACTGAGTTACTTTCAAACTGCAGTAACTGTGATTATTTCAGCAACCACCAATTTATGGAGAGCTCAGAAAATGCTGAAAGTTGACTGCAGTATCCCTCTGTGTTCCTATCTGGAGAGGCTCATGGAACCATGCTACACTGACTACAGGCTTTCATCTAACCCAAGTACCATGTTATGGAAATATGCTGCCTTTCCCCCACTGTTGCAAAATCCTGGAATTGCCTTTCTCATGGTGCAGTGGGTGTCCTTATGTGATATGGACTGCAGGACTACAGCTTGTTTAAAAAGGTTCCTCAACACTACCTTCTCAGAGGAATCTGGGTCAGTGTAATAAATAATGCCCTTTACAGCAGCAGCCACATGACACGAAGAAATAAAGACATGTTTCAGTACTGTAGTCTTATTCACTTTATCCATATACTTGTCTCCCCAATCCATTCCCACATTCAAGTTAAGTCAAAGTAAGTTCTTGCTGCCTGTGTTATATTACTATAACTTGTCATGTATTCAAGTATGATCTTAACCTAGCAGTGACTCTTAACCTCAACTACTTTCTGCTTCTCACTCAGATATTTCTGTCTTTGGCATAATGCACCATTCCAATTCAATCCCGAGCTAACTTCAAGAGCAGCACCCCATCATGCTGTTCCATCACATGACCAGAGCACAACGTTTTGTGAATTTAGGTTTGAAACAGTAGAGGATGATGGCTGAGGGATGGTAACACAATATTTAACAGCGGTGGGAACATACTGAGTAATAACATTTTGGCACCCCTTCCCAGTTTTGAAGTCAGAATCTTGGAAATTCAGGAAGTCTGCATAATTAGAAACTTGGAGATGCTGCCGATAACTCATAACAGCCAGAGATAACTCACCGTGTAGCTGGAGGAACACAGCAGGCCAGGCAGCATCAGAGGAGCAGGAAAGCTGACTTTTCAGGTCGGGACCCTTCTTCAGAAATGCTCCTGCCCACTCTCTGGTCCTGCTAGAAATTAATTTTTATCCCATCCTAATTTCGTCCCACTCTGTCCTGACATCCTGCTTATATTTTGCCATTCAGTCTTTTGTTTTTGGCTTTGAAATTAATTGTTTTTAGTAACAGTTTTTAATCAATAAGGCAGGTAGGAAAGTCACAATGAAGAAAATCCTATTATTCTTAAGTCTGTATCTCCTTGTTGAGTAATGAGGATAATGTATCAATAATTTAAGTAGCTGTAAGCTTGCTAAATAAATTATAAAGCAGCAAAAGGCAGCACTCAGTAGTGAAGATGATTCATGGGACTCAAAACATTAACTCTACTTCTCTCTCCACAGATGCTGACAGATTTGTTGAGTTTCTCCAGCACTTTTGGTTTTAATTTCACAAGGCAGCTCTCAGTTTTGAACTCTTATGGGGAATTATATTTAGTTCAGAGAAGGATAGTGCCAGTTAGCTATTGTTATGGGATATAGACATTTCCATTCCTAGTTGAGCTTGACCTTGCGTGGTTTGCTCGTCTATTTCAGAGGGCAAGTTAAGAATCAATCACATTGCTCAAGGGTTTTGTTATTCTTGTAGCAGAAATGTTACCATTCAATGTTCATTATGTGACTTAAATTCCCAAAATGTGAATGGAATAACAATGGTTTGAGAAAGGACACTACTGATTTAAAATATCTGCTATGGACCCTGACAAAGCAACATAAATGTAATATACAAAACTAATTACATTGGAATAAGCATTTTTTATCAAGAGGCAGTGAAACTTGATGAATTGTCAAAACTTATACATCTCTCATTTCATTCATACTCACATGATAATTGCACATATTGAGAAATGAAAGGCTACCTATAACAGACAAGCTTCCAATTAAACAATGGCACAAACACGAGGATCGGCAAAGGGACTATATACTAACAGCCATCTCTGAACAACAAAGGAGAGCATGTGACGTGGACTAACAGCAGCAAGGATGCTGAAAGCTTTTCTCTCTCTCTCTTTTTCTCTCTCTCTCTGTCTATCGCTGTGACACACACACACACACACACACACACACACACGCACACATAAACACATGTGCACACTGTGCACACACTCACACACACACTCTCTCTGTCTCTCGCTCACTCACACACACACACACTCCCTCTCTGTCTTTCACACACTGTCTGTTTGACACCTCCACTTTCTCTCTCTCTCTCTCTCTCACACACACACACATACACACACACATACAGACACACACACACACACAAACACACACACACACACACTCTCGCACATCTCAAAAACTGACACCACTGAAAAGAAGTGACCTGGAGAAACCACAATTCAGCAAGAAATCAAGGTTATTTGAAAGCTTAACCACACCAGCTGAAACAGGACAACAGTTGCACCACTGGGATTCCGATTTCATCCTTGCAGCTTTGGGAAACTGTAAACTTTACACTCTTACTGCCTCTACCTTCCTGTTGGACTCGACTCCCCTCTTCTTTCCAACTACATGGCCTGTGTTTGTGTGTACACTTGTTGTCACATTTTATTATTTTCTTTCGAGTAGTGGTCAATAAAGTTCTACTCTCTTTCACTCGGGAAAGCCTGGAATTGGTTCTTCTTCATTTTTGATCAAGTTAAATGAATTGAAGTGTGATAGCTATGTGCTGATACAAAGCAGCAAAAAAAGATTATGACTGAAAAAGAACAGGAGCTCGTCACCATTCCGCAAATGTCCGTCATGGCTGGAGTCACATGTAGGCCAGGCTTGTGAGGACAAAAACCATTATTAAACTGAACAGTTTGTGTAGCAATCAATGATATTACCATAGCCACTATGGCTGAGGCTAGCATTCAATTCCAGATATTTTCTAATTAACCCATTCTGAGATGATATCCCTCTGGAGCTGGTGGCACTTAAAACTGGGCCTTCTGGTTGAAGGGCAGAGACATTACCACTACACCACAAGAGCTCCAAATTCACCATCTGCTATGGTGGGATTCAAACCCATGCCTCCAGTAATTTAACTTTAGCTGTCACTTACTCGCTTAGTGTCATTACCAAGATGCCATCATCTTCCCCAAGTTTCAGCTTTTAAATATTTTCCCAATCATGTTCAGAGATGCTATTACATCTCTGTGGGACCTTGAGCCTTGGCTTCATGATCCAGAGGTCGGGGCATTACAACTGCACACCAAAGCCTCATCTCTAGATTTTATGAATGGGTCTCATATTCCATCAGCTGCTTGCTGGGATCAGAAGGAAATCTCTTCCAGCTGATTGCAATGCACAAAATGTCTGCTCAAATCTTTGGAAAGACGAAAAGCCACATTGCAATTTAAAGATAATGGGAACTGCAGATGCTGGAGCATCCAAGATACCAAAGTGTGGAGCTGGATGAACACAGCAGCATCTCAGGAGCACAAAGGCTGACAATTTGGGCCTAGACCCTAACTCTCTGATTAAGGGTCTAGGCCCGAAATGTCAGCTTTTGTGCTCCTAAGATGCTGCTTGGCCTGCTGTGTTCATCCAGCTCCACACTTTGTTATCTTGCAATTTATAGAATTACTTTTAAACTGCAATCATTTAAGTGACAACCAATTTACACAGAGCAAGCTCTGTAAATGCTGAAAGTTGACTGCATCCCAGTGGCACTGTGTGATCCTATCTTGTGAGGCTGATTAGCTCACACTGCACTGCACATTTGACACATTTAATCCATGCCATCTTTCTGTGAGCATCAATCAAGAAATGAAGGTAGAGTTGTATTTGCACAGCAGTTCAACAAGCGGCAGACTTTGGATAGCATGCTACAGCCATTAAATAACTTTGAACTGTTTGTATTGGTGTATTGTAGAAAATACACTTAACGATTCATGACTCATACCAATGAAAAGACCAGATGATTTTATTAAGAAAATAAGGATTGTGTGCGGGACAAATATTGGTCCAGAACATATCAGAATATTGGAAAATAGGAACTGACAAACAAAAAAAGGCTATTCAGCCCCCTGACCCTGTTGCACCATCCAATGAGATAATGACTGATCTGTGGCCTAGCTCCATATACCTTAATGCCCTTGCGTAAGAAAACATATCTGTCTCAGACTTATAAGTAACAACTGATCCAGCATTCACTGCCATTTGTGGAGGAGAGATCCACACATTTTTGTGTAGAAGTGTCCCCAAATCTCTCCAAAATGGTCTGACCCTAATTCTCAGACTATGTCCCTTAGTTCTAGAACCAGCGGAAATAATTAACCTTTATCCACCCTGTTTTTTCAAGTTAATATCTTGAAGGCTTTGATTAGATCATCACTGAATCCTCTAAATTCTACTGAGACAGGCCTACTTTGTATAGTCTCTCCTCATAAGTTAACCCCTAAAGTCCAGTTATCTTTCTTGCATATATATATATTGTGTTCCCTCCAAGGCCAACATGTACTTCCCATACTTACACACAGTACTCCCAATGGGATCTCCCACAGTTTTGAATAACTGCAGCATAACCAGTGCATTGTTGCACTCCAGTACTCTAGCTGTACACCAGAGGGAGCACTCCTGATCTTCTTCAGCATACGGTGCTGGGATTTTTGTTGTTTGCAATGAGGAATAAATATTGATCGAAGCCCAAGGAAAAACTGTTCTGTTCTTCTTCGACATAATGTCGTTGGATCTTTTACGTGCACTTCAGCAGGCATTGAGTTTAACATCAGATCTAATAAAAAAAAACTGCCTCTGGCAGTGCAGCATCCCTCAGTACTCCACTGGTCTGTCAGCTTTGACATTTGTGTCAAACTGTGGAATGGGGCTTGAAACTGGTGATAGCGATTCTGAGACATGTGTGCTGTGCAGGCCCCACTTCCCTGCTTTTGTTGTCCTGGAAATCTATTTCAAACAAGTGCCTTTTGAAATTTCCTTTTGAAATTACTGATCGCCTTGGCTTCAGATTTTCATCCTCGAGGTGTGTAACAGGAATTTTGAAATTGCCCAGAAACATTCCCCTTTTCCTAGTCTAAGGAGAAAGTGCCAGAGAATCTTCATTGTGGAATGGGGTACAGGGATGGGCTGCAGTTGGCCTCACTGAGCCAGGAAAATTTCAGAGCCTGCTATTGCGCTGACTTCTGCTCAGTCAAGACATTGAAGAAGTGCCCCCTGGTACCTTCCCCTGCTACTGCTGAAGGTGTAATACCTGCCCATGTACCTTCTCCCTCCCCAATATCCAAGGTCCCAGATATGCCTTCCAGGTGAAGAAGCGCTTTACCTGCACTTCCCATAATCTAGCCTACTGCATCTGCTGTTCACAATGTGGCCTCCTCCACATTGGGGATATGAATTCTATCTGTTTGTTGATTGCATTATGGGCGGAGAACTGGACGCCATACAGAGATCAAAACCAGAAATGACACTACTCACCGTAATGGTCCAGACAGTATAAATTCCAAGCAGAGTAGAATAACATCTCTTCATTGGAGGCCCCACTGATGATGTTACTTAGCATGGTAATGAAAAGTCTGAAGGGGAGCAAGCTAGTTCAGTGATCAAGTCAACAACCTCACCCACAACCCGAGCCACTGATCTTAGCAAAAACTGAAAACATTGAATATTTTGAAGAAGGAGTTAGATATAGCTCTTAGGGCTAAAGGTATCAAAGTGGGAACAGGGGACTGAGTTTGATGATCAGCCATAATCATATTGAATGATGGAGAAGTTTTGCAGGGCTGAATGGCCTACCCCAACATATTTTTGTTTCTAAATTTCCCTGATTATCTTGAGGCCGATGTTATTCATGGCTGCTTTCTGCTTGCCTCACTTCAACCCATCGAAGCCCAGTGACAGGGAAGTCAATCCTTCCCCATTCTGCAGAATCTAACTTGATGCAGATGTAAATTGGCACTCAGAGTAGATAATTTAATTTAATGATGCATCTCTTGTTGGCTTTGTTTATTTAAAAGGAAATGGACATGGAGCAATTATTCATCGTTATACATAGACTCGTCCAATCTCTGTTGAATATGCAAAAGCTGTCTGCATTGAGGTAGTAATCTATTCATCTCACTCGCATGGAAGTTGGATATTAAGCACCACAAATTGATTACTTCTAAAACTTCAATTTAGATGACTGACAAATCAATTAATTGTGTGGGTTTTTTCTTTGCCTTAATTACTGCATTTTTTTTAACAGCCTGTTTGTTTGTGAATAAGGTATGATGAATGTCACACATTTTCCAATAAAGGCAGTTTTGCACATTACTTAGTAAATTGCAGATCTCATTTGAGATAAATTCTCAATGCTACATGACCCAACGTTTAATCAATACTGTGCTTCTTAACTGCTTGACTGTGGTATTAAGTGTGGTTCGTAGAAGCTTCATGTTACTTTTGCAGTGTATTTTAATGAAACCGCTTATACCCATCTCTGTAATGATGCCTCAGTCTCTGAAACCCTCATTCTTGCCTTTGTTACCTTTAGACTTGATTATTCCAATGCACTCCTCCATAAACTTCAAACATTTAATACTACAT
Source organism: Stegostoma tigrinum (assembly GCF_030684315.1). Classification (NCBI taxonomy): domain Eukaryota; kingdom Metazoa; phylum Chordata; class Chondrichthyes; order Orectolobiformes; family Stegostomatidae; genus Stegostoma; species Stegostoma tigrinum. Next base: position 126,374,512 of record NC_081356.1, on the reverse strand, counting down.
TTGCCCTTAGAAACGTAAGTCCTATTCATTAAGCACCGCTGTGCTTATCTATACATTGTCACTGGTTGAGGAACATCTTGATTTTATAAGTCTCATCCAGCCATAGACTTCCCATCCCTTCCCTGTAATCTCCCATGGCCTTTCAACCCTCCAAGATATATATTCCCTCCCAGTTCTGGCCTTTTGCTTATCCCTGATTTTCAATGCTGTAGCATTGGTAACCTGCCTACAGCTACCTAAGTCCAAAGCTCTGCCATTCTCCCCCTCAGCGTCTTTCCACTTGGAGTGTATTGAAAATGCATTGCACTTTTTGTCCTCTTGTGGCTGTCAAACACATGTATACCAGGCCATAAAGCCATACAGACCCTTCCATCCAACCAGTCCATGCCAACCAGAGTCCCAAACTAAATTTTACACCTGCTTGTGCTTTTTTCCAAATTCATTTACGGGATGAGGGTGTCTCTGGCTAGGCAGCATTTATTGCCCATCCCTAATTATCCATTCCGGAGTCATTGCTGTGGGTCTGGAGTCACATGCAGGTCAGATCAGATAACAATGGCAGTTTCCTTTCCTAAAGGGCATTAGATGAGCAGGACATTAGACTTTTAATTCCAGAATTTTTTGCATTGAATTCAAATTCCACAATCTGTCCCAATGGTAGGATTCTAACCTGGCTCTCTAGAACTATACCTTGTTCTCCAGATTAATTATCCAGCAATAATGCCTCGTCATCACCTCCCCACAATATCCTTGACCCATATCCCTCCAAACATTCCTTACTTATGTATTTATCCAAATGCCTTTTAAACATTGTAACTATTCTCCCTCCACTACTCGCTCTGGAAGTTCATTCCAACTATTGTCTGTAAAATGAGGAACACATATCTAGCAGCCTGTCTACTTCTAAACATATTACTTTTATAATCTCAAAATCTTCACATCTCTTTTCCTTGTTTTCTTCATTAAAACTGACCTGCCTAACCAAGCTTCAGATTATCTTTCTTCAATACCTGCTATTCATTGAATCACAATCAAAGAAGAGACCATTCTGCCCATCAAGTATGTATCGACAAAACAGAAAGGCAATGGGCCTGGTGGTTTATCTTTGGACTGTTAATCCAGAGACCCAGATAACATTATGGGGACCCAGGTTCAAATCCTGCCATGGAAGATGATAGAATTTGATTTCGATAAAATATTTGGAATTAAGAATCTAATGATGACTGTAAATCCATTGTCAATTATCAGGAAAAACCCATCCAGTTTACTGATGTTCTTTTGGGAAGGAAACTACCATCCTTACCTTGTCTGGCCTGCATGTGATTCTAGACCCACAGAACTGTGGTTAACTCTAAACTGCCCACTGGGCAATTAGGAACAGGCAATAAATGCTGGTCCAGCCAGCAATGCCCTCAGCCCATGAATCAATAAACGAAAAACAAAAATCCTCTGAATGAAACTAGCCCCACTTTCCGTGAATGTTATGATACCTCAGATGCTCATGCAAATAATTAATAAAGGCTGTGGGGTTTCCCAAATTGTCTACCCTCTGACGAAGAGCATTCCAGATTCCCAACATCTTAGAACATAGAACATAGAAAAGTACAGCACAGTACAGGCCCTTCGGCCCACGATGTTGTGCCATGGAATAATCCTAATCCAAAAATAAAATAACCTAACACACATTCCCCTCAATTCACTGCTGTCCATGTGAATCCTCAGCAGTCGCTTAAATTCTGGGTGAAAGAATTTTTCCTCAAATCCTCTTCAAACCTCCTGCTATCACCTTAAAATCGTTATCAGAGATAATGGGAACTGCAGATGCTGGAGAATCCAAGATAACAAAGTGTGAAGCTGGATGAACACAGCAGGTCAAGCAGCATCTCAGGAGCACAAAAGCTGATGTTTCGGGCCTAGACCCTTCATCAGAGAGGGGGATAGGGAGAGGGTTCTGGAATAAATAGGGAGAGAGGGGGAGGCGGACCGAAGATGGAGAGAAAAGAAGATAGGTGGAGAGGAGGGTATAGATGAGGAGGTAGGGAGGGGATAGGTCAGTCCAGGGAGGACGGACAGATCAAGGAGGCAGAATGAGGTTAGTGGGTGGGAAATTGAGGTGCGGCTTGAGGTGGGAGGAAGGGATATGTGAGAGGAAGAACAGGTTAGGGAGGTGGGCACAGGCTGGGCGGGTTTTGGGATGCAGTGGGGGAGGGGGAGATTTTGAAGCTGGTGAAGTCCACATTGATACCATTAGGCTGCAGGGTTGCCAAGCGGGATATGAGTTGCTGTTTCTGCAACCTTCGGGTGGCATCATTGTGGCACTGCAGGAAGCCCATGATGGACATGTCGTCTGAGGAATGGGAGGGGGAGTTAAAATGGTTCGCGACTGGGAGATGCAGTTGTTTATTGCGAACTGAGCGGAGGTATTCTGCAAAGTGGTCCCCAAGCCTCCGCTTGGTTTCCCCAATGTAGAGGAAGCCACACCGGTGTGGGGCTTGGGGACTGCTTTGGAGAACACCTCTGATCGGTTTGCAATAAACAACCTCACCTCCCAGTTGCGAACCATTTTAACTCCCCCCCCCAATTCCTCAGACGACATGTCCATCATGGGCCTCCTGCAGTGCCACAATGATGCCACCCGAAGGTTGCAGGAACAGCAACTCATATTCCACCTGGGAACCCTGCAGCCCAATGGCATCAATGTGGATTTCACAAGCTTCAAAATCTCCCCTTCCCCCACCGCATCCCAAAACCAGCCCAGTTCGTCCCCTCCCCCCACTGCATCACAAAACCAGTCCAGCCTGTCTCCGCCTCCCTAACCTGTTCTTCCTCTCACCCATCCCTTCCTCCCACCTCAAGCCGCACATCCATTTCCTACCCACTAACCTCATCTTGCATCCTTAACCTGTCCGTCTTCCCTGGACTGACCTATCCCCTCCCTACCTCCCCACCTATACTCTCCTCTCCACCTATCTTCTTTACTCTCCATCTTTGGTCCGCTTCCCCCTCTCTCCCTATTTATTCCAGAACCCTCACCCCATCCCCCTCTCTGATGAAGGGTCTAGGCCCGAAAAGTCAGCTTTTGGGCTCCTGAGATGCTGCTGGGCCTGCTGTGTTCATCCAGGTTCACACTTTGTTACCTTAAAATCGTTGTTGATTCTTCAACTAAGGAGTACAGCTGCTTTCTACCCACCCTGCCCTTCCCCCTTGAATTGTTACACACTTCTATCATTTGTCACTCAGATTTCTAATTTGTTTAATAACATACCCGTGAAGGGTGTTTTCTTTCACAATGTTAGGCGCTATATCAGAGCAAGCGTTTGTTGAGGCAATCGAGCCTGGGACACAGTATGGATAAGAGTCATGATGCTGATTCTTAGTATCAGGGATCTGAGAGATAAGGGAACAATGGAATAGTTTCATTCTGAAAATGTGTCATATCATTGAAGACACCCCATTGTTCTTGATGAATTAAAATAACAGGGAATGTAAAGGACCTTAACGTAAATTTTGAAAATTGAACACAGAGTCACAGAATCAAACAAAACAAAAATAGTAATTGCTGGGAACACTCAACAGGTTTGGCACCATCTGAGGAGAGAAATCAGAGTTAACATTTCAGGTTCAGTGACCCTTCTCAGAACTGGATTCTGAGTTCCTCACAAAGTTCTGAGGAAGGTTCACCAAAACCAAAATATCAACCCTGATCTCTCTTCACGGATACTGCCAGACCTGCTGAGCATTCCCAGCAATTTCTATTTTTGTGCCTGATTTCCAGCCTCCGCAGTTCTTTCAGTGTTTATTTAGGTAAAGATAAATTAAGGACTGATTGAAGTCGAGAAACAATAAAGTCTTGGGATTGAGATAGAGGCGAGATCCTTCAAATTTACTTTGAAATTTCTAAGAGATTTGGCAGCAGGGGTGAATCAAGCTCTTTCAGAATGATTGACTTTAGGCAGGTTGAAGCTAATTTTTGCCATGAACTTGTCTTCCTCCCTGTCACTGTTCAATCCCTCTCCTTTTCAAATATTGCATCATCCGCTAAGTTCTCACTGTTGAAATAAGGAAAGCAAGCCAGTTAATATTAATCTCTGTAAAGGTCATTTCACCCACTCAGGGATTGAAATCAGTCCAAATCCGGTATATTGATTGATTCATGTCAGCTATAACTTGATAGTTTGTGTTGCAATTTAGTATTGCCATTAATCGAAGCCATCTGGTTCAAATGTTCAAATGTTCATCAATTCCCCAGACCTCACTTCTCTCGAGGCATTGTCTGCCAGTGCATTCCTCAAGTAGTCTCTTGCCATCGTTGAAAGACAATGCATCAGACCACAACGAGCTATTTTTGGACTCCCAGCTCTATATAAACATTGGACTCATGGAGAAATATTTTGGTGTTCTATTGAGTGACAGTGATAAATAAACACCGATGCAAAGTGTGATTGCCAACCTCCTGCAAAAACAACAACTTTTATGAGCAGGGATTGCTGACAAGTGCAGAAAGTTATTAGTTCCATTCTGCCAAAGAGCTTTTATTATGAATTTAATAAAACACACGATGGGGTCTTTCATCTACTAAAGGCAGCCTTCAGTTTGTTCTCACAAAATAATACAACAGAGAAGAAGGCCTTCTGGACATTGAGTGAATGTACGCCCTTTGGAAGAGCTCTCCAGTCAATCCCACTCTTATAGATTCATACAGCCCCGAAAAGGCCCTTCAGCCTATCGTGTCTGTACTGTCATAACTGCCACTGAAAGTGTGCTAACCCCAACTTTAGTATTCTCCCTGCACTTTCTCCATTGCTTTGCATGTTTTGTCTTTTCCAGTGTTTACACAATTTCTTGTCAATCCTGCTTCCGCCACTCTTCACAGAAGTTTGTTCCAAATCGCAACTTCTCACCGTGAGATAGCAAAATCCTGTTTGTCTCTCCTACGGGAGACATCCTTTTGCTAATCTGTTATTCAGTTTCTCCACCAGAACTCCTCACAACTTTGAACAACTCTCTTAAATGCCTCCATAATTTGTTTTTCCTTGTGAGGACAACATTACAGGATTTGTAGTTTTTTCCTTGAACCATTGTTCCTTATTTTACCATGCACTTCAGTAACCTTTCCTTTCTCTGTTAGGACAGTGTGCTACCTCAGTGTAAACTTTCCCCTCTTGCGTACAAACACTGCTACTTCTTATTCAGTGTGGATGTATTTGCTGCAGGCACAGAGAAATTTGGAGTTTATTCAGTTAATTCCATGGTTAAAATTACATGCACTTAAATCTAGATATTATTATCTCTCGTAAGTCCCATGGCATTTCCACCTTCACAACCTACAAGTAAACATCAACCCTTTCATTCACTGCTGTTAATATCTCCTTCATTAACTCAGCACTTGGTATTGTTTTCGGGAGAGTTAAATTTCTCTGAAGCATCTTAGGACGATTTCCTGCATACAAAGTGCGAATTGTTCCTTTCAGCTTGATTCCCAGACAGGTGCTTTTTTTTTTGTTTCTTCTGCCAAATTTCCTCTTTGTCTTCCGAAAGGATTACCTTATTGAAGAGTGCAAAATTGTGAAGGGAATAAATAAGATGGAAGCAGGGATTTTGAATCCACTTGCGGGTGAAGCTAGAACTAGGGGGTATAGCCTCAAAATAAGATTTAAGAGTAAGTTGAGGAGGGATCACTTCACTTAAAACGGTTGTAAATGTGTGGAACTCCCTGCCCAGTGAAGCAGCTGAGGCTGACTCGTTGAATATTTTTTAAGGCAAAGATGGATTTTTGAACAGGAAAGGGATAAAGGTTAGGGTGAGCGGGTGGGCAAGTGGAGCTGAGTCCATGAAAAGATTAGCCATGATTTTATTGAATGGTGGAGCAGGCATGAGGAGTCAAATGGCCTAGTTCAACTCCTATATTGTGTGTTCTTAATGTTCCTATCCTGAAGGAAGTGATCATTTAGCAAACCTGTAGGACATCTTAAAGAAAAACGGAAGTTGCTGGAAAAGCTGAGCAGGCCTGGCAGCATCTGTGAAGGGAGAATCAGAGTTAACATTTCAGGTACAGTGGCCCTTCCTCAGAACAGGATATCTTCTTCCATGCCAACACCACAGCCTTGTAATTTTGAGATATTTTTCAAAGCAATTCTTCCTGTCCTGAAGGAATTGATTGAAGCACTTGATGCAGTTCTGACGATGCTTTAAAAGTGCAACAAGGCTGGATTGGTTTTCCTAAGAGCCGATGAGAAAATATCGGGCTGAATGGACGTCTTCTCTGATTGAAATATTGATAACTGTGAGTGAGACACATTCTGAGGTAGCAATGAAGTGATGTTCTTCAGACACATGACAAGAATGGCAGCCATATCTATGATTAGTTTACAGGTCAAAGCAGAGAAATTGCAACTGAGTCCAATTGTATTTCAATCTAGTGCTTGCATGCATGAGAAACTGAAAGGGTTTGCTTGCTGGTGGAGAATCCAAGATAATAAAATGTGAGGCTGGATGAACACAGCAGGCCCAGCAGCATCTCAGGAGCACAAAAGCTGACGTTGCGAGCCTAGACCCTTCATCAGAGAGGGGGATGGGGTGAAGGTTCTGGAATAAATAGGGAAGAGGGGGAGGCAGACCAAAGATGGAGAGAAAAGAAGATAGGTGGAGATTTTTGTCTCCATCTTCGGTCCGCCTCCCCCTCTCTCCCTATTTATTCCAGAACCCGCACCCCATTGCCCTCTCTGATGAAGGGTCTAGGCCCGAAACATCAGCTTTTGTGCTCCTGAGATGCTGCTGGGCCTGCTGTGTTCATCCAGCCTCACATTTTATTATCTTGGATTCTCCAGCATCTGCAGTTCCCATTATCACCGATACAATTTTAACCTCACTGCGAAGCTTCTTCCAGGGATGCCTAACCTGAAGAAGTTACCCTCCTCCCTCCGGACCAACCTCAGGGGATCTGTCTCCCATTGCAACTCTCTTGTAATCTCTTCGGCTTTGAAACTGCTCGGCCATGTCCTGAAGCAAACCAGGTCTGTCCGTCTTCCCTGGACTGACCTATCCCCTCCCTACCTCCCCACCTATACTCCCCTCTCCACCTATCTTCTTTTCTCTCCATCTTCAGTCCGCCTCCCCCTCTCTCCCTATTTATTCCAGAACCCTCACCCCATCCCCCTCTCTGATGAAGGGTCTAGGCCCGAAATGTCAGCTTTTGTGCTCCTGAGATGCTGCTGGGCCTGCTGTGTTCATCCAGCCTCACATTTTATTATCTAGGGTTTGCTTGCTTACTGGATGATACTCACAGGGATTCTGAATTCACTGTTGAAATGCGTTATCATATTATACAATCTCTACAGTGTGGGAAACAGGCCTTTCGGCCCAATAAGTCCGCATGACCCCTTTGATGAACATCCCACCCAGGCCCATTCCCCTAATTTCCCCATGCCTCACCCACCTACCCTAAACATCCCTGGGCACTACAGGCAATTTAGCATTGCCAGTCCACATAGCCTACTCAACTTTGGACTGTTAAGTGAACTGGAGCACCCAGAATAAGCCAGCACAGGCACGGGGAGAATGTACAAACTCCACACAGATAGTTGCCCGAGGGTGGAATCGAACCTGGGTCCCTGGTGCTGTGAGGCAGCACTGCTAACCACCGAGCCACTGTGCTACCAATAGGACACATGATAACCAACTTGTGCACAGCAAGGTCCCGCAGCGTGACAATGCTCAAACATTTGAATTTAGCAATATTGGGCAACAGATTGGTTAAGAAACTATGGATAACTCAACTGCTTTCATCCAAAACAGGTTATTTAAAATTGGGTATTAATCTGTCGTTGTAACTGTGTTTACTGTGTGATAATGGCTAGCACGAGGGGTCATAGTTTTAAGCTGGTTGGTGGAAAGTATAGAGGGGATGTCAGAGGCGGGTTCTTTACGCAGAGAGTTGTGAGAGCATGGAATGCGTTGCCAGCAGCAGTTGTGGAAGCAAGGTCATTGGGGTCATTTAAGAGACTGCTGGACATGCATATGGTCACAGAAATTTGAGGGTGCATACATGAGGATCAATGGTCGGCACAACATTGTGGGCTGAAGGGCCTGTTCTGTGCTGTACTGTTCTATGTTCTATGTTCTATGTTCTATAATCTATAGACAGTCATCAAGGTCCAAATGAATTCGGTGTCACTCTAGGTAGAGGTAAGGCAAAGCTGCCATAGCCCGACTGAACAAAAGGATTACTCTTTCATCAGAGGGAGATGACTGGTGATGGTTCAATTCAGCCTCAGGAAAGGGGAGATTTTGAGAAGAATTCTTCATGATAACCTTAGTTGTTGCAGGAACTGAACTCACCTGTTGGCATCACTTTGCATCACAAACCAGCAATCCAGGCTAACCAAGAGAGATTGTAAGAGCTACTCCAGCTCCACACTGTGTTTTCCAGGCTGACCAACCTCCTTTGGTAGTACAATAGGTGAATTCCATATAACTTGGTTCAAGAACATGCTTGTTCATCATAAACCTGATTTCCTCTCTCCCTTTAATTAACTTCTCTGGGTTGAGCCTATAAACATGTTATTTATGGATTTCTTGGCAAGACTTTCACTCCAACCCCATTATTCTGATGCAAAAACAGCAGTTACTGGTAAAGCTCAGCAGGTCTGGCAGCATCGGTGAAAAAAAGAATCAGAGTTAATGTTTCGGGTCTCGTGACCCTTCTTCAGACCAGTTCTGATTTTCTTCAAAATGTAAAGTTTCAAATCCTTCCAGATGAATAGGCCATCCCTCCAAGCGTTAGGCTGCATGAAGACCTGGTCTCTCAAGGCAAGTCATACCAGAGTAAACTAGAGTCCCAGACTAAACACACAAACACATGTTGACCATAACAAGACTGACAAAGTAATGGGCTACTAAGCGAAATCGAGTAGAATCACTGACAATACATCGCTCCCCAGTGAACTCAATGCACTGCATGCTTGCTTTGAACAGAAGGTCAGTGAAATGCTGTTACTTGCTGTGACAGTCTTGGATGTGTCTGTACCATCGATCACCGCTCAGACGTCCAATCAGACTTCTCGACGGTGTACCCATGAAAAGGAACTGGCTTGGATGGCATCCCTGGCTGTGCACTCAGATCCTGCATGGACCAGTTGGCAGGAGTATTTGCAGACATCTTTAGCCTCTCCTTACTACATTTTGAGGTTCCCACCTGCTCCAAGAAGACCACGATCATCCCAGTGCCAAAGAACAATCAGATAATGTGCCTTAAGGACTACGGCCCAGTGGCTCAGATCTCTGAAGTGCTTTGAGAGGTTAGTAATGGCATGCATCACCTCAAGCCTCCCAGATTGCCTTGATCCATTATAATTTGCCTCGTGCCTCAATAGGTCAATGACAGACACCATCTCCCTGGACTTACACTTATCCCTGGAACATCTGGATAAGAAGGACACTCATGTCGGACTCCTAATTATTGACTTGAGCTCCACCTTCAACACCAACAAAACTCATCGCTAAAATCCAAGACCTAAGACTAAATGTCCCCTTCTGCAATTGGATCCTTGACTTCCTGACCGACAAACCACAATCAGTAAGGATAAGTGATGACACCTTCTCCACAATAATCCTCAAAACAGATGCTCCGTAAGGCTGCAACCTCAGCCCTTCACTATACTCCTTATACACTCATGGCTGTGTGGCCAAATTCAGCTCAAAGTAAAAACTGAAAAAAACTGCAGGTGCTGTAAATCAGAAACAAAACAGAAATTGCTGGAAACGCTTAGCAAGTCTGGCAGCATCTGTGGAGAGAAATCAGAGTTAATGTTTCGGGTCGAGTGACCCGTCCTCAGAACTATCAGCTCTAACTCCAGATACAAATTTGCCGATGACACCACTGTAGTGAGTTAGATCTTGACCAATGATGATACAGAATACAGGAAAGTGATAGAGAGCTTATTGGCGTGGTGGAAAGACAACAATTTCTCCCTCAATGCCCGCAAAATGAAGGAACTTGTCACTGACTTCAGGAAGCAGAATGGAGGACATGCCCCTGTCTGTATCAGTGATACTGAGGTGGAGGTGATTGACAGCTTCAAGTTCCTGGAAGTAAATATCACCAACAATCTGTCCTGGTCCATCCAATTCAATGTTACAGTCAAGAAAGCACACCATCACCTCTACTTCCTCAGGAGGCTAAGGAATTCATATGTCCACAATGATCATACCAATTTTTATAGCTGCAGCATTGAAAGCATCCCATGTGGATGCATCACAACTTGTTATGGCAACTGCTGAGCACAAGACCACAAAAAATTACAGAGAGTTTGAGAATTGTCCATCATGAAAGCCAGCCTTCCTTCCATTGACTCCATAAACTTCCCGCTGCCTCGAAAAAGCAGCGAGTATGCTCAAAGACCTCTCCCACCCCAGTTATACTCCGTTACACCCTTGTTCATTAGGCAAAAGATACAAACGTTTGAAAACATTTAGCAAAAGATTTAAGAGCTGCTTTTTCCGTGCTTTTATCAGACTTATGAATGTTTCTCTCATATATTAGAGTCGATCTTTTCTGCACCTTCTCTGTAGCTGTAACACTATATTGTGCCTTGTGATGATTACCCTGATGTACTTATGTAAGGTATGATTTGTCTGGTTGACATGCAAAACAGTGCTTTTCACTGTATCTCCGTACTTGTGACGAGAATAAATCAAACCGAGTCAGTGCTGTAAATTGGGTGTCAAACAGGCACTGAATCCCGTTATTTGCTGATGAAAATAAACCTAGAACCCTCGTTGAGCATTTTCTGCCCTTTACAGGAGTCTGATAATAAGCATTCTCCTCCTAGCTACCATATTGGAATGTTAACAATCTATTTCTCATCAAGATCTTTGTGTCTACAGTCACTCTGGGTGATAAATGTAAATGTTTTTCTCTAACAAATTAAAAGAAAGTGAGTCAAAGGTGTATTACAACCCCACTTCAAACGTCATGCCACATTTTGTACACCCTATTTTACTGTTCACCTTCAAGTTTCATTATTTATCTTTGGAACTCAACCAAAAAAATCATTTAATCAGAATAACATACAGTGTGAAGTAATTTCAGTAATTGTGATCTCTTCTCCCCCTTGATTTGACCACATTAATTGTTCAGTGGGATGTGTATTATTCTTTACACGATGCTGAGGGACAAAACCATTTTAATGGCAAGAGATTAAATGTCTGCCTGGCTAAACTTTAGCTGTGAATGATACCAAGGGCACTCGAAGCTGTTTTGCCTGTGATACCAACAGTTTGCATTTTTGTATAAACAATATGTTCACTCAGCAGAAAGCTTAAAATTAACATTAACAATTTCATGGTTGGACCAATGGCACCCATGCTTTCAATTGCCTCTACTCTTATTCCTCCCTAATCCTTTCAAACTCTCTCTCTCTCTTTTTGCCTTCTCTACCTTTAGAATGCTTCTTTGAAACATATCTCTATAATCATGTCTTTGGCTACCTGTCCAAATATCTCATTACAACGTTTGGTGCTTCGTTGTGAGAGAGAAGAAGGTTGAGAGGTGACTTAATTGAAACATATAAAATAATCAGAGGGTTGGATAGGATGGATAGGGAGAGCCTTTTTCCTAGGATGGTGACGGCGAGCACGACGGGGCATAGCTTTAAATTGAGGGGTGAAAGATATAGAACAGATGTCAGAGGTAGTTTCTTCACTCAGAGATTAAGGGAATGGAACGCTTTTCCTGCAACGGTAGTAGATTCTCCAACTTTAGGTACATTTAAGTCATCATTGGATAAACATATGGACGTACATGGAATAGTGTAGGTTAGATGGGCTTGAGATCGGTATGACAGGTCGGCACAACATCGAGGGCTGAAGGGCCTGTACTGTGCTGTAATGTTCTATGTTCTATGTGCCTGAGATGAAGCACCTCGGGATTCTCATTGTGTTTTATCTAGAATCTCTACAGTGTGGAAACAGGACATTTAGCTCAACAAGCCCACACCAAGCATCCCACCCAGACCCATCCCCCTAAAAACCACCTAATCAACACTGTGGGCAATTTAGCATGGCCAATTTACCTAGCCTGCACATCTCTGCGACTGTGGGAGGAAAGCAGAGCACCCAGAGGAAACACACACAGACACAGGGAGAATGTGCAAACTCCACACAGTCACCCGTGGGTGGAATCGAACCCAGGTCCCTGGCGCTGTGAGGCAGCAGTGCTAACCACTGAGCCACCGTGCCACCCCAATTTTCCACTTAAAGCAACTATTTTTGTGCAAACTGTAGTTGCTATCATTATACCATATACACTGGAATGGATTTACAGCTGGTATACGTAACCTGGCACTGAAAAATGGCTGCCTTTCCCTTGACTAGCTAAATGTTATAACATCAGCTTTGAAGTATGCTTCAGCATTGAAATAGTAGTAACAGTTTAGTTGACTATTAGAGACAGATCCTATTAACTTAAGTACCTCAAATGTTTTCTGATACCCAAAATCACTTACAACAAGTCACAATTGTTTCAGGCTTTGCAAGCATTGACAAACATATGGTAATTGATGCCTTTCTTTAAGAAAATGCCTGAATTTACAGTAGATTATAATTTCAAAAGTAGCATTATTATGGTGGTGCTGTTTGGAACAGTGTTAATGATAACTTCAAGCGTTCTGCCTGGTGAATATATTGTTTATGCAAATTATCTATTAATGCTGTGACACATTGTTGAAGCAAGCTGACTTGAATTAAGGGAAAGAATTTTTAAAAAATGTGAAACAGGAGTCATGTCAAACTAAGTTTTTGAATTGAACCATGTAAGGAGATTTTAGGAGAGAGAGAGAACATAAACAAAATTGCTGGAAAAGCTCAGCAGGTCTGGCAGTATCTGTGAAGGGAAAAACAGAGTTAACAGTTCTGAGGAGGGGTTACTGGACCCGAAAAGTTAACTCTGTTTTTGCCTTCACAGATGCTACCAGACCTGCTGGGCTTTTCCAGCAACTTTGTTTATGTTCATGATTCACAACATCTACAGTTCTTTTGGTTTTTATTGAGAGAGAGAGAGATGAGGAAGCATTTATTCTTCTCTCAGTGTGACTCTTTGGAATTTCCTTCCTCAAAAAAACAATGGATGCAGAATCTTTAAATATTTTTAAGACAGAGGGAGATAGACTCTTAATTACCAAGGGAATTAAGGATTACTGGGGGCATGCACAGTTGAAGTTATTGTCACATCAGACATGACCTTATTGAATGGTGGAGCAGGCTTGAAGGGCCGAGTGGCCTGATCTTTTGTCTTGGTCATGCATTCGTGTACTCAGGGTTGTCCAAGTTTATGCATTCTTTAGGAGACTGGGTGGGTTGATTCTTGACCCTCAAACCTTTGAACAGAGTAGGGTGCAGGATTTGCTGCATTATCTTTCCATCTCTACTGTTACACTGCCTTGTCATTAAGGTATTTGATCTGAAGGCATGGCTCAGCTTGATGGAAACGTTGTTGCCAGATAGTCTAACAGCTTAGTCTGACAAGTTGAGGAGCTGCCTTCACAAAGGAATATGGTTGATTGGCTTCCCAATGAATCTGAAGAATTCAGAGAATATTTCTAGTGTCCTTATCTGCACTGTCCAGGTCTCATTGCAGTACAACAGGGTGATGATAACAGCTGCTCTGTGTTTTAGGCATTTTGTTGACTCATAAAGTTCTTTCCATCAAACAGTCGCTACCCATGATTTTTAGAAGGCTGTGTTGGAAGTGGGAGTATTTGAAGGACAGGGTTCCAGAGCTTAGAGCTAAGGCAGGGAAGGAATATCGACCAATAAGGGGAACAATTAACACTGAGAAGAAGCAAAGGCCCAGGAACGCTATCACTGTAATTGTAGGAACGTTGGAAGTCACAGAGATAGGGTGGTTAGTGGAGCATGGTTTTTGAAACATGGATGAAAATTTTTAAATTGAAAAATTTTAGGGTGACTCAGTGGTTAGCACTGCAGTCTCACAGTGCTAGGGGACCGGGTTCGATTGTATCCTCAGGTGTCTGTGTGGAGTTTGCACATTCTCACCCTGTCTGCGTGGGTTTCCTTCAGGTGATCTGGTTTCCTTCCCCAGTCCAAAGATGTGCAGGCCAGGGTGGATTGGACATGCTAAATTTCCCACAGTGTTCAAGGGTGTGCAGACTAGGTGGATTAGCCATGGGAAATGCAGAGTTACCGGGAATAGGATAGGGGACTTGGTGGGATGTCCTTTGGACGGTTGGAGTGGACCGATGGGACGAATGGCCTGCTTCCATGCTATACAAATTCTATGAATAGAGCAAGTGGAAACCAATGCATATCAGCAAGAACATGGATGATAGTTGGATGTGACTCAGTATAAGTTAGTTCATGTGCAGCAGAGGCTTAGATAACCCCAAACCTCTACTAATCCTTTTGATATGAGGACTTGTTTGCCCTTGAAAATGATTTGTGATATATCACCTCTGCACAGCAAAAACTTATCAGGAATTTCCTGAATAGTTTCTGGCCATTCCTGGATATTGACTGCCTACTTTTCGTATCTGATCGTTGCTGATAGCAGCTATTTATGCCAGCTGTGACCAAAGTATAACAGGTTAACCTTGAAAGCATCTTTAAATTTAGAGTGAAGAGCATTAATTTGTAGACCAAGAGAAATAATTTGGTCTTTTTGTGCATAGAGTAAACTTCTCCAAGCCTTTTAAACTAGTATGGCAGGGGTTGGGAACCAAAGGGTAGGATTAAAAGGGTCAGGCTCTGATGAGGAAGTGGGAGATGGTATATCAGCCATTGATGAACTCAGTGACCCAGAAAGACTGAAGAAACAAGGATTACAAAACTTCAAGCAAAGGAAATTGACTGGGTTCAGCTGTTTGTACTTCAGTGCAACCTGATATTTTTGCTAGAATGGAGACCTGGCTAAAGGAGGGCAGAATTGGAGTTCAATATCCCTGGGTATGGATTTTCAGACAGGGTAGTGTGAGTGACAAAATTGGAGGTCGGCGGCAATATTGGTTAGAAAATTAATTTCAGTTGTTAGAAGGGACGAAACAGGTTAACAAATGCGGCTTAATGGGTTGAGTCTAGGAATAAAAGAGGTACAACCACATTTTTGGGAGTATATCGCAGATTCCTCCCAAATCATGAGAGGGAGATATAAGCTCTCAAATTTCTCCCGGTAAGAATAAGAGGACAGCAATAGTAGTAGACCCAGTATCAACTAGATTTTCAATAATACAAGGGGCATTGAGGGTGAATAATTCACGTTCTGCATCCAGGACATTTTTTTTTTAACAATACATGACAAGACGAACAAGAGGACACACAATTCTGGATCTAGTTTTACGAAATGAGGATGGGCAAGTGGGTGAAATAGCTGTGAGCGACCACATCAGGGATCGTGATCACAATTTGGTTAGATTTAGTATTATCGTGGAAACGGACAGAGATAAATCAGGAGTAAAAGTTTTTAATTGGAGAAAGGCAAATTTTGCAAAACTGCAAAGTGGTTTGGCTGAGGTGGACTGGACAGGACTCCTAAAGGATAAATCATTGGTAAACTACTGGGAAGCAATAAAAGGTGTCCTTAGGGCACAAAGCAGACATGTCCCCTCCATAAATAAGAGTCACACTATCTCCATGGTTATCCAGAAAAATACAGGGGAAGATTAAACAGAAAAAGAAAGCTTACGATTGTTACAAAAAACTCAACACTGCAGATAGCCTAGAGGAATATAGGAAGTATAGGGATCAAGTAAAGAAAGAAAGAAGGTTATCAAAGAAAGGGCATGAACAAAATATTAGCAAACTAGATAATGGAAAAGGGCAAAAGGATAGTTAAGGAAAAAGTGGGACCGGTCAGAGATAAAGAAGGGAAACTGTGTGAAGAGGATGAGGATATAAGCAAGAATTTTAAATGAAACTTTTGGCTCTGCATTAACAAAGGAAAGAGATGATGTAGATATAGTAATCCAAGAGGAACAGTGTGGAATATTGGACAAAATAATCATAATGAGAGTGGAAGTGTAGGAGGATTGGAATCCTTAAAAGTCATTAAATCACAAGGGCCTGATGGATTGTTCCACCAGATGTTAAAGGAGGCCAGGGAAGAAATAGCAGGTGCTTTAAAGATTATTTTCCAACATTCACTGGACATAGGTGAGGTGCTGGAGGACTGGAAGAATGCAAATCTGGCCCAAAGAGGATACATATGAATTGCCAAACAATTATGGTGCAGTTTGCCCATCACAGAAATAAGACTAATTGTTAGAATAAATCCTGAGAGATCAGTTAAACTGCCATATAGAAAGTCAGAGATAGTCAGCATGGCTTTGTTAAGGGAAGGTCATGCCATGCAAATTCTATTGAATCCTTTGAGGAAGTGACAAGGAGGATTGATGAGGCTAATACAGTGGATGTTGTCTACATGCATATTGATAGGGGCACTTGACAAGGTTCCATCTGGCAGAATGGTCAAAAATGTAAATCCCATGGAATACTGCGTAATTTGTCAAATTGGATCCAAAGTTGACAGTAACTGGAATCAAAGCACAATGATTGATGCCTGCCTTTAAAAATGGAAATCTGTTTCAAGTGGTATTTCACAGGGTTCAGTGTTGGGGCCCTTGCTGTTTGTTTTCTGTATTAATGATTGGGCCTTGAACATGGAGGGACACAATTGGGAAATTTGCAGAGGACACAAAAATTGGCCATATAGAGGAAAGCAGTGAGTTCCAAAATGATATAGTTGGCTTGGTGGAGTGGGCAGGAAAGTGGTTAATGGAGTTAAATTCTGATAAATGTGACTTAATGCTTTTAGGGGGGTCAAACATTAAAAGGGCATACCCAACAAATGGGAATATGCTGAAAGCAGTGGATGAAGTGAGACATCTTGGCGTGAAAGTGCACAGGCCCCTAAAGGTAGCAGTACAAAAGGATAAGGTTATAAAGGAAGCATATGGAATGCTCCCTTCATTAGTAGAGGCATAGAATACAAAAGTAGGGGTGAAACTGTGTAAGATACTGGTGAGTCCACAACAGGAGTATTGTGTGTAGTTCTGATCACCACAATACAGGAAGGAAGTAATAAATCTGAGAGAGTGCAGAGAAGATTTACTTGAATGTAGGGCAGTATGGAAGATCAATGGTTAGCATTGCTATATCACTGTGCTAGGGACCTGGTCTCGATTCCACACCCAAGCAACTGTCTGTGTGGTGTTTATACATTCTTCTTATGTCTGTGCGGGTTTCCCTCAGGTGCTCCTGTTTCCTTCCACAGTCCAAAGATGTGCAGGTTTAGTGGATTGGCCATGCTAAACTGCCTATCATGTCTAGGAATATGGAGGCTTGGTGGATTAGCCATGGGGAATGCAGGCTGTGAAGTGGCAGTGCTAACCACAGCCATCATGCCACCCTCATCATCTTCCAGTATGGAGGACAGAGAGAGAAACTGTGTCTCCCAGCAGTTTAATGGAAATAGGACTGAAGGAGTAAACGGTTCTGGTGTAGAAAAGGTGAACACAGGAGCACTGTGATGTGCATTTTCAAGCTAAGAATGAGGAACTGGAGAGGAAATTTGGTTTGGTAAGCAAAGGAAATTGGAGAGGGAAGAGGAAGAAGGAGTTGATCAGATGGCTGCAATATTAATGCCTGCAAGCACTTCATAATAATTGGTGGAGTGTGGTTGGGGAAATGGGGAAAGCAACAGAGGAAGCAAATTGGGTTTGTTTTACATCCTACATGATCCAGTGAAATGTAGATAACCCTTGACATGGTGAAAGTGTGTCAGCAAAGAGTCACCAAAAGCCATGGCCAGATCAGATGTGATAATGGGATCTGCAGATGCTGGAGAATCCAAGATAATAAAGTGTGAAGCTGGATGAACACAGCAGGCCAAGCAGCATCTCAGGAGTACAAAAGCTGATGTTTCGGGCCTAGACCCTTCATCAGAGAAGGGTCTAGGCCCGAAATGTCAGCTTTTGTGCTCCTGAGATGCTGCTTGGCCTGCTGTGTTCATCCAGCTTCACACTTTATTATCTTATGCCAGATCAGATGTGCCCGCATCCATTTCTTCCTCAGGAAGTTCCTTCCACACAAGAACCACTTTCTGCGTAAAAAAAAATTGATATCTCAAGTATTTTTACCCCTCAGTGGCATTGAGGGGTAAACATTGGCCAAGACACCAGTAAGAACTCCCCCAGTGTTTTGTTAATCAAGCTCATCCAGTTCACATTCAGTTCGGGCATGACTTCAATTTAATGTCTCATCTGACAAATAACATCTTCAACAGCACAGCACTCTCACTGGCTTTTCAGATCAACTCTCTGAAGTGGAGCCTGAATCGATGACCTTCATAACTAACTCTTGAGAGTGCTACATACTGAGCAGAGCTGACCTTTCATGAATTGAGTAAGCCCACTTCCTGATATAATCTGTTGGTGTACAACATACCACATTAAAGGTTGCTTAACAAAATCGAGGCTCATGGAATAGGAGGGAGAGTCTAATCAGCCTGGATTACAAACAAAAATCTGGTTGGGGGATAGCAAAGATCATAATCAATGATTATTGTGCAGACAGGAGACGGTGCTCCAAAAAATCAGTGCTAGGATTACTGCTGTTGTATTAGATTAATAATTTGGACCTTGGAATATGTGACAAAGTTTTAAATCCTGCTCCACCATTCTATAAGATCTTAAAGGCATACAGCACAGAAGAAGACCCTTTGGTCCAACCAGTCCATGCTGAACGTCATCCCAGACTAATCTTGTCCCACCTGCCTGCTCCTAAAGCAATTGCCTCCAGGCCTTTCCTATTCATGAACTCACCTAAGTTGTAACTGTGCCCACATCCATTGCTTCCTCAGGAAGGTCATTCCACATAAGAACCACCTTCTGAGTAACAAAATTGATATCTCATGATTTTTTAAAATCTCCCTCTTTTTATCTTAAAAATATATCCCCTAGTCTTGAAATCCCCCATTATAGGAAAAAAAGCTAACACCAACCATTAACTCTAAACATATCCAGGTCTTAACTCAACTATTTTGCCTCACCCATTATAATTCTTAGCCCCTTTGCCATTCAATTCTTGAATGAGACAGGAAAGGAGGCAATGGTTTACTGACAATGTCACTGGACCAGGAACCCAGAACCTCAGGCAAATGTTCTGAAGACATGGGTTCGACCTTGGTAAAAGGTTTTGAAAGAAGAGTTGAATTGCTCTATTAGGGAACTAGACTTAGAGGCATCAAACTACAAAACCATATTACAGGGAAAGGCAGAGGATTGGCACTAAGTTATAATCCTCATGTGAAGAACCCGTACAGAAACAATGGGCCAAGTGTTCTCCTTCTGTGCGGGAGTTGTTCTGTGATTCATACAATCAAAGCAAAGCTTCAAACAGTGAAACTGGACTGACTGAAGTGCTGCATGGATCTCCCAAATAAAAAAAAACCTGAAATAACAGCAGACACTGTAAATCAGGAACAGAAACAGAAACAGATGTTGCTGGAAAAGCTCTGCCGTCTGGCAGCATCTGTGAAGAAAAAAAATCAGAGTTAACATTTAAGGTTCAGTGACCATTCCTCAGAACAGATCTGATTTTTTTAACTTTAAGGGGAAAAGTTTAAGGGAGATATGTGTGGAAAGTTCTTTACACAGAGGGTGGTGGGTGCCTGGAATGCATTGCCAGTGGAGGTGGTAGAGGCGGGCACGATAGCGGCATTTAAGATGCATCTGGATAGGTACATGGATGGGCAGGGAGCAGAGGGATACAGATCCTTGAAAAATAGACGACAGGTTTACGTAGAGGATCTGGGTCGGTGCAGGCTTGGAGGGCCGAAGGGCCTGTTCTTGTGCTGTAATTTTCTTTGTTCTTTAACTGAGTTTTAACTCTGATTTTTTTTCTTCACAGATGCTGCCAGACCTGCTGAGCTTTTCCAGCAACTTCTGTTTTTGTTGCATATGGACCTCCTACTGTGCCACTATAGCTCAGTGGCTGTAAAACAATCCACACTTGATTCATGCCCCACTCTGCAATTGACCAGTTTTCTTGTATCACAAAGCACACTTTATGTCTTTTCTGTAATAGATCTGTAAATTAGCTTACCCAGCTCACTATTGAATAAATGTTTTTCTGTTTTTCTTATACTGGGCTGAAATGAGATAATATTTCATGCTGGCTAAGTACAAGTTTTAATGCGTGTGTAATTGTTTCATAGCACTGGATTCCACAGAACCAGGATAATTTAATCAGGTCAAATCTGCTCAAAGAACATTGAACTGCAAACCAAAATACTTTTAAGTAGAAACTTTGTCGCACCACTTCAGATTTGATGGAAAACTACTTCTCTTCTCAGTGACACCAATTTTCTTTTACTCATTTGGGGAGGCAAAACAAATCCACTGACAGACCCAACAACAATACGACGAGAGGCTCAGGTCAGAGCTGTATGAGCTGCTGTGAAATTGATCAGTTTCTGTGGATGCTCAAATGAATTCAAATTCCATCACCATTTGAACCCAGGCACCCAGAACATTATTTGGGTCTCTGGACTAATAGTCCAGTGATAATACCTCTAGGCCATTGTCTCAACACGAATCTATCACCCTTTGTGTGTCTAAGTGCTTCCAAACATCTCTCCTGAATTGTCTGGCCCTAATTCTCAGACTATGCCCCTTTGTTTTGGAATCTGCAAGCAGACGAAAATATCCTGCCTTTCTTATCCTGCAAATGTCTTGACCTTAATGAGATCATACCTTCATCTTCTATTCTGGATAAAACAGATCTAATTTGTATATTCTACCCTCATGAACTAACCCCTGAAGCCCAGCTATCATTCTTGTAAACCTATGATGCACTGCCCCCAAGGTCAATATATCCTTGCTAAGGTATGGTGCCCAGATCTGTTCACAGTTCTTTAAGTGGGATCAAGCTAGGGTTTTGTATAACTGCGACATAACTTTTGTATCTTCATACTCCAGCCCTCTGGATATAAAGGTCAGCATTCCATTAACTTTCTTGATTATTTTCTGCAACTGTTTGGGACATTTTAAAGATCTTGAACTCTCAAGTCTCTTTGGCCATCCACTGTACTTAATTTCATAGTATCCAAAAACGACCCTGATCTATTGTCTGTCATGCCAAAACGGGTAACCTCATACTTGCTTGCACTGAACTCCACCTGCCTCAGTTTTTTTGTCCATTCACTTATTCTATCAATATCCCTTTGTAACTTTATGCTATCACCTATATTGTCTATAATCTCACCTAAAATTATGACATCAGCAAATTTGGATATATGACTCTCTACACCATTATTCAGGTCATTAATAACTAATGAGAACAGCTGAAGCCCTGACACAGATCCTTTTGGGACATGACTGATCACATCCTGTTGATTTGAGTACCTACCTGTTATTCCTACTTTCTGTCACCTGCCAGTCCATCAATGTCAGTAATTTGCCTTGCTATGACCTCAACATTTCAAATGACCTTTCCCATGACTTCATCAGTTCATATTTATAGAAGATTAGTTACTGATCTACCACTCAGGGTACACAGAAAACATGAAATATGAATTGTGAAAAGAACCCAGTTTTAAAGAGGACCATAATTTCCAAGACGTTCCCTTCTCCTTTGGTTTTAAGAAAATTTTGACATCTAATATCTCTTGCTATCTGACATATCCATGGCCTCGCTTGTGGCTCACTTGCCTTTCCGCTCTTTTTCAGAGGCATAAGGCCGATCATTTTTCCATCTGAAGAAGAGTTATATCAGAGTTGAAACATTAACTCTGTTTCACTCTCCACAGATACTGCCAGACCTGCTGAGTTTCTCCAGTATTCACTGTTTTTATTTCATATCTCCAATACCGATAATATTTTGTTTTTGTTGAAATGCGGGAAGGTTACTTTTAACTTTTATAAAACTTTGGAGCAACCATGTGTTGTTTGTAGCTCTGGCCTTCATGTTGCAAAGTAAATATGAACACTTTAGTGAAGGTGCCAGGAGGATTCATAAGAGAAACATTGAAAAAACTGTAACTATTAGGAAAGAAATAACACTTTGGGGCTCTTTTCTCTACTTCATAAAACATTGAGGGATGACCTGGTTGAAATATTTGTAAGAAATTATTAAGATAAACATAAAGATGTTTTCACTTTTGGGGGAAGAACGGAGCCAGAGACCATAAATAAAAGATAGCTATGTTGTAAGGCAGGCTTACATATCAGCTGATTGCTTGTCAAGTGCGCTATAATTGTGGTGACATGGTGGTTCAGTAGCTAGCACTGCTGCCTCACAGTGTCAAGGGCCTGGGTTTGATTCTAGTCTTGGGCTGCTGTCTGCGTCCTCTGGGCTCTTGCAGGTTAGATGGATTGGCCATGATAAATTGCCCAGAGTGTTCAGGCGAGGTGAATTAACTATGGAAAATGCAGAGTTACAAGGATAGGGGATGGGGTCTGGGGTAGAATGTTCTTTGGAAGATTTTGTGGGTTAGATGGGTCAAATGGCCTGCTCCACACTGTCAGCATTCTTTAAAAAAAATGGTTCCATGCATTACTTGATTCCACACCTTGTTATCTCGGATTCTCCAGCATCTGCAGTTCCTATTATCATCTTATTTACACATCATAAGAATTTTACAAGTTTCACTGTGATCACATCTGATTCTTCAAAATACTGATGATTACCTGTTTAGCTTTCTCAATCTCTTAATAAGACCATCTTGCCATCCCAGGGATTCATCTGGAAAACATCCATTGCATACAGTATATGATGAATATATATTTTCTTCAGTTAAGGAAAACAAAACTGTATGTTATACTTCATGATAACAGGGTGTGGAGCTGAATTGGCGCGGCGGGCCGGGCAGCATCTCAGGAGCACAAAAGCTTTTGTGCTCCTGAGATGCTGCTTGGCCTGCTTTGATCGTCCAGCTCCACACATTGTTATCTCAGATTCTCCAGCGTCTGGAGTTCCCATTATCACTGTACATTATACTTCATTTGGGGTCTCACTGAGATTGTATAAAATTGCAACAAGTCAGGTTTATTTCTGTGCTCAAATCCCCTTGCGATAAAAGTCACCATTCCTAATTGCCTTCCTAACTGTTTGTTGCCCCCTGCATGACAGTTTTAAGTGACCGTGAAAAAAAGGCACATCTGTTGTCCCTCAACCTGTCTCAGCCTCTCTAAGAAACATTGTCTTATTTTTGCTAAAATAAATAATATCTCAATTGCTGATATTCTTTCTACCAGATATGTACCCATTCACTTAGCCTATCCAAATCCTATTGAAGCCTCCTTCCATCCTTCTTGTTATTTTGTTTCTGCCAGGTTTTATGCAATTAGCAAATTCAGCATGAGTGCATTTGGTTCCCAGATTCAAATCATTTCAATAGATTGTGAGCAGTTTTGGCAAAAATCTGTAGTTCAGTTTGTGGGTGAGTTTGTTGACTTGCTCGCCAAGTTGGCTTGTTTCATTCAGATGTTTCATCACCACGCTAGGTGACACCATCATTGAGCCATTGATGAAGTGAGGTTGTTCTACTCTGTTTGGAATTTATACTGCCTGGTCTGTTATTGGTGAGTTGAGCCATTTCCAGTTTTGATCTGTACGGGTTTGTTTATGTAACCTATAACCTATATAAAATCCTCACTGTAAATGGATATTCCCGCAACTTCATCCGCAGATGCCTACGAAGCAGACAACAACAGTAGGACACTGTACACACACTGACCACACCGCCCTACGTCAAGAACATATTGGGACTGACAACAAGATCCTAACGCCATTAGGAAGCATGGTGGCCCACAAGTCCACAGCCACTCTAGGACAAACACAAGGATTAAAGACCCGATTCTCACAACATGCAGAAAGAACATAGTTTACCAAATACCATGGAATGACTGCCACAAACATTACATCGGACGGACAAGCAAGAAACCAGCCATCAGAATACATGAACATCAACTCGCAGCAAAACTGCACGATGAGCTCTCCCTAATATCGGTACACTCAGGCAATGAAGGTCATCAGTTTAAGTGGGACAAGGTAACCACAATAGCCCAAGCCAAACACGGACATGCACGGGAATTCCTAGAGACACGGTTCTCCGCCGTAATGCAATGAACAAACATAGGGCTGACAATTGCAGCACCCAACCAGCAAAAATTGCTGAGGTGACAAAGAGTGAGGAGGAGAGCTTTAGACTGCAAGAGAGCAAAGACAGGCTGGTCATATGGGCTGATAGAGGCAAATGGAATTCAGTCTGGATAAATGAGAGTCGATACATTTGGACAGTACATGGTGGGTAGCACTGTGGATCAGTGGTCAGCACTGCTGCCTCACACTGCTAGGGACCTGAGCTCAATTCCACCCTCAGGTGACTGTGCGGAGTTTGCACATTCTCCCTATGTCTGCGTGGGTTTCCTCCAGTTGCTGTGCTTTCTTCCCACAGTCCAAAGATGTGCAGGGTGGTGAATTGGTCATGCTAAATTGCCTATAGTGTTCAGGGATGTTTAGATTAGGGGGGTTAGACATGGGGCAATGCAAAAGTAGGGGAATGAGTCAGGGTGAGATGCTCTCCAGAGCAGCGATGTGGGCTTGCTGGGCTGAATCGCCTGTTTCCACACAGTAGAGATTCTGTGATTACTATGGAATTAGAGGATGACTGTTTCCTTGTGCATTCTGAATAGTAACACCCCAAAAAATCAAACTCCACTGTCAAACCAATTGGGAGCCTTCCTCTCAAGTTGTATGATTTGCTGTTCCCTTTGAAATTTGGTGTTCTTGCATATGCCCTTACAAATGCAAGACAAATACCTCAACAACATTTCACTGCTATCAACGATATGCTGATAAAAATTTGGGTCGTGACTAATAAGATCCCGGTTTGAGTTAATAACGGCAATGTAACGAGGTAAAGTAGGTTTGTGGTAGGACATATGGAACATTATGCCTCGTGCCCTGTTATTGTCCTATATTCTGGGCTATTCAACCAGGTAGGGTCAATTTTGACGAAGTTTCAGTCCGCACAAACTGGGGCAGAACATATTGTTTTAGAGACTATTGAGCCTGTGGAAAATTAGATTTGTGCCCCAAATATGTAGCCTGCCAGGCACTGCTGATGTAGATTGGCCGCATCATTCGCCTGTTTGGTTATTAGAAAATTCACAACAAGAAACACTTTGCACTTCTTTGATGTAACAAGGTACCCATGCAAGACAAGGGCTTTCTTTTGCAGCCAGGCTTTGAGCTGCTTCGTGTCATGAGGCTGACCTTAATTCAGAATGCACAGCATGCTTCCACATTAACACAGTAGGAGTGTTCTGACAGCAGAGGTACAGAAATTCTTGGAAAAATAAGTAACTATTACCATACATCTGGGAGATACAAGAAATCCTCTCAGCTTCATTCACTGAGAAATACTTTATCAATCATAATTACACTGTGATGGCTTTAGTGAGTTACTTTCTTTTGCTGTGCAAACCTGCACTGTTTGCAGGAGTCCACTGGTCTTCTGAACCCCGTTCTTCATTCATATTATATCCATCAGACACAAGAGTTAAGAGCACTAGTAGAACTTAAGACTCACTGAGCCTGCTCTGCTATTCAAAACAGTTCTGGCTGCCTTGAGTTTCAATTCCACTTTCTTGCCCTCTCCCCATTTCCTTTGATTCCCTATAAATATGTGTTAATCCCAGCCTTAAATTTATTTAACAAGGGACCATCTACAAACCTCTGCATTAGATCATAGAACATAGAACAGTACAGAACAAGATCAAGCACTTCATGTCTGTTACGACCATGATATCATTCTAACCTAACTCCATCTGCCTTCTCATGGTCCATTTCCCTCTATTCCCAACCTATTCATGAGTATGTCTAAATGCCTCTTAAACTTTGCTATCGTATCTGTTTCTACCACTTCCTCTGGAAATGCATTCCAGCACCTACCAATCTCTGTAAAAAAAATGTCCCTCACACACGTCCTTTAAACTTTTCCTCTCTCACCTGATCCATGATCTAACTCCACAAAACTGCATTTCACTCTATTTCTGAATATTTTTTGGTGAACAAATATCGCCCAATCTCATATTTAAACTTAATTATCAATCTAGCATCAACATTGGAAGAGAATTCCAAACTTCTACCAGTCTTTGTGTGTACTGTCTCCAACTTCACTCCTGAAAGAGCTGGCCGTAATATTTTAGGTATGTTTCCCAAATCCTAAAGCTCCTAGACGTCAAACCCAATCATTTCTTCTTGATGTTGAGTAAAATTTGACCAATCATGCTGTGTCTTTTAATATTTGAAGAAAAATAACCTTAGCCTGTGAAATCTCATCTTTTAATTTGGCCATTAGAGTACAAGTATCTTTCATGTATGAGAACAAAATACAGCTACTTCATGAAGACAATACTATTTAAAATCTCCACATAAGACGAACTTTGTGACAAATGTTGATTGCATGCATTTACATTTTTGCTTTCAAGTAATTGAAAGCAAGTTTGTAATCTCAAGGAACAAAAGAGAAATACATAGTTAGGGGGATGATTGGGGCAAACTCTATGAAGAATTATACAAATCAAGTAATTGAGATAACTGAGCAATGCAGAATGTTGGTGCACCTAACTTCATTTCATTGCTTCTGTTCTTACACAACCATTTGGGTTCTGCTTAAACATGTGTTGACAACCTATTTACCTTCAGTGCAAATCCTGCTACAACTGGGTTAATGTAGACCAAAATCTAGAGACCAAAAGGGTATTGTGATGTGAGAAATGGGAATTGTCACACTGGTGCAGTGAAAGGTAAATTCTTGCAACATTGTTGGAGCGCAGCAGAGGAGAGTTTTGAGGCTTTATGGTGAGCTGTTCTGTACCTGAGTATACCTAATGCTGATAGTTGGCACCAAAATTGAACAAGAGACTCTCTTTCCCTATCTTGGCAGCCAACATCGCAACTCAAGACTTCACCAGAGAAAGTCATAAAACAGAGGGTTAGGAAGAATACGAAAAAGAACTGAAATTGGCTTGCCCATGAAGTAAGACGCTTTTCTTCAGTGGCACAATTTTCCACTGGGCTTCTGAACACTGCCACCAGATCCAAGTGGAGATCAGAGAGCCATAATGTGTAGAAAACTAAGGATGGTAGGTCGGCTGTCAAATTTGGAGAAGCAATTAGAGACCCTCAAGCTCAAAGACAGTTGTAGGACTGTTGTTTGTCATTTATATAAGCAGTTTGGATGAAAATATGGGAGACGTGATTAGTACGTTTGCAGATGACACCAAAATAGTTCCTATAGTAGACAGTGAAGGTTATTGAAGAGTACAACGGGACCTTGATCAGCTGAGCCAGTGGGCTGAGGAATGGCAGCACAGCTTAAGTTAGACACATGTAATGTGTTACATTTTGGTAAGACAAACCAGGGTGTGTACATGGAATGAAAACAGAAGTTGCTGGAACAGCTCAGCAGGTTTGACAGCATTTGAGGAGAGAAAAACAGAGTTAACATTTTAGATCCGGTGACTCTTCTTCAGAACAGTTATGCAGTAAAATACTGACATTTCTTGTTCCCATGCCATTTTTAAAAGACCATTGAACGTGTGGACCAACTTTATAAGGCCAGAGCTGCCCTGCAGTGCTTTTGACATTTGCCATGGAAATGGCAGACAGGGGGAAATTGGCATTCTGTTGTGTGGGCAGACTGGATGGGGCCTGGTGCAAATGCAGGGCTTTATCTCATACCAAAGCCAGCCTGGTCTAACATTATCAATTTGGTCAGAGCAGTCTCAGCCATCTGGAGGAATGCCAGCACTATAGGAAGGGAGAGTAATATTTTTCTGTCCTCTGCCAGCGTGTCACCATCTTCTCCGCCTCACTCTGCTCTATCTCTGCTACTTTATCCACCTACCAGTAAGGCTCATGTTGTGCCACTCTCACTATTGTCTGTAGCATCTTCCTTCATTTGTTCTTAGCCACTCCAAGTCCCAACAACACCAATCCTGTGTGATCTTCACCTTGCCTACTCACTCAGCAGATGTACCATCTGTGCCATCCACTTTCAACTTCCTTAATACCCGCCTGTCTCTCATTCCAGAGGAAAGCAGCCCACACTTGGGCAGGAGGAGCCAGAATGGGTAGCGTGCTACCTGACATTGCGCTCCTTTGTATGGAGATTATCCTGACTCTGATTGTCCCGACTGGCTCACTGACCATGTCTAAGCCCTGGAGTGGGGTCAGTGGCTGCCCCGACCTATATGCTGGGGCACCCCTCACCCAAGCAAAGGCTGTTTATGAGGCCTGTGCCCTGCCTTTCCAGCTGTCTGCACCAAACAGCAAATCCGAAGTTATATGAGTCGAGTAGCTGTGGGGCCAATATGCACAAAAGCAATGCTAGGCAATGCAATGGTGCTGTGAGTAGCCAGGTTGCCTTTGAGTGAATCAGTGCCAGGACAGTGAGCAAAGAGCCCCGAGATAGCAGGCTTCCTCTACATTGGGGAAACCAAGCAGAGGCTTGGGGACCGCTTTGCAGAACACCTATAGCAGGCATCATTGGTCAATTCTGCCGGATAATGGAGTTGTTGACTTATGAGAGCAGTAAGTCTACAATAGGCCCAAACAAGAAGTGAGGAAAAATCCCCAATGGTGGAGAATTTTGCGAACATTAGGTCCAAAGTAAAATCTTTCAGTGACACTCACCACACATTATGTCTCATCCATTCAAGCACTGTATCTTCGTGTTATTTTCTGCAAGAACAGATCTAATCAGTACTACTGCCCACCTAGGTAAGCAAGCAGTTTTTTTTCACTTGAACAATATTGCGATCTATGGCACCGTGTTTTATATATGAGGGAATTTCTCAAAGCACTTACAACGCTGAAGGACTTAGGGTCCTTTTCCTTTAATCATTCACAGGATGAGAGCATCATTGACCAGGCAGCATTTATTGCACACCCCTAATTGCCCAGAGGGCAGTCAAGAGTCAATTGCATTGCAGTGGGCCTGGAGTCACATGTAGGCCAGGCCAGATAAAGATAGCAGTTTCCTTCCCAAAAGGATATTAGTAAAGCAGATGAGTTTGTCATGACAATTGATAATAGATTCACAGTCATTATTAGATTTTTAATCCCAGATATTTTATTGAATTAAAATTCCACCATCCGCTGTGGTGGGAGTTGGACCCAGGTCCCCAGAACATTACCTGGGTCCCTGGATTAACAGTTCAGCGAAAATTCCACCAGGCCATCGCCTCCCCCTGAGTCATGCAGCATGGAAACAGATCCTTTGGTCCAACCAGTCCATGCTGACCTTAATTCCAAACTAAAGCAATCTGCTGTGCCATTAGCATTGACAATGGGGCTTGGGAGGAAAGGACAGGTCGAGAGATTGGTTAGTAAAGCATACACTAGATGTCCAAGTTCTTCAAGGAATGCAACTCCCCCCACAGTGGTCGAGAACGCCCTTGACCGCATCTCCCACATTTCCCGCAACACATCCCTCACACCTCGACCATGCCACAACCGCCCAAAGAGGATCCCCCTCGTTCTCACATACCACCCCACTAACCTCCAGATACAACGCATCATCTTCCGACACTTCCACCATCTACAATCCGAACCCAACACCCAAGACATTTTTCCATCCCCAGCCTTGTCTGCTTTCCGGAGAGACCACTCTCTCTGTGACTCCTTTGTTCGCTCCACACTCCCCTCCAACCCCACCACACCCGGCACCTTCCCCTGCAACCGCAGGAAATGCTACACTTGACCCCACACCTCCTCCCTCACCCCAATCCCAGGCCCCAAGATGACTTTCCACATTAAGCAGAGGTTCACCTGCAAATCTGCCAATGTGGTATACTGTATCCACTGTACCCGGTGTGGCTTCCTCTACATTGGGGAAACCAAGCGGAGGCTTGGGGACCGCTTTGCAGAACACCTCCGCTCGGTTCGCAATAAACAACTGCACCTCCCAATCGCAAACCATTTTAACTCCCCCTCCCATTTGTTAGATGACATGTCCATCATGGGCCTCCTGCAGTGTCAGTGATGCCACTCGAAGGTTGCAGGAACAGCAACTCATATTCTGCTTGGGAACCCTACAGCCCAATGGTATCAATGTGGACTTCACCAGCTTCAAAATCTCCCCTTCCCCCACTGCACCCCAAAACCAGCCCAGTTCATCCCCTCCCCCCACTGCACCCCAAAACCAGCCCAGCCTGTCTCTGTCTCCCTAACCTGTTCTTCCTCTCACCTATCCCTTCCTCCCACCTCAAGCCACACCTCCATTTCCTACCTACTAACCTCATCCCACCTCCTTGACCTGTCCGTCTTCCCTGGACTGACCTATCCTCTCCCTACCTCCCCACCTATACTCTCCTCTCCACCTATCTTCTTTTCTCTCCATCTTTGGTCCGCCTCCCCCTCTCTCCCTATTTATTCCAGAACCCTCTCCCCATCCACCTCTCTGATGAAGGGTCTAGGTCTGAAACGTCAGCTTTTGTGCTCCTGAGATGCTGCTTGGCCTGCTGTGTTCATCCAGCTTCACACTTTGTTATCTTGAATTCTCCAGCATCTGCAGTTTCCATTATCTCTCTCCACTATGCTCGGTGTCTTTGGGTCATAGAGTCCGAGCAACAAAATGATGTTGCAATTGTATAAGACAGTCGTTGAGCTTCAACAGGGCTATTCTGTCACTTTCTGGACAGCATACTCTAAAGGATATGAATGCATTGGTCAGAAAACAGGGAAGACTCATGAGAATGTTTCCAGGAATGCGGAAATTTAGTTATGAAAATGGTTTCGGAATGTTAGGACAGTCTTCTTTGGAAAAGAGCAAGGTGAGAAGAGAATAGAAAGAGATGTTCAAAATCATGACAGGTTCATACAGAAGGTAGGAACAAACTGTTCCCACTCACGAACTGATTAAAAATGAGAGATCACCAGTTTAAAGAAATTGGTAAAAGCAACATATGTAAAAGCTTTAAGCACAAAAGCCAGTAGAACTGGTGAATGAAATACACCAGTCTGATGTATCTTGGATACTTCCAAATGAGCAACCAGTATGACCTGTAGGTTCATTCATAAGCCTTACTGTTTTCTCTCTCTCTGATTCCATGCAACAAATGGTTAAGGTATGGGACGCACTGGTTAGAGTGTGTTGGAAGGAGTCAAGGCATTCAAATGTGAGTTAGACCATTAGTGGAAAAGAAATGTGCGGGGTTATAGGGAGAAAACAGCAAACTGGTACTTAGTAATTTGTTCATTTGGAGGGCTGGTACACAAATGGATGAGCCCCTTCTGAACTGGACCAGTTCTTCTATTCTGTGAAATGCTCATCACGCTCTGCTTGAAACATCACCCCTTTTAAATCTTTCCCCTCTCACCTTAAACCTATGCCTTCTAGTTTTGGACTCCCCAGTCCTGGGAAAAAAAGTCCTGTTTACACTGTCATGCCCCCTATGATTTTATAAATCTCTATAGGTCACCCCTCAGCCTCCAACACTCCAGGGAAAACAGTCCCAGCCTAGTCAGCCGTTCCCTATAGTTTAAGCCCTCCAACCTTGGCAACGTCCTTGTAAATCTTTTCTGAACCATTTTAAGGTTCACAACATCCTTCCAATAGCAGGGAGACCAACGTTGCCTGTAGCATTCCAAAAGTGGCTAGAAAAATGTCCTGTACAGCCACAAAATGACCTCCCAACTCCTGTACTCAATGCATTGTCCAATAAAGGCAAGCATACCAAATGCCTTCTTCACTGTCCTATCTACCTGTTACTCCACTTTCAAGGAACTGTGAACCTGCACTCCAAGGTTTCTTTGATCAGCAACATGACCCATCAACACACAGCAACACTTGCCTGCGCTCGGATCATTTCCCTTCAAACATTTTCAATTCATGAATTTGTCATGAAAATGTCTTTTAAACACTGTAACTATATCTGCACCCATCACTTTCTTTGGGAGTTCATTCTACACATGCACCACCCTCTGTGTCGAAATGTTGCCCCTCATGCCCTATTTAAATCTTTCTCCTCTCACCTTAAAAGCACGCCCCCGAGTTTTGAGCTTCCTCACTCTGGTGAAAAGTCATTTTTCTTTCACCTCATCAGTTCCTCAAGTTTTTATAAACCTCTACAAGGTTTATAAACCTCACCTTCCTACACTCCAGTGAAAAATGCCCCAGCCTTTCCAGCCTATTTTTATATCTCAAACCCTCCATTCCTGGTAAATCTTTTCTGAACCCTCTCCAGTTTAATGATATTCTTCCCTTAATGGGGCGAACAGAACTGCACACTGTCCGCTACAATCAGACTTACCAACATCCTATACAATCTTAACGTGATGTCCCAAGGTTTCACTTTGGCTTTCAAAAGGGAATTGGTTAACTATCTGAAGGGCAAAGGCTTTGCAGGTCCACTAGGGAAAAGAGAGAGTCATCTGAAGTCGCCACATTAAGACAGACAGAAAGGGAATATGCTTTCCTCAAGGAGGTTGTGCTTCGGAATGCAGAATCATTGAATATTTATGGATACATAAAGATCCACCACACAGAGAAAGTACGTTTTGACCCATTGAGCCTGTGCCACTCAAAAGCAACTACCTATCTACACTTCTTACATGTTCCAGCTCTTGACCTTGTGCGTCTTGGCATCACTAGTACACATCTTATAAACAATGATGCTGGAAAAGCTCCAGCAGCATCTGCAAAGGAGCTTATTGAGTTCTGAGGAAGGGTCACCAGACCCAAAGCTTTAACTCTGTGTTTTTCCTTTGCAGACACTGCCAGGCTTGCTGAGCTTTTCCAGTGACTTTGTTTTTGTTCACAGAATTTGCAGTTCTTTTGGATTTTACACATCTTGTAAGGGTTTCTGTCTCTACCATTCTTACAGGCAGTGAGTTCCAGAGTTCCACCAGCTTCCAGGTGTGAACTTTTTCCCCAATAGGTAGAGGAAAAGACATGCCTACACCTTTGAAGATGGAATTAAATAGATTTCTGTTCAGCGTATAAATCAAGGGTTATTGGGGTAGATGGAACTTGAAACACAAGTGGGTCAGCCATATCCTGATTTTACAAGGGACAATGGGAGCTGCAGATGCTGGAGAATCCAAGATAATAAAATGTGAGGCTGGATGAACACAGCAGGCCAAGCAGCATCTCAGGAGCACAAAAGATGACGTTTCGGGCCTAGACCCTTCATCAGAGAGGGGGATGGGGAGAGGGTTCTGGAATAAATAGGGAGAGAGGGGGAGGCGGACCGAAGATGGAGAGAAAAGAAGATAGGTGGAGAGGAGAGTATAGGTGGGGAGGTAGGGAGGGGATAGGTCAGTCCAGGGAAGACGGACAGGTCAAGGAGGTGGGATGACGTTAGTAGGTAGGAGATGGGGGTGTGGCTTGGGGTGGGAGGAAGGGATGGGTGAGAGGAAGAACAGGTTAGGGAGGCAGAGACAGGTTGGACTGGTTTTGGGATGCAGTGGGTGGAGGGAAAGAGCTGGGCTGGTTGTGTGGTGCAGTGGGGGGAGGGGACGAACTGGGCTGGTTTAGGGATGCAGTGGGGGAAGGGGAGATTTTGAAGCTGGTGAAGTCCACATTGATACCATTAGGCTGCAGGGTTCCCAAGCGGAATATGAGTTGCTGTTCCTGCAACCTTGTTTGTTGCGAACCGAGCGGAGGTGTTCTGCAAAGCGGTCCCCAAGCCTCCACTTGGTTTCCCCAATGTAGAGGTAGCCACACCGGGTACAGTGGATGCAGTATACCACATTGGCAGATGTGCAGCTGAACCTCTGCTTATTGTGGAATGTCATCTTGGGGCCTGGGATTGGGGTGAGGGAGGAGGTGTGGGGGCAAGTGTAGCATTTCCTGCGGTTGCAGGGGAAGGTGCCGGGTGTAGTGGGGTTGGAGGGCAGTGTGGAGCGAACAAGGGAGTCACGGAGAGAGTGGTCTCTCCGGAAAGCAGACAGGGGTGGGGATGGAAAAATGTCTTGGGTGGTGGGGTCGGGTTGTAGATGGCGGAAGTGTCGGAAGATGATGCGTTGTATCCCTATACACCTGCATTCGGCATGCAGATGGCCTCAAGGCCCTCCGCTTCTTCCTCTCCTGCAGGCCCGACCAGTCCCCCTCCACCGACACCCTCATCCGCCTAGCCGAACTCGTCCTCACCCTCAACAACTTCTCTTTCGACTCCTCCCACTTCCTACAGACTAAGGGGGTGGCCATGGGCACCCGCATGGGCCCCAGCTATGCCTGCCTCTTTGTAGGTTACGTGGAACAGTCCCTCTTCCGCACCTACACAGGCCCCAAACCCCACCTCTTCCTCCGGTACATTGATGACTGTATCGGCGCCGCCTCTTCCTCCCCAGAGGAGCTCGAACAGTTCATCTACTTCACCAACACCTTCCACCCCAACCTTCAGTTCACCTGGGCCATCTCCAGCACATCCCTCACCTTCCTGGACCTCTCAGTCTCCATCTCAGGCAACCAGCTAGTAACTGATGTCCATTTCAAGCCCACCGACTCCCACAGCTACCTAGAATACACCTCCTCCCACCCACCCTCCTGCAAAAATTCCATCCCCTATTCCCAATTCCTCCGCCTCCGCCGCATCTGCTCCCATGATAAGACATTTCACTCCCGCACATCCCAGATGTCCAAGTTCTATAAGGACCGCAACTTTCCCCCCACAGTGATCGAGAACGCCCTTGACCGCGTCTCCCGTATTTCCCGCAACACATCCCTCACACCCCGCCCCCGCCACAACCACCCAAAGAGGATCCCCCTCGTTCTCACACACCACCCTACCAACCTCCGGATACAACGCATCATCCTCCGACACTTCCGCCATCTACAATCCGACCCCACCACCCAAGACATTTCTCCATCCCCACCCCTGTCTGCTTCCCGGAGAGACCACTCTCTCCGTGACTCCCTTGTTCGCTCCACACTGCCCTCCAACCCCACCACACCCGGCACCTTCCCCTGCAACCGCAGGAAATGCTACACTTGCCCCCACACCTCCTCCCTCACCCCTATCCCAGGCCCCAAGATGACATTCCACATTAAGCAGAGGTTCACCTGCACATCTGCCAATGTGGTATACTGCATCCACTGTACCCGGTGTGGCTTCCTCTACATTGGGGAAACCAAGTGGAGGCTTGGGGACCGCTTTGCAGAACACCTCCGCTCGGTTCGCAACAAACAAGGTTGCAGGAACAGCAACTCATATTCCGCCTGGGAACCCTGCAGCCGTATGGTATCAATGTGGACTTCACCAGCTTCAAAATCTCCCCTTCCCCCACCGCATCCCTAAACCAGCCCAGTTCGTCCCCTCCCCCCACTGCACCACACAACCAGCCCAGCTCTTTCCCTCCACCCACTGCATCCCAAAACCAGTCCAACCTGTCTCTGCCTCCCTAACCTGTTCTTCCTCTCACATATCCCTTCCTCCCACCCCAAGCCACACCCCCATCTCCTACCTACTAACCTCATCCCACCTTCTTGACCTGTACGTCTTCCCTGGACTGACCTATCCCCTCCCTACTTCCCCACCTATACTCTCCTCTCCACCTATCTTCTCCTCTGTCCATCTTCGACCCGCCTCCCCCTCTCTCCCTATTTATTCCAGAACCCTCACCCCATCCCCCTCTCTGATGAAGGGTCTAGGCCCGAAACGTCATCTTTTGTGCTCCTGAGATGCTGCTTGGCCTGCTGTGTTCAACCAGCCTCACATTTTATTATCCTGATTTTACAATGTTTTTGACTGTGCAGTAGGTGTTTATTTACATTCCCCTGATGGACATGTCATCTAAAGAATGGGAGGGGGAGTGGAAATGGTTTGCGACTGGGAGGTGCAGTTGTTTGTTGCGAACCGAGCGGAGGTGTACTCCATCTGCCAGACCTTTGCCCGCTCACTTAGACTATCGATATCCCTCTGCAGACTTTCAATGCACACTTTGCTCCATCTCTGGAAAGCAGCCAACATAATCAAAGACAAAACAGAAGTTGCTGGAAAAGCTCAGTCGGTCTGGCAGCATCTGTGAAGAAAATCAGAGTTAACGTTTCAGGTCCGGTGACCCTTCCTTCGAACGAACCCTATTCATAGACCCCTTCCACCCTGGTTATACTTTCTTCCACCCTCTTTCTTCAGGCAGGAGATATAAAAGTTCATAAACATGTTCAACAGATTTAAGAACAGCTTCTTCTATGCTGTTATCAGACTTATAAGAACATCTGGCCCCTCAAGCCTGCCCCACCATTTAATAAGATCATGGCTGATCTTTGAGAGTCAGCTCCACTTACCCGCCCACTCACCTTAACCCTTCATTTCTTTACAGTTCAAAAATTTACCTAGCCTTGCCTTAAAAACATTCAGTGAGGTAGCTTCAACTGCTTCACTGGACAGGGAATTCCACAGATTCACAACCCTTTGGTTGAAGAAGTTCCTCCTGACCTCAGTCCTACATCTGCTTCCCTTTATTTTGAGGCAATGCCCTCTAGTCCTAGTTTCTCCTACGAGCGGAAACAACTTCCCTGCCTTCACGTTATCTAGTCCCTTCATAATCTTATATGTTTCTATAAGATCTCCCCTCATTCTTCTGAATTCTAATAAGTTTAACGCCAGCCTACTCAGTGCCTCCTCATAATCCAACCCTCTCAGCTCTGGAATCAACCGAGTGAATCTCCTCTGCATCCCCTCCGGTGATAGTATTTCTCTTCTCAAGTAAGGAGACCAAAACTGCACACAGTACTCCAGGTGTGGCCTCACCAGGACCCAATACAGCAACAGAGCCTCCCTGTTTTTAAATTCCATCCCTCGAGCAATGGCAGACAAAATTCCATTTGCCTTTCTAATTACCTGCTGCACCTGCAATCCTACTTTTAGAGATTCATGCACAAGGACACCCAAGTCCCTCTGCACAGCAGCCCGCTGCAATTTTTTACCGTTTAAAACACAGTCCATTTTGCTGTTATTCCTAACAAAATGTATGACCTCACACTTATCAACATTGTACTCCATCTGCCAGACCTTTGCCCACTCACTTAGACTATCGATATCCCTCTGCAAACTTTCAGTGTCTTCTGCACACTTTGTTCCACCACTCACTTTGGTGTCATCAGCAAATTTTGACACACCACACTTAGTCCCCAACTTCAAATCATCTATGTAAATTATAAACAATTGCGATCCCACACTCAACCCTGAGGCACACCACTAGCCACTGACCACCAACCAGAAAAACACCCATTTACACCTACTTTACCCAGCTTTTGTGCTCCTGAGATGCTGCTTGGCCTGCTGTGTTCATCCAGCATCACATTTTATTATCTTGGATTCTCCAGCATCTGCAGTTCCCATTATCACATTTACCCCTACTCTTTGCTTTCTACTGTCAACCAATCCTCTATCCATGCCAATACATTACCTGTAATACCATGCAACTTTATCTCATGTAGCAGCCTTTGGTGTGGCACCTTGTCAAATGCATTAGTTAAATGCCAAATTTATTGGGTAGTAGCTTACCTTCCCAGGCTGCCCTCGCACTTCCTCCCGGACCCCTGCTGCTGAAAACAACTGAAAGGCCGCAGTCAGGTGAGGTAAGACTTCTATAATCGAAAAGCTTACCTTCCCAGGGTGCCCTCGCGCTTCCTCCCAGACTGCTGCCACTGAAACAACTTACGAATGGACATCTCATTTATTAGAGATGACCTTTCTCTGTACCTTCTCTGTAGCTGTAACAGTTCTGCATTCTGTTTTACTACCCTGATGTACTTATGTAAATTATGATTTGTCTGATAACAAGCAAAAAGAATACTTTTTTCTGTAGTCTCTGCAGGTGACAATAATAAATCATATCACATTGAAAAGAACTTGCTTATATGCATGCAATGTTTTGTTTTCAGTTGTGCTTCCAGCATGGTAGTATTCAAGTAATTTAGCTGAGGCTTCCATATCTATTTTTCCCCATTGCATTGTTCGCAATTGTACTGATGAAAGCATTAATCTCAATTAAGCCAGTAAAACATGTCTCACTAAGTAGTGTGTTAGCTACAGACAAATTAGTTCAGTTCCAAATCTTGATGTAAAATAAGCCAACTGTCTGTCCCCAGAGGAACACCAGGGAAGCGGGAGCTCTCTCAAATGGCAAAGATAAAATATTATTTCAAGAGCCACAGGGGCAAGGAAGGATTTAGTTTCTCTGCTATAGGTTGTGACTTGTTGCAGGGAAGCTGGTAGATGATGGATTTAACAATCTGTCTTTTGCACTAAATAAACTCTTGGAGCTCTATCTCATGAACCAAGGTTATACTTTAAAACAGATTCTATGTGACTTTCAGTAAGAGGAATCTATCCTGTTGATGTTTCCCAAAAAAATGGACAAGGATAATTTCCCTCAAGCTACACTGGTGTGTAATGTAGAGAGTCTAGGGCTCCAACCAGCAGTAGAAATGAATAGCTGTGGACGCAACAGCATGTTACAAGTAAAGGTGGTCATGCAATGGAAAGCATATTTCCCCGGGCTATTAAGACTTAAAGGAAGGAGATCTGTCATGAATCATCAGGCAAATCAAGGATTATGGGTAAAAGGAAAAGATATGGATGTGGGGAATAATGGATTGGCCATGATCCTATTGAATGGCGTAGCAGGCTCGAAGGGCCTAACCCCATTCCTATTTATTATGGTCATAGAGTCTTATGGTCCCCACCTGGTCTGACCTGAATGGCTCTTGAGAGCCACATGGTTGACTATCAGCTGCCTTTTGGGAATGGGCAATAAATGCTTCTCTAGCCAGAGACATCTACTCCCATGAATAAATAACAAACAAAGCCATAGGTTAACGCTCTGGGAACACAGGTTCAATTCCTACCAAGGCAACTGGTAGAAATTAAATTCAATTAAAAAGATAGAATTTTCAAAAAAAGCTAGATGTAGTGATGGTGAGTAAATATCCATTGTATATTGTCATAAAAACCTACCTGGTTGACAATGTTCTTTGGGAAAGGAAATTAGACCATAAGAAATAGGAACAGGAGGAGGACCTTTGGCCTCTGAGGTGCAGCGTTAGTATCCTGATCTCTGAGGCAGAATCTCTCAGTGCGAATCCTACCCGTCATGCAACTGTGCCATAACATGTCTGAACAGATTGCTTTAAAAAAATGCAAGGACTTTTGTGGTAAAGTGGTAATCTCCCTATCTCTAGCTGGAGGCCTAGATTCTAGTCCAGAGCTATGTCAGAACGAGCATGTGGTAGCTAGGAACTGTGCTGGAATCTCTGACTTTATTTCCATCACAAGACTGAACAGGAATTTCTCCCGCTCTTAT
Organism: Stegostoma tigrinum; assembly: GCF_030684315.1. Classification (NCBI taxonomy): domain Eukaryota; kingdom Metazoa; phylum Chordata; class Chondrichthyes; order Orectolobiformes; family Stegostomatidae; genus Stegostoma; species Stegostoma tigrinum. Next base: position 126,335,179 of record NC_081356.1, on the reverse strand, counting down.
CATCGACAGTGGAAGGATTTGACATAGGACACTCAATCTGTTTGAGTATCTTACAAGCACAACTTCCCTGCTCCTCAAACCTTGGAGTAGGGTTTGAACCTGGAGTTTCCAGCTCAGAGACAGTGATGTAAGATCTCCCTTTGTTTGCTTCATTTTCTCAAGAACCTATAAATGAAAATTAATGGAACAATCAAATATTTATATCCCTTTAGAGTTATAGAATCCCTGCAGTGTGGAAGCAGGCCATTCAGCCTATCAAACCCGCACCAACCCTCTGAAGAGCATCCCACACAGACCCACTCCTCTATTTATCTCTCTCACCCTGCAGTCTCCATGGCTAATCCACGTAACTTACACATCTTTGGAGTGTGGAAGGAAATTGGTGCATCTGGTGAAAACCCACACAGACATGGAGAAAACATGAAGACTCCATGTAGACGGTTGCCGGAGGGTGGAATCAAACCCAGGTCCCTGGCTCTGTGAGGCAGCAGTGCTAACCACTGAGCCACAGTGCCACCCCATGTTAGACTAGAGAGCCACAAATAGTTTGAAGGAACTTCTTATTTCATACTTCAAGGCCCGACCCTGGGCCTGAGACTGAATCCTTCCTCTAGACTTTCCATCTGTCGAAGAAAAGGCTTTCAAAGCTTGTCTAATCTTACATAAGCACTTGAGAAAGCATTGGCAGAATGTACACTCTAAGAAAGTGTCAGAGGAGGTGAGAGAAAGATGAAAGGGGTTACTAGGGACAGAGTAAAGGTATTCTGACATCTTAGAACAGTGAAGATATGATGGAAGAGCAATATGTAGGGAAAGCACAGAGAGCATTAAAGAAACTAAAGCAAGCGTGAAATTGGAACTACAAAGGGGAGGCAGAAACATACCTGAGGAACAAAAATCAAGAGGAAAAGAATAAACTGTTTACATGCACAAGAGCGCAAATCATAGTAAAGCTGGGACCAGCACCAAAACAATAACTTCACTGCTCAGCAAACTGAATGTTTCAGAACAGTGAGAGTGGGAGATGTAAATCAGGATTTAACTAAAATAAAATAGACACACATGTGGTACACCCACATATTTTCTGATGAAGGGTCTAGGCCCGAAACGTCAGCTTTTGTGCTCCTGAGATGCTGCTTGGCCTGCTGTGTTCATCCAGCTTCACACTTTGTTATCTCGGATTCTCCAGCATCTGCAGTTCCCATTATCTCTGGCACACCCACAACTTTTTTTAAGGAAACAAATAAAGGAAGGAAAGGTTAGGTCTACGTTGCATCTAAAGGACAAGTCCAAATCAACTCAAAAAGCTTTGCAGTGAACAAAGTGTTCCCGTCTCCATTTTCTGCACAGCAAGCTCCCACAAACAGTGGTGAGATCATGGTCAATCAGTCTCCTAGTATTGGAGAAACTTGCTGCAGAAGCTGGATTCTGTACTGAAAACAAAAAAATGCATCCATGGAGAGAGAGCAGCTGATATTTTGAGTCTAGATGAATCTTCGAGAGAGCCTGACACACTGTGATTTCCAGCATTTTTTTAATTTCAGTCTTCCAGTGTTGATTGCAGAAGAGTGATTGCAGAAGAACAGGACATTCATCCCAAAAGGACAAGTGTTTTTGCTCGATTTGAGTGGTTTCTTATCTTTCATATTCTAAACCTATCAGGCTAACTTTTCTCCCGCCTCCGCTTGTCCAGCCTACTCCTAAAAGGATCTATTCTGTTCAATTCGGCCAGCCCCTGTCGTATGATCGCCAACATTCTCATCCCTCTTTGGGTAAGGAAGTCTCTTCTGATGTGGATTTCCTGGCGACGATCTGATATTGAAGACCTCTAGCCAACTTATTCCCCAAGGAAATAAAATGTGAGGCTGGATGAACACAGCAGGCCCAGCAGCATCTCAGGAGCACAAAAGCTGACGTTTCAGGCCTAGACCCTTCATCGTCTAGGCCCGAAACGTCAGCTTTTGTGCTCCTGAGATGCTGCTGGGCCTGCTGTGTACATCCAGCCTCACATTTCATTATCTTGGATTCTCCAGCATCTGCAGTTCCCATTATCACTTATTCCCCAAGGAGGTCATTTCTCTGTACCTACATTATCAAATTCTTTTATCACTTTACAGACCTTGATAGTAGGCAACTCCAATGTCAGCAGAAGATAAAAAGTAGGACCGCACATCAGCTAATTCACTGTTGTTGAAAGTTGTCCCGATATAATAAAGTACAATACCAAAACCCCAGGGTCAGCCTGATAGCTCAGGTGAGCATTTTGTCAAAATTTCCCACAAGTTTTCTTTTCTATTTACTGCAATCTCCTCAGAATTAACATGAACCATGATTGAAGAGGACAGAGCGTTAGGTGTCACAAGACAGAAGAATTGCAGAAGAGAAGAGAGCCAATATCCTAGCATAGTCCTTGCTAAGATTCTGCCTGTTTAAGTGGGGACTTTGCAAAATCTTAAATATACAGAGGGAAGAAATGACGTCCAACAGCAGGGAGCTCTCCTAAGACAACATGTCGAGCTTCGAGGTGCGCATTACTCAAAGCTGGCATTATGTGTTGTTCATTTGTCTGACATCAGTGAGGTGACTGACTATTCCATTCAGAACTCTGTGATGTCAGGAAACTTCCAGAAGGTCAGCAACAATGCTTCAGGGATGGTCCCAAAGCCTCTCTAAAGAGATGATTCATGGGAGATCCTGGATTGTGATCGTCTCATTCCAGAAAACATCGAATACATTGAGAGGTTTCTTGCAGAGCTTGTAGAGGAGAGGTTGGGGCGTTAGAGGGAATGCACAAATCTTGAAATAACCCACCTACCGGCTTCCAATTTGTGACAGAGCCTATAAATCACACATTAGATTTATCAAGCACGAGGGGGCATAGCTTTAAATTGAGGGGTGAAAGATATAGGGCAGATGTCAGAGGTAGTTTCCTTACTCAGAGAGTAGTAAGGGCAGGGAATGCTTTGCCTGCAACAGTAGTAGATTTGCCAACTTTAAGTACATTTGAGTCGTTATTGGATAAGCATATGGACGCACATGGAATAGTGTAGGTTAGATGGGCTTCAGATTGGTATGGCAGGTCGGCTCAACATCGAGGGCCAAAGGGCCTATACTGTGCTGTAATGTTCTAAGTTCTATGTTCTAACCACCTCAGAAACCAACAAACCTGAATGGAAACAAGTCATCTCCAAATCCAAGGGACTGCCTAAGAGAGGTTTGGAGAACCTTGTGGTGCAGCAGGTAACTACTCTTCTTTGATGATGTGGAGGTGCCAAGTTTGGATTGGTATGTACAAAGTCAGAAGTCAGATGACACCATGTTATAGCCCAACAGGAACAAAAACAGAAGCTGATGGAAAATCTCAGCAGGTCTGGCAGCATCTGTGAAGTGAAACCAGAGTTAATGTCTCAGGCCCAATGATCCTTCCTCTGAACTGATGGTATCTAGGACAATGTAAATCCATATGCAGAAGATATGTGGTAGAGGGAGGGGTAATGAATAAATGACAGATGGGGATAGAGCCCAAAGAGAGAGAACATGGTTGGAGACACAAAGGAGTGGGTAATGATCTGGCTAGAAATGTGAATAGCTGTAAATGGGAGCTGTTAGTGGCTAACAATAGGTAGTGTGTAATGACCGAGTGTAATAACAAAGCCTGGTGTGTGGGGTAGGGAGCTGGGACATGGGAGAGATCAAACTCTAAAATTATTGAGGAAGTGTCACTCTAACCGAAATGTTAACTCTGAATTTTCTTCACAGATGTTGCCAGACCTGCTGAGCTTTTCCAGCAACTCCTAGTTTTGTTCCTAAAATTACTGAACTCGATATTAAGCCTGGAGGGCTGCAGAGTCTGCACGCGGAAAACGTGGTGTTGTTCTTTAGGCTTGCATTGAGCTTCGCTAGAGCACTGCAGCAAGGCAGAGGCAGGCATGTTGGCCAGGGAACAGCGTGGTGTGTTAAAGTGACAGGCAACTGGAAGCTCAGGATCTTTTCTGCGAGCAGAATGTAGATGTTGGCCGAAGCGGTCACCTAATAAATGCTTTGTTCCCCAATGTAGAGGAGGCCACATTTTGAGCAGTGAACGCAGCAAACTAGATTCTGGGAAGTGCAGGTAAAGTGTTGTTTCACCTGGAAGGTATGTTTGCCCCCTTGGATACTGGGGAGGGAGGAAGTAAATGGGCAGGTGCTACACCTTCAGTGGTTACAGGGGAAGGTGCTGAGGGGTTGTGGGGAGATGTTGGGAATGAAGGAAGAGTAGACCAGGGTGTCCCAGAGGGAATATTCCCTCCGGAGGCTTTTGGAGTCATTTTAGCTGACAAAAGAGCAGCATTTTGAAAACTTGTGATTTCAAATAAACCTGTTGAGCTCTAACTTGGTGTCATGTGACTTCTGACTTCTTTGATGTTATGAAAGCAGCCAGTTCATTTTTGAATAATTCAACAGACAATGAGATTATTCAGTGAGAAATGACGAGGTGCTATGTTATAATAATCACTTCCTTTGAACAAAACCATGACACCTCGAGATTTACGAAATAAGGTCATCTCGTGGCATGTCCATTAAATTACATTTCAGCTCCTATCCTTCTGCTTCAAAATATGTTGCTGCGTAGCTCGTTGTAACTGCAAGTTGATAAAGGCACAGTGAGAACGAGACCTCAGACGAAGGAGAGAGGGTGAATTTTAGTCAGCTGCTAGATAAGAAATTTATACAGGGACAAAGGTTGGATTAAGAGAGAGATAGAAGGAAGAGTGATAAAAAAAACCAAATGTACAGAAAACTGAGAGGCCTGGACAGAGCGGACGTGGAGAAAATGTTTCCATTAAATAGAAGAGACTAGGACCTGAGGGTACAGCCTCAGACTGAAGGGATGATGACCCTTTGGAATTGAGCTTCTTCAGCCAGCTGACGGTTAATCTGTGGAACTCATTAGCACAGAGGACCGTGGAGGACAAGCCACTGAGTGTTCTTAAGACAGAGATGGATAGGTTAAAACCGAAAGAACAAAATCAAGAACAAAAACAGAAATTGCTGGAAAAGTTCATCAAGCCCAGCAGCATCCATGAAGAAAAATCAGAGTTAATGTTTCAGGTCTGTTCTGAGAAAGGGTCACCGGGCCTGAAAGGTTAACTCTGATTTTTCTTCACAGAGCCAGGTAGGGTCTTGATGAATAATGGGGTCAAAGATACGGGGAGAAGACAGGGGAATGGGGTTGAGCGATGTGTTAGCCATGATTGAATGATGGAACAAATTCAATGGACTGAATCGCCTAATTCTGCTCCTTTATCTTATGGTAAAATGGTCAAACATGAGACAAAGGCTAAAAAATCTCCACAGGTCAGGCAGCATCTGTGAAGGTAAAAACAGAGTTAATGTTTTGGGTCTGGTAGCCCTTCCTCAGAACAGTTCCAAGGAAGGGTCATCGGACCTAAAATTTTAACTCTGTTTTTCCCTTCACAGATGCTGCCAGACCTGCTGAGCTTCTCCAACTGAGATAGTAGGAACAGTCAATGCTGGAGAATCTGAGATAACACAGCGTGAAGCTGACTGAACACAGCAGGCCAAGCAGCATCAGAGGAGTGGGAATGTTTGACATTTTTGAAGAGTCTCAACCCGAAATGTCAAACTTCCCTGCTCCTCTGATGCTGCTTGGCCTGCTGTGTTCATCCAGCTTCACACCGTGTTATCTGAGCTTCTCCAAACAACTTTATTTTTGTTCCTGATTTATAGCATCCACAGTTCTTTCAGTTTCTATGAGATAAAGGTTGCGTTTGCTGACACCCAGGGACAGGGTTATTCATTCAGCCTTCAAATATGCTTTACCATTCAATATGCTGATGGCTGATCATCCAACTCAATACCCTGTTCCTGCTTTCTCCCCCGTCTGCTTTGTTCCTTTTTGACATAAGGACTAACTCTTTCTTGAAAACAATCAATCTTTTGGCCTCATCCACTTTCTGTGGCAGAGTTCCGCAGGCTCACCACCCTCTGGGTGAAGGAATTTCTCTGTAATTGGGGGTGAGCTTGCACTGTCGGAATTTATCGTCAGAATGTTTGGCGATACCGTCTCGAACAAAACAAACTGTTGATCGATGCATTTAAATTGTTCCTTTTCTGAGATCAAAATGTCTGAGTGGCAAGACAGAAATGTCACACTTGTTATTGGGAAGGTCAAATTGCAGCCTTACCTTACTGTGAGGTTTTGAAGGGATTGTTATCCCACACATTTTGCCTTATGCCACTCTCTATGAGCTTTCAATGGCATGAAGCTGGTGGATCCCATAGGAGGTTTCAAAAGAGAGCTCGATATACATTTGAAAGTGATTAATTTTGAGGTCTTCCAAGATATAACTGGAGACTGGGGAGAGCTGGGTAGCTGCTTTGGGTGCTGGTACAGACACACTGTGTTGAACAGTCCCCTTTTTCACTGTGAAATTCTTTGAGATTGTAAATTGTTCAGCAACTCACAGGATGTTTGCCTCAGCAAAAGTCACTTGATGGTTTACACACAGTGAATGGCATTTAGCTCACCATTATTTTAGGAATAAAATTCAGGTCAAATACCCTCTATATAATCTTCCATATGGTGCTATTATTTGACATTTAGAAAGTGCTGAAATCTTACAGAAGACTAACATTTAGATAAAGAGAACTCCGGGGCCAGTGGAAAACATTAAACAACACAGCAGGCTTGAATTTTGGCAAAGGCAACTCTGGGACTAGTGGAAAACATTAAACAACAGCAATAGTTTATTTCCATATTTTATTAAAATAATATTTAAAATCTGCAACACATTTGCAGATTAATCCTCTAGGAATATTCTAATCACTCTGTTGAAGTACATTACTGCTTATTGTCTAATGAGATGAGGAGCAAAAGGTACCAGTTCAGAAGTGCCAGGGAACCCTGCTGGGTTACTGAAAGGTTAATGGAAGGGGAGAATTGTGCTTTAAGCTCATTTAATCGGAAACAATGAAGCTGCGGGAGTTTTTTTTTATTTAATCTTCATTATTTGAGCAATACAATTGAAGCAACACAGATTGTTGTTAGAATTTGTATTAGAATATGTACAATTTTATGTACTTAAAATTGACCTCCATAACCCTCATGTAATCAGCAGCTATTATTTCCTAGTTGAAACTTTCAAGGACGTATGTACAGGACCAACACTATCTAACTCAAGAAGGAATGCAACTTAGGAAAGAATGTTGCGATCTTAACTGACTAAAACAAAGTGACATTCCTCCTTCTCTTCATTATTTCCATGAAAGAAAGAAGCAGAGAAAAGTTTTGATGGCGGTGTGCACAGCATCTTTAAGGTTGTGACCCAGATGAGAGATATTAGCAGAGTATCAAAATCATGTCCATCCCATTGTATGAGAGGCAGGTACTGCCTGAAGCTTGTCATCCTTTATCAATTAGGACAAACACAAGAACGCCACATTTCAGGCAATCAGACCATCTCATTCCACAGGAGGAAAGGCTGCTGGCTGTCAGAGATAATGGGAACTGCAGATGCTGGAGAATTCCAAGATAATAAAATGTGAGGCTGGATGAACACAGCAGGCCAAGCAGCATCTCAGGAGCACAAAAGCTGACGTTTCGGGCCTAGACCCTTCATCAGAGAGGGGGATGGGGAGAGGGAACTGGAATAAATAGGGAGAGAGGGGGAGGCGGACCGAAGATGGAGAGTAAGGAAGATAGGTGGAGAGAGTGTAGGTGGGGAGGTAGGGAGGGGATAGGTCAGTCCAGGGAAGACGGACAGGTCAAGGAGGTGGGATGAGGTTAGTAGGTAGCTGGGGGTGCGGCTTGGGGTGGGAGGAAGGGATGGGTGAAAGGAAGAACCGGTTAGGGAGGCAGAGACAGGTTGGACTGGTTTTGGGATGCAGTGGGTGGGGGGGAAGAGCTGGGCTGGTTGTGTGGTGCAGTGGGGGGAGGGGACGAACTGGGCTGGTTTAGGGACACAGTAGGGGAAGGGGAGATTTTGAAACTGGTGAAGTCCACATTGATACCATATGGCTGCAGGGTTCCCGGGCGGAATATGGGTTGCTGTTCCTGCAACCTTCGGGTGGCATCATTGTGGCACTGCAGGAGGCCCATGATGGACATGTCATCTAGAGAATGGGAGGGGGAGTGGAAATGGTTTGCGACTGGGAGGTGCAGTTGTTTGTTGCGAACTGAGCGGAGGTGTTCTGCAAAGCGGTCCCCAAGCCTCCGCTTGGTTTCCCCAATGTAGAGGAAGCCGCACCGAGTACAGTGGATGCAGTATACCACATTGGCAGATGTGCAGGTGAACCTGTCAGGCAAGTTGACTCCGCAGAGAACAAAGGTTCTTCAATCTCAGGGGTAAATCAAAAGAGGCTCAAGGTCTGAACATATTCCCTTTCCTTGCAGATGATGTCTACCAATGTCTGATTCTATATTCCTTCTAGAATGCACAAATGAGTCACATGTGAGCCCATTTATTCTTTCATTGCTCAACGCGTGGATATCAGCCAATTGGTCTGATCTGGATCTAAAGTGAAGGTATCCATTTTCACCATTGATGGTCACACTATCAAGCACCTTTATCTGAAACTCTGGGTCCATTTCCCCATGGCTTACCAACTTTCCTCTCTTCTGATTTTCCTTCCAGTCTACCTCCGGTCTGATGGTGAGAAAAACTTATGAAGACCACTTTGCTGGGACAACTGGTTTCTCCTGCTCTAACTCCATTGATCTTGCTTCACTTGTGGTGTCTTCCTGAATCTCAATCATGTCAGTTTCTTGAGACGTTGTGCTCTCTTTTTTTATATCAATAGAACCAGAACATTTTATTTTATATTTAGATTTTATTGTCTTGCATCCTCAAGAACAGAAGAGCATCATGAAAAATGTATGATGTTGCCACAAATGGCAGTATCTTAGGCACAGGGGATCTAGGTACAAACAAAAACACTTATGTACAAAGCAGGAGAAGAGAAAAACACAAAGTTAAAAAGTTAAGCATGACAGGCCTTCATAGAATAAGTAGAAAAATAAAGAAATCAGGTAATAGTTAACATTGAAGTCATTCTTAGTGTAAACTACAAAAAATAAGGAATAAAGCCAAAATGTTCAACAGTCTTTCTTGAGTGTTTGTCTGTGCCAGGACCTAATCTCCTCCATTTAGTTTGACCTATAAATCCTTCACCTCTTCTTCAGTTGTCTGTTCCAAAAGATGGTTTGGTCTACACCATTACAATTGCCTGGTTCGGACAGGAAGATAAGTCCCAAGTTTGCCTTGACTTGAACAGTTTACCATACCAGCCACCCAGTGGTTATGATCCTTGTTACAATCACTGTAAAGGCTAATGACTTTTCGAAAAAGATTTGATTTTCCTGGTATGGGGAGTGAATGAGATTATGGGGTTGATTTGGAGCCTGCAATGATCATGTTGAATGACAGAGTGGATTTAATGGGCAAACTGGCGGGCTCCTGCTCCTTTTTTATCCATGGCTTGTAGAATAGTGTTTGCAGTGAAGAATAAGAAGATCATATGCTTTAAGTTACAGTGCTGAGGTCTGCATGCCTATTCCAAATGAATGCTGCAGTGCAGTGCTTAGGGAGCTCAGCACGAGCTGGATTTCAGATAAGGTGTTAAACTGAGCGTGTGTGTGTGTGTGTGTGTGTGTGTGTGTGTGTGTGTGTGTGTGTGTGTGTGTGTGTGTGTGTGTGTGTGTGTGGTGTCGGGGTGGTTGGTGTCGGGGTGGTTGGTGGGGGAGTTGGGTCCTACCCTGTGTTCCAGCCAATAGTCATCCCTTGATAAGCTGGTGAAACATATAGACATCAAATACTGGAAGTTTACTGTATAATGCTGATCTCCGTAATGTCTGAGTGGTCAGTGGAGAGTGTGAGTGAGAACATTCTCTGCAGGTAAGTTTTATTGAACGCAGAGTTGCATTATTATTTAATTGATTTCTGCTGCAATTAAAGTAAAACAGATGACAAACAGGAGGCTGGGAGCCAGACAGCATCTGGAGAAACGTAGAAGTTAACGTTTCAGGCAGTACCCTTCTTCAGGACTATAACATTGATGCGCATGCTCCCGGTGTTTCTTTTCATGTGTGTTTCTACATTATGTGGGTGTCTTGATCAACCTGAATATTAATCACCTGGTGCACTCCTAGTCCTATAGGTGCTGGTGAAAAAGTGCTTGCTGTATTGTAATCACATTACTGTTTGCGGGATCATATTGCACACAAACTGGCTGTCAATTTGTCTGATGACACTTCAAAAGTACCTCTTTGACAGCAGAATGCTGAGATCATGAAAGGCACGCTATAAATGCACATGTTTCTTTTCAAGATTTTCAACCTGTGATCCCAAAACCAATCAATTAGTACAGAGAGGCTGAAAGGACCATTTAACACTGACCAGCTGACCCTAAATCATGAAATAAATTTCTGATCGTTCACTCTGCTGACAGAAAGTTTTAAATTGACTTCATCCAAATTAAGGTCCTTTATTGTGCTGAAATACCAAATTCAAAAGTTAAAGAGGTATTAGGGAATATTAATTTGATACCCCTGGCCCAGTGATTAACATCATTTGTATTCGAGAGGAGAATAAATTGAAGCAGTACTCTACAAAACCTACACAATGGATTTGGAATAGTAAATTATATAGCAAATAATGACTTGGAGGGAAACAAAACCGTGCACCCATTAATTCACCATAACTCAGACTAGAATCACTGTATATAAAGCAATAATTGTGCCCCAGCTTCTTGCCATTAGTTCGGCTTTGACTGGGTTCATTCCTGAGGATTTTTGGATAGCATAAACAATGTGTTGGGGGGAAGAATAAACTTGAAGAGAAGGTGTTTGGAAATACCAGAGTTCAGGTGAGGTGAGATGCTGCGACAATGCCTCTTGATCGGTGTTCCAGAGATCCAGCCTAATGCACTGAGGATTCAGGATCAAAACCCGTTGGTAGAATTTAAACTCAATTAACAAATCTTGGAATTTTTGTACATGATAATTGATTTCAAATTGCTTCAAGTGTCATGGCCATGGTGGGGTTTGAATCTTGATCTCCCAGGTCTGCTGGCTCAAGACAATTGACAATTGGCCAGACAATTTCAGCATCTCCCCAATATCTCTACTGCATTCTTCAAATTTTGGGTTTAAAAGTCTCATCTTAACCGTGAAACTACCATCAATCATGGATATTGTTAAAAACTTGCTGATTTCCAAGGAGGGAAAATCTGTCATCCTTGGCTGATTTGGCTTTTATGTGACTCCAGGCCAATAGCAACATGATTGATTATAATTCTCCTCTGGAATGGCTTTGCAAGCCACTTCATTCAAGGACAGTCTAGAAAAGGCTTTAATTGCTGGATTTACCAATGATGCCCACATCCAATGAAAGAATATAGAAATTCTTCAGCCTCACAGTACAAGCATAAATGCTAGCTGTGCTTTTATTTAGTTGCAGAGACTAGGAAAGTTGATTAGATTGTAAACGTTTAATCCCTAGTCTTCGTTGTCTGGCCTGCAGTCTGGAATAAATCTGGGAAACATTTCTATCAAGGGAAACAACAGTTGTCATAATAACAGAGCATGATCTTATTATATTACTCAATACCAAATCTAGGACAGCCTACTCATTGCTCAGTCTAAAACATGACGTTCCAAGAAACAGTATCAAAACCATTCTTGTGAACTCTTTATTGAGGCAACTATTTCTAGTTTTAATTTTACATTTTATATATTGATTAAAAACACCTATAATTATTGCTGAATCTTTATCACAGGCACTGAATATTCTTCTTGCACATTTGACATTGCAGTATGCATTTATGTAGGAGTTTGCAGATCACTCCCACAAGTAACTCATTTTCCTTTCTGTTCCTGAACTCCGTCTAAACAGACTGTGTAACCCATTTATTTTGTGGCAACTTTATGGCTCATTGTAAATTACTTCCCAACTACCTTTGTGCCATCAGCAAATTTGGCAGCTTCACCTTTCGCCCTTTAATCCAAGTCATTTCTATAAATTGTAAACAGTTGAGGTCCCTGGGCTGGCTCATGTGGCAGGTCACTTGTAAGATACCGCAATGAGAAAAGAAAATCCCATTTTAATCTTCCCTCTGCTTCCTGTTATCCAAATAAAGTTCTAACCATGCCAAATCACTAATCCTATATTATCAGCTTTGGCAACAACCTTTGATGTGGCACTTTATTAAATATCTTCTGGAAATCTAAGTACAGTGCATCCACTGGTTCTCCTTTATCTGCAGCACACTGCATTTCTTCAAAGATCGCCAACAAATCTGTTACCCAGGATTGTCCTTTCTCAAGCCATCTTGACTCTGTTTGCTTACCTTTAGTGTCTCTCGGTGCCCTGCTACAACATCTTGATAATACTTTCTAACATTTCCTTTATGACAGATGTTAAGCTAACTGGACTGTAGTTTTGTCCTTTCTTTTTTCCCTCCATTTTTGAATCAAAGAGTTACATTTGCTACTTTCTAATCCAATAGGATTGCCCCCAAATCCTGGAAGCTTTGGGAAATTGCAACTGATTTAATGTATTGTTGTCACATACTAAGATACAGTGAAAAGTATTGTATTGTGTACTATCCAGACAAATCATACCTTACATAAGTACATCAGGTTAATACAACAGAATGCGTTGCAACTACAAAGAAGGTGCGGAGAAAGATCAACTTTAATATATGAACTAAAGCATCAACTATCTCATGGTATACAGAGCTGTGGTGATTCCCACCCTGTATGACTCTGAGACATGGACTGTCTGCAGCAGACAACTCAAGGCACTGGAATAGTGCTCCCTGCATAAGATGCTACAAATCAATTGGGAAGGCAGATAACTTAGATTCGTGTGCTCAACCAGGCCAACATCCCCAGTATGTGGGCACTGACCACCCTTGATTGGCTGCGATGGACTGGGGACATCGTCTGTGTGACCAACACAGTGAGACTCCCCGAGCAGGTGCCCTACTCCCAGCTCCAAAATGGCAGGCAAGGCCCAGGTGGTTGGAGGAAGTGCTTCAGGGATGCCCTCACCAGCAAAGGGAATCACTGGCCCAAGACTCCCATGTGAATGAGGAGCACCAGGGAAGGCGTTGAGCTCCATAAGGCTTGCTGTTGGGATAAAGTGGAAGCCAAGTGTAAACAGTGTAAGGAGCTCGCTACTGCATCAATGCCCCACCCACCCCTTCCCATAACCAGATTCTGCCCAAAGCGTATCTGGATTTGAGGAAGCCACATTGGTCTGTACAGCCACCAACTGACTCACCCTGAGGGTGGAAGAGAGTCATTGTTATCTGCCAGAGACCAATAATGATGAAGTTCTCACTGATCACTTTTAAGATCCTGGGATGAAATCCATTAGAACCAGGCACTTGTCAGCATGCAGTTCCTACAACTTGCTCAATACCACTTCTCAGATGATTATGATTTTCTAGACTTCCTACCTTCCTTCCACATCCTGATTTATCACTGCTTTTGGGATATTTCTTGTCTCCCTGCAGTGAAGGTTTCTGCAAAATACTTGTTCAATCCATCTGCTACTATTTTCCACTATCAATTCTTCAAACTCACATTCTACAGGACCAATACTCCACTTGCTAACTTTTTCTTAAATATGTTTAGATACATTTACTACCTGTTTTTATATTTCTGGCCAGTTTTCTTCTATAATCTGGTATTTCATACCTTATTAATATTTTTGTTATTGTTCGTTTTTTAAAAACATTCTGGTCAATCTTCTGGCACGTTACCTTTTTTGTGTAATTATAAACCTTTTCTATAGGTTTTAAACCATCTTTAATTATTAGCGAGTTTTGAGAAGATTTGTAGCTCAGGTTGAGTGTCTGGATGTGAGTTTGCTCGCTGAGCTGGAAGGTTAGTTTGCAGACGTTTCATTACTTTTTTTTATTTGAAAAAATATACTTTATTCATAAGATGTACAAAAAATAAAACATATTTATACACCTACCCAGTCATGCAAGCCGCTCCGGGTTACCCAGGGGGTACGTACGCCAGCTAAAGGAAAAAAACAAACAAAGAAGAAAGAAAAAAAACAAAGCAAAGAAAATACCCCGGCAGTCGTCACCCCGCACAGTTCCCGTTGGCCCCCTGACCAGTTGGGGAAGGCGCCGGCTGGGCCCAGGTACCAGATAGGGCCCTTTTTTCTATTCTGGGCAAGGCGTTTCATACGGTGGTCTTTCCCCACCGCGCCTTGGCGGCGGCTGCCCCAAGCTTTAGCGCGTCCCTCAGCACGTAGTCCTGGACCTTGGAGTGCGCCAGTCTGCAACACTTGGTCGGGGTCAGTTCTTTCAGCTGGCAGACCAGCAAGTTGCCAACAGACCAACGAGTGTCTTTCACGGCATTGATGGTCCTCCAGGCGCAGTTGATGTTGGTCTCGGTGTGCATCCCGGGAAACAGCCTGTAGAGCACGGAGTCCCGCGTCACGGAGCTGCTTGGGCCGAACCTCGACAAATACCACTGCATCCCCCTCCAGACCTCCTGTCCATTGGCACACTCCAGAAGGAGGTGATCGACAGTCTCGCGCCCCCCCTCCCGCCACCGCAGCCCCCTCGAGGGCAGCGTGCGGTGGCGCAGAGATTCCGGGCATGCATAAAGGATCTCACTGGCAGAGCCCCTCTCACCGCCAGCCAAGCAATATCCTTGTGCTTATTTGAAAGTTCTGGCCATGAGGCATTCTGCCAAATGACTTTGGCAGCCTGCGTGGGGAACTACATGACGGGATCCACTCTCTCCTTTTCCCGAAGGGTCTTGAGGATACTATGTTCTGACCACTGCCTGACGGCCTTGTGGTCAAAGGAGTTTCCCTTCAAAAATTTCTCCACGAAGGACAGGTGGTACGGGACGGTCCAACTACTCAGAGCGTTCCGCGGCTACGAGGCCAGGCTCATCCTTCGCAATACCGTGGACAGGTAGAACCTCAGTAAGTAGTGACACTTGGTGTTTGCGTACTGAGGATCTACGCGCAGCTTGATGCAGCTGCACACAAAGGTAGCCGTCAGGGCGAGGGTGGCGTTCGGTACGCCCTTTCCCCCATTTCCCAGGTCTTTGTACATGGTGTCTCTGTGGACCCGGTCCATCCTCGACCCCCAAATGAAGTGGAAGATGGCCCGGGTGACCGCAGCGGCGCAGGTCCAGGGAATAGGCCAGGCCTGCGCCACATACAACAGTACCGAAAGCCCCTCGCACCTGACAACCAGGTTCTTACCCGCGATAGAGAGGGACCGGAGCGTCCACCTGCTCAGCTTCTGCTTCAGTTCGGTGATACGCTCCTCCCAAGTCTTAGTGCATGCCCCAGCTCCACCGAACCAAACACCCAGCACCTTCAGGTAGTTTGTCCTGACGGTGAAGGGGATGAAGGAGCGGTCATTCCAGTTCCCGAAGAACATGACCTCGCTCTTACCCTTATTGACTTTGGCACCCGAGGTCAGTTCAAACTGGCCGCAGATGTCCAACAGCCTACTCACCGACCGACGATCAGTGCAGAAGACGGCGATGTCGTCCATGTACAGGGAGGTCTTGACCTGAAGGCCTCCGCTGCCTGGGATAGTCACACCCTTCAGGCTCACGTCCTTCCTGATGGATGCGGCGAAGGGCTCCACACAGCACACAAACAAGGCAGGAAAGAGCGGGCAGCCCTGCATGACTCCAGATCTGACAGGAAAACTGTCCGATTCCCACCTGTTGATCGAGACTGCGCTAACGATGTTGGTGTAGAGCAGCCGGATCCAATTGCGGATGCCCTCCCCGAACCCCAATTTGGAGAGGATGTCCCTCATGTAAGCATGAGAGACCCTGTAAAAGGCCTTCTCCAGGTCCAGGCTGACGAGGCAGGTGTCCACCCGCCTGTCCTGCATGTAGGCGATCGTATCCCTGATGAGCGCGAGGCTCTCAGCGATCTTCCTGCCTGGCACAGCAGAGGTTTGGTCAGGGTGAATCACTGACTCCAGGACAGACCTGACCCGGTTGGCTATGACCTTGGCCAGGATTTTGTAGTCCACGGTCAATAGTGAAATGGGACGCCAATTCTTAATTTCTTCCCTCTCCCCCTTCCTCTTGTAAATGAGGGTGATGATGCCCTTCCTCATGGACTTGCACATTTCCCCTGCCCGAAGCGCACTATTGTACACCTCCAGCAGGTCCTGGCTGACCAGGCCCCACAGGGCAGAATACAGCTCGACCGGTAAGCCGTTGCACCCGGGAGTCTTATTCCTCTCCAAGGACTTGAGGACTCTGGTCAGCTTGTCCAGGGATATCGGCCAGTCCAGCCACTCCCTCGTGCCGTCGTCTAAGACCTCTGTGATAGACGACAGGAACGACTCAGAGGCCGTGCTGTCCGTGGGCTTCGTGTCATACAGTCCGGCATAGAAGGATCTGCTGATCCTCAAAATGTCAGGCCGAGACGACGTCACCGAGCCGTCGTCCTCCTTCAGCCGGCTAAGCACAGAGGTCTCTTTGTGCACCTTCTGAAAGAAGAAACGCGAGCACGTCTCGTCCTGCTCCACTGAGCGGACCCTGGACCGGAAGATTATCCTGGAGGCCTCCACGGCAAAGAACGAGGCTTGATTGCAACTTGTACCCCCATTGTGGGCAGTGACCGCAGTACCCTCCCCAAGTCCAAGGTCCAGCCCCTCCATCTGTCCCTTCATGCCCATTGCCCGGGTTAACTGCTGGATGCTCTCCGGGCTCAGGAAACCATCCGTGCTGCCTTCCGGGTGGCATCCCCCCTTCGGGGGTACGGAGGCAGGAGGGTCCGGCTCTGGGTCAGGCTGGGGATGCGCTGTTTCCTCCTTCCCGCCTGGACGTTCCGGGGGGCCCTCCAGGGCTCCAGCGGCACGTGGCTGGGTGTCGGAGGGAGCCTCAGGACGCCTCCCGTCACCTGGAAGTGGGGTGCTGCTTTCCTTCTCCCTTGAGATCTTTAGCTTGTGCTTTGGGCGGGCCTCCTCCGAATCTCCCTCGTCAGAGGAGCTCTTATAGCCCCCCTGTAGCTGCGTCTTCCTGCCTGATGGTTGCGCTGCCTGGGCCCACCGGCGCACCTTCCTCCTCGCTTTCCAGACCGTCGTCCACTCCCCTGGCTCATCTGTTGCCACCTCCATCGACTCTGGGTTGTCGGGGGGGAGCGGAGCCTGGATGGGCACTTTGCTGGCCTTGGGTCCATCCTGCGGGTCTGGGCCCTCCTGTACGACCTGGCCCTCCTGCACATTAGGGGGGTCCTTGCAGGGCCCTGGTGCCTTCCTCTTCTCTGGGGGGCTTGCCCCGCATTGCCCCTGCCGGCGACCTGGGCGTACGTGGTCCCCCGCCGCGGGCATGCCCTATAGAGGTGGCCCGCTTCCCCGCAAAGGTTGCAGCTTTTCTCTTGTGGGCAATCCTTTGCAAGGTGTCCCTCCTCCCTGCAGTTCCTGCAGATGGTGGCTTTGCAGTCGGCCGCCACGTGACCTGACCTACCACAGGCATGGCAGACTTTAGGTAGCCCTGCGTAGGTCAGGTAACCCTTGCTCCCGCAGATCGCGAAGCTGGACAGTGAGTGTATGATGTTCCCGTCCGCACCCATCCTCAGCGTCACCCTGACCTGCCTCTTACTGGTCCAGATGCCAAAGGGGTCAATGATGTTGTTTAGGTCCCGTTCCACCTTCACATACCTTCCGAGGAAGGTCAGGACATCAACTGCTGGCACATGTGGGTTGTACATATGTACAGTCACCATACGGGTCCTCTGTGCTGGCATCACAAACAGTGGGACAGCGGTCAATACAGAGAGGGGGCCCTCACCTCCTTTCTCCTTGAAAACCTCCAGGAAGCGCTCGCAAAGCTTGGCACTCCTGAAGGTTACATCATAAAAACCTCCTCCGGGGAAATCCTGCAGGCAGTAAATGTCCGCAGCAGCAAACCCACAACAGTCCAACAGGACCCTCTTCACGAAGAAGGTGCGGTCCACAGGTGCACCTTCATCCACCTTCTTCACGGAAACGCGGATGGTGCTCCGGACCCCCTGACCCGGGGCACGAGCACTCGCCGCAGCCATCGTTGCAGGTTGGCTGCTCCCCTGAACCAGCGTTAGGCCGAAGCCAGCAGTAAGGTCCACTGGTTGCAAGGGTATACAGCCACCCCGACGTCTTCCTTCCAGCTCCCACACAGTCGCACTCTCCTCTTCTCGGGCCACAAAAGAGTGGGTCTTTATTGCGTTCCGGATGTCAGCTGGTTCACTGAGCGGGAAGGTTCGTTCCCCGACGTTTCGTCACCATTCTAGGTAACATCATCAGTGAGCCTCCGATGAAGTGCTGGTGTTACGCCCTGCTTTCTATTGATCTGTTTAGGTTTCCTTGGGCTGGTGAAGTCATTTCCTGCGTTGGTGATGACATTTCATGTTCTTTTTCTCAGAGGATGGTAGAATGGCTCCAAATCAATGTGTTTGTTGATCGAGTTCCGGTTGGAATGCCATGCTTCTAGGAATTCTCGTATGTGTCTCTGTTTGGCTTGTCCTAGGATGGATGTGTTGTCCCAATCAAAGTGGTGTCCTTCCTCATCTGTATGTAAGGATACTAGTGATAGTGGGACATGTCGTTTTGTGGCTAGTTGATGTTCATGTATCCTGGTGGCTAGCTTTCTGCCAGTTTGTCCAATGTAGTGTTTGTCACAGTTCTTGCAAGTTATTTTGTAGATGACGTTCGTTTTGCTTGTTGTCTGTATCAGGTCTTTCAAGTTCATTAGCTGCTGTTTTAGTGTGTTGGTGAGTTTGTGGGCCACCCTGATGCCAAGAGGTCCGAGTAATCTGGCAGTCATTTCCAAAATGTCTTTGATGTAGGGGAGAGTGGTTATGATTTCTGGGCCCATTTTGCCAGTTTGTTTGGGTTTGTTGCTGAGAAATCGGCGGACTGTGTTCATTGGGTACCCGTTCTTTTTGAATACGCTGTATAGGTGATTTTCTTCTGCTCTTCGTAGTTCCTCTGTGCTGCAGTGTGTGGTGGCTCGTTGGAATAACGTTCTAATGCAGCTTCGTTTGTGGGTGTTGGGATGGTTGCTTCTGTATTTCAGTATTTGGTCCGTATGTGTTGTTTTCCTGTAGACTACAGGAAAACAACACATACCGGCCAAATACTGAACTACAGGAGCAACCATCCCAACACCCACAAACGAAGCTGCATTAGAACGTTATTCCAACGAGCCACCACACACTGCAGCACAGAGGAACTACGAAGAGCAGAAGAAAATCACCTATACAGCGTATTCAAAAAGAACGGGTACCCAATGAACACAGTCCGCCGATTTCTCAGCAACAAACCCAAACAAACTGGCAAAATGGGCCCAGAAATCATAACCACTCTCCCCTACATCAAAGACATTTTGGAAATGACTGCCAGACTACTCGGACCTCTTGGCATCAGGGTGGCCCACAAACCCACCAACACACTAAAACAGCAGCTAATGAACTTGAAAGACTTGATACAGACAACAAGCAAAACGAACGTCATCTACAAAATACCTTGCAAAAACTGTGACAAACACTACATTGGACAAACTGGCAGAAAGCTAGCCACCAGGATATATGAACATCAACTAGCCACAAAACGACATGACCCACTATCACTCGTATCCTTACATACAGATGAGGAAGGACACCACTTTGATTGGGACAACACATCCATCCTAGGACAAGCCAAACAGAGACACATATGAGAATTCCTAGAGGCATGGCATTCCAACTGAAACTCGATCAACAAACACATTGATTTGGAGCCAATCTACCATCCTCTGAGAAAAAGAACAGGAAATGACATCACCAATGCAAGAAATGACATCACCAACCCAAGGAAACCTAAACAGATAAATAGAAAGCGGGACATAACACCAGCGCTTCATCGGAGGCTCACTGATAATGTTGCCTTGAATGGTGACGAAACGTCTGAAAACTAACCTTCCAGCTCAGTGAGCAAACTCACATCCAGATCTTTAATTGTTTTAGTTCAGCACAGATGTGCCAGTTACATTAAATTGTTCTTACACTTTGGAATGTATCTAGTCTGTGTATTCTGAATTATTCCCTTGCAGATTCCCTTGGTAACTCCATTGTCTTTTGAAAAATAGCCCATTCTGAATGGGAACTATATTGCTATTCCTCCATTGTCACTGAGTCAAAATTCTGGAATACTCTGAGCGGCAACGCTATGGTACTATCAACTCACTATGGACAATAGCAACCCTTAAGCTGCCAAGTACAGGCAGTGGAATTGCGTCATCCTACTCTTGCTGATATTTTACCTGCAGCAGGAGAGATTGGCTAGCTCAGTGTCTGGGCAGCTGGTTTGCAATGGACAAAGTTTGATATCTGCTGAGATTACAATGAAGTGCTGTCTTTCTCAACTTGTCCCCTTGCCTGAGGTCCTCAGGTTAAACTGACACTAGTTGTCTCTCTTGCTAATGTGATAGCATGCCTATGGTCTAGTAATGCCTTGGTGACTTTACATTATACTATGTCTATTGGATAGTAGCTTTTACTGCAGAGGTTGCTCTCAACAAAAGTGGATGGAATGTGGTAAAACTCCTTTTGGGGCCTTCTGTGCCCATCTGAGACACTTCCCTGCAATGTCATATCTCCATTTACCTTCCCGATGCCAGCCTCTGATATTGAGCTGCTCGCTCTCACTCCCTTTGCTGGGACTGGCCAGTGATATTCAGAACTCATCACCAGTCTGGTCTCCACAAACTCCTCAAGCTGGCCATTGTTCAGCAGTGCAAGCTGTTAGTTGGCACCGCTTAGACTTGGCGCTGCTGGGGCCACAGAGCTGCTGACCATCCTATCGGCTGGCAGAGTTTTCTCTCAGAGGTCCTGTCCTGAGCCAATTCATGTCCCTTCAAATATTAAATGGTTATGAGCCAGGTGGTGCCAGTGGACCAGAGACTTTGGCATTTGAGCCAGGCTGTCATTCTAGAACAACACTGAAAGAGTGCTGTGCTGTTACAAACACTATAATCCCACATAGTAGAACAAAGTTCCATCTGCCTGCTGAGATGGATTAGAAGATTCCATGGCATTTGGCAGTATTTGGAAGAATTGCTTCCAATCTCCCCTAATAAATATCCCTATAGTGCATTATTTGATCATTTATCACATTACTGCTTTTGGACACTCTTTCTCTGCAGATTATTTTTTCTACATTACGATAGTAATTATACTTCCAAAAGTGCTGCATTTGCTGTAATAAATCTTTGTGATAGCTCATGGTTGGGAATGGTGCTATGTAAATGTAAATCTACTGTCCTTCAATCTTTGGAAACGCTGACTTTATTCTTGTCCGTCAACCAGATATATTTCATTTACCTAGTTATAGCACTTCCTTGTAACTTAGGTGAATCTGCCTCTCGAGTGAAGTAATGAAGATTAATCCATGAAAAATGATTCTGACACTATTAACACAACCTTGAATGCCACTGCAATTAATCAATGTACTGTTTCCTTAATCATTGATTGAATGAGAATGCCTTTCACTTTGTACATGGTCAAAAGAATCATTATTTAAGCTTATAATCTGTCTGTTTCAGGTTGGACTGACATTGATCATGTTGGGTGAGATTGGATCAGAGATAATGGGAGCTACAGATGCTGGAGAATCTGAGATAACAAAGTGTAGAGCTGGAAGAACACAGCAGGCCAAGCAGCATCTTAGGAGCACAAAAGCTATTGTGCTCCCAAGATGCTGCTTGGCCTGCTGTGTTCATTCAGCTCTACACTTTGTTATCTGGGTGAGATTGGCTTCATTTTGATAGGAAGGCTGAGGTCAGGCAGCATAAAGTACATTCTAAAGGGGGTGCAGGATCAAAGGGTATGCCACTTAGATCAGAGATGAGGAAGTATTTGTTTCATCGGAGTGTTGCGAACCTTTGAAATTCTCAAAGGGCTGTGGAAGCTGGGCCTCTGAGCATGCCTAAATGCAGAGATTGCCAGATTTCTAATTACCAGTGGAGTACAGAGTGATAACGATTGGATGAGTAAAAGGTGCTAAGTTTTTTGCCAACTGTAATCATATTGAATGACAGGGCTGTATTGATGGCCTGAATAGCCTATTCCTGTTCTTTTTGTGATTGAGTGACCACAGGCCCAAAATTGGGCTTTCTAATTTGATCCACAGCTGGAGAAAGCAGACCTGACAGAAAATTGGCCAAACTAAATGAAATAACAACTAGCACCTATTGACCACAGAGAACACTGGAAACCACTTTTAAAGAGGTTACAAAGGTTTAAGGTGAATCAACTACAACCAGCCTGAGGGTTGTATTTTGGTGAAGTATTGATCAGATTTTCAGGCAAATTGACTGCCTGAGTACGTGCATTTTATACCTTCCAGCATGGCAACAGTGACAGATGTTGGCATGACTCCATTGGACAAGTTGAACTCAGCTCTTTAGTCATTTGGCCAAAAGCCACAGAACATACTAGAAGGCCTGGAGTGAAGTGGGTGAGAAAAATACCCATGCCTGAGAGCCAGATTGTTAGTGAAGGCTTGTGCAAGGACTCACAGTAAAGACTAGACCTGGCCCAGGCGCAGAACTCTGGCCACATGCGGAGTGTGTGTGTGTGTGTGTGAGAGAGAGAGAGAGTGAGGAAGAGGAGATCCACCATCACCTGCAAGACCTACCTTCCTGGACGAAACTCAGCCCTGCATCAGAAAGGAAGGAGATTCTAATGGCCCAGCTCAAGCACATAGATTGGTGCAGATAATACTGCTTCTCAGTTGGATAGAGCTAGCTAAAGAGCAAATGTTGAGGGGATTAGGGTAATGCTCAGGTGGTAGTTTTAACAAGGAGTACTTTGTTAATAAAATAGAGTTGAACAGTAGGCTGAATTCTATGTCCCTTTGTCCACCTCATACAAAGGCAAAGTGGGTAAAATGTTCTTAATACATGAGCTGGTCAAAGACGGGCAACAGTAGTGCTCCAATGCATCCACAAATCATTGATGAAGAGGGCCATATTGTGAAAGCCGTTGGCAAAGCTGGTGAACTGAAGAGACGTATCAAGTGCAGAAGGTGGGGAATCGTAATGGGCCTGAATAAAATAGTGTCTTGACCTGAATGGGATTACTTTGTCCAGTACAGATATCACAATTCTGGAATAATGCAGAGGGTGCAGGAAATATCACCGAGAATGTTACCAGGAACAAGGAACTCAACTGTGCATATGGATTGGAGAAGCTGGGGCTGTGAGAAGGGTGAAGTTGGGATGACATTTAATCAAGATGTTCAACATCATGAAGGGCCTGAACAGAGTAGATGAGAAAATAAAAACATTCCTGTTGCTAGTGATGTGCCACAATGATGCCACCCGAAGGTTGCAGGAACAGCAACTCATATTCCGCCTGGGAACCCTGCAGTCTAATGGTATCAATGTGGACTTTACCAGTTTCAAAATCTCCCCTTCCCCAACCGCATCCCTAAACCAGCCCAGTTCGTCCCCTCCCCCCACTGCACCACACAACCAGCCCAGCTCTTCCCCTCCACCCACTGCATCCCAAAACCAGTCCAACCTGTCTCTGCCTCCCTAACCTGTTCTTCCTCTCACCCATCCCTTCCTCCCACCCCATGCCGCACCCCCATCTACCTACTAACCTCATCCCACCTCCTTGACCTGTCCGTCTTCCCTGGACTGACCTATCCCCTCCCTACCTCCCCACCTACACTCTCTCCACCTATCTTCTTTTCTTTCCATCTTCAGTCCGCCTCCCCCTCTCTCCCTATTTATTCCAGAACCCTCACCCCATCCCCCTCTCTGATGAAGGGTCTAGGCCCGAAACGTCAGCTTTTGTGCTCCTGAGATGCTGCTTGGCCTGCTGTGTTCATCCAGCCTCACATTTTATTATCCTGTTGCTAGTGAGTTGAGATTAAAGATTATTTGTTGAAGAAGTAACTGCAGCGTGAAACAAAGCTTCCTTTTAACACAGTGGTTGGTTAAGATCTGAAAAACATTGCCTGAAAGTGTGACAGAAGCAGATCCAATCATGGCTTTCAAAAATGAATTAGATAGTTGTCTGAAAACGGAAACATTTGCACGATAGTAGGACAAAGGCCAAGAACTGGTGCTGGGTGAGTCACTTTTGTGCAGGGCTAATGGCTGAATGGCCACTTGTTGTACTGTCATTATTCTCTTTTTCTAACTTATTTTGTCTTAATTTTTGATGTTTAGTTTCTACTAAGCTTTCCTTTGTTCATAAATTTGTACAGCATAGAAGAAGTCTTTCAGCTGAGCAAGAGTGTACCACCAAAATTATACTGCTACTTCCTCTGGTCTCACATGTTCACACTAGGCTAATAGACTTACCCATATATTCCACATTATGTCCCTCTGTCTCCTCCTGCTACCTTTCATCGATATAAAATGGAACTAAGCATTGATCAAGCATATGGATACGAGATCAAAAGGTCCTGGATTTTCGTCTCATCTCTGCTGCTGATTGTCAGCAATGGGATCTCATTAATTTCACTGAGCAGTGTCCTGGAATAGTTCACTTCCTATTTATAAATTGAACAGTATCCAATCCCAATCCTTGCTCACCATTAATGCCACTGTGCCAGAGCCAGTCGTCACCCTGACCATTTGGCCGAAGCTACTCTGCCAACTTACCACAAAGATATGTCCAAAACAGGGCAGCAAGATCTTTCTGAGCAGCTGTCTGATTGCTCTTGTGGCCAAATGATCATTTGTTGGAGGGGAACAGGAGAAAGATTGTGATGATGATGAATGCCTCTCTGATGAAGGGTCTAGGCCTGAAACGTCAGCTTTTGTGCTCCTGAGATGCTGCTTGGCCTGCTGTGTTCATCCAGCTTCACACCTTGTTATCAGGAGAAAGGTTGTTCTTACTTTGTTTCATTTTATAAAGCAATGATGAGAATCTCTGTGTATCGTTGTTGGGGTAGAATGGTGCCTCCAATCCTCCTCCCTCCTTCCTACATTGGTCTTGGGAAGGTGTTCCATGGTCGGTGGTGGAGGCTGAACCACAGAATTGATCTTAACAGGTGAGGCCCGAGACATTTATGTCAGTGGCCTGTTCAAGGAGCTGCTGGTGACCTGTGATAACCAGGGATCCCAGAGTAAGGATGCTGGGTAGGCCATTTAGTACCAAGGCAAGGAGAAATGTCTTCATTCGGAGAGTGGTGAACCTCTGGAATTCTCTACCATGGAAAGTGGATGAGGCTAAAACATTGAATGCTTTTAAGAAGGAGTTAGATATAGTTCTTGGGGCTAAAGGGATCAAAAGCTATGGGCAAGATGAAATGGGGGAATAGGAATAATCTTCTGAGGATAAAGGTATGACTGAGGATTAGAATTTTGAACAGGAGGGCTGAACAAGAGCGTATGACAGAGCAATATACATTGTCAAGACTGAGAGGCCAAAGATGACCCCATTGAAACATGCTTCCAGGATAAACAACATTGCCGAGTCATTGAGATGTGCAGCATAAAAACAGACCCTTCGGTCCAGCCCATCCATGCTACCAGATATCTTAAATTAATTGAGTCTAATTTGTCAGCTTTTAGCCCATATCCTCGAAACTTTTCCTTTTCATGTATCCATCTTAATGCCTTTTAAATGTTGTAATTTTACCAGCCTCCATCACTTCCTCTGGCAGCTCATTCCATACGTGCACCACCCTCTGCATGAAAATGTTGCCCATTACGTCACTTTTATATCCTTCTCCTCACACTTTAAACCCCTCTAGTTTTGGGGTCCCCTACCCTGGGGAAAAAAAACCTTGACTTTTCACCCTATCCTTGCCCCTCATGATGTTATAACTTTCTATCAGGTCACCCTCAGTCTCTAATGCTCCAGGGAAAATAGCCCCAGCCTATTCAGCCTCTCCTTTTAGCTCAAACCCTCTAACATCCTCTTAAATCTTTGCTGAACCCTTTCAAATTTTACAACATCTTTCCTATAGCAAGGAGACCAGAATTGAAGGTGGTGTTCCAAAAGTGGCCTAACTAATGCCCAGTACAGCCGCAGCATGACCTCCCAACTCCTATACTCAATGCACTGACCAATAAAGGATAGCCAGTCAGCTTCAAGTAACAATTTGGACTTTGTTTAATTGTTTAACATTCTTTTGGGAATAAGGCAAATAGTGCCTGTTTAGTGGGAAGCACAGGCTAACCTTCTCATTTTTGTAGTCTTCACCTTTTATATTGCTGAATAAGTGTCTCATTATCCTTGTGATTTCACACTTGATATTTTCAGGTGGCCCAACTAAAACTTACCTGCACATAACACATTTTACCGAACATCAGGGGTAAAGCAGCAATGAGTGAGACAGTGTGCAAACATCATATAGTAGCTCTTCAGGCTCTGTCAGGATACCATGTCTGAGTGTGGTGCAATGAAGCCTTTTGTGGTAACCAGCAAGTGAAGAAGAGTCCTGACAGCTGTCCTTCCATCATTGGTAACTCTTCAATGTTGCCGAGGGTGTGTCAACTGTTGAGTTGCCCTGAAATACTTGAGCATCCTCTCAGACCGTGATCGCCATCACTTTGAGCAGCCCTGCTCTGAAAGTCAGTACACTCTGAACCAACGTGGGTGAGTGATCTGCCCATTATCCGCCTCCCAGCCTTGAATGCCAGTATGTTGACATTAAAAAGAATCATTCCGTATAGAGTTGTGAAGGATTATGACTGATTCTGCACTCTGACTCATAAGGTGAGTATACATTTTTGCTTGTTCTTACATGGGATGGAGGCATCACTGGCTAGGCCAGCATATAACGACATAACGTAAAACCATAAACAATAGGAGCTGGGGTAGGCCATTTGGCACCTCTTGCCTAGCATGCCATTCAATAAGATTATGGCTGATCTTTTTCTGGACTCAGTTCCGCTAATCCACCTGCTCACCTTTAATTTCTTTATTGTTCAAAAATATATTTATCTTAGCCTTAAAAACGTTCAATGATGTTGTCTCAACTGCTTTACTCGGCAGGGAATTTCATGGATTCACAACCCTTTGGGTGAACTCGTTTCTCCTCAATTCAGTTCTAATTCTGCTCCCTCTTATTTCGAGGTTGCACTTCTGTAATTGCCTTTGAACTGAGTGGCTTGGTTGACTATTTCAGTGGGGCATTTAGAACCAACCACATTGCTGTGTGGGGCTGGGTTGAGAAGTACCAGACCAGGGAAGGATGGCAGATTTCAGGAAAGGGTACATCAGTGATCCAGATGGATTTTTACAACATTGGCCGCAGTTACATGAGCGGGATGTTTTCGGCTGCTCAACAGAATGGGTCTTGGTGAGAAAGTTGGGAAGATCGGATGGGATTGGCAGAATGCCCAAAGCAAAATATCTGGCTCTCTGGCCAAGTGTTGAATGGTCAGAAGAAAATCTCACTTGTGAGCAGTGTGAGTCTATTAGTCTCCTTTTGCACGTTATTATGAGTTAGTCTCACCACATTGATCTGAAGCTTCTCACTCTCCCATCCTCTGGGTAATAATAATTCCCAATGGGAGAGCCTAAACAGGTACCTGGTGATACCAGTTTGTCACTCGCTCCTCTGGGCCGCCATCTTGGGCAGTAGCCACGAACATCGCAGGGTCTCTCCATGGACAGTGATTACCACTCCTGAATATTAATGTTGGCATGGGGCCTGGGCCCATCTCCTGCCCTCTCTGTACCTTGCCCATCGGTCCCAGGGCCTTCTCACGGTCAGTCAGCCACTCAGGGGTGATAAAAGTCAAGAGGTCCAAGCCTCTACAGTCCAGGGAGTGGGCTATGATCAGTCCTGTGGAATGGGGTGGGAAAGTTCAGCCCACTATAGGTTAAGTGGTGCTATCAGGGATAAGTACTGTGGGAGGGAAGATGCAGAGAGGTAATGATTGTGAATGAGGGCAACTCAACATATAAGAGGGGAAAGCAATAAGAGCATTGGGAGGGCAAGGAGTTATGCAAGAAGGAAGGAGAGGAATCCTCAGAACTACCCTCGCTTTGATGAGACTACTTTACTAAGTCTCTATGACAACATGCACCTAGGACTCAATTAGAGATGAAGAGTAAAATCGGTGCTTTGGATCGGATTGAGGAGAAGATGCAAGCAGATGGGATTGATGCTGAATGCCACCAAGAGAGGGATATGATGGTTTGGGAATGGGGGTAGGTTCCCTAGACTGAATCTGTGTCTCGCTCGGTGAAGAGCAGCTTTCTTCTGTGAGGAAGGGGAGTTTCAGTTTGAAATAAGATGATGTCCCTTCAAAGGCACCTTCGACTGCTTGGATATTAAATCACACTCTAAATGCTCTTCAAAACATCACGCAGTATCAGGAATCATTTCCTGTCTCTCTGGCTGACCACTATATCATTGGCTTCCTGAGGGTAGAGTAATGTGTGAGGTGGCAGGCCCTGTCACCTTCCCTGCACATTGCATTCAGAGACATATAGGACAGAAAAGACCCTTCAGCACATTCTTCTGCAACAAATTAAAGTCTCAATTCGCCTTCCTAATCACTTCCTGTATGTGCAAACTTTTTTTGAGCCAATTGTCAGGACATCCAAATCCCTGCGGATTGCAGATTTCTGCATTACCACTTTTCTTCCATTAAATAAAATGGTGTTTTTCTCACCTTCCTATCAAAGTGGTCAAATTCATAATTCCCCACATTATACTCCAGGTGTTAATATCTTTTGCACACTTGTAACCATCTGAGTCTCTTTGTTAATTCTTTTTGTTCTCATAATGTACTTTCTTACTTTTTTTTGTGTGATCAGCAAAATTTACTGGCACATGTTCAGTTCTGGCTTCCAAGTAATTTAGATAAATTGTGAAGAGTTAAGGGCTGATTCCTGTGACACATCCCCAGTTAGAGCTTGCCAACCTGAAAATGACTCATTTATCTCGACTCCCTGTTTCCTGTGAGTCACCCCTTGCTCTACCCATGATAATAGGTTACCACTACAGTATGATCTCTTACTTTGTGTCTTAAAACTTGAGGCACCTTATCAAAAGCCTTTTGGAAATCCGAGTACATCAAATCTGTTTCTCTATTTTACTTGTTATTTTCTCTCAGAACTCAAGCAAGATATATCAAACATAATTTCTTTTTCACTGAATCATCTTGACACTGTATATAGAACATAGAACATAGAACATAGAACAGTACAGCACAGAACAGGCCCTTCAGCCCACAATGTTGTGCCGACCATTGATCCTCATGGATGCACCCTCAAATTTCTGTGACCATATGCATGTCCAGCAGTCTCTTAAATGACCCCAATGACCTTGCTTCCACAACTGCTGCTGGCAACGCATTCCATGCTCTCACAACTCTCTGCGTAAAGAACCTGCCTCTGACATCCCCTCTATACTTTCCACCAACCAGCTTAAAACTATGACCCCTCGTGCTAGCCATTTCTGCCCTGGGAAATAGTCTCTGGCTATCGACTCTATCTATGCCTCTCATTATCTTGTATACCTCAATTAGGTCCCCTCTCCTCCTCCTTTTCTCCAATGAAAAGAGACCGAGCTCAGTCAACCTCTCTTCATAAGATAAGCCCTCCAGTCCAGGCAGCATCCTGGTAAACCTCCTCTGAACCCTCTCCAAAGCATCCACATCTTTCCTATAATAGGGCGCCCAGAACTGGACGCAGTATTCCAAGTGCGGTCTAACCAAAGTTTTATAGAGCTGCAACAAGATCTCACCACTCTTAAACTCAATCCCCCTGTTAATGAAAGCCAAAACACCATATGCTTTCTTAACAACCCTGTCCACTTGGGTGGCCATTTTAAGGGATCTATGTATCTGCACACCAAGATCCCTCTGTTCCTCCACGCTGCCAAGAATCCTATCCTTAATCCTGTACTCAGCTTTCAAATTCGACCTTCCAAAATGCATCACCTCGCATTTATCCAGGTTGAACTCCATCTGCCACCTCTCAGCCCATCTCTGCATCCTGTCAATGTCCCGCTGCAGCCTACAACAGCCCTCTACACTGTCAACGACACCTCCGACCTTTGTGTCGTCTGCAAACTTGCTGACCCATCCTTCAATTCCCTCGTCCAAGTCATTAATAAAAATTACAAACAGTAGAGGCCCAAGGACAGAGCCCTGTGGAACCCCACTCACCACTGACTTCCAGGCAGAATATTTTCCTTCTACTACCACTCGCTGTCTTCTGTTGGCCAGCCAATTCTGTATCCAAGCAGCTAAGTTCCCCTGTATCCCATTCCTCCTGACCTTCTGAATGAGCCTTCCATGGGGAACCTTATCAAATTGCATTAAGACTTTCCAAGTGTGCTGCTGTAATCTCTTATTAATAATGGATTATAATATTTTTGCCAGGGCAGTTTAGAAGCCAACTGGCCTATAATTACTTCCCATTGCCTCTTTTCTTGACAGAGGAGTTGCATTTGCTATTTTCCAGCCTAATTCCAGCATTCCAGAATCTACGGAACTTCAGAAAATTACAGCCAATGTATCAACTCTATTCTCATTCATATCTTTCAGTCCATCAGTTCCCAATCTTTTGTTCTGAGAATTCCTCCTTATTCCTTCCCCTGTGATTGTAATTGTTTTACATTCCTTTCTCCCTTTCACCTCTTGAGTTCTTCCCCCATTTCCCTATTTCCCATCAGTGGTTCACTCTCCGTGCATAGAATTGCTGTCATATTTCCAACACTACAGTAACGACAATACTTCAAATGTAATTTGTTAGCTGTAACGCTCTAAGACTTGTGCTCTCCAAATGGGAAGTGCTTCAATCTGTTTTCCTCTCCTCTCTTGTCCTAACATCCTCAGTTTGTTGGCAGATTCCACCGAAAACAAAGATTTTGTTATTCCTTAAACTAAAAGAACAAAGAACAAAGAAAAGCACAGTGCAGGAACAGATCCTTCAGCCCACCAAGGCTGCGCTGACACACAACGCCATTCTAACTAAAAAATTTTTGTCTCGACACCGTCTGTATCCCTCTATTCTGTGCATATTCACGTATCTGTCAAGATGCTTGTCAAATGTTGCTGTTGTATCTGCATTTACCACATCCCCTGGCAGCGCATTCCAGGCACTTACCACCTTCTGTACAAAAAACCTGCCTCTCACATCTCCTTTAAACATCCACCTTTTACCTTAAACCTATGTCCTCTAGTAATCGACATTTCTACTCAGGAAGAAAAAAGAGTCTGGCTATCCATTCTATTCATGTCTCTCATAATTTTGTAAACATCTATCAGGTTGTCCCTGAGCCTCTGACATTCAAGTGAAAACAAACCAAGTATATGCAAACTCTCCTTACAGCTATTACTCTCCAAACCAGGCAGCTTCCTGGTAAACCTATCGCTTGAATTCTTGTCCCTTGCCGATCTTAAAAGATCCTGACCCAAAACTTTGTGTCACACATGACTCACTGTCACCGAAGGTGGATTGAACTATGCTGCCATGAAGCATCTCCTAGTAAGGTGGCATTAGTGGCTCAGTGGTTAGCACTGCTGTCCCACAGATCCAGGGACCAGGGTTCAATTCCACTCTTGGGTGACTATCTATGTAGGGTTTGCACATTCTCCCTGTGCCTGTGTGAGTTTCCCCTGGGTGTTCCAGTTTCTAGTTTCCTCTTGCAATCTTGCAGGTTAGGTTAATTGATTAGATTAGATTCCCTACAGTGTGGAAACAGGCCCTTTGGCCCAACTAGTCCTCACTGCCCCTTGATATATCCCACGCAGACCCATCCCCCTATAACCCACACACCCCTGAACACTACGGGCAATTTAGCATGGCCGATCCACCTAGCCTGCACATCTTTGGACTGTGGGAGGAAACCAGAGCACCCGGAGGAAACCCACGCAGAAACGGGGAGACTGTGCAAACTCCACACAGACAGTTGTCTGAGGCTGGAATTGAACCTGGGTCCCTGGTGCTGTGAGGCTGCAGTGCTAACCACTGAGCCACCGTGCCGCCCCCATGCTAAGTTACCCACAGGGCAGGGGTGTGCATGCTTGGTGTATTGGCCATAGGAAACGCAGGGTTACAGGGACCGGGTGGGTCTGGGAACGTTACTGTTCAGCATGTTGATTGTGGACCCAATGGGCTGAATAGCCTGCTTCCACACTGTAGGGACTCGATGACATCTGTTCCTGAAAACACAAAGGTCTCCACTCATGAGTAAATGCTATTTATGATGACTTTTAGAGGAATAACAAGGTCTTTGGGGATAACTTGGAGCAAACGCGGAGTAGGACAACAATCAAAGAGAATTACAGGATCATTTGAGAGGAGAAAGTGAAATATCATCTCGTTCAAAAGACTATGCCCCCAGCACAGTAATGCAAACCTAGATACTGTGCTGGACCTTGGAGCATATGAATATCTGACAGTTGTGCTACAAGTGCTCTCTCTGGAGCAAGTCCATCATAACAGCTTTAAGATGTGAAAGACTTCCAACATGTCCTGGTTTAGGATGAAGCTTTATGAGATTAAGAGCTGCCTTTACACTATAAGTGGGCATAACCACTTATACTTCACTGTGAAATCCCAGAAATGCTGTGACTTGTAAAAATTCTTCAAAAACAATTGTTCAAGTTGTTCCTTTGTTGCAAGAGAGATGGAGGGTTTAACATTGCCCTTTAGCCGTTCGCAATACGGGAGTTCCCTAAGAAATAGCTTACTGTCTGGCAGTAGGAGCTTCTTCTATCTCCAGACTAAGCCTATTGGGATCTTTTTCTTATATATCAGCTCTTTCTTCCACATGCAGTAAACCATGGAAGCCTGAGGGAACTGCAAAGCAGATGTTCAGTATGTAACACTGAACGTTATTAATTAAGGATGTCATAATTTTGTGAAAGCCCCAAAATTTTGCACACGGACAGGCAGTGTTCCCAATTAAATTCCACAGTTTTCTATAATCTACGTTTCGAAGTAATTGCTCTGCTGAGTTTTTATTTACTCTGTGAGATAGCAGTAATGCGTAGTTTGTAAATTACACGGGCAGTAATTTCACTCCGCTTGCTCATATAAGCACAAAGCCTGGCTCTGAGTGTCACAGAATAGGTGCAATTTGCTTCCTTGCTTGTTTATCTGAGGCAGATTATTCATGAAACTCATATGAGGCACAGCAGGGGAGGTAGGAAATGCTGAAAAGGCGGGGAGCTCTGGACAAAAACAGGGCTGAAGAACGATCAAGTTGCTGTTTTCAGGTTAATGAAAGGATTTGAAAGGATAAATGCAGAGGAGACATTTTTTACCTCTGGTGAAGCCCGCAATATCCTTCTGCTCTGAGGGTCCCTAGGTGGCTGTACAGACCGCTGTGGCTAACGCAGGCTCTGTTACACTGGGGGCAGTGGTGGTCATGGGAAGGGGGTGGGTGGGGGGATGCTGTGTCCTTTTGCTGTTGTTTACCTGGCTTCCACCTGACTTTTCCTGCTGGGCAAGTCTTGAGGTGCTTGATGCCTTCCTGGATGTTCCACTTTGAACGGCCTTAGGCCAGTGATTCTGTGGGACGGGCTGCACTAAGCCAGTGAGGACTTGAGGGTATCACTGAAGGGCTTCCTCTGTCCACCTGCCCCTCTCCCACCGTTTCGAAGCTGGGAGTACAGCACCTACTTGGCGAGTCTTGTGTTGGTCACACAGACAATGCATTCAGCCCACCGTAGCCAAGCAAGGGTGGTAGTGCCTCGATGCTGGGGATATTGGCCTGGCTGAGGATGTTGGTGTTGGTGTAACTTTCTTCCCAGCAGATCCACAGGATCTTGCACTGGCACCATTGGTGGTACTGCTCATCTCCACATCCCAGAATCATAAAGGAGGGTGAGAACCATCACAGCGCTGTCAGCCACAACTCGTGACTCTCAATGTAATGCATTACTCAAAATTCCACAATAAAATCAGGAGAAATCTCTTTACTCAGAGTTATCTTGTGTGGAACACCCAAATACAGGTGAATCGTATTAATGTAAATTGGAAAGGACCAGGAAGTTATGCAGTGGACTGAGGCGAAGCGAGGCTGGCGGAGGCTCATATGAGGTGCAAGTGTCAGGAAGGATCAGTTGGGCTAAATGGCCAATTTCCTTGTGACACTATGTTACATCAGAGTATCAGTGGAAACAACTGGATTGTTTAATTGTTCTGTGTTTGACATATGAGTCTGGTTATTATTGCTGTTGACTAATCTTGGTTAGTTGAGTCTGTGTGCGGACTCAGTGTTGTCTGGGAGCTTCAGTCAGTAGGTAAAGAGAGAACTAGAAATATTGAGCAGACGTTGCAACACCCAGTGAATAAAGCCTATAACACAGATGGAATTAGTATCATCTCAGTATAATTTTGACATAGTAAATATTGAACAAACAACAGAGTGGGGGACTGACAAACAGAAGAAATAATTTAAAGAGATATACACAGCTGTGCTCCAGCGATGACACCTGCGAGGTAGTCTGCACGGTCGTGTTTTTATCAATTAATGCAGGATCCACAAATTATTCTAATAGTTTTGCATTTTCACTTTACATAGGAGACTTTCTGTTCTGTAGCTGAAACAAAGTTATGCATTGAACAAACAACTCATTTGCCCATGGAATTAATGTTAATTGTGAAGGTCAAAGTAAGGGTTGCACAATATTATCTTAAACCTTGACCAGTTAACTTTCCAAAAATGGTTATGTTTTGACTTAATTTGATTTATTATTGTCACGTACTTAGGTGAAGTGAAACGTTCTGTTTTGCATGCAGTACAGAGTAAGTTAGGGTAACGGAACAGAGTGAGGAATACAATGTTATAAGTCCATAAGACATAGGAGTGGAAGTAAGGCTATTCTGTCCATCAATTCCACTCCGCCATTTAAATCATGGCTGATGGGCATTTCAACACCACTTCCCTGCACTCTCCCCATAGCCCTTGATTCCTTCTGAGATCAAGAATTTGTCAAGCGCTGCCTTGAAGGCATCCAACGTCCCGGCCTCCACTGCACTCTGTGGCAATGAATTCCACAAGCCCACCACTCTCTGGCTGAAGAAATATCGTCTCATTTCAGTTTTAAATTTACCCTCTCTAATTTTAAGGCTGTGCCCATGGGTCCTAGTCTCCCCGTCTAATGGAAACAACTTCCTAGCATCCACCCCTTCTAAACCATACATTATCTTGTAAGTTTCTATTAGATCTCCCCTCAACCTTCTAAACTCTAATGAGTACAATCCCAGGATCCTTAGCCGTGCATCATATGTTAAACCTACCATTCCAGGGATCATCCGTGTGAATCTCCGCTGGACACGCTCCAGGGCTAGTATGTCCTTCCTGAGGTGTGGGGCCCAAAATTGGACACAGTATTCTAAATGGGGCCTAACTAGAGCTTTATAAAGCCTCAGAAGCACATCGCTGCTTATGGCTGCAGAGAAGATGCGTAAAGAGCAAGGTCAAAATTTAAATTTGAAATTTGAGAAGCCTGATAACAGCAGGGATGAAACCTGTTGGTATGTGTGTTTAAGCATTTGTATCTCTGCCCGACGAATAGATTTGAAGAGGTTATGGGGTCTTTGATTATGTTGGCTGCCTTCCCAACACAGTGAGAAGTATAGGTGGAGCCAATCGATGGAAGGTTGGTTTGCATGATGGACTGGGCTGTGTTCGCAACTCTCTGTAGTTTCTAATGGTCCTGGGTGGACCAGTGAGTACACCAAGCCATGACACATCTGGATAGAATGTTCTCCACGATTCATCTATAAAAATTGGTAAGAGTCTTTATGGACATGCCGAATTTCCTTAGCCCCCTGAGGAATTTAAGGCACTGTTGTTCTTTGTTGACTGTAGCATCAACATGGGTGGACCAGGACAAATGTCACTATGAGGAATTTGACTCTCCTCGGAAATGTCTACCTCAGCAGCATTAATGTAAACAGGAACATGCCTTTCACCTTGCTTCCTGAAGTCAATGACTTGCTGACCAGCTTTGTTCCAACCTTTTGTCAATATTGGATCTTGACTGGGGCTTAAACCTGCCAATATTATTAGGTGCGGAATCTATATAATCAGTGACAGCTCAGTTCAGTATTGATTGATAGATCCTGCTTCAGCTTTCCAACTTCAAGAATCTCAACATTCCTCCGCTATCCCACACAAAGCGTTAGTTGGTATTAATCAAAATATTGTATCCAATTCTGTGCTCTACGCTTTAAAAAGGCTGAGAAGGCTTTAGAGAAGGTGTGGAGAAGATCAATGAGAATTGTTCCAGGGTGAGATGGTGATGTAGTAATTTCATGTACCTAGTAATCGAAAGGGCCATGCTATTGCTTTGGGGACTTTGTTTCATATCCCACCAAGGCCCACCTGAAATTTGATCGCAATGAATGCATCTGGCATATTAAGCTACTCTCAGCAATGACAGCAGGGACAGCTATCATTAGTTAGCTTTCAAAATCAGCTGGCTCACTCATGTCCCCTAGGGAAGGAAATTTGTGTTCCTCACCTGATCTGGCTGACATATGACTCCAGACCTACAACAATGTATTTGACTTTTAAATGATCTCTGAAATAGCCTAGTGAATCATTTAGTTCAAGGCCAATTGAGATGTTTGGACAAATGCTGGCCTGGGCAGTAACACTCAAATCGCGTGAATAAATTAAAGATGAGGAATTCAGTCACACATGTAGATTGGAGAAGTTAGGATTTTTTCTGTACTGAAGAGAAATATGACAGGAGACTTGATGGAGTTATTGAGGTTCATGATGGTCCAAATGCTCCATTGTATAAGGATCATAAATCATAAGACACTAATTCATGATGGTCAACCACAGAGTCAATGAACCTTTATGAACCTTTGTCACCTGGGTGCATCTGAACGAAAACGTGAACATTCTGTTCCAACATCAAAGCCGACCTAATTGCTTTAATGTGTGCCTCCATCTGTCCATAAATTCAACAGCATAAACATACTGGATATTGCAAAGCCTATGGGCCTTGAGAACTCTTTGACAATTGCATTGAAAACTTATGCTTCAGAACTTGCTGCGTCCCCAGCCAAAGTTGTCCACTATAATTACAGCACTGGCATTTGCCCAGCAATGTGGAAAATTGCCCAGGTATGTCCTGAACTCAAAAAGTAACAATTCAGGACAAATCCCACCAGGCCAAATACTGCCCCATCAGTCTACACTTGATCCTCAGTAAAGTGATGGAAGGAAACATCTACAGGGCTATCAAACAGCACCTACTCCACAATAACCTGCACAGTGACGTCCAGTTTGGGTTCTGCCAGGGCCACTCAGCTCATGACCTCATTACAGCTTTGATTCAAACACGGTCAAAAGAGTTGAATTCCAGAGGTTAGGTAAGAGTGACAGCCCTTGATATCAAGGGTACATTTGGCTGAGTGTTGCATCATGGAGCCCTGGCAAGACTGGAATCTGGGTAACAGTGGGGAGAATTCTCCAGTGGTTAGATTCATACCTAATGCATAGGAACATGATTGTGCTCATTAGGGGTCGACCTTCTCAGCTCCAGGACATCTCTGCAGGAGTTACTCAGGATAGTGTCCAGGGCTCAACTATCTTCAGCTGCTTCATCAATGACCTTCCCTCCATCATAAGATCAGAAGTGGGGATGTTCTCCGATAATTGCACAATGTTCAGCACCATTTGTGACTCCTCGGACACTGAAGCAGCCTGTGTTCAATTGCAACAAGATCTGGACAATATCCAGGCTTGGGCTGTCAAATGGCAAGTGATGGCCATCTCCAAAAGAGACAACCTGACCACGCAACCTGGTATTCAATGGTGTTACCATCACTGAATCAATCACTATCAACATCTTGGGAGTTATCATTGACCAGAAGCTCAACTGGACTCACCACATTAACACAGCGGTTACAAGAGCAGGCCAGAAGCTAGGAATACTGCAGCAAGTGACTCACCTCCAGACTCCTCAAATTCTGTCCCCTTCTACAAGGCACAAGCCAGGCGCGTGACGGAATAAGCCCCACTTGCTGGGACGAGTACATCTCCGAAAACACTCAAGAAGCTTGACATCATCCAAGACGAAGCAGCCTGCTTTGTTGGCATTACATCCACTCCCTGCGGTGCTGATGCTCGATTACAGCAGTGTGTAAAATCCATAAGGTGCACTTCAGAAATTCACCAAAGATCCTCAGACATTACCTCCCAAATCCATGTCTGCTGCTATCTGGAAGAAAAAGGGCACCGGATATATGGGAATGCCCAACAACTGTAAATTCCCCTCTAAGCCACTCACCATCCTGACTTGGAAATATATTGCCATTCATTCACTGTCGCTGGGTCAAAGTTCTGGAATTCCCTCCTGAAGGGCATTGTAGGTCAAACCGCAATTGTTCATGAAGGCAGCTAACCTTCTCTAGGGATGGCGAATAATGCTGGCCAGTCAGTGATGCCTAAATCCCTTGAATGAATAGGAAAAAGAAACACTTTTGATCCACTTACAATAAAGGGTTCTCCAAGACTATTCACTGAAATCATATGCCTTCTGAGAAATGATATATTTATATTAATTCAGAAATAATTTTGTTTTGAAAATAAATTGTCACAGGAGTTCCCAAATTCAAGTGTTTCTATCCTTTTCTTTGAAACCCAAACTCCAAGAATGCACTGGATATTTTCTGAGCTGACCTGTTCAGAGATGTGTGTATACCTCTGAAGGAAGTGGGAATTGAAGTTAGGTCATTCAGTATCATAGGTCAGGACATTAACACTAAACCACAACAGCCCTCTGTAGCCATATGACGGATGTTGATCATGGGACATACTCTTGCCATTACTCCACCCATGTTCACACTCTATCACCAACTAGCTGTTGGGCCAGACTGGTTGTGGGGTTGAAAATGGTCCTCCCATTAATCTCCTCAGGGCCTCTTTGTCCGCCATCTTGCCACTTTCTTTGGCCTCCCCAGCACTTTTTCCACATTCTCCACAAACGACAAGGCCATCATCTATGTTTGTCTCCCCACAGGAGCTTGAATCCTGTTCCATGGGTACAGCATTGTGAAATTAGTTCTGGCTCATTCTGAAAGTAGATATAATTCTCAGATCATAATTTCTGTAGTGAAATCTCACTAAACACTCCACAT
Source organism: Stegostoma tigrinum (assembly GCF_030684315.1). Lineage (NCBI taxonomy): Eukaryota > Metazoa > Chordata > Chondrichthyes > Orectolobiformes > Stegostomatidae > Stegostoma > Stegostoma tigrinum. The sequence goes on along the minus strand of NC_081356.1, from coordinate 126,296,105 downwards.
CTTCAAATTTTTTTTTGACGTGGGCGAATCAAAAGATGTTACCTGCTGTACCAATCTCTTGACACTGACAACCGTGCCTGAAGCACTTCTGGGGAAAAGAAGAAGATAAAAAGCTTAGAGAGAGTTTGGCATACCATCTTCCAGATGGATAATCAGTCGCAGGGACTCAGGCAGCATTAGAAGCAATTCCCTGTCAGCTGCAGTGAGGTGCGATTTGAGTGTGACATGAAGAAGCATATGCAACTCGACAGGGCTAAGGATACAGAGGGTCACTCATTATGTTTGATTTATCTATGTGTTGTCAACTTTACGAAGCCTGTGCTCCAAAATTCCAACAGGGAATGAACTGTTCTTTTTAAGGATGAGTACACTGCTAGGCAACTGGGTTCTGCTTCTGTTTCTGCTTTGGTCATGTCAGCATCAAAGATTAACATTCTTGTTTCACTTAGCTGCACTTTGCTGTTCTTCGGGGTTAGCTCAGTTGGTTAGATGACTGCTCTGAAATCTAAACAGATATTAACAGAATGGGTTCAATCCCTGTACCAACTGAGGTTACTAAAAAGGACACTGTCTCGACCTCTCCCTTGCTCAGCTGAGGCATGGTGACCCTCAGGTTAAACTGGCATTAATAATCTCTCTGTAATCTAAGAGCATCCTATGGTCTGCTAGGACCATAGCATCTATAGGTGTGAGGCTGGAAAAGCTCAGCAGGTCAGACAGCATCTGAGGAGTGAGAAAGTCAACTTTCTGGGTTGAGGTCCTTCTTCTGCCCTGATGAAGGGACTCGGCCTGAAACATTGATTTTCCTGCTCCTCGGATCAAGTCTGACCTGCTGTGCTTTTCCAGCCTCACACCTGTGGGCTCTGATCTCCAGAACCTGCAGTCCTTACTGTCCCTATGGTGACTATATCGTTATTCTAGTCTTGTCAGCAAAACTCACCATGAGATTATGAAGATATGATCAAGAAATTAGAGTTGGCCACTGGACCTTTTGAATCTGTTCTGCTATTCAATAAGATCATGCCTGATTTGATTTTGAACGTCAATTCTACATTCCTGCATATCGACATTAATCTTTCATCCGTCGATCCCCATTGTTCAAGACTAAAACATAAGAATTTTAGAGCTAGCAGTAGGAACGAGCCATAAGGCCCCTGAAGGCAGCACTATTTAAGATCATACATAACTGACCATTCAGTTGTCTTTCTTGCCCTCTCTCCATTTCCATTTACCCCCTCAGTCACCAAAATATCTATCCGTCTTAAATTGGGTGTACCCATCAATTGAGCTTCCACTACTGTAAGGAGGAGAATTCCAAAGATTTCTCCTCAGCTTAGTCCAAAATGGCTAATTACTTACTCTGAGACTTGATCCTCTTGGTCCAGACCAGGGCTTCCCAAAGTCAGGGACCAGGCCTCAAGTGACATTCCAGGGCCACAAACTGGAGGTAAACAGGGCCGACCCTATGTTTTTCTCTCAAGAGTTTTTTCTCCCCACTGCCACAGCTCATCCAGAGTTTGCAACAGTTTTCACACTTCAGAATAGCGTCACAGTTGGAAAGTTTTCGGAAGCATTGTTCTTGACTCTTCAGCCAGGAGGATACAACTTCTTGGCATCTAATGAACTCTTAAAGAATCATAGGGCCATACAGCATGGAAGTAGGCTCCTCAGTCCTACTTGCCCATGCTGACCAAGTCTCCCAAACTAAACTTGTCTCATTTATCTGTATTTTGTCCATATCCCACCAAAGCTTTCCTATTTATGTACCTGTCCAAATGTCTTTCAAATGGTGTAACTGTGCCTGCATCTACCACTCCCTCTGGCAGTTTAACCCACATATGAACCACCCTCTGTGTGAAAAAGTTGCCGATCGGGTCCTTTTTAAATTTTTCTCCTCTCATCTTAAAAATATGTCCCCTGTTTGGAACTCCCCAATCATAGGGAAAAGACCTTGCTATTCACTTTATCCACACCCCTCATGATTTTATAAACCTCTTTAAAGTCATCGCTTAACATCTTATGCTCCAGCAAAAAAATCCCAGACTGTCCAGCCTTTCCTTATAACTCAAGCTCTCTAGTCCCAGCAATGTCCAGGTCAATCTTTTATGAACCTTGTCCAATTTAATAATATCCTTGCTATAGCAGCGTGACCAGAACTCTACACAGTACTCTAACAGTGGCATGGCCAACATCCTGTACAACCTAAGATTAAACCTTTAATTCTGCTTCCCTTAAATTGAAGTTGCATTCTGAGGTCCCCATAGGCAGTAGAAATATAGAAACCAGAAGCAGGAGTAGACCATATGACCCTTTCAGCCTGCTCTGCTATTCAGTAGGATCATGGGTCTATCCCAACACCAAATTCCTGCTTTCTCTTCATATCCCTTGATGCATTTAATACATTTATAATAAATTTCTTGAATAGACTCAGTACTCCGCCCTCCACAGCCTTCTGTGGTCATAAATTCCAAGGTTTGATCACCCTCTGAGTGAAGAAATGTTGCCTCATCTTTGTCCTAAATGGCCTGTGACTCCTAGTTCTACTTTTTTTAAGCAATAAATTATTTTATTCATTTACAGAGGCCAGTTAAGAGTCAACTACATTGCCGTTGTCTGGAGTCAAATGTAGGCCAGACTAAGGAAGGATGGCAGGCTTCCTTTCTTAAAGCACATTAATGAATCAGATGGGTTTTCCCCTCGATTGTCTGATGATTTCAAGGCCATCATTAGATTTTTAATTCCAGATTTATTGAATTCAAATTCTACCATCTGCTGTGGCAGGATTTGAACCCAGGTTCCCAGGAACGTTACCTGGATCTGTTAACTTATTACCAGTAGGCCATCACCTCCCCTGTTGACAGTGTGTCATTACTGTGTGTTTTGTTGACTGTTCTGTGTGACATTAGTGAAGCCTGTGTGGATTACAGAAAATAATGAGACACTGATCAATGGAGTGAGAGAAAACATTATAAAAGAGTTGTAAATGATATTCCTTTTCAGACATAGAAACTTGGGTCCCTGCTTGCTTCTAAGGGAGAAAACATCACAGCAGAGGATGACTTTTGCCAATTCAGAATTGTGCAGAACCCACAGCAGAACGATTAGATTAGATTCCCTACAGTGTAGAAACAGGCCCTTTGGCCCAACAAGTCCACACTGCCTCTTGAAGCATCCCACCCAGACCTATCCCCCTATAACCCTGAACACTATGGGCAATTTAGCATGGCTGATCCACCTAGACTGCACATCTTTGGGCTGTGGGAGGAAACCGGAGCACCCGGAGGAAACCCACGCAGACACAGGGAGAATGTGTAAACTCCACACAGACAGTCACCCGAGGCTGGAATCGAACCCGGGTCCCTGGCGCTGTAATGCTGCAGTGCTAACCACGGAGCCACTATGCTGCCCTAGTTCTTAGAAGTGTGCAAATAGGTTCAATGAGTTCTTCTTGAGGCATAATGTTAATAAACTGTGTGCACGTGCTCATTGCAAGCCAAACATTCATCCTTCCAATTGGCAGCCAATCATTCTTTGTGGTCAATCATTCTTTGAGTAATTTGCCATCCGGTACAGTCAGCTAACCCCCTCAGTGTCGGTTATGTCTCTTTTCATTAACATGTTAATTTATTCAGAGCTGAAGACAACATTGATTAAACTTGAAGAGGCTGCACTTAAATGCAGGTTCTGAGGCAGAATTAATGCTCTGGTCGAGTTTTCATCACAAGGTACCTGGCAAAGAACGCATTTGTCATACTTCGGTGATAACACTTGATTGTGTGTTGCTCACAACAGCAACTATCTCCAAAATAGCTTCCTTAATTTTGCATAGCAACAAGATTGGAGACTAAGAGGTCTTCTTTAATGATATGAGAGCAGATGTGCAGAACTTAAGGCCATACATGTTCAGCATAATTGTTAGTAAAATAACAGCTTACAAGAATCTGTGTTCAAATGACAAAGACATGCACTTAACACCATATGGCTTCAAACAAAGATAGGATTTGTATTTGCATACTGCCTTTTACATCCTCATGAGGTTCCTTTGTGTTTCATACTTGGCAAGATACCTTTTTTGAAGTATCTCTGCTTCTGTGGGGATATATGGCAACAAAAATGCCACATGGCAAGATCCCACAGTGAGTGTTTGGATGAATAAGCAGGTCAGGTGGCAGACTCAATTGATAGCTTTTGAAAGGGAATGGGATAATTGCCTGAGGAGAAAACAAGTTTTAAGGTGAGTGGTAATGCACCAAGCTCAGGAACCACTGATACTCAGTAGCAACAACATGTACCATTTCCAAGATGGACTGCGAAAACTGAACAAGACTCCTGAGACAGCACCTTAACACATAATCTCGACCACAAGGGTAGCAGACACACAGGAACACCATCACCAACAAGATTCTCCTGTAAGCCATGCATTACCTTCAGAGAATTATATCACCATTTGCTCACTGTCACTACGTCAAAAACCTTAAATGTCCAGCCCAAGAGCACTGTTGGTGCCCTTGTAGCTCAAGGACTGTAATAGTTCAAGAGAACAGCTCATTGCCACCTTCTCAAGAGCTACTAGTAATAAATGATTTACCAGCCAGCAATGCTCACATCCCATGAATGAATGAAAGCAAAGTTTTTTATAGAGAGCTAGTACGATTTTATAGGCCAAATGGCCTATTCTGAAATGTAAATACTCAATATTTGATTAAAAAATGATTCAAAAGTAAGGTTTCTTTCTGCTCAGATGTTTAATGAAGGGTTCTGTTATGGAAACATAGGAATAGGAGTGGACCATTACCCCCTCAAGCCTGCCCCTCTGATGCCGCTTGGCCTGCTGTGTTCATCCAGCCCTACACCTTGTTATCTCAAATTCTCCAGCATTTGCAGTTCTACTATCTCTGAAACAATTTTAACCCCACTGCACAGCCTCTTCTAAGGATGTCTACCTTGAAGAAGTTACTCTCCTCCCTCTGAAAAGACCTCAGTGGATCTCTCTCCCGCTGCAACTCTTTCGTAATCTCTTTGGCCCTGAAACTGCTTGACCATGTCCTGAAGCAAACCAGGTACTACAGCACATTACCTTTCTAGTACCTGCCTACAAAACCAGATCATCCCCAATGGACTACAGTCCACATTTGGTCCTTCCCAATTTGGCCCTAATCATGACAACCAATACATTCAGAACATTGAGATTCTTAAAAACTTTTCTCCCTGAGACTTTTTATATCATTTCTGAAGAAGGGCCCAGACCCGAAACATTCCTGCTCCTTTGATGCTGTTTGGCCTGCTGTGTCCATCCAGCTTCACACCGTGTTATCCCCTATATAACACTTTGAGCCCAGTTTGACTTTTCCATGAAACAGTAAGAAGAGATTGCTTCCTCGCCCTTTGAGGACGCGTCAACACAAAGATGGCTTCTCCTTCTTCCTGCAGTCTCAGTCACAGCCACATCTACTGGTGGCGCTGTTGAGCTATGGCGTTTCTGATTGAGCTGGCCATCCTGAGAGATGGGCTGTGCTGCCCTGAATTGGTTGGTTACTCTTGTGGCAACTGGTCCTGCCATTCACCAAATGTTTGACTATCTGGTCTAGCACCTGGCCTTGTGTGTGGCTGTGCTTCGGCATCAAATCTTGTGTAATATTTGCTGCTGTGAGGAAGCTCGGGCTACTCCAGAATGGTACAGGTACTATATGAATGGAAGATGTTGTTTTACGTAGCTGGGTATAAGTGGGCTCCAGACCCAAGACAACACTCTGACGGGACTTCAGAGTATAAATCTGATGCAACGAAGCTTATAATGCAAGGAAGAGAAAACTCGTGTTTCTCAGATTAGCAGTTATTGCATTGTTGGCCTCAGTACTTCTGAGCTTTTGGCACATTGTGGCTATTGGCTTTTATTTCAGGGCTGAGCACAGTCTTGCATTATGTGCGAAGGTCATTTAGTTCCAGAACTCATTCCACATCCTAGATTGCTGGTATGAACACTTGACATAAGTAGATGTAATTAGCCTTATTAATATTTATATAACTGTGTGAAATTGCTCTCCACATGGCAGAATAATGTGAGGCAGACAGAGCCTCTGGGAACACAGAGATAATGCACAACGAAACAGAAACGCCTGATTAAAAAAATAGAACGTGTAAATAAATTATACACAAGATTTACATTACTTATTGAAATAATAAGAATAGAAGCACAACAGGATGAAAGAGTTTAATTAAACATTTAATCAGTAAAATAATTAACTAAGTCAATGCTGTAAAACAGCAGGGCAGGTGATGTGTAGTAGCTCCAGAATGTGGGTGCTCCTTGACACCTGTTCTGATCAAAGACATTTACATCTGCGCTAATGCTCTAAAGATATGTGTGCAGCAGGTGAAACTGCCTCCCGCATACGTTCACAGTCACTGTATCAGCAACAAGAAAGAGAGTGAAACAAATTGTGAAGGGAGGAGCAGTGAGAAGCTCAGAAAAGGCCAGTTCAGGGACCCAGCTTCTAGAAGCAAGGGGTGAGGAATTTCCCCACCTTAAGAAGCATTGAGACAACTATTGAGGACATTGATGATTTTTTCTAATTCTGCTTCTGTGTGGGTCTAAATATCATATGTCAATGCAGATATAGAAAATAACATTACATGAACATACGAGCAAATAGAGCAGAGAGGGTACAGACCATGTGCCGGCAAATATGATTAGTTTAGAATGGCATCATAGTTGGCACAGACGAGTAGGCCAATGGGCCTGTTCCTGTGCTTCACTGTTCGACATTCTATGCTCGACACCTCTGCTTTAAAAATATTCAAGGGCTTTGCTTCCTCTGCCCTTTCTGGAGGTAAAGTTCCAAGCACTTATGACTGTCTGAGAGAAAACAAAAGTGCCAACTCTCTATTTTAAATGAGAGACATCTGACCTTTAAGCAATGATCCCTAGTTCTATAACATTACTATGGGCCAGGAGTCACATGTAGGTAAGGTTGGCAGTTTCCTTTTCTGGAGGACATCAGTGTACCACATGGGTTTTCCCCTGATAAACTTTAATGGTTTCATGGCCATCATTAGACTTTTAAATACAGATTTTTATTTAATTCAAATTCAGCCTGATTCGAACCCAGGTCCCCAGAAAATTACCAGGGTCTCTGGAGGAACAGGCCAGTGATAATACCATTGGGTCATCACCTTCCCTCCTCACCTATTGCTGGGCCCTGTGGCACACAGCTTGTTGCATCTTGCTAATTTTAAAATGGTTCAGCTATGCCTTCTCTCTGCTTTCTGTTAGCCAACCAAACATATTTGCATACCAGTGATAATGGGAACTGCAGATGCTGGAGAATCCAAGATAATAAAATGTGAGGCTGGATGAACACAGCAGGCCCAGCAGAATCTCAGGAGCACAAAAGCTGATGTTTCGGGCCTAGACCCTTCATCAGAGAGGGGGATGGGGTGAGGGTTCTGGAATAAATAGGGAGAGGGGGGAGGCGGACCGAAGATGGAGAGAAAACAAGATAGGTGGAGAGGAGAGTATGGGTGGGGAGGAAGGGAGGGGATAGGTCAGTCCAGGGAGGACGGACAGGTCAAGGAGGTGGGATGAGGTTAGTAGGTAGGAGATGGAGGTGCGGCTTGGGGTGGGAGGAAGGGATGGGTGAGAGGAAGAACAGGCTAGGGAGGCAGAGACAGGTTGGACTGGTTTTGGGATGCAGTGGGTGGAGGGGAAGAGCTGGGCTGGTTGTGTGGTGCAGTGGGGGGAGGGGACGAACTGGGCTGGTTTTGGGATGCGGTGGGGGAAGGGGAGATTTTGAAGCTCTGCCTCCCTGACCTGTTCTTCCTCTCACCCATCCCTTCCTCCCACCCCAAGCCGCACCTCCATCTCCTACCTACTAACCTCATCCCACCTCCTTGACCTGTCCGTCTTCCCTGGACTGACCTATCCTCTCCCTACCTCCTCACCTATACTCTCTCCACCTATCTTCTTTACTCTCCATCTTCGGTCTGCCTCCCCCTCTCTCCCTATTTATTCCAGAACCCTCACCCCATCCCCCTCTCTGATGAAGGGTCTAGGCCCGAAACGTCAGCTTTTGTGCTCCTGAGATGCTGCTGGGCCTGCCGTGTTCATCCAGCCTCACATTTTACTGTATTTCCACACCAATTTGACATGCCCATTTTTCAAAAAAACATTTACTGCAGTAACGTTTGGCATGCCCCTTTGTGGAATGCCTGTTGGAAATCTGAGTACAATACACACACCAATTCCCCATTGTCCATAGCACATGTTGTTTCCTCCAAGAACTCCAATAGATTGCCTGGACATGATTTCCTTTTCACAAAACCACGTTGACTCTATCTGATTGCCTTGGACTTCTCTAGATGCCCTTCCAAACTTCTTTAATAATCATTTCTAACATTTTCCTTACAATGGATGCTAAGCTAACTGGCTTTTAATTCATGTAAGTTATGAAGAAGAATCATACTAGAAACATTACCTGAAACATTAACTCTATTTCTCTCCACTGATGTTGCTCGACCTGCTGAATTTCTCCAATTTGTGTCTGCTTGCTTTGACCTCTAATTTACTGCTTTCTGTCTCTTTCTCCTTTTGAATAAAGAAGTTTCATTTGATTTCAATTTGGTTTCAATTTAATTAAGCAATCCCCAAACCTAGGCAATTTTGGAAAAATAAAAAATGCAACAGCCGTCTCACTAACCATTTCTTTTAAGACCCTACGGTGAAATCTATCAGGACCCAACTACTTGTTAGCCTGCAGTTGCAACAATTTACTTAGTATCACTTTTTTGATGATTGTAATGTTTCAAAATTCTTTTGTTTTTGCTTCCATTCCCTGATTTATTGCTTCTTCTGTGATGTCCCTTATATTCTCTACAGTGAAGACTGATGTAAAATACCCATTCAATCCATCTGCCACCATTATATTTTGACTATCCATTCCTTAGATTCAAGCAATTGTCACATGGTAAACTCTTATTTTCCTCTTTCAAACATTTTTAGAAGCTTTTAAAATTTGTTTATATATTTCTGGCAAACTTTTTTGGTGCTTAATTTCTCTCTTCTTAGTAATTCTTTGTAAATATAGAAATAGAGAGGTTTTGCCGAAGATGTACAAGGCATTATTTGGACTACAGCTGGAATATCATGAACCAGTTTTGAGTTCCTTGTCCAAAGAAAGATATGTTGATATTGGAGACAGTTCAGCAAAAAGTTCACTAGACCAGGTATGGAGTAACTGTCTTATAAGGAGATGATTGTGTTTGTACTTGCTGGAATGCAGAAGAATGAGAGGAAAACTGATTCACACAGTTATGATTCTGAGGGGGCAGGGTAGACACTATAAGGTTGACTCCACTTGCGAGAGAGTCTAGGATTGGAAGGGATCATCTCAGAATAAGCAGTTGCTCATTTAAAGCAATGGCGAGGAAGAATTTCTTCTGTCAAGAGGACAGTGAATCTATGGAAATCTTTACCATAGAGGGCTGTTGAGACTGAAGCAACAAGCATAGGCAACGCTCAGGTCAACAGAGTTTTAATTAGCTAGAAAATCAAGGATTTTTGGGAAAAGGCAGGAAACTGGAGTTGACAATTATCAGGTTAACCATGACTGCGTTGAATGGCAGAGCAGTCGTGATGGGCTGAATGGCCTGAATGGTCTTCTGGTCATACAGTTCAGCTGTTGCTGGCTATGAAACCATCAGAATAGGGGAATTCAGTGATGGTACTATTATTGAATGTCAAGGGGTGATGGTTAGATTCTCTCTTGTTCAATATGGTCATTGCCTGGCCTTTGTGCGCACAAATGTTACATGTCACTTATCAGGCCCTAGCCTGGGTATTGTCCAGGTCTTTCTGCATTTGGTCATGGCCTGTTTAAGTATTGAAGAGTTGCGAATGATGCTAAAGATTGTGCAATCATCAGCGACCATCCCCACTTTTGACTTGATGATGGAGGGAAGGTCATTGATGAAGCAGCTGAAGATGGTTGGACCAAAGACATTATCCTAGGGATCTCTTGATCTCCAACAATCACAACCAATCTCCTTTGTGTTGGGTATGAAGTAACCAATAGATTAGATCAAAAGAGCTTTGTAAATGCAATTTGCTATTGTTGACATTCAGATCATTTATAGTTTCTAAGGTTTCTGAGTAGATTTGTAGCTAGGGTTGTGGATGTTGTGGTCGGTTGGCTTGACCACAACATCATTTATAGTTTCCCAGGCAGGCAGAGAAAACCATTTATTTTGCTATTGTTCAGGAAGGACGTTTTCTTTGCACTTATTATTTAAAGTACAAGGTTCATGTGAATGTTTCAAACAAATGCTCATCATGTCCTCACCACAGAGTATAAGATTACTAGAAACTCTCTGACAAGATTAAGTTCCAATCACTTTAATGTTTAGTTTCCAGTTGAAAATATTAAGTTGTAGACTTTGTTATAGACCAGGCCCAAACCCCTCAAAGTATATTAAGAAGGTCGCCAGCCCTTAGGATTTTCTTATTTTAAAGGAAAGTGCCAGGTGTTGCATTCCACATGCAATCCAATTGGTCCAACTACCAGGCTTGAAGCAAAACATTCTTTATTCATACAGCATAGTTGAAATACAGCAAAAGAAAGAAGAATTGGAATAATGTAACTCTACTGGAAAACTTAACAGAATACTAAATTATTTAACTACAAAACAGTAACTGTTCCAATGCAGTAACATCCCATAAACACACACTTGGCAAAGACATATGCAGTAAAATAGATTGCCTTACAAGCAATTCTCCAGTCCAAGAGGGAAATAAAAAGTCAAGAGGAAATGTTGAGAGAGAGAAAACAATAGGGAAAAATTTACTGCAGCTTTCAAACTCAGTTTCAAGGCCCCAGTAACTGCTACTGAAAAACTAAATTGAAAATTTCTGGTTCTGTTGTGGCTTGCCTCACCCACTTATGCTGCTTCTATTGTTCTGAATTTCCCAAAATTTCCCCAAAGCCTCACAAACTATTTACTTTATGGACTTTGGGGCAGACTACTTGTCACCTCTACCACAACCTATCTTCATAAAAAAAGGACCAAATACTCCTCTTAAGGCTGTAATACCATCACAATTTTAGTAACATCAGGCCTATAATGACACTGTTGCAGAAATTGTTCTTCTACATAGTAATAAAATAAAACTCTTAACAAATAATCTAAAGTTGAACTTTGGACTTATGTGATGTAACAATGTAGCAAAGCATGCGATAGCAAAAATTGCCGATGCTTAAGTCTAAGATAACACAGTGGGGAGCTGGATGAAAACAGCAGGCCAGGCAGCATCAGAGGAGTAGGAAAGCTGACATTTTGGGTCAGGACCCTTCTTCAGAAATTGGGGATGGGGAAGGGAACTGGGAAATAAATAGAGAGGTGGGGTGGGACTGGGGAAGGTAGGTGGGATGGTGATGGGTGAGTGTAGGCCGGTAGTTCCTGGTTTGCTTCAGTATGTGTCTGAGGAGCTACAGGGCCAAAGAGATCACCAGGGGCTTTCAGTGGGAGAGAGGTCCACTGAGGTCCTTCCAGAAGAAGAAGGATAACTTCTTCAAGGTGGGCATCCCTAGAAGAGGCTTCGCAGTGGGGCTAAAACTCACTCAGAGGTAGTAAGAACTGCTGATGCTGGAGTCAGGGAGAACACAGAGTGGAGCTGGAGGATCACGGCAGGCCAGGCAGCATCAGAGGAACAGGCAAGTTGACATTTCAGGTTGGGAACCTTCTTCAGAAATGGGAGAGGGGGAAGCGGGCTGTGAAATAAATAGAGAGAGGAGGGGTGGGTCTGGGGAAGAAGGGTGGGATGCTGATAGGTGAGTGCAAGTTCGCAGTACAAGTGACCTTTTAAAAACTGATTTAGGCCCATTTAGAATGACATGAGTTTGATGGCTATAAGGAAGTTACTAAATTTAATCCTTATCATGGAGCCCTGGCCAAGACTATTTGAAGATTTCCAAAGAGCCATGAGACTTAAAATATTAACACTATTTTTGTCTCCCTAGATGCTGACAATGCTAATTTGTTTCTTCAGCATTCTGCTTTCATTTCGGATTTCAAACATCCATAATATTTTGCTTTTATTTGAAGTTCAAGTTGTTCCTTCTTCAGGCCACTGCAATTTCATTAACAATTATCATGTTGTTAAAAGAGTATTTAGTCTCTTTGCTTTCAAACTTAACTGTCTGTGGTGAGCTTGATGAACAATTAATGCGCAGAAACAGGGAGCAATTTGAAATAATCGGGTGACTCAGATCGAAATTTATTCTGTCCCGAAGCTAATCATGAAACCGTGTAAACAGATCAATGAAATCTAGAGATTTGAACTTATATGGTACATTTCTTAATCCTTTGGCCATTTAGTTTGAAAATTAGTAACAGCGTGTACGGCCTTATATGTCTTCAAAATCTGGCTCATTGATTCAGCACCCTCACTGAAATGCTACTATTTACTCAACGACTTATTCAGGGAAATTATTACACAACGCTGGGGAGTATGGGATTTGAACACAGGCTCAGAGATAGGAGCACTACCACTGCACCACAAGAGCCCATTTTCTGGGCCATCCAATCTCAGTTATTTACTGCTCGCTGTGTGGAATTGACATGTTACCCAAAGGAAACGTTTCTACCCATTAGGGGGAAAATGTAGGGTCTTGATGTTTCTGCTCTCTGACGCTAGTCACCAATATGTTCGATGCTGCTGGTAAAATGTGGCCTTTTTATGAAAGTGTTTCATTTTAAAAACATGTAAATCTGAGACTTGGAAGAATTTTGTTCGCAGATGGGTTAGAATGCGTGGGGTAATTCAGATTTATGAATGCAGTAAAATAGGCGACCAACACTCATAAAGCACTATTGCATAGAAAGAATTAAAAATGAAAGAATTTTGTTGCTATAATTGGATAATAGCAGAACAGGCAGAAAACAATTTGGGTCTGAGTGAGTATTTTCACGAAGTGCGATTGACTGCATGGTTTGAAGTGTTCTGATCAATGACCTGCTTCTGTTAAGAATTCTTGTTCAGCACTGCAGTAGTTTGTAAGGAGTTACTGTATTAGGTGTGAGAGTGCTTGAGGGCTAATGAGCAAGATGATGTGTGAAAAGTAATTAATGCAGAGTGAGCCCCCAGCAGACAGTTTGTGGATTGGGCCTCAGCTACAATTATTGACCTCAATTGTTAAACACCAACCGAACAAAAGAAAAATTGATCCAAAGACAGCTCAGCGAGTTTTCTCCTCGCGAGTTTTGAGAAGATTTGTAGCTCAGGTTGAAGTTCTGGATGTGAGTTTGCTCGCTGAGCTGGAAGGTTAGTTTTCAGACGTTTCGTCACCATTCTAGGTAACATCATCAGTGAGCCTCCGACGAAGCGCTGGTGTTATCTTCCGCTTTCTATTTATCTGGTTAGGTTTCCTTGGGTTGGTGATGTCATTTCTTGTTCTTTTTCTCAGGGGATGGTAGATTGGCTCCAAGTCAATGTGTTTGTTGATGGAGTTCCAGTTGGAATGCCATGCTTCTAGGAATTCTCGTGCGTGTCTCCGTTTGGCTTGTCCTAGGATGGATGTGTTGTCCCAATCAAAGTGGTGTCCTTCCTCATCTATACGTAAGGATACTAGTGATAGTGGGTCATGTCGTTTTGTGGCTAGTTGATGTTCATGTATCCTGGTGGCTAGCTTCCTGCCAGTTTGTCCAATGTAGTGTTTGTCACAGTTCTTGCAAGGTATTTTGTAGATGATGTTCATTTTATTTGTTGCCTGCATAGGGTCTTTTAAGTTCATTAGCTGCTGTTTTAGTGTGTTGGTGGGTTTGTGGGCTACCCTGATGCCAAGGGGTCCGAGTAGTCTGGCAGTCATTTTGGAAATGTCTTTGATGTAGGGGAGCGTGGTTATGGTTTCTGAGCCTGTTTTGTCTGTTTGTTTGGGTTTGTTGCTGAGAAATAGGCGGACTGTGTTCATAGGGCACCCATTCTTTTTGAATACGTATTCAAAAAGAATGGGTACCCTATGAACACAGTCCGCTGATTTCTCAGCAACAAACCCAAACAAACAGACAAAACAGGCTCAGAAACCATAACCACGCTCCCCTACATCAAAGACATTTCCAAAATGACTGCCAGACTACTCGGACCCCTTGGCATCAGGGTAGCCCACAAACCCACCAACACACTAAAACAGCAGCTAATGAACTTAAAAGACCCTATACAGACAACAAATAAAACGAACGTCATCTACAAAATACCTTGCAAGAACTGTGACAAACACTACATTGGACAAACTGGCAGGAGGCTAGCCACCAGGATACATGAACATCAACTAGCCACAAAATGACATGACCCACTATCACTAGTATCCTTACATACAGATAAGGAAGGACACCACTTTGATTGGGACAACACATCCATCCTAGGACAAGCCAAACGGAGACACGCACGAGAATTCCTAGAAGCATGGCATTCCAACTGGAATTCCATCAACAAACACATTGACTGGGAGCCAATCTACCATCCCCTGAGAAAAAGAACAAGAAATGACATCACCAACCCAAGGAATCCTAACCAGGTAAATAGAAAGCGGGACATAACACCAGCGCTTCATCGGATGCTCACTGATAATGTTACTTAGAATGGTGACGAAACGTCTGAAAACTAACCTTCCAGCTCAGCGAGCAAACTCACATCCAGTTTTCTCCTCCATTGGTAGAAATCATTTAAGAGGGTGGGGTTTCTCATTTGTCAGGACCCTCAGACCAATCGTTTGGGATAGTGAGCCCCAAGCCAGCAACAACATCTGTCTTGTCTGTCTTATCCTATTGTGACCACCCTCCCTACTCCTGCCTTGCTTCTATACTCCTTCCATTGTTTCATTGTGTCAATCAGAGGGCTTCTCTTCAGTTTGTTCTGTCTCTATCTTTAGTTTTCCTGCCCCCATACTTGGCTTGACAGTTGTGAGGCCTCTAATGTCTTTTAATTTTGATGAAAGCTCACTTGGTTGGAACATTGGCCCATGTTTTTCAGCAATCAGGGTTGAAATTGAAGATGAGTAGGCTGGTAATATGGTGACATTGGCCTCGTTTTGATGTGATGCCAAAACACTGACTCTGAGACATTTCCAGAGAGGCAAAATCAAGTCACCCGCGGCTACCCAGAAATGGTGAGGAGCCAATTTAGGTCAAAATTAATGTAACAACAGGGCTTGTTTAGGCCTACTTTCCCATGCCAGCTGGGATTTTCAATCAGTATGTGGAAAGTGCTCACCCTCCTGGATCATGCGCAGGGAAATCTAATGCGTTCAGGTCAGGAAAAGTGTGATCCAGCAAGTGAAATGGGTAGGGCTGAGTCTGAACCCACTAGGGATCACCACAAGCACTCTCTCACTTACCCTCCCTCCCCCACATGTGTTACATCCTCTGGGCCAAAACAGTAGCAAGTATGGGAGCCTCCTCCGCTATCTCAGTCAGGGGACAGCGGCCATTTTCGAAATGAAGGAGACTCATTTACTACGTCCATCCACACCGATCCATCTGCAGATTGACAGCCTCCACCTCAGCCAGCTCTGAGGGTTGAGGAGAGACCTCCCATCTCCTCAGGAATGAGATGCCTCAGCTCAACCCTCCAGTCTTGTTCATTGCTCCTAATTGGATGGTAATAATACCCCAGCCACCCACCAATTCCCTGAACTTTAACTGATCAGTCCCTTCAAAAACAGTAACTATGTCTGAAACAGGTTATATGGGCTCAGTCTCCAGGACAGTTCCTCATGCTGCTCCCCTAACTCTGGAGTGAACTATCAGATCAATAACTCTATAACTCTCTCCGGTTATGTACGAGCTACATTTTCTATTGTTATTTTAGATTTTTCAGCATTCATAATGTTTTACTTTCACTACAAGATCATCTTATTGCTTTCGGAAGCCTTAAAAAGAGATTTCTGGAATTCAGAAGCATATGTTCTATGAAAATAAAGAATGATGGATGTCACAATCTTCAATAGATATAATGTAACTGTGTAGGAATGCTAGTTTTACAATGATTTATATTGACCTAACAGCAGAGAACATCCATTCAAGCAATTTGTTCTCACAGCCAATTTAATCTTGTATTGGAATCATGCAACATTGATAGTGTTAGCAGTCTGCCCAGACTAGATTGTGATCCCTTTAGAGGAATCAAATTACACACACATCATATCAGGAGAGAATATTTCTTCCAAAACTCTTACAAACTGTTGTACAGTGCAAAAACTGTAAGGGCTCTCGAGAGGATGCTTTCACCTTTGAAGATAAATTGCATCTCCCTGATTGAAGGACTGTACTTCTTTATCTTTTCTTTTGCTTTGCAGCTTCGGTATATTTCTTTACCTATAAATAAATACAGTTTTGACATTTAACCTGCACATATTTCCAAGACAATCTGATATTTATCAGTCTCCATTGGGGATCTGTCATGATTCATCCTCTGGAGCATTCATTCAGGTACATTTATTAATCCTGTAACAAAGGGACGGAACTCGAGCACAGATGTCAAGAAAATCAATCTTCTCCCTGACCTTGAGTATACATCACAATGTTAAAAATTTGTTGAAGATTGGCCACTCCCTTATTTACACTCTCATTATCTACCATCTATAAATTTGCACCATGAAAAGGTAGTGTCAAATGATCTTGCAACATATCCCAGTATATGATTAACATTGTTGATAATAGTGTTAAAGTATCTAGAGATGTTTCATTGAATAGTTAATGACCCCTCAAAACCTTTTTATTTCAAGTTTGTTAATAGCCAACTCTACATTGTATATACACCTCACGCTTCATGTTCCAATGTACAGAAGCTTACATTTATCTACATTAGAATTGACAGATAGAATTGTTTTCACACTGATAAAAGGCTGTAATGAGATTTATTGGACTAAGTAGATTGGAATTTAATTGGAAGTGCTCTGTAGCACATCAACAGTTATCCATCTTTTTGTTCCAGTGAATTCTAATAGCCTGTAACCATGACAGCCTTTCCTTAGATACTATAATATTATATTCTGAAGAGGACGAATGAGAAATTAAATAGGGAAGATGGAGGAAATGCACAGGAGTCTGATCAGAATCAGAGAGAATGGTTAACATTTCTGCCATGGTATACAGTTTTCCAAAGGCCTTAATGCACCGGGGGAGAAGAGTCTCAAGAAATAACGAGTGCAATCTTCAAATTGACTATCCTGTTATCACTGATGTGACCACACTGAGAGTGTGGCATAGAAATATATCTAGGACTGTATTGTAGAACTACAAAGCAGTGCATAAGCACCCCATCCACTATTTGCACCCATTAACTTTCAATGGCACTTGGATGGCATATATTGGATTGCACTAACAAGGGATACAACCCTCAGCCTGTTCCATGATGCCATCCCCCACCTTGCTACATTTTTCCATAACGGTCCCCCTTTTGATGAGACCATCATCTCTGCACAAGCCTCAACATGAGCAATTTGTCTTCTGTTCTTGCAAGCATTATGTCAAGAGTGAAAAATTCAATTGACCCCTGATGGGCAGATTGACAAAGAGAGATAAACATTTCATCATAATTAAGTGCCTGTCAATTTAAAGCATCAGCTGTTTAATAAAAGGGGCAAGAGTTGAACATTGACATCTTGAGATTTAATTAAAACAAAACGATTAGAGTAACTGATGAGTGTGACGGTTTTTTAGAATAAGTGATCTGTGTAATCACTTTGTTAGTTTAAAAATTTTATGTTCCGAGTGAGAGGAAGTTTGAGATTTATTAATGGCACTCTCTCAAGTAATTTCAAAGTCAGCAAATGCACATGCTGAATGCTTATCATTAGTAGAGTACAAATATCTACAATTAGGAGACAGAGAGCAATGATCACTGAAGCGACTCATTCTCATCTTCTTCAAAAGCAGCTCCCAAATCCTCAAAATCCTCCCACTGATAATGACAAGGTAATGACCACATTTTTCCCTTTAAATCACTCATCGTTATAATTTGGAACTGTATCGCTGGTTTTACAGTCAGAAGTCACACAACACCAGATTATGGTTCAATATATTTTTTTTTAAATCATAAGCTTTCAGTGTTGCTCCTTCATCAGGTGAAGTGCTTCGAAAGCTTGTGATTTTAAATAAACCATTTGGACTGTAACCCAGTGTCATGTGACTTCTGGTTTAGTCCATTCCAGTCCAACACCGGCACCTCCACATCATGGCCATTTCTTCAGAGTCACTGGAGTAAAAAATCCAGGAACACACCCTTCCTAATCATTTATTTTGTGGTTGTATGCCCTCAGCTAAGTGTTTGGATTAAGGACGGACTGGTCGTGGAAAAGGCAATGTTGAGGCTACATTACGCTCTGATTAGACTGCATTTGGAATTTTGCGAGCAGTTTGTGAACCTGTAAGAGCTGTCCTTGGAAGTGGAGGTTCACAGGAGTGACCCTGGGAATTAAGGGCTTGTCATATGATGAGCGGTTTTAGATGCTGGGACAGTGCTTCGTGGAGATTAGAAGGACGAGGGGAGATCACATTGAAACTTGCAGAATACTGAAAGGCCTGAATGGAGTGGCCATGGAGAAGGTGGTTCCACTAGTTGGAGACACTGGAACCAACTGGTACAGCCTCAGAATAAAGGGTCAACCCTTTTGAAGTGGCTGAATAGTGGAGTAGACTTGATGGGCCAAATGGACTAATTCTACTTGTTTATTTAATGGTCTTAAAGTCCAGAAATGTCCTTAGGTTTGGACTTCTGTATTGCTTTGTTTATTACATACTAAGGGTCAGCCATAAATGGTATTTTAGATATGCCAAACTCCAATCTTACTGTTACATTCTTGAAATAACATCATCTACATGTACTTCTCTTGCAAGGTCTAATTAAGTCCTTCCATACAGTACTATTTATATCCATTAAGAGCATTTCATGACATTATTGTAATGTTTCATCCTCCTAAATTCTTACACAATACTGGATATGCCTACACCTCAAGGTGTTCAAGCAATTCAAGCAGCCAACGCAGCACATCCTGGAGAAACTCAACAGGTCTGGCAGCATTTGTAGGGAGAGAGAGAGACACAGAGAGAGAGAGAGAGAGAGAGAGAGAGAGAGAGAGAGAGCATTAACATTTCATGTTTGGTAATTTGCCTCATAGCAAGTGGGTGTGATGTGTTGTTGTGCTTGGGAATCAGGCTGCTGCCCTTCTCAAGAGAGAGTTGCAGCTGAACAGATGAGCAGCGGACTGGAGATGCTGGAGAGTAGGGGAGTCACAGGGAGGTGCGTGGAGTGGTTCTGGTGGTCAAGCGCTGAACCCGGTAAAGATGGAAGATGTGCCTAGCTCACACTTTTGACTCTGAGGGACCTTCAGTGAATATCTCGCTGATCTTTGTTGTCATATTCACCAAGGACTGTTGCATTTACCATCTGTATAAAGGAGCAGGGCAGAGCACCAGGGATAGAATAAGCAAGCTGCGTCATTGCTACCTAAAGCTTCCTAGGAACCCATCATTTCTGCTGTCCCTGAACCTTACTTGAAGAAATAAACCTTGGGAGACATAGTCACCTGAGTTCTCGGATCAGCAAGCCATGAAAGAGAAGGCAAGGGAGTATAATTGATTTTGGTTGAGGTCCACCTATACTCATAACAGGCAACTTGCTCCCTTGTTTAACACGGCCACATTTCCTCTCCAACCTAGCCCCTCCCAAAGCACCCCCATTGCCCTTCATAAGGATCTGATCCTACCAAAACCCACAAAGTCCATGCCTTGGTAGTGCCCTCATTTCCTTTGGGGGTTGGCTGTCTTTCCAACAGTTTCCACCATGCAAGCCTAGCCCTGCTGGGACGATGGAGTGGTGACTGATTGGGTTGGCCAGCAGCTTACCTCAGAGACAAACTTCCTCCCTGGAGTTCAGGCAAGGGGTGTGGGTTGGGGCTTTATCTAATCCTGAGCCCATTAACACCTCCTTACCCCCTCGAGATGAAAGTGTCTGTGGGCAGGTGATGGGTGGGACACAGACTGGCATTTTAGTTCAGACGTGAATGGTGAAGCATCTTGTAAAATTCAGAGATAGCAGGAACTGTAGATGCTGGAGAATCTGAGATAACAAGGCATAGAGCTGGATGAACACAGCAGGCCAAGCAGCATCAGAGGAGCAGGAAAGCAAATGTTTGGGGCCTAGACCCTTCTTCCAGCTCTACGCCTTGTTAGCTCTTGTAAGATTCAGCCTTACCTTTCATAAGCGCAATCACACAGACTTAGAATTAGAGGGGGTAAATTTAGAATGGAAATGAAGAGACATTTCTTCAGCCAGAGCGTGGTGGGCCTGTAGAATTCATTGCCACAGAATGCATTGGAGGCGGGGATGTCAAATGTCTTCGAGGCAGAGAATGATAATTTCTCGATCTCGCAAGGAATTAAGGGCTACGGGGAGAGTGCGTGTAAGTGGAGTTGAAATGCCCATCAGTCATGATTAAATGGCAGAGTGGACTCAATGGGCTGAGTGGCCTTTCTGCCACTCCGATGTTTTATGGTCTTATGGTCTAAGGAACAAGAGGAGGACACTTAACCCTCTGACCCTGCTCCATCATTCAATAAAATGATGGCCGAGCTGATTTTAACCTCAATTCTACATTGCTGTATATCCCCGATAATCTTACATCCCTTTGATAATCAGACGTATCTGCCTCTGTTTTAAAAATATTTAAAGGTTCTTCATCCAATGCCTTTTGAGGAAAGGATTTCCAAAGACTCATAATCCTCTGAGAGACGGAAAATAAAAGCAAACTGTTTATCCCATCAACCCTGATCCATCAAACAATATCAGTGACATGGGCAGAGAGTGTCAGAGTAGAAAGGCTGTTCATCTCACTTTAAAAGACTACAAGTCTGAAAGAAACTGCACTCCCTCAGGACTATGGTCAAGTCGCACTCAACATCATCCACTTAACATTCAGGATGAGGCAAAGAACTGATTCTGAGAACCAGCTCTGGTTGGTCCACTCAGATTGGATAGCAACCAAAAGCTGGCATTAATCTGACAATCAGATTTCCCTCAATACCATCGCAGCAACAAGATTAAACACCATTACAATTTTACCCAATGGTGACTGCTTCCAATTAGTTAATCTTTTCTTTTGTGGAGTTAGGATACAAACCCAGATGAAAGCCAAAGCAATGATGAAAATTTTTGCACTAACACAACAAAGAATTGGTTTACAGGAAAGGCCCGAGAGCCTTGGGGCAGAGCAAAGAATAACTTCATATTAATTGTATTTACTTTCCATAGACTATGAACCGGGGAAGCTGCCAGACAATTAGAGATTGGTTATTGTCACCTAATGAATAAAAGGCGGACAGTTGCAAGTTTTTAAAAAATAATTGCCCTGTTATCACTTTTAGTGCTATCTGTTCGTTCATCTGCCAGACAATCTCTGGTAGCAATGAGAAAGATGAGAAAAGCGAATCGCGGGTACATCTGTTACACTGTGCATCTTGCACCAACTTCCCCATCGAGACTGATTTCCCCATTCAGGCTTGAAATGAAACACTGCGAACATTGCGAAATCAGGTCAGGTAATTACATTTATGTAACACCTTTACCACGTATGGAGCTTTGGAGATGCTCTATTTATAATATGCAGGATCCCATGTGCTTTATTACCTGCATTGTTCACCTGCACAGACTACACAACCAAGCCTGGTCTGTCTGGGTGGAACCTCAGAGGGACTTGAGCATAGAAGCCCCAGTTCATAGAATCCCTACAGTGTGGAAACAGGCCCTTCAGCCCAACAAGCTTACACCGACCCTCAGAGCATCCCACTCAGATTCATTCCCCTATAACCCACCTAATCAACACATCCCTGAACACAACAGGAAATTTAGCATGGCCAATCACCTAGCCTGCACGTCTTTGGACCGTGGGAGGAAACCCACACAGACAAACTGTGCTGCAGGCAATGTGAACGATTGTAGCAGAATGGCACGAGGTAGTCTGAAATGCCCATCTTGACACCGGGAGCAGTCTTTTGTGATTTCTGCATGTGGCATGAGGAGATTCTTACTCATCTGGTCAATGACGGGAGAGTATCACCTGTTCCTTACCTTGTTGTCAGCCCAAACCCCCCTCATTAACATTCAGCTTCTACAAACTGTAGAGGCCTCGATATGAAACCCAGAGTGGCTACCTGGCAAATTCAGCCTGCTACTGCCTCAGAGCGTGGTCCTTGTCACATGCAACCACCAGCTGCAAGGGAATCAGGGCTGGGAACTAAATACTCGAGAATACATATCCAGTCGAAAGGTCAGGCAGATGGGCAGAAGGGACAGGTTTCGCTTGTGAGTAAGAAATGAAAGTAAATCAATAGCAAGATATGTATTCGAGTCAAAAGATGTAGCATCTGTGTGGGGGGAATTGAGCAAGCGCAAAGGGAAAAAGATCCTGATGGGAGCTGTATACAGGCCTCCTAGCAGTGGTCAAGATGTGGGGAATAAAATAATTCAATGGATAGAAAAGGCCATGAAGGAAAGGCTCTGTTATAATAATCATGGGCGATTTCAATATGCAGGTGGACAGGGAAAATTAGGCTAGCAGTGGATCTCGAGAAAAGGAACTTGTGAAATGTCTATGAGGCCGATATTTGGAGCAGCTTCCCACTCGGGAAGAGGCAGTTTCGGCTTTAATGATGTGTAGTTGGGCAGACATGACTTGGGAGTTGAAGGTGAAGGAAACCCTGGGGGCCAGTGACCATAACAGGATAAAATTTACCCTGCAATTTGAGAGGGCAAAGTTGGAATTAAATGTAATGGCATTACAATTGAGTAAAGATAACTACAAACTCATGAGGGTGGGGGCTGGCCAGATGTGATTGGAAAGCAAACTTAGCCAGGAAGATGGTGGAAAAGCAATGGCAGGAGTTTCTGGAGGTAATTTGAGGAACACAGCAGAAATTCATCCCAAGGAAAAGAAGAAACATACTAAGGGGATGATGAAGCAAGGGAAGGCAAGTGCAGCATAAAAGAGAAAGTGTATAATGTGGCAAAAATTAGAAGCTAGAGGATTGTAAGTCAGGAGATTGTGGGAGAGTAAGCCAAGGACAGCCTTCTGATAGCAATTCAGGGGATTGTCCGTAGTCAAGCAGCTAATCTGGATGATCTCAGACGGAGGGGTCTGGCCTCTGACTCAGGTCAAGGTATGGGTACGTCTTGGCCAGGGATACCTCGTCAGGCCACTCGAGCGTGTGGGCGAGTCCTTCAGGGCTCCCCATAGAAGTTAACAGGAAAGGAGCTGGAAATGTGGAGCAGGGCAGTTTGTTTTGCCAGGAAGGGGACCCAACAGGAATGACAGTATTCAGCACCAGAAGTTGTGGGATTGATAAGGCTACAGTAGTGAATGGGGATAACAGTAGCAACAATTGGGGGAATATAATACAGGTGGGGATGGAGCCAGTAAAGGTGAGTGTAGGTAGGGAGTTGGGATGGGGGTTGGATAGTTAAGGGAAGCATTAGCTCATTCCCACCCCCGACTTCATCCCAAAACTAGCCCAGCTCATCCCCGCCTCTTTGACCTGTACGTCTTTTCTCCCAACTATCAGCTCCTCTCACCTCAAACACCACCTCCTACCTACCAGCCTCATTCCTGCCTCCTTGACCTGTCCATCTCCTCTCCACCTATCTGCTCCTTTATCCAGCTTCCATCTGCCTCCCCCTCACTCCCTATTTATTTCAGAGTCCCCTTCCCCTCTCCCATTTCTGAAGAAGGGTCCAGGCCCAAAACGTCAGCTTTTCTGCTCCTCTGATGCTACTTGGCCTGTTGTGTTCATCCAGTTCTACACCTTGTTATCTCAGGCTCTCCAGCATTGGCAGTTCCTGCTATGTCTAATAAGGAATGCTATTAGACTGATATCACTTACTGTGGGGTGGACTGAATACAAAAGTAGGAGGGTCATACCAGGCTTTGGTGAAACTATGCCTGGAGTACAGTTCTTGTCTCCTTACTTTAGGGCTGAAGTAAATAATTTAGAAGCAATACAGAGAAGGTTCACTCAACAAGTATCTGGAATAGATGTGTTATTGAGTCATAGAGTCACAAAGCACAGAAAAATCGCTTCAGTCCAACCAGTCCATGTCGACGATAATCCCAAACTAGCCTACATTTAGCCGATATCCCTCCAATCCTTTCCTATTCATGTACTTATCTAAATATCTTTTATATGTTGTAACTACAGAACATCTGTTACTTCCTCCAGAAGTTCATTCCACACACAAACCACCCTCTGTGTAAAAATTGCTTGTCATATCTTTATAAAATCTTTCTCACATCACCTTAAAAATATGCCCCATAGTCTTGAAATTCCTCACCCTAGGGAAATGACATCTGCCATTCACCTTATCTATACTCTTCATTATTTTGTAAACACCTATAAGATCACGTCTCAACCTCTGACGTTCCAGTGAAAGAAGTCCCAGCCTATCCAGGCTTTATACCCCAAAATGTGCACACTCAGTAACGTCCTGGTGAATCTCTTCTGAACCCTCTTTAGCTTAATTACATCCTTTCGATAACAGGGTGACCAGAACTCTAGAAGTGGCGTCACCAACGCTCTGTACAACCTCAGTATAATGTCCCAACTCTTACATCCAAAGGTCTGAGCAATGAAAGCAAGCGTGCTAAATGCCTTCTCAACCACTTTATCTATTTGTGATGTAAACTTCAAAGAATTACGCACCTGTTTTAGGAGGAAAGGTTGGACAGGCTTGGCTCATATCTATTGGTGTTTAGAAGATTAAGGGGTGGCTTAATTGAAATGTATAAAAGTCCTGACGGGGTTTGACAGGGTGGATGTGGAGAGGTGGTTTCCTTTAGTGTGAGACCATATAGAACTTGGACATCCGTACTGTCCAAAAATAAAGGTTTGCTCATTTCAAACATGTGTCTTTGAAATTTTCTCAAAAAGTGGTCAAAGTAGAGCTTTTTAATTTTTCTTTAAGGTAGCTAAATTGGTAGCAGGCCAAGCAGTGAAGAATTGACAGGGGAGGGATAAGTGAGAATGTGGAGGAATCGTATCAGCAGTGAAAGGCATAACAGACTTGAGGGCCAAGTGGCCTACTTAAGCTGCAGATTCACACGTCTCTCCTTCACCTCCCCTTCAGGCCATAGCTCAGGTCGTAACGTCGAAAATAAATTCTCATCCCGTCTTTGGTTCTTTCGCCACTTTCTCAATTTTGTTTTTTTTTGCTAAATACCAACCTGCCTGAATGTGAAAATGTTTTCTTCTTTATTTTTTTTTCTCTGACTGTCCTTCGTGATTTTGATCGTATTCATTATAACAGCCTTTAACATTCTCTTTTCCTTCTCAAGACTGCCTCAAGAGCCAAACTACGAGCTGAGGGAAAATCACAGATCTGATTTGAAGTGACTCTAAACCCACAGCAATGTTTTTGATTCTTACCTGCCCTGTGGGCAAATAGGGATGAACAATAAGCGCTGGCTTAGCTAGTGAAGCCTCCAGTCCATAAACGAATAAGAAAAAATGTTATGGTTAAAAAAAAAGTAGAGTAGACAAGGAACTCCCTTCTCTCTTCTTCGAACCGGCAGGAATCTGTTTCATCAATATGACCCATCCTTCAGATTGCTCAGCTTCTCTATTCAGTATCATGACTGATTTGACTTTGCCTCCAGCCCCATATTCTCATCAGTTCTGAGGAAGGGTTACTAGACCCGAAACGTTAACTCTATTATCTCCATCACAGATGCTGCCAGACCAGCTTAGCTTTTCCAGCAACTTTGTTCATGTGTCCAAATTCTCACTGATTTCCTCCAACTCTCACATTAGTTAAGAATCTATCTTAATATTCAATAACATCCAAAACCACCGCTCTCTGACAAAAAGAGATCCGAAGGCTCACAATCTGAGAGAAAATAAGATTCGCCTCAACTCTGCCTTAAATGAAACTGTGTCCCTGAGTTCTAATCTCTTCTACAAAGAGGCAATATAGTTTCAGTATTAACCCTGTAAAGTCCCCTTGGGATCCTTTACATCTCAATAAAATTAACTCTTATTAGACTAAACTCTAATAGATGCAGGGCCTGGTTAGCTTATCTTTCCCTGTTAGATAACATCCCTCATCCTCAGTTGTGTTCTCCCTACTGGTTGCTATGCAGAATTCCAATATCTATGCCAGAATCTATTCAGAATCAGGTGACAATGCATCAAAATTGCAATTGGCTTTAGCTCCAAGAAGCTTAGAGAAACATTGCGAGCCCTGGATAAAGTTACCCTCATCTGTCCCACAATAACAGAGGCCCCCAACTTGGCTTATGTTTATTTTACCAGGAAAGAGAAGTGATTGCAATGTGGACCTTAGTTACAATTTTTCAGAACTCCTGAGGCTCTGAGGAAGGATCATTAGATACGAAGCGTTAGCCCTAATTTCTCTCCACAAAGGCTGGCATTTTTTTCCATCAATTTCCGTTGTTGTTTCTGATTTCCAGCATCTTCAGTCCTCTTGGCTTTTCGTCTCAATCTGTGCGTTAATTCCAGGTTGGGATTGGCAGGACAAATAAAACGTGTCCTTCAGCATGAAGGTAATCAGTAGTTACAGCCTCCCTAAGCATCTGTCACAAGCATTAAGCCAGTTGAAATTGTATTATGCACCACCTTCTACATTTGTCAGCACAGAAGAAAGTAAATTCAAGGCACAGCTCGCGCTCAACTCTGGGAATTATGTCGGCAGAAATCTGCTGCAAATTCAAAACGTCACTTTCCCTTTCCTGTGATTACCATCGAGACCTGAGGTTTATTAACAGTACTTTACCTATTTTCCTATTTATGCCCATGGGAATGCTGGATGATTGCTTCAGTTGGCAGGGATTTTCTGAAGCTATTCCAGCAGTAATGAGTAAAACTAAACCATTGACACTGAATTTATTAAACATGCACGAAACTCAGGAAATGATCCTTCATCTGGACGTGTGGTGGCATCCTGGTAATGTCACTGGATGAGTTGTCTCTCACACCAGGCCCAAAGTCCTTTAGAACACCGGATTGAATCCCCCACCATGGCATGTGAGTTCAATAAAAAAAATTGCTATTAAAATTAACCATTTCTGACTGTTGTTCAAAGAAACCCATTTGGTCCCTTAATTATCTTCAGGGAAGGAAATCTGCCATCCCCACCTGGCCTGGCCAACATGTGACTCCAGTCCCACAACAACGTTGGTGACCTTTAACTGTCCTCCGATTTTTTTTATTCATTTGCAGGATGAGGGCATGTCTGGCTAGGCCAGCATTTATTGCCCATCCAGAGGGTGGTTAAGAGTCAACCACGTTGCTGTGGGTCTGGTGTCACATGCAGGCCAGACTGGGAAAGGAGGACAGTTTCTTTCCCTAAAGGGGCATTAGTGAACTAGATGGGGTTTTCTGACAGTTGGCCATGGCTTCACGGTCATCATCAGACTCTTGATTCCATATTTGTATTGGATTCAAATTCTACCCTCTGTCGCTGCAGGATTTGAATGCAGGTCCCCAGGACATTATCTGGGCCTCTGGTTTAACGATCCAACAATTATACCATCAGGCCAAATGCTACAGCATCATTTCACAGGCAATTAGAGATAGACAATAAATGTGGGTCCTACTAACAATGCCTACATACCATGAAATAATTAAAATTGATATGCCAACCATCTCTTTACCATAGCAGATTTCTCACATGGCCAGAGAAACTTTCCTTTACATAGCAACTTGAACATAATTTTTAAAAATTCCCAGGTGCTTCTCAGGACATTTGTTCAACAAAATGTTACACTAAATCACTGAGGGAGGACTTTTTAAATAGAAATAATTTGATTCAGTCATAGGATGTGGACATCACAGCCCAGGCCAGCATTTATTGCCCATCCCTAATTGCCTAGAGAGCAGTTAAGAGTCAGCCACATTGCTGTGGGTTGAAGCCAAATGTAGGCCAGGCCAGGTGAGAATGCAGAAGTCTACAGGATAGCAGTGAACCAGATGGGTTCCACCCTGACAATTGGCAATAGCTTCAAGATCATCATTAAATTTTTATTTCTAGATTATTATTCAACTCAAATTCCACCATTTGCCATGGCAGGATTCAAACTCAGGTCTGTAGAACATTACCTTTATCACTGTATTAATAGTTTAGCAATAATATCACTAGGCCATCCCCTAATCCTGCTCATCCTTAAGAAGAATCATCAAAGAGAGAAGTATTAAGGAACTTCTTCACACAGGACAGTGCATGGTGGAAAACTGGAGGGGATTTCAGGGAAGAGTTCCAGAGTTCAGAGTCGAGACAAACAAAGAGTGTGACCTCAAGTGGTCAAACAATTCAAATCAAGGAGGAGCAAGACTTTAGATTTGGAAAAATGCACAGATCTTGGACGGTTGTGGAGCTACAAGGATAGGGTAGGGTGAGGTCATGATTTAACAAGGAGCCGATGTAGATCAGTCATCTCCAGTCAGTTCAATTTTTCCTTGAGCTGAGAGATTTTCAGCCCTGTGTCACATTTATCTTCACACTTTTTCCGGTGAATCAGAGAACACCGACAATGTGGAAGCAGGTCACTTGGCCCATCAAGAGCACACTGACCATCCAAAGAGCAGCCTACCCAGACTCAGCTCTACCCTATCCCTGTAACCCTGCATTTCCCATGGCCAATCCACCTAACCTGCACATCCATGGACACTATGGGCAATATAGCATGACCAATCCACCCTAATCTGCACACCTTTGGACTGTGGGAAGAAGCCAAAGGGTCTAAGCCTGAAATATCAGCCTTCCTGCTCCTCTGATGCTGCTTGGCCAGCCGTGTTCATCCAGCTCTACACCTTGTTATCTCACCCGGAGGAAATCCAAGCAGACGTGGGGAGAACATGCAAACTCCACGCAGACAGTTGTCCAAGAGTGATACAGTACTCTGTAATTTTTTTTAATGATATGGAGGCCAGAATTGTCCAGAGTACTCTAAAAATGGTCTCATTAAGGTTCTATAAATGGTGGTCTTCTCGCACAGATCAAACTCAAGAAAAACCTCCAAAAATTATAAAAATAGTTTGACTTAGTTTCCAAGACATTGGCAGACAGTAAGAGTGAGAGAGATTCCTGGTCAGTTACATTTCAGGAAGAATGTTGGAGCCTCCACCATTATTATCCAGAGCTCTAGCTCAAACAAGTGAAAGTACATGCTGTTAGAACAATCTGTTCTTCATAAGCACACCGTGGCCCTCTTTGCACCAGGGTCCTACAAGAGTTTATTATGACTTCCCTGCTGTTCAATTCTTGGAGTTGTACTATAAATCTTTCCTTTAAAGATCTCCCCCTTGTCCTTATCTGCAGAACAGCTACGGAGAAATGACTTAGTGTGACAGCTGTTTTTGGCAAGAAGCACCGGACTTTATTGGCAAATAAAGAGGTGCGTTTCGGAGCTTTCAATCACTATGAGCCAACATGCGAATGGAACGGTTGAAGGCTGATCTATTTCCTGCAGTTGAGCTCGCACCTATCTTGCTGAATCTCATCAGACTGGCAGTCTGTAAGGCTTAGTAAGGCTGCCTCCTCATCTAACAACATGTCTTTGAGCCAAAACTTCTCTAAATAAAGTCATGCTCGTCAGATATTGTGTCAAGGAAAAAGAAGGTCAGACAGCCTTTATGTGTTGTCAGTGAATTTACAAATATGTAGAATGATTGGTACTTTTCAATTGAGCTACATTAGTCTGTCCATAACTATTTCTCTTTTGACCTCCTGCTGGGTTTTCAGCGAGACCTGTTCAGTTTGTCCAGCATCAGTCAAACCTCTAGCCGTGCCAAAGCCTGTGCTAAGTTAATTGCCTGGGCTGTGATAACTGCCAAGCCACAAAAAGCTGACCAGATTTCCTCATGTTTTGGAGAATACTGAAAAGTACCATTTTCTATTCCAAGAATTAACTCGGTTTCTCTTTCCACAGATGCTGACAGGCCTGCTGAGTTTCCCCAGCACTTCCAGTTTTTATTCTGTCTGGCAGAGCCCTTTTGAGAGAAAATGATTGCCTGGGACATCCATCTGTAAATATCAGAATGGAATCTTTTCATAGATGTCCAGTTGAGGTAGGCAGACAGGACATCTCCTTAACATGTCCTTTTATTAGAGAGCGCTTCCTCAGCACTGTAGCAGAGCCCAGAACCTTGAGCTTTACCCTCAGAAGGCAGAAAAAGTACTTTGAAATGACTGTGAAACACCAAGGGAGCGAGCCTCAGTAGGACGGACATTAAGGCACTCTTTACACAAATTTCATTCCTATATTTTGGTACCTT
This sequence comes from Stegostoma tigrinum, assembly GCF_030684315.1. Taxonomy (NCBI): domain Eukaryota; kingdom Metazoa; phylum Chordata; class Chondrichthyes; order Orectolobiformes; family Stegostomatidae; genus Stegostoma; species Stegostoma tigrinum. The sequence goes on along the minus strand of NC_081356.1, from coordinate 126,265,778 downwards.
TGTTCATTCATGCAATGAGGGTGTTGCTGGTTAGACAGCATTTATTACCCATCCCCAATTGCCCAGAGGGCAGTTAAGAGTTAAGAGTGAACCACATTGCTGTGGGTCTGGAGTCACATGTAGGCAAGGATGGCAGTTTCTTTCCCTAAAGGGCATTAGAAAACCAGATTTTTTTCCCCAACAATCAACAATGGATGCACAGTCATCATTAGATTTTAATTCCAGATATTTATTGAATTCAAATTCCACTATCTGCCGTGGTGGGATTTGAACCTGGGTGCCCAGAACATTACCTGGATCTCTGGATGAATAGTCCAGCAATAATACCACTAGGTCATCACCTCCCCTTTTTGAAAGGCATAACATTGGGGAATAAGGTTCTGTATCAACTGTCCTGCATGGTAATCAGTCAAGTTTTTCAACAACAAAAGAAAAACAACTAATATATTTATATTGTTATAGACCAGACCAAATCCCCTCAAAATATGTGAAGATGATAGCATGGATCTTAACTTTTTCTCATTTGTAAAGGCAAGTGTAAGATGCTGTGTTCTGAATGCAATTCAATTTGTCAAACAACCTGGCTTGAAGCAAAACACACTTTATGTGTATGCTATAGCTAAAATATAGACAAATTAAGAATTAAAAGAAATTAGCTTAACTGTAACTTATTAAGACCATAAGACCATAAGACATAGGAGTGGAAGTAAGGCCATTTGGCCCATCACGTCCACTCTGCCATTTAAATCATGGCTGATGGGCATTTCAACACCACTTCCCTGCTCTCTCCCTGTAGCCCTTGATTCCTTCTGAGATCAAGAATTTGTCAACCTCTGCCTTGAAGGCATCCAACGTCCCGGCCTCCACTGCACTCTGCGGCAATGAATTCCACAAGCCCACCACACTCTGGCTGAAGAAATGCCGTCTCATTTCAGTTTTAAATTTACCCCCTCTAATTTTAAGGCTGTGCCCACAGGTCCTTGTCTCCCCGCCTAACGGAAACAACTTCCTAGCGTCCACCCCTTCCAAACCATACATTATCTTGTAAGTTTCTATTAGATCTCCCCTCAACCTTCTAAACTCTAATGAGTACAATCCCAGGATCCTTAGCCGTTCATCAGTCGCTGAACCTACCATTCCAGGGATCATCCATGTGAATCTCCGCTGGACACGCTCCAGGGCCAGTATGCCCTTCCTGAGGTGTGGGGCCCAAAATTGGACACAGTATTCTAAATGGGGCCTAACTAGAGCCTTCTCAAGCCTCAGAAGCACATTGCTGCTTTTATATTCCAACCCTCTTGAGATAAACGACAACGGTACATTCGCTTTATTAAATACGGACTCTAACTGCAAGTTAACCTTTAGAGAATCCTGCACCAACACTCCCAAAGCCCTTTGCACTTCTGCTTTGTGAATTTTCTCACCATTTAGAAAATAGTCCATGCCTGTATTCTTTTTTCCAAAGTGCAAAACCTCACATTTACCCACATTGAATTTCATCAGCCATTTCCTGGACCACTCTCCTAAACTGTCTAAATATTTCTGCAGCTTCCCCACCTCCTCAGTACTACCTGCCTATCCACCTATCTTTGTATCATTGGCAAACTTCAACAGAATGCCCCCAGTTGATGTTCTTAATGAGATAATATATATATGAACTACTACTGATGAGCTATTTCAAGTTAGTAACATCCCATAAACACACACTTGGCAAAGGCAAATTCAGTAAAATAGATTGTCTCACATGTAATTCTCCAGTTCAGGAGAAAAGAACATGAAGAGAAAACTCAAAAACTCAGAGATAGTGAGAGAGAGAGGTCTGTGGGGGAGAGAACTCAAGCATTTCGCTATAGCAGGAAACAGCTGCACAGAGGCCATTATCCCATCACAAGTCCCCTTTTATTTACATGTGCAAAACACATGGGCTCTGGCCAGCCAGCTCAGAGCCAGTCCTTAGACTGAGAAGTCCTTCTGAATATCGTCTTTATATCTGTCAGCAAGGACTCCTTGATTATTCCAGGTTAGCAGCCCTGATCAAGGATCTCATAGTCTATGACATCCATCTGGCCCTGGTTCCAATCACTGTAGATATACAGCAGCTTCCAACCCCCAACAGCTACTGAAAGCAAAACTAACATCATGGTTCTGTGGGAGCTTGATCACACCCCTTCATGCTGCTTCTCTTGTTCCAAATATTTTTTAAAAAGTGAAATGAGCAACATTGTGAAGCTCAGAGCAAACAGTTCACCTCCATGTTTAAAACACTTGATTTCAAAAGAAACATGACAGAACAAATCCTTCCTAAACTCACATGGCATAACAATTTAATGCCTTTAATAATCTAATTTAGATGAACCATTATTACATGTGAACCACCCCTAGCTAAAACAGGGAGATATAAAGGGAGGTATAGGGGTTGGGATGTCAAGTTGTGGCTGGGCATGACATTGGTGAGCCTACTTCTCGAATAGTGCATACAATTCTGGTTGCCCTGCTATAGGAAAGATGTTGTTAAACTTGAGATGGTGCAAAAAAAAAAGACTTATAAGGACCTTGCTGGGACTGGAATGTTTGCACCATAGGGCTGAAGAAGCTTGGGCTTTATTCCCTGGAGTTTTGGAGGTTGAGGAGTGCTTTTATCGAGGTTTATAAAATCATGAATTGTTTGGATAGAGTGAATAGCAAAGGTATTTTTCCCAGGTCGGGGAACCCAAAACTAGTTGGCACAGGTTTAAGATGAGAAGGGAAGGGTTTGAAAAGGACTTGAGGGGTAACATTAATGTAGAGGTTGGTGAGCATATGGAATGAGATGCTGGTGGAAGTGGTGGAGTTAGGTATGATTACAACATTTAAAAGACATCTGCTGTGTATTTGAATAGGCAGGGTTTAGAGGAAGGTGAAAATAGTATCAGAGATAATGGGAACTGCAGATGCTGGAGAATTCCAAGATAATAAAATGTGAGGCTGGATGAACACAGCAGGCCAAGCAGCATCTCAGGAGCACAAAAGCTGACGTTTCGGGCCTAGACCCTTCATCAGATAGGGGGATGGGGAGAGGGAATTGGAATAAATAGGGAGGGGGGGGGAGGCGGACCGAACATGGAGAGTAAAGAAGATAGGTGGTGAGAGTATAGGTGGGGAGGTAGGGAGGGGATAGGTCGGTCCAGGGAAGATGGACAGGTCAAGGAGGTGGGATGAGGTTAGTAGGTAGATGGGGGTGCGGCTTGGGGTGGGAGGAAGGGATGGGTGAGAGGAAGAACCGGTTAGGGAGGCAGAGACAGGTTGGACTGGCTTTGGGATGCAGTGGGTGGGGGGGAGGAGCTGGGCTGGTTGTGTGGTGCAGTGGGGGGAGGGGACGAACTGGGCTGGTTTAGGGATGCAGTAGGGGAAGGGGAGATTTTGAAACTGGTGAAGTCCACATTGATACCATTAGGCTGCAGGGTTCCCAGGCGGAATATGAGTTGCTGTTCCTGCAACCTTCGGGTGGCATCATTGTGGCAGTGCAGGAGGCCCATGATGGACATGTCATCTAGAGAATGGGAGGGGGAGTGGAAAAGGTTTGCGACTGGGAGGTGCAGTTGTTTGTTGCGAACTGAGCGGAGGTGTTCTGCAAAGCGGTCTCCAAGCCTCCGCTTGGTTTCCCCAATGTAGAGGAAGCCGCACCGGGTACAGTGGATGCAGTATACCACATTGGCAGATGTGCAGGTGAACCTCTGTTTAATGTGGAATGTCATCTTGGGGCCTGGGATGGGGGTGAGGGAGGAGGTGTGGGGGCAAGTGTAGCATTTCCTGCGGTTGCAGGGGAAGGTGCCGGGTGTGGTGGTGTTGGAGGGCAGTGTGGAGCGAACAAGGGAGTCACGGAGAGAGTGGTCTCTCCGGAAAGCAGACAGGGGTGGGGATGGAAAAATGTCTTGGGTGGTGGGGTCGGCTTGTAAATGGCCGCAACACAACTTTCCCCCCACAGTGATCGAGAACGCCCTTGACCGCGTCTCCCGTATTTCCCGCAACACATCCCTCACACCCCGCCCCCGCCACAACCGCCCTAAGAGGATCCCCTCGTTCTCACACACCACCCCACCAACCTCCGGATACAACGCATCATCCTCCGACACTTCCGCCATCTACAATCTGACACCACCACCCAACACATTTTTCCATCCCCGCCCCTGTCTGCTTTCCGGAGAGACCACTATCTCCGTGACTTCCTTGTTCGCTCCACACTGCCCTCCAACCCCACCACACCCGGCACCTTCCCCTGCAACCGCAGGAAATGCTGCACTTGCCCCCACACCTCCTCCCTCACCCCTATCCCAGGCCCCAAGATGACATTCCACATTAAGCAGAGATTCACCTGCACATCTGCCAATGTGGTATACTGCATCCACGATACCCGATGTGGCTCCCTCTACATTGGGGAAACCAAGCGGAGGCTTGGAGACCGCTTTGCAGAACACCTCCGCTCAGTTCGCAACAAACAACTGCACCTCCCAGTCGCAAACCATTTCCACTCCCCCTCCCATTCTCTAGATGACATGTCCATCATGGGCCTCCTGCACTGCCACAATGATGCCACCCGAAGGTTGCAGGAACAGCAACTCATATTCCGCCTGGGAACCCTGCAGCCTAATGGGATCAATGTGGACTTCACCAGTTTCAAAATCTCCCCTTCCCCTACTGCATCCCTAAACCAGCCCAGTTCGTCCCCTCCCCCTACTGCACCACACAACCAGCCCAGCTCTTCCCCCCCACCCACTGCATCCCAAAACCAGTCCAACCTGTCTCTGCCTCCCTAACCGGTTCTTCCTCTCACCCATCCCTTCCTCCCACCCCAAGCCGCACCCCCATCTACCTACTAACCTCATCCCACCTCCTTGACCTGTCCGTCTTCCCTGGACTGACCTATCCCCTCCCTACCTCCCCACCTATACTCTCTCCATCTATCTTCTTTACTCTCCATCTTCGGTCCACCTCCCCCCCTCTCCCTATTTATTCCAGTTCCCTCTCCCCATCCCCCTCTCTGATGAAGGGTCTAGGCCCGAAACATCAGCTTTTGTGCTCCTGAGATGCTGCTTGGCCTGCTGTGTTCATCCAGCCTCACATTTTCTTATCCAGGGTTTAGAGGAATATGAGCCAAATGCTGACAAATGGGATTAGGTCAGATTGGGATGCCAGGTCAGCATGGATGAGTTGGACCTGAGCATTTGCTTCCATGCTGTATGACTCTATGACTCTCGGTGGGAAAAAAAACCTGGTTGAAGATGTGTGTGTTAAGGAACCTCTGAATGACTAGAAAGATGAAATGGCAAGGGAGTGAAGATTAGGGAAGAGATTTGAGGCCATAGGAGCCTGAGCAGCTGAAGGCCAATGTGGGTTGATGAGTGTGGGATTGTGGATTGGGGAGGGCAGGTTTGGGAGCAAAGTCGTAGTGTGGTGGGACTGGCAGTATGAGAGTATAAGTATGAATCAGGTGAGAGGAGGATGGTGTTGAGGGAAATGGGCCCTTGAAATGAGAAATGGGCAACAGGCCAGACATGATACAGTTGAGGTTCTGAGACTAGAGGATGTTCATTCACAAGGAGGTGTCGAGACTACTGAGAGACCTGTAAAGAAGGATGAGAATTATAAAATTGAATAAACATAAGTGCCACAGAATGAAATTTATATATTTGACATTTAGAATAGAGAGAAAGGTCCTGATATTTCGAACTGGCTCTGAGTGCAAAGTTGCACTCTGGCATGGGGACAAACAAGGCTTTGATAATGTTAAGAGATGGGCAAAACTTTGAGATATCAACCAAACTGAGGACTTCTCCTTCTCTTTAGATCATAATTAAATTATTTAACATCCATTGCCTAGCTCATTTTGAGAGGAATAAATAATTCATAATTGTTCTTTAAATCAGAAAAGAGGGAAGAAAGAAAAAATACACCAACATAGCACCAACCTTTATTTGTTTGCCTTCGTTGTGACAAGGATGGGGGAATAAATTCCATCATAGAACATAGAACATAGAACATAGAACAGTACAGCACAGAACAGGCCCTTCAGCCCACAATGTTGTGCCGACCATTGATCCTCATGGATGCACCCTCAAATTTCTGTGACCATATGCATGTCCAGCAGTCTCTTAAATGACCCCAATGACCTTGCTTCCACAACTGCTGCCGGCAACGCATTCCATGCTCTCACAACTCTCTGCGTAAAGAACCTGCCTCTGACATCCCCTCTATACTTTCCACCAACCAGCTTAAAACTATGACCCCTCGTGCTAGCCATTTCTGCCCTGGGAAATAGTCTCTGGCTATCGACTCTATCTATGCCTCTCATTATCTTGTATACCTCAATTAGGTCCCCTCTCCTCCTCCTTTTCTCCAATGAAAAGAGACCGAGCTCAGTCAACCTCTCTTCATAAGATAAGCCCTCCAGTCCAGGCAGCATCCTGGTAAACCTCCTCTGAACCCTCTCCAAAGCATCCACATCTTTCCTATAATAGGGCGCCCAGAACTGGACGCAGTATTCCAAGTGCGGTCTAACCAAAGTTTTATAGAGCTGCAACAAGATCTCACGACTCTTAAACTCAATCCCCCTGTTAATGAAAGCCAAAACACCATATGCTTTCTTAACAACCCTGTCCACTTGGGTGGCCATTTTAAGGGATCTATGTATCTGCACACCAAGATCCCTCTGTTCCTCCACGCTGCCAAGAATCCTATCCTTAATCCTGTACTCAGCTTTCAAATTCGACCTTCCAAAATGCATCACTTCGCATTTATCCAGGTTGAACTCCATCTGCCACCTCTCAGCCCATCTCTGCATCCTGTCAATGTCCCGCTGCAGCCTACAACAGCCCTCTACACTGTCAACGACACCTCCGACCTTTGTGTCGTCTGCAAACTTGCTGACCCATCCTTCAATTCCCTCGTCCAAGTCATTAATAAAAATTACAAACAGTAGAGGCCCAAGGACAGAGCCCTGTGGAACCCCACTCACCACTGACTTCCAGGCAGAATATTTTCCTTCTACTACCACTCGCTGTCTTCTGTTGGCCAGCCAATTCTGTATCCAAGCAGCTAAGTTCCCCTGTATCCCATTCCTCCTGACCTTCTGAATGAGCCTTCCATGGGGAACCTTATCAAATGCCTTACTGAAGTCCATATACACCACATCCACAGCTTGACCCTCATCAACCTTACTAGTCACATCCTCAAAAAACTCGATAAGGTTTGTAAGGCATGACCTACCCCTCACAAAGCCGTGTTGACTGTATTTGATCAAGCCATGCTCTTCCAGATGGTCATAAATCTTATCCCTCAGAATCCTTTCTAACACCTTGCAGACGACAGACGTGAGACTTACCGGTCTATAATTGCCGGGGATTTCCCTATTTCCTTTCTTGAAGAGAGGAATTACATTTGCCTCTCTCCAGTCCTCAGGTACGACTCCAGTGGAGAGCGAGGATGCAAAGATCTTCGCAAGTGGCGAAGCAATTGCATTTCTCGCTTCCCAAAGCAGCCGAGGACAAATCTGATCCGGGCCTGGCGACTTGTCAATCTTAATGTTTGACAAAATTTTCAGTACATCAGCTTCCTCTATCTCTATCCGTTCCAGCATGCACACCTGCTCTTCAAAGGTTTCATTCACTACACAGGTCGTTTCTTTCGTAAAGACAGAAGCAAAAAACTCATTTAGGGCTTCCCCTACCTCCTCAGGCTCCACACACAAGTTCCCTATGCTATCCCTGATCGGCCCTACTCTTTCTTTGACCATTCTCTTATTCCTCACGTAAGTGTAAAATGCCTTTGTGTTTTCCCGGATTCCTTCTGCCAAGCCTTTCTCGTGCCCCCTCCTGGCTCTCCTCAGACCATTTTTGAGCTCCTTCCTTGCCTGCATGTAATCCTCTCTAGCTGAACTTGACCCTAGCTTGACCCGAAACACTTGACCAATCATGACTGGTTGAATTTCACAGAACTAGAAGCAAAGTTAAAAACTACTTGCTTCATTCTGTTCCAAGCTCGCAAAGGTCATTAGCCCTGTACTTTCCTGTTGCCTGAGCAATAACTCACTCACATTAAAGTTGGATTTGAGACAAAGTTCAGTCGAGGAGAGAATGATATTGAACAGGACACAAGTCTGGGCATTTCCTGACCTTCTGACAAAAGGTACCTGGATTTTTGTTGGTTTTCACCTCTGTAAATGTAGCATCCAACCTGAGTGTTAAGCATTTGTAGCTATCAGTATCTAGCTGCATGCTGACTCTTACAATTAATATGTTGTGTAAAGCATCCTCCCTCAAAAGATGTTCATGAAGTATTCTTTATTGCTTTCTGTAGGTTCTTATGCATTTGGCCACACAGTCTGCACGCTGTGGTCAGAATCTTGTCTCCTCCATGATTTGTTCTTTTGCAGAGGGTAGGCAGACTTTGGGTGGCAAGTGGCGAGTGTGTTGATGATGAAAGATGAATGATTAACATCTGGCCTGCTCTTTTACCCACAATAGTTGCGTAATTGGTTCAGTTCAGTCTCTGGCCAATGGCATATGAGGGAGGTAGTCAGATTTTCTCTTCCTGATGATGATAATTGCCTCGAATATGTGTTACTTCAATGTTATTTATCACTTAACAGCCTAAACTTGAATGCTGTCCCAACCTTGCTGCATATGGACACAAATTTCTTCAGTATCGAAGGAGTGGTGAATGATGCCAAACACTGTGCAATCATTGATGAACACCACTGTTTCTGACCTTATGATAGAGGGAAGGTCATTGATGAAGCAGTTGGAGGTAGTTGAGCCTAGGGCACTACCCTAAGCTGCTCCATCAGTGATGGCCAGGACTAACAATGTTGCCCTCCAAGAGCAACAATTCTTCTGACCTCCTTTCAAAAGTAAACTTTGTGAGAATTGAATCTCAAGCTCTGCTGTTTTGGGAGTTGAATCATAGAACAGCAGATTCCTGCTTCTTCATTGCTCATAGTATTGCTTCTCATCATAAGTGTACATGAATGACCCTGGCAAGAGGAATCGACAATTTCACAACCTGCATAGGAACATAAGAGCAGGTGTAGGCCACTCAGCCCCTTGAGCGTCCTCTGCCATTCTCAGTCATAGTTGACCACCTCCATCTCCATACAGCCTTTAGTAAGGATGGAGCTGTGGTGATGCCGTTAATAGTTTTCTTTTCAGACTGATATATAGAAATATAGTCCTTCGAGCTAATTTCAGCATTCTAATTGATCATTGATGATGTGTACAGTAACTTTTTCTTCTCTCTTGGCCTCCATAGCCATATTATTCTTGTTTAACAATAATTTCTCATTCTCATTTCTTAAAATTTCCAATTGGACCCCCAACCTCCATAAGGAAGTTCTAGACTTCGTCTACTGTTCCAGAAGTGCTGCTGGTTTTATCCCAGAATGGCCTCACTTTCATTTATTTATGGTTGTAATTTAAGATTAAGGTAGAAGCCAGTTCTAGGAGCAATTAGATCATAGAACATAAAACATAGAACATTGAAAGTACAGCACAGTACAGACCCTTCGTCTCACAATGTTGTGCCGTGGAATAATCCTAATCCAAAAATAAAATAACCTAACCTACATTCCCCTCAATTCACTGCTGTCCATGTGCATGTCCAGCAGTTGCTTAAATGTCACTAATGACTCTGCTTCCACGACTACTGTGGTACAGTGATAGCATTCCCAGCTTCAAGTCACTAGACGCAGATTCAAGACCCACCTCCCACAGCAGAATTGTGTAAGATTATATCTGAACAAACTGATTTGGGTAAAATAAAATCTATCTTTGTGATTTGATGCTTTTGGCCTGGATCTCATGCTGATGGATTTGCAAAGAACTTATTTCAAAATCAGTAGGTATTTCCTGAGATGCAGCATCCAAAATGAATGCAGGAAACAACCAGGGCTTTGTTGACTGTGTGTAACTTTCATCATTTGATAATCCCGTCATCTCGCTGGAGAAATTGTTTAGTTCAGCCACTGGCCTTGTTCAAACAGCAGCTTTTTCCCAAACACTGTTATTTGTGAGATCTTCCAGAATTTGCACGTGAGACTCAAACTGAAGTCACCACAGGGAAACACAGTGTAGGCTTAAAAGAAGAAATACCCTTTCAGGCTAAGAATGGGAACTCTTTGGACTGAAATCCTCATTTATGCTTCTCTCAACTCTACGTCTGACTATTCCGATGCACATCCAAAATCCACCCTCTGAGCTTCATCCATAATTCTGTTGTCCACGTCTTCATTTGACGCAAGTCTCATTCACGTGTCATTCCTCTTGTTGCTCCCAGCTAACCAACACCTTGATTTAATAATTCTCATGCTTGTTTACAAGTCTTTTCTTGGGCTTCATGAATTTAAATGCTCCACCATTGGCAGCCATGTTATTTGTTGCCAATACCTTCCAAATAACCTCCTTGCATCACTTCACCCCTTTAAGACACACCTTAAACAGAACCACCTGGGGGTCAGTTAGCTCAGCTGCATGGACACCTGGCTGGTGTAGCAGAGTGGCTCCAACAGCATGAGTTCAATTCTCACTGAGATTACCATGCAGAGCCTGCCTTCTCAAATACCTGAAGTGGGGTGACCCTCAGGCTGCACTTGCCACCAGCCACCACTCTGTAATGTTGGAACAACCATTTGGGATTAAAGTACTTCTTAGAATGATCTGTAGATTATGTGATTTTATGCATAGTTTTTTGGGATTTTCAAAAATTTATTTGATAAAGCTCCTGTTCAGGAACTTGAGAGGTTTATTATAGTGAAAGCATTAGAAAAATCTAAGTTTTTTTTCTATTTGTTCACAACATGAGGATGTCACTGGCCAGGCAACATTTATTGCCCCTCCTTAATTGCCCAGTGGGCAGTTAAGTGTTAACCACATTGCTGTGGGGAGGGTGGCCAATTTCCTTACCTAAAGGGCATAATTGAACAGGGTGGGTTTTTACAACAATCAATAGTTGTTACATGGCTCCTATTGATCAGCATTTCTTTTTAAGTTCCAGGTGTCTTTTTTAAAACTGAGTTCTACTCTCAGCCATGGTACGACTGAACTTCTGTCCCCAGAACATTAGCTTGGGGGTTCTGGATTTCCAATGTAGTGACATGAATACTACGCGACAACCTTCCCAAATTGCATTCCAGTCCTTTAAGACAGTAAATCTTCTTTCAGATTTGTAAAAAAATGTAACTTTTAAATTTGTATTTTCCTTCTTACTACTCCTTTCTATCTCTACGCAGTGAAAATAGCTCAACAAATACTTCATTGGCCACAAAGTGTTTTTATACCATTCTCTGGTTTTGATCAATGCTATAAAAATGCAAGTCTACTAAGGTTGCTTTTTATCTAAGGAACACATGAACAGGAGAGATGGTTTAGTATTTAGCACTAGTGACTCACTGCACCTGGGAACAAGATTTGGGCTATTGTTGGTGTGGAGTTTGTACATTCTCCCTGTGTCTGTGTGTGTTTCCTCCAGGTGTTCTGGTTTCCTCCCACAGTCCAAGGATGTACAACTTAGGTGGATTGGCCATGGGAAGGTGCAAGGAGAGGATAGATTAGATTAGATTCCCTACTGTGTGGAATCAGGCCCTTCAGCCCAACAAGTCCACACTGCCCCTTTGGAGCATTCCCCCCAGGCCGATCCCCCCATAACCCACACACCCCGTGCTTAGCCGATCCACCTAGCCTGCACATCTTTGGACTGTGGGAGGAAACCGGAGCACCGGGAGGAAACCCGCGCAGACACGGGGAGAATGTGCAAACTCCACACAGACAGTCGCCCGAGACTGGAATTGAACGCGGGTCCCTGGAGCTGTGAGGCTGCAGTGCTAACCACTGAGCCACCGTGCCGCCCTAAACAGGAGATAGGAGAATTAGGATAAGAGAGGGGTTGACTGAATGGGTTGGTCTTCAGAGGGTCACTGTGGGCTTGATGGGCTGAATGGTTTGCTTTCACATTGTCGGGATTCTATGAGCAATTAAAGGTTATTGAGCCCATCCAGCCTGCTCAACCATTTAATACTTTTGTGGTTGATCAAACACAGCTTTTTAACCACACCGTGCCCATAATCATTTATACATTGATAATTATAAAATTGATAACATCTTTTTACAATATACTCAAAGGCTGAGACTTTTTAAAAATTCATTCACAGGACCACTGACCAGGCAGCATTTATTGCCCATCCCTAATTGCCCAGAGGGCAGTTCAAAGTCAACCACATTGCTGTGAGTCTGGAGTCACATGTAGGCCAGACCAGGTGAGGTTGACAGTTTCCTTCCTTAAAAGGCATTAGTGAACCAGGTCGGTTTTCCCAACAATTGACAATGGGTTCATGGTCATCGTTAGACTCCTGACTCCAGATATTTTAAAATGAAATTCCACCATCTGCTGTGGTGGGATTTGAATGCAGGTCCCCAGAACATTTCCTGGGTCTCTGGATTAACAGTCCAGCATTAATACCACTCGGCCATCGCCTCCCCCTATGTTTCACATGATTCTTCCCAAGCTTCCTTTTGCTCTTTATTTTTTTCTGTGCGCCAAATTTGACAGAACTTTCTCTCTATTCATTCCAAACCCATGACTTTTATTTTAAAAATCTCACAAACAGTTTCTCAAGAGATGCACCATTGGCCTCATCATTTACCTAGATCCCAAATGCCCTGTTTCCATCTCATTTCCAGCAATTATTGATGCAAATTAATGAGGTCCTGAAGTGGAAGGGACAAAGTCAATCCAATGGGGTATACTCTAGACCAAAAGCAACCCCGCTCCAGCTCATTTTGGGCTATTGAATACTACAGGATATGTTTGCCCCAGGGCGTCTGTGATAGTCTTCCAATGTTGGGGTGCAATGCACATTTAGAAGGTATTCAAGGCTCATTATCATGTTAAAGAGGTCATGCTGAATCATTTAGTTTATTTATGGCCGTGTAATTCCTCCCCATGCATCCATTTGCCTCTGTTCTGTGATTTCTTTATGTGATCGTAATAATATTTGAAGTCCTTTCTGGTCTCGGGTTCCATTAATCTGCGTCAGATTAAAATAAGGTGACAGCCTTCACAGCTAAATCTGCTTCACATGTAGTCATTTTTAAGTTTAAGACAGCAGTGGACTAATTGATAACATTAGGGCCTTTGGGTTACAGGCAGAATATAACTCATGTGCTAAATGAAGCATGAAAGTCATGGTTATCAAATGAAAGGCAATGTGAAAATTATTTTCAAAGCTAAAATTTAAATATTTACAAAGCTAACTGAAAGACCACACCAAATGTTTGGAAATGACAAGTAATTTATTTTCAGAATTGCATTTGCAGTACCTATGTAAATGTCTTATTTGGAACTGGGTTAGATGGGCATGAATGATTACTGCCCTGAAAGAGGTCATTTACCACTTTCTCTCCTTGCTGGCTTTCTACAGAGCTGTTCAGCAAATTCTGCACCCTGCACTTGAAACGGTTTTACTCCTCATGTAACTATCCAATTTTGAAAGCTGCAATTGAATCTGCCTCCACCACCCCCTCTGGCAGCTCATTCCATACTCGTACCGCCCTCTGTGTGAAAAAGTTCCTCCTTAGGTACCTTTTAAATCTCTCCCCTCTCATCTTAAACCTTTAGTTTTGGACTCACCAACGCTGAGGAAAAGATTTTGGCTATTCAACCTGCCCATGCCCCTCATGATTTTATGTAAGGTTCTATCAGGTCTCCCCTCAGCCTCTGACAGTTCAGGGAAAATAGCTCCAACCTATTCTGAGATAACAAGGTGTAGAGCTGGATGAACACAGCAGGCCAAGCGGTATCAGAAGAGCAGGAAAGCTGACGTTTCGGGTCTGGACACTTCTTCAAAATTCTTCATTTCTAAAGAAGGGTACAGACCCGAAACATCAGCTTTCCTGCTCCTCTGATGCTGCTTGGCCTGCTGTGTTCATCCAGCTCTATACCTTGTTATCTCAGATTCTCCAGCATCAGCAGTTCCCACTACCTCCAACCTATTCAGCCTCTCTGTATAGCTCAAACTGTACAACCCTGGCAACATTCTTGTAAATCTTTTCTGAACCCTCTCATGTTTCACATCTGTAGTAGGTGGAACAGAACTGAACACAATATTCCAGAAGTGACCTAACCAATGTCCTGTATGGCCACAACATGACATTCCAACTCCTACAGTCAATGCACTGACCAAGCATACCAAAAGCCTTCTTCACCACCCTTTCCACCCATTCTTCATTCAGCTTAAATCAGTGTCCTCCAGTCTTGATCCCTTTGCCAACAGGGAACATTTCTCCCTACCTATTCGCTTCAAACTCCTCATGACTTTGAACTCATACTTCAAATATCATCCTAACGTTCAATTCTCCAAGGAGAAAAGGCACACCTTCTCTAATCCTTCCATGTAGCTGACACCTTTTCCACCAGCTTAAAGCATTCGTAAATTCTGCTGCTCACAATTTCCAACATAGACTCACAGATGTTTATAGCACAGAAGAAGGCCATTCAGTCCAACATTCCTGTGCAGATTAACAAAGATCTCACTACCGTGGTCGTATTCCAGTTCAGGATAGATCAGTGTTTTCTAAAGGTTCACCGTAAACTCCTAGCTTTGTCCATTATAGTCTGCCAAGAAATTTCATGAGTCTGTTATCTGGAATAGGCCTGTTATCTTATGAGGAAAGGTTGGAGGGAATAAGCTTCTATATGTTAGAGTTTAAAAGAGTCAGAGTTGACCAGATGAATGTGGAAAGGATGTTTCCTCTTGTACAAGAATCTAGAACTAAGGATCACTGCTACAAGATGGACAGTTGAGTTGGGAGGTCATACAGCAGCTGCACAGGAGATTGGTTAGGCCAATTTGGAATGTTGCATTCAATTCTGGCTCCCCTGTTGGAGGAAAGGTATTATGAACCTTGAAATGGTGCAGAAAGTATTTACAAGGATGCTGCCAGGTCTGGAGGGTTTGAGCTATTGAGAGAGGCTGAATAGGCTGGGGCTATTTTCCCTGGGGCATTGGAGGCTCAGTGGTGACCTTAATAGAGTTTCATAACATCATGATGGGCATGCATAGGGTGAATAGACAAGGTCTTTTTTCCGGGGTAGGGCAGCCCAAAACTGGAGCGCGTAGGTTTAAGGTGAGAGGGGAAAGATTTAAAAGGGGCCTGAGGGACAACTTTTTCACACAGAGAGTCATGCCATATGGAATAGCCAGAGGAGGTGCTGGAGGCAGGAATAATCTGAACATTTAAAAGTTAACTGGATGGGTACATGAATAAGAAGGGTTTAGAGGAACATAGGCCAAAAGCTGTCTGAACTATTTGTGCCCTCATAATTTTATACATCTCAATCATCTACCTCCTCAATCTCCTCAATTCAAAAGAAAACTACCTGAATCTATCCAATCTCATTATTGGAACTCTCCCACCCAGAAAACATCCCTCTCCTGTACATTTGCATCCCTGCGATAATGTGCATTCCATAACTACACATAATACTCTAACTGTGACCGAACCAATGTCTTGTATGGTCCCAACATAAACTTCCTGTTCTTAAACTGTATGCCTCAGGTAATAAAGGCAAGAATTCAATATGTCTACTTTGTCCACCTGCACACTAAGGTCTCTCTGATCCTTGGTGTTTCCCAGGGTCCTCTGTTCCTCAAGGTTGCCTTGTTTATCCTGCCCGAGTTCATCACCTCATATTAATCCGTATTAACTGCTATTTACCACTAATCAATCCATCCGACCAGCTGTCTGTGTCCTCCTGTAATCTAGGGCTATGCTCCTCACTATATAACCAAGTTTCCACCATCTACATGATGGACTCCACCCATTTATAGATTACTATCATTGGGAGAACCTAACCTGTATCAAATGTGCCATATTGTTTGTGTATTTGTTACTGAGGCTGTGTTTCAGTAACAAAAATGTGAATTTACTTTGGTATTAAACCTTATGCCTCACAATAGATCATCAAAATCTTAAGTGTAATGTATTTATTAATATGTAATAACGATACTTCATTTATCAAGGTGGAGCCTGTGTTCTGCCTTAGACATCAGTTATGAGGCCATTGTTCCCCACTGTGTGTCAATAATATAAACTAATACCTTCAAGAAGGATTAGTGGCAGTGGATCTATTCAAGACCTCCTTGAAGGTTTCAGCAGAAGCCATCATGTACCAGAGCTTCCACACAACTTTTATAATTGTATCCTTTAATTTAAATTGCCTCTCGTCCTTCCGACCAAATATGTATCATTTCATAGCCGTTTTCGTTCAGCTTTATCTTTTGCATGTCTTCCAATTCCAACTGTCACCTTTTAGCCGTGGCTCGGATCTCTTTACAGTTCATAATACCTATGCACGATACATCATTTGCAATTTCTGAAACTGTTTACCTGATCACTCAAGTCAAGGTCATTAATGTAGGTCAAGAGACACAGTGGTGCCAGTACCGACCCCTGGCTAAGCTGACTACACAACTTGCTCCGGCCTGAAAAATGATCATTTGCCTTTAATTTCTGTTTCATTTTACTCAGCAGGCTTTGTACAATTGTGATCTCTGCTGATGCTACAATCGAACATGTCAGATTCCAGACAGAGTTCTGTCTTGATCGCTTGATTTGCTTTGGTTTTGGTTTTAACAAGGTGGTCTCTCACTGAAACATTAGTGCTAAATGTTGCAGACTTACTGTTAATGATTAAAGAGAATTGATTTCAATACAGAAATGAAGATAAAATAGATTAAACATACACATAACAAAAGTTCAGAGTTTGAAACACCAGGTAAATATAATCTTATTCATTCCCAAATGACTCCTGTACCAGTATTCAAAAACACCCCGTGCACGCTACTCCTACCAAAGAACCAAAAATCTCTTTCTCTAACACTTCAAGAGACTGTTGTGACTTCAACTCCCAGTCTGCAAAATTAGTGAGTCATTTCCAGGATCTTTCATACAGCTATGTTTAAATGTTCTCAGCTTCAAATAACTGCTTCAGGCTTTTACCTGAGCATTTCTGGTCTGAAATGCCCTAAAGCCGTTTTAAAAGAAATCACCATGCCTACAGGAATATCTCTAAATCAAAGTCTTTCAAGCACACCAGAAAACACATTTTTCACTCATTTAAAATTCAAAAATCCAAACGTGAAATATGTGTTACTAAATACATACGCATATATCACACTACCTACATCACAAATATCCTCATTGTCACTGCGACTTCATTTCCACAGGCTTTAACTTTCTGGCCTGCCTATTACTTGGCACTTTGTCAATTAACTTCTGAAAGCCTATGAAAATCTTATCAAACCTCTCCAAAAAATTCAAATAAGTTAATTAAATCCAATTTGCCTTGAGCAAGTTCATGCTGGCTTTTCTTAATTAATCCATATGCTTTTCAAGTGATTGTTAATGCTGCCCTAGATTATCATTTCTAAACGTTATCACACCACTGAAGTCAAACTAATGATCCTGTTGGGCTAATCTTGGTAAACATCCTTCAATAAGTGTACAACATTTGAAACTTTGTGGGCCTCTGACACGATCACTGCACAATTGGAACATTACAACCTGTACTTTTGCAATTACCACTCTTTCAGCCTTGAAAGTGTTCCCAGGCCCTTGTGACTTTCCAACTTCATGTACAGATACCTCCTCAGCATCATCTCGTAACCCATCATTTTGCACCGTGACATTGGCAGTACCTCTCCACAGGAAAGATAGATACAAAATGTTTATTTAGTACTCTTTGTTTTGGGCATTTTCAATTCAAGCTGGTTGAGTACAATCTGTCTATTATGTGCTAGTGAAGGAACAGTCTTTTTATTATTAGAACAATACTTCAACTGTTGCATGTTATCCACAATTTGCCAGCAATCACTGAGCAATCCTGAATGTGTTAACAGCTAAACTAACAAACAGTTCAGACTATCAGTCAAGTTCATAACATGGTTCATTTATACTTGCTGGAATTAATATAAGTGCATTATCTGCAAACAGCAAATTCTATTAAAGTCTTGTGCAGTTTTCAACTTTATGGGAAGTTGTAGAGCTTATGGGTAGAATCTTACAAGTGTCTGAATAAAATGTGACATAATTGCATGATAAGTCCAAGAATGTCTATCTTGACTTCGGGAGCAACTCACTGCATCTTTCAACTAAGTTCTCGGCGTCAATGTGTGATTGTCACTCGGCAGCAATGAGTTGCCAGTGATGGGTGATTATTGCTTGTTAAGGCCCTTCTTCATTGCACATCTCATCTTATTAATATTTGGTATTCTACTTGCTGCTTGCCTTGAGCATGCTAGACTTGAGAATTCTCAAAATGGAATTCACAGCGGGTGCCTGATGAGGTACAGTTGATAGTGAGGAAGGTTATCAAAAATTACAGAGGAATCTTGATCAGATGGGGAATTCAGCTGAGGATTAACATGTACAATTCAATTCAGGTAAGTGTGAAGTGTTGCACTTTGGAAAGTCAAACCAAGGTGGGACTTATGCGGTAAATGGAAAGGTCCTAAGGAATGTTGTGTAACAGAGGGACCTAGGAGAATAAGTACATAGTTTGTTGAAAACAACGTCACAGGTAGGGTGGTGAAGAAGATAATTAGCATGCTGGCCTTCAACAGTTGAGGCACTGAGTTTTGGAGTTGGGATATTATGTTACAGATCTATAGATCATTGGTGAGGCCGCACCTGGAGTATTGTATATAGTTTTGGTCACCCTGTTGTAGGAAAAACATAGTTAAACTGGAAAGTGTGAAAAGAAGACTTATTAGTATGTAGCCGGGCCTAGCAGGCCTGAGAAATAGGGAGAGGTTGGGCAGGACAGGGCTATTTTCTTTGGAATGTAGGAGATTGTGGGGTGAGCTTTTAGATGTATAAATTCATGAGGGGAGAGACAGGATGAATGCGCATAGCCTTTTTCCTGGGGATGGGAGTTGAAAACTAGAGGGCATAGGTTTAAGGTGAGAGGGATAAAATTTAAGAAGGACCTGAGGGACAACTTCTTCGTGCAGCGTGATGCATGTATAGAATGGGCTGCCAGAGAAAGTGGTTGAGGCTGGTACAATAGCAAGAACTGAAAAAAACACATTTGGATAAATACATGGGTGGATGGGTTTAGAGGGACATGGGCCAAATGCAGGCAATTGGAACCAGCTGAGTGGGCACCATGGTCAGCATGGGCCAGTTTGGGCTGAAGGGCCTGTTTCCATGTTGTATTACTCTATAACTCTCTGACTTCAGCTCACCACTTGCATCAATGGATCTCTAGGTTTGGCACCAGGCACTAAAATCTCAAGGCACATACCATAGACACTGGTCCCACACAAACCACTTCCCATGGACATTGGCATCTGAAAAATGCCAGCCTCTAAGAACAGTCATGGCACATCTTTGATCTACCACGTCAACGTTGCAGATCAGGGCACAGCAGCAAGCCATTATATTACTACTGCATTGTGTAACTGGGGACACACAGCCAGCTCAAGGAATGGATTGAGCTGCACCTCCAGTGTACTCAGCTTCACAGCAAACACTGAGCCTACCTGGGTGCTCACAGCATCCCTGCTTTGCATTACCTAGTCTTGTCTTTTTGCACCCAGCCCCTCAGACACCAGGCTTACAGCACTCCTCTTTTGCCATGCTGTTTAGTGCAGGCACAAAGCCCAGATTCTCACCATTATTACCAGCAGATCTCAGTCTCATCGAGGGAGGTAGCCCTTGGTAAGTGGATCCCCGCACAGTAAGTCAAGGGTGGTCTCTGTTACACTTCCAGGGGTTTGAACACATGGCATCAATCACTTAGAACTGACATAGTCAGGATCCTCTCCTCTAAAGAGGTGAAGGGCCGAATGTTTGATGGCCGTCCACCCGCCTTCACTCTATCTGCCTGATCCTGCTTCCCTCCTGCAATGAGAGAGGGGGGAGTATTAAGGGAGATGAAATTAGAGTCATAAAATCATAGAGTTCCGACAGTGGGGAAGCAGGCCAATTGACCTATTGAGCCCATATCACCCCTCTGAAGAGCATCCCACCTAGTCACACCCCATCCCTGTAACCCTCCATTTCCCATGGCCAATCCACCTAACCTGCACATCATTGGACTATGGGAGGAAACTGGAGCACCCAGAGGAAAGCCAATGCAGACACTGGGAGAATGTTCAAACTCCACACAGACTGTCACCTGAGGGTGGCATCAAACCCAACTCCCTGGTTCTGTGACCCATCGAATGACAGAGCTGCTACTTTTCGTGCAGGAGAGTGTACACTGTCCCAAGTGAGATGTGGGAGCATGTAGGGTTAAAGCTGTCAGGCATTGGTGTGAGTGACAATCAGTGGGGGAAATAGCTGTGGGCAAACATGAGAGTGATACAGCATAGGTATGGGTGGGGTGTGGCTGCAGTAGCAGAGTGAGTGAGTAAATGATGTCAGACAGTAGATGGTGACGCTTATCCTGGTGGAGTGGAGAAGGTCATTGACTTTCTTCCTACAGTGCTGGACTGAAGAAGAAGTAAAGATGATAACAGCACTCTGTCTTTACTTATCCCCCGGCTTACCGTCAGCATTCCCTTTGTCTGCATCCCATTTTTCTGTCTCTTTAGGAACTGTCTCGACCTATTCTTGTCACTCCTTGCTCCCTTGTTGTCAGCATGAATATTGCCTTTTCTCAGCTGTTTTCAGCTCCAGTGAAGGGTTATTCAACTGAAAAAATCTGCTTTCTCTCCACACGTGCTTCTGAACCTGCTGAGTGTCTCCACCACTTTCTGTTTGCGCTCAATTCCCTCCCTAACCTGGTCAAAAAGCCTGCACTAATAAGACCTGCGATAATCTTATTAAGCTGCAGGAGCAGGCTTGAGGAGCTGAATGGTCTTTCCCAGTGCCTTTTGTTTGTATAGCTTTATTTAGGTTTTTCTTTCATGTTGATAAGGTCTGTGTTCATAGATAACTAATACCGATATTTAACAGCAACTTGTGTTTACCCAGCCACAGTTCAGAGCAGAGAATTCTTTGGCCAAGATCTTCCAGTCTTCCGATAGTCAGAGACTTGATTTACCCTGGAAGATATCTCATAAGGTCCTCTCAGATGTCCTAATGCACTAACTATTTGGTAATAGTTGGGAAAGGTTGAATCTTCTGATTAACAGACAGCTTTATTTGGCCTTTCATGTCACTTAGAATCAGGAACCGTCTGAAAAGGTCCCCATCTCTGAGTTAGAGTGAGGAATTTTGGAAGGTACCAAATTACTGCCTTGATTAGTTTGCTGGAAAAGGAAGGATCAAAACCAGCTCGAACATCTGTATAACTATACAACTGCCGTTCTACCCGTTACACACTACTCCCTACTCTGTCACGCTAACTTCACTCCACCTAATGGACCCCAAAGCACTTTACCATGGGGATATTTAATAATAGAACAGATCACACCCTATCCCCACCAATACCCAAAGCATACCGTCCTCTCCATGTTCAACATAGTCCGCACCACCCCAGCTGCCCAATCTGATCTCCAGTGCCTGACTCAAACCATGCTCTTAAACACTTACCAGCCACCAACAAACCCTAATCCATTTTGCAAACTAACGTTTTAGACTGTAAGATATAGGAGCAGAATTAGGCCATTCACCCCATCGAGACTGCTCCACCATTCGAGCATGGCTGATATGTTTCTCAACTCCATTGTCCTGATTGCCTCCATAACCCTTAATCCCCTGGCTAATCAAGAATCAGTCTCTATCTAACTTAAAGATTCTCAATGACTTGGCCTCCACAGCTTTATGAGGCGATGAGTTCCACAGATTCGCACATCACCCCCCCACCCCTGCCCACTGAAGAAATTCCTCTTCATCTCAGGTCTAAAGGGTCATCTCTTTCCACTGACGTTGCGTCCTTATCTCTCCTCCTAGAAGAAACATCTTCTACCACATCCACTGTATCCTGTCTCCTTAGTATAATGTAAGTTTCAATCAGATTCCCGCTCATGCTTCCATACTCCACTGATTACAGAGTTGGAGTCCTCAACTGCTCCTCACGTGATGAGCCCTTTATCCCCGGGATGGTTCTTGTAAACCTCATTTGGACACCTTCCAAGCCTAGCACATCCTTCCTTATATACGGATCCCAAAACTGGTCACAATATTCCAAAGCGGTCTGACCAGAGTCTTATAGAGCCTCAACACTTTGACCACTTATGACTCTACCTCCTCACTCACAACAGACAAAATTTTAACATGACAAGTCACAACCATTTTTGTTCACACTGATGATTGAGTTAAAAATACAGACAATGAACGTCTTTGTAGGTGAATTTACTATATCATCGCTCATTGCAACAAGAGGTATGTTTAAGCTACTTGTTTGCCAATAACCTTCAGTTATAATCAGTGAAGAACTAGTCATGCTCAGTTAATCAAATTTATATGATTAAAATTCACGGTGATAGGCAAATGCTTGCCAAATCAATGTCTTATATAATCGCTTGCTTGCCAGAAATTGGCTTGAATGTTTTATTAAAATCGATTCTTGGACCAATCCTTCCATTGCTTATCCATTATTAGATAAGTATTTTCAAGCTATTTCACGATTGGAGCTTTAATGACAAGCACTGATTAAATTCTTTATAAACGGGTGAAATATTGGCAGCAGAGCTCTCTGCGAGATCTGTAAAATAAAACTCATCCCTGTGAAAATCTCAAGGTCAGTTTTAGATCATCTTTGCAAGTAATGAAAATCTCATGCTCCTTCTGCAGTTCTGTCACAGTGCTATCTGTTGCTCAGTGGGTAGCACTCTTGTTTTCAAGTCAGACCAACAATCCACCATTCAGCATCATTAAAACAGATTATCCTTCACTGTGCATGTTCAAAACAGAAGAAAGGTGCAAGGTCCAAAACAGGTCACCTTTCACTTTGCAGATATGAAAACAGAAAGTTCTAGAAACACTAAGACAATCAAAGAACTTCTTTGGTGAGAGAATGGATTTCCTAGCGTTAATGTTGGACATGCATTGATTGAATAAGCAAGAACCACGTCCCATAGCTCCCTTTCAAGTCATAATAGAGTTATTTTGATGTGACATTTCTCAGTTCTGGGAATGCAAAAGTGTTTTCCAGCTTAGGAAATGCTGTTAAAGTGCAGACACTCTTGTAATGAAAAAAGGCATAGCAACCACATTACGCATAGCAAGGTCCCAGAATGTCAAAGTGATAATTGTAGAGATAGAATTTAAGGGATGTATGAATGAGGCCCTGAGGTAAGTTGAGAAGGCAATGTGATCTCAGGGGCCATGTGGTAATATTCAATTAGGAAGCTAGGTTTTGCCCAATTCGAAAGCTTCTGCCCCATAGCCCCGCCATGGTGTGCAGTGTAGCAATAAACTTCATTCAGCGGTTGCTGAGAAGCCTGCCCTGGGCTTGTGCCATGACCTGAACACATTGAACATGGCGGGAGTGATGGAGATTTCAGTTTAAGTTAGATGATGTTATCAAGTGCCCATAATGAGCAATGTGACAATTACTATAGAACCTTCCACGTTTTGTAGATTGAGAGGTGGTGGGGTGGGTTGGGGGGAGTTGGGAGGAACAAATGTTGACAAGAACAGCAGGGGCAGTGCCTTTCCCTTCTGCAAAATCTGTCAGTGCCATGGGATGGACAAACGCTGTGTATGGCCACTGAACAAGGAGAGACAGACCACGTTTGGAAGATCCTGGGAATGATCAGTGACTGCCACTTCAGTGTGTGAACCAAAATGACCCATGGGCAAGCTGTGATTAGAGATATCAATGGTTTCACTTAAGCTCACTTTCACTCTTAAGCAGAGCACAGTGGAGGAATTGACAGAATGGAAACGTATTTTATCAAGTTGAATAGAAATGATTTGTATCACACAGTAAGATTCATTAACAGTTGATTTGTATTAAAATGAGCTCTATCCCTGTAGAAAATGTACAATATTACATGTGACTCAAATTGCCCCCATAGAATCTGGTGACTTCTCAATGTGTAATGCTCCAGTCGACAAGAGAAACACTTACTAGGATAAATTGATCTTCCAGTGAATTAACTCTATTGATTTCCTTTGATGTATTTTTATTGGTACATTTGATGTTCCCAGGCACTCTCTTGGGGGATCTGACAAGGAAGATTAAATGGCAATGCTTAGGCATAATGTATACGCAATATTTATATTGCATTATGTACTTTGGCAAGTAGTCTGCATGTAGGTAAAAGTAAAGCATCTAGTAATTGAGTCTCCTGTCATGTTTTATCAGAAACAGCCTTCGAATTAGCATTCTAAGAATCAGAGAGGCTGCTGTGTGTATTCTTTAGAAGGATAACTCGTATAGATTCCAGCTGTCCATGTATCATTGTACCGAGCTCCCAATCCTTGACAAAACCAGTCGTTACTTTGTGTAATCCAGGTACAATTGACCAAACCAGCACAGAATTCAGAGAGTTTCTGAAAAAGGGTCTCGGCCCGAAGCATCAAACTTTCCTGCTCCTCTGATGCTACTTGGCCTGCAGTGTTCATCCAGCTTCACTCTGTGTTGTCTCAGATTCTCCAGCATTGGCAGTTTCTACTATCTCTGTAACAGAATTCAGAGAATTGTATATGTGTGAGTAAGGCACTTAAACACTTCCATACCTGTTTTCCACAATTTGCCCTGGATTGAGATTCATTCAGTTCAGCATGCAGATTCTGCATGCAAAATTAGTCACACACACTGTCACATTGCAGGGGAAAGAATTGATTCATTTTGCCACAGTCTACTTGGGAACGAGGAGCAGACAACAAATTTTCAAATGTTTTGTCACAAACAATTTAAATATTCCCTTGAAAACTGACTCCCATACACGAACATAGCTATTATCTGGTTTGATTTCTTTGAATCCCTACAGTGTGGAAACAGGCCCTTCGGCCCAACAAGTCCACACTGCCCTTTGAAGCATCCCACCCAGACCTATTCCCCTATAAGCCACACACTCCTGAACACTACAGGCAATTTAGCATGGCTAATCCACCAACCCTGCACATCTTTGGACTGTGAGAGGAAACTGGAGCACCCAGAGAAAGCCCACTCAGATGCAGGGAGAATGTGCAAACTTCACACAGACAGTCACCCAAGGCTGGAATCGAATCTGGGTCCAGAATCGAACCTGGGTCCCTGCCGGTGTGAGGCTGCAGTGCTAACCACTGAGCCACCGTGCTGCTTCTTAAATCACTTTTTAATAAGAACAAAATATTGTGGGTGTCAGAGATCTGAATTAAAAACAGAAAGTACTAGAAGTCTTGGGTGTCTGCCTGGGTGGAGTTTGCACATTCTCCCTGTGTCTGCGTGGGTTTCCTCCAGGTGCATCAGGTTTCCTCCCACAGTCCAAAGATGTGCAGGTTAGGTGGATTGGCCATGCTAAATTGCCCGTAGTGTTCAGGGGGTGTGTAGCTAAGGTGGGTTAATGGGGATGGGTCTGGGTAAGATGCACTGAGGTTTGGTGTGGACTTGTTGGGCTGAAGGGCCTGTTTCCACACTGTAGGGATTCTAAAAAAAAATTCAGAGAGACAGATGTAACATTTTGAGTCCAAAATAATTTCTATTCAGAACTGGCTGATGATTTAATAAGTTCAAATCATTTAATGATTATTTTTCAATGATAATTTAATATGATATTTTAATATTTATTGCATTATTGTCTTATTTTATGTATAGAATTACATTTTTAATGTGATATTTTATATGAAATTTTTTTGTGATGAAACCCTAGCTATGTAAATAAAACATGCCAAATCACTATAACTAACCTCATTAAGAAATACATTTAAAAGAGTAGCAAAAGAACATGCGCTGTGTCTCTCTGTCTCTCTCTCTCTCCCACTCTGTGTCTCCCTCTCTCTCTCTGTGTCTCTCAGTGTGTGTGTCTCTGTCTCTCTCTCTCTGTCTCTCTCTGTCTATGTCTCTCTCTCTCTGTGTCTCTCTCTCTGTGTCTCTCCCTTCCCAATCACTTTATGGATGCATCTACTGCAAAGCGTGCATGTGGTTCAAGGAGGCAGCTCATCACAACCTTCTCAAGGGCAATGTGGGACAAGTAGTAAGTGATGTGTACACCCTATGGGTGAATAAAAAGAAGCAGCAGTACGTCACAAACACTTCAGTAAGTTAAGTAAGCAATATTAGGACTTAAACATATATCCACAGAGCATGAGCCTGGGACTCCGAATTGCTATAAATAATAAAAGTATATTACTGCAGGTTCTGGAGATCTGAAATAGAAACAGTAAGTGCTGGAGAAACTCATCATGCATGGCAGCATCTGTGGAGAGACAAACAAAGTTGACGCATCAAATCCAACATAGCTCACCTTCAGGACTCTGGCATGCTAATTCAGTAACATTCCCTCCGTGACACCATTAACCCATCATTTCAAAACCAATGTTCCACTCAGGTACCTGTTACACTTCTGATTCCTGAGTAGTCTCTATGAATGGGCTGTGTGGAGTTTCCTATGCAGTGAAGCTGTAGCTAACCATAAAACAGTGGAGTAATGTCACAATTCTAGCAACTGTTTTTTCAGTGACGTGATCAGTTACTAAACTATGATAATTGGAAGAAGTCATTAAACAAAGCAGGCGGCAAGGGTGATCATACAATTTAGAAATATAACTCACCGACAACATTCAATGAAATATTCAAAAAGTTCAAGGTTGCCAAAGGGCAAATTACGTTTAATCTTTTTTTCACAGAGTGGAATGATAAGTACATCAAAGCTCATCAGAAACAGGTCATTAAAATCTTCAAATGATGCAATTTGTCTAATACTGATGTGGAAGTGGATTGCTGAGAGTTATCCCCAGGGCTTTTATTGTCAATTATAAGATTTCGGATTGACCGTATGATCAGTGTACGTAGTAGCACGCAACAGAGGGTATTATTTAAAATACTCAAGGTATGCTACAAATTAAATACACACTCTTTCATAAGGATTAGTCAGATCTGAAATCACAATTACTCTCGTTTATGAATCACCCTTGTGCTCTCTGGCCAACACTAAATCGTCGTCCAGGAGCAACTGAGTTTTAAAATTCTCATCCAGGTGCTCCAATCCCACAGCGGTCTCACTCCCTCCCCGTGTTTGTAATTTAACTATCTTTTCAGTCAATGCTACCTCTAATTTGTTTTTGCAGCTGATTTGCTTAAGTGCACTGAGTTTCTTACTTTCTCGCATGGTCAAGTTCACTCAGTAGATTAAATGATCTGAGTTGTGAGTGACCTAAGGAGGATCTTTCTAGTCAAAAAGCTTTGAGAGGACATTGCTTACAATTATCCATAATCTCTACATTGCTTCAAACTCTAAACTCTTCTCTATCCGCCACCTCCCTCGCCTGAACCTTGGTGACCACGCATTCAGAATTTGGAAGGATGTGGGAGTACAATTCTAAAGGGGGTGCAGGAGCGGAGGTGCCTGGCTGTATATGCACACAGCTCTTTGAAGGTAGAAGTTCTGAGGAAAAGTCAGTAGACCCTAAACATTAACACTGATTTTTTTTCTTCACAGGTGCTGCCAGGCCTGCAGAGCTTTTCCAGGAACTTTTGTTTTGCTCGTGATTTATTGCCTCTGCAGGTCATTCGGTTTTCATCGAAGGTAGAAGTTCAGGTGGAGAGACCACAAAATAAAACACACAGTATCCTTGGCTTTACTAATGGGGGCATAGAGTACAAGAGCAAGATGTGGCATCCAACTTACTAAACATATCTAGACATCAACTGCAACATTGTACACAGTTGCGGGCTCCGCATTATGAATATAGAAGCGATTGACAATAATGGTTACAGGAATGAGAAATTTCAGTCATGAGGAATGATTGAAGAGGTTGGGACTATTTTCCTCAGGGGGAAGAAGGTTGAGTGGAAACTGGATATTTAAAAATTCACAAGTAGGCCGAACAAAGTCGATAGAGAGAAGTTGATTCCACTCATACAAGAAAGAAAGAAAGAGAGGGCACAGATTTAGAGTGATATACAAATGAAGCAAGAGTGATGTGAGAAAAGAAAAATTTTCTCACACAGCAAGTGAGTAGAGTATGGAATGCACTAACTGGAAATGTGATGGCGGTCAGGCTGCAGGATGATTTATCCCTCTGTATCTTAATAACAAAGTGAAATGATGAGCTGATATAGACACATAAATAAGTATAATCTTTTAGCTATTACAGCAACTTGTTGAAGAGATGACATAGATTAGGAACTGAATTTTGAACAGTACATATCATTGATGAAGGGCAGGAAATTAGAAAAGAGGTGGTGGTGTGGCAATATTAATTAATGATGGTATAACTAGAAGGCAAAGGATCAGAAGTTATTCGAGATCAGGATTTATTTTATTTCTTCATACAATGGGGATATGGCTGCCGGGGCCAACATTTCAGGCCCATGCCTAGTTGCCTTTGAGACAAATGTTGCTGAGTTGCTTTCTAGAACTACTGCACTCTATTTGGTTGTGTGTATCCACTATGAATCGCTTCTTTACTCAGAGAGTGATAGGGGCGTGGAATGCACTGCCAGAGACGGTAATAGAGTCAGTCTCATTAGGGACATTTAAGCGGCTATTAAATAGACATATGGATGTTATTATAAGGTAGGGGTGGAGGTTAGTTTTGCCTTAGGTTTAGGGTAAAATTTCAGCACAACATCGTGGGCCGGAGGGCTTGTACTGTTCTATGTTCTATGTTCCAATGTCATTAGGGACTGAGTTCCAGGATTGTGACCCAGCAACACTGAAGGAATTGTGGTATATTTCCAAGTCAGGAAGGTGGATGGTTTAGAGGGAAACTTGTGGGTGGTGAGTATTTCCACGTGTTTGCTGTCCTTGTTCTTTATGCTGGTATAGGCATGGGCTCAGAAGATGCTGTTCAAGGGAACTTGGTGAGGTGCATCAGTGAATGTTACAGAAGGTACAAACTGCTGCCAGTGTGTGGATGCATCAGGTGTGAATGAAGTCAATATTGAAGGTGATTGACAGTTCCCCGATCAAGTGGCCTGTTTATGGCCTGGTAGGTGTTAGGCTTAGAATCATAGATCCCTACAGTGTGTGGAAACAGGCCCTTCAGCCCCAACAAGTCTGCACAGACTTTGAGAGCATGCCACCCAGACCCATCCCCCTGTAACCCACCTAATCTGCACATCCCTGAACACTATGGGCAATTTAGCATGGCCAGTCCACTTAGCCTGCACATCCTTAGGCTGTGGGAGGAAACCCACACAGACTCAGAGAGAATATGCAAACTCCACACAGACAGTTGCCCAAGGCTGGAATCGAACCCAGGTCCGTGATGCTGTGAGGCAGCGGTGCTAGCCACTGAGTCACTGTGCCACTTCTTGAGCGTTATTAAAACTGCACTCATCCAGGCAAGTGGGAAGGATTCCTTTTCACACCTGATTCATGTTCTGTGGATGGTGGACAGGTTTTAGAGAGTCAGGGAGTGAGTTATTGATAGCACAATTCCTACTCCCTGACTGTCTTTTATAGCCACAACAATAACATGGCTGGTCCATTTCAGCTCCCGGCCAATGGAAACACCCAAGATGTTGATAGTGGTGTTCAGCAATGGTGATGTCACTGAATGTCAAGTGACGATAGTTGGGTTGTCTCTTCTTGGAGATGTTCATTTCCTGCAATTGTTACTTACCATTTGTCAGCCAAAAGCCCAGGTGTTTTCCAGGTTTTGCTGCATGTAGAAGTGGACTGGTTCAGTACCTGAGGAATTCTGAATGTTATAATCATCAGTGAACATTCCCAATACTGACCTTACAATAGAGGTAAGGTCATTGATGAAGCAGCTAAAAATAGTTGGGCTGATGTAAGCATAAGTCCTTCTTTAAAAGCATTTATAAAGGGCATGACCCAGAATGTAGTGCACCAAGTAAAACCTCTTTCCTGTGGTATGATTATTTGTTTTTCAATCAATCCATTCAGATATGCTGTGACCTATCTCTGGAGTAGGTGGGTCTTGAAGCCAGGCCTCCTAGCACATGGTGGGATCAGTACAATGGGGCCACATCAGCCCTCCCACTATAAAAACTGATTCTTAAATGGGGACTTTGAACTAGGAACTCACTTAGCTTGGTTTGTATTTCGCTCTCTGTGGCACTGCCTTTTACTGAATTGTTTTCTTTGCACAATCACAGAATCTTTATGGTGCAGAGGGAGGCCATTCAGCCCAATATGCCCCCACAGGTTCTAACACCTAGGCCCAATCTCCAGCCTTCTCCCCAAATCCCTGCACATCATTTCTATCTAAATAATCATCCAATGCCTCCATCATATTTCACTGCAGTGCTTTGAAGACCCTAACCACTCACTGTTATTGTCACACCATCCTTGCTCTGTTTGCTGAACATGTTAACTTGATACAGAGCCATAGCCCAGTCCAGAAGCAAATCAGGCCATTCAGTCTATAGCTTGGCACATATGCTAAAAGTGGGGTGGGAGGAGGGGAAAGGAATAAACAACAGTTGGAAATCGAGCCCAAGGAGAGAGAGAAAAACAGCTAGACAGACAAAAGAATGGGTAAAAGCCAGCCTGGAGAATGAAAGCTGCTAATGGTAGCCATTAGTGGATGACCATTAGTTGGTGGTGGTAACAGCCATGTGATGACAAGGCCTGGTGTGTGGGGACTAGGGGAAGGGCATAGGAGGAGGTGCTCAACACCTAAAATTATTCAACTTGATACCAAGTCCAGAAGACTGCAGGGTTCCCCAGCAGAAAATAAGATGTTGCTCTTCCAGGCCAAGCAGCATCTCAGGAGCACAAAAGCTGACGTTTCGGGCTCTCTGATGAAGGGTCTAGGCCCGAAACGTCAGCTTTTGTGCTCCTGAGATGCTGCTTGGCCTGCTGTGTTCATCCAGCCTCACATTTTATTATCTTGGATTCTCCAGCATCTGCAGTTCCCATTATCTCTGTTGCTCTTCCAGCTTGTGCTGAGCTTCATTGCAGCACTGCAGCAAACCTCAAGCAGAGCTAAAAACCAAAAGAACTGCGGATGCTGTCGATCAGGAACTAAAACAAAGTTGCTGGAAAAGCTCAGCAGGTCTGGCAGCATCTGTGAAGGAGAAAACAGAGTTGACGTTTCAGGTCCAGTAGCCCTTCATCAGAACTGAGGAGGTTCTGAGGAAGGGTCATGGGACCTGAAACGTTAACTCTGTTTTCTCCTTCCCAATTGCTGCCAGACCTGCTGAGTTTTTTCAGCAACTTTGATTTTGTTGCTCAAACAGAGATACTGGACAGGAAATAGTGGTGTGCTGACGTGGCAGGCAATTGGGAGCTCAGGTTCATTTTGCAGACAGAATGTTAGTGTTCTGCAAAGAGGTTGCTCAGTCTGATTCTGTTTCCCCAAAGTAGAGGACACCACATTGTGAGCAGCAAATGCAGTAGCCGAGATTGTGGGAAATACAGGTAAAGCGCTGCTTCACCTGGAAACTGTCTCTGGGGCCTTAAGATACTGAGGAGGCGGGAGGTAAACAGTCAGGTGTTAGACATTCTGCTGTTACATGGGAAGGGGATGTGGGGAGATATTGGAAATAGAAGACACGTGAACTAAGCTTACACCTCATTACAGGAAAGATGTGGAAACATTGGAAAAGGTGCAGAAGAGATTTACCAGGATGTTTTGTGGAATGGAGGGAAGGTGTTATGAGAAAAGTTTGAGAGAGCTAGAGCTTTTCTCTTTAGAACAACGAAGGATGAGAGGTGACTTGGCAGAGGTGTACAAAATGATAAGAGGTATAGATAGAGTGGGCAGCCAGAGACCTTTTCCTCGGGTGGAGGTAGCTGTTACAAGGGGGCATAGATTTAAAGTGAGTGGAGGTAGATATAAGGGAGATGTTAGAGGTGGGTTCTTTACTCAGCGAGAGGTATGGGCATGGGATGCATTGCCGGAGAGGGTTGTATAAGGTAGCGGTGGAGGTTAGATAGACCTTAAGTTTAGGGTGGAAGTTTGGCACAACATCGTGGGCCAAAGGGCCTGTACAGTGCTGTACTGTTCTATGTTCCATGTTTTATTTTCTAAGGTGTCCCATAGAGAATGGTCCCTGCGGAATTCTGATAAGGGAGGGAGGGGAATAGATGTCTGGTGATGGCATGGAGAGTCGATGGATTGGCAATGTATATTGGTGGCTCGCCTTATCCTCAGAAATGAAAACACTCTATTTCACCAACTCCCGCGGTTATTCCAAACAGGGTTCCTTAGTTTCTGGCAGCATATTTTACCTAATGTGGCATTGCTTCGGTTTTCCCTTGTAGCATAGTAAACTAGGCATACATATTGTGCATTGAAGAATCCATCAGGCAGTTTTATATTACGGCTAAATATTTTATACAAGCATTACTTTTCTCAGGCATCTATGTTTTGGGGCTGCAAGATAAGTAACATGTTACATTGATCTTCGGAGTGTGACATTATTCAAGTGATCTGAGGTAAGATGAAATACAAGACCTTTATACTGTCATGAAATGTCAAATTCACCTCTGTTTGGTCAAGATAAACACAATTTCTCAGCTACAAAAATAAGAGTTAATGTTTCAGGTCCGCTGATCCTTCCTCAGAAGGTTCACTGGTCCTGAAACATTACTTCTGATTCTTTTCTTCACAGATGCTGCCAGACCTGCTGAGCTTTTTTAGCGACTTTTGTTTTTGTTCGCGATTGACAGCAACCGCGGTTCTTTCAGTTTTTACATGTTCTCAGGTTCTGCTTTAATACATCAGGCCACCTCTGGATAATGATATTTTGTAAATTCTGCACCTGCTTATCTTCAGCAGTTATTAAAAGGACTTATTCACATTGGCTTTGGCCATTTACCAGGTTAGTGAATTTGGGAAGCTATGTTGAGCTTAAACAATGTCACTGCTGTGAGATTCTTCCCATGGACAAAATTGGTGACCCCCTGTCAATTACACTGTTGTTCCTGCCAGCATGGACAATGCCATATTTTCTCACATTATACTTCATTTACCTGATTTTAGGCCACTTTGTAACCTAAGTATATTCTTTGTAGCCTTGTCCAATTAGTCCACAAACATGAACTTCCTTTCATTTGTCATTTTAATTCTTCACAATGCTATTGCGTTGAATATTCTATCCTTGGCCTGTCAATCGTCCCTCAAAGCTCAGCAAGTGGCTAATCCTTTGACTGGATACTAATCCTTTTCTTAAATCAAGCCAGCAATGAGAATTTACCATGGTGCCCCTGTGAAAAAGGGTCCATACCTGCGACCACTATCTTCTGGAATGACGAGGCCATGGGAACACCAGCATTTGCAAATTCCCATCTGAGCCACTCAACATTGCTGTTCCTTCTTATGTCTTGGTGCCAAAATCCCGAGCTCCCTCCCTAAGGCATTGTGGGTCTACCAACAGCAAATGGATTGAAGGAATTTAAGAATGCCACCAACGTTTCTAGGGCAATTAGGGATGGGCAATAAAGGCTTTGGATACCCATGTCTCATGAATGAAAATAGATCTGAACCTCTGACGCCAAGTATTTTTGAATTTTCGTTTGCTGGTTCTATCTTTTGATGTTATTTCTTTTCGGTCCTTAACTTTGTATTAAGACAGAAGTTCTTCAGTCATTCATACCTCTATGCGATGTTTCTTGTGTGTTTTCCTGTTGTACCACATCCTTTGACTTTTGAACTGTGTAATGTTTGTTATTTGATCTCATCCTTCCTCCAACTTAACAGTCCTTCCCTTTTATTGCCCTTTCCATGGTCTGCCCTTTCACCTGTTAAAGACTGAAAATGTTTTGAACTTGGTTTTTGATTTCATTGTCAAATCTACTCAAGTACAAAGCACAGGAGCGCAGTGGAAAGCGCATAATGTCACCGATCAAGGCCCAAAGGCCATCATGCCGAGCTAAAGGTCCACCATGTCAAGTCAGCAGGCCACCACAGTGGGTCTGCACTGAGTCTGAGGCTGGGAGTTGGAGGCCAGGAATTCATGGCTGGAAGAAAAAAAAGAGAGTATAAGGGTTAAAAAAAACACATAAGAGAAAAGAAAAAGTGAGAGAAAGAAAGGAAATGGATGCAGTGGATGAGCTTCATGTGAAGCAATGCTTTCCACTGTCATCTTGACTATGTCGCTTCCTTCAGTCCTATGAACGGTCATTAACCTAACGTACTAACACTGATTCTTCTCTCCACAGATGCTGGCTGGTCAGTTGAGTGCCTTGTTCTGTTTTTATTTTCTGCATTCACTTTGAATCACACTGATAATCAGATTTTCGGTGATGCTGGTAGAGGGATGAAAATTAGCCAGGACACTGAACGGAATTCCCGAGCTGCTCTTTAAAATAATGGCCACTGGATTTAAGAGAGCAGGTGGGCTTTGATTTAAGGTCTCATCTGAAACACATGAGAGGGGCCATATCAATCTTAGATCGCTCTTATTTTAGCTCATATCGGTGCCTAATTTATTGCAGTGTTTGAACATTAAACTGCTTGTACAGCGATGTGCTGTTTTTCTCCCTCTTCAGGATTGCTAACGCTGATATTAAACAACCACTTTAGTACTTTATAGCCTTTAATGGCTGTGAAATGGGTTTCTTTGAGATACATTCTGAATTATTTAAAGTATGAAAGCACTGATAAAAATGTCTTTGTGCACGGATTAATGCACCCATGAAAGAGGTCTCCGTTCCCAGTACCTTGTCTGAATTGTCATATGCTACCTACAAGGTGCTATTGTCACTTTCCACTGTATAAGATAAAGATAAGCAAATCCATCATGCTTTCAATAGTTTATCCCTTGAAATGAGGATTTCAGAGTATTAGCATATGAATGCTTCCTGCATCCTTATTGCATATTTTTCTCCCATTGTTTTAACGGAGCTGTTATTTGTTTCAGACTGCAGTTATAACGCCTGAATGGGAATTTTATATGTTTACATTTATCTTATGTAAACTTTCTCCTGTCAGCCATGAAAGTTATGGGTGGCATGGTGGCTCAGTGGTTAACACTGCAGCCTCACAGCACCAGGGACCCATGTTCAATTCCAACCTCAGGTGACTGTCTGGATGGAGTTTGCACATTCTCCCCGTGTCTGCGTGGGTTTCCTCCGGGTGCTCCAGTTTCCTCCCACAATCCAAAGATATGCAGGCTACATAGATCGGCCATGCTAAATTGCCTGTAGTGCTCAGGGGTGTGTGGGTTATAGGGGGATGGGTCTGGGTGGGGTGCTTCATGGGGTGGTGTGGACTTGTTGGGCTGAAGGGCCTGTTTCCATGCTGTAGGGAATTAAAAAAAATCTCACTTGGAGATTTTCAAAGGAGACTTTACCTTCTGGCGATGCCATGATGCAAGCTGCAATTTTCAACCAGGGTGCCACCACAAATCAAGCCTCACTGAAGACCTGGATCAAACAAGTTGAGCTATCACACCTACCAATTCTTCCATCTTCCTTACTGTAATACTGCGTTGCATTTATGAAGTTTGTAAAGTTTCGATATTTTCGGGCCATGATTTCTGGTCAACTACTGGTAACTGTATCTACAAATAAATAATGAATGAAAGAGGGTTGTGTGATATGTCCTGGAGTTATCCTGACACTAACAAAAAGAAAAAGTGCTGCAGAAACTCAGCTGGCCTGGCAGCATCTGTAGAGGGAAAAACAACAACCAAATTTTGAGCTCAGTGGCTTTTTATCAGAACTGGAAACAGATGGGAAAGGCTAGTGTTTATGCTGATGACAGGGTGCGGAGAAAGTGAATAGAGTTTGTGAAGAAGGTGCCCAGAGGGAGAGAAAAGGCAAACAAAGAGAATGCTGCAGGAAAAATCAAGGCATTCATGAACGTTTTGGCCTAACACTTGAAATGTCATCGCATACAAGGCTATAGGCCAAGGGCAAGAAAACAGGATTAGAATAGATGTTTGCTGGATGACTAGTGTGAACATGATGGCCTGAAAGGTATCTTTTCATGCAGTTAAAACTCTGTGACTCCACAACTTCTTCTATTGCATGACCATAATCATCCCTACAGTGCAGATAGGGGCCATTCAGCCCATTAAGTCTGTGCTGACTATCTGACTATGGCTAACCCACTTAGCTACACACATCAGGGCCATTTAACGCGGTCAATCCACCTAACCTGCGCATCTTTGGACTGTAGGAGGAAACCAGAGCACTCGGAGGAAATCTGTGCAGATGCGGGGAGGACATGCCCAAACTCCACACAGTCACCCAAGGCTGGAATCAAACCCAGGTTCCTGGTGTTGCAAGGCAGCAGTGCTGAGCCTAAGCAGTATGAGCCCCATGCCTTTCCCTCATGCTAATGCCCCTAATAACCAATGCTTTCAAATCTGAGATCTAACTCTATACACTTGCTACCTGTTTCATTTCACATGATTTGTAAATTCAGTCTCATACTTGGCCCTTAGTTGAGCTTCAAGTCCACATGAGGATACATTTTCAGGGTCACAATCAGAAGTAGGCGAGACTTAACAATAGTTTTACCACATCACCTGACTCCATCCTACCTCCTGCATATTTTTGTGGAGGCAAGAATTGGGGATCAGAGTGTGGCCCACTCATACATAGCGTACAGACCATCAGGCTTATTAATTATGAGCGAAATTAAGTAAATTTTAAAAGAAGGAAAATGACACGAATTTTCCAGTGGGCTCTATAGTTTTGCACATGGCAAGCAGTTGAAGATTTTTAACAGAAAGTCTGAGAACACATGCCTCTGTGTAAAAGCCACATTTCTTTACATTTGAAAGCAGTCTGCTGCTTCATTCCAGTTGTAAGTCTTTCAATAAACCCCTTGCGAAGGAATTGTCTTTTACTTTGGGATTGTCAAAAACTGTGGGCTAAAATGATAACTAATTTAAAAAGCAGAGGTTTACAAGGATGGCTGCATGCTTTGAAAGCAAACAATTTGATTGTGAAGTGATAATGGGAACTGCGATGCTGGCGAATCCAAGATAACAAAGTGTGGAGCTGGATGAACACACCAGGCCAAGCAGCATCTCAGGAGCACAAAAGCTGATGTAGGGTGCTGTAAGCTGATGAAGGGTCTAGGCCCGAAATGTCAGCTTTTGTGCACCTGAGATGCTGCTTGGCCTGCTGTGTTCATCTAGCTCCACACTTTGTTAATTTGATTGTGAAGCCTATTTCTGTAGCTGAGGATTTTAGCAATCTGCAGACGAACTGGAACCCAGGGGTTATTTAGAAGTGAAGCTGATTTGTTCTGTGGACAAGGGACCAATGATCAATGACAAAGATCCTCTTTCTGTCAACAGCTAGGTGGCTGGTTGTCAACTAGCAGAAAAACTTGGGCTGTGAGTAAAACAGACAGAAGCTAGGTCAGACCAGAATTGAAACCAACAAGTGTGCACAACCAAAAACTCTGTCTCTCTTTTAGTTTATCTTTCCTTCAGCTGATACCACATATCATTCCTTTGAATTGGTTAAGCCAGAGAGCTTTCATGACAGAAGCAATGAACTTGTGCCTCTTGCAAACCAGTAGTCAGAAGTATTTAGAAAAATGTGTTGAGGAAAAAGGCTTGGGTCAGGAGGAACCAATCCAACAGTAGTCTCTGTGTGTGTGATTAAGGTGGAATTTATAAGTTGTTTGGATTTTAATTTCCAGTGTGATAAGGTAAACGGGGGCCCACATGGGATATTTTAAATTAACGTACAGTTATAGAAATTGGGCCTGGCAGAAAATTGGCCAATCTAAATTAAACAACAGCCAGAAGTTACCAGCCGTAGAGAAAGTGGAATCTGAGGTCAAAGATGTCACAAGAAGGGAAATCCGTTAGAACTAGCTAAAGAGTTATGCATCAGAGAAGTATTGATCAGACTTTCTGACATCTTAACATCCAGTCAGGGCTCAAGGAAATGCACTTTACACCTCCCTGGTGTGCCAACAATGAAGAGCATTGGCATGACCCTGTTTGATCTTCTAAACCCCACTCATGACCCCATTGTCCAAAGGCCACAGAACATTCTGAAAATTCCAGGGTGAGGCACATAAAAATACACAAGGTGGAAACCATCTCCTCAGTGAAAACTCTCAGCAAACTCTTGCAGCAAGACTAGAGAAGAAGACTTTGCAAGAAGACCCATGAGGAGATCTGCTCCGATCTGCAAGACCCACCTGTGGGAAAGAGACCTAGCCCTTCATCTGAGAGGGAAGAGATTCCAACAGCGCAGCTCAAACACGTGGAGCAATATGTGTAATATCCTTTCTCACAGGGAGAGCACTAGATAAAGAGTAAATTTTGTGGGAATGTGGAAAATGTTCAGATGATGTCCTTAGTAAGGACTATTTTTTGAATGAAATCGAGGTGAATCATAAACCAAATTCTATGTCCCTTTGTCCATCTCACCGGCAAGAACCCTTCAGTAAAGTGCTCTTAATACATAAACTTGTTAGAGTTCAAAGCATGGAGAACACTAGTGTTTATTTAATTTAGTTTCATTGGTTTAAATGTGTACTGAGAATCTAATAGCCTGTGAATCATAGAATC
Organism: Stegostoma tigrinum; assembly: GCF_030684315.1. Lineage (NCBI taxonomy): Eukaryota > Metazoa > Chordata > Chondrichthyes > Orectolobiformes > Stegostomatidae > Stegostoma > Stegostoma tigrinum. The sequence goes on along the minus strand of NC_081356.1, from coordinate 126,227,243 downwards.
CCTATCATGTGGAAACAGGCCATTCAGCCCATCAAGTCTACTCCGACCCTCCAAAGAACATCCCATTCAGACCCAATCCCCTGCCCTTTCCCTATTCCGCCACATTTCTCATGGCCAATCCACCTAATCTGCACAACTTTGGATTGTGGGAGGAAACCCACGCAGACGCAGAGAAAACTTGCAAACTCCACACAGACCATCACCCACGAAGGGTATCAAACCCAGGTTTCTGGCACTGGGAGGCAGCAGTGCTAACCACTGAGCCACCATGTCACGCTGCAATAACTAGTGACCCTCGCTAAGTACAGAGGCCTGGGTCTACGCTTCTATCAAACTGGGTCTAAAAATCGGGTCAGTTGGCAATTTTGTGTGTTGCTTTCAAACTTTGGATTTTTGTGATGACCCCAGGAACAGTAGGGCTTGATTTTCAGCGCACTGCTCCCACTTGAGTCATAATACTCTAGATTTGAAAGCCCACCCCTTCCTTGAATAGTTTGTGAAGCTTCCATTAATTGGTCATGCCTGAACAGTCTCGGGGTTGGGTGACTGTTTCCACCACACAGGGGGCCAGCCGTGAGGTGGTGTCTGGAGTCAGTGCCAACTAACAGAACTGCATGTCCTCACCATCACCATAAACTTACCTCCAAAATCCATCCTTCTCCACTTCCGTCACAGATTGCCTGCTGGTGAAATAAGCAATTATTGCCCTGCGTCATGGTGCCTCTGAATAATGCTTTCCAGAGTCTGCCCTTATCTCGAACAGTGGCAAGTCCCATTCACCTTTTGACTCACTGACCTGCATTGCCCTGACCTACAATCCTACCAGGACTTCAACTCTCCCATTCACACTGTGATCTTACAAAAAATAGCTTCAAACGTAATAAATGCAGACAAAACAGAATCCAACATCAATGCTGTGAACAGAAGCTGTTAAGATCCAGTAATTAAATTATTATGCAAATTACCCCAGAAAATAATAATTCTGTTTGCAACTTCCATTCTCATTAGTGCTGCACAAGGACATCAAACATCAGAGTAATAGATTAATTAAACTGTAGTCCACTGGAGGCAAGACAGTGATTTCTGGAGATTTCATTCAGGCAACCATAATATATAATCATTGTTCTCTTAATGTCCTTTTCACTATAATTAATATGCCATTAAATCCTGTGCTAAACTTGAACCAGTCTGAATTAGCCACATAAACAGGTGAAGATCTGTCTGACCTCTTCTTGGCTCAATCTACATTAGTGACCTGAACTCACCGTTGCAGTGGCCCTGTTAGACCAAGTACAAGGAGAAGGAATGAATTCTGAAACATTATCGTGATCAACACACAGAATATCAATATAATGACAGCATGTGTGAGTCAATAACAATTTATGAAAACTGCACTCTACCGTTTTTCTCTCAAAAAGTTCAAACACTGACTGGCTTTAGCCTGAGCTGTTTGCATTGCTGTAATCAATTTCACAGTTGTTCACTGTCATCATCCTTCAGATATACAGGGCTCTGCAGTGTTAATCCACTTGCATCACTGAGACGGGGAGTTAAAATGGCAGTACTGTTGCTAGTTCCTTTCCAAATTTGTTCCAACATTTCAGAAGTGAGTAGCAGCATCATGATAATGTCACTGGGCTAACAATCTAGGTGATCCCAGGTCATAGCTTTGGGGACATGGGTTCAAACCCCACTATGGCAGCTCGTGAAATTCAATAAGCATTAATAAAAAAAAGCCTGACCTAATGACAACAAAGTGTGGGGCTGGATGAACACAGCAGGCCAAGCAGCATCTTAGGAGCACAAAAGCTGATGTTTTGGGCCTAGACCCTTCATCAGAAAAGGGGGAGGATGAGAGGGTTCTGAAATAAATAGGGGGAGAAGGGAAGATGGATACAGGAGAAGATAGGTGGAGAGGAGACAGACAAGTTAAAGAGGTAGGGATGGAGCCAGTAGAGGTGAGTGTATGTGGGGAGGTAGGGAGGGGCTAGGTCAGCCCTGGGAGGACGTAATTGTCAAGGGAGTGGGATGAGGGTAGTAGGTAGGATCTGGGGGTGCGGCTTGAGGTGGGAGGAGGCGATAGCTGGGAGGAAGGACAGGTTAGGGAGGTGGAGGAGAGCTGGGTTGGTTTTGGGATGCAGTGGGGGGAGGAGCTTTTGTGCTCCTAAGATGCTGCTTGGCCTGCTGTGTTCATCCAGCTTCACACTTTGTTATCTCAGATTGTCCAGCATCTGCAGTTCCCATTATCTCTGGCCTAATGATTATGTTTCTCATGTAAGCCCCATCTGGTTCGCTAATGTTCTTTAGGAGGAGGTGATGGCCGAGTGGTATTATCACTGGACTGTTAATCCAGAGACACAGATAATGTTCTGGGGTTTGAATCCTGCCACGGTAGATGGTGGAATTTCAATTCATTAAAAATATCTGGACTAAGAATCCAATAATGACCATGAACCCACTGCCGATTGTTGGAAAAACCCATCTGGTTCACTAATGCCCTTTAGGGAAGGAAACTGCCATCCTTACCTGGTGTGGCCTCCATGAGATTCCAGGTTGACAGCAATGTGGTTGATTCTGAACTGCCCTCTGGGCAATTAGGGTGGGGCAATAAATGCTGCCTCATCCTGTTAACAATTAAAGGGGAAAAGACAAGTTGAGGAAGTCTGCCATCCCTAGCTGGCCTGGCCTACATTTACCTTCAGACCCACAACAATGTGGTTGATTCTCAAGTTTAACAAGCACAGACAATTTCTGAGCAAATCCATCAGGCTTGACAGCATCCATGGAAACAGAAACATTGTTGACATCTCAAACCTGGTATGACTCTTCTTCAGTCTGAAGATTTCCAGCATCGGTTGCATTTTTATGTTTTTTATCAACTCTTAGCAATTCTCTGCATAATTAGGGTTGGGTAACAATTGCTGGCCCAGCCAACAATCCCCACATCCTGTGAACATGTGAAAAAAAAACATTGCGGGAATCCTACCATTTCCTAAAATTCATTCTCCATTCTCATCTCCCACCAAAGGAAGGAGGAAAAGTAACTTTGCATTCACGTGACACCAGTTATGATCATAAATTGCCTCCAGCCAATGAGGTTTGTTTTGAAATGTCATCACCGTGTCGTGTGAAATACAGCAACTAATTTGTATACAGCAAGGTCCCACCAAATACTTTGATTTTGCCATTTTGAGTGAGTTATAAACATTGATTAGGACACATTATCTTGGATTCTCCAGCATCTGCAGTTCCCATTATCACTGAGCTTTTGTGCTCCTGAGATGCTGCTGGGCCTGCTGTGTTCATCCAGCCTTACATTTTATTATCTGGGATAGGTCCCTTCAGTGCACATTAGTGTTGTTGCCTTAGGCTATTCTTGTTCTCAACACATGGCCAAAGCATGTCTCTAAAGTCTGCTGAGGTGAGGCTGTAAACAAGTTTTAACAAACAGTTATTTACAAGCAGATTTAATGGTCACTTCATCTCACTGAGACCTTGACTTGTCACAAGATCATAATTTTGTCATCTGACGTTGCATCATTTCCCATGATGATCCAGACTGTGTCTCACTTGTGGATCTCAAAATACCCCTAAGACTATACCTCCAACTTTGTCTCTGACTCTATATTACATTACATTAGGGGAGGTGTTGGCTTTGTGGCATTGTTGTTCGATTATTAATCCAGAGATCCAGATAGTATTTTTCGGATTTGCATTGGAATCCCACCACGGTAGATGATGGAATTTGAATTTGATAAAAATCTGGAAATAATCACCATGAAATTGTTGTTGGAAAAGACTATCTGGTTCACTAATGCCCTCTTGGAAAGGAAACTAGATCCTGGCCAGCATGTGATTCCAGACCCACAGCAATGTGTTTGACTCTTAATTGTGGGATGGGCAATAAATGTTGACCTAGCCAGCGACACCCACATCCCGTGAATGAATAAATAAGAATACACTGGAGGACCTGCATTATGTGAAAATGTATAGCATACTGCAACTTAATTGAACAGGGGTGGGGGGCACATGCTCATTTACAAATCCATCAGTAAGAGCTGGTGTGTTTGGTCTTCTGTTGCCCCACAGATGACATATTTAAAGGAGAAGGTCGCTATAACACGGCAAAAAGCTTCATTTATCTTAGGATTTCAGATCTCTTTTTTCTAATTTGACTTAGTTTTCCTGTTAGACCTCCCCCTAATTATTAGGAAAAGACTCTGCATAATACAAGGAATAAGAACATTATCCTTATTACTGCCAGAAGCAGAATACTCTGGGTGCTGGAACGTTGGTATGAAAATAATGGAAGCAGTTAGCAGGTCTTAAGCAGCATCTGTGGAGAGAGAAACATTTACTGGGCTTAGATGAGGATATTTATGAATCTGAAATGAATTTGAACAACAGGTGTCCAGTGTCCCATACCAATAATATAGATCTTTTCTACTGAACGTATGTTGTTGCTGTGACAGCAGATCAACAGCTAACACCTTTCAACAGTCGAAAGAGATATTCCTGCATTAATGGACAGATACTTACTGCTCATTCAGTCAGGCCCAGGTGTATGTTGCCCTCAGCAACAGCAACAAACGCATTTGTGGATTGCCTTCAAAGTAGTAAAGTGTTCCCAGAGTTGTGTGGGACCATTATTCAGCAGAATTACATGCCAAGTCATGTAAGGAAATATTAAGAGGGATGACAAGAAATGTGGTCAAAGTGGGAGGTGGTAAGAATCATTTTAAAGCAGAATATGGGTCAGAAGGCTCATGACGAGAGGGAGTAAAGCATGCTCCAATGGTAGGATGAGGGAACTCAGAGATGTGAGAGAGGTCAGAATGCTCATGCATACATTGTATTGTGCTTTATTGTGTGGTGCTGTGCACATCACAAACTCAGCTTAAAGATAAGTTTATCTGTGTAGGGGCCAAAAGTGGGGGGGGGGGGGGGGGGGGGGGGCGTGGGGGTGAGGGTAAAGAAGGAGCAAGCAGTAGGTGGAGAAAACCACTTCAACAGCTTGTTGGAAGAGCAACAAGGAATCTATCCATTGCCCAGCCCTTTGAGATGATTTGCTCAGATAGTTTCCATGCAAATGTCCATCTGATGCCTTTTGCAGGTACTGTAGGATCTATTGAGGAAGGTGTACAGGGAGGATAAAAGGGCCGTGACGTTTGATGAAAGTCACACATTTTCAGGAAGTGGGTCTTAGGGAAAACAAAAGTTTGAGTATTTGCAATTTGCTCAGTCTTCTGTGAGATGAAGGTGGATTACTAAGTAATGAATGTGTAGTCCTGTTGGGCAGCAAGATGACCTGACAGCCTCTGATGATGCTGGCTTATCCTTATCCAACAATTAGCAAAGGAACCTTGCCCCTGTGTGGCCCTGAAAGTATGAATGAGTGGCACTCCTTCCTGGTTCTCAATCTTTTCCTATACGTTGTGCACTGTCTCCTCCAAAGGAGGAAGCTGTTGACACAAGCTAGTTTGTATTATCAATGCAAACATCTGTTTATCATAGAAACCCTACAGCATTGAAGCAGGTCATTCAATCCATCAGGTCCAAAACTAACCTCCAAAGAGATCCCACCCAGACCCACCCCATCCCTTATCCCTGTACCCTGCATTTTCCATGCCTAATCTACCTAATGTGCAAATCTCTGGATACTATGGGCAATTTAGCCTGACAAGAGGGGAGGCAAAGGGGTATTATCACTGGGCTGTTACTCTGAAGACTGAGGTAATGTTCTGGGTTCAAATCCTGCCATGTCAGATGGTTGAATTTGAATTCAATAAATATCTAGAATTAAGAATCTAGTGATAACCGTGAATCCATTGCTGATTGTCGTAAAACCCCTCTTGTTCGCTAATACCCTTTAGGGGAGGAAACTGCCATCCTTACCTGGCCTGACCTACTTGTGATTCCAGACCCACAGCAATGTGGTTGACTCGTAACTGCCCGCTGGGCAATTAGGGATGGGCAATAAATGCTGCCTAAAAGCAACACCCTCATCTCATAAATGAATAAAGGAATCCACCTAATCTTCAGGCTGTGGAGGAAACTGGAGCAACTGAAGGAAACCCAGGCAGACACAGGGAGAATGTGTTAACTCCACACAGACAGTCACCTGAGGCTGAATTGAACCCAGGTCCCTGGCGCTGTGAGGCTGCAGTGCTAACCACTGAGCCACTGTGTCACATTATTACGTTTTGGTAGAATTATGATGAAAGTGCCTTTGAATTAATTTTAAATGCATTTCATATTGATGTATGAATTCACAATGTTTAAACAGATGAAAAATAATGTGATGCCGGATGGAACAGCTCACAGAAGTGGTGGAGGTTTGCTTTATCTTGGGATAAGTCTGGTCAAAGCTTCATTTCAAGGTCATTTTGCAGAATTCTGAAGAAGAAGGCTATTTTTCCCATCTAGATTGTGCTGGTGTTGATACTCCATGAAAGTCACCTCCTATTCTACCTCATTCAACTCCATCAGCAAATCATCTATTACTTTCTTTTGCATGCATGTATTTAGCTTCTGCTTAAGACCATCTCTGATATTCCCCCACCCGCCTTCTGTTTCAGTGACTCCCAGATTCTGATCACTTCCTGGGTAAAAGAGGCTGAGATAATAACTAGATACAAGGTGTGGAGCTGGATGAACACAGCAGGTCAGACAGGATCAGAGGGGCAGAAAAGTTGACGCTTCAGGTCTGGACCCTTCTTCAGAAAAAATTATTCGAGTCATAGAGCTGTACAGCATGGAAACAGGACATTTTGGTCCAACTCGTCCATGGTGGCCAAACATTCTCAATTAACCTAGCCCCATTTGCCAGCATTTGGCCTATATCCCTCCAATCTCTTCCAAGCCATGTACCCACCCAGTTGCCTTTTAAATGTTGTAATTGTACCAGCCTCAGCCAATCCCACTGGTAGCCCAACCCATACATGCCCCACCCTCTACGTGAAAAAGTAACCCCTTAAGTCCTCTTTAAATCTTTCCCCTCTCACCTTAAATGACCACTCTAGATTTATGTTATCACAGCATTCCAAAATCACAGAATTGTCATGGTGCTGAAGGAGGCCATTTGGCTCATTGCGTCAGACCCCAGTTCTATCCACTAGGTTGGCTGCATTAACTACTTGCAATATCCTACCCTTTCCTCCTATCCCAGCACCCTACTAATATCCTGAAAAAGAATCCAATGCCACTCTTCAAAGCCTCACTAGAACTTGCCTCCATCACGGCTCCCTCTCATCCTGTAAATGAATGAAGGAACCCACCTAACCTGCACATCGCTGGACTGTGGGAGGAAACTGGAGCAGCTGAAGGAAATCCATACAGACACGGGGAGAATGTGTAAACTCCACACAGACACCTGAGGCTGAATCGAACCCGGGTCCCTGGCGCTGTGAGGCAGCAGCACTAACCATTGACTGTGCTGTGTGTATAACCTGTAACATATGAAGGGAAACATTCTCTCTATATTGATTCTTTGAAAACCTCTTTATCACCTTAAAAGCCTGAGTTAGGCTATTCCTCAGCCTCTCCTTTCTCTTTGTAGAGAAGAGTCCCATTTTGATCTACAGCTTAATAAATGTCTTCTGATGCGAGACACATGAGGTATTTGGGAGTATTTATAGTTTTAATAAATGGTTTGGTGCATTTATTCCTCTAACAGTGACTGATAAATACCTGCAATACAGCTGTGACATGAACCATATTACTTGAATGATTATCAACACTTTCTGTAATAAAAGCTACTGTGCCACACTAGCTAAAGGGACAAGCAAAATGACCGTGCATTATCCCACGACTGATATTCAAATCATTCTCCACAGTAAATTAATACCTCTCAAGAACAGATACATAAGTCGGTGCAGTGAGTTGCATGCATTTTAAATCAAGAATTTGCATTTTACATAGTTACAACAGACAGCTTTCAGGTTTTTGAAGTTTTTTTGCTGAACATGTGCACAGATGTGGCACAGCGGTAGCACTCTTACATCTGAATCAGATGGTAGGGAGGTGAACTCCTGCTGCTTCAGCGCACCTTCAGTACTGTTGGATCAAAAACTTGGAATTCCCTCCTTAAACCCTTTAAGAACATTTACACTGCATGGACTGCAGCAGTTGAAGAATGCAGCTCACCACCTCCTTCTGAAGGGCAGTTAGGAATGAGCAATAAGTGGGGCCCCAGCCAGTGATGCTCACATCAATTAAAAGAACAAACTACCGAGGGAGGGCTGCATTGCTGAAAGTGTCAAGTGCCTGCCTTCTTGGGTACATGTAAAAGATTTAAAGGAAAACCAGTAAGATCTCTGGGCAAGATTTATCACTCAAAAGCCATTGCTAATATAATTAAAAACTAAAAGAATTGCGGATGCTATAAATCAGGAACAAAAGCAAAGTTGCTGGGAAAGCTCAGCAGGCCTGGCAGCATCTATGAAGGAAAAAAAAAGTGTTAACGTTTCGGGTGCGGTGACCCTTCCTCAGAACAGATGGTGGCTGGGAAAACGTCAGTTTATGCACATAATTAATCATGTTATTATTTTGTTGCTGTTTGTCGGAGCTTTCTGTGTAATGAATTGGCTGCCTTGTTTCTTGAATCAGAACTTTAAAATCTGCTGTCAATTGCTGTGTGACGCACCAAGAGTAGAATGGTGTTACTTGACAGAGGGCAGTAACTTTGGTAATAGGACCTCCTCAAATGCAACCACAACGCTTAATGCTTTGAATTGGGTCTTAGACCTTCCCTGAATGATATTGATTAATCAGAGATAATTTTACACAGTTCTGAGGAAGGGTCACCAAACCCAGAATGTTAACTCTGTTTTTCCTTTCACGGATGCTGCCAGACCTGTTGAGCTATTCCAGCAACTTTGTTTTTATTCTTAATTTTACACAGAGTGGTTTGTGGGCGGAATGAACTGCCAGAGGAAGTGGTGGGCACAGATACTGTTGCAACATTTAAAAGATTTAGGTAAGTGTGTGAATAGGAAAGGTTTGGAAGGATATTGGCAAAAAACAGGTAAGTGGGACTAGTTTGGTTGGGGAACATGCTTGGTGTGGACTAGATGGATCGAAGGATCTGTTTCCATGCTGTATGATTTTATGACTTACGATGCTATAATTTCAGACTTTGATAAGATGATTTACATTTTATTTATTCCTTCCTGAGATTTGGACATTGACAGCATTTATTGCCCATTCCTAATTGCTCTTTGAGGACAATAAATAGTTGACTACATTATTGCAGGCCTGGAGTCACATGTGGGTCAGGCCAAATGAGGTTTGTCGCTTACTAAACAGCCTTTTATTACGGTCAATAAGGATTTAATGGTCAGTTGTACTGAGACTAACTGTCATCCAGATGGTAATTTGATTAATTAATCATGTCATGAATGGATTAAAAACAGCTTTAATACATATTTATATGGATACGCTTGATGAGTGTTCTAAAAGCGCATTAAGCAGTCCAGCAAAAATTGCTGCTTTATGTGACTGGACATATCAGTAATCTTCCAGAGATTTCTTGGAAGTGAAGATCAGCCTGACAATCAATGCCGAATACATTTCCTGATGAGACTAGAACGCTAACAACATTCTATAATCTGCGACACAGACAGTGTGGTTTTAAGAGAAACCATCATGCACATCAGAAAAATTGCAAATTATACCTGTTCTGTGGGAAGATGTGTTAACGAATTTCCACTTAACCTCTGTGATATGCCATAAACAGCTGTTTATCTGGAATGTGAACCTTTACCTTGATGATAACTATTCTGTCACCATCCCCTCAAAAGCAGGCTTTTATTTATTCATTAACGGGATGAGGGTATCGCTGGCTAGGTAGCATTTATTGCACATACCTAATGGTCCAGAGGCCAGCTAAGAGTCAACCACATTGCTGCGGGTTTGGAGTCATTTGTAGGACAGACCAGGTAAGGATGGCAGTTCCCCTCCCTAAAGGACATTAGTGAACCTGATGGGTTTTTCCAATGATTGACAATAGCTTCATGGTCATCGTTAGATTCTTAATTCCACAGTAATTTTTTTATTGAATTCAAATTTCACCATCTGCCATGGCAGAATTTGAAGCTGTGTCCCCAGGATATTATCTGGGTCTCTGTATTAACAGTCCGGCGATAATACCGCTCAGCCATCACCTCCCCTCACATTACTGTCATAATGCTAAATCATACTGCCTTTTAACCATGTTATATTGAAATAGCAATTCAGAGTTATCAGACGTAGAGTGGGTCATTTAATCTGTCAAGTCAACTTGACCATTTAATGTGATCATGGTTGACGATCCACTTCAATGTCGTTCTTGCACATTATCATCACATCTCCTTTTGGGGCAGCACGGTGGCTCAGTGGTTAGCACTGCAGCCTCACAGCACCAGGGACCTGGGTTCGATTCCAGCCTCGGACGACTGTCTGTGTGGAGCTTGCACATTCTCCCCATGTGTGCGTGGGTTTCTTCCAGGTGCTCCGGTTTCCTCCCACAGTCCAAAGATATGCAGGCTAGGTGGATTGGCCATGCTAAATTGCCCATAGTGTTCAGGGGTGTGAGGGTTATAGGGGGATGGGTCTGGGTGGGATGCTTCAAGGGGCGGTGTGGACTTGTTGGGCCAAAGGGCCTGTTTCCACACTGTAGGTAATCGCATCTAAAACATTGGCATTTCGAAATCTGTCACTCTCCACTCAGTGATTGAGCTTTCACAGCCCCCAGAGTAGATACTTCCAGAGAATCACCAAACTCTGAGTAAAGAAACTTTCCTCATCTTCTCCTTATCTTGAAATTCTCTCTCTTGGTGAGAGACTCCCCAGCCAGAGGAAGAATCTTACCTGCATCTAGCCAGACTGCCCCTTTAAACAGTTCCGTAGGTTTCAATTAGATCACCTCTAATTCTTCAAAACATTCAATAACCAAACAATAGTTTCTCCAAACCTCCCTCTGTAGAGGCTGTTCTGCCATTCTGAGAACAAGTTGGTGAGCCTTTACTGAATTACCTCTCTGGTGATCATATCCTTCCAAAGGCAAAGGGACCAAAACTGAACACACTACTCTAGGAACAGTCCAATCAATCTCTTTCAAACTGAAGCAGATTTCACTATGCCTGTACTCAAATCATAGAGTCATAGAATCACAGAGATCTAATCTATAAAACTCTCTGGATCGAAGACTGAAATAATACTAAAATCTGTAAAAATTTAGAAGCTGATCACCAATATATCCCATATTTCAATTGCCGCCCATTTCTCTTGGATGTAGAATATTAGGTCCTTGGAAATTATCAACCTTCAATCTCTTTAAGCATTCTAACACAACCTTCTTATGGAGACTAATTTCCTTGTTACTTGGAACCTTGTGCCAAAAGAAAAGTTAAAAAGGAATCTTGGTTTCAATTCTGTGAAGCTGATCTTTTCTTAACAGTTGATAAAATCACTTTTTGATCACAGAGTTCTAAACAGCCTTTCCAAAAAAGCTAGTGCCTTAAACTAAATGACCAGGAAGTTACCTGGGTGGATTATTGCCAAGGTGCTTACAAAATTGAACAGAGAGCAATAACCAGTGATCACTAGAAGGTTGCGGTCAGAAGAAGAGATCCATCCATATAGAAGGGCAGTATTTAATCAGTGGGAGTCCTTCGACTATCAGAGCTGGAAGGAAGTTTTAAGCAGTGAAAATAAGACTGATACTTCACTGGGGATGAATATGTCGTGAACCATTTCAACTCCCCGTCCCATTCCCCAGACGACATGTCCATCCTGGGCCTCCTGCAGTGCCATAATGATGCCACCCGTAGGTTGCAGGAACAGCAACTCATATTCTCCTTGGGAACCCTGTAGCCCAATGGTATCAATGTGGATTTCACCAGCTTCAAAATCTCCCCTCCCCCCACTGCATCCCAAAACCAGCCCAACTCGTCCCCGCCTGCCTAACCTGTTCTTCCTCTCACCTATCGCCTCCTCCCACCTCAAGCTGCACCTCCCTTTCCTACCTACTAACCTCATCCCACGCCCTTGACCTGTCCGTCCTCCCCGGACTGACCTATCCCCTTCCTACCTCCCCACCCATACTCTCCACTCCACCTATCTTCTCCTCTGTCCATCTTCGACCCGCCTCCCCCTCTCTCCTGATTTATTTCAGAATCCTCTCCCATCCCCCTTATCTGATGAAGGGTCTAGGAGTGAAACGTCAGCTTTTGTGCTCCTAAGATGCTGCTTGGCTTGCTGTGTTCATCTAGCTTCACACTTCGTTATCTCGGATTCTCCAGCGTCTGCAGTTCCCATTATCTCTGATGTTAACAGGATATTTTGTGGGAATAAAAAGGCTGACTCCTTTTGCTGTTTATAAGATCGTTCAAAAATCTGATACCTGGATACAGATATTATTTTGCTTTCCCTTTTGTGTAGTAAACTTATGTTCTTTTGTTAAAAGTACATTAGCATACTTGTTTGATAATATTCAGCATCTGACAGGCCTGGTATCCAAATTGCACAAATTAAACTTATGGTTTTTCGAGCTAGATTTCATGCTGGAATCTGGCATATACAGTATTCCCATCAGCTGGGAGCATAACATTCTTCTTTATCTTCCCAGGGCCTGAGAGCTCTAATTCAGGGAGCTTTTTCTATCTTCTTTAATTAAATCAGACATAAAGTAATGATTCAACTTCTCTGCCATTTCCCATAATTTATTCTACTGAATTTGCTTATAGTGAACCAATATTTCTCTAAATCAAATATATCATTTTTACATACCTATAGAAGTAAAGTTTTATGATTTCATTAGTTTATGTTCATTCTATCTTTCTTTATAGACTTGTCTTTTCTTGTATTATGTAATCTTCCCAATGCTTAGGTTTACTATTATTACTGGCAATTTCATTGATCTTTGATTCTAATTTTGTATAATGTTGAAGTTCCTTTTTTAGTCGAGAAGCAGTTTTTCAACTCCTGCTGACCCAGTGTATTAGAATATGGGAAAAGGATCCTGCTCACCATTAACCTCCCTCATGTCAGGCTTGCACTCTGTTGCAACAGGATTCCCTGATAACTGCCTCACTTCAATATACGAGTGAGGTTTAGATGAGTGACCTCTTTAGCAGATACAGAACAGTATCAAACCAGTTACTTAATAAATATCACCTCATCTCCAGCAGACAGATTGTTTCGACTTTCCCAAGTCTGGAAAATAGTTAAGATAGAAAACTGGTAAATTTTAAATTATAAATTAATTGAGAGCAAGCCAATATTTGATTTTATAAAGGAAATTGCTACTTCGTTACTCATCAAAATTTCAGGTTTTCTCCTGTTTTTGACTGTATTTTGACTGTACTGCTGGTGTCGAAACCTCTAATTCCAGTCAACGAAGGTTAAGTTTCTAGCTTGTAAAAATTTCAAATAATTTGTATTTGTGCTCCCTGCAACTAAACCGATCATGCTAATCAAAACAGGGAAGACAAATTTTGTTTCAATGATGTTCCTCAGAAGAAATTAAAAAAAACTTTTTAAACGGAGGAAACTATCTACAGCTAGTGGTTAACCAAAAATCATAGAATCCTGACAGAGGGGAGTCAGGCCTTTCAGCCCACTAAGTCTGCATAAACCCTCCAAAGAGCATCCCACCCAGTCTGCCCATTTATCACCACATGCACTTTAGCTAATCCATCTAAATTACTCCCTTCTGGACGCTACGGAGCAATTGAGCATGTCCAATCCACCTAATCTGCTCAGGAGTGCTCCTGAGATGCTGCTTGGCTGCTGTGTTCATCCAGCTTCACACTTTGTTATCTTGGATTCTCCAGCATCTGCAGTTCCCATTATCTCTGGGTCAATGATGCTATGAGGCAGCAGTGTGAGCCAATGTACCATCCACAAAGGAGTTTTAGAAATTCAAGTCAAGTTTTGAACTTTTGGACTGCATCTTAACAGTAAGGACATTGATCAATGGTATTTCTTGTTTATTCTACTCAAGTTTTGTGAATTGAATTATCTTGTCATCATTTTAATCCTGTTTTTCCTGTTTGTAAGTGTACTGGTATTACAAATAAACCGAAGAATATAGAATATGTACATGGAAGTATATACAGATTTGTAGAGCAAACATCAAAACAAAGAAAGAGCGAAAGCCGCAACAATTTTTTTTATGTTAGGATCAGAACACAGCCCAGATGGAGGCTGGTCTGATTAATATACCTGAATCTGCTTATTGCAAGAAACTAAATATGCACTGTTGCAAAACTGGGTTGGACATTTGTGGATTGGAAAGCAGGATGTTAGAATTTGGTGTTAGTAAATGCTGGGGAGTGGGGGTGGGGGGGAGGTGCAGTGTGTGGTCCCTTTAAAAGATCATGTGAGATTCAAAGGGGATGGCTGTTGGTAGCAGCTTGTGGACTTGTAAGTGCGCAGAGGGGACCTGAATTGAAATATTTGATTCAAAAGACCATCCAGTCAGCAGACCAAGCAGCAATTTTGCTTTGTGATCAAGGGTGGAATCAAACCTGGGTCAATGATAACAAAGTGTGAAGCTGGATGAAGCTGGATGGGGTGGCACGGTGGCTCAGTGGTTAGCACTGCAGCCTCACAGCGTCAGGGACCTGCGTTCAATTCCCACCTCGGGCAACTGTCTGTGTGGAGTTTGCCCATTCTCCCTGTGCCTGCGTGGGTTTCCTCCGGGTGCTCTGATGTCCTCCCACAGTCCAAAGATGTGCAGGCTAGGTGGATTGGCCATGCTAAATTGCCCATAGTGTTCAGGGATGTGTGGGTTATAGGGGGATGGGTCTGGGTGGGATGCTTCAAGGGGTGGTGTGGACATGTTGGGCCAAAGGGCCTGTTTTCACACTGTAGGGAATCTAAGGAAAAAAAAGGCAACAAGTTTTGAATTTAGCTAATTAATTTGAACCGGGCATCTGGATACCAAAGACCAATTAAATCTAAATCTTATGGTTTTGAGAACGTGGGAACAATCATCAGGAGTCATCAGGAGTATAGAAGAAGGGTCAGTTGGGTAAAGGCAGGAGATCAACTTGCCCATCTACCAGAGTTAACGGCCATCAGCTCTCAAGAGAGCGGAGTGGACTTGATGGGCTGAATGGCCTTACTTCCACTCCTATGTCTGATGGTCTAAACACTGGCTCTCATAGAAATCTCTAAACCTTTATTTAAAGCACCACCTAAATTAAAGCAACCTACTGCACAACTAGTTAATATTCCTGATAGAAGAATCAACAAAGAAGGCGTTCGTGATAGAACACTCAATGGAGAAGCCACAGAGCATTCTGGAAGACATGTAATTTGGGTGTAATTTCAAAAGACTAAATTTTCTACCTTTTTTTACATTATCTAAATGGGACTTAACATTTATGAAAGCAGCATACCATTACAATTTTGTTTTATTGGGGAATTGTTAACAGTTAGATGGGACTTATTCAGTTTGTTAAAAATTGAGTTAACTTGTTCACTGTTAGAGTTAGATAAATAAATTGTTATTTGTTGATTTTAAAGTGAGTGTCGGGGATTTATTCTATTTAACTGCAAGAAGTTGCTGAAAGGCAGGTCACCACTTCTCACCATCCTTCTAAAGATTAAATGGTGAGGTGCCAGGGTGCGGGACATCTCCGACCGGGTTGAAAGGATATTGGAGCGGGAGGGGGAGGATCCAGTTGTTGTGGCCCACGTTGGGACTAACAACATGGGCAAGGCTAGGGTAGAAGACCTGTTCAGGGGTTATCAAGGACTAGGAAAGAAATTGAAGTACAGGTCCTCAAGGGTCATAATCTCCAGATTACTGCCTGAGCCACGTGCCAATTGACACAGGGATAAGAAAGTTAGGGAAGTAAACACGTGGCTAAGGGATTGGTGTGGGAAAGAGGGATTCCATTTCATGGGGCATTGGCATCAGTTTTGGAACCGGGGGGATCTGTACCGTTGGGATAGTCTCCACTTGAACCAATCTGGAACCAGGATAAATAGGGTGGTCAGTAGGACTTTAAACTTCTGAGTCGGGAGGGAAGGGAAAGTGAAAGTGACTGGGAGTGTGGAGTTAAATGGAAAGAGAAGCAACAGGATAGCATGTATACAGGTGGATTTAAGCTCGAGGCAGACTAGGAATACAGCAAAAAGGAAGGCTAGCTTAAGACATCTTGGGATTTCCAACCTCTCTAATAATGATAAGAAAGTTAACATTGAGGGACTTTATCTAAATGCTCATAGTATTTGCAACAAAGTAGATGAATTAACAGCACAAATCCTCTTGAATGATTATGATGTGGTAGGCAGTTAAACATCCAAGGATTCACAACATATCGGAAAGACAGGGAGGTGGGCAGAGGGTGTAGGGTTGCCTTGTTAGTTAAGAATGAAATTAAATCTACAGCACTAAATGACATAGGGTCAGAAGATGTGGAGTCTGTGTGGGTGGATTTGAGGAACCACAAAGGCAAAAAAATCTATAATGGGAGTTATGTACAGACCTCCTAACAGTGATCAGGACCAGGGGCGCAAGATGCACCGAGAAATAAATAGGGCATGTCAGAAAGGCAAAGTCATGGTGATCATGGGGGACTTCAATATGCAGGTGGATTGGGTGAATAATGTTGCCGGTGGATCCAAAGAAAGGGAATTCATGGAATGTTTGCAGGATGGCTTTTTGGAACAGCTTGTCATGGAGCCCACAAGGGAGCAGGCTATTCTGGACTTAGTGCTATGTAATGAGCTAGACTTTATAAAAGACCTTAAAGTAAGGGAACACTTAGGAGGCAACGATCATAATATGGTAGAGTTCAGTCTTCAATGTGAAAGAGAGAAGGGAAAATCGGATGGAATGGTGTTACAGTTAAATAAAGGTAATTACAGGGGCATGAGAGAGGAATTGAAGAAAATCGACTGGCAGCAGAGACTAGCAGGGAAGACAATAGAGCAACAACGGCAGGAGTTTCTGGGTGTAATTGAGGACATGGTACAGAGGTTCATCCCAAAGAAAAGAAAGATTATCCGGGGTGGGATTAGACAGCCATGGCTGACAAAGGAAGTCAGGAAATGTATCAAAGAAAAAGAGACAGCCTAAAAAGTGGCCAAGAGCACAGGGAAATCAAAAGATTGGGATGGCTACAAAAACAAACAGAGGATAACAAAGCGAGCAATAAGGAAAGATTGGATCAAATATGAAGGTAGGCGAGTTAGTAATATTAGAAGTGATAGTAAAAGCTTCTTTCAATGCATAAGAAACAAACGAGAGGCAAAAGTAGATATTGGGCCGCTCCAAATTGATGCTGGAAGGCTAGTGATGGGAGATAAGGAAATAGCTGAAGAACTTAATAAGTACTTTGCGTCAGTCTTCACAGTGGAAGACATGAGTAGTATGCCAACAATTAGGGAGAGCCAGGGGGCAGAGTTGAGTATGGTAGGCATTATAAAAGAGAAAGTGCTAGAAAAGCCAGAAGGTCTAAAAATTGATAAATCTCCTGGCCCCGATGGGTTATATCCTAGAGGTCTGAGGGAGGTGGCTGAGGAAATAGCAGAGGCTTTGGTCGTGATCTTTCAAAAGTCACTGGAGTCAGGGAAAGTCCCACGTGATTGGAAAATTGTTGTTGTAGCCCCCTTGTTTAAGAAAGGATCAAGGCAAAAGATGGAAAATTACAGGCCAATTAGCCTAACCTCAGTAGTTGGTAAAATTCTAGAATCCATTGTCAAGGATGAGATTTCTAAATTCGTGGAAGTGCAGGGTCAGATTAGAACAAGTCAGCATGGATTTAGTAAGGGGAGGATGTGCCTGACAAACCTGTTAGAATTCTTTGAAGAGGTAACGAGTATGTTAGACCAGGGAAACCCAGTAGATGTTATCTATCTAGACTTCCAAAAGGCCTTTGATACGGTGCCTCATGGGAGGCTACTGAGCAAGGTGAGGGCCCATAGTGTTCGAGGTGAGCTACTGACTTGGATTGAGGATTGGCTGTCTGACAGAAGGCAGAGAGTTGGGATAAAAGGCTCTTTTTCGGAAAGGCAACCGGTGACGAGTAGTGTCCCGCAGGGTTCAGTGTTGGGCCCGCAGCTGTTCACCTTTTACATTAATGATCTGGATGAAGGGACTGGGGGCATTCTGGCGAAGTTTGCCGATGATACAAAGATAGGTGGACAGGCAGGTAGTACTGAGGAGGTGGGGAAGCCGCAGAAAGATTTAATCAGTTTAGGAGAGTGGTCCGGGAGATGGCTGATGAAATTCAATGTGAGTAAATGTGAGGTTTTGCACTTTGGAAAAAAGAATACAGGCATGGACTATTTTCTAAACGGTGAGAAAATTCGCAAAGCAGAAGTACAAAGGGATCTGGGAGTGTTGGTCCAGGATTCTCTGAAGGTTAACTTGCAGGTAAAGTCCGTAATTAAGAAAGCGAATGTAATGTTGTCGTTTATCTCAAGAGGTTTGGAATATAAAAGCAGCGATGTGTTTCTGAGGCTTTATAAAGCTCTATTTAGGCCCCATTTAGAATACTGTGTCTAATTTTGGGCCCCACATCTCAGGAAGGACATACTAGCCCTGGAGCGTGTCCAGCGGAGATTCACATGGATGATTCCTGGAATGGTAGGTTTAATGTATGATGAACGGCTAAGGATCCTGGAATTGTATTCATTAGAGTTTAGAAGGCTGAGGGGAGATCTAATAGAAACTTACAAGATAATGTATGGATTAGAAGGGGTGGACGCTAGGAAGTTGTTTCCGTTAGACGGGGAGACTAGGACCCGTGGGCACAGCCTTAAAATTAGAGGGGGTAAATTTAAAACAGAAATGAGACAAAATTTCTTCAGCCAGAGAGTGGTGGGCTTGTGGAATTCATTGCCGCAGAGTGCAGTGGAGGCTGGGACGTTTGATGGCTTCAAGGCAGCGATCGACAAATTCTTGATCTCAGAAGGAATCAAGGGCTACGGGGAGAGTGCAGGGAAGTGGTGTTGAAATGCCCACCAGCCATGATTTAACTGGCGGAGTGGACTTGATGGGCCAAATGGCCTTACTTCCACTCCTATGTCTTATGGTCTTATGGTCTAATTACAGCAATAGCTTGACATTTAAATTTAGTGGAAAGAACATTGGAATCTTTGGAAACGGCTAGAATTCAGTTGCAGATGAAGCAGCTTGAACAGAAAAGGGAACCGTTAGGGTGACATGTAGGGAAAAGGCAAAGGGAAAAAGGGAGAAAGTTTGAGATTCAGATGTTGCAAATTCGGCAGGATGGAAATTAAAGCAGAAGATAGGCTGACTGAGGAGGAGAGTGATGATGAGCAAATCCATTGTCGCCAAAGGCCTGGGAGGGATATATACAAATATGTCAAAGTAATATCAAAACACAATGAAAAAAAAAAGCCTTTTCATTTCCTTTGAGAAATTGACTAACCAGATGAAGTAGCCAGAGAATATATGGGTAATGTTTAATTCAGACCAAGTTGGTAGGCTGGTCTAGTGAGGTGATAGCTGCACTGTTAGACGAGGTGTCAAGAGAAGATGAAGTTGTAAAACAGGCTATTTGAAGTGCCTACAAATTGGTACCAAAAGCATATAGATAATGGTTCAGAAGTATAAGAAACGAACCAGGTCAGACTTCTGTCAAATGAATGAAGCATAGCAACTTCGATAGATCGGTAACAGCATTTAAGTTCAAAAATACATACGAGGACCTTAGATATGCTATTCTGCTGGAAGAGTTTAAAACTTACTTCCAGAAATGATAAAAACTCAAGTGGAGGAAAAGAATGTTAAAACAGTGAGGAGGGCTGCAGAGATGGCAGATTAATATGCATTAGTGTATAAATCAAAGTCTAGCTTCCAACAGCATTTTCATTTCGAGAGGGATAGAAATGGGAAAAAGGGAGATTCTTTAATGAAAAATAAAAAGTAGATCACACTGGGAACAATCAACCACACATGAGAAAAGAAACCCAAGAGGGTGGGAAAGAGGTGAAAAGCCTCAGGCGTTTTCACTGCCTTAAAATGGGACACACAAAGCCACAATGCCAACGGCTTAAGACAGCCACTGGGTACAACGAACACAGTTTCTTCTTGGAAACAATATCGCTGGATCACAGGTGGGAGTGATGCCCACTGTAGTGGAGAAGCCAAAAGAAAACCAAGGAACTGAGGAGTTAAAAGGAAGATACCCTGGAATTTTTCCAGACTGTGTGGTGACAAGATCCCACAGCCATAAGTTAAACAAGAAGAGGAAAAAAAAAAGAAAGATGCAAGAGTTGAAGCCCAGTTAGCTGACACCCTGTTTGATGAGATGGTAAAGGAAAAACCTGAGCAGACAGAGGATCACACAGAAATGCTTATTTCTGAAATATTAATGAAGTTGCAACAAAAAGATGAGACAACAAAGGATTTGCCTCATAAAGACGACTCTGAAAAGGAATCAGAATATATTCCAGAGTGTTATGTCCTCGAGGGTAAAATCTTAAAAGAGAAATGGATACCTTGGTCGGTTGTGCAGATGAGAAATTGGCAGAAGTCCACCAGATTGTGGTGCTGGTAGCATGTGGACGGGAGGTATTGTGGGTATCACATGAATTACCTGGGGGAGGTCACACAGGAGTGAGGCCAACTCAGGCTAAGATACAGAATAATTTCTATTGGATTGGATTACATAAAGATGTGGTTGAATTTTGATGTACCTGTCATAGGAAAGCCACAGGCAGTAATAAAACCAATGTGTTTGATACCAATTCTGACATTTGAAGAACCTTTCACACAGGTTATGTAGGTCCCCTCCTGAAAACTAAAAGTTGAAACCAGCATTTACTACCCATGTTGGATGTGTCTACCAGGTTTTTGGAGGGAATTCCTTTGCAGAATGTCAAGGCAAAAAAATTGTGGAGGAGTTGCATGCTTCCTTTACACATTGTAGCCTACCGTGGGAGATTCAGCCAGATCAAGTATCCAATTTTACTGCCAAATTATTTAAGGAAGTCATGGGTAATTTAGGGATGAAGTATTTAAAATCAAGTGTGTACCATCCTGGATCCCAGGGTGCGTTGGAAAGGTGGCATCAGGCCCTAAAAACAATGCTGAGGGCTTGTTGCCAGGATTATCCAAATGATGGGGATAAAGGCATCCCGCTTATATTATTTGCTATTAGAGATGCTCCAAATGAATCAACTCAGTTTATTCCATTTGAATTGATGTTGGACACAATGTAAGAGGGCTTTTAAAATTAACTTTTAAAAATTGATAGGTCTGGAGGTAGAGATCTCGCAGTTGGATTATGCATCAGAAACTTGACATAAACAGAATTTGTGAAGGCAGAAGTGATGTTCTTAAGGCTTAAAATCCAGACACAGGCAGATGACTACATGGAACATGAAGATAAAGGCCATCGAGGAATTTCCAAGACCATCCTCAAAGAAGGAAGTACTACAATTTGCAGGATTGAGTGGATTCAACAGGAAATTCAACAGGAAACTTTAGTAACGTAGTGGCACTGTTGGTGGATTTGTTAAAAATAAACACAAAATTTCATTGCACAGAACAAAGCCAGGAGACATTTGAGAATTTAAAATCAGCGTAATCTCTGCCCCCATTTTATTCACACCAAATTTTTGAAACACTTCAAAGTTGCCATTGATGTGAGCGTTATAGATGCTGGAGCTGTGCTGTTACAGGAGGATGATGGTGGAAGTGAAAGGCCAATCGGTTACTTTTCAAATAAAAATTATGTCCACCAGAAAAACATATTCAACTGTTGATAAAGGCTTATGGAGTTTGGAAATAGCCTCTCAACGGTTTAATGTTTGCATTGCAAACAATGCATCAGAGACAGAGACCTATTACAATGCTTTGGCATTTCTGGAAAGATTTCAGGACAAGAACAACAGATTATTGCATTGGAGTCTCAAATTACAAGCATTCGATTTACGGGTCGTACATGTGACAGATTGTGAAAATATTATTGTGGATGCTTTATTGCAAGTTTTAAAGGAAAATGTTTATGTAAGATAGAAACAATAGTGTTCAATATATATTTATGGAATTAGTATGAAATGTGTAATTCTACATTAATGAGCTATGGACCTGATATCATACTTTAATGCAGTAACATAATATAGTGATTTAGTAATAAAGTTTTAGAGAGGAAGAAAAAGGAAGCCATATTTTCAGAATGATGGTTCTTTTTTTTTCTTAAGGGGGAAAGTGTTATGAAGTAGGGTAAAGTATTTGTGGATTGGAAGGTAGGACATTATAGTTTGGTGTTTGTAAAATGTTGGTGTTTATAAAATGCTATGGGGGAAAGCTGTGTGTGGTCCATTTAAAAGAGGATGTGCTTTTTCTTTGCCTGGAGATTCAAAAACAATGTCTGTGGGCAGCAGCTTGTGGGGTTGCAGGTGTACAGAGAGCACATGAATTGAAACATTTGACTCAAAAGACCATACAGTGAGCAAACCAAGCAGCAGTTTTGCTTTATGATCAAGACAACAAGTTTTGAATTTACCCAATTAATTTTAGATACCAATTAAATTTAAATCTCATCGTTTTGAGAACACAGGAGTAATTCTATTATAAGAAACTGATGTCATCAGGGATATAAAAGAAGGGGCAGTCGGGCAAAAACAAGAGAGGGAACTGCCCATCTGCCAGAATTATCAGCCATCAGCTCTGAAGAGAGGAACGCTAGTCCTTAGAGAAAGTGTTATCTAAATAAAAGGTAACTACAACAAAACTAGCTAGTATTGCTGATAGAAAAATCGCCGTTCCTGACAAAATATTTGACGGAGGACATACTCCTGACAGAACATTCGATGGAGAAGAAACAGCACATTCTAGAAGACACATAATCTGGCTGTAATTCTATTTTTTAATTCTTTTCTACATAAGTAGGACTTGTATTTTTTGGAACAGAATACTATTAGAGTCTCAGATAACACAGTTTGAAGCTGGGTGAACACAGCAGGCCAGGCAGCATCAGAGGAGAAGGAAAGTAGCCATTTCGGGTTGGTTCACTTTTTCCGAAGAAGGGTCTCAACCTGAAATGTCAACTTTCCAGCTCCTCTGATGCTGCTTGGCCTGCTGTGTTCATCTAGCTTCATACCGTGTTATCTCTGATTCTCCAGCATCGGCAGTTCCTACTATCTCTGCAACTATTAAGAGTCTTGTTTTATTTAGGGATAGTTAGTAATTAGAAGGGATTTATTTAGTTTGTTAAAAGTTTAGTTAATTTGTTCACTATCAGAGTTAGAAAAGTAAATTATTACTTGGTGATTGCAAAGTGACTGTCAGGGATTTATTTCATTTAACCATGAGAAGTTGCTGAAAGTCAAGTCACTCCATTCTTCTTGCTCATTTTACAGATAATAGAGCAAGGCGCGCATTGTTGGATGTTTCAGTTTTAGTTTTCAGAGGGGAAGTAACCTCCACTTTATAACACTCCACACTTTTCCAAATGATCGCATACATTTTCAATGTTGACAATTATTCGAAATGTTTTGTTGATGTTACTCTGCCATGTTAATTTCGCTGTTGATTACAAATTTCTTCTTAGAATTTCGAAACAAAGAAAAAGATCACTGGGGCAATTGTGTTTTGGCAAAAGCTCTGCAATTTCATTTAGTTTTTCTGCACTACAGTCCTACAATTTATCTCTTGCTCAAGTGCTGTGCCTCAGTTTATTCACAGGCAAAGTGGTGTCATTTTAATTTGTGAACCAACACATCATGTTTATAGCATGTACTTTTCTTTCAAGCCCAATCAATACAAAGTAGAAACACTTTTTTACAATCCATATTCTTAGCAACAACAAAACATTGATTAATATTCCAGTATAATGAAAAGGGTTGACATTTTCACAATTGACATTTGAAATCAATGGAGGTTGTTGTTGGCCTAAAATGCAAGTTTGAGAAACAATAAATATCTATTGGCTCTGTGTTCTATCAAATATTAATCAATGGGCCTGCATGCTCTTCAATCTTGTCACAATATTTTAGGCCCGCAAATGAGATGGGTCCATTCCTGGGGTGTATTTTAACTTCAGCAGTCAGCCAGAAGGTATAAGAAGAAATCACAGGATTCCTACGGAGTGGAAGACAGCACCATGGCTCCACTGCCTCACAGCGCCATGAAGCTGCGTTTGATTCCACCCTTGGGCGACTATCTGTGTGGAGTTTGTACATTCTTTCCACATCGGCTTGGCCTCCTCAGGGTGCTCCAGTTTGCTCCCACAGACCAAAAATCTGTAGGTTAGATGGATTGGACAAGTTAAATGACCCCATTGTGTCCAGGGATGTGCAGGATAGGTGGACTGACCATGGGAAATGCAGGGTTACAGGGATAGGAAAGCGGGGGAGCTGGGTGTGGAATGGGGTTGGGGGATGTGGTAGGTCAGTGTGAGTCTGGGGGCAATGCTGTTTGGAGGATTGGTGTGGATTTGATGGGCCAAATGGCCTGCTTCCATACTTTGTGGACTCTATGATCTGGCCTATCAATAATCACACACCTTTACCCAATCCCTAGAATCAAACCTGGGCCCCTGTTGCTTTGAGGCAGCAGTACTAACCACTGTGCCACCCAGAAATGGAGGGACTCACAATTATGTAGCACCTTGGATGACCCCAGGAGGTAGATACTTTCGGTAGGTGCTTTAGAGCAATCTTCAAGTACAGATGTTGTTGTAACATAGGAAATATTAGAGGTACAGCAGACCTTTTATTAGCCAGTGCCTTTGGGACCAGGAGTGACATGGTTCATCAAATATTCTGGATAATCAAGAGGTACATGCAATCAATGTAAAAACACACACAGTAATAGAACTATAATGCGAATCACTGTAAAACACAGCACTATCATACTTTATTTACTGCACACATCACTTAAATAATAATGCAACTTTGCGTTTAGGAATAAAAGTTACTAGTGGTGTACCGCAAGGGTCGGTGTTGGGTCCACTGCTGTTTGTCATTTTTATAAATGACCTGGATGAGGGTGCAGAAGGATGGGTTAGTAAATTTGCAGACGACACTAAGGTCGGTGGAGTTGTGGATAGTGACGAAGAATGCTGTAGGTTGCAGAGATACATAGATAAGCTGCAGAGCCGGGCTGAGAGGTGGCAAATGGAGTTTAATGCAGACAAGTGTGAGGTGATGCACTTTGATAGGAGTAACCGGAAGGCAAAGTACAGGGCTAATGGTAAAATTCTTAGCAGTGTAGATGAGCAGAGAGATCTCGGTGTCCATGTACACAGATCCTTGAAAGTTGCCACCCAGGTTGACAGGGCTGTTAAGAAGGCACAGAGTGTTTTAGCTTTTATTAATAGAGGGATCGAATTCTGGAATCAAGAGGTTATGGTGAAGCTGTACAAAACTCTGGTGCGGCCGCTTTTGGAGTATTGCGTACAGTTCTGGTCACCGCATTATAAGAGGGATGTGGAAGCTTTGGAAAGGGTGCAGAGGAGATTTACTAGGATGTTGCCTGGTATGGAGGGAAGGTCTTATGAGGAAAGGCTGAGGGACTTGAGGCTCTTTTCATTAGAGAGAAGAAAGTTGAGAGGTGACTAAATTGAGACATATAAAATAATCAGAGGGTTAGATAGGGTGGATAGGGAGAGCCTTTTTCCTAGGATGGTGACGGCAAGCACGAGGGGGCATAGCTTTAAATTGAGGGGTGAAAGATATAGGACAGATGTCAGAGGTAGTTTCTTTACTCAGAGAGTAGTAAGTGAATGGAACGCTTTGCCTGCAACAGTAGTAGATTCGCCAACTTTAGGTACATTTAAGTCGTCATTGGATAAGCATATGGACGTATATGGAACAGTGTAGGTTAGATGGGCTTGAGATCGGTATGACAGGTCGGCACAACATCGAGGGCCGAAGGGCCTGTACTGTGCTGTAATGTTCTATGTTCTAAAACTTACCAGCAGAGAGCCTTCTCACTCACACCCTCAACTAACTCATCAGACATTGTGGTAGGTTAGAGTATTTGAGGAGAAACTGGCTCAAAATTGAATCAACTGTTGATATTTTGTGCAGCCATTTAACAATAAGTTTATTTACATCAAGGTAAATAAATTTTTAAAAATACCATAATGATTGGATGGAATAATATAGTAAACTTTGAAGTATTCATCAGGTGCCAGTTAGAACAAGTTTGTTGTATACTGGAACTGGGAGCTGGATATTACACATTTTTGGCCAGTTATGAGTTTGCATTGTGTTATTTGGAGGATTTTGTACTGCAGCGGATTGTGGGTTGTCTCAACATAGCATTTGCCATCTTCTCCACCTTTTGCATGTCCAACCTAGCCTTTGGTATGTATCTTACTAAAATCCCTGCTTTAATGACCTACTGTGCCCTTTTATAGGTTCCCTCATGCCTCGAATTTTACCCCCAGTTCACCATGCACTATAATCAGTACAATTTACCACTCAGCGGATAATCACCAAAAGACCACCAGCTCTTGCAGTTGTGCCATCTTTGAAAGGCCGCTGTTCATCAGGACAAGGGCTGACAATCTGACACTGTTTCTCACTGGCCAGGTAATGGCGAGGCAGCCACAGATCTCACTGCTGTTAGCACACAGACAGTGTGGCTGACCCTCACACACACACTCAGCTTGCCACTCACCTCACCAGTCCATAACTACATCCTGTCTCAGCACAATTTGAGTCAGCGCTACACTGTCCCTTATGCCCATGGCTGACCCACAGCTTGTCATTGCATTTTAGTGAAACATTGTATAGGGCAAGCAACTGGACAAAATTAAACCTGAACTTTTATTTACAGAAAGTAAATTGGAGAAAATGTTACCTCCGAGGAGGCAGGCGGCTCCCACTTTCCCAGCCCCTCAGCATCCAGCTCAATGCCTCATTGCCTGCTCCTATTGTACAGAGCACAGTTCACCAGGATGGTGCAGCACAGTCTGTCTGGACTATACTGGGTGGATCCATCAGACTGTGCCAAGCATCAGAACCCCATCATTGGCAGTAGCCCCATCGTCTGTTCTACTGAGGCTAAGCAGGGGCGCCGTTGTATCCAAGCTCTGCATCAGTCAGGGGGCCCTGGGATGTCATCATGAGCCATGGTCACAGTGGGTAACACGTGTTCCCTAGTGACCAGTCATTGTAAGGCATCTGGACCTTCGGGCACACGGCTGCCAGGGAAGTGGGCTCACATGGCCAGGAAGTGATTCAGGTGCTTACACACAACATGAATGTGATTGAAATGGAATCCCTTCCTGTTGATGAGCTTTGCAGTGTTGTGATACAGACCTCTCAGTGCCATGTGCATACAGTCCATAACTTCATCATGGGGCAGCAGTATGAACTCGTGGAATCTTGCATAGATGACGTTGGTAACTGTGCTGATATAGAGTTGGGGTCTGATTGCGAGAGCGCACACAGGTCACCCTGGAAGGAGGTCAAGGTTCAGGGCTGCAATTACCTTCCCAGGAACCATGAGACATGGCCTCCCATTCCTGCAGCCCTGAGGTCTTGGATCCAGCAGAGCCACATCCCAACATCTCGAGGCTTTCAGAGCCTGCATTGACATTGAGCCTCACTCTTCCCAGGATGTGAGTCAGGGCTGCAAAATATGGGCTTCCCATGGACCCCACACTCCCTGGAGGCCCTGCAGCTGAGACCTCCCCCTGAACAGGGTGACCCTCAACTGTATCAGGATAATGAGGGCCATGTCTCCATCATCCATCCACATTCAGGCTCAGTCTGCTCAGCAACTTAGTAAAGGTGATCTCTGGTTGAGCGACACCCCCAGTGTCACTGAGGAGGGAGTCCTTGCAATAAATGCTGACCTAGTCAGCAAGACATTCATCCCGTGAATAAATAACTAAAAAAAACACTATTTACCTTGGGTTCACATCAAATGCTCAATTTCTCATTCAGCGCAGAACGTTATAACACATACATGATCGATATCTGTTTCACACCGCACCTATTGAAACGTAGAAAGAGATAATAGGAGCAGGAATAGACCATTCGGCTGTTCAAATCTTCCCCACTATTCAATATGATCATGGTTGATCATCCAATTCAATAACCTGTTCCTGCTTTCTCCCCATATTGTTTGAACACTTTAGCCCCAAAAGCTATCTCAAATTCCAACTTGATAACATTCCTCCCACCCCAAGCCGCACCCCCAGCTACCTACTAACCTCATCCCACCTCCTTGACCTGTCCGTCTTCCCTGGACTGACCTATCCCCTCCCTACCTCCCCACCTACACCCTCTCCACCTATCTTCTTTACTCTCCATCTTCGGTCCGCCTCCCCCTCTCTCCCTATTTATTCCAGTTCCCTCCCCCCATCCCCCTCTCTGATGAAGGGTCTAGGCCCGAAACGTCAGCTTTTGTGCTCCTGAGATGCTGCTTGGCCTGCTGTGTTCATCCAGCCTCATATTTTAATATCTTGGCTTTGACTGCTTTCTGTGGTAGCAAATTCCACAGGCTCAGCACTCTCTGAAGAAATTTATGCTCCCTTCAGTGTAAAGTGATTTACCCTGTATCCTTAGAATGTGATCCTTGGTTATAGAATCATAGGGCCATAAAGCACTGAAAAAAGACCTTTGACCCAACTCAGAGATAGTAGGAACTGCAGATGCTGGAGCAACTGAGATAACAAGGTGTAGAGCTGGATGAAAACAGCAGGCCAAGCAGCATCAGAGGAACAGGAAGGCTGATGTTTCGGGCATAGACCCTTCTTCCACTCATCCATGTTGACCAAGTTTCCTGCTTGTTGGCCCATATCCCCCTTAACACTGTCCTGTCAATGTACCCATCCAGATGCCCTTTAAATGTTGTAATTATACCAGCCTCTAGCACTTCCTCTGGCAGCTCATTCCAGAGATGCACCAACTTCTGTGTGAAAAGGTTGCCCCTCAGGACTATTTTAAATCATTCCCCTCTCACCCCGGGAACATCCTTCCTTCATCTACCCTGCCGAGTCTTGTTAGAATGATATCAGAGATAATGGGAACTGCAGATGCTGGAGAATCCGAGATAGCAAAGTGTGGAGCTGGATGAACACAGCAGGCCAAGCAGCATCTGATGAAGGGTCCAGGCCCGAAACATCAGCTTTTGTACTTGTTAGAATGATACAGGTTTTGATGAGATCACCACTCGTTACTCTGAACTCCAGTGAATATAATCCTAACTGATTCAATCTCCCCCAATATGTCAGTCCTGCCATTCCAGGAATTAGTTTTGAAAAGCTTTGCTGCACTCCCTCTATATCAAGAACATCCTTCCCCAGATAAGGAAGCCAGAACTGCTCACAATTGTGGTCTTTCGATGGCCCTGTACAATTGGAGCAAGGCATCCCTGCTCCTGTACTCAAATTGTCTTGCTATGAAGGCTAACATACCATTTACATTCTTCTCTGCCTGTTGTACCTCTCTCTCAATTTATAGCCATTCACATCATAATGTTCCTTCCTGTACTTGTTATCTAAGTGGATGACCTCACATTTATCCCCATTGCATCTACCACACATTTACCCACTCACTCAGCCTGTGGAGAACTGGGAAGGTTCTTCGAAGCTGGAGGAAGCAATCAATCTCTCCAGGCGCACACCTTACATGTATCATTAGATTTATGAACAAATGTGTCTCTTGCGTTTGGAGAAAAATATTGCACCGATGAACATAATTGCTGGCCTGTTAATGTGCATTGTTGATGGAGTAATGAAATCTGACCAGGTTTCTGACCACAAAGGTCAAGAATGCCAAGCAGTCTGAAATGCTCTGAGAATTTGGTAATATATTTTTAACCCGCTGTCAGGAACCTGAACCTCTGCCTCCCTGTTAACTTAGCTCCTCCAGGGCGCCCTTCTGAAATCTTCATGCAGACTGTGACTATTCCGATCAAAGTGCTCAAACTGGAATAATTTGGCTGTTCGTGCTCCCTTTCCCATTCCCTGTAGCTCTGCAATAGACGTTTCCTTCTTT
This sequence comes from Stegostoma tigrinum, assembly GCF_030684315.1. Classification (NCBI taxonomy): domain Eukaryota; kingdom Metazoa; phylum Chordata; class Chondrichthyes; order Orectolobiformes; family Stegostomatidae; genus Stegostoma; species Stegostoma tigrinum. The sequence goes on along the minus strand of NC_081356.1, from coordinate 126,197,309 downwards.
GTTTGTCATCCAATTCCATTTTCGAAAGGCACAATTGAAACTGCCTGCATCCACACTTCTGTGCAACACAAGGCATGATGGCATGGTGGCTCGGTGGTTAGCTCTGAAGCCTCACAGTGTTGGGGGCCTGGGCTTGATTCTACCCTTGGGTGACTATCTGTGTGGAGTTTGCACGTTCTCCTCATGCTTGCGTGGGTTTCCTCCTTTTGATCTGCTTTCCTCCCAGACTCCGAAGATATGCAGTGTAGGTGGATTGGCTATGCAAAAGTGTCCAGGGATGTGCAGGCTAGATGGATCAGCTATGGGAAATGTAGGGTTATTAGGGTAGAATTGATGGCCAGGTCTGGACCCAATGCTCTTTGGAGGGTTGATGCAGACTCAATGGGCTAGATGGCCTCTTTCTGCTTGTGTAGGGATTCTATAGTACATCCCTGATCTTAATCACTGACTGCATAAAAGCAGGTCTCCTGTCTTCAATTCTTTTGTCATGAATTCCCTTATGCCCATGTCCTCTGGTTCGCACCCCTTCACCATGAATGACCTGATCCCTGCTCCCACCATGCCAACCATAGTATCCATGGGTGACAGAGAGTGTGGAGTATCCTCAACCTCCTGAAACCACAGAAGGCACAACCTCAGTGAATTGAGGCATTATAGAACAAGTGCACAGCAACTAAGTTCCAAGGAAGCCTTCCTCCTAGCTCAGCTCCACTCTTTAGAACTTAGAATATAGAATGGTACAGCATAGTATAGGCCATTTAGCCCACGATGTTGTGCCAACCTATTATCCTGCTCTAAGACAAAAACTAACTGGCATACCCTTCTTTCTTCCAAATGCAGTCACAGGAAAGCCTTTGACTGAGAGATGATTTTACCAACTTAATTCTAGTAAAGGCACTCTGTGCATGAAAGAAAAAAAAGTCTAGATTGCAATTAACTTTAATTAAGATGAATGAATACAGCTCACTCAACTGCTCAGTATGACATGAACACCACAAGTACTGTCTTTTTCCCGAATGTGACACTTATTAAGAAGTCTCAGTGATTATTGAGAAGACAAATTAGATCTATGTCAAAGTCGAAACTCAATGCTTACCTGCACAGGAGATGGAAAGACAACAGCTGATTTTGACAGTTTAGCTTTAGCCATTAGAACTGTTTGTAACACAGTCGAGGAGATGTTAGGAGGTTGTGATCCAATTTACAAACGGTGAGCAACAACTGTTCAGCTCAGTTGATTGCATCCCTCCTGGGTTTGTAATATCCCCATTCAAGGATATGAGTGCACAAATGGGTGGCACGGTGGCTCAGTGGTAGCACTACTGCCTCACAACACCAAGGACCTGGGTTCAATTCTAGTGTCAGGCAATCATGTGGAGTTTATACATCCTCCCTGTGTTTGTGTGAGTTTCCTCTGGGTGCTTCTGTTTTCTCCCATAGTCTAAAGATGTGCAGGCTAGGGGGATTAGCCATGGGAAATGCAGGGTGGATCTGGGAGATACTGTTTGGATGGTAGTTGTAGACTCAGTGGACTGAATGGCCTGCTTCAACGCTGAAGAGAGATTCTATGATGAATGATGCTCGCACTCCATGACATCACTCAATTAATTATTATTGGACTTGCTGTATTTTGGATATGATACTCAGCTAGAAGTGACTGGTGTTGTACCACAAGGACTGGGTCTTGGGCCCCAACTATTCACTATATATGACCTGGATGAGAGAATTGAATGCAACATTTCCAATTTTGCTGGTGACACATCGTGGTATTGTGAGTTATGTGGAGAAAACAAGGAGGTTCAGGATGATTTAGACAAAGTGAGTGAGTGGGCAAACACATGGCAGATGTGGTTCACTGTGACTGGAATGTGAATCTATGCACTTTGGTGTGAAAAACAGAAAGGGTCAGTATGATTTAAATAGTAATACATTGGAGAATATACTTGTCCTTGTACATCAGTCAATGATAATAGACAGCCAGGTACAGCAAGCAATTAGGAAGGCAAATGTTATAGTGGCCTTCACTGCAAGAGGATTTGAGTTCCAAAGTAGGGATAGAACATAAAACAGGACAGGCCCTTCAGCCCACAAAGTTGTGCTGAACTTTTACCGTAAACCTAAGGTCTATCTAACCTCCACCCCTACCTTACACTATCATCCATATGCCTATCTAATAGATGCTTAAATGCCCCTAAAGAGGCTGACTCCACTACCCTCTCCGGCAATGCATTCCACGCCCCTACCACTCTCTGAGCAAAGAACTTACCTCTGACATCTCCCCTATATCTACCTCCACTCACTTTAAAACTATGTTCCCTCGTAATAGCCACCTCCATCCTAGGAAAAAGTCTCTGGCTGTCCAGTCTACCTATACCTCTGATCATACTTCAGAAGTAGGTGTACAAGGCCTTGGTCAGACCACACCTGGAGTATTGCACACAGTATTATACTCCCTATCAAAGAAAGGATATACTTGCCATAGACGGAGTAGGGTGGAGGTTAATTAGGCTGATAAAAGGGATGGCAGGCCTAGCCTAAGAGGAAAGGTTGGATTGACTGGGCCTGTATTCACTGCAGTCTAGAAGAATGGGATGTTTCCCCCAGTGAGGGGGTCTACAACCTGGATGCACAGTCTTAGGATATGGGAAAGGCCTTTTAGGGCTGAAATGAGGAAAGATGTCTTTGCTCAGATGGTGGTGAAGTATGGAATTTACCACCATTGAAGGGTGTGGTGAATATATTTAAGAAAACAAGAGAAAGGTATTCATATTTTATGGACATCAAGGGGATGGTGAGCAAGCATGAATATATCATTGAGATAAAAGATCAATCGTGACCACAATGAGTAGAGGAAGAGGCTTGAAGGGCTGAATGGCCTACTCCTGCTCCTAGTTTCCATGTAAGGAGAGTTGGGATTTAGAGCAGATTGGCCACGATCCTAATGAATGCTGGACAGGCTTGAGGGGGCCAAATAGCCTACTCCTGCTTCCATTCCTTATGTACATATCATTCTGTGGGTTAGCTTATTTCAAACTGTAAAACATATTCCAGGTGATGAAGCAGAAATTACAACTATACAACTGATTTTTTTTTACCTGCAGAAATGTGGGTCAGCCTCAGATCACCAGGAAACTACTGAATGGTAGAGCAGGCTTGAGGAGCTGAATGTCCTATTCCTGTTCCTATTTCTTGTAGTCGTATGGTGTTTTACTGATTTCCAACTCATAACAGACTAAATGACAGGCAATGTCATAACTTTACACCCTCACAGCACCCAAGAGGTGAATGCGCTGTAAGGTAATCTGCAAATGCAACAGTGATGGATCAGAGAGTAGTTTGGTTATTTGAGGGTTGGGGAGAAGTCATTTATCTTCTGAGGCAGAAGGCTTAGGTTTCAAATTTCAATCTATAATTGAGGCTGATCTCCTCCAGTGCAGTAACAAAGCATTTGTCTTGTGGGAGCTCAGAGTGGCTTTGACCTACACTCACACTTGGTGAAGCTGTACTTGCTTATTTATTTATTTATTTTGATTTTCCTTTATTCATTCACGGGATGAAGGCATTGCTGTTTAAGGCCAGTATTAATTGCCCATCCCAGAGGGCAGTTTAAGATTCAACTATATTGCTGTGGGCCTGGTAGCCAGACTCGGTAAGGATGGCAGTTTTCTTCCCTAAAGGACATTAGTGAACCAGATGTTTTTTTCCTGACAATCAACTGATTCACAGTCACCATTAGATTCTTATTTCCAGATATTTTATGAAATTCAAATTCCTCCATCTGCTGCGGCAGGATTCAAACCTGGGTCCCCAGAATGTTATCTGGATCTCTGGGTTAATTCTACTAGGCCATTGCCTCCCCTGTAACCTAAGCACTCTATATGGTTGATTTAGCAATGAAAGATGCAAAAGTGTCTTTACACAGCTCCAGGTGTACACATACATTACAGTCACAGATACTTATTATTCAACTGCACAATCATGTGTCACACAGTACACTTCCATCAGAGTGTAATGTTTCAGTAGCCCCTAAGATAGAGTCTAAGACCTCAACACCACCAGGTCACATGATGATGTAAAAGTGATGATATCATGAGGTTGACACTCGTGGGAAGGCAGTGACATGGTGATAATGAGAGCGGATTAATAGCAGGACCATAGTGTTCAAATCCCACCATGGCAGATTGTAAAATTCAAATTGAGCTTAAAAATTGCTTGAAGTTAAAAAAAACTATTCCAGCGGTGACCATGAAACCACAGGTCATTGTTATGAAAAAAGAACCCCACCATATTCACTAATAGAATAAATCTGCCATCCTTACCTGGCCCGGCCTACATGTGATTCCAGACCCACAGCAACCTAGTTGACCCTTAACTACTGAGCAATTAGAGATGGACAATAAATACTGGCCTAGCCGGTGAGACCTACATCCCATGAATGAATTAAAAATCCCATGCCAAGTACGAGATGACAACAGCAGCATTCCATGAAGTATTAAAAACATTGAAAACATAGTTGCTGCTGTTTTGCAGGGAACAGAGCAGCCCATTTTCACACAGTTTAGTTGGCATCTGCACCAGCGAGAGGTGATGGATATGTAACCTCAGAGGTTTTTTGATGTGCTGCTTTTCATGAATGAATGAGCCAATTCTGGAAGGCAAAATTGAATGTGAGTGGGAAGGCCTCAGCAGATTCCCTATCTGAGATAGTAGGAACTGCCGATGCTGGAGAATCTGGGATAACAAGGTGTAGAGCTGGATGAACGCGGTAAGCCAAGCAGCATCAGTGGAGCAAGAAAACCGACGTTTCAGTCGCCACCCTTCGTCAGAAAAGACCCGAAAACGTCAGCTTTCCTGCTCCTCTGATGCTGATTGGCCTGTTGTGTTCATCTAGCTCGATACCTTGTTATCTCTGACTCCTTATATGTATGGTTTGCATCTCCTTTGGAGCCTCTGAAACCAGTTTTGCGAGGGTGGGGGCGCGGTGGAAATTGGTGGTACCAGAGAGTCATGGCATTCGCTTGCTGCTTGCTCACAACTGGTATGATTTTTGCTGATTTTGTTTTAGCTGTTTTACTGGGGTGTAACTATTAGACTGAACATTACGGATAACTTATATGGTTCTGAAGAAGACTCACATCAGACTCGATTTCTCTCTCTCTCTCTCTTTCTCTCTTTATCCACAGATGCTGCCATTTGTGGAGACTTTACCTGGCACTTTCTGTTTCATTTGTCAGATTTCCAGCAGCTGCAGCATTTTGCTTTATCCAGGATAATTTCACTGCTCTTCTTCGAACTGATGCCGCGCCCATTTGAGAGAGTATAGGGGACCCGAGAGGGCAGAGTTATTAAGACCTCATCCAAAATACAGTACCTATGAAAGTGCAGGACATCCTTGACACTGAATTTGACATTCAGCAAGAATTTTGTGCTCTGAAGAGGTATTTAAACTTTCTGACTTGGAGCACAGACCATCACCCACTGAGTGAGCGTTGACACAGGTGATGGTCGAAGGGCAGTAACATAGTCCACAAACATTGCTTTAAGCAGAAGATGTTAATACTCAGAAGACACAGTTTTAAGGTAATTGGCAAAGGAATTATGAGCAAGTGATATTTTTTAAACTCAATGAGATGCTGTGATGCCTTTAAGTACAAACAAGCTTCCCGATATCTCCTCCTCATCCATTTTAAACACTTCTCATGATTTATGACACCATGACCTGGGAAGCATCTCCTTCTTTGGCAAATGTAGCTTCAAAAGCTTTAACTCAACATCACAGGCATGTCTCTTGCTCCTAAAATACCATTTTGAACCTTATTTGTCCATTTATGTTTACTTGTGCTTTCCCTTTATGTTAGCTACCAATCTTTTCTCATAAACCCTCCTAGTTTCTCTTATTTGCTTTCTCACCTACTTCCTGAGATTTCTATGTGCAGCTTGACTGTCAACTGTATTTACCACCTTGTATCTGTTATGAACACATTTGGTCTTCTTTATTTTAATTTTGGTTCCTTTCTTTTTACCCGGGGAGTTCTAGATTTGTTTTCCTATTTTTGCCTTTTGAAGGGAATATAGCTGGCTGCGCCCATCTTCTTTTTGAAGATATTTTATTGTTCAGCTACCAGTTCTTCCTCTGGCCTTTGGTTTTAGTCTAACTAATCCCGTCCTGAGATGGCAAGTAAAACACCCTGAGCTTCAACCTCTCTTTATCTGCATCCCAGGGTGAGTACTTCTTCACAGGGCCTGCTCTGTAGTATGTCAAGCTAGTGACAGCGATCAAATATGAATGGGGGTTGATCTCTGACAAACGACTTCCATATCAAAAAGGGCTACTAAGAACTTTGGCACTGCTCCCTGAATTTTTAAGTAACACCATGTAATCAGTAACATCCACCATAATGATTAAACATATAAAAAATCAGAAATAGAAGGCACAATGGCCACTTCTGCTTGTCTATCATTCTCCGTGATCATTGCTGGTCTTGGACATTATCTACAGTCGCCAACCCACCTTCTTATGCCTTGATACGCTTTGTGCCCATAAATCTGTCAATCAGAATCTGAATGTACTGCCTAAGCAGTGAATATCTGCTGAAAATATTAGTGCAACATGTCATTGGCAGCAGATAATCTTTGACCACATTTGTTTCTGCTATGATGTCAGCATCACATGAACATGAATCATGCTTGGACTGCTCCCCAGGCTACATACTATAATAAGATATAGGAACAGAATTAAGCCATTTGGCCCATCAAGTCTGCAGTGTCATTCAATCAAGGCAAATATAAAGAATTGGTTACTTGCACTCTACTCTGGAATAATGTAAAAAAAAGTGAGCTTTTGCCTTGAACAAAGAACAAAGAACAGTACAGCACAATTTCGGGCCCTTTGGCCATTCAAGCCTGCACTGGCACGTTTTGCCCTTCCATACTAAAACTGTCTTTCATTGCAGGATCCATATCCCTCTATTCCCTTCTTATTCATGTACTTGTCCAGGTGCTTTGTGAATTCCGCGATTGTGCCTGCTTCCACCACCTCCTCTGGCAGCATATTCCAGGCACTCACCACCCTTTGAGTGAAAAATGTGCCTTGGACATCTCTTTTAAACTCTTCCCCTCACACCTGGAACCTGTGACCACTAGTAATTGCCTCCTTCATGCTTTCCATTCTGTCCATGCCATTCACACTCTTATAAACTTCGATCAGGTCCCCCCTCCCCACTACCCCAACCTCCTGCATTCCAGCGAATTCTAACCCAGTCTATCCAACCTTTCTTCATAGCTAAAATCCCTCTATCAGGCAACATCCTGATAAACTTTTTCTGTACTTTCTCCAAAGCATCCTCATCTTTCTGGTAGTGAGGTGACCAGAACTGTACGCAATAAAATAAGTCACAATCTTCCATTGGAAGATGAATGCATTAAGCTTAGGTATGAATGGTATCATTTCTGTTCCAGCCTTCTGAACATTTCCTCATGGGGTGGACTTGGAATATGAATAGTTCTCAGTGTGATAACTGATATTTCTTAATTTTAAGATTTGTTACCTTTTTAGTAAACGTGACAATGGCAGCTCATAGACCAAATTAACCAGAAAAGCTCGATACGTATAAATGGTCGAGGGCAAGCACCTTGCTCTTACAGGTCAACGCAAAAAAACGATGCACAGTCAAGCACTTTTGACAGAATTATTGAGGTTTTTGTTATTCAGCATTAAAGCTAAAACACCACTTGTCAGTCAAGATAACAAGGTGTAGAGCTGGATGAACACAGCAGGCCAAGCAGCACCTTAGGAGCAGGAAAGCTGACCTTTCGTGCCTGGACCTTTCTAGGCCTGAAACGTCAGCTTTCCTGCTCGTCTGATGCTGCTTGGCCTGCTGTGTTCAACCAGCTTGACACCTTGTTATCTTGGATTCTCCAGCATCTGCAGTTCCTACTATCTCTGATACTTGTCAGCCAGTTGTGCCTCTATAAGCAGGTGCCGATCTGGTTGCTGACTCTCTTTCTGTGGCGAGGTAAACAGTGCATAGATGTTGGCATCATCAGCAAAAGGGCAACATGTCCTATACAGCACTATGGCTTTACTTTGCAACTGCTGATGGTGCTGCACTCAAACCCTGAGGAGCATCAGTTCGATGAATTCTTTCATCCGCCTGATATAGACATGGCCTGTTGTACTGAAATAATTGCAGCGGTGTCCAACATCGGCAAGTTCCTTCATTTAACTTTCCTGCCAGTGTTCCCTTATTCAGAAGTGATGCACTGTTTCACTATGTGTTGACTTGTTGCATAAAACGTAACAAAGTATTTTGCACATGTTTAGAGATTGCAAAGTATTTGCGGAAGATAGCATACCTGCTCAGCAATGCTGATTTCTTTTATCGTAAACTTTCCCAACATAGGCAGAGCTCAAACAAAGGATCATGGAATATAGTTCAATAATTGCGTTACCATAATATCACCACTTGCGTGTGCAGTACAGTTTGGTCACGCAGTTTAAAAAATGTCAAGGCCCCTGAAAGGATGAAGATGAATTTACTGTATGGTCAAAGCTCAGTTTGGAAAAGTTGGGCTTGTTCTTTGTGAAGCTAATGGAATAGATTAGGTGTTGAATGTGACTACCGTATTTTTTTAGATGAGGCAGCCAGAGGAAAGTTGTTTTCACTCACTGATGATTCTCCCATTGGAAACACGTTGATTTGAGAAGCTGGAGGATACTGTGAGGTGAGGGAGATAGCAGCAAGCAGCAGAAGACCAAGACTGGCAAGTGGCAGCATGGTTAGAGGCAAAGTCAAGAATAAAGTACCTGGAAGCTTCAGCTGTAGTTGGAAGTGGAAGTGAAGCAGGCGCAGTGCTGCTGGATATGAAATACTAACAATAGCAGCTTCTGATTCAACTCCATTTCATGGCTTATTCTAGATCAGTGGCGGGGCCATCAAAGGGTCTTGGTGGAACTGGAGAGTTGGTTACATTGCTATCAATAAATAGTTTCCTCCACTGAATTAAGCCTTTTTGTTCATTTTTATAAAGATATGATGCTAGTGGACCAAAGAGTCCCTGATTTATAATCTTCTTCAGGTTTGTATAACTCTCATGTCACAATGGAAATAACTGAACCAACTTGTTACACTACATCATTTCATAGCTTTTCTGGTTGGTTCTCTTGCCAAATTGGTTTGTTAGTTCACAGACGTTTTATTACCCTGCATGGTAACATCATCAGTGCAGCCTCCAATGAAGTGCTGTTTTCCCGCCTGGTATTTAAACTCTGGGGTCTATTGGAGCTGATTACCTCATTTGCGGTTTTCCTTCACTGTGGTGCTTAGAAAGGGTCAAATTCTATATGTTTACTGATGGGCTTCTTGGTGGGGAACCAGGCATCTAGGAATTCCCGTGCTTGTCTCTGTTTGGCTTGTTCTAGGGTCCTGATGTTGTCCCAATCGAACCTATAGTTCTCCTTATCCGTGTGAATGGAGATGAGTGAGTATTGGTCATGTCTTTTTGTTGCTAGTTTGTGTTCATGTATTCTTGTGGTTAGTTTTCTTCCTCTCTGTCCAATGTAATGTTTGTTTCAGTCCTTGTATGGAATCTTGCATATCACATTGGTTCTGTCCGTGGAGGGTACGGGGTCTTTGGCTCGAGTTACTAGTTGGCATAGGTTTGTGTGCCATTCTGATGGCCAATGGTCATAAGAGTTGTGTGGCCAGTTCAGATATGTTCTAGATGTACAGTAATCTGACAAACTTCATGTATCATCTGTTTGCTGAATGGATTGCAACATTTCTCCTAATTATCTATTGATAGCCATTCCTCAATATCTGTAAGGGTTCCATTTCTGAGAACCCCAGCAAATATTGAAACCTGTGCATATGAAGCCCATTAAAAATAGGTTAAAAGCCATGGATGTGTGAATTTTTCTGGAGAAGTTGAATTTTGTAGCTAGTGATAATGGGAACTGCAGATGCTGGAGAATCCAAGATAACAAAGTGTGGAGCTGGATGAACACAGCAGGCCAAGCAGCATCTCAGGAGCATAAAAGTTGATGTTTCGGGCCTAGACCCTTCATCAGATGATTGAAACATCAGCTTTTGTGCTCCTGAGATGCTGCTTGGCCTGCTTTGTTCATCCAGCTCCACACTTTGTTAGCTTGAATTTTGTAGCTACTTGTTTTTGGCACAGATAGGTGAATTCTTAAGTGACGAACTTGTCCCTACAAAGGCTTACTGTACGTGCATTAATATTTACATGCTTACTCTTCTCTGACAAGTGCCTGTTGAAACTTTCCTCTGCCTTTGAACGCATCTCCAGTCATTTGTTTTGATAAATAAAGGAAAGCAAAGTAGATAAAATAAACCTACATCGCAATTTCACATCAAATGAAATACTTTCAAAGTATGATACAGTTGTAACACAGGAAATGTCATAGCCAGTTTGGACACAGCAAGCTCCCACAAACACTGATAACAGACCGACCAGATAAACTGCTGGAATGGTGCTGGTTGAAAGATAATTACTGGCCCAAAGACTGGAGAGAAGCTCCCCTACTGTTGTCTGGAGCATGGGAATTTTCTTTAACAACCACCTGACAGGGGCGGCATGGTGGTTCTGTTGTTATTGATGTCTCAGTGTCAAGGATCTGGGTTTTTTTTCCACCCTCGGGTGACTGTGTATGTGGAGTTTGTACCTTCTCCCTGTGTCTGCGTGGGTTTCCTCCCATAGTCCAAAGATGTGTAGCTTAGGTCCTGAATTGCCCACAGTGTCCAGGGATGTGCAGGGTGGGTGGGTTAATGTGGGAAATGCAAGCTTATATGGTGAGTAATAGGTACTGGATGGGATACTCTCCAGAGGTTTGGTGTGGACTCAATGGGCTGAATTTCCTACTTCCGCACATAGGGATTCTATAATTCCATGATAGGATCAGCTAGGTCCTACTTTAACATTTGAAAACTCGTCGCTTCAACAGTGAGGTACTCCCTAGAAAGGCCTGAGAACTTGCATGTAAGTATCACCTGCTCAGAACATCCTGAAGCATATCCCAACCAGTGTCATTGGTCCATATTGTAGCCACTTCATTTTCCAAATTAAATCTAGTGAATGAGTTATAAGACTATTCATGCACAGCACACTAACAGGTTTCAGTAAGTAAAAGGTTTAAGTTTGTATTTATACTTCACAGAGGCCTTGTTATCCTTTTAGAAGGAGAAGGACAGCTGGCACATGGGAACTCCACCTCCTACAAGTTCCTTTCCATAACCCTTATCATCCTGCGTTGGAAATGTACCATCTTTCCTTCAGTGTCCTGGAATTCTCTCCCCAGTGACATTGTGGGTCAACCCACAGCATATGGATGTGGGTTCAAAATGGCTGCTCACTAACGCCTTCCCATGGGCAACGAATGTTGGCCCAGCCAGTGACCCTCACATTCAAAGAACCTGTTTCAAAAAGACGGTATTGGTACTGCGCAACCTCCCATTCAGAGATAACACAATGGAGGGACACAGCAGCTGAGGCGGCAACAGAGGAGCAGGAGAGTTGACATTTCGGGTCGGGACCCTTCTTCAGAAAATGTTTACTTTTGAAAGAGTTTGTGACTGTTTGATACTTCCTAGGAAAAGGCTGAGAGATGGTTTTATTGGAATTCATTTTGAAATACGAGGCTATCCTCCACAATGAGAGATGAGTGGAGACATTGGGATCTTGTAATGTAGCAGCAGTCCAAGATCTGATGTTCCCATTCCCAGTTCACCAGCTCATGCAAAAAGCAGCTCTTCCGACAGTGCAGCACTTTCTCAGTGAACTAATGCATCACGGTATCAGTGTGCAGGGATTGAGTACAACATGGAAGGCTGCTCGCAACTCTCCTTTCTCAGTGCAATTCCACAAAAGCCTTTGAAGCGAAAAAGGGTTTTTTATCAATTTAATTCTATTCAAATCACAGTGCGTGTAAGAGAAGAAATCTCAATTCCAATTAACTCTAATTAAGATAAATGAATACTGCACACTCAAATGCTCAGTGTGACGTTAACATCACGAGCACTGTGTCTTTCCTGAGTGTGACACTTAATAAGAAATCTCAAAGTGATTATTGAAGAGGCAAATTAGATTTGTGTCAAAGTAGAAATTCAGTGCTTACTTACACAGGAGATGAAAAGACAGGAGCCTTCATAACCGGAATTATTTTTAACAATGTGGAGGAGAAGTTGCGGTGTTGTATAAATCATGTAAAGGGGCTTTTGTGATGCAGTGTCAGTGTCCCTGCCTCCGAGCCAGGAGGCCTGGATCCAAGTTCACGTAACAAATCGGAGCAGACTGACTACAAAATATATATAAATGGCATCAACAGATGTTTGGTTCAGTTGATGAGATTCTGATATTCTAAATAATCAAGTTAACATTTCATTCCTGTGGAGTTTTCCAGCTGTAGCCCAATGACAACATAAGAACTAATAACAACAGTCAACAATTTGGCCCTTTGAGTCTGTTCCACCATTTGATACAACCATGGCTGATCTCACCTCAGCCTCAACTCTACTTTCCTGCCCACTCTCCATAACCCTTCAACCCGTTTCTAATTAAATTTCTGTCTCTCTCCTCTTTCCATTCACTAGATCCCCCAGACTCCACTACACTCTTGCAGAGTGAATCAGACCATAACATCATAAGACAAAGGAGCAGAATGAGGCTATTCATCCTAGGGAGTCCGCTCCCACCATTCGATCATGGCTGATATGTTTCTCAAATTCATCCTCTTGCCTTCTCCTCATAGCCCTTGATCATATCAAGAAACTATCAATCTCTGTCTTAAATATACTCAAAGATTTGGCTTCCACAGAACTCTGCAGCAGTGAGTTCCTCAGATTCACTACTCTCTGGCTGAAGAAATTCCTCCTCATCTCAGTTCTAAAGGGTCAGCCCTTCACTCTGAGGCTGTGCCCTCGTGTCCTAGTCTCTCCTACCAGTGGAAACATTTTCTCCACTTCCACTTTATCCCTGCCTCTCAGTATTCTTTAAGGTTCAATCAGATTCCCCCTCATCCTTCCAAACTGCATTGAGTGCAGATCCAGAAACCTCAACCGTTCCTCATATGACAAGTTCTTCTTCATAAGATCATCCTTGTAAGCCCCTTCTGGATTCTCTCCAATGCCAAAATGTTCTTTCTTCGATATGGGGCCCAAAACTGCTGGTAATGTTCCAAATGCAGTCTGACCAAAGCCTCAGAATAGCCTAAGCAGCACATTCTTACTGTTGCACACCAGTCCTCTTGAAGTGAATTCTTTTGGCTTCCCAAGTCTCAACTGAATATTAATCTTAAGAGTCTCCTGAACTAAGGAATCCCAAGCTCTTTTGTCTTCCGGATTTTCAAAGCCTTTCCCCATTTAGAAAATAGTCTGCGCTCCTTTTTATTTTGGACAAAGGGCATAACCTCACACTTTCCCCTATTGTAATCCATGTACCACCTTTTTGCCCATTTTCCTAGCCTGTCCAACTCCTTCTACAGTCTCCACCCTTCCTCAACATAGCCTGCTTCTCTTCAGATTCACGACACACTTTGAGAGAAATAATTGTTCCTCATCTCTGCTTTAAGTTAACTACCTCTTTTCTTAAAACAATGACCTCTTCCTCTGGATTGCTCCAAATAAGGAAATATCTACCCTTTGTCAACTTTGTTAATCCCCTTTAGTATCTTATAAGCCTCAATTAAATTGTCTTGCTCTCTTCCGAACTTCAGAAAGTATTGGCTTAAATTGCACACTCATAAGACAAATCCCCTCATCTCTGGAATCAATGCATTGCTTCCAATACAACTGCATCCCTCCTCAAGTAAAGGAACCAAAATTGTGTGCAACCCCCTAGGTGTGGTCTCACTGAACAACTTTTACTGTTGCAGGCTTCTTTCTTCCAAACTCTTCAAAGCCATGCCATACCTCACCTTAACTGCTGGTGATCTAATCCTTCATTCCTATTTAATAAGTTGTGTGCATAATTGGCGAGGCCAAAAATATATTACCATCTAATAGTTACCCTTGTGAAGGTGGTAGTGAGCTTCTTTCTTGAACCTCTGCAGCGCATGTGGTGTAAATATATACTCAGTGCTGTTAGGATGGTACTTAAAGAATTTTGACCCAGTGACACTGAAGGCACAGAAGCATACAAAATTGGAGCAGGAGCAGGCCCTTTGGCCTTTTGAGGCTGATCCATCATTCAATATGATCATGGCTGATCATCCAACTCAGTACCCAGTTTTAGTTTTCTTCCCCACAGCCTTTCATCCCTTTAATCCTAAGAAGTATGTCTAACTCCTTCTGAAAAGTTTCAGTGCTTTGGCTTCAACCACTTCCGTTGGCAGAGAATTCTATTGACGCACAACTCTCTAGTTGAAGAAACCTCTCTCCATCTTTGCCCTAAATGGCCTACACCCTGGTTTTAGACTGCAAGCTCCTGATTTTGGACTCCAGAGTCATCAGGAACATCATATACGCTGTATAGTCCAATAGAACTTTATACATTTCATTCATTGAAAAGTCTGAGTATTTCCAAGCAAGGGTAGTGTGTGGCATGAAATTGTAAGTGTGAGATGTCATTCATCTGCAACTATTGGTGGAGCTTGCAGTTTAGAAAATGTTATTCATAGGAACCTTGATGAGTTCAATTTCTAAATGGTACACACTACTGCCACTTTGCTTCACAGCTGATGGATATAAATGTCAAAGGATAGGCTGCTGAACTAGCAAGTTGCTTTGCCATTGGTGGTGCTGTACTTCTTGAGAGCTGTGGTAGCTGTCACACAATCAGGAATGTGGAGTGTATTCATTCAAACTCCTGACATCTGGCTTGTAAATGGTTGACAGGCACCGGGGAGACTGGAGATGAGCTACTCATCACAAAATTCCCAGACTTTTGTCTGATGGTTGATCCAGTTCAGCTGATGACGCAATTTTTAGAAGAATTCAATTGCGTGATGTTGGCGTCACTGGATGGGCCAACACTTCATTGTCCATTCCTCATTGCCCAGAGGGCTTTTATGAGTCCACTATATTGTGTATCTGTCCAGGCCAGGTAAGGGTAGCAGTTTGCTTCCCTGAAGAGTGTTAGTGAATCAGATGGGTGTTTCCCCCAACAATTGACAATAAGTTCACAGCCATCATTGGGCTCTTTAATCCCAAATTTTTATCAAATTCAACTTCCACAATCGGCCATGGTGGGATTCAAACCTAGGCCCCTAGAACATTATCTGACATTCTGGATTAACAGTCCAGGGGTAATGCTATTAGGTCTTCATCTACCCTTGGGCTGCCTTCATGATGTCGCAGGTTTGAAAAGGGTTGTCTCACTGAGTAGTGGCTTCTGTATCTTTGAGAGCACTTCAAATCCTGTTGAAGTTTTCCTCATTAACTCCAACGCAGTTCCTCAGTGAAATCACAGCTTGGAGCCTTTTGAAGAATGACAGTGAATTTATGGTGCAAGACAAGTTGAAAGAAAGCCACGGCAATTTGAGAGGAGGAACAGCTATTATGGGAATTCAAATTTATTCAAATGGGTCCTACATTATGAATAAGACTGCCAACTCTCCAGATTTGGCCTGGAGTCCCCTGCAATGAAAGACAAATCTCCAGGACACTGTTGTGAGTAACCCTGGAGAACAACCACAGGCATATTAATAAGAACTGAGACTTTTTGTGTGATTTTTAAAAAAAAAACTCTTAACCAGATATAAAAGTATTGAAAACTAGCTAAGAAAAAGACTGCTTCAAGCATCAACCAATCGATGAATGAATACTTCTCTTTCCATTTTACCATAAGATGTAGGAGTTTAAATAGGCCATTCAACCCATCTACTGCATCATTCAATGACGTCCTTCAAGTCACTGACTAATTAAAAGTCTGACTATCACAGACTGTTCTGAATTGCCCAGCCTCAACGACACTTTACGGTAAAGAACTCCACAGATTCTCTATCCTTTGAGAGAAGAAATTCCTCCTCATCTCTGTCTTAAATGGGCTTATGTCATAAATTGTCTAAGGGGAGGCAATGGCCTTGTGGAATTACTTCTAGACTATTAATTAAGAAACTCTGATAATTCTGGGGCCCCAGGTTCAGACCCTACCATAGCAGATGGTAGAATTTGATTTCAGTAAAGAATCTGGAAATAAGGATCTAATGGTGCCCACGTAGCCATTGTTGATCATTAGGGGGAAAAAATCATTTAGTTCATAATATCCTTTCAGGAAGCAAACTGCCATCTTTACCACGCGTGGGCTCTCTTTAAGTTATATCTTTCGTTTATTTCAAAAAAATTCTTAAATTAATCAAAATGGTGAAAAAGCTTTTCAATGTATTTTACTGTTTTCCTCACTTCAGAATACACACGACAATAAAATCATTCATTCATTTGTACAAGTGACTCCAGATGAATTGTCATTGACTTAAATGCTGTCTGGGTATTCGGGATGGGCAATAAATTCTGGCCTAGTCAGAGGTGCCCACATTTCATGGGTGAATAAAAAAAAAACAACCCTTATTCTGAGATTATGCCTCTGATCCTAAACTCTCCTACAAGGGGAAATATCCTTTCCACATCTACCCTGTCGAGTCCTCTATGAATGTTGTAACTTTTAATAAAGCTGCTCGTCTTCTTCTTCTACATTCCAATGAATACAGGCCAAACCTACTCAAACTCTCCTCGTAAGACAGTCCCACCATACCTGGTATCAAGCTAATGAACCTTCCATTGCCAGTACATCTCTCCTTAGATAAGGTGCCCAAAACTACTGATCACAATATTCAGCTATGGTGATGTAAGAAAGCCAGCGATGTAGGGAGGGTGCATGTGCTGACTAATGGCTTGACTTGGGTAAGGGTTGGGGTGTGATAGAGGGGGAAGTCACATGATGAAAACTCTCTGAATACATGTAATTGCCAATGGAACCCTATTTCATGGAGTGTTTTAACAGAATAAAGTTGAATAAAGTGTTTATTTTAGCACATGGTTTGATCACCTGAAGTTTAAAATAATAGGTAAAAGAACTAGGGGAGAAGTGGGGAGATATGTTTTCATAATGAGGAATGTGAAGTGGGATACACTACCTGAAAAGAAGCAGATTTCATATAAATTTTCAAAAAGACAATTGAACATTATCCTGATGCTGACAATCCAAAGGAAGTTGATACAGTCTCAGAACAAAGAGTTGACTATTTAGAATTTAGGTGAGATAAAAACAAAACATTTTCTTTTCACAATTTTGTTTGGAGCAGGATTTGGCCATTCAGTCCTTCAGACCTGTTCAGTCTTGACTGATCTTTGATCCCAGCACTCCCTCTGTGGTAAAGTAAGGAGATCAAACTACATGTAATTATTCTGCTGTGATCTCACTAAGGTTCAGTATAACTGCAGTAAAATGTCTTTAATTCTGAACTGAAAACCCACTTGCAATGAAGGCCAATATGCCATTTGCCTTCCTTACTGTTTGCTGCGCCTGGCTATCTACTTTCATTGACTGGTATGTAAGAACACCTGAATCCCATTGCACATCTACATTTCCCAAAATATTGCCATTGAAATGATGCACTGCTTTTCACACCAAAGTGTACAACTTCACATTTATCCATGTCGTACTGAATCCTCCATTTGTTTGGCAACTCACTCAGCTTATTCAGATTGCCCTGAAGTCTCCTTGCATTGTCCTCTTAACACACAATCTTGCACTAGTTTCTTCTGGGAACTTATCAAAAACTTCCCTGAAATCCGAATTTACCACATCCATTGGTCCTCCTTCCTCTATTCATCTTCGAAACATTCAATAGATCAGTTAAGCATAATTTCCCTTTCATAAACTCATACTGACTTTGTCTAATTGCATTAATTTAGGATACATGTCAATAGAATTTTTAAAAAAATGCACATGGTAATAGGATGATTACCCATGAGGTTGTTAAAAGCTGAATAACTCATTGTTATTTCTCATACTCTAAATGTATTTTTGTTAAATTTGATGTTGACACTACGATGCGTGGGAAAGCAGATTGTGAGGAGTAAATAGGTTAGGATTTTCATCTTGGAGGCATGAAAAGGAGTGAAGACATTTCCCACAATCTTGCTTCCTGACCAGGAAGGCTTAGGTTAATTGCATCACAGAGAATGACAGACAAGCTACAGTTGTCCACGCCTTACCCCAACAAACAGATGAATTTATGCCTCCTCATCTTTGTCTGTACCCTATTAACCCTTGCCCACTAAATCTGTTCTTACCCTTCAGTTCTCTCATAATTGTAGTCTCTTCATTTCCTATTATCCTTTGATCCACTCAATCTGTCCTTACCAGCAATAGTCCCAAATCACTCACCCAGTATCCATTATATATAAAAATCACAAGTCCTATTGGGAAATCATTGGCAGGTTTTTAAATATGCATACAGCACTCAAAAACATCTCAACAGCTCACAAATCTGTCAACATAACAAAATAGATAATCCTGTAGAAATCTGCTTTAACAACATTATTTCAATCTGTTAAATCTTTTAAACTGTTCGCTGAACTGAATGCCATTGGATCTCAAGTTGGACTTTTCAGTTCTCAGCTCTGGACTAGATGACATCATCAAATTGGATGGGGCTCAATGCAATTTCTAATTTTAACCCTTTCAGAAAACACCAAGGGAGGCTTACAGGACACAGATAGGAAAAAGAAGGTTTTGAATTTACATTCAGATCCGTCATGATCATGATATATACTGCTTGAGGCATCAAATGGCCCACTCCTGCTCCTACATCTTACGTTGAGAACTCTTGTTGAAAAGGACTATTTTGCTGAAGTAAGACCCAATATCAGTTGAGTCAAAACTGGAGCATGAAAGACTTCAGTTTTATCATAATGTCATTTGCTGAAGTTTGGAGCTTATTCCATGATTCAGAAGAGAAAATGAAAATGATTAACAATTTATGTGAAAGATAGATTCCTGGAAAGGAAATTGCTGACTGAGCTCGTGCTTCATCACTCACTTGAAAAATTTGAGCCATGGGGTTACAATTCCTGGATTTACCAGAAGAATGCTCAATGAGCTTATCTGTCATTCCTTTATCAATAATTTTAATGGGGCTGTTAAGCTACTGAAATGTCAGCTGAGGTTAAATGGAGAGCCCTCTTATTGCAAAGCCCTGAGGCTGTTGGTTTAAGCCTTATTCCAGTGACCTGTTCTGTGTTGATTCTCCCATGCTGCATCTTTTAGGTGAGACACTAAACTGAGGCCCTGGCCTAACCTCTCAGGAGGGCATTGTGACTTATAAACCTCTTCCAAAGAAGACCAGGGGACATCTGCCTTGTACCCAATAGAAAGATAGAGAATAGAAAGAGACCATTCAGCTGCCATGACCCTCCCAGTTCTTCAAAGAAAATTACTCGCTATATTCTCATTTTATGCCTCATGGTATGCCTGATGCACCTGCCATTTGTATATTTCAATAGCGACCAAAACTGGAGCAGCCCATGTTCAAATGCAACAAGATCTAGACAATATCCAGGCTTGGGCTGAGAAGTGGCAGGTAACATTTGTACCACGCAAATATCAGGTAAATGCCATCTGCAATAAGAGACAATCTAACCACTGACTCTTGACTTTCAACCCTGTAACAATCACTGAAACCCCTCTATCAATATCTTGGGGATTACCATTGACCTGAAACTCAGCCGGACTTGACATATAAACACAATGGTTACAAGAGCAGGTCAGAGGCTGACAGTGATGATTAACTCACCTCCTGACTCCTAAAAGACTGCCCACCACCTGCAAGGCACTAATCAGGAATGTGATGGAATACTCCCCACTTCCCTGGATGGGTGCAGCTCCAACAGCGCTCAGAAAGCTTGACACCATCCAGGACAAAGCAACCTTCTTGATTGCTATCACCTCCAGAAACATCCACTCCTTCCACCACCAAAGTTTTGTCGCAGCAATCCTACCAACAAGATACAGTACAGAAATTCACTCAAGATGTTTAGACAGGACCTTCTGGACTCACAGCCACTTATATCTAGAAGGGCAAGGGCAGTAGATATATGGGAAAACCAACACCTGCAATTTCCCTTCAAAGTCACTATCATACTGACTTGCAAATATATTGCTGTTCCTTCAGTGCTACTGGGGCAAATTTCTGCACTTCTGTCCCTAACAGCATTGTGGGATCTACATACAGCACCTGCTCTGCAGTGGTTCAAGAAGAAAGATCACCACCATATTCTCAAGGGAAACCAGGGATGGGCAAGAAATGCTGGCCAGCCAGCGATGCCTATGTCGCACAAGGAACTAAAGTAATACAGTGAATGGGCAGCAGTCTGTGGATGGTTAATGGGCAGGCTACTTTCAGATTTAATGTGCCTATTCCAGCATCGAAGCTGCCAATTGCTATGTTATATCTAACCCATTGTCTGCATTTGTGGATTTGACTTCAAATAGTGTTAACATTTCCAGATATATGTTATGGGGAGGATGATGGTATTGTGATAATATCAATAGACTGGTGGTCCAGAAACCCAGGTTAATGTTCTGAAGATATGGGTTTGAACCCACAATAAGAAAAGGTGAAATTGAAATAAAAATATGGAAATAAAGCTTCCCTCACGGACTACATTACTTTTATCTATTGTTGTAAAAACCCATCTGGCTCACTAATGTCCCTTAAGGAAGGAAATTTGTCACTTCTCTTGGTCTGGCCTATTTGTGGCTCCAGACCCACAGCAAAGTAGCTCATAACTGTGTTCTGGAATCCCCGAACAAGGCTTTCAGTTCAGATGCAATTAGGAGTGGACAATAAATGCTGGCACAACAAGGGATGCTCACAGCCTGTGAATGAATGAATGAATAAAAACACATTTGCCTCCTTTTTGTTTGTTTAAGTAAATGTGATTTAGCTTTCTAAGCCTGCAGCAGCATCTGACATATAAAAGCATGGAGCTGATTTTCCAAGGGGCTGCAATCTCAAATGCATCGCCATGCTTTTTTTTATGAAAGAGAGAAGCTCAACATTTCTGAGGGGAGATTCCACACAGGTCTCACTCAGCTGTATTCCATTCTGAATGTTCTCTTGTGGTGTAGAACTGTCAGAGGAAGACAGACCATGACCTCTTTTCACAGCAATCAGCTGCCACATTTGGTGTGTTACAGATGCTGACCACCACCTTAGCATCTACAGTTAAACTGCAAACATGTGGGCAAGTGAGATGTTAAAGTGTTGAAAGAATAGGCTGCCAGGTAGATAGGGGAGATAGGGTGTCAGGCAACAGGTGTGTAGGGTGCCAGTGTGACAAGTTAACAGAATACCAGCTGGGAAAGGGTCAGGGTGCCAAGGGGTGGTATGTGACGTGGTTAAGAGTTAGACTGCAAGGTTAGTAAGATGTCAGGCTGTTAGGTTAGTAAGGTGCCTGCTGAGAAGAATTCCACCTGGGTAGGAGGTAACATGCCAAGTAAGTAGGATGCCAGAATATGGGGAGATCAGTTAAGTGATGCAGGTTTGAGGGCGGCTTGGGTTGAGTCAGGGTCGGGGCTTTCAAGCCAGATCCAGAGGGAGGTCAAAAGTTGGCTCCAGTGGGGAGTGAGGGGATGGCATGTTGGGCCTGGAGGCAGGGGGAGTTCAAGTTAGGTTGGGTTAGATCCAATAGAGGGATGAAGTTGGTGAAGGTTGTTGCACTGGGTCATGTCTCACAGGAGGGCCTTTTGTTGAGTTGGCCAGGGGTTGGGGCTTGAGTGTCAGGTCTAGTAGGTTTTGCAAGGACTGTCAGATCAGGTCCTGATTTGGGGTGCGGCATGGGTTAGGTCAAATAAGGTCAAGGACAGTCCAAAAAGTTGGGAGCTGGTCAGGTCTGGCTGGGAGTGTGGGCTGAAAGTGGGAAATGGTTGCATGTGTCCAGTCCAATTTAGTGGAAGGCAGGGAATATGAGGATGAGCCAGGTCCCAGGGCATGTGTCAGGTCAGAGTCTGGGCAGGATAGAACTTAGAACATAGAGCATATAACATAGAATATAGAACATAGAATGTGGAACATAGAACATAAAACATGGAACGTAGAACAGTACAGCACAGTACAGGCCTTTTGGCCCACAATGTTGTGCTGATCTATTATTATACTCTAAGATCAAACTAACCTGCAAACCCTTCATTTTACTGTCTTCCATGTGCCTATCTAAGATTCACTTAAATGTCCCTAATGTATCTGACTCTACTACTACCATCGACAACGCATTTCACGCACCCACCACCCTCTGGGTAAAGAATCTACTCTGATATTTCCCTTATACCTTCCTACAATCACCTTAAAATTATGCCCCCTCATAATAGTCATTTCCCCCATGGGAGAAAAGTCTCTGGCTGTCCAGTCTATCATCTTGTACATCTCTATCAAGTCACCTCTCATCCATCTACGCTCCAATGAGAAAAGCCCTAGCTCCCTCAACATTTCCTCATAAGACCTGCCCTCCAGTCCTGGTAAATCTCCACTTCACCCTCTCTAAAACTTCCACATTCTTCCTATAATGAGGCGTCTAAAACTGAATGCAATATTCCAAGTGTAGTCTAACCAGAGTTTTATAGAGCTGCAGCATAACCTCATGGCTCTTAAACTTAATCCCCCTGTCAATGAATACCAACACACCATGCACCTTCTTAACAATCCTATCAACTTGGGTGACAATTCTGAGGGATTGATGGATGTGTGACAATTCTGAGGGATTGATGGATGTGGACCCCAAGATCCCTCTGTTCCTCCACACTGCCAAGAATCCTGCCATTTACCACGTATTCTGCATGCACATTCAACTTTCCGAAATGAATCACTTCACCCTTTTCCGGGTTGAATTCCATCTGCCACTTCTTTGCCCATCTCTGCATCCTGTCAATTTCCCGTTGCCACCTACAATAGCCCTCCACACTATCCATAACTCCACCAACCTTCCTGCCACTAACCCATCCTTCCACTTCCTCATCCAAGTCATTTATAAAGATCACAAAGAGCAGAGATCCCAGAACAGATCCCTGTGGTGACTAAGCTCCAAGCTGAATGCTTTCCATCTACTACCACCCTCTATCTTCTATTGACAGCCAATTCTGTATCCAGACAGCCAAATTTCCATGAATTCCCTACCTCCTTACTTTCTGAATGAGCCTACTATGGGGATCTTTATCAAACGCCTTGCTAAGACCAATATACACCACATCCACTACTCTACCTTAATCAATGTATTGTGTCACATCCTCAAAGAATTCCATTAGGCTTGTGAGGCATGACCTGCCCCTCGCAAAGTCATGCTGATGATCTCTAATCAAACTGTGCTTTTCCAAATAATCATAAATACTGTTTCTCAAAAACCTTCTCCAATAATTTGCCCATCACAGAAGTAAGACTGACTGGTGGGTAATTCCCAGGAATATCCCTATTCCCTGTCTTGAACTAGGGAATAACATTTGCCACCCTCCAATCTTCTGGTACTACTCCAGTGGACAGTGAGGATGCAAAGATCATCGCCAAAGGGGCAGCAATCTCTTCCCTTGCTCCCCATAGTAATCTTGGGTATATCCTGTCTGGCCCAGGGGACTTATCTATCCTCATGTTTTTCAAAATTTCTAGCACATCCCCATTCCTAACACCAACCTGTTCGAGCATATCTGCTTGTTTCATACTGTCCTCACAAGTGTTATTGTCCCTCTCTCTGGTGAATACTAAAGCAAAATATTCATTAAGGACCTCCCCTAACTTCTCCGACTCCAGGCACGAGTTCACTCCAATATCCCCGATTGGCCCTACCCTCACTCTGGCCACCCTCTTGTTCCTCACGTAAGTATAAAACCCCTTGGAGTTTTCATTAATTCTATCCGCAAAGGCTTTTTTCATACCCGCTTCTGGCTCTTCTAAGTCCATTCTTCAGTTCCTTCCTGGCTACCTTGTAGACCTCAAGAGCCTTGTCCAATCCTTGTTTCCTTAATCTTAAGTAAGCTTTCTTCTTCCTCTTGAATAGATGTTCCACATGTCTTGCCATCCAAGGTTCCTTCACCTTACCATCCTTTCCTTGCCTCAGTGGCACAAACCCATCCAGACCTTGTAGTAAGTGTTCCCTGAACAGCCTCCACATTTCTGTTGTGCATTTCCCTGAGAACAACTGATCCCAATTTATGCTCCACAGTTCTTGCCTAATAGCATTGTAATTCCCTCTCACCCAATTAACTACTTTCCCGTACCATCTGCTCCTGTCCCTCCCCATGACTATTGTAAAGGGATGGTGTCAGTGTCCTGGGGGTGTTGTTAACTGAAGGTGTGCAGGGTAAGTATCGTGTTGGTAATGCTTTTTCAAAATACTATTTATTTAATGATCTATGTTTAGCTGTTTTACTTATTTTAGTCAGTACCATCCAAAAATTTCCAGTGTAGATGGAGACTTTCGAAGTGTTTCAGGAGAAAAGGAGTTAACCAACAGAAAATTTAATTTCCTGGGCTATTCCGTGAGAGTGTGCTACAAAGGGGATTTTGCAGGACCCCCATGTGCAACTCACATCGACTCTCATAAAATAACTGAGTGCCAGCACAAAAATCTGGGCTACATTACATATTGTACGTAAACTCCAGTACGGATCTAATTGCAAATAAACAGAGAATCATTAGGTGTTCTATGTGTATGTACAAAGTTAAAAAAGTGATTGAAATTCAACTTATTTTGTTGTTTATTGTTCTGAAATGATCAAAATGGGAAGCCAGCATGTAAAATAGTTATAGAGATTATATTGATATTAGACAGTAATTTGTATGTTACATCATTAAATAGCACTTGCATATCAATTTTACAAGTGATTCATAATTAATCAGCCGGGCAACAAGATGTTGCATGTGTGTGAGGTACCTATGGTGTAGAACTCTCCAGTGTGTGACATTCCACGTGTCACATTAACATTGCTAACCTTTAAACAGCCTTAAAAGTTTTCCTGGTGATTTATACCATCAGGAAGCAGTTCCGTGAGTTAAAGCGGGTGACATTTAATTAACGCCCACTTTAGCAGTTTAATGAACAGTAATAAATTCCAGCTCTTTCTTTGGCAGCTTTTAATTAGCAATAATTACATGCCACATAAATTGCAGAGTTTGTTGTGTTACTGAGTTATAGTAAATTTTTCCGAATTTATCTGCTTGGAGTCTGGGTGATCTAACTGTTGGATTTAGAGTCAAGAGGTTAATCAGACAGATCCATTTATAATAACATGCTATAAAATCTGAACTCAACTGTCTCAAAACACAGATCAACCACAGATGACTGATCTAAGCCTCAAGCACTAATTTTTTACTTTATTCCTTCTATATTTTTGGAACAAGCGCATTTCATATGCAGTTTTACATTTTTCAGGTGTTTATCGTTAATAAATGGTATTGGAATCAATTGGTGTCAAATAATAGGTCATAAATAGTACCTATCTATTATTAGTTAATTTTGCGTTAAGACAGTGGAATTTTCTTGGATTGTTTTTCCAGTGAGTCTGCTAATGGGATCTTAATGTGGTGTTTTGGATGCTCACTTAACTAGTTAAAGGTAACGTTAGCATACTCCCACCGGATCACAGGGCTGTTCTCTCATTAGAGATATCTGACTGGTAGAGTTTAACCTGAAAGTCACCATACCTCAGGTAAGGGGAGAAACTGAGCAGATGAGTCCTTCACAGTAGCTTCAGCCAGTGTGGGAACTGAACCCACACTTTGGCATCATTCTGTATCACAAAATAGACATCTACGCTAACTGACAGCCTGTTTGCTTGACAACATTCTGATACAAGAGTTAAAATTGAGACATCTGCTAAGTTAGATGAGTGTCATTATTTCTCACCATCCTCCTTTTCAAAAAACATTTTAGAAATGTATCTTTTTGATTGTGCCTTTCCTTTCACCTCCTCTGTGATCCACTTTGTTTCCTGACTGGCTTTTACTTTGCTCTTTGCAGAACCATGTTCTTCCATTTGAACTTTGCTACATGCTCATGTGGAGCTCAGACACCAGCACAAAGCATTTGGGCCTTGAAGGGTTAATGCACAAAGTTATGTAGATACACGTGATTACGTATTTCACTCAGTCTCGCTGAACTTGCAGAAATGTTTTGGGACTAACTGAATAATTAATGCATGGTTCACTTGACCAGCAGATGCAATTATAGGAGTATAGGTGCCGCCATGTGACGGAGAACAGAAAGTGTGAGGAAAAACATTTGGTCCACGTTATTAACATGGTCATGAATGTTACAAGTATGCTGTAAATGTATGAGAGATCAGCTGAATTGTCAAGATACTTTTCGGAGTCTTCTAAGGATAACCTTTCCAGTACCTACTTGCACCGCTCAATAAATTACTGCTTAATTCACCTTACAGCTGACTTATATGTAGTGTCTTCAAATATTCCACAGCAGCTTTACGGTGCGCTCCTGAGTTATAATTCCAGATCAATCAACTCATCACTCTCATCTCTTTAGAACTGAATTAATTGTTGTGTGTCCCTGCTCCTTTTTTGGTTTTTCTTCTTTCACAGGACGTGGGCATTACTAGCAAAGATAACACTGTCTCCCTATTCCTAGCGCCCCACAAACTGAGGAGCACTTAAAATGGCATTTAAGAGTTATTACTATGGGTCTGGAGTCACACGTAGGCCAAACCAGGCAAGGATTTCCTTCTCTGAAGGGTGTTAGGGACTCAGATGGATTTTTACAACAACAAACATATGCCTCCACTATTGAGATGCACTTTCAATTGATTGAACTGAAATTCCACACGCTGACTTGGATTTGAAACCATGTCTGACATGAAATTATTTTTTATACAGTACTAGGCATTACAGATGTGTTGTGGTACCTTGATATGCTGTGGCGACATAGATAGTTAAGCTGATACTATCACACTGAGATAACAAGGTGTAGAGCTGGATGAACACAATAGGCCAAGCCGCATCAGAGGAGCAGGAAGGCTAACGTGTTGCGTCTAGATCCTTCTTCAGAAATCACACTGTGATACTTGTGTTAGCTCATTTAATACAAGGATGAGGCATGGATGATGTTGAGCTGGAGATTGTAGCAGCCATTTATTATAGTACTAGATAATCACATAGATACATGACAATCTGAGGAGGTAGGGGAAGCCCTAAATGAGTTTTTTGCTTCTGTCTTTACGAAAGAAACGACCTGTGTAGTGAATGAAACCTTTGAAGAGCAGGTGTGCATGCTGGAATGGATAGAGATAGAGGAAGCTGATGTACTGAAAATTTTGTCAAACATTAAGATTGACAAGTCGCCAGGCCCGGATCAGATTTGTCCTCGGCTGCTTTGGGAAGCGAGAAATGCAATTGCTTCGCCACTTGCGAAGATCTTTGCATCCTCGCTCTCCACTGGAGTCGTACCTGAGGACTGGAGAGAGGCAAATGTAATTCCTCTCTTCAAGAAAGGAAATAGGGAAATCCCCGGCAATTATAGACCGGTAAGTCTCACGTCTGTTGTCTGCAAGGTGTTAGAAAGGATTCTGAGGGATAAGATTTATGACCATCTGGAAGAGCATGGCTTGATCAAATACAGTCAACACGGCTTTGTGAGGGGTAGGTCATGCCTTACAAACCTTATCGAGTTTTTTGAGGATGTGACTAGGAAGGTTGATGAGGGTCGAGCTGTGGATGTGGTGTATATGGACTTCAGTAAGGCATTTGATAAGGTTCCCCATGGAAGGCTCATTCAGAAGGTCAGGAGGAATGGGATACAGGGGAACTTAGCTGCTTGGATACAGAATTGGCTGGCCAACAGAAGACAGCGAGTGGTAGTAGAAGGAAAATATTCTGCCTGGAAGTCAGTGGTGAGTGGGGTTCCACAGGGCTCTGTCCTTGGGCCTCTACTGTTTGTAATTTTTATTAATGACTTGGACGAGGGAATTGAAGGATGGGTCAGCAAGTTTGCAGACGACACAAAGGTCGGAGGTGTCGTTGACAGTGTAGAGGGCTGTTGTAGGCTGCAGCGGGACATTGACAGGATGCAGAGATGGGCTGAGAGGTGGCAGATGGAGTTCAACCTGGATAAATGCGAGGTGATGCATTTTGGAAGGTCGAATTTGAAAGCTGAGTACAGGATTAAGGATAGGATTCTTGGCAGCGTGGAGGAACAGAGGGATCTTGGTGTGCAGATACATAGATCCCTTAAAATGGCCACCCAAGTGGACAGGGTTGTTAAGAAAGCATATGGTGTTTTGGCTTTCATTAACAGGGGGATTGAGTTTAAGAGTCGTGAGATCTTGTTGCAGCTCTATAAAACTTTGGTTAGACCGCACTTGGAATACTGCGTCCAGTTCTGGGCGCCCTATTATAGGAAAGATGTGGATGCTTTGGAGAGGGTTCAGAGGAGGTTTACCAGGATGCTGCCTGGACTGGAGGGCTTATCTTATGAAGAGAGGTTGACTGAGCTCGGTCTCTTTTCATTGGAGAAAAGGAGGAGGAGAGGGGACCTAATTGAGGTATACAAGATAATGAGAGGCATAGATAGAGTCGATAGCCAGAGACTATTTCCCAGGGCAGAAATGGCTAGCACGAGGGGTCATAGTTTTAAGCTGGTTGGTGGAAAGTATAGAGGGGATGTCAGAGGCAGGTTCTTTACGCAGAGAGTTGTGAGAGCATGGAATGCGTTGCCAGCAGCAGTTGTGGAAGCAAGGTCATTGGGGTCATTTAAGAGACTGCTGGACATGCATATGGTCACAGAAATTTGAGGGTGCATCCATGAGGATCAATGGTCGGCACAACATTGTGGGCTGAAGGGCCTGTTCTGTGCTGTACTGTTCTATGTTCTATGTTCTAATCACGTGTGGTAAGTATGAGCTGATACTAAGCAATTCAGATGTACTGGAGCACATTTCTCTCAGCATGTCATGCTGCAAGAGAGCAAAACTCAGTAAGCTGGAGACTGTGAGATTTATAAGGTCACATGCCGTGGTAGTGGTAATATGCTGGCACTTGATTGGTAATATGTTAGCAATTTTGATTTTTGAGGGCATATGACATTGATAACTATAACAGTTGACTTATACCATCGTTGTTTGTGAGTTTGACAAAATAAAAGGGTTGGTCATCTTTTGAATGTTGCTCTTTAGTGCGTTGTCTGTTTGCTTAGTCGACTATTTTTGTACTGAGCTGCCTGCATTGTCGCCTTTCACTAAGATGGTGACCTGCCTTTTGTTCAGTGGTTTGATCCGGCTTTTGAAACCAGACATTCTGCATATTCATGCCCAATGCCCTTTGGTGCCACATATTTTGTAGATATGAGAAAGTGATGGGCAACTTTTGGATATATGTGACAAACTACTTCTGCAACAGGTCTTACTGGTTTGGTGCTCCTTGCTGACCATTGCAATAATGGGGTCCGTACCTAATTGATTTTGGCCTGTCAGTGTGGCAAAATGTTGGTGTCCATTTTCCAGCATGCTATCAATAGAATAGCCCTTTTCCATATGTGACACAAGTTTAACTCATGTAAACATCCAAATCAGAAGTAGGAGTAGACCATTCAGTTCTTTGAGCCTGCTCAGCCATCCAATAATATCACAGCCAATCTGATTGTATCTCCATATCCATTTTCCCACCTATGCCTGATAGTTTTCTATCTCTTGCTTAACAGTCATACATTACAATTTGTTATTCATTTCCACTTTGAACTGGTCCTCAATTACCCTCCATATATTATCTGTATCATTTTTATTAACCTCTGAATGACCAAGTGTTCATTTGGCAAAGCCCCATACTTGCTAATAGCAAGTAATATTTAAAAGATTTCCTCATGGGGTTGTTTATGGCTTGATCTGTAAAGCAGACCTGCATAGGTCACTTAAATAGCTGTAGTTTGGTGAACGTGTCACTTACTGCCCAATCCATAATCAAATGTTTGACATATATTTCTTTTTGTAGGTCTGTGCCATTTTGATTTACTGAAGCAAAATGTATTTCATGTTTGATCCTTAATTTTACTTGGCTCACCATTCTATCCTTTTTGTTTTACCTTCTTTCGTTTCTATCTTACTTCATTTTTCAGGGTTATATCCACTTTAAGAAATGGAGTCATAGAGCCATACAGCACGGGAACAGACCCTTTGACCTAACCAGTCTATGCCGGACATAGTCCCAAACTAAACTAGTCCCACCTGTCCACTCCTGGTCCATATCCCTCCCAACCTTTCTCATTCATATACCTGTCTAAGCGCCACCCACTGCACACAGGTGAGCCTCTGATAGTTTAGAAATCATTTTTATTAATTAAAGCATAATTTTATTGAACAGGAAGCTGTGTATTTAACTAATGGTATCGTTTAGCAATTATTGTTAGCTTTAAGCGGTAAGATGCCTCTTAACCATCCATTTTACTTTTAAATCCGTAAGAAGTCTTTTGAATGCTGTAACATTCTGAGGAAGAGTCACCGGACCTGAAACGCTAACTCTGTTTTCTCCTTCATAGATGCTGCCAGACCTGCTGAGCTTTTCCAGAAACTTTTGCTTTTGTTCTTGATTTACAGCATCCACAGTTCTTTTGATTTTTATTTTGAATGCTGCATCCTAACTTCTACATCAGGGAAGCAGAATGAAAATTCAGTTTTTCTAAATAAGCTTACTTCTTGAAAGGTCTTGAACTTTACGTTGAAAAAAGGTAAGTCTATCTCCTGACTACTTAAGCGGGGGACCGATGCTGACATAAACTCATTGCCGTTAGTTGTCCAAATATTTTATGACACAGGGTTGTCTTACCTTCAGTGGGGAGCCTGTTATGAGCAGTTACTGGTTCTGCGCTGATACCTTGATGTAACATCATGACTATTACCGTATGATATACTTATGATCTGCCATCGTGGTATGCGTGGTAAATCTTGTCACAAAGGAATGAGATATGGGTCACATGGTACTCAAGAATTCAATGAATGTTTATAACAGCGCTTATGAGTAGCTGCGTATGTATGCTATAATCACAGGGACTTCTCACTCTGGGCTCAAGTTAAACAATTTGGACAAACTGCATCATGCCTGCTTCAGTTTGTCCTCCTGTAAAGCGGCAGTGTTTGAAAAGATTGATACGACCAGCTTTATACTATGATGTCACACACAGGTGGTGTCACCATGAGCGTGCCTCTTCAAGGCACATTGCGTACCACTGTGAGACAAATCACAGCAGATACCATTACTCCACAGTGTCACCATTCATTTCAATAATTTAACCAAAACACATGTCTGATATTGACTGACCTGTTGGGTTTCCAGCATTTTGTTTTGCATTTCTTCCATTGCAACATTGGCCGCACTTAATTGGTTCTGAATTTGTTGTAAAACATTCTACCATGTTCACATGTCGTGAAAGATGCTGCTGATGTTTCTGATGTATAGAATCTGTAATTTGTTCTGTTTCCTTTAGTTGATTTTTCTAGCTCTTGTATTAAACTGATCAACCTTCTGCTGTCTCCAGAAAGGATAATTAGTATCATTCATCAATGTCCAGTCTTCACAGCAAATATCCTACTGAAACAAAGACTGCTGAATTCAAAATTCACCTAAAGTTTGATAAGTACAAAGAGCATCAGATGGTGCATTCCTGTGGGAGGTATTAAGGAAAAGCAAGAGTCTCAATGGGGCAGAGATACAGAAGAGTCTTTGGGCCCAGACTCTCAAATCATCAATAAGCAAAGCACTGCAGATAAACAAGGCTTTAAAAATACAGCTGAGCACTGCAAAATAGAATAGCACTGAGGCTCATTTCAACAGGAACAGAATCAAACAGCAGAAAAGCTCTGGTGGACTTCAAGAGAAATTGAGGGATGACTCGTACCATTTTTTGATTTCAGATTTCGATTAGATTTAGACTTTAGTGTCACATGTACTGAAGTACAAAGGCACAGGAGTACAGTGAAAAGTTTTTTCTCAGTCCGAGCTGTGTCAAATTTTTGATGGGTTTTTCTTTGCATGATCTAATGAGATTTCTAACCATAACTTAACAAACTGCCTCATTATGTACCTACAGAATCTGTGTGGTATCGCACAATGCTGCATCTAATCAGGTGCTGTTCCAAGGTCATTTTGTCATTCAATGGAATCTGCCAAATGATCAGCTTCTCTGGTGCATCATTAAAAGACTATTGTCCCTCTTTACGTGTCTCACCCAATTCTGCTAAAAATCACACCCTAACCCACATCATTCAAGCGCCTATAAGTTCTGCCCCTTGTCTATTTGTGAACCTATTGGTTCTCGATGTTTCAAAACTTACAGTGAGGTACTGCTTGAGGTAAGTAGGTATGAGAGGTAACCACTGTCAGGAAAGAATGAAAAATGCTGGAACTCATTTCTCCATAAAACAGAAAGCTGAGGAGTGACCAGATAAATGTCTTTATAATTAATGAGGCCTTTAATGAGGCAGATGTAGAGTAGATGCTTTCTGTTGTGGTGTTAAGATACTGTGCTGTGTAATTCTTGCACCAAAATGCTGAACTTTTTCTTTTTTCCCAGATATGTTTCTGCTACGCATGTTGTTTTAGTTATGAAATTTATTTCAGGCAAATTGGTTCAATCATGCATCTTATTATTGCCTGGAGCTCTGGAGAGCATTAGAAAAAAGATCAATGGAGATTAAATGTCAAATTTTGTAAAGGGAAAATAGAATGCTGGCTTGTGTAGCAGAGAACCCAGCTTGTGAGTAGTCAGAACATGATGCTTAGTGGCAGACCGGAGTTTTGTGATCCTAAGGTAATAGGAAATTGAAGCAAGAGTAAACCATTCTGACCTTTGTATCTGCTCCGGTCATTCAATAAGATGATTGCTGATCTGATTGTGACCTTAATATTATGTTTCTCCATTTCCCCTGTAACCCTTAACTACCATGTTATTCAAAAATCTGTCTAGCTCAGCTTTGAGATAAAAACGTGTAGAGCTGGATGAACACAGCAGGCCAAGCAGCATCAGAGGAACAGGAAAGCTGATGTTTCAGGCCTAGACCCTTCTTCAGAAAAAAGGTCTAGACCCGAAACGTCAGCCTTCCTGCTCCTCTGATGCTGCTTGGCCTGCTGTGTTCGTCCAGCTCTATACCTTGTTATCTCAGATTCTCCAGCATCTGCAGTTCCTACTATCTCTGAAACAATTCTAGCTCAGCTTTGAACTTATTTCCAATGGCTTATCCTCCCAGCAGTCTCTGTGGTAGAGAATTCCAATATCTAATGACTTTCTGACCCAAGCGTTTTCACTGTGCCTCTGTCTTATTTGGGAAACCTGCCATTTTGAAACTATGACTCACTGTTCCAGATACATGCACGTCAACAAATGAGCTCTTAGCATCCACCGTGACAAGCTGACAAGTCTCCTCAGAACCTTACATTATCAATGAGACCTCCTCCCATTCTTTAGAGCTTTAATGAGCATGGGACCAACATTCTCAATCTGTTTTGTCCACAGGAAAAGCTGTTTCTCTTGTCTCTTTTAAGGTAACTAAGTGTAGAGCTGGATGAACACAGCAGGCCAAGCGGCATCTTAGGAGCAGAAAAGCTGACGTTTTGGGCCTAGATCCTTCACTGAAATGTCAGCTTTTGTGCTCATTCGATGCTGCTTGGCCTGCTCTGTTCATCCAGCTCCACAATTTGTGACCTCGGATTCTCCAGCATCTGCAGTTCCCATTATCTCTTTTCTCTTTTGGTCCTTTCACTAATTGTTTTAGATCTGTGCCTTCATGTTCTCAATCATTTTATGCACAGGAACATTTTCTTCCTGTTACCTGTGTCCAGGTCCTTCTTGAGATCGTACAGGACTTTGGTGAGACCTCTTCTGGAATACTGTGCCCAGTTCTAGTCACCCAGTTATAGGTAGGACATTATTAAGCTGGAGAAGGTTCAGAAGAGATTTGTCAGGATGTTGCTGGGTTTGGAAGTTTTGAGTTATCAAGAAAGGCTGGATAAGTTGGGACTTTTTTCACTAGAGCAAAGGAAGTTGAGAGGTGACCTGATAGAAGTTAATAAGATAGTGAAGGGTGTAGATAAAGTTAGTGATAGTTGTCTTTTCCCTTGGATGGGGGATATCAAAGCTGAGAGGAGAGAGATTCGAAAAATAAATGAGGGGCAAATGTTTTACACAGAGGGTGGCTCATGTACAATTACAACGTTTAAAAGACATTTGGGTAAGTACAGGATTAGGAAAGATTTGGAGGGATATAGGTCAGGAGCAGGCAGGTAGAACTAGTTTAGTTTTGGTTATGTTTGGCAAGGACTGGCTGGAGAGAAGGGCCTGTTTCTGTGACATATGGCTCTATGATTCTACGATGTTGAATATATCCCTAAAGTGTTCTCTAAAACCTCTCTTAACCAAGGAAAGCAGTGCTAACCTCTATAATTTATCTCCATAACTGAAGGGAACCATTTTCATCGCCTCTTCTACACCATCTCCATTGGCTTCATATCGTTCCTAAGAGTTAGCGTCCAGAACTCAAGCTGAAACCAGTCTAATGTCTTATGCAAGTTCAACAAAATGTTCTGAAGAAGGGTCATTAGACTCAAACTCTGTTATCTTCCCACAGATGCTGCCGTACTTAGATTTCCTGCTCCTTAGATGTTGCTTGGCCTGCTGTGTTCGTCCAGCTCCACACCTTGTTACCTCGGATTCTCCAGCATCTGCAGTTTCTATTTTCTCTGCTGCCATACCTGCTGAGTTTGTCCAGCAATTTCTGTTTTGTTTGCTTGCTCTTGTACTTTATGTCATTCTTAATAAAGTCTAAGTTGGTATAGTTTACTGGCCTTCTTCAACCCTGTCCTGCTACCTTCCGCGACTGGGACAGCCAGAAGTGCACAGGTATATCCTGAGAGTTCTCTGCTCCTGAACATTCCTTTGGAATTGCGCCTTTATTTCACACTTTCTCTACATGCTCTTCCAAACAAAATAAGTTACTTTACATTTTTCCTCATTCAACCTCATGCGGCTGCTGCACCACGGTTTGAAAATTCTGCACAGTTTGTAATGTCCTTAACAGAACCCACTAAGGATGTTAGAGCATTTTGGTCTTAAGTTGTAATAGTCTTACTGATTGGTTTCTTTGTGGACTCGTTTTTCTACTTTAATTTGGCCTTGAATTCAAATGCAAGTAAAGGGCATGACCTTGATATCAGTAGTGCATTGTAAGTCATAGCTGTGTCAACTTTAGCTTTACAGTCACCTAAATATTGCAACTATTGACTTGCTGTATCACATTTCAACTTACATCTTTGATGTTCTTGTCCCCAGCAAAATCTTCAGAGACTCTTGTTCTTCTTCATCCTCTTCAGTCTAGAGAGCACAAATTGTCAGAAAAAAGCATCTGGGTCACTAATGTCCTTTCAGATAGGAAATTGCCATCCTTACCTGGCCTGGCCTACATATGACTCCTGGCACACAGCAATGTGGTTAACTATGAACTGCACTCTTTGCAATAAGTGCTACCTAGCCAGCAATGCCCTTATTCTGTTAATGAATAAAAAAAAAATCAGTCACCTGTTTGAGTCCCAATTGTTCTGTAGGCATTGTCCAAGTATGGATGGCCAATTGTTTTCTGCAGACACCAAACCCTAAAGGATTGTAGGAGTCCTCCCCAAATCAAGAGGCAGAGCAGGTTAGAGATATCAGGAGCTAAGTGAAGGAGGATGATGTGAATAACTTTTGGAGAACTGGTATAACATGAATTCCTCATTCCCATGATAAAATAAACTTCTTGGATCCTGTCCTTGTCTGAAATATTTTGACAAAATATCAAAAGGAAAAATAATAATATAGGCCCTTTCAAGGCCACTGTTCATCACTTTACAGCCTTATGAAGAGTTTTGAAGCGTAATCACTGCTGTAATGCATGATGGTATTGACCTGTCGAATATTAAAAGATTAACAACTATAAGACCATAAGGCCATTGGAACAGGAAAAAGCTGTGATGTCCCTCGATCCTACACCATTCAATAGGGCCATGGCTTATCCAAAATTCTTCACCTCCAGTTTCCCACCATTTCTCCATAGACCTTGATGTCCCCACTGATCAACAATCAATCCAGGATCTCTACAATCTGTAAATAGAACATTCAGCCCATCAAGTCCACACCAACCCTCCAAAAAGCATCCTACTCAACTCACCGCCCGACCCTTTACCTGTAACCCTTCATTTCTCATGGCTAATCCATCTGGCCTGCACATCCCTGGACACATAGAAACCCACACACAAAGGAAGAATGTGCAAACTCCACACAAATAGTCATCCAAGGCTAGAACTGAACCCGGGTCCCTGGTGATGTAAGGCCGCAGTGCAAGCCACTGTACTGCCTTTATCTAACTCAGCCTTAAATGTATTTGTGGACTGTGTTCTCATAGCTGTCTGTGGCAAAGAGTTCCAATAACTCACAACCCTCTGAGTAGATACCTCTGCAATGAAATGATGAACAAAGGAACTTTATATAACAGCAGTGGTATAGTCAGTTTTCTCTACAAAAGAAAAAGTTTGAGTTGACAAAGTAAGCATAAAAATTTCATTCTGTGTCATGTTGAAAACAAAGGGTCTTAAGTAAGATTAATCACTAATCCAATTTGGAATTCAGGTACAATGAAGTAGGATTTGACCAAGCCAATTTCAAGCATGAATCAGTTTGCCAGGCACTGCTATACATTCTTTCTCCTATTCTTGAAATTTCAAATGGATCATTTTTGATAAAGTAACTGGAATATTGTATTTGATTTACCACACATATTATCACTGGAATTCTCTCCTTAAGGGCACTGTGGTTCTACCTACAAGCATGGACTGCAGTGGTTTAAGAAGACAGGTCATCACTATCTTCTTAAGCACAACATGGGATTGTGAGCCAGTGACGCCCACATCCCACACATGGGTGGGTTGGACAAACACTTTAGCCACTCAGCAAATCGAATTAAAGTTTTACAGTCTTTATTTGTTCATATAGTTTCTTTAATGAAGGCTACATGGCTATAGTTTGATTTGATTTATTGTTGTTATATGTACTGAGATACAGTGAAAAGTATTGTTTTATGTGTTCTCCAGGCAGATCATATCATAAAAAGCACATCAGGGTAGCAGAAGAGTGTGTAGAATACAGTGTTACAGCCACAGAGAAGGTGCAGAAAGAGAGATAAATGTTAACATTTGAGTGGTCTGTTCGAAAGTCTCATAACAATGGGGAAAAAGCAATTCTTGAATCTGTTTGTATATGTGTTCAAACATTTATATCTTCTATCCAATGGAAGAGGGTGAGAGGGGTCTTTAATTATGGTGGTTGCTTTCCTGAGGCAGTGGGAAGCCTAGACAGAGCCAATGAATGAAAGGCTGGTTTGTGTGATGGACTGGGCTGCGTTCATGGCTCTCTGTACTTTCTTGTGGTTCTGGGCAGAGCAGTTGCCAAACCATGCTGTGATGCATCCAGATAGGCTATATGTAATTGGAGTATAGAGTCACAGAATGATTATCACACTTGTTCTTAGTAAGAACCTTCTCATGGACCCCTTACGATGGGGATGCAGTTCTGATGCAGTTGCCACAAATTTCTAACAGACCAGGAAGTCCCACCCCCTTCTATTTCCTGCTTGCCATATGTCGCATAGATGTATTTATTACAGACCCGAAACACATTTCTCAATGTTATGATGCATCTTCCATGACTAGCAAATCATAACAACTCAGAATCCCTGGCCCAAACAGAAGGAAACTCACATTTTACAGCAAAGACCTCTCAAAATGCTCAGAGCTGCTCTGAAGCAGCCATTCCCGACTGAATTCAGGACCACGGACAGCAACTAGCGCCAGCATTATTATTTCAAGATAATAAAATGTGAGGCTGGATGAACACGGCAGGCCAAGCAGCATCTCAGGAGCACAAAAGCTGACGTTTCGGGCCTAGACCCTTCATCAGAGAGGGGGATGGGGGTGAGGGTTCTGGAATAAATAGGGAGAGAGGGGGAGGCGGACCGAAGATGGAGAGAAAACAAGATAGGTGGAGAGGAGAGTATAGGTGGGGAGGTGGTGGGGGGGGGTGGGGGGGGTGGGGGGGAGGAGGGTGCGGATAGGTCAGTCCAGGGAAGACGGACAGGTCAAGGAGGTGGGATGAGGCTAGTAGATAGGAGATGGAAGTGCGGCTTGAGGTGGGAGGAAGGGATGGGTGAGAGGAAGAACAGGTTAGGGAGGCAGAGACAGGTTGGACTGGCTTTGGGATGCAGTGGGTGGAGGGGAAGAGCTGGGCTGGTTTTGGGATGCGGTGGGGAAAGGGGAGATTTTGAAGCTGGTGAAGTCCACATTGATACCATTGGGCTGCAGGGTTCCCAAGCGGAATATGAGTTGCTTTTCCTGCAACCTTCGGGTGACAACATTGTGGCACTGCAGGAGGCCCATGATTTACATGTCATCTAAAGAATGGGAGGGGGAGTGGAAATGGTTTGCTACTGGGATGTGCAGTTGCTTATGGCATTATTATTTCGCTGGCCGAAAGACCCGACATGGTCTCAATGCCTTCAACATATTACTTACGTAAATGTCATCTTATGCCCCGAAAGTTTGATCTCAAAAACTCAACATTTGCACGTGGGTAAAGTATAGTTTGTACTGTTTGTTCCGCACAGCTTCATATTGTTTTCTTAAGATCCTGTAATGGGCTAAAACTGTCAGTTAATGAAAACTCATCCATCCTTTCCTCAGTGAATCACAAGATTTTACACCAGATCAGACTATTTCCCATGTGATTTTTTTTTTGAAAAATCAGGTCTTTACTGAACTAATAATATTGAGCTTACACAGCTCTCCCCTCTCATTATTTCCAGACCATCCACAGCTTCACAAATCCATTCACTGTTCTCTGATCCAACACAATAGTCTCTGTCTTAATAAATCTTCATTGTGTAAAATTTCAAGCTTCAGCGATCTCTTTTCAGAGAAACAAATATCTAACTTCACTTTATTTTCTCTTAAATGGCAATTTCTCCTCATCACCAGCTATCCCCTCAAGCAGTCTGCGCTTATGCATTCTATCAATAATATTCAACTCTTTTAAATCGTAGAATCCCTACAATGTGGA
This sequence comes from Stegostoma tigrinum, assembly GCF_030684315.1. Lineage (NCBI taxonomy): Eukaryota > Metazoa > Chordata > Chondrichthyes > Orectolobiformes > Stegostomatidae > Stegostoma > Stegostoma tigrinum. The sequence continues at coordinate 126,158,235 of NC_081356.1, read as the reverse complement.
AGCAGGCCATCCCACCTCGACCACCCCTTTGCCCTATCCCTGTAACTCTGCATTTCCTGTGGTTAATCCATTGATCCTGCACATTGTTGGACATTCTGAACAATTTAACATGGGCAATCCACCTAGCCTGCACATCTTTGGGCTGTGGGAGGAAAGCAGAGCACCAAAGAAAACCCATGCAGACATGGGGAGAAGGTACAAACTCCACACAGACAGTTACCCATGGGTGGAATCAAACCCAGATCCCTGGAGCAGGTTGCAGCAATGCTAACCACTGAGCCACTGTGCCACCTCTTCTTTAGCTTTCTCCCCCAATTCAAAAAGCAAACTCAGTAACACATTATCAAGATATTCCATGAGCAACATTCCCAACTTTGGCACAGAATTCACATAAAAGAGTCACCAGCAATGTGGATTTGAATTTATGTGAGAGACAGGAGCATACTGTAGTGATTCATGGGCTTTTCAGGCTGGAGAAAGGCTAGTAATAGCGACTCCTGGGATCAATGTTTTTTGTTTTTCCTGTTATATATTAATAACAGTGACTTGTACGAAAGGAAACAATTCAAAGTCTATGGATGATATGAAACTGATTTATTCGTGCCCACAGCCTTATTACTTTGACCCAGTGATTCTTCAACTCAATAAACTTAACCAAACAGAGTTGATCTGAGATTGGCAGGGATTAATGATCCATCTTCGGGGCCACTGTGGATAATGATGAAAATCATCAGCATATTCACAATTTTGTTTTGTTTGTTTTCTTCGGACCCTTTTGTTTATTAGTTTTGGTAATATTGATGATGGGAGAAAGACTGAGAGTTAAGAATCAATCAATAAGGTAACAGACTTGTTCAGTCCTGATTGGCTGAAGGAATGGCTGAGCAGATTGAGGAATAGGGCAATCGGAGTCTGGTGGTTGTAACAGTCACAGGACTGTAACAGTGCAGAGGAGACCATTCAGCCTATTGTATCTGCTACAGTTCAATTATCTAAGTACTGGTTCTACAATTTGGCAAGTGACTCAGGATCACAACTTTTCCACCTGAAGAAACTTGATGAACACAGCAGCAAAGACTGAATGGACAGGAAAACTATGGGACAAACTGGTTGGATGGTACTGCTGCCACAACATTCTGAATACTCAGCACTTGCACATTCACGATCTGTGACAGGGTGCGGTGTAATGGACTGCCAAAGCTTATTTCACAAACATCTTGTAGAAATAAGGGGCGGCACGGTGGCTCAGTGGTTGGCACTGCAGCCTCACAGCGCCAGGGACCTGGGTTCGATACCAGCCTCGGCCGACTATCTGTGTGGAGTTTGCACATTCTCCCCGGGTCTGGGTGGGTTTCCTCTGGGTGCTCTGGTTTCCTCTCATGGTCCAAAGATGTGCAGGCTAGGTGGATTGGCCAAGCTAAATGCCCGTAGTGTTCAGGGGTGTGTGGATTATAAGGGGATGGGTCTGGGTGGGATGCTTTAAGGGGCAATGTGGGCTTGTTGGGCCAAAGGGCCTGTTTCCACACTGTAGGGAATCTATTCAAAACTAACCTGACTGCCACAATATGCATCGGTAAGGGCATTTTGCCTGACCTGGGACAAAGACTGAGGACGGAGGCAGGATTCAGGCAAGTGGAAGATGCTTATTCAAACAGAAACCAGTTTATGCAGTGAGAGGGCCAAAGGATCTTCCCTGAATCTGACTTCGGAAGATAGATCTATGACACAACCTCTGCTTTTCCAAATAAATTCAGCATTTTTATACATTTTGTGTTACAGTGATCAAATACAATGTAGCCATTGTCCTTCCCATTAATTCAAACACCAATTCCTGTGGGATACGTAATCAGTGATGGGCACGTCCATGCACATTTCCAGGCTCCCGTGATCTTATGGTATTCGCTAGACATTGTGATCGCTAGAACCTGGGGTATTCCTATGCATCCTATTTATTCACATTGCAGAAGTTTAATGGTTATAATCCTTCATGTCTTTCTCAGGCTTTCTTATCTGTAAGCATAGTTCAAATTCTATTACCCTTTGTATTTTGGTGCTGTCTTTTATCACATTCAATTACTCCTTTTATTTTCCCACGGTCCCAATTACATAATGTAAAAATAAAAAGTCAGTTATTTTTAACTAATTGCTGTAAGGTTAACTTCTGTTATAAAATTAAATATAAGCATAACATTATACAACTACTTCTGTCAGCATTTTGTAATTTATGTGTTGTGATAAATCTTTCTTGTTCAGGGCATAAGAGAAGGTGTCTTCTAAAGCTAATTCATCTTTACATCTAAGCTTAAATGTTTTTTAAGGCCTGTATTATATCCTGGTTAAGTATTGAAACCAATTTCTATGATTTGTGCACTTTTAGTTAGAAACTATTTAATATTGCTGGTAGCTTCAAAAAGGCAACTATTTACTATGAAATAACTTTAGCTGCTATCCTTGCAACTGCTTGAGGACCTGACCTAACCTGACATTGTTCACTGACTGGGACAATCACCCTTTCTTTAACTAAGCTGGAATTGGTCATTTCTCGGCCCCAAGGCATCCCTCAACCAGAACTCCCTCGGACAGGAACACATAGGGCTCCCCCACTGACCCTCCAGCAGCTCTGCTCAAAGGCACCATTGCATTTCACAGTGTTTAGTTTCTGTCTGCATCTGCTAAGCAGGTATGGGCCGCTTAGTGTGCTTCAGTACAAACCATATTACATGGTCAGGTACAGGTCACCCTTAAAACATCCTAATTGGATACCTCACTCGTCACTTTCTCTGACACCAGTCTTCAGGCATCTGCTGACTGATAACACCTACAAGCTGACTGTCACCATTTATGCCACACCTCACTGAGCACTCCATGATGACCTGATATGATCAAATCTGTTCCAGCATAATGTGAGAATGTCACATCTTATGGAACTTGCAGAAATACACCCCAACATGCTTGCTACAATTCCACTGTTGGATTTCCTAAATGAGCTGGGTTGGCCAGCACCCAGAATAAAACACTGAATCCAAAAGTCAATTGATAAGTCTTTAGGCTGAAGGGAAATTAGGGATGGATTGTAAATGTTGGTCATGCCAGTAATGCCTATATCCCATGAAAATTTTTAAAAACTGATTTGTGATCTATTGGTTTCCTACTGCACTATTTTACAAGTCTCAATGTCATCCATCAAGTGAATCCATGGTGTGCTATCATTCCTTGCAGAATGCCAGATATTGCAGAACAACAAACAAGTATTTATCACCGAGGAGACAGTGGCCTCGTGGTAATGCCGCTAGGCTGGTAACCAACAACAACAGATTATGAATCCAACAATGGCAGATTGTGAAATTTAAATCCAATAAAAATCTGGAATAAATATCGAGTCTAATGGTGACCACCCAGTCACTATTGGAAAAAAAAAATCCATTTATTTCATTAATGCCCTTCAGGGAAAGAAATCTGCCACCCTTACCTGGTCTGGCCTCTGTGTGGCTCCAGATTTACAGCAGAGCGATTGACTCTTAGCATAAGGGACAAGTAGTGTTGAGGAAGTGGGCAGGCTGCAGAAGGACTTGGACAGGGTAAGAGAGTAGATAAAGAAGTGGCAAATGGAATACAAAGTGGGAACCTGTAGCATTATGCACTTTGGTAGGAGAATAAAGGCATAGGTTATTTTCAAAATGGGAAAAGGCTGCAGAAATCTGAAGCATAAAGGAACACTTGCAGACTTGGTTCAGGATTCTCTTACAGTTAACAAACAGGTTCAGTTGGTGTGTAGGCAGGCAAATGTAATATTAGGATTCATCTCAAGAAGACTAGAATACAAGAGCAGAGATGTATGCTGGGGCTGTATAAGGCTCTGGTCGAACTGCATTTGGAATATTGTGAGCAGTTTTGGGCCCCATATCGAAAAATGACATGCTGGTGTTGGAGGGATCCATAGGATATTTACAAGAATGATCCTGGGGATGAACAGTTTGTCAGAGGAGTAACTGCTGAGGGCTCTGGGTCTGTATTCAACAGGATTTAGAAAGATGAGTAAGGTGCTCATTGAAGTTTACAGAATACTGAGAAGCATGGATAGAGTGGACATGGAGAAGACATTCCTACTAGTGGGAGAAGCGAGGACTTGGATGCACAGCATCAGAGTGAAGGGCTGGCCTTTTCAAACTGAGATGAGGAGGAATTTCTTCAGCCAAAGCGAGGTGAATCTGTGGAACATATCAGCACAGAGGGCTGTGAAGGCCAAGTCACTGAGTGTATTTAAGACTGAGATAGGTAGATTCTTGATGAGCAAAGGCGACGAGGGCTACAGGGGCCGGAAGAAGAATAGGTTTGAGAAAGATATCAACAGCGTTGGAATGGTGGAGGAGACTCAATGAGCTGATTAGCCCAATTCTGCTCCTACATGTTATGGTGTTATGGTCTTAACTGCCCTCTGGGAAATTAGGAATGAACAATAAATCTGGCACAGACAGCGATGCCCACTTCCTATCTATGAATAAAAATAAAGTCACCTCCCTTCAACCTCATCAATTCTAAGAGATGAATTCCAGAGCTCATGACACCTTCAACCCAATAGATTTATGTTGCAGGGCTGTTCTTTGGGAAGCTCAGGAAATTACAGTCCCTGAGTCCCCCATGAATAAACCTCAGAGACAGGAAGCGGCAATTAATTTTTTTTATTACAAGGCAATAATGCCTTTCTTGTGAAGTCGCACTTTATATTTAATTCAAACTGTTGTGTGAAATAGTGATGACCTCACAGTTCTTCATCCCGACATTTGTAAGCATGATGCAATCTGTTAAATGTTATAGAAATACATCCATCAGCAGAAATGTTTCAGTGTTTTTCTGAGTCTAAAGAGGCTTTGATTTAGAGCGTGGTTTTCAAAAGTCAAAACCTCCCAATGCACTTTACAGCCAAAGAAGTACTTAAGTGTAGCTATAAGTGTAGGTGTGCGGTGTAGGAAATGTTACAGCTAATTTGTGGACAGGCAGTAAAGTGATAATAGTCAGGTAATCTTTCTCCTCCTGATAGCACTGTGGTTATACTGACACTACAGTGGTTCAAGAAGATGGGTCTCTACCACCTCCTCCAGAACAGTTAGTGACAGGTATTAAATGCTGGACTAGCCAGCATTCCCACATTTATGAATGCATGAACAAAAAAAAATGGTTTGCATCTTCCACAAAACAGCTATCACTGTTGGATGAGAGATAGTAGGGGCTGCAGATGCTGGAGAATCTGAGATAAGAAGGTGAAGAGCTGAATGAACACTGCAGGCCAAGCAGTATCAGGGGAGCGGGAAAGCTGAGTTTTTAGGCCTAGACGCTTCTTCAGACCCTTTGAAGAAGGGTCTAGGCCCAAAACATCAGCTTTCCTGCTCCTCTGATGCTGGTTGTCCCGCTGTGTTTATCTAGCTCTACACCTCGTTATCACTGTTGGATTGTCATTCCACTCCGAGTTTGCTGTGTCCTGACACTGAACCATTTCTTGTCATTTTTTTTGATGCCTGCTTTTTAAAACAGTTTTCTTTTTTATTATTCACTCATGGAATATGGGCATTGCTGACTGGCTAGCATTTATTGCTCATCGCTAGTTTCCCTCGGTAGTAGTGAGCTGCTGTAGTCCATGTGCTGTAGGTTAACCCACAATGCCATTAGGGAGGGAATTCCAGGACTCAGACCCAGGGACAGTAAGGGAACAACATCAATGTAGTGGGGCGGACATCTAAAAATGACAATTCAAAATACAGAAGGGAGATAATGAAATGTGAGGCTGGATGAACACAGCAGGCCCAGCAGCATCTCAGGAGCACAAAAGTTGACGTTTCGGGCCTAGACCCTTCATCAGAGTGATGTTGGATTCATTATGTTGGATTCTCCAGTATCTGCAGTTCCCATTATCACAGAAGGGAGATAGAAGGTTTGGTGACGTAGTGCAATGAAAACAATCTGCCTCTTGACGTCAGCAAAACTAAAGAACTGACCACTGAATTCAGAAAGAAAGGAAGAGAACACACCCCCATCTACAGCAATGGAGCTGAGGTTAAAAGGGTGAAGGGCATCAAATTCCTTGGAATGACGATAACCAACGACCTGTCCCAGACTTCCCACCTAAATGCGACAGTAAAGAAGGCGCAACAAAGCCTCTTCTTCCTCAGGCGGCTCAGGAAATTTGCCATGTCCATAAGGTCCCTCACCAACTTCTACGGATGCACCACTGAAAGCAAACCGTCTGGGTACATAACAGCCTGGTACAGCAACTGCTCTGCCCAGGGCTGTAGGAAACTACAGAAGGTGGTGTGCATAGCCCAGACCATCGCAGAAGCCAACCTTCCATCCATTTTCTCTCCATTTACATGGCTTGCTGTGGCTAACATCATCAAAGGCCCATCGCACCCTGGTAATGATCTCCTAAAACATCTTCCATTAGGCAGACGATACAGAAGCCTGAACACAAGCACAAGCAGGTTCAGGAACAGCTTCTTTCCATCCATTATCAGACTTTTGAATGGACTCTGGCCTCAAATAATGTCACCTGTACGTCTCTAAGTCTTTTTGATCTATATATCCTTTCTTTGTTGTGATCTGTCTGTACTGCTCGTAAACAAAGCTTTTTCCCTGTATTTCAGTGCATGTGATAATCAATCAATCAATCAATACATTTCCAAGTTTGAATGGTGAGTGGCTTTGGCGGGTGTTGGAGGGGGGTGGTATCTTGCAGTTGGTGGTGTTCCCATGTATCTGCTGTGCTTGTCCTTCTAGATGGAAGTGGTTGTGAATTTGGAAGGTGGTGTCTGAGAACCATTGGTGAATTTCTGCAGTGTATCTTGTAGATTGTATACACTGCCATTACTGAGTATCGGTGGTGGAGGGAATAGATGCTTGTGGATGTGGTGCCAATCAAGTTGGTTGCTTTGTCCTGGATGGTATCAAGCTCCTTGAGTGTTGTTGGGGCTGCATTCCAGGCCAGTGGGAAGTATTCCATCACACTCCTGACTTGTGGGATAATAAAATGTGAGGCTGGATGAACACAGCAGGCCAAGCAGCATCTCAGGAGCACAAAAGCTGACGTTTCGGGCCTAGACCCTCTCTGATGAAGGGTCTAGGCCCGAAACGTCAGCTTTTGTGCTCCTGAGATGCTGCTGGGCCTGCTGTGTTCATCCAGCCTCACATTTTATTATCTTGGAATCTCCAGCATCTGCAGTTCCCATTATCTCTGACACTCCTGACTTGTGCCTTGTAGTGAAGTATACCGACTTATAGAGAGCCCTGTACTAACAAAATCGCCCTGACGTGTGAGGTGGTGGCGGAGTGGGGGGGGGGGGGGGGTGCGGGGGTGGCTGCGGATGGTGGTGGTGCAGTGGAGAAGCAGGGTGGTTGTGAGTGGTGTTGGGGGCATGTGAAAGACAGGGCACTTTGCCTTTTCATAGCTCTAGCTGCTGTAGGGCAAGTTTACATGCCCATTGTGAGTGTAGGCATTTGGTTGAATGGACAGAATGAGTATATTAAGTTGATAGGGGGTCAGGTGCAGAAGATAGGCAGATAAGTAGACAGGTTATTATATGGATGAGGTACAAGATGGGTAGGGTTTTGGGTTTGTAGAGAGGCTGGTTGCCAGCAGGGGCAGGCAGGTAGAGTGGCAGTTGGATGTGTTCCAGTTGTGCAGGAGTAGTAGGTGCTTTGGGTAGTACATTTTTAGGAGTAACAACAGGTTAGGTAGCAGGTCGGTGGAGTGACAGGTGAACGGCTTCTGGGTAAAGCAACACTGTCGGTACAATATGTGTGTTCACTATATAATAGCCTTTGTGCATATACCACAAAAGACTGGGTTCATGTTGAGAGACAAGACTTGAAGTGTATGAAAAACACTAACTATTGACACTACTAAAAGCTTTCAGTTTTATGCCTTGTCTGAACTCTGCACTCAATAACTACGTAGAGGAGAAATTACAAGCAGATCGTTCCTATTGATGTAATCATTTCCACTGCTGCTGAGGGCTATGGATGGATGTGCATCATGTGTTTGCCATGTTCCAACTTTCTCCCCATACTCTTGATGTCATTAAAATCTAAAAATGTGTTTATTTTCATCTTAAATATGTTTGGAGACTTGGCATCCATCTGGTACAGAATTCCAAAAGTTCACTATCCTTTGAATGAAGAATGTTTTCCTCACCTCAGCCCAAAGTGGCCTACCATACACCCTGGGACCAAAAATAGGGTTATCCCAAACCAGGGGAGACATCTTTCATTCAGTCTGTCAATCCTGTTAGGGCTTTATGTATTCTCCTCTAATTCTTATAAACTCTAGTGAATACAGGTCCAGTTGAGCCAATCTCTCCTCATAGGACAGTCCTGCCATCCCTGGCATCAGTCTAGTGAACTTCTGCTGCACTCTCACTATAGCAAATATATCATTTCTTAGGTAGGCAGACCATAACTGCACACAATAGTCCAGGTGTGGTCTCACCAAGGCACTACATGCTGTAGGACGACATTCCTACTTCTGAAATCAAATGCTTGCAAAATACAGGCTAATATACCAGTTGCCTTCTTAATTCAACAACATTCACTCATGGATTTGGGTATCACTGCTGGGCCTACATTTACTGCCCTTGAGCAGGTGGTGGTCAGTTGCCTGCTTGCTGTAGAGTAATTGAGTTAGCTGCGTGGATTCCTCTAGCTCTGCAAATTTATTTCCCCAACTACGTGTCCCAACATCATGTTGAAATCATTGGTCGTCTTCACTTTCAGCATCCAAAGGGGCAGAGATTTCCTTGTAATTACCATTTAGTGTTGATAACATCTCTCCATGTACTCCTCTCCAGTATCTCTCTCACGTTGAACAGACAATCTACGTCCCCGATGTTCAATTGTACAAGCTTCTAATGAAGAAAATTCTTTAACTACTTGTATAGGAATAGAACACAGAACAGCACAGCACAGTGCAGGCCCTTTGGCCCATGATGTTGTGCCGACCTATTATCCTACTGAGATCAAACTACCCTGCACATCCTACATTTCACTATCCTCCATGTGCCTGTCCAAGAGTCACTTAAAAGTCTCTAAACTATCTGAATCCACTACCACCGCCGGCAGCACACACGCTCACCACTTTCTGTGTGAAGAACCGACCTCTGACATCTCCCCTATACCTTCTTCCAATCACCTTAACATTACGCGCCCCCCCCCCCCCCACCATAGCCATTTCCCCCCTGGGAAAAATGAATGGGTTTATTTTTGAATGGGAATGTATTTTTGACCCCTGGCAGCCTATTGGACTGTGCCATGTGTATGTCTCGCAGAATGTGAGAAGCATATATTGCCCAACTCTGGGTATGCTGGTATTTTCCGGAGCATCTGGGAACTGTGTCATCCTGGGCAGTGGAGAAGTTCACCTTCGTAATTTTTATTGCAAAGAGATGTCTGATCATGCTATTATTTTAATTTTCTGAAAGGAACGACCTTAAACACCTTTGGACTTTGAAACAAAACGAGGAAAACAAAAATAAATAAAATTATTTTAAGCATTCTGAACATTGACGTTGCTACATTACCACCACAGCTCCAGGAGCCATTTTTTCCTTGAAAAAAAGCTAAAATCTTATTCAACAATAAATGCGATTTCTCTTATCTCCTGGCTGTGTAAATGTTAGAGACTCATGCTGGCTGGGTTACGTCTCACTAATCTGAGTTGATACCAGCGTTTGTTGCGTCTGACAGGCTGCTTAATTAAAATGTTTTATTATATGCCCTGGCAACTTCTGTCAAAAGAAAGATTGTCTCAGGTTTAAAAAAAGACAAGAAGTTAAATTTTCTCTGAGGAAAAAATGATTTTTTTTCTTACGGGAGGTTTGGGGATTTAGGCTTTGCAGTATCAACAAACATGCCCATTAACCTAAGCAGGTAAATCTGTCAGGGTAAATCAAAAGGCCGGGACACGCTTCTGGAAAAAAAAGAGTAAGTTTTGAGTTGTCTTTAAAATTGCAAAGGAATTGATGACATAGAGTTGAGAAGATTCTTCCCTTTTCTTGGATAGGCAGAACTGATGGCCATAAGTGGACTGTAGCAGTTCAAGAAAGCAACTCACTGCCACCTTCTCAAGGGCAACTAGGGATAGGCAATAAACGCTGGCTCAGCCAACATCATTTACATCCCATGAATGAATTGAAAGAAACATAAAAGTGGTGGATTCTTCAGTCCATTACATATCATTACTATTCAGGACTGTTTCACCATTCAATGAGATCACAGGGGAACTGATATTCCTGAACTCGATTTTCCTACCTTTTAACCATAAACTTCAATCCCCTTCAAAATCTCCCCTTCCCCCACTGCATCCAAAAACCAGCCCAGCTTGTCCCCGCCTCTCTAACCTGTTCTTCCTCTCACCTATCCCCTCCTCCCAGCTCAAGCCCCACCCCCATCTCCTACATACTAGCCTCATCCTGCCCCCTTGACCTGCCCGTCCTCCCTGAACTGACCTATATCCTCCCTACCACCCCACCTACACTGACCATTACTGGCTCCATCCCTGCCTCTTTGACCTGTCTGTCTCCTCTCCACCTATCTTCTCCTCTATCCATCTTCTATCCACCTCCCCCTCTCTCCCTATTTATTTCAGAATTCCCTTCCCCTCCCACATTTCTGAAGAAGGGTCTCAGTCTGAAATGTCAGCTTTCCTGCTCCTCTGATGCTGCTTGGCCTGCTGTGTTCATCCAGCTCTACACCTTGTTACCTTTGATCCCCTAACTGATTACAAATCTGCTTAGCTCAGCCTTGAGCACCATTAACAGCTCAGCCTTTACACCTGACTGCAAGGCAAGAGAAATAAAGAAAATGTCCAACTTTACAGTCCTTTATGGCTCCTCTTGTTGTGGACCATGGGCCTGGTGAGTACCCTTCACCATGTCATTACTGCACTGAAAAGTTCCACAGACTGACTCTGAGAATAGAAGCCCCCCCATCTCGGGCTTAAACTGAAGACTCCTTACTCTGGGATTATGCTCTCTTAAGCATACCCAATCTCTCTTTGGATAAACATATGGATAATGATGGGATAGTGTAGGGGAGGGGCTTAGATTAGTTCACAGGTCGGCGCAACATCGAGGGCCGAAGGGCCTGTTCTGCGCTGTATTGTTCTATGTTCTATGCTCCTCGTCACTCCCACAAGGGGAAGCAAACTCTCCACGTCACATAGTTAACTCCCTCAAGAATCTTGTACTTTTTTTTATTAAAGTCACCTCTCATTCTTCTGCATTCTAACAAGAATAGGCCCAACTGGCTCACCCTCTAAGACAGTCCTTCCATACCTGATATCAATATATAGAATCTTCTGTGGACTGCCTCCAGTAGACCTTCCTGAGATATGTGGCTGAAAATAATTCATAGTGTTGCAGCTACGCTCTGACTTGTGTCTTTGGGCTAAGTGATTGTGGACTAAGGATGGTCTGAGATTCCATGTGGTATCAATGATTCTGTGCACTGACTTCCCAAATGCTCTTTACGAGTGTAATTCCATAAGCCCTATAATTTTAAACACACAGTACGTGTGCTGTGACATATAAATTGTGGACATCGTGGGTAGCGCGGTGGCTCAGTGGTTAGCACTGCAGCCTCACAGCACCAGGGACCTAGGTTCGATTCCCGCCTCGGACGACTGTGTGGAGTTTGCGCATTCTCCCTGTGTCTGTGTGGGTTTCCTCCAGGTGCTCCGGTTTCCTCCCACAGTCAAAAGATGTACAGGCTAGGTGGATCGGCCATGCTAAATGCCCGTAGTGTTCAGGGGTGTGTGGGTTATAGGGGGATGGGTCTGGGTGGGATGATTCAAGGGACAATGTGGACTTGTTGGGCTGAACAGCCTGTTTCCACACTGTAGGGAATCTAATCCAAACATTTTCTGTACTTTTGAACGGCTATTTTTATATTGTCCTGCACTGTGTCCCAAATTGCATATAGTTGAAGGGACTCAAGATTAAAGCCCGCTTGCAACCCAGGGCCTGTCTGAAGCTAAAAAGGGATCTAAGCATGTGTGCAGCAATCGTCCGTGATGTTGTTGATGAATAAGGGGGTACCAGTAAAATAAATAACACTGATATTATGGTCAGTTCCACTGACATGAGGAAAGTCCATATTATTTTGGACAAAAGATGGTCTGTGCCTTTGTGTAGAATCAACAATTCCTTGCGATGATTGTATTTATTTACTGTCACTTGTATCTTGTTATAAAATGCAGTGAAAAATGCTGTACAGTGTCGCCACTCTCTGGTGCCATTTTAAAACACAGAAAAATAAATCAAAACAAAGAATATAAAGGCTGAGAAATAAAAAAAAAGTCCAACTTTACAGTTCTTCATGGCCCCCTTTGTAATGGACCATGGGCCTGGTGAATACCCATCACCACGTCGCTGCTACTGAAACAGAAGTCACCACTTTCTTTGGTGCCATCCCACCTCCCCCAACCCCTTTGCCACTGAGTTCTCATTGGACCTCACCAATCAGATGCCACCGGCACTGCTGGACACCACACCAGCCGAAACTTGACTCCGCCATCACTGTCAGGCTGCTTCAGGCCCGCCTCAGGACTCGCCAGGCCTCATACTGTCTAATGCCGCGTCCATGATCTTGCGCTTGGAGGCAGGTGCTGCCAAGAACCCAGAGTCGCCTTTGCTATGGCAGCCACAGTTCGTCGCTGGGACCACCTCGACGCCATGGAAGTTGCTGAGGGTGCAAACCTACCTCCGACCCTGCTACCACAAGTCCGCGTTGCTGGGTACACTCACAACTGTTGATGCTAAGCCCCGCGACTGTGCTCTTCTCCGAGAGGTAAGTAAAACAAAATGAGACAGGAGAAGAAAACAAGACAAGAGAGAGAGAAAGGAAAGAAATGAAACGCAAAGCAGATGGATCAGACGAGTCCCAGGCTCAGAAGAACTACTCCACTGCCATCTTCATGGAAGTCCAGTAGTGCAATGACTTGGCAATCTCCCCTATTGTGCCTCATACTTAGCAAGGATTTCAATGTCACAGCAAGTGACAAACCAATATTCTGGCCCACATGAAAATCTTCTTGTCTGCTCTGTGCCTATGTGTGAGTGATGAACTTTTTGAAGAGTGTCATGTTGGTAAGGACCTGGATTGACAACTTGCCCTCCTTTAGAAATGAAACTTCAGGAGATGCTGAGCTCATCCTGGAAAGGCCATCTTTCCCTTTAGTGCACACGTGTGTGGTAAATTTAATCAGGCCATCACTCAATAATTCCATAGTCTCTGCTGCGTGGGATCTTCTGTTGTTTCTTCTTGCAACTGTATGAAATCTACCAGGTCAAATTGGAGAACATCCTCAAAATCAATGCCAATTAAGTTCACATGCAGATGCAAGGGTTTATCTCGCATTTTTACCAGGCCATAATGCCTGTTAAATGTATCTGATGTGACCAGCAGGTTACCTGGCTTCTCCCCAATCTCACAGTTATATCCTTGGATATTCAGCAGGGGAAACTGCAATCTTGGCTCTGTACTCATCAATGATTTTCACCAAAATAGCACCAGTGATTTGTGGCCAGTGGTTAGTACTCCGAATAGATAGTTAAGTATGCAAGCATGAAAATGCATGACTTTGCAAGCTAAAACTAATATGCCCCAATCATTGTTTGTGTTGTTGGACTGTGTTACAGAGCTTTTGAAGAAAAGCATTTATCTCCAGGCTGGTTATCTCTAGAAAGATGTAAGTTTATCAGCTTGATACATCCAACGATGATTGTTTCAAAACTTTGAAACACAGCACTCAGAGAATCATAGAGTCATGCAGACTCACAGCACAGAAACAGACCCTTTCGCCCAACCCATCCTCGCCGATCAGGTTACCTAAACTGAACTAACCCCATTCGCCAGCATTTGGTCTATGCCCCTCTAAACCTTTCCTGTCCGTGTACATGTCCAAATGTCTCTTAAATGTTATAATTGTACTTTCCTCTACCATTCCCTCTGATAGCTCATCCCACACATGAACTGTGCTCCGTACGAAAATGTTGCCTGCTAGGATGGCTTTATAAATCTTTCCCCTCTCACCTTAAACCTATGCTGTCTAGTTTTGGACTCCATTACCCTGGGGAAAAGACTTTGGCTATTCATGTTATCTATTCCGCTTGTGGTTTTATAAATTTCTATTTAGGCCATCCCTCAGCCTTCGATGTTCCAGGGAAAAAAAATTCCCAGCCTATCTCAAACTGTCCAGTCTTAGAAACACTCTTGTAATTTATTTTACACCTTTTACAATTTAATAACATCCTTCCTACAGCAAGCAGCCGGGATTGTATGTAGTGCCACAATGCAGCCTTACCAATGTGCTATATGGCCATAACATTTTGTGCCAAATCCTGTATTCAGTGTTCATGATCTTGCTTTTTCCACCACGGCAACGTCATCAGCAGTAAATATACATCTTGGTACAGTGCTGTAAAGTAGTCTATTTGAGCTTGAAAGAGACCATCAATAACACAATGCCTGAAGAGGAAAGGCATATTGTCATAGTGGTGTACAGAATGAAGGCACGCATGTGAAATGCCTCCTTTACCACTTTGTTTACCTGTGATGCCATTTTTGAGGAACTATGTACCTGTGCCCCTCGGCCTGTCTGTTCGGCACATCTCCCAAGTCCCTACCATTAATTGTGTAAGTCCTGCCCTGGTTTGTCTTATCAAAATGTAACACCTCACATTTATCTAAATTAAACGCCGTCTGTCATTCCTTGGCCCATCGGCCCAGTTTATCAAGATTCCATTATGCTCTTAGATAACCCACTGTACCACCAACTTTGGTGTCATCCATAAGCTTACTAACCATGCTTCCGATATTCTCATCCAAATCATCTATATAAATCATGAACAACAGTGGTCTCAGCACTGATCCTCGTGGCACCCTGCTGGTCTCAGTCCTCCAGTCTGAGCAACAACTCTTCACCACATTCTGCCTTCTACCATCAAGCAAATTTTGTACCCAATTGATGAACAATCCCTGAATCCCATGTGATATAATCTTACTAACCAGCCTACCATGTGGAACCTTGGTGAAGGCCTTGCTAAAGTCCATCTACACAATGTCTACTGCTGTGCCTTCGTCCAACCTCCTTGTCAGGAAGAGAATGCCCTATCATGATAATTCCTTTTCTGATGCAGGGTTTTCAGTTGAATTGAGAATGTACAGTGACAAGAACGATAAAGAGTCCAAGACATCTTCAAAAACTATCCTTGAGGAATTGACATGGTTTTTATGTCTTTGATTTTACTTGGATCAGAACATATGTCTCCCCTGGAATAAATGCAGCTAAAAACATCAATCTGTGATAGTTTGGTGTAGCTTTTCAAATGGTTGAATTTCAATCCTATGTTGTGTGCCATATGCATCAATAAGTTCAGATTGTAGTCATGATCTTGCTTTTTCCACCACGGCAACATCATCAGCAGTAAATATACATCTTGGTACAGTGCTGTAAAGTAGTCTATTTGAGCTTGAAAGGGACCATCGATAACACAGTGCCTGAAGAGGAAAGGCATATTGTCATAGTGGGGTACAGAATGTAATAAGTTCCACCACAAGATGTACTGACGGAAGCCAGCAGTAATTTGACATAGAGATTGGAGAAGAATTCACACCGGCAGATCTTGGATTTACTTTCGAAAGTAGATATTTTGTTTCAAAGCATCATGGATCACGACATACTCTCAAATCCCATCCTTCTTTATAAGGGATATTAAACATCTGCACCAGTCTGTACACTGTTATATTCTTGCAATGATTCTGTCACACTGTCTAGTCCAGCTCAATGCTCAATCTACATTTTAAATGGACACTACACCCACATGATCATGCAATGGATCGACTTGTGTTTTCCTTCAAATATAATGTTGCACCTCCTAACAAAGTGTCAATTTAATGAAAACATTCTGGATATATCAAAGTTCAGTTATGAATTGAAATGGTAGGTGGAGTTTCTGAGCTTGATTTATTTTGTCTGATGTCAAATTCATTCCATGAATTAAAACTCATGTGATGTCACAATGTGGTAGTCCACCTGCGATAGCTGCTCAGGTATTGTCCACGATGGTACAGCACCGGTGATATCCAGGAGGATGGGTTGTACTTGCATTCCAAAACCAATGTTTGTGACATGGGATAGTTCAATTGTTTTGCTGTAAAAGTTTAACATTCATTGATATTGTCATGGCTTTCCAATGTCTGTGAACACGTCTTTTCAAATTTGCAGAGGTAAGATTTAAACCCTTGCCATTCTGTCCATCTTCATCAATAATGAATAGTTACCACGTTTCTGAGGACAAATAAACTGAATTATTTGAAACCATTTCAGACTGTGTCGTAACATTGATGTTTTCCATGAAATAGACAGTGTGAACCATGTGTTAACCATTCTGTCCCATCATGTGCATTGTCAGTTTCTGATTTGTGTACTACGTGTTTATATGCTTCTGGCTGGATCACAGGTCAGCTTTATTGAGCTTGGTGACATGCCTCATGCATGGTGTTAAAGAAGTTTATAATAGATTGTTCTTATTTACGCCTTGGGATCAAAATTGGAGGGAAAATGGATTCTAGTTTTTCAGTTCTGTGATGATCAGGGGTCGTGATGGTCTTAGTAGTATTATCAGTAAACTATTAATCCAGATACCCTGGCAATACGCTGGGTTTGAATCCTACCATGGCAGATAGTAGAATTTAAATTCAATAAAAGATAAAATTTGGAATTAAAATCTTAATGATAATGATGAATCCATTGACGATTGTTGAGGAAAAATCCATTGGCTTCATTAATGTCCTTTAAGGAAGGAGACTGCCATCCTTACCTGGTCTGACCTATATCCAGACCCACAGCAATGTGGTTGAATCCTAATGTTTTTATTTAAGCATCAGAACGTTATTTTGAATTCAAAACAGCATTTACAAACAGATATTTGATTTCAGCAGAATGACCAGCAGCCTCCCTGGGGAGATAATTGTAAAGGCGTTTGTTGACTTGAGTTCTCTCCATTTGTCAGTATATTGATGCATTGAATATAGGAATTGGGAAGTCATGTTGTGATTGTACAGGACATTGGTTAGGCCACTTTTGGAATACTGCATTCAACTCTGGCCTGCACGCTGTAGGAAAGGCATTGTTAAACTTGAAAGGGTTCAGAAAAAATTTACAAAGGTGCTACCAGCACGAGAGGGTTTGCTATAGTGAGAGACTGAACAGGCTGGGGCTATTTTCCCTGGAGTATCAGAGACTGAGGGGTGACCTTATAGAGGTTTATAAAACCATGAGCGACATGGATAGGGTAAATAGCAAAGGTCTTTTTCCCAGAGTAGGGCAGTCTAAAACTAAAATGAAAGGGAAGAAATTTAAAAGGGACTTAAGAGGCAAATTTTTCACGTAGAGCATGGTGTGAGCTGCCAGAAGAAGTGGTGGAGGCTGGTACTTTTGCAGAACTTAAAAGCATTTGGGTGGATACATGAATGGGAAGGGTTCAGAAGTGTATGGGACTGAATTAATTTAGGATAGTTGGATCGAAGGGTCTGTTTTCATGCTGTGTAATTCTATGACTCTATACTCACTGGGGAAAGAGTCAGAAGCATGATTTTATAAGAAGAAGAGGTTCATGACATCAAAGGTGTTGTCCCTGAGCAGTCAGGGCTGGGGAAGAGTTCCTGAGATGCTGAGAGGTTTATGAGAAGAAAGTTGTGGGGATGTCAAAAAGGAAGACATCTTACAGAACTACTAAAGATGTGATTTTATGAAACCCATATTAAATAATAATGATGTGAGAGCTCATTTTGTCTTAAAGGGTTTCAGAGCATGTTTTTCATGAAAGAAGCAAAAAACAAATGAAATTCAACAAAAGGAAACCAAACAATTGAATGATAATTGATTAAGAAGTGTTACAGAGGAGATAGGGGTGACTTTGCTTTGAGGTTTTGGTGTCTTAAGATATTACTGGAATAAAAGGAATGAATCTTTCTTCCTGATGTTTGTAACGAGATCATTCCAATGGTTTTTGTTTCATGGAGTACGGTTTGTGATTTTCTTTTATGTGACAAACATTTTATGTTCGTTGCTTTAAAAAATGGCAGCCTCTTCTGCATGTGTTCGGTGTCTGACTTCCAAGATAAATAAAATACAAAACAAACACTGTTCTCTCACACTGGGATCTGGCCTGCCCCATCTTCACATCAACTATGATCATAAAAGTAAATTGTTTAGGTTAGTGTTCAGCTGTTTGCAGTTGTATCAGACTTTGCTAACATGCACTGCCTGTACCAAAGGCCCTTTCTTGTCCTTGCTAAATGCAGAAGTCCACACTTTACACATGCCTCACTATGGTTAAGAGTTCTATTAATTTCCTGAACCATTGTGCTTGTACTTAGGAGACATAAGCTTCACAAACCTGCAAGGACTATTTTATAAGAGATAGCAGGAACTGCAGATGCTGGAGAATCTGAGATAACAAGGTGTAGAACTGGATGAACACAGCAGGCCAAGCAGTATCAGCGGAGCAGGAAGGCTGACGTTTCAGGTCGAGACCCTTCTTCAGAAACTTTGTGCATTTATTTCTAAATAAAACATTAAAACACCTTATAAAGGTCATGAAGCAGGAAGCAAATGAATTAATTCCTCTGTATGTAACTTGTAGATCAACAGTGGACTAATTACCAGGCAGAAACACAGCACTATGTAGGCACAGTGCATGGAGACCTTAAAAGTGAAGTCACTGAATAGCAAAGTTGTCAAGCAACAATATGGAAAACAAGGCCAGATGGAAGGATAGGAGAAGCACTGTATCTGGGACCAAATAATCTGTGCTGCAAATTGTATCATGAAGTGGTTCAAATCATTGGTAAAAAAAAGAGACTGATGAATTTCCAATGAGTATGCAGATGCAATCCATTGTTTTGCATCTAATCAACATAAAATCATCTGAAAAAAGAACAAAAGTAGGCTATTCAGCCCCTGGACCATTTGTTACGGACCAGACCTAATCCCTTCAAAATATTTTAAGAAGTTAGTCTGGACCCTAACTTTCACTGATTTTTAAAAGGCATTTGTGAAGTTCCTGTTCTAGATGCAATGCGACTGGTAAAACTACTTGATGTTGAGCAAAACACAATTTATTTAAACACTGTTGCTAACACACAATGAAAGAAAGAGGAATATAGAATAACAACTATAATAGAAAACTTAACTGAGTAATCAATACACTAGCTATTACTAATTAATTGTTCCAGTATAATAATATCCTAGAAATGCACCCCTTGGCAAAAAAAAGAAAATTCAGAAACAGGTTTTCACATGCTGTTCTCCAGGCATAAAGGGGAAAATAAATAAGAGAATTTTAGAGAGAATAGCAGCCCGGAGACATCCCATAAAGCTTCCAACTCTGTTGAGACCCCAATAATGCTATTGGAAAACCAAAACCCAGAAATCCTAATCTATGAGAGCTGGCCACACCCATTCAGGCTGTTAAAGAAAAACCAAGGCTTCCCAAGTTGTTTACTCAATTGGTATTATCTAGTCAGGTCAGCACCTTTGCCTTACAACCTGCCTTCAAACAAAAGTACAAAATAACTTCTCAAAGTCACAGCATCATCACACATTTAATAAGCTCATATTTGACAGCACGCAAACTCTACATGTTCACAACCTTCATATCGCAGAATCATATCAAGCATTAGACATTATGGTCTGAGTTTTGGAAGCACTGATACGTCGGATCGTGAATCTAGTAGTTCATACTTTGTGGCCTGACTCATTGTAAAAGGGAAGGAGATGATGAGAGGCATTGATAGAGTGGGTAGCTAGGGTTTTTTTTCCCAGGGTGGAAATGACTATTATGAGAGGGCATAATTTTAAGGTGATTGGAGGAAGGTATAGGGCAGATATCAGAGGTAGGCCCTTCACACGGAAAGAGTGGTGGGCGTGTGAAATGTACTGCCAGCCGTGGTAGTGGGGTCAGATACTTTAGATACTTTTAAGCGACTCTCGGATAGGCACATGGAAGATAGTGAAATGTAGAGTATGCAGGATAGATTGATCTTAGTAGGATAATAGGTTGGCACAATGTTGTGGGCTGAAGGGCCTGCACTGTGCTGTACTGTTCTGTGTTCTGTGTTCTATGGATAGGGTGAATAGCCAAAATCTTTTCCCCAGGTTTGGGGAGTCCAAAACTAGAGGGCATAAGTTTAAGGTGAGAGGGGAAAGATTTCAAAAGGACCTAAGTGGTAACTTTTTCATAAAAATGGTGGTGTGTGTATGGAATGAGCTGCCAAAGGAAGTGGTGGAGGCTGGTACAATTACAACATTTAAAAGGCATCTGGATGGGTACATGAATAGGAAGGGTTTCGAGGGATATGGGCCAAATGCTGGCAAATGGGACTAGTCAGATTGGGATAGCTGGATGGCGCGGAAAACTTGGGCCAAAGGGCCTATTTCCATGCTATATAACTCTATCAGTATGGCTATAGTGATGTGTTGGGCCAAGAAGCATGTTTTTATGATGTAAGCAACCTAAGCATAACCGTACTTTTAAGTTAATTGTTACATTTTCTGGCAATTTTTTTTTAGGCAGAGTCTCATTGCCAGGATAATGTATCGATCATGCCCAACCGATATATTTAGCTACAGTTGGATATGAAGGTGGTTAATCCTTTATGAGTTGTACATGATTTCCCAATGCATGGCAGCAGCGTTGTAGTTGTTTATTGACCTGTATTAAGAAGTAACTTTTGGATTTTCTTCCTCTGGAGCTGTCCAGTTTAATAGCCCTCCAACTAATGCTAGAAACCCAGGCTCCATCATACACTTCAGTTCATCCACTACAAAGGTGTATTTTTCTCTTCTGTAAATCCTTTTCACAACAGTCTCCTTCAATTAACAGGTTTCGTGGTTAACTTTATGTCTTCCAAAGTCAAGATCTCCTGATTAATCTATTCCTGGACTGCTTGAAGATCAGTTCAGTAAACAACTTATTTTCTTTATTTTATTTGTTATTTCTGTTCTACAATGGTTAATTGACACCTCTGCCTAGATTTATTACAACAGTCACAATAATTATGCTTCACTTACGCAGATGCCCCAGTCATTTATTTCTGTGCTGAAGTCTCTATGGGTTTTGCTGTTTATCTTTGCTTTTATGTTTCATTCCTGTAGCACAGGTAATTAACTCTTATATGTCCAGCATGCTCAGAACCCTCTCCAATTTGCAGCAAAGAATCAGGCCATTCAACTATACAGTGTTTACGATTTATACATGCCTTCTTCAATCTCACTTGACAAACCCTAAACCTTTGATTGCTTACTCCAGCATGTCTTTCATTAGCTTCTTTTAAAATGTCTCAACTTCCCCTCAAATGCAATAAGATACGGGGAAGTCCTGCAGATAAGTGGGATTTATGAGACACAATCTGATCGTTAGGGCCTGCATGGCCATCTTTTGATTCTAGTTGGCCAAGTCATTGCCTGGTGGCAATCTTGTCACCAGATTACCTCACTGAGGCTTTGAGGGAACTTTGCTGCTTTTGGCCAAGATTGGATTGTGTTTTGGAGAAGATTACTCCCAGATGGTGAGTGTTATGAAGACCTATAGTAATGCAGCAAACTATTTTTCACTGATCCAGTGTGAGTGCAAGTCATTGTGAGGGCGACATTAACTGAATGAGACAGAAGATGAGTGAGGACATCTGGGAATTTGTTTCAACGTGGGAATGAGGTGAAGGGGTGCTTTAAGTAAGGTTTACTTAACAAAGTGATGTGAGTTGAGTAAGCAGTTTGGTGTAGGCTGAGCAAGAGGTGCTTTCTGTTCTCCTACCCTTTTTCATTAAGTTCATTGGTTGAGAAGAGGCTATAATTCAGGACTATCTTTAAATTGATGTAAATTAGATGAACATATTACATCTTAAAAATGACTATGTTTGGATTTCACAGGAACACCAGGAATAAGAGAAGGTTGGGGCCAAAATAATAATGTTATATAAACCTAAAGCAGAATAACCTAACATAAGGCAAAGAAAATTAAGATATGACAGCTCATTTGGTCACTTGGAATTTTCAGCCTGTAATATATGGGAAGTCATGGATCCTATGAGGTCTGGGTTGACCACATTTGCAAGAAATGCTTCCTGCTGTAGAAACTAGAGCTCTGGGATTTGGAGGGGTCACTGTGGTACATAATCTATGAAGCTGAGAGCTACGTAGACAACATGTTCAGAAAGTTGTGGTCACACTTCACTGGGATCTAGAGTGACTACCAGGCAGTCTGTGGGACATTCTTCTGAGAGAAGATGAACTGCCAGAGGTTGTATTCCATGTTGGTAACAAATGACTTAGAAAGGAAGGTGGATGTGTTTCTGCAATCAACATTTTAGGGTGCTAAATAGAAACTTAGCAAGCAGGACCTCAAATGTAGTCATGTTTGGATTACTCTCAGTGCCACATCCAAGTGCACACAGCAGTAGAAGGATACAGTAGATGAAAGCACGTGGGGAGATGATACAAGAGTGAGGGCTGAAGATTACTGAGACACTGGGGCCTGGATCTGAAGAAGATGGCGCCAGTGGAAGTCAGGAGGGATGTATGTGAGTAGAACTGAGTTTCTTGTGGGGCGTTTGTTAGTACTGTTGAAAGGATTGTAAACTAACTCAGCAAGAGGGTTGGGAATCAAGAAGCTAGATATCAGACACAAAGTACAAGACCAATATGAATCAAGAATGTCAGGGCTCACTATATATGTGGAAAGGTAGACAGCACTGGAATATAGAATACTAAGTTAACTGGTGAGCCAGGGAGAAGTAATAAAGTCTAAATCAGATCTACAGCATGTGTATTTGAATGATTGGAGTGCAGTAAATAGTACTGGGGAATTACAGGTTCAGACTGCCATACAGAAGTATGATGTTGTGATGATAACAGATACTTTCGTTCCGGAAAGGCAAGACGATGTGTTAAATATTCCTGGGTACAAGGTGTTCAGAAAATACAAAGAAATTAAATTAAGTGGAGTAACGGTGTTGGTTATCGAGAAGATTGCAGTGCTAGATAAAGAAAGGATGTTTCAGAGAGTTCAAAGACAATTTGGCTAGAACTAAGACCATAAAAAACAGAATTAGACCTTTCAGCCAATCTAGTCTCCTCTGCCATCCATTGAGGGCTGATATGTTTCTTACCCCATTCTCCTGTCTTCTCCCTGTAACTTTTGATCATTTTATTAATGAAGAAAAATGAAAGAACTGCGGATGCTGTAAATCAGGAACAAAAGCAAAGTTACTGGAAAAGCTCAGCAGGTCTGGCAGCATCTGTGAAGGGAAAAAACAGGGTTAACATTTCAGTTCTTGTGACCGTTCCTCAGATCCTCTGTTCATTCCCCGAAACATTCTGGCAGACCTCCTCTGGACTCCTTGAACACCGGTACATCCTTCCTTAGGTACAGAGCCCAGAATTGCTCACAATATTCCAAAGGTCTTACCAGAACCTTATACGGTCCCAACAGTACATCTCTGCTCTTTTATTTTAGCTGCCTTGAAATAAATGCTAATTTTGCATTTACCTTTCTAACTGCCAACTCAACCTGCATATTAATCTTTCGAGACTCCTGAACTCAGGCTCCCAAATCCCTTTGGGCTTCATATTTCTGAAATGTTACTCCTTTTATAAAATAGTGTACATCTCTATTCTTCCTACCAAAGTGCATAACCTCACACTTACCCACACTGTATTCCATCTGTCACTACTTTGCTCACTTTCCTGGCCAGTCGAAGTCCTTCTGCAGCCTCCCCACTTGCTCAACAACATCCATCCCTCCACCTATCTTTATTTCATCTGAAAATTTACCAACAATGTCCACAATAATAAAGTGTGAAGCTGGATGAACACAGCAGGCCCAGCAGCATCTCAGGAGCACAAAAGCTGACGTTTCGGGCCCAGACCCTTCATCAGAGAGGGGGATGGGGAGAGGGTTCTGGAATAAATAGGGAGAGAGCGGGAGGCGGACCAAAGATGGCGAGAAAAGAAGATAGGTGGAGAGGAGGGTACAGGTGGGGAGGTAGGGAGTGGATAGGTCAGTCCAGGGAAGACGGACAGGTCAAGGAGGTGGGATGAGGTAAGAGATTACAAGACAGTTGCAGTGGGAGAGAGATTCCCTGAGGTTGGTCTGGAGGGAGGAGGGTAACTTCTTCAGGTTGGACAAAAACGTTAACTCTGATTTTTCTTCATTGTCTCTCAGCTAGCTAATGTATAACTTGAAGAGTTGTGGTCCTAACATGACCCCTGCTGAAATCTACTAGCCACCAGCTGCTATCCTGAAAAGACCCCATTATTCTCATTCTCTGCCTTCTGCCAGTCACCCCATCCCCCTCTCTGATGAAGGGTCGGGGCCCGAAACATCAGCTTTTGTGCTCCTGAGATGTTGCTGGGCCTGCTGTGTTCATCCAGCTTCACACTCTATTCATGCTAGTATCTAGCCCCCACACAATGGGTTCTTATCTTATTTAGGAGCCTCCTTTGTGTCGCCGTGTCAAAAGCCTTCTGGAAATCCAAGCATATCTCATCCACCGGCTCGCCTTTGTCTAACCTTCTCAATACCTCCGTAAAGAATTCTAACAGGCTTGTCAGCATGACCTGCCCTTTGTGAGGCCATGCTGACTCAGTCCCATGCACTTTCAAGTATCCCACAATCGCATCCTTAATAACAGACTCTAAAATCTTGCTCATGGCTGAGGTCAGGCTAATTGTTCTGTAGTTTCCTGAATTCTGCCTCCCTCCCTTCATAAACAGGGATGTTACATTAGGCAATGTCAGGTCATCTAGAACCCTCCCTGTCTCCATTGATTTCTGAGCAAGGTCTCCATAATCTCCTGAGCTACAGTTTCCAGAACTCTAGCATGTAGTTCATTCAGCCCACATGCTTTAGCTACCTTCAGGCCGTTCAGCTTCCCAACACCTTCTCTTTGTAATGGTCACTACACTCACCTCTACTCCATGACTTTCTTGAAGTTCTGATATGCTATTGATGTCTTCCATCGTGAAGACTGACGGAAAGTTCCTATTCAGTTCTTCCACCACTTTTTTCTCATTACAATATCTCCAGCCTCAATTTTCAGTGTCCCAATGCCCACCTTTGCTTCTCTCTTAACTTTTATGTATCGAAACAAACTCTTGCAACCTGCTTTTATATTGCTAGCTAGCTCATCCTTACATTTCATCTCTCCCAGTTTATTGTTTTTTTAGCTGTTCTTTGCTGGTTTTCAAAGCCTTCCCAGTAATCCATATATCAGTATATGTTTTATCTTTTGCTTTTATGCTGTCCTTAACTTCCCTCATCAGCCATGGTTACCTCATTCTCCACTTAGTAAGTTTCTTCTTCCTTTGGATGAATTTCTACTGTGACTCCCAAATTACTTCCCAGAAACTCCTGCCATTGCTACTCCACCATCTTCCCTGCTCGGCTTGTTTCTAATCAACTCTGGCCTGCTCCTTCTTTGTGCCTATGTAGTTACCTTTATTCAATTGTAATACCCTTACTGCTGATTCCAGCTTCTCTCTCTCAAACTGCAAGGTGAATTTTATCTTACTGTGGTCATTGCTCCCTCAGGACCCCTTCATCTTCCCCTCCATAATCAATGCTGCCTCATTACAGATCATCAAATCCAGAATTGTCTGTTCCCTGGTAGTCTCAACCACAAGCTGTTTCAAAAAAAAAATCAGAGATAGTAGGAACTGCAGATGCTGGAGAATTTGAGACAACAAGGTGTAGAGCTGGATGAACACAGTAGGCCAAACAACATCAGAGGAGCAGGAAGGCTGATGTTTTGGGCTAAGAAGTGTCTCGGCCCGAAACGTCAGCCTTCCTGCTCCTCTGATGCTGCTTGGCCTGTTGCGTTCATCCAGCTCTACACCTTGTTATCTCAAAAAAAATCCTTTTCTTGTGATCCACCACCATTCTGAATTCCCCAGTCCAACTGCATATCGAATCTATATGACCAAAAGGCATTGGAGCAGAAATTAGGCCATCTGGTCTATCGAATCTGCTCCGCCATTCAGTCATGGCTAATAAGTTTCTCAACCCCGTTGTCTCACTTTCTCCCTGTTACCCTTGATCCCCTTGATAATCAAGAGCCTAATCTACCTCTGTCTTAAATATACTCAATGACCTGGCCCCCACAGCCTTCTGTGGCAGTGAATTCCATAGATTCACCACTGTCTGGCTAAAGAAGTTTCTCCTTATCTCCATTCTAAAAGGTCTCCCCTTTACTCTCAGGCTGTGCCCTCAGGCCTTAGTCTCCCCTACCAATGGAAGCATCTTCCCAACATCTACTCTGTCCAGGCCATGCAATATTCTGTAAGTTTCAATTAGATCCCCCCTCATCCTTCTAAACTCCATCGAGCATAGAGCCAGAGTCCTCAAACTTTCCTCATATATTTAAGCTTTCTTTTCCTGAGACCATTCTCGTGAACTACCAACAATTATAGCAATAGTACCTTTCTTACATGCATTTTCCATTTCCTGAATTATGTTCTTCCCTACTTCGTGACTACTTCAAGAAAACCTGCACGTAACTCCCAACTGGATCTTTTTCTTTTGTAGTTTCTCAACTCTACCCACACAGATACTTTGCCTTCTGAATCTATGTCACTCCTTGCTATTGATTTAATTTAATTTCTTGCTAACAAGGCAACTTCATTTCCTCTGCCCACCTGCCTTGTCCTTTCGATAGGATGTGTATCCTTGGATATTAATTTCTCAGCCTTGGTCCCCTTGCAATAACGTCTCCGTGATACCCATAACATTGTACCTGGCAATTTCAAAAAAATTATCTTGTTTCGTACACTGCATGCATTTAGGTACGACGCTCTCATTTGGGAATTGACTGCCCCGCTTCTCACAGCTTAACCTGCTGTGCCCGAAGTTATATTCCTAACCCTTTCCGTTCTCTTTTTCCGACTATTCGTTCTGGAAACTTTAATAACCTCTGCTGCGCCTTCCTCCTCTTTAACCTTTTCCAAAATTTCCCACGTAACTAAACCGACGCCCTCGTTATTTAGGTTAAAGCCCTATCGACCATCCTAGTTATGAGATTTGCTAGGACTCTGGTCCCCGCATGACTCAGGTGGAGCCTGTTCCATCGGTACAGCTCCCTCCTTCACCAGTACTGAAGACAATGTTGTTGGAATTCAAACATGTTTCTCCCACACCAATCTTTAAACCATGCATTTACCTTTTTAGTTTTGTTGAGCCTGTGCCAATTAGGGACATGGTCAAATTGGTGCAATTACATTGCTTGGTGTGCCCCAGTAGCTGGCAGGCAAGATGTGGAAGAACGAATCCGCAGTGAAATGACCTTCTCATGGATGCCCAGACTTGAGTTGCTCAATCTGTGCAAAGCCTGACCCAGTGATAGTGCTACACAACACGATGGAAGGTAGTCTCAATGTGAAGGCAGGATTTTGTCTCCACAAGGACTGTGCAATGGTCACTCTAACCAATACTGCCATGGACACACGCAACTGCAGCTGGAAGATTGGTAAGGATGTGGTCAAGTATGTTTTTCCCTTTTGTTGGTTCCCTCCCGTCTGCCGCAGACCCAGCCCAACAACTATTCCCTGTAGGACCTGACCAGCTTGATGAGTAGTACTGCTGCTGAGCCCCTCTTGGTGATACATATTGCAATCCCCCACCGAGAGTACATTTTGTGCCCTTGTTATCCTCAGTGCGTCCTCTAAGCGTTGCTTAAAATTGAGGAGTACTGATTCATCAACTGAGGGAGGATAGTATATGGTAAGCAGCAGGGGGTTTCCTTGCCCATGTTTAACTTGAAGCCATGAGACATGAAATGTATAGTCAGAGTTTATCTTCAGATTATTGGTGTCACTTTCTATGTTAGTTTAATAACCAAGTAGTTATTTTTTAATCAATAAAGGTAGTGTCTGGAGTCAACTTTGAGGACTGCTAGAGCAGCACCCTCTCTACTGTGTACCACTGTGCTGCCTCCTCTGCTAGGGTTGGTCCTACCCATGAGACAGGACATATCCAGGGATAGTGATGGTGGAGTCTGAAGTCTTGTCTGTATGGTATGATTCTATGAGTATGAATATGTCAGGCTGTTGCTTGATTAGTCTGTGAGACAGGTCTCCCAATTTTGGCTCTAAACCCCAGATATTAGTAAGAAGAACGTTGCAGGGTCAACAGGGCTGTTTCTGCCGTTATTTTTCCTGTGCCTAAGTCAAAGTCAAGTGATCTGTCTGTTTTCATTTCCTTGAGACTTTGTAGAAATTGGTACAACTGAGTGGCTTGCTCGGCCATTTCTGAGGGCAATTGAGAGTGAACCAAATTGCTGTGAGTCTGGAGTCACATGTTGGCCAGACCAGGTGAGGGTGGCAGATTTCCTTCCCTAAAGGACATGAGTGAACCCGATGGGTTTTTCCAATAATTAGCAATGATTTCAGGGCGATCAGTGGACTCTTAATTCCAGAGTTTGTTTTTATTGAATCCCAATTCCACCATCTGCTGTGACAGAATTCAAGCCTGAGTCTCCAGAACATTAGCTGAGTTTCTGGATTAATAGTCCAGCGAGAATAGCACTGGGCATTGCTTCAACTGCATGCACATTTTAAAAAGAAATTGGAGGCCAAAATGTATAGTCAGAGTTTACCTTCAGATTGTTAGTGTCACTTTCGATGTTCGTTTAATCGCCAAGTAGTTTTTATTTAGCCAATGAAGATAATCTCTGTGTAGTGACCATGAGGCTACCATTCAATAGACAGAAATATTTAACTGATTCACTAATGGCCTTTGGAGGAAAAAAAGTCAGTCATCCTTACTGTTCTAGCTACGTACGATACCAATACGTAAGAAGTCCAATAATGTTTCATCAAGAAACCCAACTACTGTTCTAGTCTCTTATGAATTTTGATTTCAAAGCTTCATTTTCATTACCTTCCACTTAGCACCTTCCATGGGCTGATTCAATTTCTTTTGTGATGAAACACACCCAAATATCAATCCTTTGGGCATTTTGATTTCAAAGTAAGTTTTGGTTACTTTTGTGAGGCGTTTCCTTTAATAAAAGACAAGGTCAGAGATCCATTAGGAACAATTCTGTCAGTCTTGGAATTGTCTAAAAGCAAGTGAACCTACACTTCTGTAGTTTAAAGGAAAGCCTGCTTATATTGATGAGTTTGGAATAGATATGGCAAATATTTGAGGCCATTCGGTTTACTTTCACTTCAGATGAATCCACGATCAAGCACATTTTATTTGACTAAATCCAGAATACACCAGAGCTGAGTTTAGAAGAGTGTTTATTTATTTAATATGTAGAGGTCGTTTAATGAAATTATCTATTGATTCCCACAGAAATGGAAATTCTCTGTTAAATTTCACGCATTCTTTAATTATTTGAAATTGAAGTAATTATTAACAGATTTTAGGACACCTTCAAATGTGCCTCTCAAATGTACTCTTTGGTATTTTAATTATTAATAACCTCACCTGAAATTGGGCTGTTTGAATATTATAAGATATTAAATTGCCCATCTTTAACCTTTAAGTTAAATATTGAGGCAATGCTGCATCTTAAGAAATGTCAGCTTCATGAAGTCTAGTCTTGTAATCTCTTTTGTCCTTTTCTGACTTTGAATAATCTAGGAAGTATAAAACCTGTTTTCCATTTCTTCTCGCTGTGCTGATTGACCATATCATGGTCAAATTTTTCAAAGCTGCATAATTTTAATATTGCTACAAGCCTGCTGTTATTTGAGCATATTTTCTGATATTCACCAGTGTTGTTTGAAAAGGACTGGCTGTACAGCTTGTTCGGCTCTGTCCCACAGTTATATTGTAGCCCACCCTGATTTGCTAATGGTTTTCTCGCTTTGCTTCTTGCATACTCTATTGAATTCTCTAGCAAAGTGTTAAACTGCATTATTCGTTGTTCTGTAGCAATTTAATGCAGTCAAGACTTTTAAATCTATTTCTGTGTAATACTTTGTAGCGCTATATCTATGCAATGTTTATTGGGCTTCCATTTGCAGAGTTTTCCCACCATTTTAATAGCCAAAATTGTTTACTGGCTTCTTTGAGGAGTTCTCTACCTTCGGGGTGAAGATAATGTTTTCACTCTTGTTCCTGCTTAAAATGAATATTTTCCTGTCTCTCACAGTGTGAAGTACTGAACACTTCCCTCTGCATCAATTTTTAAATACATTTTTATTTTATTCATTCATGGGGTGTGGGTATCATTGGCTGGGTCAGCATTTACTGTCTATCCCTTTCTGTCCTTGACAAGGCGATGCTGAGCTGCCTTCTGAAACAGCTGTAGGCAATTTGGTGTAGAAAGACCCACAATGCTTTTTGGAATGGAATTCCACGATTTTGACCCAGCAGGACTGAAGACACTGTGATATATTTCCAGGTCAGAATGGTGAGTGGCTTGGGGAGGGAACTTGCAGCTTGTGGCATTCGCATCTATCTGCTGCCCTGTCCTTCTGGATGGAAATGGTCATGAGTTTGGAAGGTGCTGCCTGAGGATCTTTGGCGAATTTCTGCTGCTCATCTTACAAATAGTACATGCTGCCACCACATCCAGGTATAACATGAATAATGTTTAATCCTCAGAGATATTTCATGAGTGGAGAACATCCTAAAGTTCCTTACAGCCACTAAAGTATGTATTAAACGGTACTATTATGCAAAATTTTCAGGCAGTAACCTCCCACAAATTGCAATGTGTTACTGGCCAGTTAATTACCTTCACAATTATATTAGTTGAAGGATATTGCCAAGGACACGGGAGAGAACTCCCATGCTTTACAGAAATGTCATCTGTTCTGCACAATAGCCCTAATCCTACGATTTTCGCACTTGTGTGTGAAATATCATTGGACAGCTCAGCAACAGAGATGTAATTTCCAAATCAATCCTACCAGCCTCCACTCCTGAAGACTGACATCTCTCATTGGAAGCAGAATGCTTTCTGACTCTTCCTGAATGTGCATAGCCATGTGAAGTAATCAGAGGAGAATTTTCCTCACATTCTTCATTCAATATGCACTGCTTCTGCTGTAATGCTGTTTGGGATGTTGTATCGTATGAAAGGCTACATGCAAAACTGCATTACTGTAATAATTGCTGCTATCTGAAACTTGAACAGTGATTGATACTAGTTTCACCTGATCTGTCACGTGTTCCATTTTGTCACTGCTGTTCTCATTGGATTGGGACGTTAAAGCCACATCATGTTATCTTCACCAGACTCTGATAAGACGGAACAAAATAAAAAACGAAAGAACTGCGGATGCTCTAAGTCAGGAACAAAAACAGAAGTTGCTGGAAAAGCTCAACAGATCTGGCCACACCTCTGTGAAGACCGAATCAGAGTTCAACACTTCGGATCCGGGGAACCTTCCTCAGAACATCTGAGAAGATGGAACATTGCCCATTACCTGCATTAGCTGAGGGTCATATCAGATGTATGTTGATTTCCAACTTGCTTCAAGGACAAAAAGAAATTCCTGGGGAAACTCAGCAGTTCAGGCAGCATCCATGGAGGGAAAGCAGAGTTAAGATTTTGGATCCAGTAACTTTCTTCAGAGCTTCAGAATTTGCTTTGCTTCAAAGGCTAACACAACTAAAATGAGAATCTAATGAATTGACTCTGAACCACATACAGCCTGCAGTGAGGTCATCTGGATTAGTGGAGCAAGTCTGCACCTCTCAGCCAGAAGTCAGTGTTTAACTTCGGTACTGCGACTTGATGGCTAAGGGTAGTGTGCGTATGATGTGGCCAAACACATATAGAGGTGGTAAGCGTGGGAGATGTACTGGATGTGTCAAGTGATTAAAAGATCTTTGGAGGGAGTATCTACTGTCACTATAGAAACAGATAAATTAGGAGCAGCACTGACCCCTTGGCCTTTCAATCCTGCTTGACCATTCAATACAATCATGGCTGATCATCCAACTCAGTGCCCTGTTTTTCCCCAATATTCCTTTAACTTTGAGGACTGCTGTCTAACACCTTTTTGAAAAAAAACATATTTAAGCCTCAACTATCTTATGTTGAAAATTAAGAGAATTAAGCAGGCTCAGCCCTCGCTGGGTGGGGAAATTTCTCCTTGTCTCAGTTCTAAATGCCCCACCCTATATATGTAGACTGTGACTGCATTCTCCAGGAACTTCCTTCCTGCATTTACCTTGTCTAGTCCGGTTAGACATTCCTATCTGGTTTCTATGAAATTCCTTCTTACCTTTCTACATGCCAGTAGAAGGAGTCCTGACTTATCTAATATATCTTCACACATCAGCCCTGCCATCTACAAGAATCAGTCCGGTAACCTTTGTTGTGCTCCCTCATAGCCAAAACATCTTCCCGCAGATGAGGAGACAAAAGCTGCGAAAAAAATCTCCAGTTATAGTTGAAGCTCAAGATCAGCCAATGATGGCCCATATGGCTTACCCCTGGTAACCAATGAAGGCCCAGTTGGCTTATATTCAGCCCATTTTCCAACTATCAAAGGTCCATTCAGTTTATACTTGGCCCATACTGCTTGCATTCTTGTACTATTAGCTCATAGAATCCCGACTGTGTGGAAATAAGCTATTCACCCCAACTAGTCCACACTGCCCCTCTGAAGAGCATCCCACCCAGACTCATTCCCCTACCCCTGCAATTCCCCTATCTAACCCAAACATCCCTGGATACCATGGGCAGTTTAGCACAGCCAATCTATCTACCCTATATATCTTACGACTGTGGGAAGAAACCCATGCTGACACAGGGAGAATGTACAAACTCCACACAGACAATCACCTGAGGGTGGAATTGAACCCAGAACCCCGGTGCTGTGAGGCAGCAGTGCTAACCACTGAGCCACTGTGCCACCGCCATAGACAATGGGGAGCAACGTCCCTTTGAATGTGCCCTCAGCTCTCAAACCATAGTCGGCAGGATATGAATCTGCACAGGGGCACCCCCAACAGATTTGCCTTGACCACTCAGCCACAACTACAGAAGCACTAACTTTCTGGAATTTTTTGAAGAGGTAATGGAAAGGGTTGATTGGAGAAAGCTGTTGATATGGTGGACATGAACCTTCAGAAGCATTCAAAGCAGTATCACATGACAGACCTATGAAGTAGATTATGGCTCATGGAATAAAAGGCACGGTTTGGAGAGTCTGGACAGAGCGAATAAGGGGAAAGTGTTCCTGTAAGACCCAGAAGGAAAAGATTCAAAGCGATTTGTAAAAGAAGTAACTGTGAGGTGAGATATAACTTTTTCACTCAGTGAGACATTAGGCTGTGGAATGCACTGCCTGCAAGTGTGTTAGAAGTAGGTTAAAATTAGAATTCAAGAGGGCATTGGATGATTATGAATTTCGAACAGGGTGTAGGGCTATGGCGAAAAGACAAGTCATTGGTACTGAGTTAAAATACTTGATGATCGACCATCATGGTAACAATTCTGTGATTCAGTCCACTGGAAATGTGTAAGGGCCACCCACCTCAAATTTCGAGATAGGTGAAGAAGAACCCCTTTCCTCTGTCTGAGTTATGACAAGAATAACTATTCCTGTACTGGAGATATGAAAGAACTATCTACCTTCTTATTAGCATTAAGGAATTTGTACAGTATTATCGGTGATATGGCAGCTCAGTGTTAGTGCTGTTGTCTCACAATGTCAGGGACCCAGGTTCAATCCCAGCCTTGGGCGATTGTCTGTGTGGAGTTTCTACGATCTGCCTGTTTCTGCATGGGTTTCCTTCAAGTGTTCCAGTTTCCTCTCACAGTCCAGACATGTGCAGGTTGGGTGTATTAGCTACACTAAATTGCCCATAGTGTCGAGGGATACATAGGCTCGGTAGATTAGCCATGCGAAATTCAGGGTTATAAGGACAGGGTGAGGGGGTAGACCTGGGTGGAATGGTCTTTGGGAGGTCATTGTGAACTCGATGGGCTGCATGGCCTGTTTCCACACTTTGGGGATTCTATGATTCTACTATATCTCTTTTGGAGATATAGAGGGAAGTGCCTTCTTCACATTAGTGATTTATTAATTATAACTAACTGCAAGTTTACACATTTCTGAATACACTACATGAAAAGCTAATGAAGGGAGATTCAAAAAGCAAGTGGAAAACTATGCTGGGCAATGTGAAGAGAACCAGGAACTAACTGATCAATTCATCCAGAAAGCTAACACACCAAGAAAGTTCCCTTTGCTTGTTTAGCATTTATGACCCTATACTGCACATTAAATAACATTGATCTGTGTTTCAGATTGTCATCATTATTTACACCATTACATAAACATGTGGAATACTATGCCAGGATATTATACAGAAAGCACTCTGAATAACTTGTATAAACAAAATACTATGGATGCTGGTTAACTGAAATTAAAACAAAAAGTGCTGGATGAACTCAGCAGGTCTGGCGGTATCTGTGGAGAGAAAACAGAATTAACATTTAGAGTCCAGTAATCCCTTTTCAGAACTGAAAACTCCCAGCTCTGGAGAAGGGTCACTGGACTCGAAACATTATCTCCATTTTCTCTTCCGCCAGACGGGCTGACTTTCTCCAGAAAATAATTTTTTGTTTGCATGTTGAGGTGTACACGTTCGGCACATGACCCAGTTCTCCATTTTCTTACCTTGCCACCTTCTCATGTCTCTGGCTGTTTCTTGTTTGCACTTTGTTAAAACTTCGCTGTTAGCAATTGTGTCTTTTTCACATCAATCGTTCTTATCCGGGGAGGCGATGGGCTGTTTATCCAGAGACCAAGATAATGTTCTGGGGACTCAGGTTCAAAACCTGCCATGGCATATGGTGAATTTATGGCCTTAGGTTCTCCTAATGATGACTATGAATCCATTGTCAGGAAAAACCCGTCTGGTTCACTAATGTCCTTTAGGGAAGGAAATTGACATCCTTACCTGGTCTGGCCTACATGTGACTTCAGACACACAGCAGTGTGGTTGAATCTTAACTGCCCTCTGGGCAGTTAGAGATGGGCAATAGTCAGTGATGTGAAGGAATAAAAGAAAGACACCCAGGTGCCCTTTCTAATCCCATCTTCCTGCTCATGGCTCATAGCCCTGCAGCTTACAGCAAGTAAGGTACAGATCCAAGTAATCTTTTAAAGGAGTTTGGGGTCTTTGCTTCCACCAACAACTCAGGCAGTGAATTCCAGACACTCCCCACCCTTTGCGTAAAAATGTTTTTCCTCACATCCCCTCTGATCTGTCTGTCACTTAGCATGACTCCTGGTTTTTGAACTATCTGCTGCGGGAAATAAGTTTCTCTTGTCTCCGTTATCTCTACCCTATGGTGAGTTTCTCCAGTGCTTTCTGGTTTTATTTCAGAATAGCTCACTCCTGGTCATGATAAATCTCTCCTCATTGAAGATTAATGTTACTTATCGCTAGCTATTTGTTCGGTAAAGACTTACTGTGTAAGTGACCCAGTGGTATATTCCATGCAATATATTTGGTCCTTTTATGCTAATGTTGTAATACAACTGTGTTAATTGGCTGGATTTAATGTTTGAAACATTCCCAAACTAACTATTTGCCATTATATCTCATGGTGAATGGCTTCATAGATACTGCTTAGCTTCAGTAGCCCTGGCAAACAGCTGTGAGCTCAGTACACTTGGGAATGTCAGTGTTGCTGCAGATATCCTCATAATTTTCTCACTTCAGATGTATTATTGGGAAGAATCAGCAATGCAATTGGACTGAACCTCATGCTTAATAGTTTGGTGGACTTTGATACTGAGTAAAATAAAACAAAAAGCCCCAGATACTGGAAATATGAAGCAAAAGTGGAAATTGCTGGAGAAGCTCAGGGGTCTGGCAGCATTTGTGGAGAGATGCTTCAGGCCCAGTCACCCTTCTTCAGAGCTGACTGTGGCTAGGAAAATGTAGTATATATGCTGAAGACAGGGGTTGGGCATGGGGCAGAGGGGTGGGAGTGGTGTCATTTGTGCCAAGTGGAGACAGAGCCCGGGGGAAGAGAATGATAGTAAGGCAGTCAAAGCTAGATAATGGTAGGCCAGTGAGGCAATGAAAATCTGTGAAACATAGGACTGGGATAAAGGAGCTATCTTCCTTTTGGTGTGCTGAATCTCAGGATAACTGTAACTCAGCCCAAATTTTCCTGAGCTAGCCCTTTCAATGAGAGTTCTAATATGCCTCACGGCTTCCTAGAGTCTCTTTATTTGCTCTTTATCCTCAGTTGCCCAATGAAAGAAAGCATTGGTACTGCCTCCCCCCTCCCTTGGGAATGATTTTCAAATAATGACAATATGTTGGAGAAGGGCAAGTAAGGATGGGCAATAAATGTTAGCTTGTCAGCGATGCTCACGTCTCACAAGTGATTAAAACAAAACTCTTGATAGAATACCTACATTGTAGAAACAGGCCCTTTTAACGTAACAAGTTCACACTGGACCTCAGAGAATCCCACCCAGACCCATCCGCATATAACCCACCTAGTTTGCACAACCCTACGGGCAACTTAGCATGGCCAATTCACCTAGCCTGCACATATTTTGGACTGTATGAGGAAACTGGAGCACCCAGAGGAAATCCCACACAGACATGGGGAGAAGGTGCAGACTCCACACAGACTGTCACTCAAGGGTGGAATTGAACCTGGGTACTTGGCACTATGAGGTAGCAGTGCTAACCACTGAGCCACCATGCCACCCAAACGTGAACTGTGCCACACTGCTCTTCTTATCATCTGCCCACTTTTGTTTCCTGTCTTTTCAAACTTGTTTCCTCTCCCTGCTAACATTTCTGCCTCTCGCTACACTATCTCTCCATGCACTGAGTCGAAAATCCTTGTAACTTTAAGATCTCCAATAAATCTCCCTCCACCTTCTCTGCCCCTAAGGAGAACAATCTCAGTGCCTGTAGTCTCAAGACCTTCGACTGGAAATAATAGCAGACCCTATTTCACTGCCAAAGACAGCAGAATACAGTAGATTACATATATTTGATCATAATGATTAATGTATCTGACAACATGTTGGCTCAGATGATACAAATGGTGACAAATTGATTGTAGCATGTCATGACTTGGTAACACGTTGAATTCAGACTTGTTGGAATTCATCTTGGGGGTTACTTCGACATAAGACATAGCTTGTCCAGGTTTACTTAATCATCACTGCAACTCACGTCCCAGTTTTGGAATCCTTGAGTAAACAACTCATTTCCTGACTCCCCAAAATATGTCCATCACCTACAAGACAGGGGGTGGCACAGTGACCAGGACTCAGGTTCAATTCCAGCCTCGGGTAACTGTCTGTGCGGAGTTTGCACATTCTCCCCGTGTCTGCGTGAGTTTCCTCCGGGTGCTCCAGTTACCTCCCATAGTCCAAAGATGTGCAGGCTAGGTGGATTGGCCATGCTAAATTTCCTGTAGTGTTCAGGGGTGTGTGGGTTACAGGGGGCTGGGTCTGGGTGGGATGCTCCAAGGGACGGTGTGGACTTGTTGGGCCAAAGGGCCTATTTCCACAGGGTAAGGATTCTATGAAGACACAGGTCAGGATGTGTGAGGGAATATTCCTCACTTACCTGAACGTGCGCAGCTCCAACAGCATTCAAGAAACTTGACACCAATGGGAACAAATTAATTTGCTAGATTGGCACCACATCCTTAAACTTCCACCATTGACGCAATAGCAGCATGTTCACTATCTACAAGATACGCTGCAGAAATTTCACCAAAGACCCATGCGCAACACCTTCCAAACCCACAGCTATTGAGAAGGACAAGGGCAGCAGATGCCTCAGCAAGTTCCCATCATATCACCCTGACTTGGAAATGTATTGCATTTTTCTTTTGTGGTGTTGAGTCAAAATTCTGGAATGCCTTCCTAAATGCCTTTGTGGGTCCTAATGACATAGTGGGTCCACCTGCAGCACGTAGAATGCAGCACTACAAGAAAGCAGCTCACCACCACTTTCTCAAGGGCAACTAGGAATGGGCAATAAATGCAGGCCTAGAGGATGACGTCCACATCCCAAGAATGCACTAATAAAGAACTAAGAAGGCTCACAAGTTGTAAGGATGCATACTACCATCACTGTATGAGTTAAGCTAGTTGTATATAGACCTATGTAAAAAAAAGAATTGCAGATGCTGTAAATCAGGAACAAAAGCCCTATGATTTTATAGCGTGAGAAAAAGTCCACACAGACACAACTAACATGTAATTTTACTTAACACTTCTGCCTATTTTTCAGAGAAGGTAGATTTATTTCACTGATGCCCAATGAACAGAGTTCCAGGAGATATCATGAAGTATTGAACAGAGTTTCGGGAGATATTACGAATAAGTGTATCCTTCCCGTTACACAATACCTTGGCTTCCATTTCATTTCAATGGATTCTGAGGTAGCTGTTAATTTGATTGTGATCTGCAGAATCTGCTGGATGTTGGGCAGGTAGTGTGTGCAGGGTTGGGTAGATGGGCTGTTTTGGAATTCTCCCTCTGAAACATATCTTTGCCTCTGTCTGATGCTGACAAAATATCTCAATGTGTTTTGGTTCATCCTGAATGGACAATCTCCCACAAACATGGGTCTCCCATCAGTTGGTGAGAATGTTTTTCAGCCTTCAGGATGCTCTGAAAGTATTCCGTAAAACCCAGCCACTGTCTCCTTGGGAGAATCCTTCAGTGGCTGACTTTCAGGTTGAGAAGCTGCTTCGGGAGTTTAATGTCAGGAATGTGAATAATATGCCCAACTCTAAAGAGCAGGTTTTGAGTAATGAAATTAGGCTACATGCTGAATGTTCACTATATGGCATCATTTTTTTGGAGGACTTTCAGTCTAAAGTGCAAAAATGATGTGCAACATTATGATTATTTGGTGTTCCTGTATTGCATGTCAAGACGGAGGAACAATGGTCAGCTTTGTACTTTCAGGAAGGAAAGGACACACTCTGATAGAAACACAGACCGGGTGAGTATATAGCTCAGAGGCAACATGGGAATAGTACTAGTAAGCCTTTCTTTTCTTTCTCCATTTTAAAGGTTTAAAATTGAGTCATCTAGTTAAAAGCTTAGTAAGTTCGCTGTGTGAAAAATAGTTATCAGTCAATCAGCTGAAACTTGAACAGGATTTCAATAGGTGTTGAAGCTTAACTCGTGGGAATCAGCTCAGCTCAGCTCTATTTAAGAGCGGGCCTGTTGAAACCACATGACCGGTAAAATTTGCATGGTCAAGAAGGGAAGCTCACAGTGTGGAGTAAGCTACTGAGTATGTGCTTCAAATGAGTTTAGAGGCAGTGTGGGAATTTGGGACAGAGGGTAAGAGGTGCTTTTATAGCTGATAGTTCGTAAGGTTTGTTTAAACAGGATAAATTGAAACCCAGTATTGGAGACCCAGCACAAAAGAAAGAGTGACATCACAGAAATATAGCAAGTTCGTTGGTTAGTATACCACAACAAAAACAGGACATGCTGGAAAAGCTCATTAGGCCTGGCAGCATCTGCGGAGAGAAATCAAAGTGAACATTTCAGGTCTGGTGACCCTTCCTCAGAACGGTGGACTTCTCTCAATAGATGCTGTCGGGCCAGCTGAGCTTTTCTGACAATTTCTGCTTTCGTTTCTGATTTCCAGCATCTGCAGTTCTTTCAGTTTTACCTACTAATACCTACTAATTTGACTATCTATTATAACTGTTGATTATTTTCAGATGGAAGAGAAATAGGATGAATAATTACAGGTTACAAAGTAAAAGATCACTAGGGAATCTTTAGAAATGGAATTAAGAACTAAGTAATTAAAATACTTAGATACTATAGAGATGCAGGGCTTGGCAATGCATTGTATGATGTGGGAGTTGGTAAAACCCATTGTGGTTCATAGTGAACACAACTGTAGCAAGTGTTGGTTGCTTCAGGAATGTCAGCTCAGAGCTGATGAGCTGTTGACCACTGTGATATATCAGGCCCATCTACTGTATCCATTGTACCCGGTGTGGCTTCCTCTACACTGGGGAAACCAAGCGGAGGCTTGGGGACCGCTTTGCGGAACGCCTCCGTTCGGTTCGCAATAAACAACTGCACCTCCCAGTCGGAAACCATTTCCACTCCCTCTCCCATTCTTTAGATGACATGCCCATCATGGGTCTCCTGCAGTGCCGCAATGATGCCACCCGAAGGTTGCAGGAACAGCAACTCATATTCCGCCTGGGAACCCTGCAGCCCAATGGCATCAATGTGGACTTCACCAGCTTCAAAATCTCCCCTTCCCCCACCGCATCCCAAAACCAGACCAGTTCGTCCCCTCCCCCCACTGCACCACACAACCAGCCCAGCTCTTCCCCTCCACCCACTGCATCCCAAAACCAGTCCAGCCTGTCTCTGCCTCCCTAACCTGTTCTTCCTCTCACTCATCCCTTCCTCCCACCCCAAGCCACACCTCCATCTCCATCTACTAACCTCATCCCACCTCCTTGATCTGTCCGTCTTCCCTGGACTGACCTAGCCCCTCACGACCTCCCCACCTACACTCTCCTCTCCCCCTATCTTCTTTTCTCTCCATCTTCGGTCCGCCTCCTCCTCTCTCCCTATTTATTCCAGAACCCTCACCCTATCCCCTTCTCTGATGAAGGGTTTAGGCCCGAAACGTCAGCTTTTGTGCTCCTGAGATGCCTCTGGGCCTGCTGTGTTCATCCAGCCTCAGATTTTATTATCTTGTAATCATAGTGAGCCTAGTTAGGGAAACAGATACTGTTCTCTGTGGCCAGCATTGCGAGTCCCAAAGGCTGTGTTGCCTGCCTGGTGCTGGGTTCAGGACATCTCAGCTGGACTATATGGGAATGTGGAGTTGGAAGGGAAAGATCCAGTAGCTTCCAATGGTACAAGTAGAATAGGAAAAAGGCTCTGCTGAGGGAATATAAGCAGCTGGGAGCTAAATTAAGGGGAACAGAATTGGAAAGGTATTAATTCCCAGATTACTACCTGAGCGAAGAACTAATTGGTATCGAATCAAAAAGGTTGAACAGGTAAATGAGTAGTTCAAAGATTGGCATGGAAGAAATAGGTTCAGATTCATGCGACTTTGGCACCAGTACTGAGGAAGGGGGCATCAGTTCCAATGGAACAGGCTCCACCTGAATCATGTTGCGACCAGAGTCCAGGCAAATTGCATTAACCATGGCTGTGGATAGCGTTTTAAACAGAATGGGGTGGGAAGGGGACATATGGGGCAGGGGAGGTGAAGTGGGTTCAGTTGCATGGAAAATAATGAATAAAGTTAAAAGTGGAGAGGGCCCATCAGAGGATTTTACTGTTTCCAGTACAATTAGTAGGACTGAGAATGTGGAAAGGGTCAGGAATCTAGCTCCAGGCACAGCAAATGAGGGCACAATAATGAGAAGGTGGGTGCAGTCGATGCAGGGCTGAGAGTGTTATACTTAAATGCACGGAGCATATGAAACAAGGTAAATGAACTTGTTAATTGGAGGTGACCGCCTCGTGGTGTTATCACTGGACCATTAATCCAAAGACCCAGATAATATTCTCGGCACTCAGATTGGAATCCCACCATGGCAGATGATGAAATTTGGATTCAATAAACGCCTGAAATAAAGAGCCTGATAACTGTGAAGCACTTGTCAATTGTCCAAAAACCCATCTGGTTCACTAATGCACTTAAGGAGGGAAACTCCATTCTTATTTTGTCTGGCCTACATGTGCCTCCAGACTCACAGCAATGTGGTTGACACTTAACTGCCATCTGGACAATTGGGAATGGGCAATGAATGCTGGCCTAGGCAGCGATGTCCACCTCCAATGAATGAATTATTAAAAAGCACAGATTGAAATTGGCGGATATGAAGTTTGGGTATCACAGAGATGTGGCTGCAAAGGGAACAGAATTGAGGGATTGGGTGGCCTTGTTAGTCTGAAATGAAATTAAATTGATAATAAGAAGAGATAAAGAGTTAACGTGGAGCCTGTGTGATTAGAGTTGAGGAACCGGAAAGAAATAAAGACCCTGACCTACTTGGAAGGGCATGGTATAATAGGGCTGAGATGACATGGCTTCATGCCTGATAAGTCTGCTAGAATTTGTAGAGGATGTAATAGGAAGTTTAAAAAGAGAGAGCCAGTGACCTGTTTGGATTTCCAGAAGGCCTTTGACAAGGTGCCACACAAGAGGCTACTTAATAAGATAAGAACCCATGGTGTTTTTTTTAAGAGCCAGTACAGACTTGATGGGTTGAATGGTCACCTGCACAATAAAACTCTATGACTGTATGACTCTAGTGACCCTTCCTAGCAGTACTCTTGTTTTGGGGAGTAAAATAGATCAGTGGAGTAAAAATGGCATTTAAGAAAGGCATGATCATAAAAATCATGGGATACTTTATGTGTAGGTAGACTTGGAAAATCAGGTTGGTGTCGCATCCTAAGGAACAGAATTCGTGGAACATCTATCAGAATGGTTTTTGGAGCAGCTTGTGGTAGAGAACACTAGGGGACAGGCAATTCTGGAATTTGTGATGTGTAATGAGGCAGACTTGATTAGGGAGCTAAACATGAAAGACCCCTTTGGGAGTAGTGACCGCAATAAGATAGAATTCACCTTGCAGTTTGAGAGGGAGAAGCTGGAATCAGACGTAATGGCATTACAATTGAGCAAAGGTAACTACAAAGAAAAGAGGGAGGAGCTGGCCAGATTTGATTGGAAGGAGAACCTAGTTGGGGAGGCGGTAGAGCAGCAATGGCAGGATTTGCTGCGTGCAATTCACAAAGTGTAGCAGAAATTCGCCCCAAGGAAGAAGAAACACACTAAGGAGACGACGAAGAAAGCATGGCTGAAAGGGAAGTTGGAGTTGTGGGGCAGTATTAAAACAAACAAGAAAACGTACAATGTGGTGAAGATTAGTGGGAACGGATTGGGAAGCCTTTAAAATCCATCAAGGAACAACTAAAAAGAATGGAGAAGAAGGCAAAATATGACATTAAGCCAACCAGTAATACAAAAGAAGATTGCAAGAGTTTTTTTAAGATATGTAAGAGGTAAAACAAAGGCAAGAGTGGGCATTGGAACAGTGAAAATTGAGGCTAGGGATGTAGTGATTGGGAACAAAGAAATGTTGGAGGAACTGAATAGGTTTTTTGCATCAGCTGTTACAATGGAAGATATCAGTAACATACTGGAACTTCAAGAGTGTCAGGAAGCAGAGTTAAGTAAGGAGAAGGTGCCATGAGTCAGAATATGGATAAATTACCTGGACTGGATGGACTACAACCCAAGTTCTGAAGGAGATAGCTGAGGAGATTGTATGGATATTGGTGATGATTCAGAAATCACTGGAGTCAAGGAGGATCCCACATGTCTGGAAAATGGCTAATGTGACACCTATGTTTAAGAAGAGAGAGAGGCAGAAGACAGGTACCTACAGGGCATTTAGCTTGACCTTGATCATTGGTAAGATTTTAGTGTCTATCTAAAGTATGAGATTGCACAGTACTCGGAAGTGCATGGTAAAATAGGGCTGAGTCAGCACAGCTTCATCACGAGGAAGTCAGACTGAAAAAGTCTGTTAGAATTCTCAGAGAATTTGAAAAAAAAAGTTATACAAAAGAGAGCCAATGGCGTGATGTATTTGGCTTCCAGAAGGCCTTTGAAAAGGTGCCACACAAGATGCTGCTAAATAAGTTAAGAGTCTGTGGATTTTTTTCAGGAGCCAGTACAGACATGATGGGCCGAATGGCCACCTGCACAATAAAACTCTATGACTCTATGATTGCAGTGACTCTTCTTCAGAGTTCAGTTTCCTGATATCTAATGATCGGTAGCTCAGGTTTCCTGTTAGGAATGAGACAGAGACAACTAAATCTGAAGCACATGAAACATGTTAACAAAGTGCTTCTGATGCATGAATGAAATGTCCTGAATGCTCCAGTAAAGGACAAATTAGATCTATTTATTCTGGAAGCATATCTTATGTATTAATCCAATTTAGAATGCACTTAATGCACCAGGCAGGTTTGTTACATATAGTTAGGAAATAGACTCTTCTTAATCTATAAATATAGCAAGGTTGTTCTACTGACAAGGTATAGGGAATGCTTAAAAGGAATAAAACACAGAACTGCAGATGTTGGAGATGTGAATTAAAAATAGAAATTGCTGGTTAAACTCAGCAGGTTTGGCAGCATGTGTAAGAAGAAAGCAGAGTTAACTTTTCGAGTCCAGTGATCCCATTAGCTCTGATGTAGAGTCACTAGACTGGAAACGTTAACTCTGTTTACTCCCTATAGAGTCCATCAGACCTGTTGAGTTTAACCAGCAATTTATGCTTAAAATGAGGTTGTTATTGAGATGTGATGTGCGTGTCCATTCACGGGTGTAT
Source organism: Stegostoma tigrinum (assembly GCF_030684315.1). Classification (NCBI taxonomy): domain Eukaryota; kingdom Metazoa; phylum Chordata; class Chondrichthyes; order Orectolobiformes; family Stegostomatidae; genus Stegostoma; species Stegostoma tigrinum. The sequence continues at coordinate 126,113,796 of NC_081356.1, read as the reverse complement.
GTATTAAATACCTGTCAACCCAGGGCATACCTAAACAGGATATGATTTATTAGTCTCATGGCTTGGAATTCAGTTGGAAAGCAATAGGTTAAGGATGAGAGAAACTATGACTAACCTTCCAATAAATCTACCTGCATATAGCCTTATCTTCAAATAAAGAACCTACGTTACCATTTCAACAATTCTTTTGTTCAATGTTGGCATTGAAGTGAAACATGATGCAAAATTTGTGAATAGTAGAAAACCAAAATCAATAGAAATTAAAATTAGCCAATTTTTACATAGGCCATTGGGCTTACAATATCAGATTTTCGCTCCAGCACCCAGAGAGAATAAAAAAATTACTCTACTTTGTTTAGTTTTTGTGCTCCTAAGATGCAGCTTGGCCTGCTGTGTTCATCCAGCTCCACACTTTGTTATCTCGGATTCTCCAGCATCTGCAGTTCCCATTATCTCTGGTTTGTAACCTGTTTGGATGGTTATGACTGTTGCCAGAATGGTGTAGAGAGCTGTTTAGACAATTTTATTGTGAATGATGTTTGGGGCTCATATTATTGTTAACGACCAGAATTACTTTAAACTGCATAATTAATATTCTCTAGCTATTAGTTTATATCTGTCAATTACATTATGTAACTCTGCATTTTTTAGACAAATAATCCCATGTTTATTAAAAAATGGTTCAGCCATGGAAGTTCATTTCCTGAAATTTGGTAAGATAGACTGGCTGCTGTTAATCGTGCACGAGGGTCTATCCTGTTGGCTGAGACAATAATGTCAACTGACATGAGCATTGATCAGACACTCCAGATACATGAAAAAACTAAAAGGTATTTCAATGCATGAACTAAATACATCTAATACATGAATGAGGCATAACAAATGACAAAGACGTAGGCCTGTTGCATGAAAAAGTGATGGTAAAGGCACCACAGAGTGTTAGAGGGGTGGGGGAGGGGCATGGTGACTGGTGGTGATTTAACTTGAGGGCCACCACACCTCAGGAGAGAAGAGAGATTAAGAGTCCTTCATGATAACCTCAGTCGGGGATTGGGGGGGAGGAGGGGTGCGGTGTGTTGTGGAATTGAGCTTCCAGTGTTAATGTCATTTTGCATTGCAAACCAGCCGTTCAGCCAACTGTGAGACTACTCACACTTGTTATTACTAATGGCTCAGATCAATGGTAGTGTCACTCCCTTTGGAGTCATGATCATAATCGAGTAGCTTGCAGGATACCAGAGTAGTCACTTCACTGTGGAAGGTGAGGCCAGAGGTCAAACAGATGAGAGAGAAGCACATCAGGGACGAACAAGGGGAGGCATCAGTCAAGCATGAGAGATGGTTGCACCATTCAATAGATGGACATCTGTCAGAGCTGCAGCCAGCACTGTTCTCTGGAGGGTCAAGTCACTCTCAAGAATAGAGAGATGTCACTCTGGAGGACATCCGTCCACATCTGACGTTTCAGAAGGTACCACATCACACTTAGTCCGGTCTCCTTGCCCTGCAATAAGCCCTACATGAACCGGACAGTGATACCTTTTTGGGTATAGGATTAGAAGCCAGCTTGGAGGCTCTAACAGATTAGAACCCTCCATTCTGTGACAGCAGAGGTGACCGGCCCCAGCAGAGGTAGAGAGTGAGGGAGCCCAGTGCTGAACCCCAGGCTGATGAAAGCACAATGGATTCAGCCATGAAATGGCTGATACCAGATGTTCTGCATGGGGTTGGTGAAGTCTTGGTAAAGATCACAGAGACTCTCTGAGTCCTCTGGTTCAAACACTGGGAGTCCATCTAGACCATGCATGCTGTGATCTCCTCCACACCTGCACGTGTTGGCCTTCTCCTTTGAGAAACTGGTAAATCATCTGAAGTGTCCCAGCCAAGAGCGGCTGCTGGAATTTGGATGGTACTGCCATTGTGCCCTTGAGCTCAATCAAAGCAACATTACGGCGAAAGAGGGTAAAGTACGTGGAGTCACCACCAGCCACTTATCCTCTTACCTCCACAAGTGTCACTTACTAAAGTTAAAGCGGTAAAATTGCCATCGTTTTACCAGATCTCAAACTGCTTTCTCACTCGAGTGAGAGAGCGAGAGAGAGAGAGAGAGAGAGAGAGAGAGAGGACTGGTGATGATTTAACCTGACAGTCTTCACACCACAGAGAGAGGTTGAGAAGAACCAGCCTTACAATGGAGGTAGAGGGGCTGATCTCTACACCTAAGGTTCCCCCTCAGGACGTTTCTGAGCAGAACAGAGTCCCTCAAGTAAAAACAAATTATTGTTGATGCTGGAAGTCTAACATCAAAGCAGAAAGTGCTGGAGAAACTCAGCTGGTCTGAGAGCATCTGTAGAGAGAGAAAGAAAATTGATGTTTCTGATCGGATATGAACTCTTCTCCTGCACGTTCTGTTTTTATCTCTTCAGCCCCTCTGCCCAGTGCTTCAATTAGCTGCATTTAGAGGATTGTTTGATGGGCTGAAAAGTAGCAAATTAAATTTAATCCTGAAAAGCACAGGGTGATGCATTTTGGAGGGACTAACAAGGCAAGGTGAGTACATTGAATGTTGGAATGCTCAGGAGTACAGAGGACCAGAAGATCCTTGGCATGCACATGCAGAAGGTCATAAAGTATATGCGCAAAATCAGGCCATTTTGTCCATCGATTGATCATTGCTGGGAGTAGGAAAGGTGGATGAATTTGTTAAGGAGGCATATGGGACATTTGCCTCTATTAGTCAAACCACTGGATACAAGAGCAGGGAAGTTATAATGAAACTGTATCAGATATCGGGTCCGAAGCGTCAGCTTTTCTGCTCCCAAGATGCTGCTTGTCCTGCTGTGTCCATCGAGCTCTACACTTTGTTATCTCAGATTCTCCAGCCTCTGCAGTTCCCATTGTCTCTGACACTGCTATAATTATTGCTTTAACTTAGTATTGGATATCAGTCTCGGTTCACTCTTAAATCCTATGTCTACATACTCATCATTTAACACAAACGTTCAATATTACTTTTCCTTTGGGAAGGGTTAAGGATACAATGTTAAGTGGGTATTATAGCAAAATTTACTTTTTTTCCTTTTCAAGATGATATTTAACTTGGGACATGCCCAATAGTTGGAGGCCACTATAATTCAATGCAGCATGCCCTCCGATCACTGTGTGGTATGAATATTTTATGTTGCCTGAGATTTGCTTTTGTTCTGAGTTCCTACAGAGTACAGTGAGAGCTACATATTTGCCTCATTGAAGGTTTTAATTTCTTTTGTTTTAAAAAATTGAATCCATACAAAGCCAGCAAATGAGTTCTCTGTCATATCCATTCATTCTTAACCAGCATCGGTGACTTAACAATGTAACAGGGAGATGTCCAATGGATACTGTCACACGAGGTCTAGGAGTGAGAGAGATTCATGTTATGATCGAGAGAGCAGGCGAAATCACCTCACCTAACATTTAAAGAGAGGAAAAGGAAAGAGGGAAGGAAAAGGAAAGGAAAACGTGTTGAAATAATGCAGAGTGGATTGAGTGGGTGCTGGTGGATTTATTTAAGAGGCTGCTGAATGGGACTGAGGAGCTAAGGATATCACAGAGCTTTTTACAGCCAGTGAAGTATTTTTGCAGTTCAATCACACCAACAAATACATGCATTATAAAATCCTGATAATGTGGGTAGATTCCATTCAGCCCATCTAATCTGCAATGACCCTCTGAAGAGCATCCCACACTATCCTTGCTTTGCAAAAACTTAGCATGGCCAATCCACGTAACCTGAGCATCTTTGGACTGTGGGGGGGAAACTGGACCACCCAAAGGAAAGCCACACAGACATAGGGAGAATGTATGACCTGGATATAAGTTTGCCCGCTGAGCTGGAAAGTTAATTTTCAGACGTTTGTCACCTTGTTTTTTTATTTGAAAAAATATACTTTATTCATAAGATGTACAAAAAATAAAACATATTTATACACCTACCCTGTCATGCAAGCCGTTCCAGGTTACCCAGGGGGTACATACATCAACTAAAGGATAAAAACAAGCAAAGAAGAAAAAAAAACAAAGCAAAGAAAATACCCCGGCAGTTGTCACCCCGCACAGTCCCCGTTGGTCCCCTGACCAGTTGGTGAAGGCGCCAGCTGGGCCCAGGTACCAGATAGGGCCCTTGTTTCTATTCTGGACGAGGGGTTTCATATGGTGGTCTTTCCCCACCGCGCCTTGGCGGTGGCTGCCCCAAGCTTTAGCGCGTCCCTCAGCACGTAGTCCTGGACCTTGGAATGTGCCAGTCTGCAACATTCGGTCGGGGTCAGTTCTTTCAGCTGGCAGACCAGCAAGTTGCGGGCAGACCAAAGAGCATCTTTCACCGCACTGATGGTCCTCCAGGCGCAGTTGATGTTGGTCTCGGTGTGTGTCCCCGGAAACAGCCCGTAGAGCACGGAGTCCCGTGTCACGGAGCTGCTCGGGACGAACCTCAACAAATACCACTGCATCCCCCTCCAGACCTCCTGCACATAGGCACACTCCAGAAGGAGGTGATCAACAGTCTCGTCCCTCCCCCGCAGCCCCCTCGAGGGCAGCATGTGGTGGCGCAGAGATTCCGGGCATGCATAAAGGATCTCACTGGCAGAGCCCCTCTCACCGCCAGCCAAGCAATGTCCTTGTGCTTGTTTGAAAGTTCTGGCCATGAGGCATTCTGCCAAATGACTTTGGCAGTCTGCATGGGGAACCACACGACGGGATCCACCCTCTCCTTTTCCCGAAGGGTCCCGAGGATACTACGTGCTGACCACTGCCTGAAGGCCTTGTGGTCAAAGGTGTTTCCTTTCAAAAATTTCTCCATGAAGGACAGGTGGTACGGAACGGTCCAACAACTCGGAGCTTTCCGCGGCAACGAGGCCAGGCCCATCCTTCGCAACACCGGGGACAGGTAGAGCCTCAGTAAGTAGTGACACTTGGTGTTTGCGTACTGAGGATCTACGCACAGCTTGATGCAGCCACACACAAAGGTAGCCATCAGAGCGAGGGTGGCATTCGGTATGCCCTTTCCCCCATTTTCCAGGTCTTTGTACATGGTGTCCCTGCGGATCCAGTCCATTCTTGACCCCCAAATGAAGTGGAAGATGGCCCGGGTGACCGCAGCGGCGCAGGTCCAGGGAATAGGCCAGGCCTGCGCCACATACAACAGTACCGAAAGCCACTCGCACCTGACAACCAGGTTCTTACCCCGGATGGAGGGAGACCGGAGCGTCCACCTGCCCAGCTTCTGCTTCGATTTGGTGATACGCTCCTCCCAAGTCTTAGTGCACACCCCAGCTCCACCAAACCAAACACCCAGCACCTTCAGGTAGTCTGTCCTGACGGTGAAGGGGATGAAGGAGCCGTCGTCCCAGTTCCCGAAGAACATGACCTCGCTCTTACCCCTATTGACTTTGGCACCCGAGGCCAGTTCAAACTGTCTGCAGTTGTCCAACAGCCTACTCACCGACCGACGATCGGTGCAGAAGACGGCGACATCGTCCATGTACAGGGAGGTCTTGACCTGAAGGCCTCCACTGCCTGGGATAGTCATGCCCTTCAGGCTCACGTCCTTCCTGATAGATGCGACGAAGGGCTCCACACAGCACACGAGCAAGGCAGGAGAGAGCGGGCAGCCCTGCCTGACTCCAGATCTAACAGGAAATCTGTCCGATTCCCACCCGTTGATCGAGACTGCGCTACCGATGTTGGTGTAGAGCAGCCGGATCCAATTGCGGATGCCCTCCCCGAACCCCAATTTGGAGAGGACGTCCCTCACGTAAGCATGAGAGACCCTGTCGAAGGCCTTCTCCTGGTCCAGGCTGACGAGGCAGGTATCCACCCGCCTGTCCTGTACGTAGGCGATCGTATCCCTGATGAGCGCGAGGCTCTCAACGATCTTACTGCCCGGCACAGCACAGGTTTGGTCAGGGTGAATCACTGACTCCAGGACAGACCTGACCCGGTTGGCTATGACCTTGGCCAGGATTTTGTAGCCCACGTTCAATAGTGAAATGGGACACCAATTCTTAATTTCTTCCCTTTTCCCCTTTCTCTTGTAAATGAGGGTGATGATGCCCTTCCTCATGGACTTGCACATTTCCCCTGCCCGAAGCGCACTATCGTACACCTCCAGCAGGTCCTGGCCGACCAGGCCCCACAGAGCGGAATACAGCTCGACCGGTAAGCCATTGCACCCGGGAGTCTTATTCCTCTCCGAGGACTTGAGGGCTCTTGTCAGCTCGTCCAGGGATATCGGCCAGTCCAGCCACTCCCTCGTGCCGTTGTCTAAGACCTCCGTGATAGACGACAGGAACGACTCGGAGGCCGTGCTGTCCGTGGGCATCGTGTCATACAGTCCGGCATAGAAGGATCTGCTGGTCCTCAAAATGTTGGGCCGAGAGGACGTCACCGAGCCGTCGTCCTCCTTCAGCCGGCTAAGCACAGAGCTCTCTTTGTGCACCTTCTGAAAGAAGAAACGCGAGCATGTCTCGTCCTGCTCCACGGAGCGGACCCTGGACCGGAAGATTATCCGGGAGGCCTCCGCGGTGAAGACCGAGGCTTGCTGGCCCCTCACCTCGCGGAGGTCCTCCGTGACATCGACCCCCATCAACTGCAGAAGGAGTAGGTTCTGCGCCCTTTTCTGGAGTCGCGACAGCTTTCCCTGCCTCTCTCTCGCCTTCTGAACACCCTTGAGGACAAAGAACCTCTTGATGTTCTCCTTCACCGTCTCCCACCAGTCACCTGGAGACTCAAAGAGGGGTTTCACGGTTCTCCAACCAGTGTACTCCCTCTTAAGCTCCTCAACATTCTCTGGGGTCAACAGAGTTGTGTTGAGCTTCCACGTCCCCTTGCCGGCCGGCTGGACGTCCTGTAAGTGACAGTCGGCCAGCAGGAGGCAGTGGTCAGAGAAGAACACCGGCTCGACGCCGGTGGACCTGACCGAGAACGCCCGTGACACAAACAGGAAGTCTATCCTTGAGCGGATAGACCCGCCTGGCCGCGACCAGGTGTACCTCTGCTGAGCTCCATCTGCAGGGGTGCTGAAGACGTCGAGCAGCTTGGCGTCCTTCACCGTGCCCATCAGGAATCTGGACGTGACGTCCAGTTGACTCCCCCCACCCGCTGTCCCCACGCCGGATCTTCCATCTGCATCAATGATGCAGTTGAAGTCTCCGCCTAGGATGACCGGCCTGGACGTAGCCAGCAGGGGTGGAAGCCGCTGCAGGACGGCCAACTGCTCACTCCGTACCGCTGGGGCGTACACGTTGATCAGCCTCAGGGGAGCATTCCTGTAGGTGACATCAGCCACTAGGAGGCACCCCCCACCACCTCCTGAACTTGAGAGATGGTGAAGTTGCGCCCCCCGCAGCAGAATAGCCAGGCCCGAGGAGCGACAATCGTTACCCCCCGACCAGATCGAAGGCCCACAGGTCCAGGCGCCGGACCATTTCCTGCACCTGCCGAGGTGCGGTATCCCGCACTCCTGCAGAAACAGGAGGTCCGCCTTTATGCTGGTCAGGTAGGCCAACGTGGATACACATCTTGCGGTGGACCTGACACTGCGCACATTATTGCTCGCAACTCATACCCCCATTGTGGGCAGTGACCACTGTACCCTCCCCAAGTCCAAGGTCCAGCCACTCCATCTGTCCCTTCATGCCCATTGCCCAGGCTAACTGCTGGATGCTCTCTGGGCTCAGGAAACCGCCCGTGCTGCCTTCTGGGTGGCATACCCCCGTCAGGGGTGCGGAGGCAGGAGGGTCCGGCTCTGGGTCAGGCTGGGGACGCGCTGTTTCCTCCTTCCCGCCTGGAAGTTCCGGGGGCCCTCCAGTGACCCAGCGACACTTGACTGGGTGTCGGAGGGAGCCTCAGGACGCCTCCCGTCACCCGGAAGCAGGGTGCTGCTTTCCTTCTCCTTCGAGACCTTTAACTTCTGCTTCGGGCGGGCCCTCTCCGAATCCCCCTCGTCAGAGGAGCTCTTATAGCCCCCCTCTAGCTGCCACTTCCCGCCTGATGGTTGCGGTTCCTGGGCCCGTCGACGCACCTTCCTCCTCGCTTTCCGGACCGTCGTCCACTCCCCTGGGTCGCCTGTCGCCGCCTCCTTCGACTCCGGGTTGTCGGGGGGGAGCGGAGCCTGCAGGGGCACTTTGCTGGCCTCGGGCCCATCCTGCAGGGCTGGGCCCTCCTGCATGACCTGGCCCTCCTGCACATTAGTGGGGCCCTTGCTGGGACCTGGTGCCTTCCTCTTCTCTGGGGGGGCTGGCCCCGCATTGCCCCTGCCAGCAACCTGGGCGTAGGTGGTCCCCCGCTGCAGGCATGCCCTATAGAGGTGGCCCGCTTCCCTGCAAAGGTTGCAGCTTTTCTCTTGTGGGCAATCCTTTGCAAGGTGTCCCTCCTCCCTGCAGTTCCTGCAGATGGTGGCTTTGCAGTCGGCCGCCACGTGACCTGACCTACCACAGGCATGGCAGACTTTAGGTTGCCCTGCATAGGTCAGGTAGCCCTTGCTCCCGCCGATCGCGAAGCTGGGCGGTGGGTGCACGGCATTCCCGTCCGCGCCCATCCTCAGCGTCACCTTGACCTGCCTCTTACTCGTCCAGATGCCAAAGGGGTCCACGATGTCGGTTAGGTCCCGTTCCACCTTCACGTACCTTCCGAGGAAGGTCAGGACATCAACTGCTGGCACATGCGGGTTGTACATGTGTACAGTCACCATACGGCTCCTCTGCGCTGGCATCACAAACAGCGGGACAGCGGTCAATACAGAGAGGGGGCCCTCACCTCCTTTCTCCCTGAAAACCTCCAGGAAGCGCTCACAAAGCTTGGCACTCCTGAAGGTCACGTCGTAAAAACGTCCTCCGGGGAAACCCTGCAGGCAGTAAATGTCCGCAGCAGCGAACCCACAACAGTCCAACAGGACCCTCTTCACGAAGAAGGTGCGGTCCACAGGTGCACCTTCATCCACCTTCTTTACGGAAACACGGATGGAGTTCCGGGCCCCCTGACCTGGGGCAAGAGCACTTGCCGCAGCCATCGTTGCAGGTTGGCTGCTCCCCTGAACCAGCGTTAGGCCGAAGCCAGCATTAAGATCCACCAGTCGCAAGGGTGCACAGCCAACCCGACGTCCTCCTTTCGCCTCCAAGACAGCACTCTCCTCCTCTCAGTCCACAAGAGAGTGGGTCTTTATTTTGTTCCGGATGTAAGCTGGTTCACTGAGCTGTAAGATTTGTTCCCAGATGTTTTGTCACCATTCTAGATAACATCAACAGTGAGCCTCCAACGAAGAGCTGGTGTTATGTCCTGCTTTCTATTTATCTGTTTAGGTTTCCTTGGGTTGGTGATGTCATTTCCTGCGTTGGTGATGTCATTTCCTGTTCTTTTTCTCAGGGGATGGTAGATTGGCTCCTAATCAATGTGTTTGTTGATCGAGTTCCGGTTGGAATGCTATGCTTCTAGGAATTCTCGTGAGCGTCTCTGTTTGGCTTGTCCTAGGATGGATGTGTTGTCCCAATCAAAGTGGTGTCCTTCCTTATCTGTATGTAAGGATACGAGTGATAGTGGGTCATGTCGTTTTGTGGCTAGTTGATGTTCACGTATCCTGGTGGCTAACTTTCTTCCTGTTTGTCCAATGTAGTGTTTTTCACAGTTCTTGCAAGGTATTTTTTGGTATTATTATATGTGACCTCCACACAGATGGTCACCCAAGGGTGGAATCAAACACAGGCTCGTGGCACTGTATGGAAGGAGTGTAACCATTGTGGTACCATGACACTTCTATTGGTTAAGAATGTGATTAGGCCCCTCATCCCCACAAGTCTACTTTAACATTCAATAACATCATAAATTACCAAGATTTTTTATCTATATTTGCCTTGAAAATTTTCAATGGTTCTGTGTCCGTCACCATTTTCAGAACAGTTCTGAACAAAGATCACTGGGCCCAAACATTAACTTTGCTCTCTCTCCACAGAAATTTTCCAGAAATTTCTGTCATGGCTTCAGAATATTATTTGAATGGGCAGAGACTGTAGATGCTACTGGACTGAAGGATTTTGGTGTCTTTTTACGTAAATGACAGAAAGCTAGCATGCAGGTACAGCAGGTAATTAGAAATGGCCTCTATTGCGAGGGCAGGGGATGAGTGTAAACATAGGGAAACTTTACTACAGTTGACCAAGGGCATTGATGGGATTATCTCTCTGTACAGTCTCCTCTCCTTACTGAAGGAATGATATGCAGGGTTCACTCGGCTGATTCTTGGGACAAAAGGGTTGCATTATGGGGCATGGTTAAGCAGCTTGGGCATACGATCATTGAGTTCAGTTAAATTTGAGGCGATCTAATGAACAGGCTCAAGATTGATGCAGGGAGAACATTTCCTCTCAAGGGAGAATTTAGAACTGGAGGCACAGTCGACAGGTGAAGAGTGTCCCATTTAGGATGGAGTTGAGGTGGAATTCTTCCCTCAACCGGCTAGAAATGTACAGAATTCCTTTCCAGAGAGCAATGGAGGTTGGACAAAGATGAGTTCATTAGAATTTTGATTAGATAATTAGTCAAGAGTTAAGGGTTAATCTAATTTAGGCAGGAAGGTGGATGTTAGGTCATAGATAGATGAACCATGATCTAATTGAACAGCAGACAGATTAGAGGGGCTGAACAATCCTCTCCTCCTCCTATTTCTAAAAATCTTATGCTTATAACAGAGGTAAGTAAAACCATAACATGCTTTAATGGAGTTATGACAGGTAAACCGCACCAAGCTGCGGGAATGTTAAAAACTTGAGTAGTTAGGTAATTAATGAAAGAACATGAGAGGATTGGGTAACCTGATTTACATATGTGTTGCTCAGATCTGGAATGTGCTGCCTGAGGGGATAGTAGAAGCAGGTTCAACTGTAGCTTTCCAGATGGGATTTGAATACATACCCCAAACGGGCAAAAGATCCAAGTTGAAAAGAGAGAACCAGAGAGTTTGACTCTTTGGTTAGCTCCTTCACTGAGCTAGTACAAAATACTTGGGCTGAATGGACTGCTGTTTTTGAGATCGCACTGTACATCTGGAGTTAAAATCAATCAGGGTCTCTTCAACGATGGAATGAGTGATTTGGCCATAATTTGTAACATTCATGTTAGTGTTTTTGTCCTCTAAGTCAGCTCTGTGGCTATGGCTAAGTTTGTGTTGAAAGCTGTCATCAATATGCTCTTCCTTATGTCAGATGTGTTTTAAAACTGCACTGGTACTTGTGATTGACTTCTGTGCACACTCTACCAGAATATCCATTGTTACCCTTTAGATAAGTAATGACTGTGATCGCTGATAGACCACAGATTTCAATTTCATTACTTAGAGTGAATGAGCTAGTCTATAACTCTTTGATTAGGGTGAGTCGGCCTGTCTGTACAACTCCTTGCTGCACTGATGGAATCAGTCAGGTAATAATGCTGCATCTTTGTTCAGTGCAAACAATGTCCACAAACAAGAAATAATCACAGCCTGGGGAATAGAGCCAGTCCTTCAGTGTCAATTTATTTGGCACACAAGCTATCAGTCCCCAAATGGTCTTTAGATCGGCAGCATTAAGTAAAATTCACTCTTTATATCTCAGTGCAGCCTGTCTCCACTGCACTGTAACAAAACAATACATTGGCTTGTCATAATGCTGTAAATTAGAAACATGAAGAATCTAATTTGGAACAAGTAATTGCTTGATACTGTGAGTTGAGGTAATAATTAATGGTAATGATCTGGTGGGTCCTGCACTGGAGGTAAGCAAGAAGAGATTAACTGCTGTGATTAACTGAGAGACAACAATGAAAACATGAATGATATTGCATCAATTTCCTTTTATATGCTAACCAATCACTGGATGTACCAGTAGCCTGACATCAATGATTGATAGCATGATCCTTTAGTTATACGTAATGCACAGAGCACTGACCAAATTCAACCGAGTTTGCACTCACTAAGTCCAAAATAAGCCTGCTTTTTGTTTTGTTTTCATTCACACAATGAAGGTATTGCTATCTGGGCCAGTGTTTATAGCCCCAAGGGCAGTTAAGAGTCAACCGTATTGCAGTGGGTCTTGAGTCACATGTAGGCCAGACCATGTAAGGATGTCATATTTCTTCCCTAAAGGATATGAGTGAACCAAGTGTTTTTTAATGCATCCCCCACCCAATTGGCAATGGTTTCATGGTCACCATTAGATTCTTAACTCCAGATCCTTTATTGAATTCAAATTCCACCATCTGCCATGGCAAGATTCAAACATGGGTTCCCAGAACATTAGCTGAGTTTCTGGATTACTAGTCTAGTGATAATACCACTAAGCCATCACCACTCTGCAGACTGCATCCTTACAGATACGATTCCTGAAGTGATAAACATACATACACGGCAACCAGCTCCCTGTAAAAGTAAAAGGAATATGTTCAATCCTTGCGCTTGTTTGATTTTTCAGGGTGATTTCATAACCTCTAGTTCCCCAATGACTTCTTCATGGTAATGCTTTGACCAATCACAGGTAATGCTCAATCACTCAGCTCCCATTACTCCTCTTATATAGGCTGTTGTGATTGTGGAAACATAGTCTTCTTGCATCAGCCCTGATGAGTGCAACATGAAACACTTCAGAAATATGTCTCTTAGTGATATTTAAATTTTGTGCTACCAAATGGCCTTTACACATTTCTCCTCATTTTCTGTTTCATAGGCTTCAATGGAAAGCAAAAAGACAGGAAGGCTGTGTGATAGAAATCTGAATCTGCTTTTGCTCAATGTTCAAATTGTCTTTGCAGTCATTCACTTTTCATTCCCTCTTATCTATAATGCATCCACAGGAACTTATCCTGGATACAAGTTGACTTACTGGTGAACCAGTAATTTATTTCTACTTATATTAACACAGAATGAGCAAGGCTACTTCAAGCCCATGGTCACCAAAGTTAAAAATAGTATTTCCGACAAACTGATAAACTGCCTATTGAACTGAATAAGGTTGACACCAAGTATAACACCTGATGGAGACATGCAAGATGCTGGGCTCCACAAAAATCACATCCAATCGGGAAAAACACAGTCCAATTACACCTTTTATTTGGGTGGGTTGATTTTCCTGCCATCTTTCAGAAGCAACTTCACACAAAGTAAGAAGAGGGCTGGGCCATCTTGTCCAACAGGGCACGAGGAAATACAATTAAAAGCAAGTTGATTCTTTGCAACATTTCAAAAATGTCAGCAGTTTGAAGCATAAAAACCAGGCAATGCTCATCTGGTCATGAGAAACAAACACAGTGTGTTATGTGGCAGTTTGGCCTGCCGTGTTACACTCGATTTTCATTATCAGCAAAGTTAAATCCACAAAAATCAATGTCCGTCGGGTGTAATTGCCAAAACATTGTGATAAATTAAAGTTGAGTTCTTCACTAAATGGGGCATTTAACAAGACAGCTTCTGTCAAGTGCGAAAGGATTTTGTTTTGGCTGTGAGTTAATGCTGTTATATTTGGTTTCAGAGCCTGTTGCTTGGGGGATGTCTGTCACATGTTAGATCTTGTAAAGATAACCATGTGACGAATTTCCACTGACAGTGATATCATACTATGCCTGTTATAAATTTACAATACAAAGCAACTTGGAAATGCTGTGCAAGGATAATACAAACAGGTAATCAACCCCAAGAATCACAAGCAGGCTGAGGGGTGACCTTACAGAAGTTTATAAAAATCATTCAGAGATATTAAGAACTGCCGATGTTGGAGTCAGAGGCAATACAGTGTGGAGCTGGAGGAACCTGCAGAAAAGAAGGGCCCTGGCCCAAAGCATCAGCTTTCCTGCTCCTCTGATGCTGCCTGGGCTGCTATGTTCCTCCAGCTCCACACTGTGTTATATTTATAAAATCATGATGGGCATGGATAATGTAGATAGGTAAGATCAACAAAGGTGATGGAATGATAGGAAAGGGGGATAAGTGCATAAAGTTTTGTTTCCAAAAGGTTGCCTTACTTCAAATGTTTGCGCCAAAGCAATAAACCATCACAAATGCATTAAGTGCTTAATAAAAGAATATCCTTCACGTGTGCACCCTGTGGAACACTGATTGGGAAGATAGGAAGCACTCATATAGAGTATTACAGACTGTGAATTGATTCCTTTGATTGTCCTTTGAGAAGTTTGGGCAAATAGACCCATATTCTCCGGCATTGAGAAAAATGCACTGTGAGCGTACAGAATAGTAGAGTTATGACAAAATATGAGAGATTATGTCCACTGAATGGAGTGTGAAGAACTAGGGAAGTGTCAGGATAAAACATTGCTAATTGAACACCGAGATGAAGTAAAATCTTTTCATAATGTTACATATTGTTGAGCAGTTTCAAGACAGAAACAGATAGTTTTCTGGAAATTAATGCCATTAATCCAAAGATGCTGCAGGTTAGGTAGACTGGCCATACTAAATTGTCCATAATGCCCAGAGACGTGCAGGTTAAATGGATAAATCCACGGGAAATGCAGGATTACAGAAATGGGGAAGTATGGGGCGTAGTAGGTCTGGGTAGGATGTTCTTCAAAGGGTCGGTGAACACTCGATGGGTCGAATGGCTTGCCTCCACACTGTAGGAATTCTATGATTCTATGACATTAAGAAACATGGAGATAGTGCAGGAAGATGGCATTGAGGAGATGGCCAGCTAAGGGCTAGAATGTTGGGAAAACTGCGATAGACCAAATGAGTTACTTCTATCCCTATATCCCTTCCTAACTTTGGAATTTACTTCCCCAGAAGTGGGTGTTCAGTCATTTTAGACAGAACGCAATAGATTTTAGGTTTTTGGGAATCAAGGTACAGGGAGAGAAAATGGGGTAAGGTGGATGATTGCTGATGAATCTATTTCGTGGTGAATGTACTGAAGGAGCTATAATAGGTCCGATTCCCATTTCTATTTCTTGCCTTTGGCTACAAATATAAAATTGTCTCTAATAATTCCTGACACGAGTTTCTGAGATAACAAAGTGTGAAGCTGGATGAACACAGCAGGTCAAGCAGCATCTCAGGAGCACAAAAGCTGACGTTTCTGAGAACCTTCTTTTCCCAAAGTGGCTGAAACATGGAGTGTGTGTAACTGAGCTAGTTGATAAATTTGCCACAAACTCTCATACTACTCTGGTTAATGGCTTTACTCATAGCCTGTGACATTACACGAGACTTAGCTGCCAACTTGTGTTTCAGTAGTCCCTTTTTATATGTGCACTAAGTGCTTCATTAAAGGATATCCTTCAGGTCTGCGTCTCAAAGTACAATTAACATGCTCTTAACAGAATTCTCTATTGCAAGCAGCAGTTGGAGCAAAACAGCATTGATACGTTTATGGGAGAAATGGATAAAGGAATAGAAATGATGCTGATTGAATTTAAATGGATGGTGGCAGAAACTTATATGAACCTTTTATTTTAATCATTCACAGAATGAGGGTGACACTAGTATTAAAGAGGACCCATATGATGTGGCAAGACTACCACTTATAATCAATTCCTAATTGCCCTTGGATTGAGCGACTTGCTGGGACCATTCAGAGAACGTCAATCTAATTGTAGTGTGTCTGGGGTTATATGTCAGCTGGGCAAGGTGACGATGGCAGATTTCCTTCTTGCAAGCACATGAGTGAAGGAGAATGTGTATTTCTGTCACCAGTTACTGTTAGACTAGCTTTTAATTCCACACTTTTTAAAATTGAATTTAAATGTTGCCATCTGCCACGGGAGGAGTTAAGCCCATGTCTCTCAAACGTTAATCTTTATTACAATGCTAGCGACATTACTACTATGTCACTACCTCCTATTTAATAGGCCAGGGTCAGTTGGGATGATTGACCTGTTTCTGTGCTGTAAATTCTAATTAATTCTGTGTGCTGTTTTCTATGTGCAAAAAAAACGACTGTATAACTGGCTCATAAATTTTGGCAACCAGGGTGCTTTTATCCATATCTCTGACAGCCTTATAGCAGTCTGTGCTCAATTCTCTGACAGACATGGTAATATGCCTCCAATTCCCTCACAGTCTATTTATGGTCTAATTACCTAGCAACGCAGTCAAATGCACGAAAGGCACTTTCACTTTCTAAAGTGCAGTCACCTTTTTTTTGTGACAAATTGTGTTCAATTAAGGCTGATGCCCAAATTCTTGCAAGGTTTTCAAGCTGCAAGCGATTTTAAGTAACAAAGTTGATTTCCCAATTGGTCGTACCTGATTAATGTGCAGTAAAGTGGGGCGTATCCATTTGGAGAAATGGGCTGAGATTTATTGCATCAATACACTGCTCTCCAGTGCTCTAACTTCCTTTCCCTTATGTCTGACTGCTACTTCCGTGTATGTCTTCTCTGCCCAGTCAGAATATCGACACTTTAACCAATTTATCTGAGCTTGTCTAGTTTGTCACTTCGATGGTAGCATAACCTCTCTGATCAAACCATCTAATCGGTCCTGGTCCCTAGCTCTTTCTTCGGCCAGCTATTGATCAGATTGCCTTTTGAAAATTGCTTTTGAACAAGTTCACCCCAGCCATTCAGATGATATATTTCAGATCATAACATTGTACTATTTAAAAAGAGTGTTTCCTTTTTATCACCTTAAATCAGCAAACAGGTTACTGACTTTTCTGGAATTGGAATTAGTTTCTTCTTGTTTACTGAATTAAAAATATTCATGAATTTGAATATCTCTGCTCTGAGAGAACTCTCAGTTCCTCTCATCTCATTATGCAATGTAAGCCTCTCTCCTCAGTCCCATTTTAGGCACTTGTACTGTCTCTAAGATTTTGACATTCCTCAAGTGCCTTGACCAGAATTGGCCTCAATACACTTAGTGCTGACTGAAAGGTGTTTCAAATCAGTTCCCATTAGCTTCCTTGTGTTTACATCCTATGTCTTCTTCTTATGAAGGCAAGTGTTCATATGCTTTTCATCGCAGCTTCTCACTTTATCTTGTTACCTTCAAAGATTGTGTATGCCAAACTCTCCTCATTCATCTGGCCAAAATAAATCACTTCAAATTCTTGGTGCTACCTCGTCCGCCAGACCATTTCATCTGTCTGGCTACCTCCTCTGATGCTATCCTGGCTGTTGAAGAGATTTGTGAATTTCATTTCATTCTCAGATTTTAAAATTGTACTATGTACGCTGAAAGTTGGGTTGTTCGTGTTGAAGACACTGAGTAATGGAACCAATACAAACCATGGAGGACACCACGACACCCTTATTCTTCATCAGTAAGATGACCAATGTAAGTTTTGCCAAATAAAACCCAAGGAACTGAAACCTGAAATAAAAACAGAAATTGCTGGAAAAGCTCAGCGGGTCTGGTAGCATCTGTGGAGACAAATCCGAGCTATCGTTCCAGGTCCAGTGATTTGAGAACTGTTCTGAGGAAGAGTCACCAGATCCAAAAAGTTAGCGATGGCTTCTGTCCAAAGATGCTGCCAGACCTGCTGAACTTTTCCATAAGTATTGTGCTCAGTGTCCGTGGGCCAACATCCTGTGGTTCAGAAGTTGAGCCTGTGCATTTTCACTACCACTGGAAACAGCAAGGTCAAATGTTGAAGGATTTCAAGATTGAGTTGGATGTAGCAAAAGTAAAAGAAAGAACTACGGGCGCTGAAGGCTTGAAACAAAGTAGAATCCTAGCCTGTCTATGGAGACTTAATGTTTCAAACCCAGTGACTCTTCTTCAGATTGGCCCTAAAGAAGTGTCTCTGGGCCCAAACCATTAACTCTGCTTTCTCTCCAGAGACTCTGCCGGACCTGATGGGTTTCCTCACTGATTTTTCCTTTTGTTGGATGCAGCATTTGAGACTAAAGGGATCAAAGGATTTGGGAGAAAAACCCATTAAGTTGGATGAACAGCCACAATCAGATTGAGCGTTAGCGCAGCTCAAAGGTTTGAATGACGTACTTCTGCTCTTATTTTCTACGTTTAATTCGATATAGGCTGACATCTTCCTTTAAAGCAATTATTCATTTATTTATCTACTGACTTTGAAAGCTCCCACATTTAGGGAAATGATGATGGAAAGTGAACAACAAAGGATTTGTAATTCAGAAGATTGGTCTCGTGTTTTGGAGATTTTACAGGGACATTGCAGATTTGGAGGGTTTGAGTAATAGGGAGAGGCTGCATAGGTTGGGGTGATTTTCTCTGGAGCATTGGAGGCTGAAGGGTGACCTTATAGAGGTTTATAAAATTATGGGGGACATGGATAGGTGAATAGCCAAAATCTGTTTTCCAGGGTATTTTCCTGAAGAAGGGTCTAGGCCCAAAATGTCAGCCTTCCTACCTCTCTGATGCTGCTTGGCCTGCTGTGTTCATCCAGCTCTACACCTTGTTATCTCTCTTTCTCCCTTCCTTCTCTTCCTCTTTTTGTCCTTCCTCTGCTTGTGAACAGTTTCAATTCCCTTTCCTGTTCAAGCTGCTTCATCTGCAACTGAATTCTTGCCATTTCCAAAGATTCTGATGGTCTTTTCGCCCGATTTAAACATCAAGCTATTGTATAATTACCTCTTGTTTTCTCACAGACAAAGACAACCCCAACCCTAGCTTGTCTGTCAATTCCAGCAGCTTTTCCTTGCTCACCTTCTGTAAAATCGACAAAATCATTTCTATCACTCCCAGAAAAATCCTTGTGACTGAAAGACCCATTATATCACTTTTGATTTAACAAAGAAACAAAGTAACGATGAAACCTACAGCACCGGAACAGACCCTTTGGCCCTCCAAGCCTGCGCTGATCAAGATCCACTGCCTAACCTGTCATCTATTTTCTAATGGTCTGTGTCCATTTGCTCCCTGCCCATCCATGTACCTGCCCAAATATATCTTAAAAGACGCTAACGTGTCTGCGTCTACCACCTCTGCTGGCAACGCGTTCCAGGCGCCCACCACCCTCTGTGTAAAGAACTTTCCACGCATATCTCCCTTAAACTTTCCTCCTCTCACTTTGAACTCATGACCCCTAGTAATTGAGTCCCCCACTCTGGGAAAAAGCTTTTTGCTATCCACCCTGTCTATACCCCTCATGATTTTGTAGACCTCAATCAGATCCCCCCTCAATCTCTGTCTTTCTAATGAAAATAGTCCTAATCTATTCAACCTCTCTTCATAGCTAGCACCCTCCATACCAGGCAACGTCCTGGTGAACCTCCTCTGTACCCTCTCCAAAGCATCCACATCCTTTTGGTAATGTGGCGACCAGAACTGTACACAGTACTCCAAATGTGGCCGAACCAAAGTCCTATACAACTGTAACATGACCTGCCAACTCTTGTACTCAATACCCCGCCCAATGAAGGAAAGCATGCCATATGCCTTCTTGACCACCCTATTGACCTGTGTTGTCACCTTCAGGGAACAATGGACCTGAACACCCAGATCTCTCTGTTCAACAATCTTCCCTAGGACTTTTCCATTTACTGTATAGTTCGCCCTTGAATTTGATCTTCCAAAATGCATCACCTCGCATTTGCCCGGATTGAACTCCATCTGCCATTTATCTGCCCAACTCTCCAGTCTATCTATACCCTAACCCTAACCCTGACCCTAACCTTAACCCTAACCCTAATCAACAATAAGCAACCCAAATCAAACAGATTTTCCATTTCTCAACTTAGTTTTATTTAAAGATCTAGGACATTAATCCCTATGTTGGTTTAAACCTGCTGGGACTTTTGTATTCTAGCTTTGTTCAAATCAGTCCAAAAACATTCAAACCCGTTCAAATTCATTCAGATACGTTCAATTCCAGGGCTCAAACCTCCAGTTTGTTATAAAGCGGGGGTTTACCCCTTCCCTGTCAAGAACTAAAACTGAAACACTCAAACATGAGCACCTACCCCTATAATCTTTAAAGAGTGTGAAAAGTGGTGTAACCTGCCTTTCTGCAACTTCTATTTACGAAATAAAACAAATATCTGATACTCACTTTGCAATCAAAAAGAAATAACTTATTTATCTAACTCTAACAGTGAACAAATTATCTAAACCAGTAAGAAATTGACAAAAAAAACTTCTAATTATTGTGTATTCATGGCTAAAACAAGATTGGAATAGCATACCATTACAATCAGTACAAGTCCAAATTATAAAGTAAAGAAAAATAGAATTTATCGCTCAAAATTGCAGCCAGATTACAAATCTTCCACAATAATCTGTGTCTTCTCCATCGAATGTCTGTCAGGAACACCTTCTGTCGATTCTTCCATCAGGAATATTAACTAGTTATGCCGTTGGTACTTTTAATTTTGATGGTGAGTTCTCTAAGACCTGGAGGAGACTGAGAGAGCTTGTGATTCTCTCTTGAGAGCTGAGAGCTGATATCTCTGGCAGATGCCAAATTGTTTTCTGTTTTGGTCCGACTGTGATCTTCTTTTATACCCTTGATGACATATCAATTTATTACAATAGGATTGGACCTGTGTTATCAACGCCATCGGATATAAGTTTAAATGGTTTTGGCATGTAAGTGATAATCATCATCACAACCAAACCATCATCTCCAACACCATCCATGACCTCATCGCCTCAGGGAACCTTCTACCCACAGCCTCCAACATCATTGTTCCCCAACCCCGCACGGCCCGTTTCTATCTGCTTCCCAAAATCCACAAACCTGCCTGCCCCGGTCGATCCATTGCCTCACCTCTCCCTCCGGTACATTGATGACTGTATCGGTGCTGCCTCTTGCTCCCCAGAGGAGCTCGAACAGTTCATCCACTTCACCAACACCTTCCACCCCAACCTTCAGTTCACCTGGGCCATCTCCAGCACATCCCTCACCTTCCTGGACCTCTCAGTTTCCATCTCAGGCAACCAGCTTGAAACTGATGTCCATTTCAAGCCCACCAACTCCCACAGCTACCTGGAATACACCTCCTCCCACCCACCCTCCTGCAAAAATTCCATCCCCTATTCCCAATTCCACCACCTCCACCGCATCTGCTCCCAGGATGAGGCATTCCACTCCCGCACATCCCAGATGTCCAAGTTCTTCAAGGACCGCAACTTTCCGCCCGCAATGGTTGAGAATGCCCTTGACCGCGTCTCCTGCATTTCCCGCAACACATCTCTCACACCCTGCCCCCACTACAACCGCCCCAAGAGGATCCCCCTCGTTCTCACACACCACCCCACCAACCTCCTGATACAATGTATCATCCTCCGAATCACTAGAGGGGAGCACTGTGGGCGGAAGAGGTGTGTAATGTACTCTGGGAGAGGCATTTCAAAATGGGTTGTGTGGCACTGTCACAGCGCTAACAGGGATAGATTCCAAACTGAGAAAAAAATCATTCAGTATAAAATAAGTCACATGGAAAAACGTGGGCTGATTGGGGAAATTAAACATGGGTTTTGAAAGGGGAATTCATGTTCAACTATCTTCCCAGACCTTTCAAAGAGCTAATGAAAAGACTCAATAAGGGCAACATGTTTTGATGTGGTGTACATGCATTTCCAATAGGTATTTGATATAATAACACTCATTGACTTGTGTGGAAAGTTATAGGCCATGGTATAAAAGGAACATTGGAAAAGTGATCACAAAACTGGCTAAATATTAGGAATCAGACGTTTAGTCAATGGATATTTTGTGGACTAGAGGGAAGTTTATAGTGGAGATTCCTACTGGCCAATATTGGGACCCTAGCTTTTTCTTATATATATTAATGATCGGATATTTTGTTTTGATTGCTTTATTGTCATATCTGTTCTATTACAAAATATAGAGACAAGTGTTGGTTAGTGTCACCATGTTCTGGGAGCACCTTAAAGCCACTGAAAATAATCTGAAATGCAAAATAAAATGCCAGAAAAGAAAAACGATAGAGCTCATTTAATAGTCTTACCTGAATAAAGTTAAGTGGTCCTTGGAGCAGCTCCCACTTCGAGCTCAGCCATTGTCCTGGAATCAGGATCCTCCACTCCAATGGCTCGATCCCCTCCCGGCACCATCAATGGAACAAAGCGGTGCGGGTGCCACCTCACCTACACTGATGCCAACACTGCCACGAGCCTGCACTGGACTGACCCTGCTGATGTAGCTGCTGCCAACATTGCCGAGTGCTGCGCTAGGACCAAACTGACCGCCGTCAATGTCTCCGCCATCCCGCACCTGGGCCTAGCCATGGACCTGAAGGCTTGGCTCAGCGTGTTATTCAGTCTGTCACTGAGCCAATGGCCTTGTGGTGTTATTGCTGGGCTGGTGATCCAGAGACCCAGGTAACATTCTGGGATCCTGGGCTTGAATCCCATAAGACCATAAGACATAGGAGTAGAAGTAAGGCCATTCGGCCCATCAAGTCCACTCTGCCATTTAAATCATGGCTGGTGGGCATTTCAACTCCACTTCCCTGCACCCTCCCCGTAGCCCTTGATTCCTTTTGAGATCAAGAATTTGTTGATCTCTGCCTTGAAGGCATCCAACGTCCCGGCCTCCACTGCACTCTGCGGCAATGAATTCCCCAAGCCCACCACTCTCTGGCTGAAGAAATGTCGTCTCATTTCAGTTTTAAATTTACCCCCTCTAATTTTAAGGCTGTGCCCATGGGTCCTAGTCTCCCCGTCTAACGGAAACAACTTCATAGCGTCCACCCCTTCTAAACCATACATTATCTTGTAAGTTTCTATTAGATCTCCCCTCAACCTTCTAAACTCTAATGAGTACAATCCCAGGATCCTTAGCGGTTCATCATATGTTAAACCTACCATTCCAGGAATCATCCATGTGAATCTCTGCTGGACACGCTCCAGGGCTAGTATGTCCTTCCTGAGGTGTGGGGCCCAAAATTAGACTCAGTATTCTAAATGGGGCCTAACGAGAGCCTTATAAATCGTCAGAAGCACATCGCTGCTTTTATATTCCAAACTTCTTGAGATAAACGACAACATTACATTCGCTTTCTTAATCACAGACTCTACCTGCAAGTTAACCTTTAGAGAATCCTAGACCAATACTCCCAGATCCCTTTGCACTTCTGATTTGCAAATTTTCTCACCCGTTGTGGTAGATGGTGGAATTTGATTTCGGGAAAAGGTAAAATAGCTGGAATTAAGAATCTAATGAAGACTGTGTACCCATTGTCAGAAAATTTCATCTGAGCCACTCACGTCCTTTAGGGAAAGGAAACTGCCATACTTACCGGGTCTGGCCTGTGTTGCAGGGAGGTGGTTGTGTAGTGGTATTTTCACTGGGCTGCTAATCCAGATACCCAAATAATGTTCTGAGGATGAGGGTTCAAATCCTGTATGGTAGATGGTGGAGGTAATGGGAACTGCAGATGCCAGAGAATCCAAGAAATCCAACTGTGGAGCTGGATAAAGACAGCAGACCAAGCAGCATCTTTGGAGCTCAAAAGCTGATGTTTTGGGCCTAGACCCTTCATGAGAAAAGGGGGAGGGGGAGAGGGTTCTGAGATAAACAGGCTCCATCCCTGCCTCTTTAACTTGTCTGTCTCCTCTCCACCTATCTTCTCCTCTATCCATCTTCGATCCGCTTCTCCCTCTCTCCCTATTTATTTCAGAACCGCCTCCCCCTCCCCGTTTTCTGATGAAGGGTCTAGGCCCGAAACGTCAGCTTTTGTGCTCCTGAGATGCTGCTTGGTCTGCTGTGTTCATCCAGCTCCACACTTTGTTATGGCAGATGGTGGAATTTGAATTCAATAAAATATTTGGAATTAACAATCTAACGATGACCATTGTCAGGAAAAACACATCTGGTTAACTAACCTACTTTAGGGAAGGAAACTGCCATCATTACCTGGTCTGGCCTACACGTGACTCCAGGCTCACAGCAGTGTGGTTGAATCTTAAGTGCCCTCTGGGCAATTAGAAATGGGTGATAAATTCTGCCCAGTCAATGACGCCCTCATCCTGAAAATGAATAAAATATTTTTTAAAAAAATCTGCCGCTCGCTTACTGCACACTGGAATCGCATCCACCTCCCCAGGCATGTGCCATCACCTTCTCCTGCCATTCCGTGATCTGGATTTTGTTGCGCAGGGGAAAATTTTCAAAATTCGTTAATGCCACAAAACTTAGAAGAATTGTAAACTGAGGGGGACAGGGAGGAACACCAAAAGGGCATTGACAAGTTGGTGGATTGGTCAGAAAGGTGGCTGACGTGGTTCAACACGGACAAGTGTGATGTGGCAAACATTGGCTGTGGAGCATATTGAAGGACAATATAAAATAGGAGGCACAATTCTAAAGAGAGTGGGAGTGTAGAAAGACCTGGGTATACTTGTGCACAAATCATTGAAGGTGGCAGGACAGTTAGAGAACAGTTAATGAAGCATCTTGTACTTTCAACTTTGTAAATAGGGGCAAGAACAGGGAGATGGTGTTGACCTAGTGTAAAACTCTTCTTAGACCTCACTGTGCGCCGACGTGGGTGCTATATAATCGGGACGATATGAATGCACAAGAGAGTGCAGAAGTGAGTTACAAGAATGGTTCCAGCATTGGGAGACTTCAATAATGAGGATAAATTGAAGAATTTGGGACTGTTGTCCTTTGGGAGCAGGTTGAGAGGAGATTTGATAAAGGTTTTTAAAATGATAAGCTGGCTAGATAGTGTAGATAGGGAGAAACAGTTTCTGCTCACAAAACAAACAAAAACAAGAGGGCTCTAATTTAAAGTGATGTGCATATGAAAGGAGGGTGTTATGAGGGGGAAAAAAAAACCTTTTCATGCAGCCAGGGTATGGAATATGTTGCCTGGAAATGTGGTGGAGCCAGGCGCAACTGAAGGATTCAGTTGGATGGTTATTTGGATAGAAATAATGTACAAGGGCATGGGGATGCAACAGGAGATGTTGCTGATTATGGAGAGTTTGAGTGATAAGGAGAGGAAGGATAGACTGGGAGTCTTTTCCACTGGAGCATGGGAGGTTGAGGGGTGACAGTTAGAGGTTTATAAAATCATGATATGGTGAACAGCAGGGATATATTCCTTGGGATGGGGAATTCATAAATCAAGGGCATACTTTTAAGGTGAGAGGAGAAAGAATTAGAAAGAACACGAGTGGCAACATTTTTACATAGATAATGGCTCATGTGTAGCATGAACTGCCAGAAAAAAAAATGACATTTGGATATGTACATGAACAGTAAAGGTTTCGAGGGGTATGGACCTAACACAGACAAGTGGGACTAGTTTAGTTTGGGAACTTAGTCGGCATAGACTGTTTGAACTGAAGGATCTGTTTTCATGCTGTATAACTGGATGTCTATGACTCTATTAAATAAGGTTGCTTGTTTGAAGGGAACAAAGTGTACAGCTGGATGAACACAGCAGGCCAAGCACCATCATAGGAGCAGGAGAGCTGATGTTTCGGGCCTAGACCCTAACGTCAGCTCTCCTGCTCCTATGATGCTGCTTGTTCTACTGTGCTCATCCAGCTCTATATCATGCTATCTCTGATCCTCCAGCATCTACAGTTCCTCCTATCTCTGCTTGTTTGAAGGGCTGGGGCTGGGAGATTGGTTCAAATGGCTGTAACAATTCTGCAACTCTGAGAAAAGAGTCAAGGACTCTTTCCACCTGAGATGCAAGAACATAGCCAGGCCATTTGTATCAATCTCTCTGTACATCGAGAAAATATCAGTTACTTTTCTTAGACACCATTGGAAATCTCTGGAAATTATAAACCGAGAGTCAGGATGTGAATCACTTGCAAATTGCTGCCATTTACAAGTTGAGCAAGTCTTTGACTCAATGACTGATGTGGGTTATTGAGCCTTTCTCAAAAGATGCAAGAAATAGCTTTAAAGAGGTTATAAATAGCTATCCTTAAGAGTGGGACAGTAAATCACTGGGCCTGATGACTGCCAAGCAACATAATGGTGAACACGAGCATGCCTGCTAGATGTATAAACTTCACTAGCTGTTCATCGAAAGCATAGATCATGCCTGTAAGGTTTGGAACAGCAGTTGGAAAAAGCAGAAGGAAAATACAGTTGAATTGTCAATGATAGATTTTCATGGTTAGTTTGTGCTGTGTCTTTGGAAAGGGACATTAAAGAGTTATGTTGGCACGTTTGCAGCAGTAACAAAATATACTTGCCTTGGACCCATGAAATAATGAGTTATTGCGCGCACACAAATTATGCTGTCAGAAATGTTACCAGGAGTTAATTGAAAATTCTTGGGTGATGTACTGAATGCATGGAGAAATGCTGACTGATTGCAGTCTTGTGTGCAAGTGAAATTTCACTTAGCAGCAATGTCTTCCTTATTGGTCAGAATAAAAATAAATTCATGAGCAAGATTTACACCTAATGGGGTCATTTACTGCAAGACACAAAGGAAAGAAAAGACGCAAGGCATTTGAACACAGGGCATGCCTGCCTTCAGACCTGACTGGGACATTCAACCAGCTCCATTCCTGTTTGATAAAGGCTTTGAAGCCCTGTGATCTCTGATGAAAATAAGGACATGTAAGAATAGAAAATCACAAGAAAGAGAAGCGGGATTGGGTCCATTGAATCTGCTGTTCATGCATTAAGATGTTTGCTGATCTGGTTGTGGCCTTAAATCCACACTAAACACACTTGATTCACTTGCCAATAGTGGTGGTACGCTGGCTCAGTGGTTAGCACTGCTGTCTCACACAGCCAGGGACCCAGGCCTGATTCCACCCTCAGATGATTGTCTGTGTGGAGTTTGCACATTCTCGCCATGTCTGCATGGATTCCTCCAGGTGATCTGATTTCCTCCCACAGTCCAAAGATGTTCAGGATAGGTGAATTGGCCACATTAAATTGCCCTATAGTGTCCAGGGACCCTTAGGTTATGCGTGCTAGATGTGAGAAATGCAGAGATAGGGGAATGAGTCTCGGTGGGATGCTCTTCAGAGGGGTGATGTGGACTTGTTGGGCCAAATGGCCTGTTTCCACATTATTGGGACTCTATGATGCTATAAAATATTTAGCCGACTTAGTGTCAAGTATACTTAACGATCAAGTGATTTTCGGTGACAAAGAATTTCAAAGGTTACCAACCCTCAAACAGAAGAGTTTCCTCCTAACTTCAGTCTTATGTGGGGGGGCTCCTAAGTTTCAAAATGTGCCCCAGGCCCATCCTCTCACTCCATCAAGGAGTAACCTCAGAGCCATCTGTATTTCAATATGATCATGCCTCACTCTTCTGTACTCTACTGAATGTAGGCTCAAGCCAAGTACATGGAGGAGTTGGCCATTCAGCCTGTTGAATCTGCTTTGCTATTCAATAACACCATGAGTGTTCATGCCCTTTTAGTTTTATTCACTCACCAAGCCAGCATTTACTGCCTATTCCCAATTGCCCAGAGGGCAGTTATGAGTCAATCACATTGCCAATCGTCTGGAGACATATGTAGAATGAACCAGATAAGAATAGCAGATTTCCTTCCCTAAAGGGTATTAGTGAATCCAGATCATTTATTTCTACAATCAGCAATGGTTTCACAGCCATTGTTAGACCATCAATTCCAGATTTTTTATTGAATTCAAATTTCACCATCTGTTGTGGTGGGATTCAAACAGGAGCTGAGTTTCCAGATTAATAGTCTAGTGATAATGCTGCTAGGCCACTCCCTCCTCAATATCCTCTCCTATACTATCCCCATATCCCTTTCCACCCTTGATATTTAGAAATCTATTCAATCCCTACGATAAACATACTTAATGACCAAACTTCCACAGTACTCTGAGATAGAGGATTCCAAAGAATCACTAGCCTGTAATTAAGAAAGTCATCTCCATCTAAGTGGCTTCTGCCTTGTTTTGAAAATGAGTTCTGCTGCTTCTAAACTCCCTGACTAGACGAAACATCTTAAGCGCATCTACCCTGTCTCTTCCTTTCAGGATTTTGTTGGTTCCAGTGGAATCGTCTCTCATTCTCAAAATTCTGGAGAATTAGTCATAGAACCTGCAGCACAGAAATAGGCCCGTCAATCCATCAATACTGTGTCATCAAAAACAACCATGTAACTATTCTAATTTCATTTTATGGTGAAAAGGAGCAGTAGACCTGACTTGTCCCATTTGCACAATATCAGCAGCCATATTCAGATAGATGTTTATTCATCCCAAAGATTTTTGCAAGTGTGTGAGTAAGTGATTGAGAAGTTGGTTGACTGGTTATATGGTGGATGGGTGTTTGAGTAGGGTCATGAATAACTGGGCAAAATGATTAAATAGGTGGGTGGGCAGGCGATGAAATGGTAGATGAGCAATTGGGTAGTTCAGTGGGTAGCTGAACAAGTGAGGAATGTGGTCAGTGGCTGAGGTATAGGTGGATGGATGGCTGGGTGACGAAGTGGGTGAGATGATGAGTGGATGAGTGAGCAGGTGAGTTAATGAGTGAGTGACTGGGAGGTAGTTAAGGAGGGATGGGCAATCATACCGGGTGAGGCCAGCAAGGGGCAACATTTAGATCCAGTGGTTGAGAGATGTGGGCAGTGGCTGCAGGACTGTTGAGCTGATCACTGCAGAAACACCAATCAGAAACAGTCTAAGATGAAACCATCCAGGCTTCAAATTAAGTATTACATTTGATTCGTGATCTGTAAGTGACTTCACATTTGTGCCGTTGCTAAGAGACCTATATCCATCTCCATAACATCACTGGATTTCTGAACCTATCTTAGATCAAATACTGCTGAAAAATTCATCCATCTCTTCATTATCTCTGGACTGAAATATTCCAACACACTCCTAGCTGGTGTCTCACGTTATACCCTCTCCAAACTTGAGGCCATCCAAAACTCTGGTGCCCATGACTTTACTCAAACCAAGATCCACTTGTCTACTCACTGGTGAAATAATTATTTTAATATTCTCATCCTGATTTTAAAATCCACTCATTGTCTTGGAATTAGCTCTCCTTCCTATATCCTTATGAGTGCTCTACTCTCCTGTAATTCTAATCTCTTCTGAATTCCTGTTTACAGTTGTTCCACCATTGCAGGCTGTTCTTCTCAATTGTCTCAGCCGCAAAATCTGAATTTCACTTCTTACACATCACTACCATTCTACCTTTTCTTCCTCCTTTAAACATCTTGAGCCATAGAGCAATAAAGCACAGAAACTAAAGTCCAACTAGTCTATGTCAATTAAAGTTCCCAAACTAAATTAGTCCAAATTGCCTGCATTTGCCCTATAATTCTCTAAATCTTTCCTCTTCGTCTACCGAGTCAAATTTCCTTTGAATGTTGTAGCCATACCTACATCTACCGCTTCCTCTGGCAGTTCAATCCACACACTAATCATTCTCTGCGTGAAAATGTTGCTCCTCAGGTCCTTTTAAAATCTTTCTCCTCTCATCTTAAATATATGCCCCCTAGTTTTGAAGTTCCCCACCCTTTGCTCTTCACCTTAACCATGCCCCTCATGATTTTATGAACCTCAAAGTGGTTACCTCTCAACCTCCTGTACTCCAGTGAAAAATATCCCAGATTATCCAGTCTATCCTTAGGATTCAAACCCTCCAGTCCCAGAGGCATCCTGGTAAATGTTTTATGAAACCTGTCCAATTTACTAATATCCTTCCTATAGCAGGACAACCAAAACAGTACACAGGACTCCAATGTGGCCTCACCAATGTCCAGTACAATCTTTACATGATGTCCTAACTCCAATACTCAACGGTCCGAGCAATGAAGGCAAAAGTGCTGAATGTCTTCTTACCCACCTGGTCTACCTGAGACACAGATTTCAAAGAGCTATGTACCTGCACGCCTAGGTCTCTCTGTTTGACAACACTACCAAAAGCCCTACCATTAACTGCTTAAGTTCTGCTATTATTCATTTGACAATACAAAACTTTACCTTTATTCAAATTAGTTTCTATGTGCCATTCCTCAGCTCATTGGTTCAATTGTTCAAGATCGCTTTGTAATCTTAGATAACCTCCTTCACTGTTGATTGCGTCACAAATTTTGGTGTTATCTGCAATTTTACTAACCATGCCTCTTAAGTTCTCATCCAAGCCATTTTTACAAATGACAAACAATAGTGGATCCCTGTGAAATGCTGCAGGTCTCAGGCCTCCTTTCTGAAAAACAACCCTCCACCATCACCTTTCATCTCCTACTGTCAAACCAAATTTGTACCCAATTCCATCCCCTATTCCCAATTCCTCCGCCTCCGCCGCATCTGCTCCCACGATAAGACATTCCACTCCCGCACATCCCAGATGTCCAAGTTCTTTAAGGACCGCAACTTCCCCCCCACGGTGATTGAGAACGCCCTTGACCGCGTCTCCCGCATTTCCCGTGACACATCCCTCACACCCCGCCCCCGCCACAACCGCCCCAAGACGATCCCCCTCGTTCTCACACACCACCCTACCAACCTCCGGATACAACGCATTATCCTCCGACACTTCCGCCATTTACAATCCGACCCCACCACCCAAGACATTTTTCCATCCCCACCCCTGTCTGCTTTCCGGAGAGACCACTCTCTCCGTGACTCCCTTGTTCGCTCCACACTGCCCTCCAACCCCACCACACCCGGCACCTTCCCCTGCAACCGCAGGAAATGCTACACTTGTCCCCACACCTCCTCCCTCACCCCCATCCCAGGCCCCAAGATGACATTCCACATTAAGCAGAGGTTCACCTGCACATCTGCCAATGTGGTATACTGTATCCACTGTACCCGGTGCAGCTTTCTCTACATTGGGGAAACCAAGCGGAGGCTTGGGGACCGCTTTGCAGAACACCTCCGCTCAGTTCGCAACAAACAACTGCACCTCCCAGTCGCAAACCATTTCCACTCCCCCTCCCATTCTCTTGATGACATGTCCATCATGGGCCTCCTGCACTGCCACAATGATGCCACCCGAAGGTTGCAGGAACAGCAACTCATATTCCGCCTGGGAACCCTGCAGCCATATGGTATCAATGTGGACTTCACCAGTTTCAAAATCTCCCCTTCCCCCACTGCATCCCTAAACCAGCCCAGTTCATCCCCTCCCCCCACTGCACCACACAACCAGCCCAGCTCTTCCCCCCCACCCACTGCATCCCAAAACCAGTCCAACCTGTCTCTGCCTCCCTGACCGGTTCTTCCTCTCACCCATCCCTTCCTCCCACCCCAAGCCGCACCCCCAGCTACCTACTAACCTCATCCCACCTCCTTGACCTGTCCGTCTTCCCTGGACTGACCTATCCCCTCCCTACCTCCCCACCTACACCCTCTCCACCTATCTTCTTTACTCTCCATCTTCGGTCCGCCTCCCCCTCTCTCCCTATTTATTCCAGTTCCCTCCCCCCATCCCCCTCTCTGATGAAGGGTCTAGGCCCGAAACGTCAGCTTTTGTGCTCCTGAGATGCTGTTTGGCCTGCTGTGTTCATCCAGCCTCACATTTTATTATCTTTGTACCCAATTGGCAAGCTTTCCCTGAATCCCATGTGATCGAACTTTAAGAAGTAGACTACCATGCAGAACCATGTCAAAGGCTTTACTAAAGTTCACGTAGACATCTACCTCTCTGCCATCATCAATCTTTTCTGTTACGTCCTCAAAACACTCAATCAAGTTTGTGAGACACGATTTCCCATGCATTATCCCTAATCAGCCCCTATCTCTCCAAATGCATGTAAATCCTATCTCTCAGAATCTCCTCCAACAACTTACCCACCGCTGAAGTCAGGCTCACAGGGGTAGAGTACCCAAGCTTCTCCTTACAGCCTTTGTTAAATAATAGCACAACATTAGCCACCATCCAGTCCTCCGGTATCACATCTGTGGCAGTAGATGATGCAAATATCTCTTCTGAGGGCCCCAAATTTTCTTCCCAAACTTCCTACAACATTCTGAATATACATGATGAGGTCCTGGAAATTTATCCACCTTTATTTCTTTTACGACCTCCAGCACTACTTCTTCTATAATGTGGACTATTTTCAAGACATCCGTATTTTTTCCCCGAATTCCCTAGCTTCCACTTCTTTCTCCACAGTAAAAACTGATGTGAAATATTTGTTTAATATCTCTTCCATCTCCTGTGATTTCACACATAGATGGTCTCATAGACGTCTAAGCAGCTTCATTGTCTACCTCATTGCTCTTTTGTTCATAAAGCACTTGTAGAATCTCTTTGGTACATTTTTGACTTGATCTGCCAAGGTGACTTCATATCCCATTTTTGCCCTCCTGATTTCCCTCTTAAGAATGTCCCTACACCGCAGACCTGAAGTTTGATATTTAATAACTCTGTCTTCCTTTGAAGTACTCATTTAGATCACTTCTTTGAATAAACAGTTAGGCATGTGGAGAGGTTGATTATCTTGGAGAGCTGGTTTGCAATGCAGAGTAATACCAACAGTGTAGGTCCAATTCCTGCACCAGCTGACATTCCTGTGAAAACTAAACGAACTGCGGATGCTGGAAATCAGAAACAAAGACAGAAATTGCTGGAAAAGCTCAGCAGGATTGGCAATATCTGTAGAAAGAAATCAGAGTTAGTGTTCATCAAACTTACTAACCATGCCTCCTAAATTCTCATGCAAATCGCTTGTAGAAAGGACAAATAAAAGTGGACCCAGCTCTGGTACCTGTGGAATGACTCGCCTTCTCAACTTCATCTGAGATGTGGTGACCCTCAGGTCAAATCACTAGCAGTCATCCCTCTCCAAAAATAATGTGGCAACTTTACCTTCAAGGCAACTCTTTGATCAAACGTCTGGGGATATGTCACTTAAAGCATCCCTCTGCGACTGACAATTACAGCTTTCAGACATTTGGATAGGTGCATGAGTAGAAAAGATTTGGAGGGATATGTGTCAGGAGCAGGCAGGTGGGACTAGTTTGGGATTATGTTCAGCGTGGGTTGTTTCGACGGAAGTGTCTGTTTACTTGCTGTATGACCCTATGACTCTATGTCAAATGTTATTTTATGGCACTGTTGTAAGGTACCCTGAGTGTTTCATAACATTAACTGCACTGTATAAATGTAAGGTGCTGTTTTGATGAAGGAAAGGATAGTCTGCAAGTGGATTTTGCAGGCTGCCAGTGTGGGTAGACAATTGACAGATAATATTTAACACAGAGAAATGTGAAGTGATTGACAAGGAGGAGGCAGGGAGACAGCATGGGAGACAGCTCGGTATACAGTTCATTGGATGGAAGCAAGAGAAGAGGTCTACAAACACTGTAGGTCTACCATCTCTTGAAAGATGTGCAGTAGGTTGAAAAAGTGGTCAATAAGGCATACAGGGCATTCATCAACAAGATAAAATTAAAACGCGTGTCATGTTAAAACAGTATGAAACACTGGCTTAACGTCAGCTGGTGTATTGGTCCCAGATAACAGGCTGGTGTTGTGAAGCTGGGTAGAGTATTTGTGGATTGGAAGGCAGAATGTTAGAACTTGGTGTTTGTAAAGTATTTGTGTTTGTAAAATGTCAGGGACGAGGGCGTGGTGGGAGAAGCAGCGTTTGGTCCCTTTAAAAGATGATGTGCTTTTTTCTATGCTCAGAGATTCAAAAAGGATGTCTGTGGGCAGCAGCTTGTGGGTTTGCAGGTGTACAGAGATCACCTGAATTGAAACATTTGACTCAAAATGGTGTACAGTTCGCAGACCAAGCAGCAGTCTTGTTTTGTTATCAAAACAAGTGTTGAATTTAGCCAACTCGTCACTTAGATACCAAAATCCTATCGAATTTGAAACATATGGCTTTGACAACCTAGGACTAAGCTGATTGTAAGATATTGATATGTCATCAGATGCATGGAAGAAGGGGGTAGTTGGAAAATTGGAAGAGCAAACTGCCATCTGTAAGAGTTAACAGCTCTCAGCTCTTAAGAGATAACCCCGAGCTCTCACAGTCTTCTCTCAATTTTAGCGAAAGCACCGTCGAAATCAAAAGTACCTAGGGAACAACTGGCTAATATTCCTGACAGAAGAATACGAAAGAAAAGGCATTCCTGATAGAACATTTGAAGGAGATCACATTGAACATTCCGTAAGAAAAGTAACCTGGCTGTAATTTTGAGAGATTAAATTCTGTTTTTTTAAATTTTATTTTATAGGAATTGGATTTATATTTATTGGAACCTTTAGAATTTGTTTTATTCGGGAATAGTTAGCAGTTAGAAGGGGCATATTTGGGCTAATAGTTTAGCTAATTTGTTACTTGTTGATTGTAAAGTGAGTGCCAGGGACTTCTTTTATTTCACCATTTGAAGTTGCTGAGAAACAGCTTTTGTGCTCCTAAGATGCTGATTGGCCTGTTGTGTTCATCCAGCTTCACACTTTGTTATCTCGGGTTCTCCAGCATCTGCAGTTCCCATTATCTCAGTTACATCTCTTTTCCCACTCCTTTTTAACAGACTATAAGGGGAGGGAAAGTGCCCCTTTTTGGGTATTTTGGTTTTAGTTCTTGGTGGAGGGGGTCAACCTCTGCTTTATAACTTGGGAAAGGGTGAGAAGAGGTTAGAGTGAGATTGGGGGAGGGCAATAAGATAGTGAGGAGAGGCATTGGTTTGTCTGCCCAGTGCAGTCCCATTACCAATGCATTTTGCTGTTTTTATTTTATTGTTTCCACAGATTGTGAGCATCACTGGCTCGGCCAGCATTTATTACACGTCCCTAATTTCCAAGTGGGTAGCTATGAGTCACCCATCCTGCCATGGGTCTGAAATGTCACATGGACCAAGTAAGGATAGCTGATTTCTCTTTGATGTATTTGCTAGCTCCAGGCCACAAATGGAGATCGGGTGCTCACTCAAAGCTGATTGGCATACTTATAAACCCAATTAAGGTCTGTTTCACAGAGACTGCAGCATGTTGTAGAGCTTCTCAATGGAGTAATATGCAAACATCAAAGAGAATTTTAAAATGAATGTATTGTTTAACTGGGAGGAAACATGATTCATGAAGATCTTGTTCAGTTTATGATCAGATGAATAGCCGAGGGACAATGTTCATCAATCCAAACTTGTTCAAATTAAGCAGTCAGATTTGAAGGGCATTCACTCCTGCTCTGTTATTGTAAAGTAAATTAAGTAACACTCAGATGTTTCAGAAATACATTGACTGATGTTGTACTGGCTGTAGTGTTGTGCTCCCTCAATTGCCCTTCCCTCTGTAGTTTATCAAACTGAGGGGCTATCATAGTTACTATTATGGATCATTTATATAAATTGGATGGTTAGCTCAGTTGGCTGGATAGCTGTCTTGCCATGCAGCATAACAGCAACAAGTTGCCATAAAGGTTTCACCTTCTCAACTTCACCAGAGACACGTTGACCTGCAGAGCAAACTCCCCACCAGACATCTGTTTCGAATGAGAGATCATTCTCTGGGACTTTGGCTACTCTACCTTTTCGATAAAGGAAACAACTCCAAATTCCTGGTTAACAGCTAACGTCAAACTCCAAAGACGTGATGCTTTGGGCTCGACTCCAGCAGTATGCATATGAAATCTCAACTGGACTTCTAATCTGCTTGACAGCAAAAATTCCATGACATGCTTTGATGAAGCAAAAGTTCATTGTCCTGTGCAAAAATTGTCACTAAACTCGATTACCTGGTGATTAATCACATCAGTGTTTGCAGAAAATGCAACTTGGCTGACACATCTACTTTGGTTGTTGAGATGCTGGTGAAGCAGTAATGTCACTAGCTAATGATATAGAGTTCCAAGCCAATATTCTGGGGAGGTAGGTTTGAATCCCATTGCAAGTATTGAATTTTAAGCTTGTCTCAGTCATGGTGACTGTGACAATAATTGCAACAAAAGCATCTAGGTCACTAATGCCCTTTAGGGAAGGAAATCTATTGTCCTTACCTGGTCTGACTCAAAGCAAAATGATTAGTTGTTGTCTCTTAACTACTTCTGAAATGTAGGAACAATTGCTGCAGATGCTGGAATCTATATTGAAAACAACAGACACTGGAGATCACAACAGGTCAGACAGCATCCATGGAGAGAGAGAGCAAGCTGACATGTCAAGCCTAGATGACAACCCATTCAATTTTGGGCAATTACAGATACGCAACAAATGAATAAGGAACTGAAGACATGATCATAGCGACAACACTCTACTGGCTGAAAATTAGGGATCGCCTGGAGTTGAGAATAGTGTGACAGCAATGCAATTCTCTCTCTTGATCAATTAAAAATGTAGCTACTATATTGCAAGATGAAGAAAATGCATATCAGCATTTCAGTGCAATAGAAATTAAATCATTTCCATAGCAACAGATGAATGTGGTGTCAACTGTAATTAATTATGTAGCGTTCTGGCCGATGTTGTCCAATCCTGAGCCCCATAAACATAAGAAATATATATATATATATGCATGTACGTTATTTATGTCCATGGCGCAGATCTCGCTGACAAGGCCAAGCATTGTTGTTCATCTCTTACTGCCCTTGTGAAGATAATGGTGGGGAGTTGTCTTCTTGGTGGTGGCACGCCCATAAAGCTGTTAATCAGGGAGTTCCTGGATACTAACACAGTGGCTGTGAGGGATTAACAAGACATTACTAAATTGGAGTAGTATATAATTGGAGGGGGATTTCCTGCTGGTCTTGTTCTTCCAGGTAGTAGAGAAGATGGGGGTTGAAGAAACTTTAGCAAGTTGCAGCAGTATATTTTATCTGTGACAACACTGATGCAACTGTGTGTCATGGGTGGAGGGAGTGAGTGATAAAGATAATGGAATGCAATAGCAATCAAGAATGCTGCTTTTTCCTGGCTAGTATCAAACTGCTTGAGGGTATTATTATTTTTACATCATGAACAAAAAGCCCTCTATTTTGTTCGACTAATTTTCTAGAAGAGCAGTCATTGAATTGGAAGGAAAAAAAGACAGAGGTAAAAATTGAAAAGAAAACTAAATACCAGAAATGTATGGGCAGTACCTCTGCAGAAAAGAGCAAGATTAACATTTCAGTAAAATGACCTTCCATCAGAACTGTAAAGCAAAAATGTTACCAGTCTTCTAAACAAAACGTTTTGCTCTTTCAATGACACACTTACTGATACACTGCAGGATATGGTCGTGAGAATTCAGAGGAACGGTCACTGGACCCAAAACTTTAACTCTGATTTCACTCCACAGATGCTGCCAGACCTGCTGAGCTTTTCCAGCAATTTCAGTTTGTGTTTGTGTTAGTAAGAGTGATCGCCTATTGGTAGTCTATTGAGCCAGACACCCAGGATAATGTTCTGGGGACTTGAAATGCTGTTGCAGATTGTGGAATTCAAAATTAGTATTTATAAAAATGTTGGAATTAAGGGCATAGCCATGGAAAACAGAATCCCAAGTGTGTGGAAGAAGGTCATTCTGTCCATCAAGGTCACTTCTCCCCTCTGAAAGGCATCCTGTCCAGACTCAAATCAACCCTGTAACCCTGCATTTCCCATGGCTAATCCATCCAGTTTACACACCCCTGGCTAATCTACCTAACCTGCACATCTTTGGACTGTGGGAGGAAACTCATGCAGATACAGGGACAATATGAAATCTCCACAGAGATAGTTGTCTGAGGGTGTAATTGAGACCAGGACCCGGATAGTGTGAGACAACAGTGAGAACCAATGACCCACTGTATCGCTGATTGATAGGAAAAAAAACAACTGCTTCTTTAGTGATAATGGGAACTGCAGATGCTGGAGAATCCAAGATAACAAAGTGTGAAGCTGGATGAACACAGCAGGCCAAGTAGCATCTCAGGAGCACAAAAGCTGATGTTTCAGGCCTAGACCCTTCATCAGATCCTCTCTGATGAAGGGTCTGGGCCCAAAACGTCAGCTTTTGTGCTCCTGAGATGCTGCTTGGCCTGCTGTGTTCATCCAGCTTCACACTTTGTTAACTGCTTCATTAGTGTTAGCACAGTGTGGACTGGAGGAACACGGCAGGCCAGCCAGCATCAGAAGAGCAGGGAAGTTGACATTTTGGATTAGGACACTTCTTCAGAAATTGTCCCTTTGGGAAGGAAATCTGCCATCCTTACCTGCTCTGGATTACCTGCGGCTACCAGCCAATAAGAAATGTGATTGGTCTTAAATGCAAAAGTGGTGCATTTCAGTGGAAATTAGAAATCCAAAGGTAAAAGTGGAGGTGATAAGAAATTATGCTGGATAAAGACAAGGGATGAAAATTTTAGTGGTAACTGCATTCGATAAAAATCAAAAAAGGGCCACATTGCACTATGATTCTAAAAGAACAATAAATGTCAACACAATGCGCCTAAAGACTTTATGCCTCATTGCCAGGGGCATTGTAATAAAGTAGATATATTAACTGTGTAGACAGTTATGAATGGATATAATGTAATTGTAAATGATGGAGACCTGGCTGCAGGGTGAACAAACATGGGAACTCACTCAATGATAGTAAGAACTGCAGAAACTGGATTCAGGGATAACACAGTGTGGAGCTGGATGAACACAGCAGACCAAGCAGTATCAGAGGAGCAGGAAAGCTGACGTTTTGGGACAGGACCCTTTTCCGAAGAAGAATCTCGAACCAAAACATCATCTTTTCTGCACCTCTGATGCTGCCTGGCCTGCTGTGCTCATCCAGCTCCACATCGTGTTCTATCTAGGTACTCAATGTCCAGGTTATTCAATTTTAGGGACATAAGGGAAAGGGAAGTGACATAATGTTGCTGGAGGAGATTAAGCCAATAGTAAAGGAGGACAGGGGTCTGAAATGTCAGCTTTTGTGCTCCTGAGATGCTGCTTGGCCTGCTGTGTTCATCCAGCTTCACACTTGGTTATCTAGTAAAGGAGGACATTAGCGAGTTTTGAGAAGATTTGTATCTCAGGTTGAGGTTCTGGATGTGAGTTTGCTCGCTGAGCTGGAAGGTTAGTTTTCAGATGTTTCGTCACCATTCTAGGAGGACATTAGCCCGGACAATATGTAGTCTGAATGGGTGGAGGTGCAGAACATCAAAGGGAAAAAGACACAAGTGAGATCTCCAAACTGCAATTGTGAGGTTAGGGATTGTATCAAACAGGAAATTAGAGATGCATGCAGTAATGGTGCAGCAGGTATTATGGGTGACTTCATGTACAAATATTTTGAGGAACCAACTAGAAAGCAAGACATCCTAGACTGGGTATTGTGTAATGGGAGAGGATTAATTAGCAACATTGTGGTCTAGATCCTTCGGGGAAAAGTGACCATGATATGATTGAATTCCTCACCATAGATGACACAGTGGCTCAGTGGCTAGCATTGCTGCCTCACAGTGCCAGGACCCCGGTTCAATTCTCACCACCAGACAGTTGTCTATATGGAGTTTGCGTACTCTCCCTGTGTCTGTGTGGGTTTCCTCTGAGTTCTCCAGTTTACTCACACAGTCAAAAGACGTACAGGTTACACGGATTGGCTGTACCAAATTGCCCATAGTATCCAGGGAAGTTCAGGCTAGGTGGGTTAGCTGCTGGAAAATTAAGGGTTCCAGCGAAAAGTTAAGCAGTCTGAGATGCTCTTTGGACGGACAGCGTGGACTCAAGGGGCTGAACGGCCTGCTTCCACACTGGAAGTATTGTATTCTAAGATGATCCATTAAGATGGCAAGTGACTCAATTAAATCTGAAACTAAGGTCCTGAACTTAAAGAAAGCTAATTTTGATGGTATGAAGCTTGCACGACCAAGGATACTTAAGGAGTTGATGGTAGGTAGGCAATGGCAGATATTTAAAGAACGCAATTGTACATCCCTGTCTGGCATAAAAGTAAAACAGGGAAGGCGGCTAATCCATAGTTAGCAAAGGAAATCAGATAGTATTAAAGCCAAATAAGAAGCATATAAAGTGGCCAGAAAAAGCAGCAAACCCAAGGACTGGGAGAAATTTAAAATTCAGCAGAGGAGAACAAAGGGTTTAATTCTGAAGGGGAAAATATGATATGAAATATGATATGATAAGCTTGCAGAAAACGTCAAAACTGACTATGAAATCTTCTATAGACATGTGAAGAGAAAAAGACTGGTGAGGATAAATGTAGCTTTGTTGCGTTAGAATCAGTCGAATTCATTATGGACAACTAAAAAATGGCAGACCAGCAAAATGAATAGTTTTGACCTGCCTTCACTAAGGACGACACAAATAACCTTCAGGAAATGTCATGCACAGAGGGTCAAGCATAATGAACTGGACAGTAACTAATGTAACTCCACACTTTAAATAAGGAGGGAGACAGAAAATGGGGAGTTATGAGCCAGTTAGTCTGACGTCAGTGTTGGGGAAAATGCTGAAGTCAGTTAAGGATGTAATAGCTGAGCACTTGGAACGTGGTCTGAGTTAGCATGGATTCACCGAAGGGGAATCATGTTTGACAGATCTTCTGAGTTTCTTTGAGAACGTGACAAGTAGAGTGGACAAGGGTGAATCAGTAGAGGTTATGTATTTGGACTTTCAAAAGGGTTTTACC
Organism: Stegostoma tigrinum; assembly: GCF_030684315.1. Taxonomy (NCBI): domain Eukaryota; kingdom Metazoa; phylum Chordata; class Chondrichthyes; order Orectolobiformes; family Stegostomatidae; genus Stegostoma; species Stegostoma tigrinum. The sequence goes on along the minus strand of NC_081356.1, from coordinate 126,073,350 downwards.
AAAGTTCTACACAAGAGATTAGTAAGGAAAATTAAAGCTCATGGAATTGGAGGTAATGTATTGACATGGATAGAGAACTGGTGGGTAGACAGGAAACAGAGAGTTAGAATAAAGCCGCAGAGTTCAGTGCTCGGACCTCAGCTATTCACAATACACATTAACAATTTGGACAAAGGATTGAATGCAATATCTTCAAACTTTCAAATGACACTAAGCTGGATAGTAGTGTGAGCTGTGAGGAGGATACTAGGGGCTACAGCGTAACTTGGACAGACTTGGCTGAGTGGGCAAATATTTGGCAAATGCAATATAATGTGGATAAATATGAGGCTATCCACTTTGGTCACAAAAACAGCAGATAGTTTAGGAAAAGGTGAGGGGAAAAGAGACTTGGGTGTTACGGTGGGGCAGTCACTGAAGGTTGGCATGCAGGTGCAGTAGGCAGTGAGGAAAACTAATGGCATGCTCGCCTTCATAGCGAGAGGATTTGCGTATCCGAGTAAGGTTATCTTGTTGCTGTTATACAGGGCCTTGGTGAGGCCACACCTTGAGTATTGTGTGCAGGTTTGGTCTCCTAGTCTGAGAAAGGATATTGCCACTTTTGAGGGAGTCCAGCAAAGGTTTACCAGACTGATTCCTGGGATGGCAGGCCTGACATATGAAGAAAGAATAGATCATTTGGGCTTGAACTCACTGGAATTTAGAAAAATCAGGGGCGATCTCATAGAAACATATAAAACCCTGATGGGACAACACAGGTTAGATGGGGGAAGAATGTTCCTGATGTTGGGGAACTCCAGAACTAGGTGTTACAGTCTAAGAATAAGGGGTAAGCCATTCAGAGCTGAGAGGAGGATGAATTTCTTCACTCAGAGAGTTATGAATCTATGTCCTGAGATGCTGCTGGGCCTGCTGTGTTCATCCAGCCTCATATTTTATTATCTATGAATCTATGGAATTCTCTACCACAGAAAGCTGTTGGGGGCCAATTCATTAGATATATCCAAGAGGGAGTTGGACATGCACTCGTGGCTAACAGGATCAAGCGTATGGAGAAAAATGTGGGAATGGGATCCTGAGATTGCATTATGACCTACTCCTGCAACTATTTTCTATGTTTCTATGTAAGGTCGACAGAAGTTTTGGTATAAAAGAGTGCACTAAAAAAAATTATTGAAGTGTGCAACCAGCAAAATATTATTGCAAACTTTTTATTAACTGGCGCCTATGGGACCAGAGGTCATTAAATGTTCCAGTTGGTCAAGAGGTCCACATTATCAAGGTAAAAACGTACACCAAGTAACAGAAATGTAATGCAGGGTTATTCACATCACTGTTATACTTCATTTACAACATTAGTCACTTAAATAATAACGCAAATTTTCTATAAATAAAACTTACCGGCAGAGAACTTTCTTACTCACATCTTCAACTGACTACTCAGACGTTACAAACAACTTCCAGTGTTTCATGTATATACTTTTTGCTGGTTTATCAAGCGTGCCAGTTCGTAAGGTATTGATTTGGAACTCTGAGTTGTAGTTGAGAATTGAGTGTGGAACTTGGAACAGCAGCTTGGTATAAAAATGACTGACGCTTGCTGTTAGGCATTGGCCTGAAAAGATAATGTAGGTCAATTATTGCACCGAGAACACACTATGTGAACCAGCACCAACTTATTGTTAAGCTCAGGTTGATTGGATTTTGAATTAGTCATTCATAGAGGACTGGTGCTGGCCAGCCAACTGCAGAGAATGGTGTAAAAGAAAGAGAAACTAAAATCATGAACTGACATTCATTGCTTTTGTTCGGCAGAAAGCGTGGTGCTGTTTTGGAAGCCGTAGGTTGTGTTGTTTGATATTGCTCTCTCAATATTTGACTCGGTGACTGTCCTGAGAAAATAACTCAGACTGTAAGACATCAAGAAAAATCTGTGGAAGCTCTTTATTTTGCTTGGCTGCTTTAGAATTTATGTAGGATACAATCCAGCCTTCCTCTAATACAACCCATTGGATTTCTTTAAGATATAATTGAAATGGTTATTGTCCTGGTACTTTAAAATTCTTTTTGATTTTAATTTATCCCCTAGCTACATTGGCCTGTCTGTTGATATGTGAATGAGAGTGGGTTATCAAACAAAATTGTGCTTAAATCATAAATATTAAATAGATTACTTTGTAGTTCATCTCTGTTCTGCTAAAGTTACATGATTAATTAAAAAAATTGTTGACATTTTTGTTTAATTTATTAACTTGGTATTCAAGTTCTTGTTTGTAAAGTCTAGTTAGGAACAATGGACAATCTTGAGAGCAGTTGAATGTTTTAATTTCACTGTGTTTTGAATCCAGTGTTACCAAATCTAATTTGGTCTGGATTGCTGTATCTGTGTTGTAACAATAGTTTGGCTGATTTAGAGTCGACAAGAAAAGGTCAAGAGGTATTCAGTTTGCATTTTAGTTATTTGGCTGGCTTTCAGCTGAATTTAATGTTCTACATGTTTTCTGTTTAAAGGGACAAATTACTGAGTTCATTGTTTCCCTGGAGATGAATACTTTCTTCAAGCTTTTCAGGAGTTCATTGCCTTTGATGTGGTTTGCAAACTTGTGACTTTTATTCCAGTCAAGTTTAAATGCAGAACATACAGTGATTCAGACTGGAGTTAGCTTCTTGAACCAAGCTCAGGCGCTTATAGTTGGTGTTTTAAAAAATGCTTGTGTTTTAAACATTTAATTCATGTTCCAGCTGGCGGATTAAAAATTATTGTTTAGTGTAAAGCACATCTTTGTGTGACTTTGATGTCTGCCTTTCCAATGATGTGGTGGTGCTGGTGTTGGACCCTGGGGTGGACAAAGTTGGAAGTCACATGATACCAGGTTTTGGTCCAACAGGTTCATTTCAAACCACAAGTGCCTGATGAAGGAGCAACACTTTAAAAGCTTGTGATTTCAAATAAAACTGTTGGACTATATAACCTGCTTTCGTGTGATTTCTGACTTTGTCTTTCCAATCAAAGAAGCAAATTATATTGAAGAAATTAAAGGTATTCTGAAACAAACTAAATTAAGGTATTATCAGCAGAGAGAAAGTGCCAGAGAAGCACTAAGGCCTAAAATTCAACAAATTCCCAGGACTAGATTATGTGTAACCAGGGTCCTAGCAGAAATAGTGGACACATTTGCTGTGATTTTCCAAATAAAAAAATCCATTGATTCTGATATCTCCATACTGGATGAAAAGTTAGCAAAATAGCATTGCTTTCCATGAAAGTTGGGAAGAGAGAAACTGGGAATTTCAGGTAAGTTATGGGTAATGGGGGACATGTGGTTGAGACAATCTCCTGTACAAATGAAACAAAACTTCATTACTCCTGCACTCAAACCATCTTGTAATAAATAGACAATAGACAATAGGTGCAGGAGTAGGCCATTCAGACCTTTGAGCCAGCACTACCATTCATTATGATCATGGCTGATCATCCACAATCAGTATCCTGTTCCTGCCTTATCCCCATAACCCTTGATTCCACTATCTTTAAGAGCTCTATCTATCTCTTTCTTGAAAGTATCCAGAGAGTTGGCCTCCACAGCCTTCTGGGGCAGGGCATTCCATATATCCACCACTCTCTGGGTGAAGAAGGTTTTCCTCAACTCTGTCCTAAATGGCCTACTCTTTATTTTTAAACTGTGCCCTCTGGTTTTGGACTCACCCATCAGAGGAAACATGCTTCCTGCCTCCAGAGTGTCCGATCCCTTAATAATCTTATACACCTCAATCGGATCCCCTTCATCCTTCTAAACTCAAGTGTAACATGCCGTGCCACCTTTTATACTCAATGACTAAACCAAAAAAGACATGCATGCTGTACGTCCTCTTTATCACCTAATCCACTTGAGTCACTACTTTCAGGGAGCCATGGGCTTGCACCCTAAAATCTCTCTGTATATCAATGTTCCTAAAGATCTTGCCATTCGCTGTATACTTTTGTCCTTATTTGACTTCCATGAATGCACCACCTCACACTTGTCCAGATTAAACTCCATCTGCCATTTCTCCACCCAACTTTCTAACTGATCTATATCTTACAGTATTCGTTGATATCCTTCCTGGCTACCACAACTCCGCCAATTTTCATGTCATCTACTAACTTACTAATCAGAGCACTCGCATTTTCATCCAAATCATTTATATATTACAAGTAACAGTCACCCCAGTGCAGATTCCTGTGGAACACTATTGATCACAGACTTGCAGTGAGAAAAGCACTCTTCCATACTGATCTCTATCTTCTATGACCAATCCAAATTGGTATCCAGCTTACCAACTCACCATGGATCCCATATGTCTTCTGGACCAGCATACCATGAGAAAGCTTGTCAAATGCTTTAGTAAAATCCATGTAGACAATATCCAGAGATCTACCTTCATCAATCAACTTCACAATAGAACCTCTACAGTGTGGAAACAGGCCTTTTGGCCTAACAAGTCCACACTGACCCTTATAGCGTCCCACCTAGACCCATAACCCTGTAACCCACCTAATCTACACACCCCTGAACGCTGCGGGAAATTTAGCATGGACAATTTACCTAACCTGCACATCTTTGGACTGTGGGAGGAAACTCACTCAGATATGGGAAGAATGTAGTAGATTCGCCAACTTTAGGTACATTTAAGTCTTTGTTGGATAAGCATATGGACGTACATGGAATAGTGTAGGTTAGACGGGCTTCAGATCGGTATGACAGGTCGGCACAACTTCGAGGGCCGAAGGGCCTGTATTGTGCTGTAATGTTCTATGTTCTAATGTGCTAACTCCACACAGACAGTTGCCCGAGGTTGGGATTGAACCTTGGCCCCTGGCGCTGTGAGGCAACAGTGTTAACCACTGAGCCACTGTGCTGCACCTTTGTTAAGTTCAGAATTGATATATATTGTGAACATCTGGAGCTCAAGTGCTAATCTTGAAGTATGACATTTGTCACAGTCTATCTACATGAGAATGATCCTTTTTATGTCGATTCTCTGTTTCCTGCCTGTTGACCAATCCTGAGTGCATGCCATTACATCAAATTTTCTTGCAATTTCCCACTGAGGAGCTTGTTAAATTAATCACTTATGGGATGTAGGCATCATTGGCTGGGCCAGAATTTATTGCCTATACTTATTTACCCTTGGGAAGGTGGTGATGAGCTGCATTATTGAACTGCTGAAGCCCATGTGCTATAGATGGATCCACAATTGCGTTAGAAAGGGAGTTCTGAAATTTTGACCCAATGATACTAAGGGTCTGCTGATACATTTCCAAATCAGAATGGTGGGAGTAATTTTTCAAGACTTTTCAGGAAGCCTGAGTTTACTACGTGCTTTGACTACCCTTTATATATTTTGTTGCATTGTTCTCAAAAAGGGCCAATTAAATTAATCAGACATGTTTGTCCATTCACAAATCCGAGCTGGCTATACACAATCAGATTGTTATCACATCCTTTATAATAGTTTCTCAAATTTTCTCTATTGCTGATGTTAGACCAATAGGTTTGATGCTCCTTGTTCTCTCTTTCACTTCCTTTTCAAATAGTGGAGTGAAATTTGCCACCATACAATCCGCAGGGATCATTCAAGGATCTGTTGAATTTTGAAAGATGCTCTCCAATGAAAGATGCTGACCAAACAGGTAGATGAGAGTAAACCGGTTGATGTGGTGTATATGGATTTCAGCAAGGCGTTCGATAAGGTTCCCCACAGTAGGCTATTGTACAAAATACAGAGGAATGGGATTGTGGGAGATATAGCAGTTTGGATCGGAAATTGACTTGCTGAAAGAAGACAGAGGGTGGTAGTTGATGGGAAATGTTCATCCTGGAGAGCAGTTACTAGTGGTGTACCGCAAGGGTCGGTGTTGGGTCCACTGCTGTTTGTCATTTTCATAAATGACCTGGATGAGGGCATAGAACGATGGGTTAGTAAATTTGCAGACGACACTAAGGTTGGTGGAGTTGTGGATAGTGACGAAGGATGCTGTAGGTTGCAGAGAGACATAGATAAGCTGCAGAGCTGGGCTGAGAGGTGGCAAATGGAGTTTAATGCAGACAAGTGTGAGGTGATGCACTTTGGCAGGAGTAACCAGAAGGCAAAGTACAGGGCTAATGGTAAGATTCTTGGTAGTGTAGATGAGCAGAGATATCTCGGTGTCCATGTACACAGATCTTTGAATGTTGCCACCCAGGTTGACAGGGCTGTTAAGAAGGCGTACAGTGTTTTAGCTTTTATTAATAGAGGGATCGAGTTCCGGAACCAAGAGGTTACGCTGCAACTGTACAAAACTCTGGTGCGGCCGCACTTGAAGTATTGTGTACAGTTCTGGTCACCACATGATAAGAAGGATGTGGAAGCTTTGGAAAGGGTGCAGAAGAGATTTACTAGGATGTTGCCTGGTATGGAGGGAAGGTCTTACGAGGAAAGGCTGAGGGACTTGAGGCTGTTTTCATTAGAGAGAAGAAGGTTGAGAGGTAACTTAGTTGAGACGTATGAAATAATCAGAGGGTTAGATAGGGTAGATAGGGAGAGCCTTTTTCCTAGGATGGTGACGGCGAGCATGAGGGGCCATAGCTTTAAATTGAGGGGTGAAGGATATAGGACAGATGTCAGAGGTAGTTTCTTTACTCAGAGAGTAGTAAGGGAATGGAACGCTCTGCCTGCAACGGTAGTAGATTCGTCAACTTTAAGCACATTTAAGTCATCATTGGACAAGCATATGGACATACATGGAATAGTGGAAGTTAGATGGGCTTGAGATCGGTATGATAGGTCGGCACAACATCGAGGGCCGAAGGGCCTGTACTGTGCTGTAATGCTCTATGTTCTATGTACTATCGCTGTAGCTGAATTCTTCACCACAAAACTGAAATTGCTGGAGAAACTCTTCTAGTTTGGTTATATCTGTGGAGAGAGAAAAACAAAGTTAATGTTTCAAGAACCTTCATCAGAACTGATTGCATTTAGGAAAAGAATGGGATTTTACTTGATGACAGAGGGTGATGGAAGGAAGTGGGAGGAATAGAAGGAATGAGGAGATAGTGACAGACATGGAGCCCAGATATAAGAGAGACAGAGAGGAAAGAAGTTGGCTAGACAAAGGGATTGTTGTCAGTAACCCTTCAACACTCTGGGATGTAGACTACCAGGTCACAGAGATTTGCCAACTTTGAGCCCTATTGATGTTTCCACTCGAACCTTCCTATCCACACTGCTTTCTTCCAACTCCTCATTTTTCCTGGTCACTTAGACCCCTAGTTCTGTGAGATATCTTGTATTTTCTTCAGGGTCAAAGTCTCCTGATTCTGTCTGTTGTAGATCTACATTGGTTGTAGTTCCCTCCACCATAAAGGCAGAAATGGGAAATGTTTCCTGATGACTAGAAAATGTATGGGACCATTTGTGACTCTTCAGATGTTTAATATACAATAAGATTAGGACAACATTTAAGCTTGGTGCCAAATTATTTTCTTGCCATTCCAATGTTAGGCAGTGTCCATTGGATTCATAGAGTTGTACAGCATGGATACAGACCCTTTGGTCCAACCTGTCCACACCGACCAGATATCCCAAAAGAAGCTAGTCCCATTTGCCGCTATTTGGCCTGTATTCCCCTCAGCCCTTCCTATTCATACACCCATCCAGATGCCTTTTAATTGTTGCAAATGTACCAGCCTCCATCAATTTCTCTGGCAGCTCATTCCATATGCACATCACCCTCTGATTGAAAAAATTGCCTGTATTGTCCCTTTTGTGCCCTCTCGTTTTTGGCTCCACTAAGCTGGGAAAAATACTTTGTCTATTCACCCCAATCATGTCCCTCATGAGTTTCCTTCAGCAACCTTCTTTTGCAAGAATGCTGTCAGCGTCCAATATCTTCGCAGTATCCAGTGCCAACAACATCATGCGGAGTGAAGTGAACTGATTGAAGACTGGTATCTGGAATTTTGAGAATCTTCAGGAAAAGATTAATGCCCCGCCTCAGGATCTCTGGTGAAGCCATTGTAAATGCTTCAGCCTTGTCTTTGCTCTGATGTGCTGGCCACACCGATCGGTGAGGCATATTAGTGAAGCCTCCACCCCCAATGTTTGAGATAATTCACTTGTTTAATCTAAGAGAAAAGGGGCTTTTCCTCTTCCTGCTGTGCACTTTTATGCCAGATACAAGCCTCCAGTTTTCACTGCCAACTTTTAACCTAACTTCTTCAAAGAATAGTTTTGACTAGCGCAATTGCTTCATATCCTTGAGTCAGCAACTGGAAAAAAAATTATAGAAACAGGTTATGGCGCATGCACTCATGGGGAATTGTTCCATTTTGCGTTGGTGTTTGCAGCCAAAAGAATATTATTCTGCTGCTTCATTTTTTAAAAATTAAATGCCATGTTTGATATTTCACAGGTTGAGCTCAAAGACTTGTTGAAAATTTAGAAGCTGAATTTAAATGAGTGGCAGACATGAGTAATGGCAAATGGAATTTAATCCTAATAAGTGCTAAGTGATGTGAGGGGGTCTGGTAAGGGAAGGATTTACACCAGGAATGGTCGACCCCCAGTGGGTATGCATAAAAAAAAAGAGACTGTGATGTACAAGTTTTTAGATCCATAAGCCCAAGTGTTTAAAGTGTTAGCACAGGTAGAAAGGGTGGTGAAGAATGTGTGCAAGATTTCTGCCTTCATTAGCTTGGACTTAGAAGGTAGGAGCAAAGAAGTCTTGTTACAATTTTAGAATAGAATACCTTCACTGTGCAAACAGGCCCTTTGGCCCAACAAGTCCACACTGACCTTTGGAGCACCCCACCCAGACCCATCCTCCTATCACCCACACATGCCTGAACACAATGGGAAATTTAGCCTGGCCAATCCCCCTAGCCTACACATCTTTGGACTGTGAGAGGAAACCAGAGTACCAAGAAAACCCATGCAGACACAGGGAGAACATGCAAACTCCATATAGGCAGTTGCCTAAGGTATTTAAGTGAGCCTGGGTCCTTGGTGCTGAGAGACTACAGTGTGAGCCACTGAGCCACTGTGTTGCCCCAATTATTGGGCATTGATTAGGCCACAGATGGAAAACTGTGTGCAGTTCTGGTTGCCACTTTATCAGTAGGATGTGGTTGCACAGGGCAAGGTGCAAAAGGAGATTCACAGAGTCCAACTGCCGAGAGACAGGACCTTAGGCCAAAATTGGTTCATGCTGGCCAAAATATCCATTCACGCTCAACCCATTTCCCTGCACTTGACCCCGATCCTTCTAAATTTTTCCTAACTACGCATTCATCTAAATGGCTTTTAAATGTTGGTAATGTACCTGCCTCAACCCTTTCCTCTGGCATTTCATTCCACATGTGTACCACCCTCAGCGTGAAAAAGTCACCCCTCAGGTTCCCATGTACTCTTCCCCGTCTTGCCTTAAACTGATGCCCTCTCGTTCTCGATTTCCTACACTGGGAAAAAGTCTGAGTGCATTCACCCTATCCATGCCTGTCGTGATATTATACACTTCTATAAGATTCCCGTCAGTCTCCTATGCTGGAAAAAAAACAGTTTTAGCTCGTCCAACCTCTCCCTATAACTCAGTCCCTTGAGTCCTGGTAACACCCTTGCAAATTTCTACTGCGGTCTTTCCAGTTTAGTAATATCCTTCCTATGGCATGGTGACCAAAACTGAACACAATTCTCCAAGAGCAGCCTCGCCAACTTTCTGTACAGCTGCATCATAACTTCCCAACTTCTATACTCAATACCCTGACTAATGCCGGCCAGTGTGCCAAAAGCCTTCTTCACTGCCCTGTCTACCTGTGACTCCACCTTCAGAGAACCGTGCACCTGAACTCTAAAGTCCCTCTGTTCCACCACACTCCTTAAAGCCCTACCATTTACCATGAAACTTCTACCTTGCATTGACTTTCCAAAATGCAACGCCTCACACTTATTTGTATTAGACTCTATGTGCTATTTCATGGTCCACTTCCCCAGCTGATCAAGATCATGCTGCATTTTCTGATAACCTTCCTCACTGTCTGTGATATCACCTATTATCGTATCATCTGAAAACTTCCTAATCATGCCTTGTACATTCTCATCCAAATCATTGACACAGATAACAAACAGCAATGGGCCCAGCACTGGCCCGTGAGGCACACCACTAGTCACAGGCTCCCAGCCTGACAAGAAACCTTCCAATACTACTCCCTGCTTCCGACCATCAAGCCAATGATTGAATCCAATATTCACCAAGAGATTATCTGAGGTGGAAAGTTCCCTAAACCTAGGCAAACATTCCCAAACTGAACTAACTTCTAGCGGAATGCAAATAGAATAAAAACAAGTCCCATTTATATAAGATAATAAAGTGTGAAGCTGGATGAACACAGCAGGCCAAGCAGCATCTCAGGAGCACAAAAGCTGATGTTTCGAGCCTAGACCCTTCATCAGAGAGCTCCCTGATAAAGGGACTAGGCCCGAAATGTCACCTTTTGTGGTCCTGAGATGCTGCTTGGCCTGCTGTGTTCATCCAGCTTCACACTTTATTATCTTGGATCCTCCAGCATCTGCAGTTCCCACTATCACTGATCCCATTTATATAAGCTCATTTAACAAGAAAACAATAAATTAAAACTTAATTGCTCCAAGCTCACACAGAATGTGTGTCTCTGCTACAAATGCCTTTCTTCTGCCAAGTCTGCTGTTAGAAGGGTTTTTCTGTAATTTCAGTTATGAGGAGAAACCAGATCGACTGGGTTTGTTTTACTTAGCAGAGGACACTGAGGGGGTTCTGACTGAGGTGCACAAAATTCTAAATAACTACCTCTGGACAGTCTGTACTTCTCAAATTGAACCCTTTCCTGTAAGTATTTTTTTCTCCTGTTCATCCACCATAGATGGCAGTGACTTCATCTAACTGTGCTTTAAATCCTGTAATTTCCTCCCAGTCATAGCATTACTGAGGGGTAATAGACGAACCCCTCTGATAATTAAACTAAAACGCAAACCCCAATCTGTTATACAGGAGCAGCGAACCCCCTCTAATTATTACCTGTCCGCCCCCACACCCACACCTGCTCCAGAACACCTTTCCCCTTGTAATCTGTTAAAAGTTGCGAAAAGAAAGGCAATCCTTGATCTCCACTTTACAAATAACAAGAAACAATTAATTTATTTAACCATAACGTTGAACAAATTAACAGGATTACTAACGAACCAAGCAATTACTCCTAAGTACCAACCATTCCCTAACTGAACTAAATTCCAGTGGAATGCAATTTGAATGAACACAAGTCCCATTTATATAAGGTCATTTAACAAGAAAACAATGAATTAAAACTTAATCGCCCCAAACTCGCACAGACTGTGTGTCTCTGCTACAAATGCCTTTCTTCTACCAAGTCTGCTGTTAGAAGGGTTTTTCTGTTATTTTGTCAGTGTGGCCTTTAATGTAAACTTCCAAGGTACTTTTGATGGGTTTTTCAGAGAATTTTCAGACTTTGTGATCACCAGGCTTAAACTTCCTTTTCACTGAAGCTGAATGTTGGCTCACTCTTTTGGATGGCATTTGGCTGCTCCCTAATTTTCAAAATTGCCCTCATCTTGATACCAGTAATGACATAACAGCATGTCTTATGTGGGATAACAAAGTGTGGAGCTGGATGAACACAGCAGGCCAAGCAGCATCTCAGGAGCACAAAAGCTGACGTTTCGGGCCTAGACCCTTCATCAGAGAGGCTGATGAAGATCTCTGATGAACGGTCTGGGCCGGAACCGTCAGCTTTTGTACTCCTGAGATGCTGCTTGGCCTGCTGTGTTCATCCAGCTCCACACTTTGTTATCTTGGATTCTCCAGCATCTGCAGTTCCCATTATCACCTGTCTTATGTGGGATTGGTTCGATGTTGTCAACACTATCAGATTTAAATTCAGTTGGCTTTCTGTATCTACAGGCACTTGTTTTAAACTAATTGGCCAAATTCAAACTCATTGTGAAACATCAAAACAAGACTGCGGTTTTCCCTGCTCTCTGTAAGGTTTTTCTTTGAAAAAAGTGAAACAAATATTTCAGACTCTCTGTACTGGCAACCTCCAGATGCTGCTCACAGACATAAATGTTTTAAAAATCTCTAAGCATGAGAAAAACCCCACCCTTTAAGGGATTACGGACTCTTCACCAATATGATTTTTACCAACAAATTCTTGGTTCCTGCCTTCTAATTCACAAATTATTTGCAGCTTTGCAACAATAGAATAAAAGAATCACAGAATTTTACACTACAAAAGGTGGCCATTTGGCCTGTTGTGTCTGTACCAATTCCAGAAAGAGTGACCAAGTTGAACTATTCTTCAGCCCTATCTCCGTGGCCCTCTAAATTTGTCACTTCCATACATATCCAGCTTTTTTTTTGACACCTCCTATGGAATCCACCAGTGTCCCAGGCAGTCCATTCCAAATCCCAACAACTTTCTGAGAAAAGAAGCTTCTCCTCATCTCACTGCTAGCTTTTTTTGCTGACAGTCTTGAAATTGTGACCCTAGGTACTGTCATACCAACTAAAATCAAAGCATCCTCCATTACCCTGTCAACATTATTCATAATTTCGCACATCTCAATCAGGTCACCTCTTAATCTTCTTAATAAGTTCAATTTCTCTGATTTTTCCTTGCATCTAAAATCCATTGCTTCTGGTATGATTCTAGTAAATCTTGTTTGCGCTCTCTCTAGGACTTTAAAATCCTTACTTATATAAAGTGCCCAGAACTAAATGCTTGGAAATGTATTACCGTTCCTTTTCAGTCGCTGGATCCAACTGCTGGAATTTTCTCCCTAACGGCATTGTGAGTCAATCCAATTCAAGAAGGCAGATCACCACCACCTTCTCAAGGGCAACTAGGGACAGGCAAAAAATACTGGTCAGCCAGAGAAGCCCACATCCCACAAATAAATATATATTTTTGTTTAAAATTGTGGTCTGATCAAGAATTTGTCAAGGTGTAGCACCACTCCCTTGCTTTTATACTCCATGCCCCTGTTGGGGAACCCAAGGATCCTGTATGCCTTTTTAAAAATTGTTTCAACTTTCCTGGCCAGCTTCAGAGAGACGTGCAGCCCCATTTGCATTTCTACCTGTCCTCATTTAAGATTGTCCATAAAACTTATTACTTTGACCAAACATATTGGTCACCCATCTTAATATTGCCTTATGTGGCTCAGTGACAAAACTGGTCTTCTAACATTCCGGTGATAGGGATATCATCTTCGTAAAGGATGCTACAAAAATTTTGTTGCTGTTTGGTGGCTAAGGCTGATGACCTTTCACTGGGGCTGGAAGTTTTTGCAGAGGAATTGCTTCCAACAAGTCAAAGAGCAAGGGGGAAAAAAAGGGGGGAGTTTGTGAAAGATTAAATGACAAAGGAGATAATTGAGGAAGACTAAAATGGGTAATAAGAAGCCTGGTATTGAAAGATGGGTTCAGAGGAAATGTAAGTAGTTGGTGCAGCACAGCTTGGTGGGGCGGGGGGGGGGTTCGGGGAGAGAGAGATAGAGCATTGAGAATCCAACAAAGTGGAGAACTTTGTGGGAATGTGGAACAAGCCATGTAGATGGGATCATCTCATTTCCAATCTTCATCTTATCTCTCAATGATTGCAATTACAAAAGACCTTCAAGAATTTTGGCATGGTGACACAGCGATTAGCACCACTGCCTTGCAGTGCTAGGGACCCGGGTTCAATTCCATCCTCAGGTGACCGTGTGGAGTTTGCATTTTCACTCGTGTCTGCAAGAGTTGTGACGTCACATCCGCCTCCGCCTGGCACACCACTTCCAGGACCGCTGCTGAAGTCACCGCCTCCACTTCCAGTTACAACGCCACATGCACCACCCTCACTGCAGCTGCTGCCTCCCACCCCGCTCCTCCCACCGCCGACGGAACCCCACCCACGGCCGACGCCGACGGAACCCCGCCCGCGGCCGACCACCTCATCGCTCCGCCCACAACCTCCACAGCCAGCAACCCCAGTGAAGACAGCCACACTGAACCCTGCCGCATCTTCACCATCCCCCCAGACCTCCCACTGACTGAGGACGAACGGTCAGTCCTAAGCAAGGGGCTCACCTTTGTCCCTCTCCACCCAAACAGCAACGAATACCAGTCACGGTTGGACATAGAGCAGTTTTTCTGCCGCCTTTGCCTCCACGCTTACTTCTTCAACCGGGAACCTAACCCTCCCTCCACTGACGCCTTCGCCCGCTTCCAACACAAGTCCTCCTCCTGGACACCACCCCCAGGCCTCCTACCCTCCTTCAACCTCTTCATCTCCAACTGCCATCGAAACATTAACCGCCTCAACCTCTCCATCCCTCTCACCCGCTCCAACCTCTCCCCCGCAGAACGGGCAGCCCTCCGCTCCAACCCCAACCTCACCATCAAACCCGCAGACAAGGGTGGCGCAGTGGTACTATGGTGCACTGACCTCTACATCGCCAAGGCCAAACGCCAACTCCCTGACACCTCCTCCTACCGCCCCCTCGATCATGACGCTACCCCCGAGCATCAAACCATCATCTCCAACACCATTCATGACCTCATCACCTCAGGGGACCTCCCAACCACAGCCTCCAACCTCATTGTTCCCCAACCCCGCACGGCCCATTTCTATCTCCTTCCCAAAATCCACAAACCTGCCTGCCCTGGTCGATCCATTGTCTCAGCCTGTTCCTGCCCCACCGAACTCATCTCGACCTATCTGGACTCCATTTTCTCCCCTGTGGTCCAGGAACTCCCTACCTACATCTGTGACACCAACCACGCCCTCCACCTCCTCCAGAACTTCCAATTCCCTGGCCCCCAACACCTCATATTCACCATGGACGTCCAAGCCCTATACACCTGTATTCCGCACGCAGATGGCCTGGAGGCCCTCCCCTTCCTCCTGTCCCGCAGGCCTGACCAGTCCCCCTCCACCGACACCCTCATCCGCCTAGCCAAACTCGTCCTCACCCTCAACAACTTATCTTTCAATTCCTACCACTTCCTACAGACAAAGGGGGTGGCCATGGGCACCTGCATGGGCCCAGCTATGCCTGCCTCTTTGTAGGTTATGTGGAACAGTCCCTCTTCCGCACCTACACAGGGCCCAAACCCCACCTCTTTCTCCGTTACATTGATGACTGTATCAGCGCCGCCTCTTGCTCCCCAGAGGAGCTCAAGCAGTTCATCCACTTCACCAACACCTGCCACCCCAACCTTCAGTTCACCGAGGCCATCTCCAGCACATCCCTCTCCTTCCTGGACCTCTCAGTCTCCATCTCAGGCATCCAGCTTGTAACTGATGTCCATTTCAAACCCACCGACTCCCACAGCTACCTAGAATACACCTCCTCCCACCCACCCTCCTGCAAAAATTCCATCCCCTATTTCCAATTCCTCTGCCTCCGCCGCATCTGCTCCCATGATGAGGCATTCCACTCCCGCACATCCCAGATGTCCAAGTTCTTCAAGGACCGCAACTTTCCCCCCACAGTGGTCGAGAACGCCCTTGACTGCGTCTCCCACATTTCCCGCAACACATCCCTCACACCCCGCCCCCGCCACAACTGCCCAAAGAGGATCCCCTTCATTCTTACACACCACCCCACCAACTTCCGGGTACAACGCATCATCCTCCGACACTTCCGCCATCTACAATCCAACCCCACCACCAAAGACATTTTTCCATCCCCACCCTTGTATGCTTTCCGGAGAGACCACTCTCTCCGTGACTCCCTTGTTCGCTCCACACTGCCCTCCAACTCCATCACACCCGGCACCTTCTCCTGCAACCGCAGGAAGTGCTACACTTGCCCCCACACCTCCTCCCTCACCCTCTCCCAGGCCCCAAGATGACTTTCCATATTAAGCAGAGGTTCACCCGCACATCTGTCAATGTGGTATACTGTATCCATTGTACCCGGTGTGGCTCCCTCCACATTGGGGAAACCAAGCGGATGCTTGGGGACCGCTTTGCAGAACACCTCCACTCGGTTCGCGATAAACAACTGCACCTCCCAGTTGCGAACCATTTCAACTTCCCCTCCCATTCTTTAGATGACATGTCCATCATGGGCCTCCTGCAGTGCCACAATGATGCCACCCGAAGGTTGCAGGAACAGCAACTCATATTCCGCTTGGGAACCCTGCAACCCAATGGTATCAATGTGGACTTCACCAGCTTCAAAATCTCCCCTTCCCCCACTGCATCCCAAAACCAGCCCAGTTTGTCCCCTCCCCACAATGCACCACACAACCAGCCCATCTCTCCCCTCCACCCACTGCATCCCAAAACCAGTCCAACCTGTCTCTGCCTCCCTAACCTATTCTTCCTCCCACCCCAAACTGCACCTCCATCTCCTACCTACTAACCTCATCCCACCTCCTTGACCTGTCCGTCTTCCCTGGACTGACCTATCCCCTCCCTACCTCCCCACCTATACTCTCTTCTCCACCTATCTTCTTTTCTCTCCATCTTTGCTCCGCCTCCCCCTCTCTCCCTATTTATTCCAGAACCCTCACCCCATCCCCCTTTCTGATGAAGGGTCTAGGCCCGAAACGTCAGCTTTTGTGCTCCTGAGATGCTGCTGGGCCTGCTGTGTTCATCCATCCTCACATTTTATTACCTTGGATTCTCCAGCATCTGCAGTTCCCATTATCACTTTCCTCCAAGTGCCCTGGTTTCCTCACACAGTCCAAAGATGTGCAGGCTAGGTGGATTGGCCGTGTTAAATTGCCCATAGTGCCCAGGGATGTTTGTCATAGGTGGGTTAGACATGGGAAATACAGGGATAGGGGAATGGCTCTGGGTGGGATACTCTTTAGAAGGGTGGCGTGGGCTTGTTGGGCCAAATGGCCTGTTTCCACACTGTGGGGATTTGAAGAATTTAACTTTTCAGAAATCTAGGTTACCATCTGCACGTGAAAAATTTCCTTCTAAAACAGACTCCAGAACTCAAACCTGAATTCCCTGGTTTACACTGATTGTAGTAAAGTGTCTCTTTCAGCTCCAGTACATTTGGCAGCACGCCATCATTTGCTTTGAAACAACAGTAGGTTCAATACCAGGATGATTCTTCAGCAAACAGCATCGTATTGCTCCTGCGCATGCAGAGATGAGACAGAATTTAGAATTAGAATTAGGTTTACTGTCATTTGTACTCCAGTTACCAAAGAACAGGAGTACAGTGAGAAGTGTGCAATGTTGCCAACATAAAGTGTGGAGCTGGATGAACACAGCAGGCCAAGCAGCATCTTAGGAGCACATGCTGCTTGACCTGCTGTGTTCATCCAGCTCCACACTTTGTTATCTCGGATTCTCCAGCATCTGCAGTTCCCATTATCTCTGATCACAATGTTGCCAACACATGGCACATCTTAGGTACAAGGGAACTCAGTACAAAAATCTTCTATTCTAAAAAATAGAGAAAGAAAGAAAGTTACATTACATTATGGATATACATAGTATATGTGTAACTTAAGAAAATCAGAAATACAGTAAAAGTATACACATCATCCATAAGGCTTTCCAGGCGATCCAACTGAGCCCACTGAGTCCCAACCAATTGCCATCTTTGTTCCAGACCCACTGGCCCCCATCTCCGCTCCCCCCCAGGCCCACTGGCCCCCATCCCCGCTCCACTCCAGGCCCACTGGCCCCCATCTCCGCTCCCCGCCAGGTCCACTGGCCGCCATCCCCACTCCGCTCCAGGCCCGATGGCCCACGTTCCCACTCCGCTCCAGGCCCACTGGTCCCTGTCTCCACTCCGCTCCAGGCCCACAGGCCCATATCCCCACTCCGCTCCAGGCCCGCGGGTCCCCGTCCCCACTCCGCTCCAGGCCCGCGGGTCCCCGTCCCCACTGCGCTCCAGGCCCGCAGGTCCCCGTCCCCACTGCGCTCCAGGCCCGCGGATCCCCGTCCCCACTGCGCTCCAGGCCCGCGGGTCCCCGTCCCCACTCCGCTCCAGGCCCGCGGGTCCCCGTCCCCACTTCGCTCCGGCCTTGTGACCATTGTAGATAGAATGTTAGCCATATGTTTCACTTTAGCTATCAAAGTTAGTCATGCTGAATTCTCTTGAAGTCAACAGCTATTGGAAGTACAAGCCTGAAGTAAACTGTCTCTCTAGCTTAGCGAAATCTTGTGTCTGGCATTGGCATTCCTGATGTCATGTCACCCTTCCTGCCTAGAACCAGAGAGATTACATTTAACCTGGTGTGGAATCTTCTCGCCATGAACCACACAGCTGAAGCTATCCCCGTTGTATGATGGGTGGTCCTCTAATCAAAGAGGACCCAGGACAGTGTGGTATCTGGTGATGCTCTGGGCTGTGTCTTTAAGTGTGCCTTCAAAGTGTGGGCTGCTCTTTCTGCAAGACCACTGGATAGTGGATGGTATGGAGCTTTCCTTATATATCAAATTCCATTGGACTTCAGGAAATACTCAAATTCCCTGCTGGTGAATGATGGCCTGTTATCTGTGACCAACACTTCCAGGAGTCGGTGTTTAACAAAAGATGCACTCAGTTCATCTGTCATTGTCCCAGTGTTTGACAAGTGAACTATATGCATGAACAGCTACTTTGAATGGACATCCACAACGACTAGGAACATTAAGCCCAAGAAAGGTCTGGCATGTGATAGGTAACTGTGTTACCTGACCATTCCCACAAATGTGGGGAAGCTGCTGGCTTCTGTGATGACTCTCTGGGCACTGCCATACCAATGTGGCCACGTTGGCATCCAATCCTGGCCACCAGACATAACTTCTTACCAACATCTTCATTTTGGAAACTCTTGGATAACTTTGGAGATTAGTCAGTATCTGGCTAATTTTTGCTCGGCACAATCCCTCCCGTCCACCTACCCCCCCAGCCCACACGCCCCCAACCCCAACCCCCCCCCCCCCCCCCCCAAATAGTATGCTGTCCTCTATTGTGATCTAGCTTCTCTGGGTCCAAAAAGCTTTCAAATCTGGTTGTGATGGCCTTTTGGTTTCCTACCAGCTGTTTCAGTTTTGCCAGGGCCAGGTCTTTTTGTGTCCAAAGTCTGATATTGTCAGCTGTGACTGGAAGTGTGTCCAGAAAATTTAAAACCATTATGGACCCTTCCAGTGGTAGTACCATGGGTCATGTATCTGCCAGCTGGAGGTGGGTCAATGTGTCTGTATTTGCAACTTGGGCTCCTAGACAGAGTCCAACGTACAACTATACACTTAATATTAGAGACCGTGACTGGATTCAGCCTGAAGTTATGGGCGGCACTGTCCAGCCCTCTTTTAGGGGACAAGCAGGGGTTTGCGGTCTGTTATTATTACAAATTTATATCTATAGAGGCTTTGGTGGAAATTCCTGACTCCAAATATGACCAACCAAACCATTCTTCCCTATCTGGGTGTATTTATGTTCTGCAGTAGCCAAAGTCCTGGATGCATGTGCTTGTGGGTGTTTCTCTCTGTTGGGCCACCAATGAGCAAATACTACCCCAATGCCACACAGGGAGGCACCACATGTCAATACCAGATCTCGCTTGGGACCATAGTATGCCAACACCTTCGAGGATTTCTTCACTTCCCTGAAAGTTATGGCTAGGCTAAGTGACCATTTCCAAGGATGGCCTTTTTTAAAAGAGTTAATGCCAAGAGTTAATTTTAAAGAGTTGGCCTGCTGTGTTCATCCAGCTCTACACCTTGTCATCTCGGATTCTCCAGCATCTGCAGCTCCTATTGTCTCGAATAATCAAACCAGTCCAGTCTGCTGGAATGGGCAGCACCAGTCGTGCCGAATGTGAATCCCAATGGGATTCCCGTTTTGGGTACTTTAAACTAACAGTAAACAATTTATCACAGCTGGATAAATACCCAATCCCTTACATAGAGAACAGCCATCAGGGGGTCACTGTTCTTCATGAAGCTTGACATGAACCATGTGTACTTGCAATTGCGGTTAGATGATGATTCCTAGATGTATGCTACAATTAATATCTGTAAGGGTTCGTACCATCATTTGAGACTGCCATTTGGAGTAACATCAGCCTGTAATACTTTTTCAGCAGACGGTGGGGAACATTTTGCAAGGTCTACCCAGGTCACCATTTATCTGAATGACATGCCAATAAGAGGGAAGACCAGTAAGAAACACTTTGAGGACTATGTCTCAAGTTCTCTGATGTTCCTCCCAGGCAGGTGTACACCTTAGCAGGGGAAAATGTGTATTCCACACACCACAGATAACCCACTTGATGTACAGAGTCGACAAAAGCGGGTTACGCTCATCAGAAGTTAAAGTGAGGGTGATCAAAGGTTCCCTAGCTCCCATGTCAGTACCAGAGCTTAGGTTTTTCCTTGGGTTGGTGAATTATTGTGGAAAGTTCATAAGTAACCTGGTCTTCACCCTGAAGAGACCAGAGCCTTAATCTGTGAAGCTTCCTTGGTAAAGGTTCTTAGTTGAGATTTTGCGCAAATTTAAGAGTTGAAGCCCAGAGAAAATTTTGTTGAAGATTGACCATCAAAACAACCATGCCAGTATTGATCACCATTAGAACCAGGGGACCACTTAACTAGTCACTTATTTGTTTCATTGCTGAGCAATTTAACTGTTCCAGACCAGTTGTAGGTTGCCTTTCCAGGGTATACATCCTCCTGGGTATTTGCCTACGCATTCCCTTACTCAACTTAGGTCTAGTGGGAGTCTGCATTCTGTCAGCAACTACAATAGGTTGCCAGATTGGATGCTGAAGAAAGGTTTAACCATTTGCCCAAGGTTTGGCTTTATTTTGGAGTTTTTGCTGTGGGTTGACCTAGACTCGCTCATTTCAGGAAATGTCCTGAGTGAGGCAAAGCAATTGTTTCCACTGAAGTGGTGTTCCTCAAGCTCGGTCAGACTTGTGAGGG
Organism: Stegostoma tigrinum; assembly: GCF_030684315.1. Classification (NCBI taxonomy): domain Eukaryota; kingdom Metazoa; phylum Chordata; class Chondrichthyes; order Orectolobiformes; family Stegostomatidae; genus Stegostoma; species Stegostoma tigrinum. The sequence goes on along the minus strand of NC_081356.1, from coordinate 126,052,408 downwards.
TGTCTACTTCCTTTGGAATATCCTGCAATTCTCATGCTCCACTTGTTGGATTTTCCAATGATAAAGCTAATTGTAGTGTCTTTTTGAAGTCCATTTGGCCTTCAACTAATAGGCGCTTTTGTATGATTACAACATTAATCCCATAAGCCAAATGGCCTTTCATTCATCTAGTTAAGTATCCCAAACATGGGCGTCTAATTGCTAAGTAAAATCAATAGTGTCTCAAGATTAAAGGGGGCTTGAGGTCATAATATTCCTTAACTAATTCTGTCAACTATAGAAAGGTTTTTGTATCTGCTTCCTCAGAGAATGTTAATAACTGAAAAAGCTGTGGATCCACAAGCTATCAGAAGAATTATTCATTGCTTTTCATCTGCCTTAATGTTATTTGCGTGGAAAAAAAATGCAGGTTTTCCACATATGAGTCCTGTCCTCAATGAGGATTGAATGAGTCAAGCTTCCCAAATAATGGCATGATGCTGGCAATGATTATTCCAACTCAAAGACAATGGTTGTGAGTGAGTTTGTTTAGGAACATATTTTTCTCTTGTTGCCACTGAAATAACTCCACCGATGCCAGGACCTGTCACCAAGTCACCATTTTTTTATATGTAGAGAGTCCTTGACACTGACCCAGCTCCCTCAGAGACAGTTCTCAGATTGAACAGGATGTCTGACAATTGTCTTTACATTTGTCAGTCAGGGATCCCTGATTGGACCAGTTAGCAGCCCCAATCAAGGAACACATATTCTATGAGGTGTACCAGACTGATGTCATTACACTCATGATCCTGTAATAGGAAGCCTAGAGCTAACAAACTATCCAACTGTGCATTTCAGATTCAATGTAGCAGACAAGAGGCAGAAGGTGATTTTCCACTTTAATTTCGGTAAATGTCTTTTCCTCTCTCCAAGGTTTCATATTTTATATTTAACTCAATGGTCTCCTTATCAGACATCTTCAGGAAGTGCCAGACTCAAAGCATGGGTTTGCAAAGACAAGAATTACTTATTAGAGAGTAGAAAAAAAAAGCATCAAACAATATCTTCGCTTCAGGCACATTTGAGAGTTGTTTTACTGCCAGGAAAACAACACCTTCTGAATTCCCAAAATGCGGGATCACTTGAAAATCAATGGTGAGATTTTAACTCACTCAAAACTAATTTGCCTGCATGAAGTGGCAAGAGAATCTTTCCCACAGGAACCTTTCATCAAAACATGCAAGTTCATTGGGGAATTAAAATAATTGCTTGGAATTCCTCTGTATGCAGTTTAAACACAGCCATTACGATGGAAGAAAAAGAACCTCATATTTATATTGCACTATTCACAGCTCCAGCTCATTCTAAAATATTTCACAGTCAAGGAACTGCTGGCAAAATTTTGTAGTGCAGAACTTGAAATTGCTGAAGCAAGGTCATAGTTCGTCAGATTTACAGGAATATCATGTAAATGAAAATTGAAACGGTTAATTGATTGATTGATTGGCAAGTCACTAATCACATTCATCATCTAGAGATAATGGGGACTACAGATGCTGGAGAATCCAACACAACAAAGTGAGGAGCTGGATGAACACAGCAGGCCAAGCAGCATCTCAGGAGCACAAAAGCTGATGTTTCGGGCCTAGGCCCTTCATCAGAGGCATCATCTATGTTGTTTATCCTGTTTGTTGGCATTTCTTGTAAATTATTTTGAAGAGAGCAAGAGGAAAATCTTTGACAAAATGTTTTTTTTCCCCACATTATACTGAAGCAATTTAAATATGGTCACTATTGTAATGTTGGAATGCAGTAGACAATTTAAATGGAAATCGTCACCAGCAGCATTGTAATAACGTCCAGATAATTTGACTTTTTGTCTTTTAGTTGTTGCTTTAGAAATAAGTAGTGCACAAGGCACTGGAAAAACTCACCTCTGCTCTTTTCAAAACTGCATGGTGTCGTAGAGTCCTACAGCATGGAAAAAGCGGAGATTCACAAGGATGATCCCTGGAATGGTAGGTTTAACATATGAAGAACAGCTAAGGATCCTGGGATTGTGCTCATTAGAGTTTCAAAGGTTGAGAGGAGATCTAATAGAAACTTACAAGATAATGTATGGTTCAGAAGGGGTGGACGCTAGGAAGTTGTTTCCGTCAGGCGGGGAGACTAGGACCCGGAGGCCCAGCCTTAAAATTAGAGGGGGTAAATTTAAAACTGAAATGAGATGACATTTCTTCAGCCAGAGAGTGGTGGGCTTGCGGAATTCATTGCCACGGAGTGCAGTGGAGGCCGGGACGTTGGATGCCTTCAAGGCAGAGATCGACAAATTCTTGATCTCAGAAGGAATCAAGGAATACGGGGAGAGTGCAGGGAAGTGGAGTTGAAATGCCCACTAGCCATGATTTAAATGGCGGAGTGGACTTGATGGGCCGCATGGCCTTACTTCCACTCTTATGTCTTATGGTCTTTACAGACTCCAACTTATATGTGCTAACCAGACATCCCAATCTGACCTACTCCTATTTTATAGCATTTGGTCCATATTTCCCTAAACTTCTGGACAACCTCTTTGTACCCATTCAGATGCCTAATAAATGCTGTAATTGTACCCGTCTCAACCACTTCCTCTGGCAGCTCGATCCATACACACACCACCCTTTTTGTGAGAAAGCTACCCTTAGGTCCTTTTTAAATATTTCTCCTCTCACCTTAAAGCTATGTCCTCTAGCTTTGGACTCCCCCACCCGAGGAAAAAGACCTGTTCACCCTACTCATGACTTTTTAAACCTCTTTAAGCTCACCCCTGAGCCTCTGACCTTCCAGGGAAGATGACCCAATCTATTTAACCTCTCCCTGTAACTTAAACCTGGCAGTCCCAGCAACATCTGTGTGAATCGTTACAGCACTCTCTCCTTACTGTAGAAGGGAGGCCAGAATTTTACACAGCATTCAGAAGGTGGCCTCACCAATGTCTTGTAGAGCTGCAACATGACACCCCAACTCCAATACAAAATGCAATGGCCAGTGAAGGCAAGTGTGCCACGTGCTTTCTTCAGCATCCTGTCTAAGTTTGGCTCCACTTTCAAGAAGCTCTGCACCTGAACCCCAAGGTGTCTTTGTCCAGCAACATTCTTCAGGGCGCTAGTATGGGGTTATTACTAAATAAAGGTGTAAAAAGAAAGGCATTAGAGTTGCCATTAAATAAACAGGCATAAATTTTATTTCAATGCATCATGGCCGATAGCCCAAAAGTGAAAAAAAAATCAATTAAAAGGCATAGCTTTGTGTAGCAACTCTTACTTCCTGCCTTACATTTAGTTCAAATGAACAATGAAAAACATCTTGAGTACTTATGAGAATGAAGCTAAGATTTAAAATATCAACACCACTGTCTATGTGCATTGCTAGTGCCACTGAGGATCTCTATCCTCAAAGCAATGTGGGATTACTGCAGAGCTCAGCACAGGCAATTGCCAGTCTTTCAACTACAAGGGTATTATGCAGGTAATGTCTTCATTTGTCAACAGCTCAGGTTGTTTTACTTGGTTCAGTATAATAGACAAGTAAAACCAGAAAGGACAACAGGGGATTTATAGTGACAACAGCTGTTCACTGCTTCCCATTTGAGTTACTCCCACCATCAGATTAGAAAGGGAGCCAGATCTTACCGAGCCAGAGTAAATATTGACTGTCATGCAGCCTGTTGCTGTTCTGTAACCATGAACGGATGAGAGCACTGAAGTGTACGAGTAACAGGAGCCATATGTTTCACATTGAATATAAGCGATTTAGTAGAAGGAGCAACAACAGCTTGCATTTACCACTGAAGAAGCTTGACACCATCCGGAACAAAGCAGGCTTGTTGATTGGCACCACATCCATAAACACCCACTCCCTAAACCACAGATACCTAGCAGCAGCAGTATGTACCATCTACAAGATTTACTGCAGAAATTCACCACAGCTCCTTTGGCATTGCTTTCCAAATCCACAACCACTTCCGTTTAGAAGGGCAAGGACAACAGATACAGGAGAACACCACCGCCTGCAAGTTCCCCTCCAAGACATTCACCATCCTGACTTGGAAATATATCGTTATTTCGTCATAATCACTGGGTCAGAATCGTGGAACTCTCTCTCTAATGACATTGTGGACACAGACTGCAATAGTTCAAGAAAGCAGCTCATCATCACTGTGTCCAGGGCAATGGAAAACGGACAATAAATGCTGGCTGAGCTCGCAACAAAGGAACATCTTCAAGGAAGGAAGAGAGGTACAGAGGTGAAGAGGTTAAGCAGTTAATCCTCAGATTTTAGGACCAAGGGAGAAGAAGACTCAAATCTAGTTTGATAAGAATTGGAGATGGCGAAGAAGCTAGAATTAGGAGTGTACAGAGATCAGGGAGTGCCAGGAAGTTTTCTGCGCTGAGGTTTTGGTTGGGGCACAATGCCAGAATTAGTGATGGGGACTAAAACCATGAGGTTCATGGTGAGTGGCAATGTGATGGATTAGGTCTATCACTCCAATCACGGTGGATGTGATCTATCTGGATTTTGAGAGGCCTTTGGCCAGGTGCCACACAGGAGACTACTAGAAAAGAGAAGAGCCCGTGGCCTTTGGGGCAAGGTACTGGTATAGATGGAGGATTGACTGACTGGCAGAAGGCTGAGAGTGGTGGTAAATAGGTCATTGTCAAGTAACTAGTGGAGTTCTACAGGAATCAGCGACCCCAACTATTCACATTATACATTAACAAGCGTGATGAAGAAATTGGTGTTAAGTTTATAGAAGACAAAAGGGTAGATGGGAAAACTGGTAGTGTTGATAAAGGAGGTGGACTGCAGAAGGGTTTGGGCAGGCATGGGAGTGGGTAAAGAAGTGACAGATGGAATGCAATGCAGGAAAGTGTGAGGCTTTGAACTTTGGTAGGCCAAAAAAGATGCGTAGGCTATTTTCTAAATAGGGAAAGGCTTCAGATGCCCAGTTCAGGATTCTCTTAAGGTTAAGATTCAGGTTCAGTTACCATTTAGGAATGCAAATGCAATGTTAGCATTCGTTTGAAGAGGGCGAGGATACAAGTGCAGGATGTACTGCTGACTTTGTGTAAGGCTCTGGTCAGACTGCATTTGGAATATTGTGAGAAGTCTTGAGCCCTGCATCTGAGAAATGATGTGCTAGCCTTGGAGATTGTCCAGAGGAGGTATACAAGAAAGATCCCAGGAATGCGGGGTTGTCATATGAGGAGCAGCTGAGGACTCTGTGTCTGTAGTTGATGGAGTTGAGTAGGGAATCTCAAATGAAACTTATAGAATACTGGGAAACATGAATAGAGTAGATATGGAGAAGATGCTTCTCCTTGCGGGAGAATCTCATCTACAAGGGTATAGCCTCAGAGTGAAGGAAATGTTTTTTTTAAATGAGCCTTTAGATCTCAGATGAGCAGGAATTTCTTCAACAAGACAGTGATAAATCAAAGGAACTCATTGCTGCAGAAGGCTGTGGAGGCCATGTCATTGACTATCATTAAGACACAGATAGGCTCCTGATTAGTAAGAGGATCAAGGGTTATGAGGTGAAGGGTTGAGAAACACATCAGCCATGATCAAATGGCAGAGCAGACTCAATGGGCTGAATGGCCTAATTCTGCTTCTATATCTTATAGTTTCCCGGTCTTGTGATTTTTTTAAAACTTTTTTTCGTTAACTCTGGTTGGTGTGTCTTTCCATTGGGAGTTTTCTTTATGGTAAAATTATGCTTATTCTGAAATATCTCCTGACGTATTTGTCAATGCATCTCTTGGTCTATCTTATCATCATCTAGCATCTCAATTCACTTCAGTTTTCATGCCCACATTGCTCCCCTTATTTAATTTAAAATACTAATCTTAGACCTCAGCTTCTCCCTTACCATCGATAAAAAATGTAATCATATTGTGGTTGTTGCTGTTTAGAGGTGCCTTTACATTGAATTTGTTCATTAATCTTATCTCATTACACAATGCCAATTCGAATATAATTTGTCTTTCAGTTGGTTTTGGCATGTGTTGCTCTGAGAAACCATTTTGAAGGCTTTCTCTGAAATCTTCATCCAGGCTACATTTGCCAATCTGAGTTTTCCAGTTTATATGACAATTAAAGTCATCCATGATGATCACTGTCCTGTCATCATACCCATTCTCTTTTACCAGTATACTTTGTGTTGCATAGTGGTTGTTATTAGGTAACCTGCTGACCACACTTATTAATATCCCCTCCTCTTCTTTTTTCCAACCTAAACAAATCCATATTATGATCTTCTGAGCCAAATTCATCACTAACTATTTTATTAGTTGCCATCTTGAGTTAAGAGTGCTAGCCCTTCCTCTTTACTCAACTTCCTATTCTGACTGAGTTTCATATACCCTTCCATTTTCAGGACCCAATCCTTGTCTCCATAATAGGCTCTAGGTTTTCCCTTTTATTATCTTTATAACATTAATCTTGGCTGCTGGTGTGTTCTTAGTTTTATTTTCTCTTTCTGTCTCTGCCATTCTCTGATCTTCATTTTCCATGTTACCATTTTGCTCTCCTGCCTCCACTCACTCCTTGGTTTGTTCCATTTACTCAGGCTTGACCCTTCACCCCAACTTGCTTAGCTCCAGATTGTCACAACTTCCCCAGTTATGACGCTCCTACACTTATAAACTGTCCACAACCCTGTTAGGAGGCATATACTTTGTCTCATCAACAAAAAAATGTTTTTCATGGCTTCCCAACCTCCCAAGTCCTGTCCAAACAAATACTTTGGAATGGTTTGACTGCTGTAATGCAAGAAATTTTGGAACCAACCTAAACGCAGCAAGTGTCCACAGATGCTTTTTTAGCTGTGGGGCATGGATACCTCTGGTAAGGCCAGCATTTCTTACCTATCCCTTACACCCCCTTGGACTGAGTGGTGTACTGGTACATTTAGGAATCAGCCGCATTGCTGTGGGTCAGTAGTCACAAGTAGGCCAGACAGTTTCATAGATTCATAGAACATTACAGCACAGTACAGGCCCTTCGGCCCTCGATGTTGTGCCGACCTGTCATACCGATCTCAAGCCCATCTAACCTACACTATTCCATGTACGTCCATATGCTTGTCCAATGACGACTTAAATGTACCTAAAGTTGGCGAATCTACTACCGTTGCAGGCAAAGGGTTCCATTCCCTTACTACTCTCTGAGTAAAGAAACTACCTCTGACATCTGTCCTATATCTTTCACCCCTCAATTTAAAGCTGTGCCCCCTCGTGCTCGCCGTCCCCATCCTAGGAAAAAGGCTCTCCCTATCCACCCTATCTAACCCTCTGATTATTTTATATGTTTCAATTAAGTCACCTCTCAACCTTCTTCTCTCTAATGAAAACAGCCTCAAGTCCCTCAGCCTTTCCTCGTAAGACCTTCCCTCCATACCAGGCAACATCCTAGTAAATCTCCTCTGCACCCTTTCCAAAGCTTCCACATCCTTCTTATAATGCGGTGACCAGAACTGTACACAATACTCCAAGTGCGGCCGCACCAGAGTTTTGTACAGCTTCAACATAACCTCTTGGTTCCGGAACTCGATCCTTCTATTAATAAAAGCTAAAACACTGTACGCCTTCTTAACAGCCCTGTCAACCTGGGTGACAACTTTCAAGGATCTGTGTACATGGACACCGAGATCTCTCTGCTCATCTACACTGCAAAGAATCTTACAATTAGCCCTGTACTTTGCCTTCTGGTTACTCCTACCAAAGTGCATCACCTCACACTTGTCTGCATTAAACTCCATTTTCCACCTCTCAGCCCAGCTCTGCAGCTTATCTATGTCTCTCTGCAACCTACAGCATCCTTCATCACTGTCCACAACTCCAATGACCTTAGTGTCATCTGCAAATTTACTAACTCATCCTTCTACACCCTCATCCAGGTCATTTATAAAAATGACAAACAACAGTGGACCCAACGCCTACCCTTATCACCTATCCCTTTCCATCACTAAAGTAAACATAACAGAATTGTGATCGTTATCACCAAAGTGCTCACCTACTTCCAAATCTAACACCTGGCCGGGCTCATTACCCAGTACCAAATCTAATGTGGCTTCGCCCCTTCTTGGCCTATCTACATACTGTGTCAGGAAGCCCTCCTGCACACTCTGGACAAAAACTGACCCATCTATAGTACTCAAACTATAGTGTTCCCAGTCAATATCTGGAAAGTTGAAGTCCCCCATGACAACTACCCTGTCTCTCTCACTCCTATCGAGAATCATCTTTGCTATCCTTTCCTCTACATCTCTGGAACTTTTCGGAGGCCTATAGAAAACTCCCAAAGGGTGACCTCTCCTTTCCTGTTTCTAACCTCAGCCCATACTACCTCATTTGACGAATCCCCAAACATTCTTTCTGGAAACAGTAGCGATTTCCTTCCCTAAAAGGCATCAGTGAACTATTCGGTTTTTGCAACAGTTGGCAACGGTTACAATTAGGTCATATTTTATATCCAGTCTTTTATGTGTGAGGGTGTTAATGAGTGACAATGGGTATGGGTGTATGTACGTGAGTGAATGTGTAAGTATAATTACAATGGGTGTGATTGTGAGTGTGTGAATACTGTATGGGTGTGAGTGTATCAGCATGTGAGTGTGAGTGCCTGTGTGAGTAAGTGATTGAGCGAGTGTATTTGTATGAATGAGTGTGCAAATGTGGAGTGAGTGTGAATGTAAGTGTGGGTTTGTGCATGATAGTGTGTGTATGGGCATCTGTGTGTGTGTGTGTTGTGGGTGTGAGTGTGTGAATGAGTGTGGGTGTGATTGAGTTTGTAGTGAGTGTGTGTGTGTTTCAGAGATAGTAGGAAGTGCTGATGCTGGAGAATCTGAGATAACAAGGTGTTGAGCTGGATGAACACAGCAAGCCAAGCAGTATCAGAAAACTGACGTTTCGGTTGTAGGCCCTTCTTCAGAAAAATCCATTGCAGATGGAATAATGCCTTCCTCAAAACAGCCTGATTCAGAACAGAGGAGGAGGGTAGGAGAGAGGGAGGTGCTATTTTTGAATGTTCGTACTGACAGCAGTGTCTGTGTCTGTGTTGTAGAGATGGGCCAATTGGGAGAGGACACAATCTATTTGTGTTAAGCCTCCTGAATTTTCTATCGTACGGCAGTGAAAAAATTGATACTTGTTCTGTTCTCCCATGAGTAGGGAGACGGTGCTGCTGTGTATCAGCTGAAAGGCTTTATTTAAGCTGAACTGATAATAGCCCTCATGAAAATAAAGAACTACGAATGCTGGAAATCTGAAACGATAACATAAGTGCCAGGTCTGACAGCATCTCTGCAGAGAACGCATGGATAACGTTTCGGGCCCAGTGTTCCTCGAAGGACCCAAAACATTGACTCTGCTTTCTCTGTATGGATGCTGGCAGACCTGCTGATCTTCTCCAGCTATTTCTGCGATAATTGTTCAATATGGTCTCTAGTTATACCAGCCAGCCATGGCTTGGAGTCATAGTCTCGAAGTTTTGATTATTGAGCGCATTCTGGAAGGAAGGCCTATTCAATAAAACCTACAGATGGCTTTTGGTAACCTTTTTACAATCTGGATCCAGTAACATTGAGAATGTAAAAACTGAAAGAACTGCGGATGCTGTAAATTGGGAACAGAACATCAGGTCTGGCAGCATCTGTGAACAGAGTTAATGTTTCGGGTCCGGTGACTTTTCTTCAGAAATGATGGTGGCTGGGAAAACGTCAGTTTCTATGCAGAAAATAGGGAGGTGGGTGGGATAGGGAGTAAACGATAGGATAGAGCCCAAGGAGAGAGAAAGACAGTTGGACAGACAAAGGAGTTGCTAACAATCAGGCTGGGAGGGTGAATAGTTGTTAATGGGGACTGTTAGTGACTAACAACAGTGGGTGTGTAGTAGCAGGCTGCGTGGTAACAGGGCCTGGTGTGTGGGGTAGGGGGCTGGGACATGGGAGAGTTTAGGCCCTAAAATTAGTCAAATCAATATGAGTCCAGAGGGCTGTAGGATACCCATGCAGAAAATGCGGTGTTGTTCCTCCAGCTTGCGCTGGGCTTCACTGGAACATTGTAACAAGCCAGAGATCAAGATGTTGGCCGGGGAGCAGCATGGTGCATTGTTCTCATTTAAGTTGTCTTCCTGAATAGGAATGACACCCTTCCAAAAAGTATTTCCTTGGCTTGAAAAATCACTTCAAGAAATCCTTAATCAAGAAAGGAGCTGCATAATTGCAAGATAATAAAGTGTGAAGCTGGATGAACACAGCAGGCCAAGCAGCATCTCAGGAGCACAAAAGCTGACGTTTTGGGCCTAGACCCTTCATCAGAGAGGGGGATGGGGTGAGGGTTCTGGAATAAATAGGGAGAGAGGGAGAGGCGGACCGAAGATGGAGAGAAAAGAAGATAGGTGGAGAGGAGAGAATAGTTGAGGAGGTAGGGAGGGGATATGTCAGTCCAGGGAGGACGGACAGGTCAAAGAGGTTGGATGAGGTTAGTGGGTAGGAAATGGAGGTGCGGCTTGAGGTGGGAGGAAGGGATAGGTGAGAGGAAGAACAGGTTAGGGAGGTGGGGACAGGCTGGGCTGGTTTTGGGATGCAGTCGGGGGAGAGGATGAGCTGGGCTGGTTTTGGGATGCAGTGTTGGAAGGGGAGATTTTGAAGCTTGTGAAGTTCACATTGATACCATTGGGCTGCTGGGTTCCCAAGCGGAATATGAGTTGCTGTTCCTGCAACCTTCGGGTGGCATCATTGTGGCACTGCAGGAGGCCCATGATGGACATGTCATCTAAAGAATGGGAGGGGGAGTGGAAATGGTTGGTGACTGGGAGGTGCAGTTGTTTATTGCGAACCGAGCGGAGGTGTTCTGCAAAGCGGTCCCCAAGCCTCCGCTTGGTTTCCCCAATGTAGAGGAAGCCACACCGGGTACAATGAATACAGTATACCACATTGGCAGATGTGCAGGTGAACCTCTGCTTAATGTGGAATGTCATCTTGGGGCCTGGGATAGGGGTGAGGGAGGAGGTGTGGGGGCAAGTGTAGCATTTCCTGCGGTTGCAGGGGAAGGTGCCGGGTGTGGTGGGGTTGGAGGGCAGTGTGGAGTGAACAAGGGAGTCACGGAGAGAGTGGTCTCTTCGGAAAGCAGGGTGGTGATGGTCTTTTATGTCCTCCACATTACTGGCCAAATGCATAAAAATATTTCTAATGGTCTCCAAACTCTGGGACCATTGCCACGTCTGATCCTTCTTCAATGCAAGTATATTTCGCAAACTCAGTCTTGTCACTGAAAAGGAAATTTGGCAGGGAACTAACTGCAAGCTCACTAGTAAAGGACATTCACTCTACATCCATTGCAGATGCTCCAGTGATCTGCACAGATCACTGAAGTACTAAGATAACAAAGTGTGAAGCTGGATGAACACAGCAGGCCAAGCAGCATCTCAGGAGCACCAAAGCTGACGTTTCGGGCCTAGACCCTTCTTCAGAGGAATGATGCAGGGTCTCAGCCCAAAGTACTAATTACTTTTTTTATGAATGGATTAGCTGAATTTTCATTCATGCAGCACGGAGCAAGTTAACATTCGTTAAGTTTTTTTTAATAAGATGCCCTTTTTTTATAAAGATGCCCAGACACAAATTATTTATTGATAGTGATATTTGGTTGAAGTATTCACAATTGATTATCCTTTACTGAATTAATTCCTATTTGATTATTGCAATTTTTTTAAGATTAGATTCGATTCCCTACAGTGTGGAAACAGGCCCTTTGGCCCAACAAGTCCACACCGCCCCTTGAAGCATCCCACCCAGACCCATCCCATATAACCCACACACCCCTGAACACTACGGGCAATTTAGCATGGTCGATCCACTGAGCCTGCACATCTTTGGACTGTGGGAGGAAACCGGAGCACCCGGAGAAAACCCACGCAGACACTGGGAGAATGTGCAAATTCCACTCAGACAGTCACCCGAGACTGGAATCGAACCTGGGCCCCTGGTGCTGTGAGGCTGCAGTGCTAACCACTGAGCCACCGCGCCGCCCCAAATATATAAAGTGGAGAACACAATTACTCTGTTTTATTTTTAATCATTGCTTTGCTTTGTAGGAAGGAACTTGGGAGAGGAATTTTGGCTTTTAAAGGATAGCTTCATTGTTCTAACAAAGTGAACGTTGACAAAATTTAGGAGCCAATCAGCTAGTAGCTTGTTTGGATAAATGGGAACAGCACATTAAGGATACAACTTTTATTAATTCATTTAATGTGGGTGTCAATGGTTATGCCAGCATTTATTGCACAGGGGGAAGTTAAAAGTCAACCATATTGCTGTTGGCCTGGAGTCACACATTGACCAAACCAGGTAAGGATGACAAGTTTCCTTCCCTGAAGGACATTAGTGAACCAGATGGGTTCTTTTACAACAATCAACAATCTTTACATGGTTACCATTAGACAAGCTATTTTCTATGATTTTAAAATTTCACCACCTGCTGTCTTGGCGTTCACACTCATCTCCTCAGAATATTAGACTGGGGTTATGGATTACTAGCCCAATAATATTGTCAATACACAACCACATTGCACGTGGTGAGGAGGTGATGGCCTAGTGGTATTATCGCTGGACTTTTAACCCAGAGACTCAGATCATGTTTGAGGGGCTTGGATTCAAATCCTGCAGATGGAATTTGAATTCATTAAAAATCTGGGATTAAGAGTCTAATGGTGGCCATTGTCTGGGAAAAGGTATCAGGTTCACTAATGTCCTTTGGGGAAGGAAACTTCCACCCTTACCTGGTCTTGCCTATATGCGGCTCCAGGCACACAGCGATATGGTCGACTCCTAACAGCCCCTGCCCTGGGCAGTTAGGGAGGGGCAACTAACGCTGGTCTAGCCTGTGATGCCCACATCCCATGAGCGAACTTTAAAAAATACTGATCAAAATTCCTTTGAAGATGCATTACAATCCCACCAAGAATGGTGGTCACATCATGGAGCATAATATAAAGTCGAGTTTTCTGTTCCTGTACCTCCAGGTCCACACTGTGTTGACTCTGACTCCAACATCTGCAGTTCTGCTATCTCTGGGGATTAGACCTTCTTGACTTGCAAGGGGCAATTAATCTTCAAAATGAGGAATTATATGGTGCACCGAAAGTTACCAGGCTTCACACTACACAACTGAGGCAGTGGTCAAAGCAATGAAAAAGGTCCTTTCCACACATGGGCTCTAAATGAGATTGTTTCAGACAATGGACTACAATTCGTGAATAAATACTTTGAGAGGTTCACTGCATTATCAGGAATCAAACGCAACACCAGTTCTGTTCTTCCTCAATGGAGAAGCCAAAAGAGCGAAAGTGAAAGCTATGAAGTTGTTAATGGTAAAAAAAACCCTGACATTTCACTTGATTGAAAACACAGTGCAGCAACATTGCATAATGGATATTCACAAACAGAAATAATTATGGACAAGAGATTGAAAGCAGAAATTTCATTACTTTAGGCAAATATCATGACTCGAAGCCACAAAGGAGTGAGTATAATTGCAAATGGTCAGAAGAAAAAATGAAAGAATTGAGATAATTTCAGGTAAAGATTGAATATCAGGTCAGAAGTTTCGGTTTATAATAGGAAAGCAAAACGTACAATCCTCAAGGCAAGCAGAACAGCTACAGTCTTAATATTGTTCGAACTCCAGTGAGGATATTCAGAGCGAACAGAGGCATTAATTCTATTTGAAGGAACAAACATGAATGAGTACGACGGCTATGACATTCGGGATAATGAGAATGAAACTACACCTGCCTCCTTGCAGAACATTACAAAACAGCGAGAACAAATTTAGGGTGAACTGTAAAGGTTCTACAGAGACTTGACCTTTCATGTCAGACTTTGGGGCTATGACGTGGGATGTACATGGTGAGCACATAAATAGTTTAAAGGAACTATAGGAATAAAGTTAATATGTAAGCTGAGACTTAGGGGGAGATGCACTATAATGTGAATACAGCTAATGAATGAATTAATTTATTAGATGATAACAGGCTAAGTGGACAGTCAAATGCAGTCAACACGCGGCAGTCAAAATCTAAGATATAAGTGGTTTACTCACATACATGCAGGGAGCAGTCTCAAGAAACCATGGAGCCACAAGTCTTGACTTGTATAAACTAATTACTGCTCCAAGCTCGATTCCTTGCAGAAATCTATCTATCACTAGCCATAGCAAATGTCACATGTTCTCACAACTATCTAAATGTTTAAATCTGGCTGTTCAGGAACACAAATAGTCTTAAAAATGCAGCTTTGCTGCAGTTAGGTGGGATGGATTTATTCAAAGCTGATCATTCACTCCCTGAAAACAGAAGAAAGTTAATGTATTTTCCAAACAGCATTACATTGCAGTTTAAATGTCTAATTTTCTAATTAGCTGTCATTAAATGACATTTGTTCGGTCAGAAAATGCAAGTCCAACCTTTGACTTTAAGAATTTGACCTGAGTGTTAGCCTAGTCAGTATTTTGTCTCTAGGAACAGGGTGGTAGCAATGCTTAGTAGTTAGCACTACTGCCTCACCGCATAAGGGACTGGGGTTTGATTCCAGCCATGTGTGCAGTTTGCACATTTGCCCTATGTCTGCATGTGCAGGTGTTCTGGTTTCCTCCCACCACTCAAAGATGTTCAGGTTGCATGGACTGGCCATGCTAAATTACCCCATAGTGTCCAGACATGTGCAGGTTGGGTGGGTTAGTTATGGGAAACGCAGGATTACAGGAATAAAGCAAGAGGTGGGGTGCTCTTTGGCAGGTCAGTATGGGTTTGTTGGACCGAATGGTCTGTACAAAGACCCCAATTATCTTTGGGAGGTCTATGTGTCTAATTGCACCTTATTTCAACAAACTACAGACCCAGAGTTTGCTTTTCCTTCATTACCAGTCAGTTTATATCAGGAAATGGTCTTTCTTTGCTTCCACCATTTTGTGCTCTCAGATATCAGTCCTATGTGTATGCAGTCTTACAAATTGTCCACAACTCTAGATAAACTTAATTTACCCCTTTACATCCTTGCCATTCCTTATAATACAGAGGTGCTCTTGTCTTTTATTTTTTTTCCACCCTTCAACGATGATGAATAACAAGAAATAACATGAATATCACTTGTCGTATACTATCAGGGAGAAATGCAGTTAACCTTTCAGGTCCAGTGTGACTCTACCTCTGTGCTGAAAAATTCCCATATGTTGCCGGATCTGCTGAATCAATCCAGCACTTCTTGTTTTTAGTTCAGTTTTTCAGCATCTGCAGTACTTTGCTTTTGCATACTATCAATGGTCTAGGAGAGTAGACAGAATAACCTTCATTAGAGACCTGTATCACAGAGATCAGTATGTCGTGTAATAGTGCATAAATGAGAGTTTTTTAGAACTCCCCAGCCACAAAGCGATTGCAATTAGACAAGGCAGACATCTTACACAGCACACAAATAGAAGAGACAGCAGAGTCTAAGGGAAGAGTAGTGCAGGATGGAACTCTCGAGTTCCAAACCTTATGAGAGCCTACACTGTGTGAACTAACCAATCAGTAAAATCAGATCAAACCAACCACCGTATCAAAGCTAATAAAATGCAAGGCTGGATGAACACAGCAGGCCAAGCAGCATCTCAGGAGCACAAAAGCTGACGTTTCGGGCCTAGACCCTTCATCAGAGAGGAGGATGGGGTGAGGGTTCTGGAATAAATAGGGAGAGAGGGAGAGGCGGACCGAAGATGGAGAGAAAAGAAGACAGGTGGAGAGGAGAGAATAGGTGGGGAGGTAGGGAGGGGATAGGTCAGTCCAGGGAAGACGGACAGGTCAAGGAGGTGGGATGAGGTTAGTAGATAGGAGATGGAGGTGCACGTGGGTGGGAGGAAGGGATGGGTGAGACGAAGAAGAGGTCAGGGAGGCAGAGACAGGTTGGACTGGTTTTGGGATGCAGTGGGTGGAGGGGAAGAGCTGGGCTGGTTGTGTGGTGCAGTGGGGAGAGGGGACGAACTGGGCTGGTTTTGGGATGCGGTGGGGGAAGGGGAGATTTTGAAGCTGGTGAAGTCCACATTGATACCACTGGGCTGCAGGGTTCCCAAGCGGAATATGAGTTGCTGTTCCTGCAACCTTCGGGTGGCATCATTGTGGCACTGCAGGACGCCCATGATGGACATGTCATCTAAAGAATGGGAGGGGAAGTTGAAATGGTTCGCGACTGGGAGGTGCAGTTGTTTATTGCGAACCGAGCGGAGGTGTTCTGCAAAGCGGTCCACAAGCCTCCGCTTGGTTTCCCCAATGTAGAGGAAGCCACACTGGGCACAGTGGATGCAGTATACCACATTGGCAGATGTGCAGGTGAACCTCTGCTTAACATGGAAAGTCATCTTGGGGCCTGGGATAGGGGTGAGGGAGGAGGTGTGGGGGCAAGTGTAGCATTTCCTGCGGTTGCAGGGGAAGGTGCCGGGTGTGGTGGGGTTGGAGGGCAGTGTGGAGTGAACAAGGGAGTCACGGTGAGAGTGGTCTCTCCAGAAAGCAGACAGGGGTGGGGATGGAAAAATGTCTTGGGTGGTGGGGTCGGATTGTAGATGGCGGAAGTGTCGGAGGATGATGCGTTGTATCCGGAGGTTGGTGGAGTGGTTTGTGAGAACGAGGGGGATCCTCTTTGGGCGGTTGTGGCGGGGGCGGCGTGTGAGGGATGTGTTGTGGGAAATGCGGGAGACGCGGTCAAGGGCGTTCTCGACCACTGTGGGGGGAAAGTTGCGGTCCTTGAAGAACTTGGACATCTGGGATGAGCGGGAGTGGAATGCCTCATCGTGGGAGCAGATGCGGCGGAGGCGGAGGAATTGGGAATAGGGGATAGGGGATTTTATTATCTTGGATTCTCCAGCATCTGCAGTTCCCATTATCACTGTATCAAAGCTCCTCTCCAAGCCACACCCCATGTTGACATCGAGCTATATTGCCTTTCCCTCACTGTCACTGGGTTGTAATCCTGGAAACCCCTCCATCACGCCACTATGTATGTACCGACACCACATGGACTATTGTTGATAAAGAATGTAGTGTTCACCCCCACCGCTCCAAATCTGAATAGGTGCGCATAACATGTTGCCAACACACACATGCGCTCACACACACGTACACACAGGCACACACGCACTCTCACGCGCACGCGCGCACACACACACACACACACACACACACACACATCCTGTAAATTCATGCTGACAAAGGTCTGACAGCAAACAATCGCAGTAACTGAAAACTGAGTCAATCTAAAGATTCTCGACAAAACAAAACAACAAAATCACAACAGTAACAAAATAAAAGCAGTTCCATTTCTCCAGCAGGATGTAGTACACAAAAGCAAGCTGACCATTTCTGTGAAATCTAGTAACTGGGCAATAGGTATATGTTACAAATTAAGTGAGAAAAATTAATCCCTGCCATTTATAGCAGCAGTTAAAAGGGCACTTACTTAATCAGAGCGAGTAGGAACTGCAGATGCTGGAGAATCTGAGATAACAAGGTGTAGAGCTGGATGAACACAGCAGGCCAATCAGCATCAGAGGAACAGGAAGGCTGACGTTTTGGGTCTAGACCCTCCTTCAGAAAATCACCTCACTTAATCACCTCTATTCAGATTGGGTGTTCTATATGGGTGTTTGCTTCCTCATTGAAGAAAGCAATTATAAGCCTATTTATACATAAATGGAAATGATTTCATTTTGATGATTAGAATGATGTATATTTCTCATATGCTTTCCACAATTTGGCAGAAGTGCTCTGTGTATATTTTCCAGAACCTTTGCTACAGTGCTCAGCAGGTGCTACATTGCTGGGGTAGACTTTTACACAATTACGGGAAGCGTGGGTACTCATTGCTTGGCACTAGTGCCTCACAGTGCCAGGGGCGTATGTTCAATTCAACCCTCGAGTAACTATGTATGGTTTGTGCATTCTATCTGTGTCTGCATGGGTTTTCTTTGGGTGCTCTGGTTTCCTCCCTTAATTTCTATCTCTGAGAGTGGTGATCACTTCCTAACATGAATGCGTTCTATTAGTAACATGTTGGTGTTTAAGATGGCCTAACACTAACATCAGTGGCCACAAGGCTGAGAAGAGAAGATGGAATAACCTGTCCTACAGACCTGAACTTTTAGAGATCAGTAGGTAAATGAAAGAGAGTTTCTTGTACCTATGTTATTCAGACAACAGTTGCTCTTGGGTAAGGCAGATAGCACTATCTATGATACTGACAATGGAGAGAGTATAGTCTAAAGAAGCAGGTTCCCAGGATAGACCATCAAACCCAAAGGCTGCCTAACCCACAAGGTCTGATCAACCAAGGGGCGGCCAATGGCTCTGTGGTTAGCACTACTGCCTCACAGTACCAGGGGCCTGGGTTCCATTCCAGCATTGGTGACTGTCTGTGTGGAGCTTGTACATTCTCCCTGTGCCTTTGTGGGTTTCGTCTGGGTTCTGCAGGTTCCTCCCACAGTCCAAAGATATGTTGATTAGATGGATTAGCTGTGCTAAATTGGCCTATAGTGCCCAGTGCTATGCAAGCTAAGTGAATTCACCACAGGAAAATGCAGGGTCACAGAGATAGGGTGGATCTGGATATAATACTCTTTATATCCAGGAGGGATTGTATGTACATGATGGGCTGAACAGCCTGATTCTACACTGTAGGAATTCTATGATTCTAATCATAACTTCCAGAAACTGATTCATAGGAATTCTAAGGAATGGGTCTCCAGGCCTGAAACGTTAACTCTGTTTTCTCCTCTAAATATACTGCCAGACCTGCTGAGCTTTTCCAGCAACTTTGTTTTTGTCCAGAAACTTGAGGTCACCCAGGCTCTGATGCCCACTTCCTAAGTGCCTTCGCATCACATTTGCCCAGCGTTGTTGTGATCACTAGTCCCCAATTAAGAGAATCTCTTCCTTTAAAATTCTTATCCTGGCCTCTTTTTCCTTCAATGATGACCCCCCCTCCACCTATCCCCAAGATACCAGCAATCACCTCATTCGAACCTGTGGAGCACGCTTGGTTCTGAATTGCTTCAGCATTAGCAGCTACTCCTTCAGTTACTGAACCTAAGCCCCGACTATTGTCCCTGGATCCCATACCTCTCTGCCTCTTGAGCTGTCTTTCCCCCATCATGGCACCCCTTAAAGCCTATTTATTTGGTCAATTTTCTCTTCCTCAGCCCTACCAACACTTTATTTGGCTTGATTTGGTTTTAGCATGCTCTGTGTGCTTTGCTAGCTTAAAGTTGATATATTATTGCAGTTTGTCATGGTTAAAGTGAAGCTTTGGACATAAAACAGCAGAAATCTTTACACAACGGGTGTGATTGAAGAATACCCAGGCAGTCAGTGATCAAAGCAAATTTATTTAAGGACAGCTTTGAAAGATGATTGAAATAAAAGAAGAGATAAAGGCACAGAGAATATAATGTGCACAAGGGATTGTTTGTGTGAAGTATTGACACTTTCAGAGAATGGTCCAGCTGGTTTCCATGCTGTAATTTCCATGTAATTTGTCTTGTTCCGATTTTTACTCAGATAAAATTGTATTTCTTTAATTAACAGAATCCTCTTTCCCGTTATTGGAAAATCAATTACATTTTCTCCCAAACAATTGAGGCTACACTTTGCAAATAAGTAATTCATTGGTCGCCAGTCACTTTGAGTTGGCCTGAGGATGTGAAAGGTAATTATTTCTATTTCTGTAATGTAAGACTGATGGCAGTAGGACTAGTTTATTAATGACAATGGACATTGGAATGACTGATCAATTAGTTAATTCTATGGACAAGCATGTAAATTGTGAAATCTTGCCAAAGCAATAAAACTGGAAGAATTATACTTCAGTGAAGTGATGGTCTTGGAAAATTAAGCAATGCTATGTTGTACTATATCATTCCAAAAGAAACAAATGAACAGCAGAACACATCAAAGCCTCGTGATGAGGCTGTTTGGTTTATTCAGTCATACTATTAAGTGCATTTCCTAATGATATAGGCTGCCATTTTATGCTATTTAGAGTAAAATTGCAAATGTGTTTCCCAAAACAAATCTTTCCTGATTTCACTGTACTAACAGTGCACAGAGGAAATATGTCACCCAGATGGTAACAAACATGAGGTCTGTAATACAATCAGCAACTGATAATCTAGCTGAAATAAACAGGGCAAGTTCTGTCAGCGTCCTAGCCATTACCCATCATTAATATGACAACTAAAATAGCATGTCTGTTCATTGCCGCATGGCTGCCTATGGGATCTTGCTGTGCACACACATTTTCTCTACTATTCCTCTGCTTTTCACGTTCTTCATTGGCTGTCACACACTCATGAAAGGCACAACTTAAACACAAGATTTTTCTTTCTGGGCAATATCACATTAATGCCAGTTCTTCATGGTGTGATTATGCGTAAGAATTAGACAATAATTACAGTACAGAGGGAGCTCATTCGGGCTACTCACCCTACTTTTATCCACAGTGCAACAGGTAATTATCCAATTCTCTTCTGGAAATCTTGATTGCCTCTGTGACAATGTAAGGTGGTTGACAATTCGTTCACCAGTGGACAATCTCTCGCTTTCTATTCCATCCAAGCCATTCACGCTGTTTCAATAATTTCAATGACAAGCCCATACTCCTTGCAAGGTTGACTGGAGCACACAATGGTCATTCAGCCCCTCAAGCATATTCTACAATTGTGGCATGCCTGATTTGTGGCTAAACTCTTGCATGGGACTAAACATGATGCCGGGACGTTCTGATTCTGACCAGCAAGGTCACAGAGTCACAGGGTCATAGAGTAATACAACATCCAAGAGGCCCTTCTGCTCAAAACTGGTCCATACTGGCCATGGCACCCACTCAGTTGGTTCCAATTGCTTGCACATGGCCCATGTCCCTCAAAAACTTTCCAATCCATGTGCCTATCCAAATTTTTTTTTAAAAATGCTGCTATTGTACTTGCCTCAGCCGCTTTCTCTGGCAGCTCACTCCATACACACCAATCTCTAAGTGAAGAAGTTGCCTCTCAGGCTCTTCTTAAATCTATCCCCTCTCACGTTAAATCTGTGCCCTCGAGTTTTCAAATCCCCATCCCTGGAAAAAAGACAAAACACATTCGTCCTATTTATGCCCCTTGTGATTTTATACACCTCGAAAAGATCACCCCTCATTCTCCTATGTTACAAAGAATAAACCCCTATCCTGGCCAACCTCTCCCTATAACTCAGGCCTACTAGTCCTGGCAACACCCTCATAAATCTTCTTTGCACACTTTCCAGTTTAACTATGTATTTCCTATCACCATGTTACCAGAACTCGATACAATACTCCAAATGCAGTCTCACCAACAACATATACAACTGTAACATAATGTCCCAACTCCAGTACTCAACCACCTTGGCCGATGAAGGCCAGCATGCTAAATGCCTTCTTCGCCACCCTTTCTACTTGTGACACCACTTTCAATGAACACTTGTACTCCAAGGTCCTTCATTATTCCACTTCTCAGGACCTTACCGTTATAAGTTCTACCTTGGTTTGACTTTCCAAAATGCAACACCTCACACTTATCTGTATTGAATTGCATTTACCATTCTCAGCCCACTTCCCCATCTGATCAAGATCCCTCTGTAATTTTTGATAACCTTATTTGCTGTTAATGGTACTTCCTAATTTTGTACCATCCACAAACTCACTAATCAAGCCTTGTACATTCACATCCAGATCATTTCCGTAAATAACAAATAACAAAGATCCCGGCACCAATCTCTGTGGCACACCACTAGTCACAGGCCTCCAGTCCGAGAAACAACCTTCAACCATAACCCTCTGCTTCCTACCATTGAGACAATTTTGAATTCAGTTAACTAGTTCTCCCTGGATCCCATGCAACCTAACTTTCATGACCAGCATGCCAGGGCCTTTGCAATTTCTTCCCTAGCCTCCCACAATGTCTATTGATGGAGTTGATCAGGCCCAGGAGATTTATTCACCTTAATACACTTTAAGGTTGCAACCACCTCCTCTTTAGTAATGTGTATGCAGTCCAAAACATCCTCACTTTTTTCCATTATTTCCTTAGCATCCATGATTCTCTCCTCAGCAAACATTGAGGAGAAATATTCATGGAAAATCCCCTCCATCTTCTGTAGCTCCACACATAGATAGTCATGCTGATCTTTAGGGGTCCTATTCTCTCCCTAGCAACCCTTTTATTCTTAGTATAGGTTTAAAACCTCTTGGGGTTATCTTTAACCTTATCTGCCAAATTGATTTCAGACCTGACTGCTCCTGCTAGTCCCTAAAAAAGTTATCCCACACACCACCCAACAGCATCCAAAATGATATATCTGTTATTGAAGGGAATGGTCACCTCTTCAAGTGGTCGCCCATCAACCTGCGCCTTAGGAGTATATCAAGATAATAAAATGTGAGGCTGGATGAACACAGCAGGCCAAGCAGCATCTCAGGAGCACAAAAGCTGACGTTTCGGGCCTAGACCCTTCATCAGAGAGGGGGATGGGGTGAGGGTTCTGGAATAAATAGGGAGAGAGGGGGAGGCGGACCGAAGATGGAGAATAAAGAAGATAGGTGGAGAGAGTATAGGTGGGGAGGTAGGGAGGGGATAGGTCAGTCCAGGGAAGACGGACAGGTCAAGGAGGTGGGATGAGGTTAGTAGGTAGATGGGGGTGGGAGGAAGGGATGGGTGAGAGGAAGAACCGGTTAGGGAGGCAGAGACAGGTTGGACTGGTTTTGGGATGCAGTGGGTGGGGTGGAAGAGCTGGGCTGGTTGTGTGGTGCAGTGGGGGGAGGGGACGAACTGGGCTGGTTTAGGGATGCAGTTGGGGAAGGGAAGATTTTGAAACTGGTGAAGTCCACATTGATACCATTAGGCTGCAGGGTTCCCAGGCGGAATATGAGTTGCTGTTCCTGCAACCTTCGGGTGGCATCATTGTGGCAGTGCAGGAGGCCCATGATGGACATGTCATTTAAAGAATGGGAGGGGGATTGGAAATGGTTTGCGACTGGGAGGTGAAGTTGTTTGTTGCGAACTGAGCGGAGGTGTTCTGCAAAGCGGTCTCCAAGCCTCCGCTTGGTTTCCCCTATGTAGAGGATACCACACCGGGTACAGTGGATGCAGTATACCACATTGGCAGATGTGCAGGTGAACCTCTGCTTAATGTGGAATGTCATCTTGGGGCCTGGGATAGGGGTGAGGGAGGAGGTGTGGGGGCAAGTGTAGCATTTCCTGCGGTTGCAGGGGAAGGTGCCGGGTGTGGTGGGGTTGGAGGGCAGTGTGGAGCGAACAAGGGAGTCACGGAGAGAGTGGTCTCTCCGGAAAGCAGACAGGGGTGGGGATGGAAAAATGTCTTGGGTGGTGGGGTCGGATTGTAAATGGCGGAAGCGTCGGACGATGATGATCTCCCACTTCCTACAGACTAAGGGGGTGGCCATGGGCACCCGCATGGGCCCCAGCTATGCCTGCCTCTTTGTAGGTTACGTGGAACACTCCCTCTTCCGCACCTACACAGGCCCCAAACCCCACCTCTTCCTCCGGTACATCGATGACTGTATCGGCGCCGCCTCTTGCTCCCCAGAGGAGCTCGAACAGTTCATCTACTTCACCAACACCTTCCACCCCAACCTTCAGTTCACCTGGGCCATCTCCAGCACATCCCTCACCTTCCTGGACCTCTCAGTCTCCATCTCAGGCAACCAGCTTGTAACTGGTGTCCATTTCAAGCCCACCGACTCCCACAGCTACCTAGAATACACCTCCTCCCACCCACCCTCCTGCAAAAATTCCATCCCCTATTCCCAATTCCTCCGCCTCCGCCGCATCTGCTCCCACGATAAGACATTCCACTCCCGCACATCCCAGATGTCCAAGTTCTTCAAGGACCGCAACTTTCCCCCCACAGTGATCGAGAACGCCCTTGACCGCGTCTCCCGTATTTCCCGCAACACATCCCTCACACCCTGCCCCCGCCACAACCGCCCAAAGAGGATCCCCCTCGTTCTCACACACCACCCTACCAACCTCCGGATACAACGCATCATCCTCCGACACTTCCGCCAACGCAATCCACCCCCACCACCCAAGACATTTTTCCATCCCCACCCCTGTCTGCTTTCCGGAGAGACCACTCCGTGACTCCCTTGTTCGGTCCACACTGCCCTCCAACCCCACCACACCCGGCACCTTCCCCTGCAACTGCAGGAAATGCTACACTTGCCCCCACACCTCCTCCCTCACCCCAAGCGGAGGCTTGGAGACTGCTTTGCAGAACACCTCCGCTCAGTTCGCAACAAACAACTGCACCTCCCAGTCGCAAACCATTTCCAATCCCCCTCCCATTCTTTAGATGACATGTCCATCATGGGCGTCCTGCAGTGCCACAATGATGCCACCCGAAGGTTGCAGGAACAGCAACTCATATTCCGCCTGGGAACCCTGCAGCCTAATGGTATCAATGTGGACTTCACCAGTTTCAAAATCTTCCCTTCCCCAAATGCATCCCTAAACCAGCCCAGTTCGTCCCCTCCCCTCACTGCACCACACAACCAGCCCAGCTCTTCCCCCCCACCCACTGCATCCCAAAACCAGTCCAACCTGTCTCTGCCTCCCTAACCTGTTCTTCCTCTCACCCATCCCTTCCTCCCACCCCAAGCCGCACCCCCATCTACCTACTAACCTCATCCCACCTCCTTGACCTGTCCGTCTTCCCTGGACTGACCTATCCCCTCCCTACCTCCCCACCTATACTCTCTCCACCTATCTTCTTTACTCTCCATCTTCGGTCCGCCTCCCCCTCTCTCCCTATTTATTCCAGTTCCCTCTCCGATGAAGGGTCTAGGCCCGAAACGTCAGCTTTTGTGCTCCTGAGATGCTGCTTGGCCTGCTGTGTTCATCCAGCCTCACATTTTATTATCTTGGAATTCTCCAGCATCTGCAGTTCCCATTATCTCTGCGCCTTAGGAGTGCCCACTTCACCGCAGCTCTTTTCTATGATGTTCCCAGCTCCAGTGCCCGAATATGATCTGTCAAAAGCTGCAGCGGGAGCACTCCTCACAGGTATAGCCACAACCTGCAAGAAAAGCATACCACTGCCATCCCAACTAGCATCAGTCCAGGCTGAAAGAATTTAGAGTTAAACATCCCTTACCTATACCCCTGCTTAGCCTCCTCACACCAAAACCTCTCAAGGAAACGCTTTGACATCAGGTTCTCTCTGATCTACTGTACAGTCGTAATGACTGAGGTGGTGTTTCCCAGAATTCAGCTTTGATGACTCTCAGTCACCCACTGATTCGCTCAGATGCAAAATTTTACTGCTCCTGGGATGACCTTTCACCACATCCCTACTCCATTGTATTTATCTTAATGTCAATTGATTCGCAATTTTGATATGATTTTACTATTTTGCTGATCTCATTCAGTCAATAAATTGGATTGGAAATAGAACCATTTACTGACACTCATTGTTCAGATCAAGATAATGTAGGACAAAGATTTGTTAATATAACCCTCATACCCTATCCCAAAACATGGGATCCACCATTTTGCCCATGCAAAACCTCAGAAGAGCATCCCAACCAGGCAAACCCTGCAATCCAACCCTATACATAACCCACACAATCCCTGGACACTGTGAGCAACTTAGCATGGCCAATCCACCTAACCTGCACAATCTTTGGACTGCAGGAGGAAATTGGAGCACTAGAGAAAACCCACATAGACACAGGGAGAATGTGCAAACTCCAAACAGTCACCTGAGGGGGGAATCAAACCTGGTTCTCAGGTGCTATGAGGCAGCAGTGCTAACTACTGAACCATTAGAACATAGAACATAGAACATTATAGCACAGTACAGGCCCTTCGGCCCTCGATGTTGTGCCGACCTGTCATACCGATCTCAAGCCCATCTAGCCTACACTATTCCATGCACATCCGTATGCTTATCCAATGACGACTTAAATGTACCTAAAGTTGGCGAATCTACTACTGCTGCCCCAACTGAGCCGCTCTATATAAAGGCATAAAACCAATCAGTCCATCATGCCTGCTGCACCACTTAGTTAGATTGTAGTCTATCTGCACTTCCACACAACTTACCCTACTTTGTTCTATACCTGGCAGCATCTGTGGAAAGCAATCAGAATTAATGTTTCAGATCCAGCGACCCTTCCTCAGAACGGCTCCATATCTCTTGTTAATCAAACCTTTCCACATCTATCTATCTATCTTGCTCCTGAACATCACAATTGATCTAAGACTGATAGGCCTTTTCACTGCCCTTTAAGTCTGAAAACATACTTTTGATTATGTCCTATGTAGCTGAGCTCTCATTTGAATATTATGTGCTTCTTGGCTTGAATACTACCCACCAGTGGAAACAGTTTCTCATAGGTTACCCTACTAAATTGCTTTATTATTTAAAACCCTGTGGCTGATATTATAGGAAGGATATTATCAAGCTGGGGGATCAGAAGAGATTTACCAGGAAATTGCCAGGAATGGAAGGTTTGAGTTATAAGGAGAGGCTGGATAGGTCGGGGCTCTTCACTGTAGTGTAGGAGGTTGAGGAGTGATTTTATAGAGGTCTATAAAATCATGAGGCGTATAGATAAGGTGAATGGCAGGTGTTTTCTTTTCCCTAGGGTTATAGACTTCAAGACTGGGGACATATTTTTAAGGTGTGAGGAGAGACATTATTAAAAAAAACATGAGGAGCAACATTTTTACACAAAGTGTGGTTTGTGTGTGGAATGAAATCGAGAGGAAATCGTGGATGCAGGTACAGTTAAGATGCTTAAAATACACTTGGATAAGTATGTGAATAAGAAAGATTTGGAGGAGTATGGGCCAAACGCAAGCGGGTGGGATTAGCTTATTTGGGATAATGGTCAGCATGGACTGGTTGGACCGAAGGATCTGTTTCTTTGCTGTATGACTCTATGATTCTTCAAATTCCTAATCGCAAGGGAATGTCAGCTATTTCAATATTTGGAGCTCAAGTGAGGGGGTTTCACTAACAGAAGAGATATGCAGCCAATGAGCCAAATACAACCACATTATATTTTTTTCTGCAAGCATCCTTCCAAGTTCCGAAGCTAGAGCTTAAAGTTTGGCCTTCATTGAGCCGTACCCATTTGGACTCAATGAATAGCAGGCTGCTCCAAATGGTTAAATATTGCTGTACTCATCTGGTCAACTAAAAATCATTTCAAACATGTAGTCTACTGTGGAGGGCATTATTCCGCTTTATTGCCCATGCAGGTGTTAAGAATGTAATGTAAGTTGCATTTAGTTTGAATGGAAAATAGCTGTCTACCCACCCAATCCATATTGAAATCAATCTAACTGCTGAAAAGGCTTTTTGTAATCCTCTTTCTGTTCTATGATTGCATTAATCTCAGAAAGGCATTATACCTTTAAGAGAGTTAGGTGATGTCATTACAAATGACATTTTAATCTATAAGATGCCTCCGCAGCTCACTATGTGTCAATTCATCCTTGTGAGTGTTTCAATTGAAAATAGAAGCAGATTCTGCAAGGCACATTGTTGCAACCTGTATAAACAGCCTACATGTTCTACACCTAGTGATATTAAAGATCCCAGAGTACATGTTAGATTGACAAAAGCAAGTGAAGGGTGCATTGACTTCAAGAAGCAAGGTGGAGGGCATGGCCCTGTCTCCATCACTGGTGTTGAGGTGGGGTTAGTCAAAAGCTCCAAGTTTCTAGGAATGATATTCACCAACAACCTGTCCTGGCCTACCAGCATTAATGCAATAGTCAAGAAGGTTCAATGCTTCTATTTCCACAGGATGCTAAGGAGATTCAGCATGTCCTTACAGACAAGTGCCAATATCTATGGATGTGCCGTAGAAAATATTTTATCTGAATGCATCATGCTTGGCAATTGCTCTGGCCAGGACCGTAAGAATCTATCGAGAGTTGTGAACACAGCCCAGCCAATCTTCCATCCATTGACTCCATCTATACTTCTCACGGCCTAGGGAAGGCAACCAACATAATAGTTATAATGTCTTCCAACCTCTTCCGATGGGCAGAAGATACAAAAGCTTAAACACACATAAAAACAGATTCAAGAACAGCTTGTTCCCCGCTGTTATTAAACTACTGAATGGATCTTTCAAATTTTCAATATAACGCCGATCCTGCTCTTTATGTACCTTCTCTGCAGCCATAACCTTATATTCCTCACTCTTATCTATCACCCTAATGTTCTTAATGATCTGCCTGTACTGCATGCAAAACAAAACTTTCCACTGTACCTAGGTATGTGTGAAAATAATAAAGCAAAGCAAGGAATCAAACAAAAATGATGACATGCAGCAGGGTTAATGTCAGAGCATCCCAGAGAAAAGCCAATTCATTCAGTAAGATGACATTAGACTCAAGCCTTTGAACTAGAAACCAACCAGTCAAACATTAATGACAGACTATAAACTTAACCCTGTAATGTCATTTACCTTAATTCAGTATCCTTGTAAATCTCCCCTCCTAAATCAGTTCATCTCATGTCGAAACACTCAAAAGTGCTTTTATGACATCTAGACTCAACCATTTCAGTGTTTTCCTGACTGGCTTCCAGTCTAACACCCTTTGCAGAGTGGAGCTCATCCAAAGCTTAGTAGTGTAAGCCCTAGCTCTCACAAAGTTCTATTCATCTATCACCGTGTGCTCAGTTACCTATATTGGCTCATGATCCATCAATGCTTCAGTTATCAAACCCTCGTCCTTCATTTTCATGTCTTTCCTTGGTCTCATTTTTTTTGTAACCTCCTCCAGCCTTACATCCGTCTGAGATCACAGCTCCAATTCTGACCTCTTCTCCACTCTTGGTTTCCATCTCTCTGTCGTTGGTGTGTGTGCCAAGATCTGAAATTGCAATGGAACCCTGTCCCTTAACTGCTCCACAAATTCTGCTCTCCAGTTGCTGAAAACCCACCTCTTTAATCAAGGTTGGGTCATCAGTCTGAACATGGGCTCAAAAAGGAACTTAGCTTATTAATGAAAACAAAAATAAAATGCTGGAAATCACAGCAAGTCAGGGAGCATCCATAGAGAGGGAGAGCCTAGGTGACACTTCATCAAAGCCGATGTGAAGTGTGGAGGGGCAGCATTAATGTAATAATATGGGGAGGGGTTGTTGGAGTGTTAGGGGAGAAAGGATGTTTTCAGTACAAACTCCAGCATCTACAGTAATTTGCTCCTACCTTTAGTTTAGTCATGCTCCTGTAATGCACTACAGGGTGTTTTACTAAGTTCAGGGTGCTTATATTAGTGGAAGTTGTTACATTCTTAGACAGTAAACACAATTCTGCTTATTGCTACTGTGATCGAAACCAAGAGAATGAGAATATTGACATATGCTTATTTATCAGATCTTAAAAAAAGATAATTTACCCTGCAGACTAATATTAAGTATGTTTTATTGTAATCAGCGAAACATGACCTTGAGGCCAAAGAAGTCATATTA
Source organism: Stegostoma tigrinum (assembly GCF_030684315.1). Classification (NCBI taxonomy): domain Eukaryota; kingdom Metazoa; phylum Chordata; class Chondrichthyes; order Orectolobiformes; family Stegostomatidae; genus Stegostoma; species Stegostoma tigrinum. Next base: position 126,022,825 of record NC_081356.1, on the reverse strand, counting down.
TTGGAAGTGTAGTTAAATTAATTAATGTTAATTAATCCATCTAACTCAGTCTTCAATGCCTCCAGCAAGCAGATGTTAAATTACATTCTGTTCAATGTTGTACTGTAATTCCATTGTGGATAGTCATGGCTTGACTAATGACTCTTTCTCTGTGCTGGAGAATGTGGAACAGTTCGAACTGAACTAATTTAGGCATTACTTATTACACAGGCCTGGTAATCCTAATATAAACCTCCAATATGGATAGAGGGAGGAAGATTCTTCTGTAACCTTTCAAACGATATAGATTACATATGGGAAATTATTTCTTAAATTTTGCATTTCATTATTTCTGTACCACAACAATCTTAAAATATTCAATTCCAGAGGCTCTTTAATCCCTCACTAAGCAATTCTAGAATTTAATTTTGCTAAACTCCTTTTCTTGGAACATGCTTGGGAAGAACTCCTGTTCAATGTAATGATGCAAGATCAGGAGAAGACCACATATGTTGCAAATGGGAGCAAACCATTCAGCCCGTCAATGGCATGGTGGCTCAGTGATCAGCACTGTTGCCTCACAGATCCAGGGACCCAGGTTTGATTCCAACCTTGGTCGACTGTCTGACTGGAGTTTGCACATTTGCCCGACATCTGCACGGCTTTCCATTGGATGCTCGAGTTTCCTCCCACAGTCCAAAGATGTGCAGGTTAGGTGGATTGGCCATGCTAAAATGTTCACGGTGTCCAGGGATGTGCAGGTTAGGTGGGTTAGTCACAGGAAATGCAGAGTTAGAGGGATATGGTGAATCTGGGTGACATGCTCTTTGGAGGGTTGGTATGGACTGAATGGCCTGACTCCCATACTATAGGGATTGGGAGTAGAGTTGAGTGTAGTGGCCATCACTAAGGAGAAGGTGCTGATGAAGCTGAAAATGGATAAACCACCCAGACCAGATAAACTACACCCCAGAGTTCTGGAGGAGATTGTGGAGGCATTGGTGTGATTTTTCAGGAATCACTGGAGTCGGGGGGGGGGGGGTTCCAGAGGACTGAAAAATATCTAATGTTACATTATGTTTAAGGAGGGAGGGAGGCAGAAGACAGGAAATTATAGGCTGGTTAACCCGACCTTAGTCAGCGGTAAGATTGCAGACTCCATCATTAAAGATGGAAATATGGAGTACTTGAAAGTACATGGTAATATAGGAAGAGTCAATGTGGATTTTTCAAAGAGAGATCATGACTGACAAAGGCATCAGAATTCTTTGAGGACCTTAACGGGCAAGTTAGATAAAGGACATTGGATGTGATCTCTTTGGGTTTCCAGAAGGCCTTTGACGAGGTGCCACACAGGATGCTTCTAAATAAGACTAGAGCCCCTGGTGTTAGGGACAAGGTAGTGGCATGGAGAGAGGTTTGGCTGACTGGCAGAAAGCAGACATTTGGGATAAAGAAGTCTTTTTCAGTTGGTTACGAGTAGAGTTCCACAGGGATCAGTTGTGATGATATGTGTCTTTAAGAGAGATTTGTTCTGCACTGTTTCTTTGGCAAATCCATGTTAAACAGGATGTTACATTAGACATTTTTCAGTCCTCTGGAACCCTCTCTGACTCCAGTGATTGTTGAAAAATCACCAGTGTTATCACCCTGGATCCAGAATGTCTGCTTCAGAAGCGATGGATGAACAGCTCCCTGGCTGTACGGAGCTATTCTTCCCTTCTCATGGGTTTCTTTTTTAATCTGTCATCAATTGTCTTTTCTGTCATCAATGAGATCTCCTTTTCCCTTACCACCAGAGGATTTCTCTTTTCCCCAGTTTCTATCCCTCAGAGTTCGAAATTGATCTCGGAAGCGAAACTTCGATTCATGAGCTAACTCATAATCATCTGTCATTTCTGCTGCTAATTTTGCAGCTTTAGCCCTCTGCTCTTCCACATTCTCCCAGCTTCAGGAAATGAGTTTTTAAACTCTTCTAAAATAACTGTTTCTCTAAGAGCATCACTTGATTGATTTATTTTCAATGACCTCATCAACCTACCAAAATTATTTTGTTTTATCCTTTCAAACTCTATGTGTATTTGACCAGGGTCCATCTTTAGATTTCTAAAATGTTGTCTTTAGGCCTCTGGCATTAGTTCAAATGTACTTAAAATGGCTTTTTTCACTTTATCATTTTCCCCAGATACTTCCTCTCATAGTGATGCAAACATCTCCCGAGCCTGACTTAACAATTTTGTTCGAATCAACAATACCCACATTACTAGTAGCCATTTCATTTGTTTAGCCACTTTCTCAGATGAAATGAAAAAGTCTTCTGCGCCCCTTTTATCAAACCTTGGTAACACTTGAACATACTTAAACAGATCCCCACCAGGCCTTTGGCTATGTTGGGTTTGCTCTTCATCACTGCCACATCACTAATCCCATCTTCTACTCCTGCATCGGAGACAGTAAGAATGGCCGATGCTGGAGTCAGAGATAACACAGTGTGGAGCTGGATGAACACAGCAGGCCAGGCAGCATCAGAGGAGCAGGAAAGCTGACATTTTGGGTTGTGACCCTTTTCAGAAATACTTCTGCATCCATTATTTTAAGTTGACTTTCACTTTTCATTGCCAGCTTCTGAATTTCAAAAACTCCTTTTCTCCATTTCCTCTCTCTTTTTATCCTTTTCTTATGCTTTTAATCATACTTCAAACCGTTTCATTTTTGGGTTCAATTTGATTTAGTTCTTTTACTTCTTTTGTTCCACTGCAATTATCGCTCTTTCTTTTGCCTCTCTATCTTATTGTTGTTCTGTCAGGTGTATTCTTTCTTTCTCGTTTGCCTCTAATTCAAGCTGTTTCATTTGCAACTGAATTTTAGCGATTTCCAATTACTCCAACAGCATTCCTGGCAATTGTAAATGTTGAGCTATTGCTGTAATTATCTCTCCTTTCCTCATGGGCACAGGTGACGTCAACCTCAGCTTGTCTGCCAATTCTGAAAGCTTAGCCTTTCTCACCTTCTGTAAACCATTGTGAGTGTTTTTTTTGCACTGAAAGAGCCATTATTACACAATGTAGACCCTGTTTAAAGCAACTGAATGCAAAACCTAGAAAGACAACACCAACGCTCACCACTCACTGTCTTTGAGTTCAATGATCCTAAACCCAAACTGGAATTAGAGATTTTGATCCTAACAAGAGCCCTCAATTTGTTATGGGTCAGACTAAACCCCTCAAAACATATCAAGGAGTTAGCCTCAACCCTAACTTTTATCTAATTTAAAGGCAAGTTAATGAGCTGTGTTCCAGATGTGACTCAATCAGTCAAACCGCTACCGTACCTTATTTTTATATCACTGTTAAAATACAGATAAAATAGAAATGATTTGGCACAACTTAAATTCAATTGAAATGCTTAGCAAAAGAATGTATTATTTAACTACTCACAGCCAAATGTTCCAATATGGCAGCATCCCAGAAACACAATTCTTGCTGCAGGGTGATAACACCTCTCTGCAAGAGAAACCGTCCAGAACAAATCTTTCCTAAAGGCATATATCAGCATACAGTATTGGGGCCACATTATTCATATTATACATTAACAATTTGAATGAAGGATCTGAGGGCATTGTTGCAGATGACATAAAGATAAGTAGAAGGACGGGTCAGGATGAGGAGACAGAGAGGGGTGTTACAGAAAGCCTTAGGCAAGGAGAGTGGGCAGAGAATAAGCAGGTGGAATACAACGTGGGAAAGTATGAGATAACAAAGTGTGGAGCTGGATGAACACAGCAGGCCAAGCAGCATCGTGGGAGCACAAAAGCTGACGTTTCAGGCCTAGATTCTATGCACTTTGATAGAAAACTAGAGGCATAGGCTATTTTCCAAATGAGGAAAAGTTTTGCACATCTGAGGCACAAAAGAACTTGACAGTCCCAGTTTAAGATTATTTTAAGGCTGCCTTGCAAGTTCACTTGGCATTTAGGATAGTAAATGCAATCATTTGGAGAGGGCTAGAATACAAGAGCAGAGATTTACTGCTGAGGTTGTATAAGGCTCTGGTCGCATTTGGAATATTAAGAGCTTTGTATGTAAGGATGGATGTGCTGGGGTTAGAGAGGGTTCAGGGGAGATTTACAAGAATGATCCCAGGTAGTAATACATATTTCACCTGTCTGCCTTGATTCAGTGTTACTCAATGCTTCTCGGGAGTAGAAATGATTCTACATTTTAAATTTTCACAATTGACCCTGAGACGCAACAGCTTTTTTGAGTCAGACTGCTCCAAGTTTCTCACCAAGATTGCTTCTTAACATTCCCCTGAATGGTGTGGTCTTTATTTCAAGGCTATAGCTCTCTTGCAATAGGATCTATAACTGGAGGAAATAGTTTTTCTTGCTATCTATCCTAACAACTTCTTCCAGTAATCCATTAGATCACACCTTAATCTTCTATCCCCAGGAGTGTACAAATCTGGCATTGGCAACCTGTCTTCATAATTTAGCTCTTTTTACTTCAATATTATCCGGTTATACCAACTTTCCATGAACCTGGTGCTAACATTTTGTACTGCACTGTTTTTGGCGATAAGGTCCCATCAAAAGTGAAACGCTTATGTTTGCAGTTCAATTATTCTGTATTTATTTATTTTTTAACTGAATTAACTACTTAATTCATCCTCAATCTAAATGTTAATACAGAGCATTTTCTTTGAACTCTACACAAACACAGAAAACAATTCAGCAATAAGCAATAGGAAGACTTTTAATGTCCTTGACTGGCCCTTATCTGATATAACTGCACCTGGTGTGGTTCTCTGCCTGAAATGATAAGATGAAGGCTTAGATTCATTAGACAATAGGCAACCAAAGTTAACACATCTAGCTGGATTCTTAATCAGAACTTTGGCAAAAAGATATAAAATTTGTAGTGAGATGAAAGGAATGTGAATAAAATTACCATTTGACATTTTCCAGTCACATATAAATTAGAAGCAACAAAAAGTATTGATGTATCTATTTATGCATTTGATTCTAGAATCTGAATTTGATTAAGAAGGAACAAACATACTGATGTTGTAAAATAATATATATTGCTCACTTCACTCTCAGCACACTTCAGAAGAACTAGGATAGCCTGAGAGGGATATAAGAATGGGAGCAGCCCATTCAGCCCATTGAGTACAGTCCGGTGCTAGATTAAATCATGTTTGATCTGTACTTTCCTGCCCTCGCACCATATCTTGGATGAAGCACCGAAAGGACTGCTGGAAATTTGAAATAAAATCAGAAATTGTTGGAAAACTTCAGCAGTTCTGTCAAAATCTGTGGAGAGAAATCAGAGTTAACATTTTGGGTCCTGTAAGCTTTCTTCAGAATTGCTGCTTTTTGGTTATCCTTCCTGAACAAAAGTCTACACCAGTTTTGAAATTTGCTTCTGCCCAGCATTAACAGGCTGAGGCACCCAAATGCAGAATTCCACTACCTTTTCCATGAAGAACCGCTTCCTGAATACAGGTGAGTTATTGAGTGATGAAGCACAGAAACAGACTATTAGTACAACCAGTCCATGCCAAACGTAATCCAGAACTAAGCTAGGCCCACCTGCTTGTGATTGGCCGATATCTCTCCAAATATTTCTTGTCCACGAACTTATCTAAATTCTTATCAATACTATAACGGTATCTGTATCCACCGTATTCTCTGGAACTTCATTCCATACCTTGTACAAAAGTTGCCCCCTATGTCTTTTCCTCTCACCTTAAAAATACGTCCCCTAGTCGTGAAATTCCCCACTCTCAGGAAAAGATAACTGTCATTCACCTTATTTATACCTATCCCTCATGATTTTATAAACTTCCATAAGGTCACCTTTAAACTTCCAACACTGCAATGTGAAAGGTCCCAGCCTATCCAACCTCTTCTTAAAACTCAAGCCCTCTATTCCTGATAACGGCCCAGTAAATCTCTTCTGAACTCTCTCCAACTTAATCATGTCTTTCCTATAACAGGACCACTAGAACTGGACACAGTACTCCAGAAGAGGCTTCACCAATATCTTGTACAATCATAACATTGTATACTCAGAGACATTAGAACTGCAGATGCTGGAGAATCTGAGATAACAAGGTGTAGGGCTGGATGAACACAGCAGGCCAAGCAGCATCTTAAGAGCAGGAAAGCTAACATTTTGGGTCTAAACCAGTTTCGGGCCTAGACCCTTCTTCAGAAAGGTCTAGGCCCAAAATGTCAGCTTTCCTGCTCCTATGATGCTGCTTGGCCCGCTGTGCTCATCCAGCTCCACACTTTGTTATCTAAGCTCTACACCTTGTCGACTCCTATACTCAAAAGGTTTTAGCAATTAAGGCAAGCATGCACAACACCTTCATGACCACCTTATCTATACATGGCGCAAACTTCAAAGAATTATGTACCTGAAGCTGACTATCTAAATGCACGAAAATCACAAGCCTCGACCTGATAGGAATGCAACCATGTTCGGGAAACCATATTTCATAGCCTACCTCCGATCCCACTCCAAGGCCATATCCGCCTAGAGGTGCAGTTCACAAAATTCAACGTGGGGTTTCGGTAAGTTCCATATTGTTGTCGAGTACTTCATTCTCAAATAAAAAGGATCACGCACCTAAAGAACTGTGCTCTCAGCAGTTCCAAAACACACGCAGTGATGACCATTTGTAAGTTTATCATTGATGTTAGTGACTGTTTGGAACCACTGTGATGTAAAGTAACAGCTTCCTTTGTGATTCATAAGGTGATAAATGTGTTAATGATTTTAGTGGAGAAATTCTAAACTTCATTCCTGTTCACTGTGTGATTGTTCACTTGCTGTTCAGAGAGAGCCACAACATCAGAAACAAACACTGAAATAACTCAAATGCTGGTGTAGTGGATACAGCCAAGATCAAACAGCTAAAGAAAATAACACCAGAAAGTGCTGCAGAAACCAAGCAGTTCTGACTACATTGTGATGACAGAGAGAAAGATAGAGTTAATGTTTCTTGTCCAGTAACCCTTCCACAGAAGGGCTAGCTAAATGGGCTATTATTGACTGCATGTTTGCTGGACTGGATGTATAGATTAGGGGATGGGGCTAACAATGACATCAATGTTGCATGGAATTATTATAATGTGAAGGGTATAATAGTATTATGTTTCACTGGAAATCTCATTGATCTCCGATCTGAGCTGGATATCAAGAGGGCAACTGTGCCCCAAGTGAAGGCCAGATTTGGGGTGATCTCTGTCCTCTCCCACATATTTGGTAATAGAGCTCTGAATAAAGATTGCTTGTGCTAAAGAATGTAAGGATGTGAGACTGTCCTTTGATATTTCTCCCTACAACAAAGATGAACAGTAGACATCTTTTCCATAGGGTAGGGGTGTCCTAAATTAGACAGTGTAGGTTTAAGGTGGGAGGGGAAGGACTTAAAAGTGAACAGAGGAGCAACTTTTTCACGCAGAGAGTGGTGTGTGTATCAAATGAGCTGCCGCAGCATTTGGTGGAGATAGGTATAATTTCAGCATTTAAAGGACATTTGGGCAGGTACATGCATAAGAAAGGTTTTGAGGGATATGGGCCAAATTGCAGGCAAATGGGATTAGTTTAGTTTGGGAAACCCGGTCTGCATGGATGTGTCAGACCGAAGGGTCTGTTTCGATGCTGTATGACTGTATGACTCTAAGTCTTTCACAAGATGTCAGTCACTGGCTGGGCCAGCATTAACTGCCACTACCTAATCGCCAGGGAGAAATGGTGAACCACCTATTTGAATTGGTGCATTGATGTAGGGAGTCCTGTGTGTTGTTAGGAAGACAGTATTAGGACCCAAAACAGAAATTGCTGGAAAAACTCAGCTGACCTGGCAGCATCTTTGGAAAGAGAATCAGAGCTAACGCTTTAGGTCCAGTGACTCTTCATCAGAACACAGTCCTGGGACTTTGACTGAGCAAGAATGTAAGAGTAGCTCTAAGGCAGAATGGTGTGTGGCTCAAAGCAAAACTTGGAGACTGTAAGGATAACTTAGGGCATTCTTGTAGCACCCTGTCTGGATGCATCGCAGCTTGGTATGGAAACTGCGCTGCCCAAGACTGCAAGAAATTACAGAGAGTTGTGAACACAGGCCAGTCCATCACACAAACCAGCCTTCCTTCCATTGACTCCGTGTACACATTCTTCTGCCTTGGGAAAGCAGCCAACATAATCAAAGATTCCTCCCAACCTGGTTATACTCTTTTCCACTCTCTTCCGTCCATCAAAAGATATAAAATTTTGACAACAATAGCCATGACCCACCAGTGAGTAACAAAATAAAACTTCACCAATGCAGGATTTGATCCACATTAGGGCTGAGGTAGACTCAGACAATGCATCCTAACCCTACATGGCCCTTCCATATGACCTTTTCTTCACAAATATTATCAGCAAATGAATAAATGAATGAATAATTAGCCGTCAGAATGCAACTTCACTATCCAAAGTTTGCAACAAATATAATAGGAACATTTCCAAATCAGTTATTTTGTTTTATTCAAATCTACTTACAAGCTCATGTATTTGTATCTGGCAGGCTCTGGTCATTTTACAAAATTGGTAATGTTCCAGCTGTGGTTGGTGGGACTTGTTTTGTAAAGGCTAACTTCCAAAAGGATAATTCTAATACATATAATGGACAACTACTGTTACAGCTCAATAAGCAGAACAATGCCAGAGCTCTTCCTTCAGCGCCAATAGCTTTTTCAGTTGGCCAATTTTACACAGACTGGTTCCCCGCTACTCTGCTGAAAAGCCTCTGATCGAATAACTTTATGGCCTGTTGTTCAGCTGGAGAGCACCCCCTCAGTAAACAGTTCCCTCAGTGATTAAAGAAAAATGATTCCCCTCTTGTTAGAGAATTTGACAATTTTCTTCCCAATAGGAAATCGAGCAGCTCTTTACAATGAGATGCTGCATCATCACAGCTTTCTGTAAGTGACCAGTCGCACTCACATTCAGCTTTTTCCCACATTGTGCAGCTTTTGAATGAACAGCTAACATAGCACTGTAGAAAGGCAGTAGGTAATTATAGACTTTCTGAATTGTTGTCAACAGTAGCATTGGTATATTCGGAGTGCCTGTCTCAATAAATTGATGATAGTTAAAGATGGTACAATGCTGACTGTAGCCACAGTTAGATGATATTAAGATTCAGTGAGATGAGAGAAATGGAATAACTACACATAACAGCCATGACACATGAATCAGTATTGTTGTCCAAGCCTTGTAAGATCTGTCAAATACTTCAACAAATAGGTTATAAATCAATTTACCCACAATACCAGAATGGTCACATCACCACAGGCACAAGTTGGTACCGTTGCAAACTGTTGTGATTTTGTTTCGGAACCAGTGATAGTAAGACTTGAGTACTAGCAGTACTTCATATAATCCTTCCCAATGCGCTTCATCATTGCAATACTTCTCAGAGTCTCTTGTAACTTCAGTTGGGTTCACAAAGTTGTTTTACTCTTTCTCTCTCATCTGAATGGCCAGTCACTCTTTTGCTTTGTCAGACCTATTACCTCTTCTTCGTCTCCAGAAGGTCCAAGAGATCAATCTGCAGGTAAGCCCTGTTCTCATACCTGTTTGGATGGTTTTCTGGAAATTTCTACAGTCCTGGCCAATCAGGGAGGATCGCTTAATGATTTGAAATACTGTGAATCATTTGGAAAGCTCGCTGTTGCTTGTTTACTTTTGTAACAGGGCCGGGTGGTTTTTCTGTTCGGTTTTTGGTTGAAAATATGAATTCCTCCTTCGTTGGAAGTATGTCTGCCTGGGATAACTGTTGATGAGATATGTCCTTTTACACTGTGCTAATATCATTAGTGTCTGTCAGCTGTGTTTGCACTGTGTCCAGTTTCTGGGTTTACAATGTACAGAGCATTACTTGGCCGAAATATCCCATGCTCACCATCCTTTGAAGTTTGGCCAAGTTGGCAATCTGCAGGTGTTTAAGCAGGCATGAGGCTGTTGCAGTGTAATCTTATGGATTATGGAAAATAAAAAAGTGCACATCGGAACTTCTGGGACAGACAATAATCAATTTCAGTAAGACATAGACAGATCAGCTGACGAAGGTTAGAGACCTCCTCTGGAGTTATCTGGCATCACTGATACCACACTTCAGCCAATTCGATACACTCCATGTGATATCAAGAAATGCTTGGAGGCACAGGATACTGCAAAACCTGTGAGACCAGAAAACATTCCAGCAATAGGACTGAAACCCTGCGCTCCAGACCCTGCTGCCCACCCCCCAGACAAGCTGTTCCTTATCAAATAAAGCAAAGGACTGCGGGTTCTAAGAATATTAAATTAAATATTCTATCCATGGAGCTAAATCAAACCATGCTGTCAGCTCAATTCTGTTGACTCTTAATACAGGGTTCAGCACATCTGCTCAGGATTGGAGAAGAGCTGAAAATCAGTGGGAGGTAAGAATCCACTCTTCATGGTTCATGCTCATTTCTTGTTAGACTGTTTTAGCAACATAGGAACAAGACAAGACCGTTCTGCCTCTCAAGCCTGTTCTGCCATTCAATGAGATCATGGCTGATCTGTGGCCAAATTCAGGTTCTTTACGCAGAGAGTTGTGAGAGCATGGAATGCGTTGCCAGCAGCAGTTGTGGAAGCAAGGTCATTGGGGTCATTTAAGAGACTGCTGGACATGTATATGGTCACAGAAATTTGAGGGTGCATACATGAGGATCAATGGTCAGCACAACATTGTGGGCTGAAGGGCCTGTTCTGTGCTGTACTGTTCTATGTTCTATGTTCTATGCCTTTGGTCCACATCTCTTAATACATTTGCCTAATGAAAATATTTCCACCTTAGACTTCAGGTTAAACTTAAATTTAAATTTAAACCATTGTAGAAAATAACGATGCCAAAATCAACTTCAGAAAGAAAGGAGAATGAGCCCCCATCTTCATCAATGGAACTGAAGCTGAGACATTGAAGAGCTTCAAGTTCCTCGGAATGACGATAGCCTGTGGTCTGTCCTGGACTGCCCATGTAAATGCGATAGTCAAGAAAGCACAACAATGCCTCTTCTTCCTCAGGTGGCTCAGGAAATTTGGCATGTTCATTGATACCCTCACCAACTTCTACAGATACACCATTGAAAGCAAACTGTCTGGGTGCACAACAGCCCAGTATGGCAACTGCTCTGCCCAGGACTGTAAGGAATGACAGAAGGTGGTGACCCAGCCCAGACCATCACAGAAGCTGTGTTGATGAGGTGGTCTGAGATAACAAAGTGTGGAGCTGGATGAGCACAGCAGGCCAAGCATGATCTTAGGAGCACAATAGCTGACCGTTTTGGAAGGGTCTGGGCCCAAAATGTCAGCTTTCGTACTCCTAAGATGCTGCTTGGCCTGCTGTGTTCACCTAGCCCCACACTTTGTTATCTCGGATTCTCCAGCATCTGCAGTTTCCATTATCTCTGGTCCTAGCACTGACTCGTGTCTGCTAAGGAGGTGGTGGCTTTGGGTTTCCCATGATGTCTGAATCCAGTGCAGATTCATGGAGGAAACAGCAGTGAGTTTATGCCCAGTATGAGACCTGGCAGTATTGGCAGTGGCTGCATCAGTGAGGTGGGCCCAAAGTGGATTCATGGCAGTGCCAGTGTCGAGTCTGGCTCGGTGCAGTAAATGGTGGCATCTCCACTGGCAACGACTTATAGTGGCATAGACATTGGAAGAGGCAAGATGGCACCAAAGAGTGATGATTTTCATTCTAGCAGAGCCAGTGCGACAAAGGGACTCGTGCATGGCCTCCAGGCCCATAGCTCATGGCAGACCAACTAAGAAGAAGGGATGTAAAATTAAAAATTGTTTCTTTATTTCTTTATTCTTCTGCCTTTAAATTCCATGTTTTGCTTTATTTTTCTCTGTTTTAAGATGGTGCCAGAGAGTAGAGACACAATACAACACTTTTCATTGCATTTTGTAACAAGATACACGTGACAATAAATAAATCAATCAAATAAAAGCTCAGTGAATTATAGGACTGTATAGTCCATGAATGTGCCAACGACATGGGTAAGACAAGGAAAGAGGTTCTGCATTGTCATTGCGAAGAGCTAGGGACTAAATCAGGAAGCAGAGCCTCACAGGTAATATCCAGAGTATTACCTGAGCCACATGTAATTTGGTAAAGGGCAAATATGATTAAAGAAACAAAAAGGCTGTTCAGGAGCTGGTGTGGGAGAAGTTGTTTCTGCTTCAAAGGACATTGGCATTAGTATGGTGGATAACTACACTTGGGAGAGCCTGCACTTGGAACCTCAGTTCTAGTGAGCTGCATAACTAGTGGAGTAGAGAGGGCTTTAAACTAAGAAGAGGCAATCAATCATATTTGGAAAGATGTGATCAAAGAGTAGAAGCAAGGCAACAAAAGAAGGCATGAACATGGGAAAATAATAAACAGGCTTTGACAGGGAGGGATAGAGAGAAGAAGTCGAAGAGTAACTCAACGGAAAGGTGAGAGATTACAAAGATAATAAAAAGGCAAAAGTAGGATTTGAGTAACTGGATACACACAGCATAAACAAATCACACAAACTGATGGCACAAATAGCAAATAAACCGTCTAGGCCCGAAATGTCAGCTTTTGTGCTCCTAAGATGCTGCTTGGCCTGTTGTGTTCATTCAGCTCCACACCTTGTTAAACCATGTGATCTGATGGCCACAGATAGACACATCTGCAGGATGACATAGATGGAGATCTGAATATTGAAGGGTATATGGTAATTAGGGAGGTCACAAAGCTAGGGAAAGGTGAAAGGGCTGTTCTGTTTAATAATGGTGTAATTAACCATAAGACCATAAGACCATAAGACATAGGAGTGGAAGTAAGGCCATTCAGCCCATCAAGTCCACTCCGCTAGTTAAATCATGGCTGATGGGCATTTCAACACCACTTCCCTGCACTCTCCCCGTAGTCCTTGATTCCTTCTGAGATCAAGAATTTGTCGATCTCTGCCTTGAAGGCATCCAACGTCCCAGCCTCCACTGCACTCAGCGGCAATGAATTCCACAAGCCCACCACTCTCTGGCTGAAGAAATGTCGTCTCGTTTCAGTTTTAAATTTACCCCCTCTAATTTTAACGCTGTGCTCACGGGTCCTAGTCTCCCTGCCTAACAGAAACAACTTCATAGCATCCACCCCTTCTAAACCATACATTATCTTGTAAGTTTCTATTAGATCTCCCCTCAACCTTCTAAACTCTAATGAGTACAATCCCAGGATCCTTAGCCGTTCATCATACGTTAAACCTACCATTCCAGGGATCATCCATGTGAATCTCCACTGGACACACTCCAGGGCTAGTATGTCCTTCCTGAGATGTGGGGCCCAAAATTGGACACAGTATTCTAAATGGGGCCTAACTGGAGCTTTATAAATCCTCAGAAGCACATCGCTAGTTTTATATTCCAACCCTCTTGAGATAAACGACAACATTACATTCGCTTTCTTAATTATGGATTCTACCTGCAAGTTAACCTTTAGAGAATCCTAGACCAACACTCCCAGATCCCTTTGTACTTCTGCTTTGCGAATTTGCTCACCGTTTAGAAAATAGTCCATGCCTGTATTCTTTTTTCCAAAGTGTAAAACCTCACATTTACTCACATTGAATTTCATCAGCCATCTCCCGGACCACTCTCCTAAACTGTCTAAATCTTTCTGCAGCTTCCCCACCTCCTCAGTACTACCTGCCTGTCCAGCTATCTTTGTATCATCGGCAAACTTGCCAGAATGCCCCCAGTCCCTTCATCCAGATCATTAATACATAAGGTGAACAGCTATGGCCCCAATACTGAACCCTGTGGGACACCACTCGTCACCAGTTGCCATTCCGAAAAAGAACCTTTTAACCCAACTCTCTGCCTTCTGTCAGACAGCCAATCCTCAATCCAAGCCAGTAGCTCACCTTGAACACCATGGGCCCTCACCTTGCTCAGCAGCCTCCCGTGAGGCACCGTATCAAAGGCCTTTTGGAAGTCTAGATAGATAACATCTACTGGGTTTCCCTGGTCTAACATACTTGTTGCCTCTTCAAAAAATTCTAACAGGTTTGTCTGGCACGACCTCCCCTTACTAAATCCATGCTGACTTGTTCTAATCTGACCCGGCACTTCCAGGAATTTAGAAATCTCATCCTTGACAATGGATTCAAGAATTTTACCAACTACCGAGGTTAGGCCAATCAGCCTATAATTTTCCATCTTTTGCCTTGATCCTTTCTTGAACAAACTAGAGAGGAATGACCTACATTCAGGAAATGAGGTTACTGAAGTAGTTTGGGTCGAGATAGGAAAAGAAAAGGATGAGAAGTTGCTTGCAATTGTATAGAACTACTGACAATTATCATACGGAGTACAAAGAATTAAATAATGGGAGTTTATCAGTAAAGAACAGGGGTGGCACGGTGTCTCAGTGGTTAGCACTGCAGCCTCACAGTGCCAGGGACCCAGGTTCAATTCCAGCCTGGGGCGACTGTCTGCTTGGAGTTTGCACATTCTCGCCGTGGCTGCTTGGGTTTCCTCCGCATGCTCCTGTTTCCTCCCACAGTCCAAAGATATGCAGGCTAGGTGGATTGGCCATGCTAAATTGCCTCTGGTGTTCAGGGGTGTGTGGTTATAGGGGGATGAGTCTGGGTGGGATGCTTTAAGGGCGGTGTGGACTTTTTGGGCCGAAGAGCCTGTTTCCACACTGTAGGGAATCTAATTATCATGGGGAATTTAATCTACATATAGACTTGAAAAACCAGAGTCACAGATGTAACTTAGTTGATGATTTTACTGAATGATATCAAGATGGTTTCATAGATTTGTGCATTCTGGAGCTGAGCAGAGAGGAGACTATATTAGATCTGGTATTGTGCAAGAATGTAAGACTAATTACTAACTTCATATGAAGGCATGCTGAGGAAGCAGCAACATAAAATTATTAATTTCACATTGAATTTGAGAGAGAGAAGAGAGGATCCAAGACTAGTATTTTAAATTTAAATAATCATGACAGCTTGTAAATAGGGCATGCTAAAGTAAACTGGAAAATTAGGTTAAAGAATATTTCAATAGAAGTGCAGTGGTCATCATGCAGTGAAATATTTCAGTGCCCAAAAATACGCAATAGTGTAAGAAGAAAGAAAAATTCCAAGGGATGCATACACCATCTCTGGTAAACAAGAAATGTTAAAGAAGGCATCAACTTTTTTAAAAAAGAATAATTATCCGAAGTAGTCTGAAATTTGTACAGAATATAAATCCAAGGAATGAATGACTACAAAATTAATATGTTTGGAAAATTAGAATATGAGATAAAGACGGGTAGGAATGTAAAATCAGATGGTAAGATCTTCCCTTTAGAAAGATAGAAATTGAGTCTGGGGAATTAATAATGAAAAATAAGGAAATGACAAGCCCCAAAGGCAGGAGGAACCTAATTCATATCTTCATATGTTTGTTTCAGATGGATTTTCATTGATCACCCTGCCACTAACTATCCCTAATAAAAGTTTAGGTCCTTTAACATAGTAAAGGCTTCACAGGAGCATTGTTGAACACGTCTGATGACAAGCCATGTGAGAAGTTGTCAGGCCAGGTGACAATAGATGTCAAAGGTACCGATTTTAAGGAACATCTTGAATGGGTAGTGAAGGGTTTAAGGAGGGAAAGGTGGAGAATAAAATTGAGGATAGCTCAATCGGCCAGAGCTGGAGGAGTGCAGAGATCTTTGAAGCTGGTGGGTCTGGGAGAAACTGTAAAGATGGTGAAGTGTAAAGCTACAAATTGAAAAATGAGAACTTTAAACTGAGGTTGGATTGTGTAATGTTGGGTGTACTTACAAAAAACATTTTGGCCGTGTAACCGGTTGGACTTGTTAAAATAGACTGAGAGGAATGGTAGAAGAACTTCCCAGGGCATTTGCCTACAATAGAGACTCTGGAATTTTGTTACCATTGTTTTCCCTCTCTGGGATAATTGTATGGCTGCGGGGAAGTGTTAGTAAGGAAGGAATTGTGCAAATGTCTTGTGCTGATAGACCAGTAACCATGCATAAGATTTGCTGTTGAAGAGCCACCTCGCTCTTGTCTGTTCATCAGCTTTGCATGTTGTATTTTCTTGTTATGTTTCAACAAAATTTAAATCAAAAACTTTAAAAAGTCACAGGCTACAGCAAGATAGAAGCATTAACTTAAAAATGGGATATGAAGATCGCAGACGGGAATACTGACAAGAGAGTTAGTCACTAATGGAGATAGGCGAATAGACAGACCTCTAGCGGCGACTGTTCAGAAGGGAATTGGAAGAGGTGAGCAGGAACAATGAAGGCAGCTGGTTGAGGAGGGGGTTCAAGGAAATAAAAACTGCTGTTGGTTGAGGGGGAGGGGGAGTAGCTTTGTACTCTCATCCCACTGCTTTCCTCTGCAACAAATGCAGCAGAAACTGCTGAGTCAGTAGGGTGGTCAAGAAGGCATATGGCATTCTTTCCTTCATTAGGTGGGGTATTGAGTACAAGAGTTGGCAGGTCATGTTGCAGTTGTATAGGACTTTGGTTCGGCCACATTTGGAATACTGTGTACAATTCTGGTCACCACATTACCAAAAGGATGTGGATGCTTTGGAGAGGATGCAGAGGAGGTTCACCAGGATGTTGCCTGGTATGGAGGGTGCTAGCTATGAAGAGAGGTTGAGTAGGTTAGGATTATTTTCATTAGAAAGACGGAGATTGAGGGGGGACCTGATTGAGGTCTACAAAATCATGAGGTGTATAGACAGGGTGGATAGCAAGAAGCTTTTTCCCAGAGTGGGGGACTCAATCACTAGGGGTCATGAGTTCAAAGTGAGAGGAGGAAAGTTTAAGGGAGATATGCGAGGAAAGTTCTTTACACAGAGGGTGGTGGGCGCCTGGAACGCGTTGCCAGCGGAGGTGGTAGACGCAAACACGTTAGCGTCTTTTAAGATATATTTGGGCAGGTACATGGATGGGCAGGGAGCAAATGGACACAGACCGTTAGAAAATAGATGACAGGTTAGGCAGTGGATCTTGATCGGCGCAGGCTTGGAGGGACGAAGGGCCTGTTCCTGTGCTGTAGGTTTCTTTGTTTCTTTGTTTCTTTGAGTCAGAATAGATGCAAGCCATTCTTTCACTGTGATGGAAGCCAGTTCTTGCCATATCAGTTAAACAGGTCCAAAGAGGGACTTTTGGCAATTTAGAGTCTCATTTCAATACATTACGATACGATTGATCAAAAGAAATGTAACCAATGTAAAACCACATCATTTTCAGCAGATACAGTGTTCAGCCCTGCATGATTCAATGTGATACAAAATGAAATGGAATTTCATATCTCATTCATGCCTCATTATTATGTGCAGTGTTGCACATGAGGAATGAGATTTGAATGCAATTTTATTCACACCTTATTACAGTTGTTATCCATTTGAATCTCATTGCAGTTTGTACCTTGCAAGCTGACTTGTAAGTGCCAGTATGCAATCTTCTGTTTAATTAAGCGAGATTACTTTGTATGTGACTTAATTATGAAAGAAGATAATACAGAGACAAATAAAACTTATAAATGCATAAACTCCATTAAAAAGAAGCTGTTAAACAGCAACCTCAAACATTAAAATATTAATACTAAGAAATGGCACAATTATCCACCAACAGACTGCTGAAGGTTAATATGTCATTGATTTCTGAATTCCTGGCACGTGTGGCTGGATTTTAATTCATACCGTCCAGTGTAAACTGCTTGGAAGCTGATAGAAATGCCGATACTGTAAATCAGAAACAAAAACAAGAATTGCTGGAAAAACTCAGCAGGTCTCACAGCATCTGTGGAGAGAAAACAGAGTTAATGTTTTGTGTGTGTGTGTGCGTGTGTGAGTGAGTATATGCACACACATGCATGAGTGTGTGAATGTGCGTGTTTGTACGTTATAGAACATAGAACACAGAACATTACAGCACAGTACAGGTCCTTCGGCCCTCGATGTTGTGCCGACCTGTCATACCAATCTCAAGCCCATCTAACCTACACTATTCCACGTACGTCCATATGCTTATCCAATGACAACTTAAATGTACCTAAAGTTGGCGAATCTACTACCGTTGCAGGCAAAGCATTCCATTCCCTTACTACTCTCTGAGTATGCAATAATGTGCGTGTGCATGAGTGTTCGTGTGCATGCATGTGTGTTTCTATGTGCGTGTGCTTTCCTTGTGTGCTTGTGCATGTGAATGGTGTGTGCGTGTGTTTTTTGTGCATGTAGTGTATATGCTTTGTGAGTATGTATGTTGTGTGTGTGTGTGTGTGTGTGTGTGTGTGTGTGTCTGTCTGTCTATGTTGTTTATGCATGCCTACTTGCGAGTGTGTGTGCATGTGTGTACTGTGTGGAGGTGGCAGTTATATTTGAGTGCTTGGGAGCAGAGACAGGGAATGCACAAGCAATGTGGGACATACATATCCTCCCTTGGCCCCCTGTGCCCCATGGGCCGCTGTAGTTTAAGAATGTACTCACCACTAGCTTCTCTGTTAATAAGCCATCAGGTATTGGTTCTGAAAGGGTTAAGGTTGACGTTACAGCCCATCTGTCCTGTATGATGAGGTCACACACTGCCTTTGTGGGGAGCAGATGCAATCTGCGCAGCCAATGAGAGTCCTCACTTTTACATCCGGAAGTTCAATCACACACAACCACATGGCTTCCCCTGAGAATCCTTAATAATATGCCTGGCTAGTAACGTATTTTGAACAATCCAAAGATGTGCAGGTTAGGTGGATCGGCCGTGCTACATTGCCTGTCATGTTTAGGGGGATGGGTCTGGGTGGGATGCTTCAAGGGGCGGTGTGGACTTGTTGGGCCGAAGGGCCTGTTTCCACACTGTAGGGAATCTAATCTAATCTAATCACTTTATTAACATAGTAAAGTGTCCCTTGTATTCAGACTCGGCAGTGATCTGTCTGATAATTAGACAGGCCCTAGACACAGTGTAGGTTTAATTTTATACATTCACAGGATGTGAACAGGATTTGAGCCTGTTCCCAGCATTTATTACCTGTTCCTTATTGCCCAGAGCACATTGAGAGTCAACTACATTTCTTTGAGTCTCGAGTCAACTACATTTCTTTGAGTCTCGAGTCACATGTAAGCCAGAGCAGATTTCCTTTCCTGAAGGCCAGTAATGAACCAGATGGGTTTTCTCTCAACAATCTCAAGGGCATAATTTGACTCTTAATTGCAAAATTCTGTGAAATTCAAATTCAGATTCCACCATCTGACACAGCAGGATATGAACATAGTCCCAGTTCATTACTTGGGTCTCTGGATTAATGGTCTAGTGAGAGCACCAGTAAGTCATCATTGCCTCTTGATATCCTGCCTTAGATCACGACAACCTTTTGGCCTTAAAGGAACTGAAGACATGAAGCACTGTTCCACCTTCAGATGAAATGCTAAACCCATTCTGCATTTGCTGAATGTCAAAAAAGTAATGAAAGAGTTTGCCCTGTGGCCTGGCCTACCTTCATCTTCTAACCATCAGCAATAAAAAAAAGAAATGGGTAACAGGCCTGCCTGTTGGAATTGGGTAAACACAGCAAGTCAAGCAGCATCAGAGGAGCAGGAAAGCTGATGTTTTGGGTCTGGATCCTTCTTCAGAAGTGGGGGAGGGGAAGGGGATTCTGAAATAAATAGGGCCAGGAAGGAGCGAGAGATATTGGAGATGGTCCAATCCACTTAAGTTGGGGTGGAAAATGTTAGTGAAGTGAATGACCTAACACTTTACTCGCAGCCCAATGGTCTCAATGTGGACTTCACAAGCTTCAAAATCTCCCCATCCCCCCACTGCATCCCAAAACCTGCCCAGCTTGACACACCTCCTTCACCTGTCCATCTTTTCTTCCACCTATCTGCTCCTCCCACAACCGTGAATAAATCACTCCCCACCTCCTACCTACCAGCCTCATTGCCGCCTCCCAGACCTGTCCATCTTCCCACAACTGACCAACTCCCATCCCAACTCCCTAGCTACACCCGCCTTTATTGGCTCCATCCCCACCTCCTTGACCAGTCCATCTCCACTCCACCTATCTGCTTCTTTCTCCATCTTCCATCTACCTCCTCCACTCTCTCTATTTATTTCAGAATCCCCTTCCCCTTCCCCATTTCTAAAGAAGGGTCCAGACCCAAAACGTCAAACTTTCCTTCTCCTCTGATGCTGCTTGGCCTGCTGTGTTCATCCATGTGTTCTATACCATGGGGGTGTATCTCAGATTCTCCAGCAGTGGCAATTCCTACGATCCATTGAAATTGTGTGCATTTGTTAAGATAGACAAGGACAGCAGTATGTGGGGATGGGCCGGCAGCTTAGAGGTGTGCTCCTAGGCAAGGGTTAGGGTGATGCCAAGCAGGTCCAGACAACAGGCCCTGGGGTCCTTGGAGTGATAATTGCATCCCGTTTCCTGGTTTTCTTTTGTAGTTACTTGCATGCGAAGGTAAAGAATGGAAGCTTCAGATAAGATTGTGAGGAATAACTTCTTTACTCAG
The DNA here is from genome assembly GCF_030684315.1 of Stegostoma tigrinum. Taxonomy (NCBI): domain Eukaryota; kingdom Metazoa; phylum Chordata; class Chondrichthyes; order Orectolobiformes; family Stegostomatidae; genus Stegostoma; species Stegostoma tigrinum. The sequence continues at coordinate 126,002,228 of NC_081356.1, read as the reverse complement.
AGAGAGCTGACTATAAGAGTGGGAGTGGTAAAAACACTCATAACATTTATAAAGTATACAGATGTACACTTTGAAGCAAAGGCAGGCACGGGTATGGGCCAAATGCTGGTAAATGGGATTAGAATCATTAGGCTAACAAAGTGTGAGGCTGGATGAATACAGCAGGCCAAGCAGCATCTCAGGAGCACAAAAAGCTGACATTTTGGGCCCAGGCCCTTCATCAGAGAGGGGGATGGGGAGAGGGTTCTGAAATAAATAGGGAGAGAGGGGGAGGCGGACTGAAGATGGATAGAGGAGAAGATAGGTGGAGAGGAGAGTATAAGTGGGGAGGTGGGGAGGGGATAGGTCAGTCCGGGGAGGACGAACAGTTCCAGGAGGCGGGATGCCTCCCTAGCCTGTTCTTCCTCTCACCTATCCCCTCCTCCCACCTCAAGCCGCACCTACATTTCTCACCTACTAACCTCATCCCGCCTCCTGGACCTGTCCGTCCTCCCCGGACTGACCTATCCCCTCCCTACCTCCCCACCTATACTCTCCTCTTCACCTATCTTCTTGTCTATCCATCTTCGGTCCACATCCCCCTCTCTCCCTATTTATTTCAGAACCCTCTCCCCATCCCCCTCTCTGATGAAGGGTCTAGGCCCGAAACATCAGATTTTGTGCTCCTGAGATGCTGCTGGGCCTGCTGTGTTCATCCAGCTTCACATTTTATTATCTTGGATTCTCCAGCGTCTGCAGTTCCCATTATCTTAGAATGATTAGGCCCTGGTTTTTAACCATCACCAATGTGGTGGACTGAAGGGCATTTTTCTGTGCTGTGGATATCTATGATTTGATTTGATTTATTATTGTCATATATATTAAGATATAGCGAAAAGTATTTTATTGTGTGCTATCCAAACAAATCATACAATACCTAAGTACATCAGGGTAATGAACAGAAGGCAGAATATAGTGTTATAGCTACATAGAAGGTGCAGAGAAAGATTAACTCCAACGTATGAAGATCCATTCAAAGTCTGGCATGAACAGCGAAGAAGCTGTTCTTGAATCTGTTGGTATGAATTGTCAAACATTTATGTCTTCTGCCTGTGGGAGAGGATGGAGGAGAATTTAACCAGGGTGGGAGGGGTCTTTAATTATATTCGTTGCTTTCCCGAGACAGTAGGAAGTGTAGAAGGAGTCAATAGAAGGAAGATAACACGGTTTGAATCTGGATGAACACAGCAGGCCAAGCAGCATCAGAGGAGCAGGAAAGTTGACATTTCGGGTTGAGACCCTTCTTCTGATGCTGCTTGGCCTGCTGTGTTCATCCAGCTTCATACTGTGTTATCTCAGATTCTCCAGCATCGGCAGCTCCTACTATCTTTGTAAAAATGGAAGGAAGGTTGGTTTGCATGATAGTCTGAGCTGAATTCACAACTCTGCAATTTGTTGGGGTATTGGGCAGAACAGTTGCCATATCACACGGTGATGCATCCAGACAGGATGTTTTCTGTGGTGTATCTATAAAAATTAATAATAGACATTATGGGCATGCCAAATTTCCTTGGCCTTCTGAGGAAGTAGAGGTGTCAGTCTGCTTTCTTGACTGTAGTGTCAATGTGGATGACTCTGTGAGCAATGATTCTTTGGAAAGGCAGAATGTGGTCGTAAATGGTATGCTGCACGTCATCCGTGATTGGTACGACTGACACTCTCTGAAATTATATTTGAATTTAAATTTAGTAAGTTTTCTTTGAAACGCTGATCTTCATTACAATGCCTCTTTGGGGCAATCTGCACTAATTTTCTCAATTTAGTCATTTAAATTAAATGAAAATGTAGATGACCTTAAAATTAACTCACTGGCGATGAAATACTGCAGGTGCCAAGGATGTGAAAGTTGCTATGTAAATGCAAGTACGTTCTGTATGAAACACCATGTAACCTTAGCCAATGACAAGCAATTCCCTGTACTCAGTGCTGGTTATAATCGAACAATAATTGCATTAATGCAAGAGTGACTGAACCATTCAGTAAAGAATTGAGCTTCAGACAATACTCAACTGTTGAATAACATTTTCAAAAGATCAGCTAACTCTGGCTGGAAAGCCAGCAAGATAATTTATTTCTTCCATGGCTGCTTTTTGTAACATTCAATATAAAATTATCAAAATGCCTACGCTGCCTCACTCTGCACTCAGTGATCGCCAAACCAACTGCAACACTGATGCCGTTTAAGTAAACATAAGTTTAATGCCTTTGGGAATTTATTTCTCTCTGCTAAAAAGCATATTTGGAGTTATTCTGTTCTTGCATTCAAAGTTCCAATAATTTACACTTTGGCAAAGAACAGCTGATGTTTCATTTGATGTTTCAAAACAGTGTGAGGAATTAAGGTACAAAACAAGGATACTGCGGAAGAACAGAATGGAGAAACTCAGCACGTCTGGCACTATCTGTGGAGGGAGGAGCAGAGTTAATCTTTTCTGTCTGGTCTGACCCTTCTTCAGAACTGAAGAGAGTTGGAAAATGATGAGTGAATGAACAAGGAGCCTAGAAAAGCAGCTTGGGCCATTCCATCAGCTGGATGGGTGTCCTTGCTGTAATGTTGCGATGCTCATACAGTCTGAGATGCAGCACCAAAGTGCAGAAATGGCCTGTAAGTGGATTTAGAGTCCCCGCAGTGCAGATAAAGGCCACTCAAGTCAACACCCACCTTCTGCAGAGCATCCCACTCAATCCCTGTACTTCCTATAGCTAATCCCCAAGCCTGTACAGCCCCAGACACTACTGGGAAATTTAACTAATAAACACCTTCCCTGCACCTCTTTGGACTGCGGGAAGCAATCAGAACACCCACTGGAGATCCATGCAGATATGGGTAGAACATGCAAGCTCCAAACAGACATTGACTCAAGGTCGCAATTGAGCCAAAGTCTCTGACATTGTGAGGCAATGGTGCTAATCAATAAGCTGCTGTACCACCCAATTGTGAAATGAGGGCTCAGAGAGGTGAGCACATGTTAGATGCCAGTGTCTATGTACATGGGGCGCATGTGACCGGTGCCCAAGGAGTTCTGTGCAATGTTGTTGGCCGGTGCCCAACTTGGTGGTCATTCAGAAAGCTTGTCAAGTTTTGCTGATGACAGGTTTGTTTTGTGAGTTTGGTAAGATGGAAGGCTAATTATTAATGAGGCAAACCAATTGAGCATTAATTGTCTACTTGCCACAGCCCAGTTAGAATCTCACCATACCACTTGTGAACAGCATTAACATTGGAGGAGTTGCTTGTGACATTGAGATGGGCCTCAGAGCATTGATATCTCCCCATAATTCAGTCCTCTATGAGATCTTCTTTTACTTCTGTTTCTTCTCCACAGATGCTGCCAAGCCTAGCAAGCTTCTCCAACACTGTTGGCTTTATTTCAGATCTCCAGCGCTTGCAGTGCATTGGCTAAAACAATAACATTTTGTATCACTGCTCAGCTCAGAGTTTCGCTGTAATTTATATGCAGTTAGGACTTTTTTTTGTTCTCTCCCAGGATGCACTCGGCTTAGCTTCCTTTATCTCATTGGAACATAGCAACTGCAGTTTTTCTGTGTTACCACTCTGCTTCGCTGTGATTCAGTGGTTGCATTTTTACCACTGACTTTGGAACCAAGAGGAAAGGTTACGGGAATGGAATGTGTTTGGTAAAGAGAAAATCTGTGTTTTCTGAGATAATGGGAACTGCAGACGCTGGAGAATCCAAGATAACAAAGTGTGAAGCTGGATGAACACAGCAGGCCAAGCAGCGTCTCAGGAGCACAAAAGCTGACGTTTCAGGCCTAGGCCCTTCATCAGAGAGGGGGATGGGGAGAGGGTTCTGAAATCAATAGGGAGAGATGGGGAGGCGGACTGAAGATGGAGAGAAATGAAGATAGGTGGAGAGGAGAGTATAGGAGGGGAGGTAGGGAGGGGATAGGTCAGTCCAGTGAAGACGGACAGGTCAAGGAGGCGGGATAAGGTTAGTAGGTAGGAAATGGAGGTTTGGCTTGAGGTGGGAGGAGGGGATAGGTGAGAGGGAGAACAGGTTAGGGAGGCTGGGACGAGCTGGGCTGGTTTTGGGATGCAATGGGAGATGGGGACGAGCTGAGCTGGTTTTGGGATGCAGTGGGGGAAGAGGGTATTTTGAAGCTGGAAATCCACATTGATACCATTGGGCTGCAGGGTTCCCAAGTGGAATATGAGGTGCTGTTCCTGAAACCTTCAGGTGGCATCATTGTGGCACTACAGGAGGCCCATTATGGACATGTTGTCTGAGGAATGGGAGGGGGTGTTGAAATGGTTTGCGACTGGGAGGTGCAGTTGTTTGTTGCGAACGAAGCAGAGGTGTTCTGCAAAGCGGTTCCCAAGCCTCCGCTTGGTTTCCCCAATGTAGAGGAAGCCACACCAGGTACAGTCGATACAGTATACTGCATTGGCAGATGTGCAGGTGAACATCTGCTTAATATGGAAAGTCATCTTGGGGCCTGGGATGGGGGTGAGGGAGGAGGTGTGGGGACAAGTGTAGCACTTCCTGCGGTTGGAGGGGAAGGTGCCGGGTGTGGTGGGGTTGGAGGGCAGTGTGGAGCGAACAAGGGAGTCACGGAGAGAGTGGTCTCTCCGGAAAGCAGACAGGGGTGGGGATGGAAAAATGTCTTGGGTGGTGGGGTCGGATTGTAGATGGCGGAGGTGTCGGAGGATGATGCGTTGTATCCGGAGGTTGGTGGGGTGGTGTGTGAGAACGAGGGGGATCCTCTTTGGGCGGTTGTGGCGGGGGTGGGGTGTGAGGGATGTGTTGCGGGAAATGCGGGAGACGCGGTCAAGGGCGTTCTCGACCACTGCCGGGGGTAAGTTGCGGCCTTTGAAGAAAGGGGACATCTGGGATGTGCGGGAGTGAAATGCCTCATCCTGGGAGCAGACGCGGCAGAGGCGAAGGCATTAGGAATAGGGGATGGAATTTTTGCAGGGGGGTGGGTGGGAGGAGGTGTATTCTAGGTAGCTGTGGGAGTCGGTGGGCTTGAAATGGACATCAGTTTCTAGCTGGTTACCTGAGATGGGGACAGAGAGGTCCAGGAAGGTGAGGGATGTGCTGGAGATGGCCCAGGTGAACTTGAGGTTGGGGTGGAAGGTGTTGGTGAATTGGATGAACTGTTCGAGCTCCTCTTGGGAGCAAGAGGCGGCGCCGATACAGTCATCGATGTAACAGATGAAGAGGTGGGGTTTGGGGCCTGTGTAGGTGCGGAAAAGAGACTGTTCCACGTAACCTACAAAGAGGCAGGCATAGCTTGGGCCCATGTGGGTACCCATGGCCACCCCCTTAGTCTGTAGAAGTGGGAGAAATCGAAAGAGAAGTTGTTGAGGGTGAGGACGAGTTCAGCTAGGCGGATGAGGGTGTCAGTGGAGGACGACTGGTCAGGCCTGCAGGACAGGATGAAGCAGAGGGCCTTGAGGCCATCTGCATGAGGAATACAGGTGTATAGGGACTGGTTGTCCATGGTGAGTGGGTCCATTCTCATGTTCCTCCCCTTGAATGAAATAAATGGCTAACCAGCCCAGTCCAGAGAGCAGTGAAGAGTCAACCAAATTGATCAGAGGTTGAAATCATGAATAGAGAGGGTGTCTGAGAGGAGAACAATGAATTTACTTTTCCAAAGAACTTCTGTGAATCTCTTTGGTACTTATGACCATGTTACAGCTTCATGCACACTTTTACTGGTGTAAGACATGTTTAAAATGGAACACAGTTCTCAGACTGATGTGTTTGCATGTTCTACTGAATTCTCAGCCAAGAACTATCTGAGCTACTTGACTAGTGACTTAACTATTGCACTGTGATACCCGTAACCATAACACCACTGATCCCATAACATTTACACTATGATCTATGACAGCTGTTGAAATGTTGTGAAGTCTAAAGATGTCCATAGTCCAAAGATGTGCAGGCTCTGTGGATCGGCCATGCTAAATTGCCTGTAGTGTTCAGGCGTGTGTGGGTTATAGGGGGATGGGTCTGGGTGGGATGCTTCAAGGGGCGGTGTGGATTTTTTGGGCCGAAGGGCCTGTTTCCACACTGTAGAGAATTTAATCTAATCTAATCTAAGTTGATTTGAGACTCTGAGGAAAGCAATGTATAAAATAGCATATTTTTATGTTTATAAATTTGTGTATAATTTGATCAAAATTTAACGCATAAAAATCGAGAACAATTTATTATGATCCGAGCTGATTATGTTACTGGGTCAGTGTTTTATAAGTTTTCTCTGTGTCTAAAGTTAATATTTAACTTGGAACTAGTTCGACAGCCAAGGTGATTCCTTTTAAAGCAGCTTAAGAGAGCTACTTTGGCTGCACTAATGGGTTTTGTTTACTTCAGGGTGTTTTATGGCTTTGCAAACCATAATACTTTCAAGCCTGTTAGTAATTTCTAGATTTAGGCATTTTTAATGCTTAAGTGAAGCACACATATCAGCATAGAGACTTTTTTATAAGTTTTACTTTCACTTGACAATTCTGTGAAGTCAGAAACAAACACAAAAAGTGCCGATAAAACTCAACAGATCTGGCAACATCTGTGGAGAAAGAAACAATGCTAACATTTCAAGTTCAGTATAACCCTTCTTCAAAATTTCTTCAGAGTTCTGGAAAAGAAAATCATTCTCTGCTCACAACATTGTTTTTCCACAAATTTGTGCTTCAGATTTCTGGCATCCATTTGTTCTATTTGTTTGTAAAGATCTTTTTTGGAGATAATTTTATCAAACAAATCTCCCTGACAAGGAGAGAATGTGCTCAAACTAGATTACTTTAGAATCAGGAGCCAGTGATGGTTTTAAATCAGAAGTATTGGAATAAAACCCTGAAGAGGCTATTTGAAGCTGAATGCTTTTAAAATTAAGTTTATTGTCATGCTAGAAAGAATTAATCAGCATTTTTAGTCCAGGAGTTAAAGTCACAGCTGCCTTAAGCTTCTTGAGGTATCAGGAAACGATATTTGTCTCTGGTGTGAGTGCTATCTATGGATGTTTTTGGGTACAGTACAAGGGGAATTTTTTTGGAGTTTGAAAAGGAGCATTTTTAGATTAATGAGATTATGTTTTTACTCTGTGTTGAAAAATATTTGAATTTGTGTTATAAGTAAATAGCATGGTTTATCCTAAAGTATCTTCATTTCTTTAGTTGATATATTTCAGTTTAATTGCTAAAATACAATCTGCAATGTTGTGTGCTTATGTTTCAGTGTGAGACCACCTTGTTAAAATCAAAATGAAGCAACTTATAATCTATCAAGCCAGGCTTCAGTCTGGGATCTGAAGTGTCCAGTATTATAATCAGCTCAGATCACAATAAATTGTTTTCGATTTATATCCATTCTAGAAATTTTAGACCTTAGAATTCCTTCCCTTGTCACTTCTAGCCCAGTCGAGGTTGAAAAAGAATACTGAATCAGTAACAAATGCTAACTGTGAGTGCATTGGTGGGCATCAGGTAGATGGGTTCTATAAAAGCAAGCATGCAATGAATAAGAACCAGAGAGTATACTTTTGACTTTTTGAGGGCAATCAAAGTTGTAGACTGTATCTGAAAACATGATAAAAACAACCTGAAATCTCGCTGTTAGAGAAGAAATGAAATGTACCTACAATTGCAATATTAGCTTTGCAGGTCACTGAGTTTTTGGTATAATTCCTTTTTGGAAAATTTATACTTTTCATGCTTGACTAGTCAATGGTTTCGTTCATTTCACTCTAAAATGGATATTGATTGAAGCAGTCACTTGGCTCAATCATCATCAGATTTTTCTCTTATCAAGATAGAACAGGAGCAAAATTCAATCATCCTTTCTGGTCCGCTCTTGTAAAATGATGGGATGTGAGGCTGGCTGGGGATAGTGGCGAGAGATGTTTTGCAGCTTTGGGGTAAGGGATAACGAAATAACTCATAATCAGAATCTATCGCTTGGGTGAAAGAGATAGCAGGGGCCTGAACATGAATAATACAGAGAATGACCCATATCTGGTCACTGCTGATCATACACAGCAACCCAAGCATGAACACTCAAAATGGGCAAACTGCTTTTTTGGGGCTATGTTGCTGTTGAAGCTGAACACTGTTCATGGAGATATACAGCACAGAATTAATGCCATTCGGTCCATCATGCCTGCCCTTCAGCCCAATGTGGTCACACAAAAGATATTATTAAACTGGAGAGGGCCCAGAAAAGAATTACTAGGATATTTCCGGGACTGGAGGGTTTGAGTTACAAATATAGACTGGAAAGGCAGGGACTTTTCTCACTGGGTGTAGGAGTTGGAGGGGTGACCTTATACAGGTTTATAAAATCAGGGAGGGCATAGGTAAGGTGGATGACAAGGATCTTTTTCCTAGGGTGGGGGAATTCAAAACCAGGGGGCATATTTTTAAGATGGAAGGAAAAGGATTTAAAAAAGGACATGAGGGGCAATTTTTTTACACAGAGTGTGGTTCACATGTGGAATGGACTGCCAGTGTGAATGGTGAATGAAGGTACAGTGATAATGTTTAAAAGACATTTGGATAAGCTCATGAATAGGAAAGGTTTGAAGTGTTATAGGCCAAATGCAGGTCAGTGGACTAATTTAGTTTGGGAACATGGTTAGCATGGAATGATTGGGCTGAAGATTTTGTTTCCATGCTACATTACTCTCTAACTTTATGTTCTGGATTTTTGCAAGTTCCAACTATATGTGCTCTTTCTCTACAGGCCTTTTGAAGTGGATATTTGGCCAACATCATGATTTTCCCTTTCAGATCAAGGCACTTGTATTCACTGAGGGAAAGTGAATTTATTAGTTCAGTATGAAGTTTAGTTGTTTGTAATTGTTAGTAGAGAGCTTGAGTTTCACTAAAAGGAAGCTCTCAGCATTTATCAGGACAGAATTGTAAGAATATCAAGTCTTATGGGGAATAACAATTTATGCTGCATGAAAAGACAGTTCTGATTGGTTGGCAAGTAAGCTCTCATTGGGAGAAACATTACCACAGTGAATGCATTAGGGAATAACAAACTGCCAGGTTTTGTTCAATGTCACTAGTAATAGAGCCAGTACTGGGGCAGTGGGCTGAATCCCCTCATTCTGTGCTTGAATAATTCTGTGATAGTCACATCAGGTAAGTCAACTCTGATTACGAAGGCACTACAAAGGGGAATGCAGCAGGGAATGCTTGCCAACGAAGTTTTATTCAATTGATAATGGTGCAAGGTGTGAACATGAAACATCTGGCAAGGTTTGCAAATTACAGTGTCACGAATGGCAACATGTACAGCTTCTAGAGGAAGTGCACAATTGAGCCACATTGCAAGCCTGAAACGTAATCTTAAACTGATCATCACTGAAATTCTTTGCAACAATCAGAATTGTTTGATTTTGACTGTTTTGAGATTAGTTAGCGTTTGGGATGCTTGCTGGGCAGTATTCAAAGGTTGAAAAAATAGCTTCTCATCAGTTTCCAAATCTACTCCTGTGAAATTACTCTGTTAAATGCTCTGGAGAGTTTTGACCCAGATGTCACTTGCTAAAAGGTTGTTTAGACCTCCATAAATATGCCTTGAAATTTTAAAGAGAGTATCTTTGTTTTCCAGTAAAGGCTCTGAGTACAGTAATAACAACACTACTCTTACATAAAGAGGAAGCTCAGATGGAGTTGTTTATTCCAGAGAACTTGCAGCAGGGTCATATAGCTCAGATTGTGAGTGGAATCAGAATGTTGTATTTTTGAACTCAGTCACAAACTCATGAATATTTTGCATTGTGTCTGCTTTTCCAGAACCTCTTCACAAGGTGCCCCCCTGGCGCATTCAAATCCAGAATCTGCTACTGAGAGAATCTGAGATGGGTTCAAGAGCCAATGTTACCTCTCTCATTTTTTGTATTAGCTCACAGCAAAAGTGTGTGAGCTGAAAACCCACCAAAGTCATCTTTACCACTGAAGAGGTTTTCTGGACTTGATTTGTTGGAAACTACTCTACTGGATCCAGCAACGAGAAATTAACCACCTACAACTGTTCCAGGAAGAGACCCTTGCACATTCAACTTGTGTGTGTAGAATAACAGTGGATACAGAATGCCATCTGAAACAATTGTGACTTATTATTTATTTCCTGACTTTATCTGTTTCTTGGCCAAAGTACTTTACAATTAATATTGTGCAATTGTCATTTGTTTTAATTATTATAGTCATAGAGTCATACAGGACAGAAACAGGCCCTTTAGCAATACCAGTCCATGCCAAATGTAATCCCAAACTAAACAAATCCCACTTGCTTAATCCTGGCCCATATCCCCCCAACTCTTCCTATTCATACAAAACAAGATATAGAGCTGGATGAACACAACAGGCCAATCCACATCAGAGGACCAGGAAGGCTGATGTTTCGGGTCTAGACCCTTCTTCAGAATTCAGAATTCAGGAACTCATTTCTGATGAAGGGTCTAGGCCTGAAACGTCAGCTTTTGTGCTCCTAAGATGCTGCTTGGCCTGCTGTGTTCATCCAGCCTCACACTTTGTTATCTTGGATTCTCCAGCATCTGTAGTTCCTACTATCTCTTTCCTATTCCTGTTCTTTTCCTAATGCCTTTTAAACATTGTAACTGTACCCACATCCACCACTTTCTTGAGAAGTTCATTCCATATACAAGCTACTGCCTGTGTTAAAAAATTGCCCCTCTTGTCTTTTTTAAATCTCTTTCTTCTTACCTTAAAAATCCCCCACCCTAGGGAAAAGACAACTACCATTAACTCGATCTACATCTTTCATTACCTCATAAACTTTTACCAAATTGCCTTTCAACTTCTTATGCTCGAATGAAAAAAATCCCAGCCTATCCAACCTTTCCTTAAAACTCAAACTTTCCATACCTGGCAATATCCCAGTAAAGGTTGTTTCAGAGATAGTAGGAACTGCCGATGCTGGAGAATCCAAGATAACAAGGTGTAGAGCTGGATGAACACAGCAGGCCAAGCAGCCTCAGAGGAGCAGGAAAGCTGACGTTTCGGGCCTAGACCCTTCTTCAGACCATTCTTTCTGAAGAAGGGTCTAGGCCCGAAACATCAAGTTTTTCTGCCGCTATGATGCTGCTTGGCCTGCTGTGCTCATCCAGCTCTATACCTTGTTATCTCTAACATCCTGGTAAACCTCTTTTGAAACCATTGCCAGCTTAATAATATCTTTCTTTGTCTCATACATACATACGATGTATATTAGTTCTATTGTGAGTAAACATTTATTTGCATAGTACAAGCAGTTTTGCATGAACATTTGTAACTTTGTTTGAATAAATTTATTTTTGGGGGAGAGAGTTGTTATTTGTTGCTGAAGAAAGAATGGTGAAGAAGTTTGTACTTTGACACTGAACCTGATGCAATCTAAAGTCAATATAATTGGCCATATTATCAAGCTGATTAAATTTAACCTTTGCTGTGATCAGTGCAGGAGTGGGAATGGATAAAGGAAACAATGACCCCTCCAATTTGAATAGTAACATTACCATTAGAATACAAGATCTAGCAGCAGGAGTAGGCATTTCAGCCTTATGAACCTGTTCCAACATTGATTGTGATCACAGCTGTTTCAGCTCAGCCTCACCCTGGGGCAGTATGGCGACTCAGTGGTTAACACTACAGCCTCACAGCGCCAGGCACCTGGGTTCGATTCCATCCTCAGAAGTCTGTCTGTGTGGAGTTTGCACATTCTCCCTGTGTCTGTGTGGCTTCTCTCTGGATGCACTGGTTTCCTCCCACAGTCCAAAGATGAGTAGGTTAGATGGATTGGCCATGCTAAATTGCCCACAGTTCCCAGGGATAGTTATGTTAGACATGGGAACTGCAGGGATAGAGAAATGTGTCTGGGTAGGGTGCTCTTTGGAGGGCAGTGTAGACCTGTTGGGCCAAATGGCCCATTTCCACACTGTAGGGATTCTATGATAACACCACTTTCCTGCCTGTGCCCCATAACCCTTTGATCAATGACTAATTAAAATCTGTCTAACTTCTCTTTAAATTTACTAAATACTCTGGTATTCTCTGCACTTGGGATAATGAATTTATGACTATTTGAGAGAAGCAGTTTCTCCCCATTATTGTTTTTAATTGTCTGCCTCTTATCCTAAAACTATGACCTCTCACTGTAGCTTGTCCGACATGAGAAAACATCCTTTCTACATCTACTTTTTCAGTCCCCTTAAGTATCTTACAAACCTTGATTAGATAGTTCATAAAGTCATACAACTTGGCAACAGACCCTTCAGCCCAACCAGTCCACATTGAGTATGTTCCCAAACCAAAGCAGTTTCATTTGCCTGCATTTGGCTCATATCCCACTAAACCTTTCCCATTCTTGAACTTATTCAAATGTCTTTTAAATATTGTAACTGGACTTGCATCCACCAGTTTCTCTGGCAGTCTATGCCAGACGCTGTCTTTGTGAAAGAGTTGGCCTCATGTCCTTTAGAAATTGGGGAGGCACAGTGGCTCAGTCCTTGCAGCACCAAGGAGCTAGGTTCAATTCCAGCCTCAGGCCACTGTCTGTGGGGAGTTTGCATGTCCTTCTCTAATCTGCATGGGTTTTTCCTTCAGGTGCTCCAGTTTCCTCCCACGTTACAAAGACCAGGCTAGGTGGAATAGTCATGCCAAGTCGCCTGAAGTGTTCAGGGATGTGTGAGTTCGGCATGTGAGTTAGGGATGGGTCTGAGTGGGATGCTCTAAGGGTCAGTGTGGACTTGTTGGGCTGAAGGGCCTGTTTCGTCACTGCAAGGATTCTATTCAATGAATGCAGACTAGGTGGAGTAGCCTGTGGAAAATTCAGGGACAGGGTGGAATGTCATTTTTGGTGTCAATGTGGACTGGATGGGCTAAATGACCGGCTTCCACACGCGAGAAATTCTAAATCTTTATCTTTTCATCTTTAAAATATGCCCCCTAGTTTTGAAATACCCCACCCTAGGGAAAAGATCCTTGTCAATCATCTCATCAATGCCCCTGATAACAAAGTTTGGAGCTGGATGAACACAGCAGGCGAAGCAGCATCTTAGGAGCACAATGGATCCATCTTCAGTCCACCTCGCGTGCTCTCCCTATCTATTTCAGAATCCTCTCCCCATCCCCCTTTTCTGATGAAGGGTCTAGGCCCCAAATGTCAGCTTTTGTGCTCCTGAGATGCTGCTTGGCCTGCTGTGCTCATTCAGCTCCATACTTTGTTATCTTGGATTCTCCAGCATCTGCTGTTCCCATCAATGTCCCTTATGCTTTCATAATATATTGTCTCATTCTCCTGACATCCAGAGAGGAAAGACCTAAACTGCTCAATTTCTGATCATAAGGCAAGCCTTTCAACTCTGAAATGAATCTAGTGAACCTCTTCTGAATTGTCTCCAATGCAACTACATCCCTCCATCAGTCAGCGGTCAGAATTGTACAGAATACTCTAAGTTCAAATTAACTAAAGCCTTATACAGTTACAGAAAAATTTCCCTAAGTTTGTAGTCTATTCCAATGTCAATAAATGTCAAAATTCCGTTTGCCTTCCTCAGTACCTAGTACCTGCATCCCAGTTTTCTGCGAAAGAGAAATGTCTTAATCCTTACTGCTGTGATGGGACAACTGCAGGATTAGGATCAGCCAATTTGACTTCTTCATTTGTATATTTTCTTCCTTGTAAATATTCTCAATATCACAGAAGTGTTACAGTACCGAAGGAGGAAATTTGGCCTATTTTGTCTTACTGATTCTTCAAATGAGCATTATTACTACTACCAATCTCCTGTGTTATGTCCAAATTTTTGCCCATTATTTCTATTCAAATTGTCATTCAATGCCCCGCTTGACTGTTTCACTTAAACTTATCTTCACAATATTTCCAGGTAGTGCATTCCAGGTCCTAACTACTTGCTGAGTGAAAAACACTTTTTCACATCACACTTACTCTGTTGCAAATCACTTCATATCTACGCACTGTCAATTTCTTTTCTTTTATGATCAGGAACAGCTTCTCCCTATCTACATTATCCAGCCCCCTCATAATTTTGAAAATCGCTATCAAATCTCCTTTATACCTGTGTTATGGATCAGATTAAACCCTCTCTAAATATATTAAGAAGATAGCCAAGACGCTAACTTTTTCCTATTTTGAAGATAAGTGCCAGGCATTGCATTCCAGGTACAATTCGATTGGTCAAACATTCAGTCTTGAAGCAAACTTTATTCATTCACTCTGGTTAAAATACAACAAAAGCAAGAATAAATTGGAATAATCAATTCTATTGGAAAGCATATCAAAATACTAGATTATTTAACTACAAAATGGTAACAGTTCCAATGTAGGAACATCCTATAAACACACCCTTAGCAAAGGCAAATTCAGTAAAACAGATTATCTTACAAGCAATTCTCCAGTCTAGGAACAATAAAACATTAAGTGAAAACTCACGGAGAGAAAGTAGCAAGGAAAGATGTACTGCAGCTTCCTAACCAAGCTTTAAGACCCCAGCAGCTGTTACTGAAAAACTAAACCTAAAAATCCTGGTTCTATGGGAGCTTCAGTCCACCCATTCAGGCTGCTTTTATTGTTCCAACTTTAAAGAAAAGCCAGAAGGCCTCACAAGCTGTTTATTTTATTGGCTTTGGTGCAGACCACCCTTCACCTCTATCACAATGTTTCATTGTAAAAAAACCGGGACAAGGTACATTTGTTAAAACCATTGCATTGTTGCACCTTCTTCTGTCCAAGGAGAATAACCCTAACTTCTATCATTGATCTATTTGGGCCTGTTCTCCTTGGACAGAAGAAGGCTAAGAGGGGATATGATAGAGCTTTTCAAAATTATGAGCAGTCTGAATAGACCAGATAAGGAGAAGTTGTTCCATTTGAAAAAGAAAAAAAAATGAGACGGCATAGGTTTAAAAGCGAGTGCAAACAAACCAAGTGTGATGTAAGACAATTCTTTATCAACAGCATGTTGTTAAGAAATGGAGTTCACTGCCTGGAAATGTGGTGGAGGCAGGTTTAATTAAGTCACTCAAGATAGCATTGGATGACTATTGGGACAGAAAAGGTGTGCAGGGATTTGGGGAAAAGGCTGGAGCTTGGCACGAGTGGATAGAAGCCATATAGACACAGTGAGCTAACTGACCTCCCTATGAGTGTAACAGTTTATGATTTTGTGATTCTGTGATCTGGGAGAGTTTAATCAGAGTAGGCTGACAGTATGAGTCTCGCTGCTGCTGAGTTTCAACAGAAATTCAATTTAAATAGCAAAGGCTGGAGTAAAACATCATTTTAATCAAATTCACAGACAGGAGAATTCATTACTGCTGATACTAAATACTGCAGACCAGATGAGAAGAGGAAACTATCCAGTAAAAGGTTCCAACAGCTAAAAGAAGATTAAAGAAAAAACAACTTTGTTTACTGATATGCTTTTTGCTCTTATTAGTTTGTAGCTGTTTTTCCCACGTAAAAATCACTTATGGGTAAAATTTAGGAGGAAAATGGACGTACCTGGAATAGTGTAGGTTAGATGGGCTTGAGATCGGTATGACAGGTCGGCACAACATCGAGGGCCGAAGGGCCTGTACTGTGCTGTAATGTTCTATGTTCTATGAAAATCTGAGAGCTCACAGACACCACTACTAGGATTAAGCTGTAAAAGGTCAAAAATCACACAACACCAGGTTATAGTCCAAGAGGTTTATTTGAAGACACAAGCTTTCAGAACCTCACTTCTTCAGGAATCAATGAGCGAGGTGGCATTGAGACACAGAATTTATAAGCAAAAGATCAAAGGGTCATGGGACTGATGTGAATGCATTGAGCAAACCTAAGATGGCTGTTTAATCTTTAATCAGTTAGAAAGGATTAAAATGCAAATTCCAGAATTTCTTTCAAGTCACTGCCCCGAAATGTGTATAAGTTTTGTCAGTATACCAGAGGTGCATCTCAGGTCAGACAATGCATTTTAAGCGTAAGGCTTTGTTTGGAATCTTGCTGTTTATTAACTTGGAGTCAGACTGGTTTTATTTCCAAAGCTGGACATGATAAAATGCTACATCGACTAGCTACAAATTGTGTACTGTTTGAACAAAATAGAATGTATCTGCAATTACAAAACCGAAAATGCAAATTCACCCTATAGATTTACTTGTGTGGGTGTCTATCTTAATTATTTTTTTCCTGAAGTAGTCTGAGTTGTCTTTTCTGGGCCTTCCGAACTGGATAAATAACACTTCAAGGTAGACTCAATATGAAGCTGTATGATGGGTAGATAATTTGTAAAGCGTTGGCAGAGTAGTCTGGTAGGCTGGGCAAGCCCAGCAGCAACGTTGGTGGTGCAATTTCATTCAGGAACTCCAGAAAATGCCCAACAATTAACAGGATAGACACATGCCAAGAGGCACTCGGGCACTTTGGAAATGCTAATGTGTTTTGGACATCATGAGAAATCACACGCAAAAGCCAGGCGAATGTAACACCTTAACCAACCAAGAACATATACCAAACAGCATCAAGGCAATGTCAACAAAATATCCAGCCAAGTTACATTGTCCAATCAACCCACAACATTAGCTAACAATCTGCAAGGTGATTATCAAAGAATGCTATGTGAAAGTTCCAACAGGAAGAGTGTACTGAGGATTAAACGCTACTGATTCACAAGCCGCACCAAAAGTGCAGAGATCATAGGAACTGCTGATGCTGGAGAATCTAAGATAACAAGGTGTAGAGCTGGATGAACACAGCAAGTCAAGCAGCATCAGAGGAGCAGGAATGACGTTTCGGGTCTAGACCCTCCTTCAGAAATGAGTTTCTGAATTCTGAATTCTGAATCCTGAAGAAGGGTCTAGCCCTGAAACGTCAGCTTTCTTGCTCCTCTGATGCTGCTTGGCCTCCTGTGTTCATCCAGTTCTACAACTTGTTATACCAAAAGTACAAACATTTTATTCAGTCACAGAAGCTAATCAAATGGTCTTCATTACTGTTAACCGAACCAAAAGGGACCTTCATCAGGCTTTCTAGTAAACAGTAAAATAGTTTCTTTTATCTTTCAAACAGATTCCCTATAGTATGAAAGTAGGCCATTTCACCTACTGAGACCATACCAACACTTCAAAGAGAACCCACCCCCTTCCTACATTTCTCATGGCCAATCCAGCTATCCTGCACTAATCTTTGGACCCTTGCAGACATGGAGAGAATGTACAAACTCCACACATACAGTCACCTGAGGGTGGAAGCAAACCTGGGTCCCTGATGATATGAGACAGCCTTGCTATCCACTAAGCCACCAGGCTGTTCCTCGACAAAGTAGTTATCAACTATGCTAAGATGTGAATTAAACTTATCACCCTTGATCCCACACACAACACACATGTATGCACACGTGCACACGTGCATGTATCCAGACAGACAGACAGACAGACAGACACAGACAGACAGACACACACACACACACACACACACACACACACACACATACACACACACACACACACAGAATTGCAGCAGGGAGCGAAGGTAGGGAAATTCCAGTAGATCAAGAGTGCAATCTAAAAGAATAGAGTGCAGCGATTTTTCTCACAGCTCCTTTACTTCTTTACAGAAGTTCATTCTGCTGTTCATTGCAGAATGGTGGGAACACTCAAATATGATTTCGGATTTAGGTAGGAAATAGTTGGGAGTTCTAATATTTTCAATGTTTTTCAGACTTTTAAACTGCTTCACTGGGAGGCTGTTTGTTTCAGCTTCAAGTTCTGACTCTTTGTGGTTGAGAGAGTGAGAGAACGAGACAGCACTTTGCTCTTGAAATTGTCTCCCAAGTGCTCACAGCTCCTTGGTATGTGCTGAAAAAACATTCCTGTTATTTTAGTCCAGAGGCAGTTACTATATCACAAGAACATGGACTCGTTTGGGTTTTCCAGGTCCATTTTCTCAACAGTTAAAACAATAAGTCTCTACCCTGATGTCTCTCCAAGAGCTTTGTGAAGCATTGCTGTTCTCAATGTCCATCACCATTCGTGGATTAGTGGCATGATTATTGACTCAGCTGGTTGGCCTCTGAAGTATATAATTGCTGTGCTGGGTCTGTGATAGGTAGCAATTGAATAAACAAGAGGGACAAAATGTAAAGCTTTATTGAGTTCAGCCTCATCCATCTACTTGTGGTACATCGATCTGTCCATGACAGTATCGGTGTGAGTGACCAGACCACGATGCTAGTGTAGGTGAAGCCCCACGTTCACATTGAGAATACCCTCCATCCTGGAATGAAGTAGATTTCAAACAGGTCTAGTCGCCTAAAACTGAGTATCCATGGGGCACTGTGGATCATCATCAGCTGTAGAACTGTACTCCAACGAAATCTGAAATCTCATGGCATGGCATATCCTCCTTTATCATCAAGCCAGGGGACAAACACTGTTTCAAGGAAGAGTGCAGGAGGGTGTACTGGGGGCACCACCATATATTACCAAACATGAAGTGTTAACTTGTTGAAGCTACAAATGCAACAAAAAGCGAAAGCAATTCCAATGCAGAGAGGTAAACCATCACACTACCAAGAGACCAGTTCCATGATGTGTAGCCCGGTCACACCAGTCATAGAATCTCTACAGTGTGGAAACAGGCCATTCAGCCCATCAGATCCACACCAACAATCCAAACAGCATCCCATCCAAACCCACCCCATTGCTGTAACCCTGCATTCCTCATGGCTAATCTACCTAGTCTGTACATTCCTGCAAACTATGGGCAATCTAGCATGGCCAATCCACCGAACCTGCACTCCTTTGGTCTGTGGGAGGAAACTGGAGCACCTGGAAGAAACCCACGCAGACACAGGGAGAATTTGCAAATTCCATACAGAAATGGAACCCAAACTCCACCTAATGGTGGAATTGAAGTTGGGTCCCTGGTGCTGTGAGGCAGCAATGCTAATCTCTGAGATGCTGTGCTGCCCTGTCATAGCAAGTGGTGAATAATAAAACAGTAGGAGGGTGAGGCTCCACAAATGTTCCTGCACTCAACTATGGAATATTCAGCACGTTAAAAGTCAATGCAGAAAAATTTACACATATCTTCAGCTTTTCATTTCCTTAATTCATTCATAGGATGAGGGTGCCACTGGCTAGATTATTGCCCATCCCTAATTGTCCAGTTAAGAGTCAACCATGTGGATGTGTGTCTGGAGTCATATCTAGCCCAGGTAAGGATGACAGTTTCCTTCCCTGAAGGACATTAATGAACCAGATGGGATTTTCCTGACTATTGGCAATGGATTCACAGTCATCATTAGATTCTTAATTTCAGATATTTAGTGAACTCAAATTTCATATTCCCTGGCAGGATTTGAACTCATGTCCCCAAAATATGACAAGGGTTGCTGGATTAACACTCCAACAATAACACTACTAGGCCATCACTTCCCCATGATCCAGCTTGACCTCCACCTGAGGAAGCCAATATTATATATGCCAAGCTTCAGCCAATTTGATTCACTCCACATGATATCAGAAACAGCTAAATGCACTACTAGGTGCAAAAATTATGGGTCCTGACAAAATTCCAGCTATTAATATTGAAGACTCCAGAATGAGCTACGCCCCCAGCCAAGCCATTCGAGAACCGCCACAACTCTGGTATCACAGAAAATGGCCCACTTCTGTTCTGGTCAACTATCACCTTATTACTTTACTCTTCACCTTCAGTAAAGCATGCTATCAAGCAGCATTTGCAGAGGAGTAACCCACTATCTGTTGTTCACTTCCTCAGGATCTACATGGGCCACTCAGTTTGTAGGAGGTTGATGGAGGTGGAGACAGAGAGGTCCAGGAAGGAGAGAGAGGTATTAGAGATGGTCCAGGTGACCTTAAGATTGGGGTGGAAGGTGTTGGTGAAGTGGATGAACTGTTTGAGCTCCTCATGGGAGCAAGAGGCAGCGTTGATGCACCCATCAATGTAACGGAGGAAGAGGTGGGGTTGAGGGCCAGTGTAAGTATGGAGGAGGGACTGTTCCACATAACCAACAATGAAGCAAGCATAGCTTGTGCCCATGCAGGTACCCATGGCCGGATGAGAGAGGCGCAGTTGTAGTATGGCGCACTGACCTCTACTCTGCAGTTACAATATCAAGTCAGGGACTAGGATCTCTGCAACGTGTAAGTCAGTTCTTGACTCTCCAGTGTTTTCTGCCATCTATTAACCAATAAGTCAAGAGTGCAATGGAACACTTTCCATTTGCCTGCTTAGTTTTCGCTCCAACATTCAAGAGGTTTAAAGCAATTCAAGAGAAAGCTGCCTTCCTTATTCACTCCTCATCCAGCACTTTCACCTTCCATTCCATTTAGAACTGATGGAACAGTATGGAACATCTACAAGATATGCTGAATCAACTTCCAAGATTCCTTTGGCAGCACTTGATAGGAATGAATGACAGAGAAGCTTTAAGGGGATAGTAAGGACAGCAGTTGCTGGAAGTCAGAATCAAAAAAAAATGTGGCACTGGAGGAGCGGAGCAGGTCAGGTAGCATTAGAGGAGCTGGAAAGTCGATGTTTCGAGTCTGGGCACTTCATCAGGACTAGGGAGGGAGAAGGGACCTCAGAAATAAATGGGAGTTTGGGGCTGAGGGATGGTAGGTGGGATGGTGATAGGTGGATTCAGGTAGGAGGCTGTAGAGATAGGTCTGTGGAAAGGATGGAGCAGATGGGTAGGGAGGAAGATGGACAGGTTGTATTAGGTTAAGGAGACAGTGATGAGAGGGAGGGCTAGACAGGGGACGAAGCTGGGGGTGGGGAGATTTTGAAGCTGGTGAAATCAATGTTGAAGCCATTGGGTTGCCAGATCCCCAGGTGGAGCATAAGGTGTTGCTCCTCCAGTTTACGTCTGGCCTCATTTTGACAGCGGAGGAATCCCAGGATGGACATGACCCCAAGAGAGTGGGAGAGGGAGTTGAAATGGCTGACAACAAGAGGGAGGTGTCGATTGGAGTGTATGGAGTGTAGATGCTCCATGGATAGGACCTCTACTCCTGTAAGCAATTCCTGGAGTGGAAGTTGACAAATAACGTTCTACTCAAACGCAAATATGTTACTCCTTGAGCAATGTCTAACAAAGTCATAGAGTCATATAACATCGAAACAGATCATTCGGTCCAACCAGTCTATGCTGACCATGTTCCCAAGTAAACTAATCCCACCTGCCTGTGTTTGGCCCATATCCCTCCAAACATGTCCTCTTCACAAACTTTTAAAGGTAACTGTAGCTGAATCTACCATCTTCTCTGGCAGTTAATTCTACACCCAAACCCCTCTCTGTGTAAAAAAACAAATGCTCCTCATGCCCTTTTTAAATCTTTCTCCTCTAGTGTTAAGAATATGCCCCCTAGTTTTGAACTCCACCCTAGGGAAAAGACCCTTGCAATCTCCGGTGCCTGGAACGCGTTGCCAGCGGAGGTGGTAGACGCAGACAAGATAGTGTCTTTTAGGACGTATCTGGACAGGTACATGGATGGGCATGGAGCAAAAGGATACAGACCCTCAGCAAATAGATGACAGGTTTAGACAGAGGGTCTTGATTGGTGCAGACTTGGAGGGTCGAAGGGCCTGTTCCTGTGCTGTAATTTTATTTGTTCTTTGTTCTTTGTATTCTCCTTATCTATGCTCCTCATGATTTTTATAAACTTCAATAAGGTCATCCCTCAACCTCCTGCACTCCAGTGAAAAATGTCCCAGCCTATCCAGTCTACTCTTATAACTCAAGTGCTTCATTCTCGTCAACATCCTGAGCTCTCTCAAGTTTAAGAATACCCTTTCTATAACAGGGCTTCCAGAACTGCACACAATACTGCAGAAGATGCTTAACCAATGCCCTGTACAACCTTAACATGCTGTCCCAACATCTATGCTCAAAGGTCTGAGCAACTAAGGCAAATGCGCTCAATGCCTTCTTAACAATCCTGTCTAATTAGAACATGGAGCATAGGACATAGAACAGTACAGTCCCTTTGGCCCATGATGTTGTGCCGACCTATTATCCTACTAAGATCAATCTACCCTGCATACCCTACATTTTACTATCCTCCACGTGCCGATCCAAGAGTCATCAAAAAGTCTCTAAAGTATCCGACTCCACTACCACTGCTGGCAGCACATTTCACATACCCACCACTCTCTCTGTGTGAAGAACCTACCTTTGACATCCCCCTTATACCTTCCTCCAATCAACTTAAAATTATGTCCCTCATAATAGTCATTTCCATCCTGGGAAAAAGTCTCTGACTATCCACTCTATCTATGCCTCTCATTATCTTGTGAACCTCTACCAAATCACCTCTCATTGTTCTTCACTCCAGTGAAAAAAGCCCTAGCTCCCTCATCAGACCTGCCCTCCAGTCTAGGCAGCATCCTGGTTAATCTCCTCTGCAACCTCTCTAAAGCTTCCACATCCTCCCTGTAATGAGGTGACCAGAACTGAACAAAATATTCCAGGTGTGGTCTAACCAGGCTTTTGTAGAGGTGCAGCTTAACCTCATGGTTCTTAAACTCAGTTACCCTGCCAATGAAAGCCAATTGGATACAAACTTCAAAAAATTGTGTATCTGAACCCCTTGGTCTCTTTGTTCTACAAGATTATATAAAGGCTAATTGTATGAATCCTATCCTTGTTTGTATTATCAATGCAGTACCTCGTATTTATCCAAATTAAACTCTATCTGCCATGCCTCATATCATTTAAAAGATAAAGCTGAATAAGCAACCAATGAATGTTGAATTTATGAGTATGGCCACATTAACTGCAGTTAATAGAAGTGAACATTCAAAAGTTGACATACTGTGGAATCAACATCAATTCAACAGCCTGTCATGACAGCTTGGGTACAGCTGAACAGACATCACATTGCACCGTTCATTGTTATGAATGAAATAGCAATGTATAATTTTGGAGGAGCATGTTAACGTAATGAGCAGAAAGGGGCATGCCACTAAGTGGTTCATAAATTTTATAGCAGGAAATTGCATAGCATATCACAGGGACAAAGCAAAATCAGGAAACTGACAGCATAGTGAGAATTTTGGCAGCATGGCAGCTCAGTGGTTAGCACTGTTGCCTCATGCAGCCATGGACCCGAGTTCAATTCCAGCCTTGGTTGATTGCCTGCGCAGAGTTTGTGCATTAGAACATAGAACATAGAACATAGAACAGTACAGCACAGAACAGGCCCTTCAGCCAACAATGTTGTGCCGACCATTGATCCTCATGTATGCACCCTCAAATTTCTGTGACCATATACATGTCCAGCAGTCTCTTAAATGACCCCAATGACCTTGCTTCCACAACTGCTGCTGGCAACGCATTCCATGCTCTCACAACTCTCTGCGTAAAGAACCTGCCTCTGACATCCCCTCTATACTTTCCACCAACCAGCTTAAAACTATGACCCCTCGTGCTAGCCATTTCTGCCCTGGGAAATAGTCTCTGGCTATCAACTCTATCTATGCCTCTCATTATCTTGTATACCTCAATTAGGTCCCCTCTCCTCCTCCTTTTCTCCAATGAAAAGAGACCGAGCTCAGTCAACCTCTCCTCATAAGATAAGCCCTCCAGTCCAGGCAGCATCCTGGTAAACCTCCTCTGAACCCTCTCCAAAGCATCCACATCTTTCCTATAATAGGGCGCCCAGAACTGGACGCAGTATTCCAAGTGCGGTCTAACCAAAGTTTTATAGAGCTGCAACAAGATCTCACGACTCTTAAACTCAATCCCCCTGTTAATGAAAGCCAAAACACCATATGCTTTCTTAACAACCCTGTCCACTTGGGTGGCTATTTTAAGGGATCTATGTATCTGCACACCAAGATCCCTCTGTTCCTCCACGCTGCCAAGAATTCTATCCTTAATCCTGTACTCAGCTTTCAAATTCGACCTTCCAAAATGCATCACCTCGCATTTATCCAGGTTGAACTCCATCTGCCACCTCTCAGCCCATCTCTGCATCCTGTCAATGTCCCGCTGCAGCCTACAACAGCCCTCTACACTGTCAACGACACCTCCGACCTTTGTGTCGTCTGCAAACTTGCTGACCCATCCTTCAATTCCCTCGTCCAAGTCATTAATAAAAATTACAAACAGTAGAGGCCCAAGGACAGAGCCCTGTGGAACTCCACTCACCACTGACTTCCAGGCAGAATATTTTCCTTCTACTACCACTCGCTGTCTTCTGTTGGCCAGCCAATTCTGTATCCAAGCAGCTAAGTTCCCCTGTATCCCATTCCTCCTGACCTTCTGAATGAGCCTACCATGGGGAACCTTATCAAATGCCTTACTGAAGTCCATATACACCACATCCACAGCTTGACCCTCATCAACCTTTCTAGTCACATCCTCAAAAAACTTGATAAGGTTTGTAAGGCATGACCTACCCCTCACAAAGCCGTGTTGACTGTATTTGATCAAGCCATGCTCTTCCAGATGGTCATAAATCTTATCCCTCAGAATCCTTTCTAACACCTTGCAGACGACAGACGTGAGACTTACCGGTCTATAATTGCCGGGGATTTCCCTATTTCCTTTCTTGAAGAGAGGAATTACATTTGCCTCTCTCCAGTCCTCAGGTACGACTCCAGTGGAGAGCGAGGATGCAAAGATCTTCGCAAGTGGCGAAGCAATTGCATTTCTCGCTTCCCAAAGCAGCCGAGGACAAATCTGATCCGGGCCTGGCGACTTGTCAATCTTAATGTTTGACAAAATTTTCAGCACATCAGCTTCCTCTATCTCTATCCATTCCAGCATTCACACCTGCTCTTCAAAGGTTTCATTCTCCCCGTGTCTGTTTGGGTATCTGTTGGGTGCTCTGGTTTCCTCCCACAGTCCAAATATGTACAGGCCAGGTGGATTGACCATCCCGAATTGCCCCATTGTGTGCAGGCTAGGTGGGTTGGTCATGTTAAATGTGAGGGTCAGTGCAGACTTGTTGGGCTGAAGGGATTCTTTCTGCACTGTAGTGATTCTATGGTTAAAGGTGTTTCATTCTCAAATACAGAGCCCCCATTGCCAATGGGGAGACACATCAAACAGTGGTAAATGGTTGGGGCAAGGAGATGTATGAATCATTTACCTCATCAAAACACTTGTTTATAATTTTAGGTTAGGGACACTGCCTGTTGGAACTTTCAAATTTATGAATTAGGAGCAGGAGTCAGCAATTCAGTTCCTAGAAATTGCTCTGCATTTTCTATTCCCTAATTATACCTTGAATTATACATTTGAATATTAAAATATTTAACAACTGCAAACAGAAAATAGCCCCAACTCTTCGTCTTTGAAGATTTATAGAGTTTAGGAGTCATTGAGATGTATAGCTTGGAAACAGACCTTTCAGTCCAACTCGTCCATGCTGACCAGATATCCAGAATTAACCTAGTCCTATTTGCCAACATTTGACCTATAATCTTCTAAACCTTTCCTATTCATAAACCAATCCAGATGTAACTGTATCAGCATCCACCACTTCCTCTGGCAGCTCATTCCATAGACGCACTGCCCTCTGCATGAAAAAGTTGCTTCTTAGCTCCCTTTTAAATCTTTCCTCTCTAACTGTAAATGTACATCCTTTAGTTTTGGATTCCCCATACCCTGGTGAAAAGATTTTGTCTATTTGCCCTACCCACGCCCCTCAAAATTTTATATATCTCTGTAAGGGCACCCCTCAGCCACTGAAGCTCCAGGGAAAATAACCCCAGCCTATTCAGCCTCTCCCTGTAGCTCAAACTCTCCAGCGCTGGCAACATCCTTTTAAATCTTTTCAGAACTCTTCCAAATTTCACAACATCCTTCCAATAGCAGAGAGACCAGAATTGAATGCAGTACTCCAAAGCTGGCCTAACCAGAGACCTGCACAGCTGCAACATGATCTCCCAACTCCTATACTCAAAGAACTGACCAATAAAGGCAAGCATACCAAATGCCTTTTTCACTATGCCATCTACCTGTGACTTCACAGTCAAGGAACTATGAATCTGCACTCCAGGGTCGCTTTGTTCAGCAACACTCCCAAGGACACCATTAAATGTATAAGACCATAAGACCATAAGACATAGGAGTGAAAGTAAGGCCATTCGGCCCATCAAGTCCACTCCGCCATTTAAATCATGGCTGATGGGCATTTCAACTCCACTTCCCTGCACTCCCCCCTTAATAAGTCCCCATATAAGTCATGCTCTGATTTGCCTTTCCAAAATGCATCATCTCATGTTTTTCTAAATTAACCTCTATCTTGTACAATGGCCTTACTTCTTTCGCAAAATAAAAAGACCACTAGTTTATCTCTTCAATGACCACATTCTTGCTGTGCATTAGGTTGTATGAGTTTAACATGAGGGCTTTTCCTCATGTGGAGCAATCTGGAATGAGATGTCACAGTTTTAGAATAAGGGGGTACTGATTTAAAACAGAGATGAGGACAAACTACTTCTCTCAAAGGGTTGTGAAGCTATGGAATTCACTACCACAGGATATAGTGGATGCTGGGACATTTAGGCAGTTTAAAGAGTTGATTGGCAGATTTTTAATTGGTAATGGGTTACCAGGTTATGGAGAGTGGATTTGAGGCTGGGATGAGACCGGCCATAAACATATCAATTAGCAGAGCAGGTTCATGGGCTTAATTACCTACTCCTGCTCCTAGCTCTTCTGTTCATATATTAACATGCCAAAGAGTCAATAATACCAACTCATGACAACTCCTCCATAACAATATTTCCAGCAATGAAAAAGGCCAGTCATTTCCCTGAACTGATAAGCAGAATCTTCTGAATCTTTCCTCATCCTGCCTCTATCTAGCACCCCCTCAAAGGTATCTGCACCACTTTCTGCAAGAAACCTTATGGTAGTAATGTTCAAATTCTAACCACTCCTTGGGTAAAAATATGAATAAAATGTAAATTGAATGTATATGTACAGAAAGCCAAAAATCTATGGATGCATCCTTGAAAAAAAAATTATCCAAAGCAATTTTAAATGACAACAGTTATTGACTGAGGTTTTTTGATCACCATTCAGACAATATCTGCATTTGGGGTTATGGTAGCTTCATGTCAATTTCACAGGATTGGTAGTACAGAGGTGCCCATTAATGCCGAGAGACATAGGATCCAAATCTCATCATTACAGCTGGTGAAATCAAAATTCAACTCCCAAACCTAGAACAGCATGAAGTTAGTCTCAGCAATGATGACCATGAAACAGTTTCAGAGATAATAGGAACTACAGATGCTGGAGAATCCGAGATAACAAGATGTAGAGCTGGATGAACACAGCAGGCCAAGCAGCATCAGAGGAGCCTTCTTGCTCCTCTGATGCTGCTTGGCCTGCTGTGTTCATCCAGCTCTGCACCTTGTTGTCTCAAGAAATTGTTGTTGACTGCTGTAAAAACCCATCTGAAAATCCACCCTTCTTCCACAGCCTGGCCTACACGTGACCCCAGATCCACAGTAATGGGATAGACTTTCAGCTGCCCTCTGAAATGTGTTATGAAGATTTATGATAGAGTTATGGAATCATACATTTTATAAAGATGTCCTTCAGCCCACTGAGTTATGCTGATGAACAAACACCAAACTACACTAATCCTGTTTACCTGTACTTGGCCCATAGCCTGCAATGCCCGGGCATTTTATGTACACGTCCAGATTCTTCCTGAATGTTGCAAGAGTACCTGTCTCCATCACTCTCTGAGGTAGCATGGTCCATTTTTCGACCATCCTCTGGGTGAAAAATAGCTTGCTTAGATCCACTGAACATTTTCTTCTTGCCTTAAACCTATGCCCTCTGGTTTTAGATGTTCCTGCCATGATGAAGAGATTCACACAATCGACACTATCTATGCCTCTTGTAATTTGTATATCTCAATTATATTCCCCAGTCAGCCTCCTTTGCTGCAGGGAAACCAAACCCAGAAAAACCAGTCTCTCTTCATCACGGGGAGTTTACATCCCAGCAAACAAACTAAATAGTGGGAAGGGTGGGTTCTGTTGCACGGAGAAAGTTCAAGGGTGTAAGGGATCTCAGCAGAGGCTATTAATGTTTCCAGAACAAGTGATAGGACAGAGATCATGGAAAGGGCCTGGAATTTAACTTCAGGCACAGCAGATAACGGGACAACTATGAGAAGGGTGTGGGCAGTCAATGCAGGACTGGGGGTGTTGTACTTAAATGCATGGAAAATACAAAAAAAAATAACTGAGTTTGTGTTGCAGATTGAAATTGGCAAGTACAATATTATGGGTATCAAAGGGATATAGCTGAAAGGATATCAGGGCTGGAAACTAAATATTCAACTATATACATCCTATCAAAATGACAGGCAGATAGGCAGAGGGAGGAGGGGTTGCTTTGTTAGCAAGGAATAAAATTAAATCAATTTTTTTAAAAAGTGATATTGAACCAAAAGGCATACAATCTGTGTGAGTAGATTTGAGGAACTGCAAAAGAAAATGACCCCAATGGCAGCTGTGTACAGGCCTCCCAGCAGTAGTCAGGATGTGGGGAAGAAAATAAATCAAGAGATAGAAAATGATACTTAAGGAATGCACTATTGCAATAATAATGGGAGCCTCAATATGCAGGTGGACTGGGAAAATCAGGATGGCAGCAGGTCTCAAGGAAAAATAATTTGTGGAATGCCTCTGAGATGTTTCTTTCTGGAGCGACATGTGGTAGAACCCACTAGGGAACAGGTAATTCTGGATTTGGTGATGTGTGATGAGGCAGCCTTGATTAGGGAGCTGAAGGTGAAGTAACTCCTCGTGGCCAGTAGCCATACTATGATAGAATTCACCCAGCAGTTTGAGGGAGAATCAGATGTAACAGCATTAAAATTGAGTAAAAGTAATGAGGGAGGAGCTGGCCAGAGTTGATTGGAACGGAAGCCTAGCAGGGAAGATGGTGAAGCAGCTATGGCAGGAGTTTCTGGGGTTAACTCAGCAGACACAGCTGAAATTCAAACTAGGGAAGAAAAAATATCCCAAAGGGATGACTAGGTAACTGTAGCTGACAAGGGATGTCAGGGACAGCACAAAAACAAAAGAAAAAAAGACATACAAAGTAGTGAAGATTATAGGAAGTCAGAAGATTAGGAAGCATCTAAAAGCCAGCTGAAAAAAAGCAAAAAGGAAGGAGAAGATGAAATATGAAACTAAACGGGCAAGTAAAGCAAAGATTGCAAGAATCTTTTCAGATGCCAAAAAGGTGAGAGAGAGGTGAGACTGAGTCATCAGACCACTGAAAAATTAGGCTGGAGAAGCAGTCACATAGATCAAAGAAATAGCAGAGGAGCTAACTAGATACTTTGCATCAGTCTCCATGATGGAAGCAGAACAGAACTTCAAGAGAGACAGTACACAGAGCGAAGTGCGGTAGCCATCACAAAGGAGAAAGTGCTGGGGAAGCTGAAAGGTCTGAAGGTTGATAAATGACCAGGACCACATGAACGCATGCCAGAGTTCTGAAGAATCAGCAAAGAAGATTGTGAAAGTATTGGTTGTAACCTTTTGGGAATAATTGGGGTCAGGGAGGGTCCCAGAGTATTTGAAAATGACAAATATAACATGCCTGTTGAAGGAAAGAGAGAGGCAGAATACAGGAAACTGTGACTAGTTAACTCAACTCTGGTCATTGGTTAGATAGTAGAGTCTATTATTCGGGAAGAGATTGCAGAGTATTTGTGAGTGCAGGGTAAAATAGATCTGAGTCCACAGAGCTTCATCAAGGGGAGGTCATCCTGACAAATCCGTTTGAATTTTTTGAAGAGGGAATGAGCAAGTTATATAAAGGAGAGCTGGTGGACATGATATATTTGGATTTCCAGAAGGCCTTTGGCAAGATGTCACTCAGGGTGTTGCAAAATAAAGCCCATAGTTTTTGGAGCAAGGTACTGGCATGGATAGAGTTTTGGTTGACAGGGAGAAGGCAGAGAGTGGGGATAAAGGGCCTTTTTTGAGGACTGCAGCTACAGACCACTAGAGTTCCACAGGAGTTAGTTTAGCATCTGCACTATTTATATCATATATTAACAATCTGAAGGAAGGAACTGAGCATTGTTGCTAAGTTTGCAAATGACACAAAGATAGGTGGAGAGACAAGTAGCTTTGAGGAAGTGGGGAGGCTACGGGACATTGTCATGCTAGGAGACTGGTCAATGCAGTGCCAGCTGGAATACAGTTTTGGAAAGTGTGAGGTTATGCATTTTAATAGGAAGATTGGAGGCACAGACTAGTTTCTAAATGTCAAAAGTCTTCAGAAACCTGAAGCATGGAGGGACTTGGGAGTCCTGGTTCAGGATTCTCTTGAGGTTAATATGCAGGTTCAACTGGCAGTTAGGAAGGGAAATGCAAATTATCATTCATTTTGAGAGGGCTAGAATACAAGAGCAGGGATGTACTGCTGAGGCTTAATAAGGCTCTGGCCATACTATATTTGGAATGTTGTGAGCAGCTTTGGGCCCAGATTCTAAGAAAGGATGTACGAGTGTTGGATGGTGTCCAGACGAGGTGTGCAAGAAAGACCCTGGAGATTAAGGGTTTGCCTAATGAGGAGCAGCTGAGGACTCTGGGTCCACGCTTAATGAAGTTTAGAAAGATGGGGGGTGGTG
Organism: Stegostoma tigrinum; assembly: GCF_030684315.1. Taxonomy (NCBI): domain Eukaryota; kingdom Metazoa; phylum Chordata; class Chondrichthyes; order Orectolobiformes; family Stegostomatidae; genus Stegostoma; species Stegostoma tigrinum. The sequence goes on along the minus strand of NC_081356.1, from coordinate 125,971,546 downwards.
GGAGTTCCAATTGAAACTTACATAATACTGATAAGCCTGGATAGCATGGAGTGGAGAAGATGTTTCTATTGTTAGGAGAGGCTAGAACCCTAGCGTATAGTCCCAGAGTGAAGGGATGACTCTTTAGAACTGAAATGACAAGGAATTTCTTCAGCCAGAGTGTAGTTAATCTGTGAAGATCATTGTCACTAACGGCTTAGGAGGTCAAGATATTGAGTACATTTAAGACAGAAATAGGTAGCTCGTTCATTAGTAAGAAAATCAAGTGTTATGAGAAGAAGGGAGGAGAATGGAGTTGAGAAATATATCAGTCTTGATAGAGAGGTGGAGCAGACTTGTGTCACTTGCTACCATCCTGAAAAAGATCCTTTTTATCCTTACTCTCTGCCTTCTGCCAGCCAGCCAATGGTCTATCCATGCTAGTATCATGGGATCATATCTTATTTTGCAAACTTTTCTAAGGCATCTTGTAAAAAGCCTTCTAGAAATCCAAATCTATCACATCCACTGGCTCTCCTTTGTCTAACTTGCTCATTATGTCCTCAAAGAATTCAAATTGATTTGTCAGACGTGGCATCCTCTTGCTAAAACTGTGCTGACTCAATCTATTTTTTCATGCACTTCCAAGTATAGCATGATCTCAGCCTTAAAAATCAACTCTAAAATCTTACCAACAACCGATGTCAGGAAAAGTGGCTTATAGTTTCCTATGTTCTGTCTCCTTCTTGTCTTAAACAGGTGTGCTACATCAGACATTTTCTGGGACCAAGCTGTTCAGCTCCCCAGGAGATGATCAGATAGTTGCTGTCAGGCAGATAGGATTTCTTATCCACAACTCGTCACAACTGCACAAACAATCAGCAGCAAATTGCAGGCTGAATCTCACTTTTTTACTTCTCATTTTTTTATCCCCTTGGGTGCGATCCCATCTATAGCCAGACTCCCCCAGTGCTTGAGCAAAGCAACTGTGTAAAAATGGCTTCCAATGAGCTTCAGTAACGTTTCTTTTCAAAAAAAGCAACAATTGTTTCCATAATCTTTAGTTTGAAAACATTCCTTTTCCCATTTCAGTCCACAAATGTACATCTTCAGCTGCTTCATCAACGGCCTGCCTTCCATCAGAAGGTCAGAAGTGGGGATGTTCGCCAATGATTGCACAGCATCATTCACAACTCCACAGATACTGAAGCAACCCATGCCCAAAAGCAACAAGATCTGGACAGTATCCAGGTTTGTGTTGACAAGTGGCAAGTGGTCATGGCCATCTCCAATAAAAGGCAATCTAACCGCTTTGACTTGACATTCAATGGTATTACCATCACTGGAACCCCCACTACCAACACCCTGGAGGTTATTATTGATCAAAACTGGACTCACCACATTATTACAGTGTCTACAAGAGTAGGTCAGAAACTGGGAATATTGCAGCAAGTAACTCAGCTCTGCTTTCTCAAAGCCTGCCCACTACCTCCAAGGCACAAGTCAGGAGTATGATGGAATATTCCCCACTTGCCTGGATGAGTGCAGCTCCAACAACACTCAAGAAGCTCAACACTATCCAGGGCAGAATTGCCCGTTTGATTGGCACTATATCCACAAACATCCATTCCCTCCCCCACCAACACTCAATAGCAGCAGAGTGTAATATCTACAAGATGCACTGCAGAAATTCACCAAAGATCCTCAGGCTGCACCTTCTAAACCCACAGTCACTTCAATCTAGAAGGGCAAGGACAACAGTTACATGGGAACACCACACCTTCAAGTTCCCCAATAAGCCACTCAACATCCTATTTTGGAAATATATTGCCATTCTTTCACTACTGATGTGTCAAAATCCTGGAATTCTATCCCTAACAGCATTGTGGGTCAATCCATAGCAGGTGGACTGCAGCAGTTAAAGAAGGCAGTCCACCATCTTCACAGCACCAGGGACCTTTGTTCAATTCCAACCTTGGGTGACTGTCTGTGTGGAGTTCTCCATGTGCTTGCGTGAGCTACCGTCAGGTGCCCCAGTTTCCTCCCTCAATCCAAAAATGCGCGGATTAGGTAGATTGTAGTGTCCAAGGATATATAGGCTGAGTGGATTAGCTATGGGCAATGCAGGGTTTACGGGGATAGAGTGAATCTGGGTGGGATGCTTTTTGGAGTGAGTGTGGACTTGTTGGGCTGAATGGTCTGGTTCCATACAGGAGGGATTCTCAGTTTAGTTCGCAACTTCCTCTGAGGTCCATTTTTCCTGCTTAAGGTATGATGCCCAGAATTGGTTGCAGCACTTAATCTGAGTGGAGCTGATGTTTACATATAAAACAGCAAAATTGATGAGAAGGGGCCAGTGTATACGTCGTGTTGATTCTCACTCTTTCTTTTTAACCCTAACCCTAATTAATAAACTTGTTAATAAACTGGAAAATAGTAACCATAATACATTAAATCCTACATGATGTTTGAACACAACATGATGTATTTTGAAAATTGCGTCAGATGCCAAAAGTAAGGACATTCCGAAGGTATGAGGGGAAATTTGACGAGCAGAGATTGTGAAAATAAACTAAAAGATTTGATGATGGACAGGCAGTGGCAAATATTTAAAGAAATACTGCAAGCTCAACAATAGATCTTTATTCTTCAAAACACAAACCACCCAAAGGGAAAAATGAATCAACCATAGTTAGCAGAAGAAGCCCAAGATTGCATTCGATCAAAGAAAGCAATTTATAGGAATGTCAGAAATATTGGTCAGCCTCAGGGGTGACAGCAATTTATGATCTTACAAAGGAGAGGCAATAAATTAAGAAGGAATGGGAAATTGAAGGTAAATACAAGCTAACAATGAGCATAAAGGCAGATTATTAAGCCTGCTATCAGTATGTAAAAGGAAAAAAAAGGTTAGCAAAGATTAAAGTCGGTCTGATGCAAAGAGAATTTTTGAAAGAAAACCAGAAGTTTCTGGAGAAATTGAGCAGGTCTGGCAGTACCTGTAGAGAGAAAACAGAGTTTCGGATTCAGGGAAATGGCAGTGAAACGAAACAGTTGCTTTGCATCAGTGTGGAGCTGGAGGAGCACAGCAGGCCAGGCCGCATTAGAGGAGCAGGAAAGCTGACATTTTGAATCAGGCCCCTTCTTCCAAAATGTGGAAGGGTCCTGGCCCGAAACGTCAACTTTCCTGCTCCTCTGATGTTGCCTGGCCTGCTGTGTTCCTTCAACTCCACACTGTGTTATCGCAGGCTCCAGCATTGGCAATTCCTATTATCTCTGTTTTGCATCTGTCTTTGTGAAAGAAGGCATGAAAATGTTTCTAGACAAAAATAATGCTTGAAACCTTAGCTGGATTAAGAATTGGTAAATTTTCTAGAACAAATAGTTTCATCCGAGAGTGCTGAAGGAAATAGCAATAGAGATAAAATCACCACAGTCCTACTGGACCATAGGGCTGCTTGCTAATTAGACAGGGACCACCAGTGGTGGTTTAGCCTGAGGGTGACCATGTCTCAGTCAAGGGGAGAGCTTGAGAAGCGGACACCTTCCCAGAGATGGTGGATGCATTAATAGTTATCTTTCATAAACCTATAGATTCTGGAAATATACCTGCTGACTGGAACATTGCAACTGTAAACCCCCCACTATTAAAGAAAGGAGGGAAAATGAGGGTGAAGAATCTGTTAGCTTGACTTCCCTTGTGGGGAATATGTTTGAATCCTTTATAAAGGAGGTAATAACCAAACATTTGGAAAGTAATGGCAAAATTAAGCAGTATCACTATAGATTTATGAAGAGGAAATCAAGCGTGATAAACTTAGAACATAGAACATTACAGCACAGTACAGGCCCTTCGGCCCTCGATGTTGTGCCGACCTGTCATACCGATCTCAAGCCCATCTAACCTACACTATTCCATGTACGTCCATATGCTTGTCCAATGACGACTTAAATGTACCTAAAGTTGACGAATCTACTACCGTTGCAGGCAAAGCGTTCCATTCCCTTACTACTCTCTGAGTAAAGAAACCACCTCTGACATCTGTCCTATATCTTTCACCCCTCAATTTAACGCTATGCCCCCTCGTGCTTGCCGTCACCATCCTAGGAAAAAGGCTCTCCCTATCCACCCTATCTAACCCTCTGATTATTTTATATGTTTCAAATATTTTATTGTTGGAACTTTTTGAGGATGTTACTTGTAGCTTAGGCAAAACAAAATCACTGGATGTGGTAACATGGATTTCAGAAAGCTTTGTTAAGGTCCCACACAGGATGTTAGTCAATAAAATTGGAGCAAATGGATTGGGAGAATATATTAGCCCGAATGATAACTGGTTAATAGACGAGAAGCAAAGTAGCAATAAATGGATCGTGCTCAAAATGGCCAGCTGTTGCTGGTAGGGTACCCAAAGGATCATAGCCCAGTCCACAAATATTAACAGCACATATAAATAATATGGTTGTGGGAGGTCAATTCTCTTCTTTCAAGATTTGGCACTGACACTATTCTGGGTGGAAACTCAAGTTGTGAGCAGCATGCAAGGAGGCTTCACAGGACTTAGACAAGCTGCGTGAATGGGTTAAAATATGGAAAATGGTTAAGAAAAAATGTGAAGTTATTCACTTTGGTAGGAAAATCCAGAAAGGCAGGATATATCTTAAATGGTGAGAAGTTGGGACACGATTGCAGCCAAGAGGATTTAGGTGTCCTGGTCTGTGTGTCATCAAAATATAGAAACATTGAAGATTGGAGTGGGTCATTCAGGCCCTTGAGACCCCTCTGCTGTTGATTATGATCATGGCTGATCATTGAGCTCAAATCCTTAATTTCTTGATCCTTTTCGCCACAAGGCCAATACCTACCTCCTTTTTGAAAGCTCACAATGTTTTCACCTCAACCACTTTGCGTGTAGTGAATTCCACAGCCTCACCTCACTCCAGGTGAAAACATTTCTCCTCATTTCAAATCAAAAGGGTTTGTCCCTTATCCTTAAACCTCAATCCCTGGTTCTGGACTCCCCACTCTCGGGAACATTCTTCCTACATCTAACCTTTCCACCCCTGCTTGAGATCCCCCACCATACTTCTAAACTACAGTGAATCCTCAGCCAAATCAATCTCTCTTCGCCCGTCAGTTCTGCCATCCCAGAAATTAATTTAAGAAACTTTGGCCGCTCTCCCTAGTGTAAGAACACCCTTCCTCAGAGAAGGAGACCAAAACTGCACACAATATTCCACATCAGGCCTCACTAGTGCCCTGTACAATTGTGGTAATAAATTATTGTTCCTGTCTTCAAGTTCCCTCACTTTGAAAGTCAACATACAGTTTGCTTTCTCCACTTTCTGCTGCACGTGTGCTCTTACTTCCAGCTGCAGCTTTCAATTCGCAAGGCAAACAGGATGTTAGCATTCATTTCAAGAGGATTTGAACACTGAAGAAGGGTGTAGGCCTGAAACATCAGCCTTCCTGCTCCTCTGATGCTGCTTGGCCTGTTGTGTTCATCCAGCTCCACACCTTGTATACCTCAGTAAAAATATCTTGCTAATGTTGTACTTGCCTGGGTATTGCACGCAGATTTGTCCTCTTTATTGAAGGAAGGATATACCTTGCCATAGACGGAGTGCAGTGTTTGTCCACTGGATTAATCCTTAGGGTGATGGAATTGTTTTATGAGGAGAAATTAAGAAAATTAAATCAATCCTCTAGGAGTGAGAGGTGTTCTCATTGAAACTTAATAGCTCTTACAGAGTGTGAGAGGGTGGATAGAGATAAAATATTTCCCTTGGCTAGGGAACATAATACTTGGGTATGACACAGGCCATTTAAGACTGAAATGAGGAGGGATTTATTCGCTCAGATGGTGTTGTATCCTTGAAATTCTCTACCACAGAGGGCTGTGGAAGCTCAATCATTAACAAGTTCAAGACAAAAATCAGTAGGTTTCTGGAGACTAATGATATTCAGGGATATGGAGATCATAGATAGATGTGAAAAATGGCATTGAGGAGATGATCAGCCGTACTCCAGAAAAGCAGGGCAGACTAAATTGGGTGGAAAGCCTATCTCAGTTCCTTTGTTCTTCTATTCCTATAAACAGTTCTAAATAACAATGGCGTAAAAGGATATGAGAGTGGTTGGGACAAAGTCTTTGGAGTGAATGATCAGCCATGAACATATTAGATAGAGGAGTACATCGATGAACTGAATGGCCTATTCCTGCTCTGAGATTTAATAAACAAAGCATCCCTAAAATAGAATCCTAAGGAGGCTATTCAAACACCATGGCCTCTGAATCTTTGGAAAAGCTCTCCAAGGTTTAGGCCTGAAACGTCAGCGTTTGTGCTTCTGAGATGATGCTTGGCCTGCTGTGTTCATCTGGCTCCGCACTTTTTTATCTTGTAATCTCACTTCCCTGCTTGTTTGCCATAACCCCTTAAACACTTTCCCATGCCTAAACTCCGTCCTTCTTGAAAAATTACTTGGCTTAAGTTGCTTTGGCAAGCCTTTCAGACAGTGCACGGCAGATCTGAAAATTCTCTGCGTTAAGAATAAAACTTGCCTTGTGTTACTTCTGATTCTCAAGTTGATCACTTTGATTCTGCATCCTTTGGTTACTGACCATCCTGACACCAGAAGCTATGCCTGCAGATTCCCTCCATCAAAGCCTTTCAGGAATTCACCTCTTGACTGTGCTCCCATTGGCAGTGTTGGAAAGTTTCAGGATATATCATCAAAGGATGAGCACTTGAGTGAGACATGAGGAGATCACCTCATGCTGGTGGATCTAAGTCTCCACAAGGAATTGAGAGAAGGAGAGATAATTAATAGAGAAGTGAAGCCTTTTTTATTAAATTGAGAGGCTATGGTGTTCGGGATTTTCTTTCTGCTATGAACAGACTGAAAGGAAAACGTTAACACTTTTGTTCAACTTCAACACGACCGTGAGTTAAAAATTAAATAATAAATAGTTTTTTTTCCTTCTCCTTGCCATTCTTGTAGGCCCTTAGCAATATATTTTATTTAGTTTTTAAATAATTCACAGAATTCAGACATCAACAGCTCACAAGTTGAGATCCCCCCAGAGGTTCAGTGCAGTGTCTAGTGTTTGTAAATTGTGAATTTTTGGTCCCTGTTAGTGCAGGCTGAAAATTCAGCTCTCCTTATGAATCTATTCACTATTAATAAGTAATAGCTAATGAGAGATGAAGGAGAATGTTAATTATAAAAGGCCACTTCTTTCATAATGTGGAAAGGGGTGAGTTTTTATCTTGAAGACCGGTCTTTGTGACCAATTAAAATTCTGAAGGTATCACTTTCCCAGAACATCACACAATTACCAGATTTGTCTATCCAGAGGGAAAATTTCTGCTCTTTTCATTAATCAAGAAATATTTGACACTGTATTGCAATGTCATATAAAAGAACAGTCTAATCAAAATAGACAATGCTTGCCATTTTATTTTGATTTGACTTTTTTTTATTCATTCACAGAATGTAGGTATCACTATCTTGGCCAGCATTTATTGTCCAGATTTAACAGCATTGCTGTGGGTCTGAAGTCACATGCAAGCCAGGCCAGGATAAGGAGAGCAGCTTTCTTTCCTAAAGGGCATGAGTGAACTAGATAGAGTTTTCCCCCAACCATTGACAGTGGCTTTGTGGTCATTGTTAGACTCATAACTCAAGATTTTTAATGAAGTTGAACTCCACCAACTGCCATTGGCAGGATTTAAAACCAAGTCCCCAGAAAGTTACTTTAATTGCTGATCAACAGAGTAGAGACACTACCACTAGGCCATCACCTCCCCCAACCATCAACTTCACAATGAGTCTCAAAGAAATGACTCTTCCTTCAATATCAGTATCTTTGAAGAAACTGGCCTAGCCGGCCAATGTTCCAGTAATCCATTTTGTGAACTAAAGAAAGCCTTTTCACAACCACAGGGCATCTTTATATCTCACAAAATATTGCATTGGAATGTTAGCCTTAATTTTTGGATTCACCTCTCGAAGTGGAAGGTTAACACACCGAAGGTGAAAGTGCTACTACCTGACCTGAAGCCAGGCACAAAAATGATTTTACAATTTCTAGTCTTTTCTTCAATTCTATCAAAAGTTGACACGAGTTAGGATGCATTTATCGTCCATTCCTAATTGTCCTTCAGAAGGTGGTAATGAGCCACCTCTTGGACTGCTTCAGTCCATGTGGTGTCAGTACACTGCGTGTGCCATTAGTCATAGCTTTCTAAGGCTTTGACCCAGTGACAGTAAGGTGAGCAGTAATATGGTTCAAAGTTGTGTCGATGCGTGGCAAGGGGAAATTGTTGATGACCGTGCTCCCATGTGTCTATTACACTTGTCTTTCCAGATGTTAAAGGCGACACAAGGAGTTATTTACTCCGTTACTCTGAGACTTGTTATGGAGCATGACTCAGGCAGTGATGTTATAGTGACGTCAGGTCACATGGAACTTGATCCTGAGACTGTAGGAAATATGTCCTTTCTTGCTATCCCTTGGACAGTAGCTCACTGAATCAGAATCCTTAAACTGTGGAAGCAGCCCAGCTGACTGAAAAAGTCCATACCACCCTGCCAAGGAACAGCTCCTTTAGCCCCAGCCCCAGCCCCAGACCCAGCCTCCTACGCATTCCCTGAATTTCCCATGACTAATCCATCTAATCTGCACATTCATGGACTATATGGGCAATTTGGCATGACCAATCCACCTAAATGGCACAGCTTTGAGCTGTGGGAAGAAAGCAGAACAACTCCACACAGACACAGGGAGAACATGCAAACTCCACACAGACAGTCACCCAAGGCCGGAATCAAACCTGGGTCCCTGACTCTATCAGGCAGCAGTGCTAATCACTGTGCCACCCCTTTGTTATTTTGAATAAAGTGCATGAAAGCTCACTCAAACAAGTGTTGGTCTCATTATGCTACATGGTGGCAGCAGTGACCAGCCCAACGGAATGATTGGCAAATGACATGGAACATGTGAACTAAAGTCCAGAGACAGCATGTGGCTTGAGGTGAAGGATGAGCTCAGCAACTGCAATCTAACCCAAGACGTGAAGGCAACCCTGAAGAGAAGCTGGAACCCTATAACTGGCAGCAGTGTGTGACTGACTTCAAGGCTCACCTAGGCACACAGTCCACACAAGGTTTGAGTAAGCATTGAATAAAACTCACAATGTTGAATGGGACAAGAAATAAGGAAATCAAAAACTCAGAGAGTAACAAATTCCTGCGGATCCAAAATCCTTAATGATGATGCAAATGCCCTTCTCGAAAGGGTATGAGTGAGCCAGATGAGTTTGTTTTAAAAACAAACAGCTTTGTTGAAGCGATTGCCTTTAGGCTTGCTTTTCCTTTCCAATTCTTTATTGAATTCAAGTTGGAATTGGTGGGATACAATCCGATATCACGAGGACACGAAGTTTCAGGATTCCAAGCCCAGTATTATGTATTACTTGCCAAGAACATAGGAATGGAAAGGAACATTTCAATCACAATTATCCACAAAGAAAATCTATTGATGATGGGAATAAAGCATTTTTTTTTCAGATCTTATTGAACAAGGGGTGTGTTTAGACAGTTTAGCAGATACCAACCTGCTTCAGGCCTTGGTAAAAAGCCAGACAAAGACCAGTCCACCACACTGGTACACATGGTAGGCAGCAGTGTCAATATTAATCTCACCAGACATGACATAGCAGGGCAACCCGCAAAATGCAACAGTAAAATTTGATAAATTATTAACATAAAAGACCAATACCACCTGGAACAAGAATTAATTGTTGCGTTCCAGAGAAACCCTTGATTGTTACAACAATGACTTATATCACCTTGAGGGTAATTGACACCATGGAACTTAGTGATAAAAATCCTATGGGCTCTGCAATGTCCACTGCTGCAGATGTTACCTTGGCAGCACGGTGGCTCAGTGGTTAGCATTGCACCCTCACAGCACTAGGAGCCTGAATTTGATTCTACCCTCAGGTGAGTATCTGTGTGGAGTTTGCACATTCTGTCCACGTCTGTGCGTGCTTTTTCCAGTGTTCCAATTTCCTCCCACAGTCCAAAAATGTCCGGGCTACTTGGATAAACAAGGGCGAATTGTCCTGGGATGTGCAGGCTAGGTGGATTAGCCAGGCTAAATGCGAGGTTACGGGGATAGGATGGAGGCTCAGTCTGAATGAGATGCTCTTTGGATACAAGAGACCTCTTTCTGCACTTCTGTGACTTAGCTGTATCAGAACTGATACATAACTGTATCAGGAAATGGCTGATAAAATTCAACGTGAGCAAATGCGAGGTCTTGCACTTTGGAAAAAAGAATACAGGCATGGACTATTTTATAAATGGTGAGAAAATTCATAAAGCTGAAGTACAAAGTGATCTGGGACTGTTGGTCCAGGATTGTCTAAAGGTTAACTTGCAGGTAGAGTCCGTGATTAAGAAAGCGAATGTACTGTTGTCGTTTATCTCAAGAGGGTTGGAATATACAAGCAGTAATGTGCTTCTGAGACTTTATAAAGCTCTAGTTAGGCCCCATTTAGAATACTGTGTTCAATTTTGGGTCCCACACCTCTGGAGGGACATGCTGGCACTGGAGCACATCCAGCTGAGATTCACACAGCTGATCCCTGGAATGGTCGGCCTAACACATGATGAACGGCTGAGAGCCCTGGGACAGCATTCATTAGAGTTTAGAAGGTTGAGGGGAGGTCTATTAGAAACTTACGAGATAATGCATGGCTTAGAAAGGGTGTACGCTGGGAAGTTGTTTCCGTTAGGTGGGGAGACTAGGACCCGTGGGCACAGCCTTAGAATTAGAGGGGGGTCAATTTAGAATGGAAATGAGCAGACATTTCTTCAGCCAGAGGGTGGTGGGCTTGTGGAATTCATTGCCATGGAGCGCAGTGGAGGTCGGGATGTTAAATGTCTTCAAGGCTGAGATTGATAAATTCTTGACCTCTCAAGGAATTAAGGGCTACGGGGAGAGTGCGGGTAAGTGGAGTTGAAATGCCCATCAGCTATGATTAAATGGCAGAGTGGACTCAATGGGCCGAATGGCCTTACTTCCACTGCTGTGTCTTATGGTCTTAATTCTAAGAGTCCAACACGACCAGAAGCAATGTGGTATTCCCCGGTCAGTTGAACTTTACTAGCAGAACTGAGGGGACAAGAGAATTACCTGGTCAGCCACAGAGTTTGACTCAATCAACAATATTAATCCAACATGCTGGAATCACAAGAGGAAGCTAGCACCACCTCTACTCTTGCTCCTTGTCATGGGAAGGACCCACATTGATCCCGGCAATGCTGAGTGCCACACATCCCACAAGTTAACTTATTTTCAGGTGGGTTGCCGAAACAGCAGACAGAGATTGCAACTTGCTGCATGGAAGTTTCAAAATATTTCTCAACAGTTTGCAGCTATCTGCCAAACAGATATCACTGAGGTTCATGGGGTTGGTTAGCTGGGTTGGCTGCATGGCTAGCTTGTAACATAATGTGATGCTAACAGCACTCGCTCTATTCCTATGCCTATTGAATGTCCATTGCTATAGATGTTGCAGTGGCAGCAGAATAAAGATGATCTTTGGGAAGAATAAAGGTTCCAAAATAAATGAGGAAGTAAATTACTTTGCTATCCAGCCTGTCCAGAAGACCATGATAACAAAGTGTGAAGCTAGATGAACACAGCAGGCCAAGCAGCATCTCAGGAGCACAAAAGCTGATGTTTCAAGTCTAGGCCTGTGCTCCTGAGATGCTGCTTGGCCTGCTGTGTTCATCCATCTCCACACTTTGTTATCTTGGATTCTCCAGCATCTGCAGTTCCCATTATCACCTGTCCAGAAGACCATGATGTTCAAGAACCTCACATAGACTCTTTCCTTATCGATGATAATGCACTCCTATGTTCTGACGGGTTTCTCAAAATGTTTGTGTCAGAGACAGTGACCAGTGCACATAGATCCCAGGCATCTTCCAAGTGACTTGGGAATGTTGTTGGAGACTAATACCACAATTGAAAGAGGGTTGTACAAGCAGCAAAGTGGAAGTAAACAGCTAAATATTCTTGGTTAGCTGTTAATGTTGAGAACTGAAATTATAAATAAATTTGTGGAATGAGATTTAAAGTATAAATGATCAACCACATCTTTGCTCTAAGATTTGCCACTGAGCATGTGTGTAGGGAACTAGTTACAGTGTGGTGTAGACAAAGACTGTAGCAGTCCAAAAAATATATCCTCCATTACAATCTCTTGTTAATAATTATGTTTAATAAAGCCTATCAAGGGATAGACCTAATCTTACTACAGATGCAGGCTTCTAACTTCATGTTATAGGAGTATTGATGAGTTACTGCAGGGCTTCTTGGGCACAGTACAAACTTTAATATGCCCAGGTCTTGCTACACATGGACATGGATTGCATTAATACTGGAGGAATTGAAAATGGTGCTGAACACTTTAATCAGCAGCGATCATTCCAAATTCTGACCTTACGATGGAGAGAAAGTCTTCAAAAGAACAGTTGTATATGTTGGGTCATTCGCCTGAGGAACTCCTATCGTGATGTCCTGAAGTGGTTGGCATGTGACATTGTGACCATCTTGCCTTGTGCTATGCATGATTCCAGTCAGTACAGAGTTTCACTTCCACACCCACCCAATTGCCTTTGATTTCAACAGAAAGAACTACGAATACTGTAAATCAGAAACAAAAACAGAAATTTCTGGAAAAAGACAGCCTGTCTGGTGGCGTCTGTGGAGAAAAATCAGCGTTAACATTTCAGGCTGAGTGAACCTCCCTCAGAACTGATGATAACAAGGAAAATGTCAGTTTATGTACAGAAGATGGGATCGAGGGAGAGAGTAGGGAATAAATGGTAGGTGGGGATGGAGCTCAGAGAGAGAGGAGAACATTTGTACAGACAAAGGAGTGGATAATGAACAGGCTACGAGGGTTAATAGCTATTAATGACTAACAATGGGTTATCAATATTGAGTTCTACACTTTTAGGACTTTGAGATCTTCCACGTCTTTACCCCAAACCCCACATGCCAGACCTTGTTAACACGTAGTCTGCTATCACACACAACCCATTGTTAGCCACTAACAGTCCCCATTAGTAGCTATTCACTCTCCTAGCCAAATCGTTATCTGTTCTCTCTCTTTGGGCTTTATCCACCTATCGTTTACTCCATTCCCCCCTCCCAAACTATCTTTTCCATATAAACTGATATTTTCCTAGCTCCTATTAGTTCTGAGGAGGGATCACTCAGTCAGAAACATTAACCCTGACTCTTCTCCACAGGTATTTCCAGAACTGCTGAGGTTTTCCAGCAACTTCTGCTTTCGTCCCTTTGAGTTCAATGTTGCTTAACACTCCTTGATGCCACATTTTATCAAATGCTGCCTTGATGTCAACTCTACTTGAGCTCAATCTTTTTTGTATTGATCTTTTGTCCAAGGTTGTAATAATGTCAGTAGCTGAATCGAACTCAACGTTAATGACATGTTATTTCTGAGTAAGGTTCTCATTGGCCCTCTGTCATTGTTCAGAAGATACGAAAATTTGAAAACATGTACCAACAGATCCAAGAACAGTTTCTTACACACTGTTATCAGACTTATAACAGGCCTCTCATATATTAGAATTGATCTTTCTCTACACCTTCTTTGTAGCTGGAATAATATATTCGAGGCTAAGGCAGACTGATTTCTGATCTACGAGCGAGTCAAGTTAAAAGGGTGGCACGGTGGCTCAGTGGTTAGCACTGCAGCCTCACAGCACCAGGGGCCCGGGTTCAATTCCAGCCTCGGGCGACTGTCTGTGTGGAGTTTGCACATTCTCCCCATGTCTGCGTGGGTTTCCTCTGGGTGCTCTGGTTTCCTCCCACAGTCCAAAGATGTGCAAGTTAGGTGGATTGGCCATGCTAAATTGCCTGTAGTGTTCAGAGTTGTATAGGATTCTCAGGGGATGTGTCTGGGTGGGATGCTCCAAGAGGCGGTGTGGACTTGTTGGGCCAAAGGGCCTGTTTCTACACTGTAGGGAATCTAATCTAATCTATTCTGCATTCAGTTCTATTAGCCTGATGTAAGATTTCCACGAATGGCATGCAAAATAATATTTTTCACTTTGTCCCAGTACGTGCGTCAATAATAAATCAAAACAAATCATCAATCATTTCAGATTTGTCTTGCTTTTTCTTTGCAATCAGCCATAGCTGGGCATTCTTCCACATTGCCAGTTAGAAGCCACATATTGTAGCTGTACTGGAACTGCATGGGAAACAGTTCGTTTTGGAGGTCAGTTCTTTAGTATTATTGCTTTAATTGGCTTCAGGGCCCTTACATTTGCTAATTTGGTGGCAAGGAAGAAAATGCACTGAATTAATTGGCTATAATCATTGTGAGGTACAGAATCAACCAGCTCTTCAGCTTGATTTGCACAACATTCCCAAGCCCTGAGTTATTTTGCATCAGTGCCTAAGTTTCATCAGAAAGAGCTTGTTTATTTGTAATCAAAGGAAGTGAACATGTGCTGACTGGAGTTCGTTGATCTGTTGTTCCTGATATATTCTGCTGACTGGCCTCATAAATTTACCACAGAAATATTTGAATCAAACCTTTTGGATAGGATCAAAACTGCAGGTTTAATGAGTGAATAATAATAATGGAAGGAATTGCTATCAGGAATGTCAACAATTTTGCCACTGCTCTGCACATTCTCATAACACAGCCATTAATGATCACAAGCAAAGTTAAACACCACTGTAGCTAATCATTGGGGTGGATCTAATTAAATTCACTCACTCTGCAAATGATGCACTTTCATTCCCATTTTAACTTGGCTTAATATCATTGACAAACTTAATGCAGTGTTACTGACCGTGCTACATTATCTTTTACTACAGTGGGAACTCCATAGTATTTCAATTCCCCATCTAGCCATACACTACACTCACTTGGTCACAGATTTGCTTCTTTGGGCAAAAAAAGGGGTTGAGGCCATTTAAGGACCTTGAGCCTTTCTCAGCATTCAGTTAGATCATGGCTGATCTGTATTCCAATTCGTTCACCATTTGCCAAAAAACTTTTAATCTCTTTCCCTGAACAAAAATCTGTCAATACAATCAAAGTTTTGCTGCTGTCAATCCATCTTGAGCCTCAGTAACATTTTGGGTGAGAGAGTTCTGGAATCCAAATGTCTTTTCTGTGAAGGAGTGCTTCTTGACATCACCGTTCCTGAATATAGGTCTTACATTCTTCACCATCTCAACCACATGGGATGAGTTTGTGACATAATGGTAATGTTCCTGGATTTATCCAGAGCTCCTGATGAAGGCTCTGGGGATATGGAATGTGCAGATTGACAGGTTGTTTCCCTGCGTGAGAGAGTCTCGGATCTCAGGGCAGAATCTCAAAATGAGGAGTGACGCATTTAAGACAGAGATGAAGAAGAATTGCTTCTATCAACACATGGTGAACCTGTGGAATTCTTTACCAGAGCATTGTTAGTTGTACTCAAGACTGAGACAGACCAATTTTCAATCAGTAAGGGAATCAAGGGTAATGAGGAAGGTGGAGTTGAAGATTATCTAACTGAATGGGAGAGAAGGCCCGATGAGCTGAATGGCCTCTTCTGCTCCAACATCTTATTAAAGTTCCACCAAACTTGTTCCTGGAATGGTGGGAATGTTCCTATTGCAGATACAGCTTCACCAGTAACTCATAAAAGTATAGCATAACTTCACTACTTCTGTATTCAATTTCCCTTTTAGTGAATGGCAACAGTCCAGGAATTTTCAGAATGACTTGCTGTAATGACATACATTTGCAAATCATGCACAGATACACCCAGATCCTTCTGCATCTCAATTGTACCATCAATTTATCATCATTTAGCTCACCTTCCTCTTTTTCATTCCTTCTGCCAAGACTGAACAATTTCCTATTCCCCTCTGTTCTACTCTATTTGCTAAGTCTTTCCCCATATAGCTGTCACTGGAATATTTTTGAAAGATTTCAGCAAAATACTGTGAATGCTGGAAGTTTGAAATAAAACTAGGCAATGCTGGAGACATAAGCAGGTTTGGCAGCATGTGTAGAGAAAAAGCAGAGTCGACATTTCAAGTTTATTCACTCTTCTCCCAATCTGAATTAAGTTTGAAGAATAGTCTCTGAACTCAAAACGTTAGCTCTGTTTTGTCTCCACAGGTGCAGCCAGATCTGCTGAGTTTCTCCAGCATTCTCTGTTTCATTTTCCTTTCAAAAGGAGTTTACTCAGGTGACTTCAGGTGGTTACCTACCAGAAGCTTCTCAGGGGAATAACTTCATCAGTTTTCAGCTCTCACACTGGGTCCACAGATTTTTTTTTCAAAATCAGTGGAAGTGAATGAGTTGGGTAGTTTCTCTCACTTCTGCAAATAACTGAACTCCAAATAATATCAAAGAGTAACTCCTGACAGCCTATGAAATCAGATACATGACTTAGAGTCATAGATTCATAGAGTTGTACAGCATGGAAGCAGGCTCTTCAGTCCAACTTGTCCATTTCAACCAAATTTCCTAAATTAATCTAGTCCCATTTGCCAGCATTTGCCCCACATCCCTCTAAACCCTTCTCATTCATGTAGCCATCCAGATGCTTCTTAAACACTGTAATTGTACCAGCTTCCATCACTTCCTCTGGCAGCTTGTTCCTCTGCATGAAAAAGTTGCCCCGAAGGTCCCTCTAAATCTTTCCCCTCTCACCTTAAACCTGTGCCCTCCAGCTTTGGACATCCTTATCCTGGGAAAGAAGACCCTGGTCACCCACCCATTCCTGCCCCTCATGATTCTATAGGCCTCTTTAAGGTCATTGCTCTGCCTCCAGCCTTCCAAGGAAAATACCCCAGCAAGGTATCTTCCAGTTCACAAGTCCAAGCAAGATTATATGACAAGTTCAAATCAGAAGAGCTGTAAGATGTGAATTCTGAAGAAGTCTGATGCCAGGCTCAGAATATTAACTCTGTTTCTCTCTTCATCGATGCTGTTGTAACTTTTGAGTCTCTCAGGTATTTTCTGTGTTGATTTCAGATTTCAGGTATCCGTAGGATGTTGTTTTTATTGTGACTTGCAAAGAGTGTCTTTCAAAATATTAGTGTACTTTTACACAACAACGTGTAGACCTGGATGAACACAGCAGGTCAGGGAGCAGCAGAGGAGCAAGAAAACTGACATTTTGGGCCTGGACCCTTCTTTAGAAGAAGATCCTTTCCGACGAAGGGCCCAGAGCTGAAAGGTCACTTTTCCTGCTCCTCTGATGCTGCCTGGCCTGCTGTGTTCCTCCAGCTCAACACCTCGAAGTCTCAGACTCCAGCATCTACAGTTCCCACTATCCTGAGTGTCTTCTTAGAGACTGTTTTAAAGATACCAAGTCCAGGCTTCCACAGTCTTTTGAATAGTGAAGGTGAGGAGATTAGTGGTCTCATGACTGAGCCATTATCCCAAAGACCCAGAGCAATGTTCTGAGAGCTGGCATCTAAACGAGACCACAACATATGGAAACATTTGAATTCAATTGATAAACTCCAGAACCAACATGATATACAAGATTCCAAGCGAGGACCGTGACAAATATTACATTGGACAGACAAGAAGGAAACTGGCCACAAGAATACATGAACAAGCAACAAAAGGACATGACCAATACTCACTCATCTCCATTCATACAGATAAGGAGAACCACCAGTTCAATTCGGACAACATCAGGATCCTAGGACAGGCCAAACAGAGTTGAGCACGGGAATTCCTACAGGCCTGATTCTCCACCCAGAAGCCCATCAGTAAACATATAGAATTAGACCCAATGTATACACCATTGCAAAAGAAAACCAGAAATAAGGTAGTCAACTCCAACGGACCCCAGAATTTAAATAACAGGCGGGAAAACACTACGGTGCTTCATTGGAGGCTGCACTGTGATGTTACCCAGCAGGGTCATGAAACATCTCCAAACTAATGAACCAGCTCGGCGAGCCAACCAGCCACAGCAAACTTGAGATTTAAAAAATTCTAACCTATTTGTAAATAGTAAACCACTGTCAATTATCACATAGAATGGCTGGTTCACTTACAATCTTCAGGAAAGGGAAATCTGGCACCTTGAACAGGTCTGGCTTACATGCAATGCCAGGCTTACAGCAATGCAGTCAAATATTCACCACCTTGTGAAACAGACGAGCAAGCCGTTGAGTTCAACAACAATAGCAGACTGGGAACAAATACTGGCCTTGCCAGCAACATCCAACCAAAGAAAGAAAAGGAGAGCAAATTTTCACAAGCATTTTAACACGTCATTGAAAAACTAAAAACCAAAGGAACTGTGGATACTGTAAATCAGAAACAACAACAGAAGTTGCTGGAAAAGCTCAGCAGGTCTGGCAGCATCTGTGAAGAGAAATCAGAGTTCATGTTTTGGGTCCAGGACCCTTCTTCAGAACTGATTGTAGCTCAGAAAATGTTGGTTTATATGCAGAGGATTGAGTTGGGGTAAGTGGGTAAGGAGTAAATGATAGGTGGGAACAGAGCCCAAAATGAGAGAAGACAGTGTGACAGTTAAAGGAGTGGATAACAATCTGGCTAGGAAAGTGAATAGCTGTTAATGGGGCCTG
This sequence comes from Stegostoma tigrinum, assembly GCF_030684315.1. Classification (NCBI taxonomy): domain Eukaryota; kingdom Metazoa; phylum Chordata; class Chondrichthyes; order Orectolobiformes; family Stegostomatidae; genus Stegostoma; species Stegostoma tigrinum. Next base: position 125,952,887 of record NC_081356.1, on the reverse strand, counting down.
TTAGTGGCTAACAATAGGTAGTATGTAAGGCAGACTATGTGATAACACGGCCTGGTGTGTGGGGTAGGGGGCTAGGACACGGGAGAGTTTAGGCCCTAAAACTATTGAACTTGATATTGAGTCTGGAGGGCTGCAGGGTCCCCAAGCAGAAAATGAGGTGTTGTTCTTCCAGCTTGTACTGAGCTTTGCTGGAACACTGCAGCAAGCCTGAGACAGAGATGTTGGCTGGGGAACAGGGTGGCGTGTTAAAGTCGTAGGCAGGTGGAAGCTCAGGATCTTTTTTGTGGGCAATACATAGGTGTTCTGCAAAGCAATCACCCAGTCTATACTTCGTTTCCCCAATATAGAGGAGACCACATTGTGAGCAGCAAATGCAGTAGGCTAGATTGTGGGAAGTGCAGGTGAAGTGTTGCTTATTTATTGAACTCAATATTGATTCAGGAGGGCTGCAGGATCGACAAGGGAAAAATGAGTTGTTGTTCTTCCAGCTTGCACCGAGCTTCGCTGCAACACTGCAGCAAGCCTGAGATAGAGATGTTGGCCAGGGACCAGGTTTGCAGGCTCCAGCTCCTTCCTCTTTACCATGGACATGCAATCCCTTTCCATGCCAGGAGGATCTTTGGGCTTTCCTTTTCTTCCTGGAGAAAAGGCCTGATCCATCCTTACTCACCACCACCCTCCTCTGCTTGGACAAGCTCGTCCTCACCCTTAACAACTTCTCTTTTAAGTCTTCTGATTTTCTTCAGGTCAGAAAAGTGGCCATGGGTACTTGCATGGGTTCCAGTTATGCATGTCTCTTCAAGGGGTATGTGGAACTTTCCTTGTTCCAGTCCTATTCCAGGCCCCTCCCACAAGTCTTTTCCCAGGGTATTGATGTTATCATCGAGGCTGCTTCCCTCTCTTGAAAGGAATTGGAAATGTTTGTTGTTTTAGCCTCCGACTTCCACCCTGCCCTCACTTTCACCTGGTCTATCTCTGACTCCTCCCTTCTCTTCCTTGTTATCTCTGTTTCCATTTCTGGGACAGTCTGGTCACTGATGTCCCCTATAAACCCACTGACTCTCACAGCTACCTGAACTATGCATCCCTGCACCCTGTTCTGTATAAAGACTCCATCCCATTCACTCAGCTCCTCAGCCTCTGCCGCATACGTTCTGATGAGGCCAATGTGACAACTGAGCCTTCGAAATGTCCACCTTCTTCCTCAACCGAGGATTCCCCAGCTCCGTTGTCAACATGGCCCTCAACCAGGTCCGACCCATCTCCCGCACTTCCACTCTCACCCCTTCCCTTCCCTCCCACAACAGCAATAGGGCTCCCCTTATCCTCACCTACCATCCCACCAGCATCCACATCCAGAAGATCATCAGATGTCATTTCCTCCGCCTTCAGCAATACACAACCGTCAGACACATATTCCCATCCCCTTACTTCTCTGCCTTCTGCAGGGACCGTTCCCTCCGGGACACCCTGGTCCACACTTCCTTCACCCCCAACACCTCCCCACAGCCCTACGGCATCTTCCCCTGCAACTGCCATTGATGTAGCACCTGCCCATTTACCTCCTCCCTCCCCAGTATCCAAGGGCCCAAACATACCTTCCAGGTGAAACAACACTTCACCTGCACTTCCCACAATCTAGCCTACTGCATTCGCTGCTTACAAAGTGGTCTCCTCTATATTGGGGAAACGAAGTATAGACTGGGTGATTGCTTTGCAGAACACCTATGTATTGCCCACAAAAAAGATCCTGAGCTTCCACCTGCCTGCCACTTTAACATGCCACCCTGTTCCCCAGCCAACATCTCTGTCTCAGGCTTGCTGTAGTGTTCCAGCGAAGCTCAGCACAAGCTAGAAGAACAACACCTCATTTTCTGCTTGGGTATCTTGCAGCCCTTCAGACTCAATAGCGAGTTCAATAATTTTAGAGCTTAAACTCTCCTGTGCCCTAGCCCCCTACCCCACACACCAGGCCGTGTTATCACACAGTTTGTCATTACACACTACCTATTGTTAGCCACTAACAATCTCCATTCACCCTCCCAACCAGATCATTATCTACTCGTTTGTCCATTGCTCATCTCTCTCTTCAGGTATTATCCCCACCTATCATTTGTTCCTTCCCCCTCACCCCACCCTATCTTCTGCATACAAATTGACGTTTACCTCGCTACCATCAGTTCTGAGGAAGGGTCGCCAGACTCGAAATGTTACCTCTGATTTCTCTTCACAAATGCTGGCAGACCTGCTGATCTTTTCCAGCAACTTCTGTTTTTTGTCATTGATAAAATTTTAACAATGGAAGCATAAGGCTGCAAGAAGGCCATAGTGCAGAGAGATTCGGAAATCCTCATGCATAGAAGATCAGCAGCAAGTTTGTAAGTGAGAAGGAACTTTGGCCTCTATGACAAAGAAACTGAAGTATAAAATTTGGCAAGTTTTGCTAAATTTATACAAGGCACCAGTTAGACCAGTTTTGTTTCCCTTATCTAAGGAAAGATATACTGGCTTTGGAGGCAATCCCGAAAAGATTCAATAAATTGATCCTGGGTTTGGAGACATTTTGAAATGATCTGAATTTGAGGAGGTTGGACCAATACTTTTTGGAATCTGGACAATGAGAACCGAGCTTATTGAAACAGAATAAATTATGACGGGAATGTTTTTAATTCACTTGTGGGTTTTGGGTGTCGCTGGCTGACCAGCTTTAATTGCTCCCTCTAGTTTTCCTAAGAAGGTGGTGGTGAGTTGCCTCCTTGAAGTGCTGCAGTCCATGTGCTGAAGGCAGACCCACAATTCCCTGAGGCAGGGAATTCTGACTTGACAGTGTGGATGTGGAATGGTTGTTTCACCTCATGGGACAGACTAGGACCAGAGGGTATAATCTGAGAATAAGGGGTTGTACATCTAACTCATAAAATGAGGAGGAACATTTCCTGTTACAAGGGAAATTATTTATTGCAAAGCCCTGTCAATGCTGAAACAGACAGATTTTCTTTGATAAGGGAAACAAAGCCGTTCACAGTACTCCAACTGTGGTCTAACTAGTTTCTTGCAATGAAGTTAACAAGACTTCCCTACTTTTGTACAGCATTCCCTTTGTAATGAAGGCCAACATTCCTTTTAACTTTCCAATTCCCTGCTGAACTTGTAGGACAGCTTTTTGCTTTGCATGCTGTGTGATGGCGTGGTGGCTCAGTGGTTAGTGCTGCTGTCTCACAGCTTTATCAGCACAGGTTCAATTCCACCCTTGGGCATCTGTCTGCGTGGAGTTTGCACAATCTCCTTCTGTCGATGTTGGAGGAAGCCCACAGTCCAAGAAATGTAGGTTAGGTGGACTGGATATGCTGAATTGCCTATGATGTGCAAGCTAGGTGTATGAGCCATGGGAAACACATGGTGGGGAAATGTTCCTCAGAGGGTTAGTGTGGCCATGATGGGCTGAACGGCCTGATTCCATGTGAAGGGCATCAAGGCTTAGGGAGAAAAGGCAGGGAAGTGGAGTTGAGGATCCTCAGATTATCTGTGATCAGATTGAATGACAGCAACAGGTCAATTTCTGCTCTCTCATCTTACGGTCACCTGCATAATGCATTGAACACACAGCCCACTGTGAAACTGTATGCCAATTGGTACTTTCAGATAAGGAGTGAGTGGAACAAATTGATTGAAAAAGGAGATTTATTAGTTCAATCATGATGAATTAAGGTTAAGATGATAAATAATGTAACAGACAAAAGGACAATTGCAAGAGCAGAATTCAAAGGTGTAGATGATATTTTAATCGAAAATTGTATTTTTAATGTTCAGTAGTAAAGGTTAATACTGTTGGAATGAATATATTCTTGATATCCACAGTGTTTTGTTACTGTAATGTTAATATCACTCTTAACACTACAAAAAAAATACAAAGATGATTAGTCCAGGGAGACAGCGCTCACCCCAAAACCATGAATATTAATAACTTCTTGAAGCAGTACATCAAACACAGCCATTCCAATTTTCAAAGGAATTCTTGAAATAAACTTCCAAATGCAGTTTTTTTTTTCTTCAGACCAAAAGGAGGAGCAGTGATGTTAAGAAATTTTTACGTAGTGGGAGAGTGAAAAAATGTTTTGTGCTTTGACAGGGCATAGACCATTCCACTCAACCAACAGATGAGTGAATCAACCCTTTGCGAATACCTTAATTCATTGTCGTATTTAAATTCAAGAATGTAGCACTATAACACAACAATAACTTGCATTTCCAGAATGCCTTTAACATATTTGAATGTCTCAAGGCACTTCATAAACCGTAACTGCCACATATAGAGGTATTTGGGGCTGGTGACCAAGTGTTTGGTCAGAGACATAGGCCTTAATAGTATTGTAAAGGTTGATTGAGAGTTTATGTGGCTATTGGAGGCATTTTAAAAATTTAGGGCCCAGGCAGCTGAAACACAATCACTGAATATTCAAGAATTAAAATTGGGGATGTACAAGAAGAGCGAGTCAAATGATTATAGATATCTTGGAGGGTTGTAGGGCATGAAGAGTCGGCAAAGATAAGGTAGGTGAGGTGGAAGAGGGATATGAAAACTGAGGCATGACAGAAGCAAGAGAGAAGCACAGCATGCAGCCTCATAAAAAGAAGTAGGTAATTTAAGGCTGAGATGAGGAGGGATTACTTCAATCAGAGGTTGGGAAATCTTTAGAATTCCTCTCCCTATTGGAAGCACGATCATCAAATATATTCATTGCATGGAGCAACAGATTTCCAATAGTAATGATATCAGTGATTTGAAGATAATTTAGGAAAATGTAGTTGAGGCAGAAGACCAGACATGATCTAGTTACGATATGAAGCAAGCTCAATAGGCTGAATGGCCTATTCCTGCTCCTATTTCCTATGTTCCCATAACCTTATCTGCGAATTGAAATGAGAAAGGTACAAAATCAGCCACAGATGATGTCTAATTATTAACATTCTAAGCAAAATACATTCATTCATGGTAACAACTAAATAGCAATCAGTTCATAACTTCTCTGTGAATTATTAAACAGCTAATGAGCCACTTAACAGGAACAAGTTGGCCTACATTCATTTATATGGCTGTGAAGCAGGTAATTGCCACAGATTATCAATGATGCTGCAATCATGTCAATGGGAGACAGCACTGGCAATGACAGAAACAACTTGAGAAAACGGAAGAAGTGGGAACACTTGAGCCGCAGATGTTAGCAAGCACACTGTGTATGATGTCAGGAACCAGGGACCATGTGCTGGATAATAAAATGTGAGGCTAGATGAACACAGCAGGCCAAGCAGCATCTCAGGAGCACAAAAGCTGACGTTTCGGGCCTGGACCCTTCATCAGAGAGCAGCTGACGTTTCGGGCCTGGACCCTTCATCAGAGAGATGCTGCTTGGCCTGCTGTGTTCATCCAGCCTCACATTTTATTATCTTGGAATCTCCAGCATCTGCAGTTCCCATTATCTCTGATACCATGTGCTGGATGGCTGATTTGAAAGCATGAACACCAGGAGAGCGATAGCCGGAAGCCAACAGAGCTATACAAAATGTAGCTAGTGAGATACGAGTGTTCAAGATAGTTAAAGGAGTTGAAAGGATAGATAGAGATGATTTTCTCTGAAAGTCGAGTCCACAAGAATGCAATGGGAATTAAATAAGATTTATAAAAGGGTGCTCCAATTACTAAAACATAGAATACTGTAAGACACATTTTAGCAAGTATGAACATTGAACATCCTGTGGAGCTGGAGGAACACAGCAGGCCAGTCAGCATCAGAGGAGGAGGAAAGCTGACATTTTGGGTCGGGACCCTTCTGCAGCCTTTCCCTGTGTATCTCAAGTCCTGCAGCAGCCCTGAGAGCAGACTAGAGGGTGTCAACGGATTTGTGTAGACTGGTCAAGGGAAGATTTCTGTTTGTTGTCTTCGAATGAAATGTAAATAATGTACACATCTAAATGTTGATGATTTTCTGTGTGTATCATGGAGATGTAGGATTGAGATTGGACAGACGTAGGACAGAGTGACAGCAAGAATTCTTCTTAACCTATCTGAGACTGAAGTTGTTTGAACAAAGGTAGCCAGCATATCCGAGTCCTCCAGTGGTTACATAAGGAGAATAATCATGACAGGAAACATATCCTAAATCATCGAGTGAGGCTGTTACTAAACACTATCCTGTACCTCATAACTACTTTTACTATAATCACAGGAATATTATAACTCGTAAAGACATATACTGTGAACTCCATTCTACTTTTAAGATTTCGTCTACTCAACTCCAGAATTCTCTTATGTTATGAAACCTCAGTGTTTGTTTATTTTTTTACGAGGATCACCCAAAAGGCATGTCCTAACCCTCCCAGAAGTTTACTTCAATTCTCCTCAATATTCCAACAATTTCTCTGGGTTAAGATTCTATGAATGCCCATTGCTTTGTTGACTTTATGTGCCCACTTTATAACTGCACTTATGACTTTATGGATGCCTCAGCTGCGTATTTATTTTTTTCTGACAGATCCTACATCTTTCCTACAACTTCCCAAGTTAATTCTGTAGACTGATTTCTGCCACTGATAGGACCACTGCCAATTTTTTTTTTGTCCAGCATCCAACTTACGGAAATCCTGCAGCTACTTTTCTGTCATGAAAACGAAACTCAGCTAGAGTGCCACTTCCCTCCCACATGTGAATAGTGGAGCTCGTAGTTTCTCTGCTTGAACTACAGGCCTAACTGAGTTTCACTTCCTGAGATAACAAGGTGTAGACCTGGAAGAACACAGCAGGCCAAGCAGCATCAGAGGAACAGGAAAGTTGACATTTCTGGTCTGGGCCCTTTCTGAATTCAGTGAGAAGCAGTCTTCTTCACAGTATAGTTGCAACGTCCTCTGCCATTTCCCAAACGAGCTAGTATTTTAAAATAAAAGAACTTGGCTTCACTTGAAGGTCCAGAAATCTGCTTCAACTCTTCAAGTGTTAAAATCTCACCCTCTGACCTTGTAAAATGAAGATAGGTTACATTTTGAAATAATGTATTCCCAAGTTGTTTGATTTGCATTCACTAGATATTATTGCCAGTTTCTCAGTCAGCATTTTCAGTTTATCTTGCACTGAGCACTTTAATTACCTTCCTGCAAGTTATACTCCTAAAATTAAAAGTTTATTTGTAAACATTAGAATGCTATTTTTACAACGCTTGCTACAACTATATGGATTAATAGTGAGGATTTTCTGGCAGCAGCTTAGGCTTTTTTTAAAGAGTAGATGTAAATTGCTTTGGGGATCAGGAGTATTTTCTTCCCCAGAGGATCATTAATCTTGGAACTGTTGTACCCCAAAGAGCAATACAGACTGGGTCACTATAAATTCAAGAGAGTTAAGCAAATCCTTGATGTGCAAGGGATTTAAGGGGTATGAGGGAAAAACAGGAAAAATATATTTTGGCCACAATCAGATCAGATCTTATTGAGTTTCTCAAAGAAAATTAGGGATGCACAATAAATGTAATCTTTTCAGCAAGAGTCAATGCCCAAGGACAATTTAAAAGGAATGTAAGACTACATCTGAAAGCTGGCATTTCCAACAAGGCAGCACTCACTCAGCACCGTAACTTCTGCAGCTTTTGTGGCGCATTGAAGAACTAGGCAACTTGGAAACACAGCAAAGATCAGCCACTATTCCCTGTATAGCTCCATTAAGGAGGTCACTCAATGCTCTATTTCAGCACATGCTCATATACAAACTGCAATAACAGAGGAGACAGAAACAATTTGTCACCATTGCAGGGACAGGCAATAGGTCTCAGAAGGGATAAAGTTATTCATCTTGCAGACAGCGCTAAGGCCTGCTTAAATAGGAAGCACTACTACTCCATCAACATCTAAGTGATAAGCGATCGTCGGCATGAAATAATACACTTGGTGCATGCTTCTCTGGAGCCCTAAATAGCTCTTCTATTCTGATGCAGTCAGATATGTCTGTGAACTTTGAAAGAGAGTAGATTGAAAGCATGACTAGCTGGTGCCTTCGAAGGCTTTTTCTTTGGTGTGCTTAAAAGCCGATTAAACCTTAATGTACCTCTTGTTCTTCGCAGGTGCAAGTTACTTATACCAATCTGACAATGTGGTCTCTGAGGGGCACATCCACCAGAACTGGGGATCTGTACCAACGGGGGTCTACACTTGAACCATGCTGAGGCCGTTATCATAGTGAGTCACATGACAAGGAGAACAGAGGGGCTTTTATTAAATCAAGGCATCGGGTTTAGGATATTTAACTACTTCTTAAACAGTTGCAGTGCATGTTGTTTAAGCACTTTGGAGAGAGTGCTCCCGGATTTTGACCCAGCTATCATCATTGCAACAAAATAAATAAGAAACTAGTACTGTAGTAAAATAATTTGTTTGTATATCTGCTTATGTCATCCCAATGCATGTCAAATTGCCAAGGAAATAATGATATTTTAGAATTGCAGGCAGCTAGAAAAGGTTGAAGGGGTTGCTCTGTTCATTAAGGATCGTACTAGTGCAAAAGAAAAGGATGCGCGAAGTTCAAAAAAGCAGGAAGTGAAAGGAATTTGGTTGAGATGAGAAATGGTATGGACAATATGTTTTGTGTGGAAGTGGTATATAGGTCTCCTAACAGAAATTATAATGCAGAGTAGAGTATAAAGGAAGAAATGAGGAGTGTTTGTCAGAAGATATAGTGACAATTATGGGGGGTTTTAATTTACATATTGATTGGAAAGATCAGATAGGCAAAAGTAGCCAGGATGAAGAGTTCACTGAAAGATTTCAGGGTAGTTTATTAGAGCAATGCATTTTAGAGCTGGCCAAAGAACATGCTACACTAAATTTGTTATTGTGCAATGAGACAGAATTAACTAATAACTTCATAGGGAACGCACCTCTGACTTACAGCAATCAAAATATGATTACATTTTTCATTTAGTTTGAGGGAGGGAAAGATGAGTCATGGGCTGGTGCTTTAAACTTAAGTAAGAGTAGTGCTAATTGTAAGAGCATGAAAGTGCAGATAGCTGAAGAGAAAAGCTAATTCGGAGGTTTTCTAGTCTTGTTGATCCCACCATTCACCTTTACAGGAATGCTTTGACTTCATTCTCTCCCCATTCCCCTTTTGAACATATTCGAATGTTCTAATGTAGAATTTCCTGCTAGTAACTACACTCAGTCCACTTTGGCCACATTATTTCTTTTACCCAAATAGGCCCTTGTATAATTCAGAACATTTATTTCCAGCTAATTTTTGCCTTTTTTAATCATTAACTCAAATCCTATTGAATTATCAAAACCAAAACACATAGAAAACGGGAACAAGAGGCTTTCCAGCTGTCTCTGCCATTCCGAATGATCATGGCTGATCCTCTATCTCAATTCTAAATTTCTGTTTTCTCTGCATTGCCCTTGATGCCCTTAATATCAAAAAATGCATTATTGCCCATGTGTTTGGTGAATGTTTTCTATGCATGCCTAACAATTTTGTGTGGACATCACATTGACTAAGAACATTGAGCTGGTGTAAGGATCTGCATAGTTGACATGTAACCAAGTTCAGAGTTTACTCAGCCATTCCCATGAATGTGGGGCCATGTCGCCATTACTTTTCGTCCTTGGTGACACTCTGGGCAATGACGCATCAATGTGGCTATGTCTGCATCCATTCTTGGCCACCAGAAATAACTTCTCACTAATATCCTCATTTTGGAAACCTAATTTATCATCATAGTGCGCTATCACCTTAGAGGATGATAGCTGTTTCTTCACTTCACTGAAAGCTATGGCTTGGCTACATGACCATTCCCAAGGCTGACTCTTTTTTAACAGTTGTTGTAGAAGTGCCAGTATGGAGGGCAAGCTTTATGTGGAATTTTCACAATAATTCACTATTCCTAGGAAAGATCTAGGCTCCAGTACAAATGTGGGAGCTAGGGCACCTTTGATTGTCCTTACTATATCTTCCAACAGGCGTAACTCAGTCTTGTCAATTCTATAGCCCACGTAGGTCACTCGGGGTGCCTGGAACATGCATTTATTGATTCTAAGGCATACACCACCTGGGAGAAACAGTGAAGGACTATGCCTAAGTTCTCTAAGAGCTCCTATTGGCCTTCCCTGTTATTAGCATGTGATCTAGATAATTGGTGACCTGGGGTAGACTGTGTAAAATGCTCCCCATTGTTCACTGAAAAACTGCACAGGCTGATGACATCCCAAATGGTAATCTTGTATACTGGCCCAGACCCTGATGAGCATGAATTGTAGCATACATTTGGACATCCTCATCTAAGCTCAACTGCAAGAATGCAAGGCTCATGTCCGGCTTTGTGAAGAACAGTCCCCACCCCACATTACAGCTGGTTTGTCCCACAGGCTGTGTTTTTGCAGTGTTCAGTGTTCTGCATAGTTACTCCTCCATGTTGTACAAAGCACTGGAAAAGAAGAGCAAAAACAAATTTATAAGGGGCAATGCCAAAATTAGCAGGTTAAAATTACCAGGAGAAATTGAGCAAGTCAAATCTCTTTTCTTCCAGAAATATCAAGAGATGACCAATATAAGGGTGGCACAGTGGTTAACACTGCTGCCTCACAGCACCACGGACCGGGGTTCAATTCCAGTCTCGGGCAACTCTCTGTATGGAGTTCGCATGTTCCCCCTGTGTGGGTTTGCTCCAGTTTCCTCCAACAGTCCAAAGATGTGCAGGTTAGTGGATTGGCCATGCTAAATTGCCATAGTGTTCAGGGAGGTGTAGATTAGGTGGGTTATGGGGGGTGGGTCTGGATGGGATGCTCTAGAGTTTGGTGTGGACTTGTTGGGCCAAACGCCTGTTTCCACACTGTAGGGATTCTATGCTGAAGGCTCAAAATTGATGCTGCTTTTTGAGAGGATAGTTAAGTAAAGCAGGTGTTTTTTACTGGTGTGGAATTCTAGTACTGGAAGATAGGGATCAATAAATCCATAAGGAACTGAGGGGCTTATTTATGCAGAGAGATTGAGATATTCAATAATTACATGGATCATTCAACTGAACAGTGTAGTTGCATTGAAGGGTAAATTAAATAGATTCCTGAGTCAGAATGAAGAAAAAAGATATTGGAGTTTGATGAATTAACAGATACGTAACATAGTGGTAGCATCCTTACCTCTGGACGAAAAGTTACAGGTACAGGTCCTATGCTAGGATTTCTTGGCAACTGAAGTTGCAATGTAGCCAAACATGTTGATTGTTGAACGCCTGTAAATCCAACCAATATTCCCGATGACAGTCTAGAAGATTGGGATACATTCCAGATCAGACATCAGACAAAAGTCAATGCAAATCCTTTCTCCTAACCACACACCAAACCAATGGAAGCTCTCATCCCAACCTTAGGTAAGAGAGAAAAGGGGAACAAAAACAGAAGTTGCTGGAAGAGCCCAGCAGGTCTGGCAGCAGCTGTGAAGAAAAAAGTCAGAGTTAACATTTCAGGTCCGGTGACCCTTCTTCAGAACTAAGTAACTTTGCTTTTGCTCCTAATTTACAGCATCTGCAGCCCTTTCAGTTTTTATTTAGGGAGAAAAGAGAGCAGGTGAAGGAAATGAATGGGCTTGTATGGAGCAAAACACTTTATGAATAGTGCTTTCCTGGATAAATATCATGCACAAAAGCTGAAAGCTCCATTAGATTCGTTCATCTTCTTTTCATTGTGGTAGAGGAATCAAGCCATCTGAGTGCCCATTTTTGCCGTCTGCTGCGAGTGCCAGCTATTCAGTTGTCCCAGACTCAAGAAGGGGATTCTCCATCTTTCGTGAACCAAGGTTCGTCTGTTCAGGTAAACTCAAGGTTTCTGAGCAGACAATATGGTCAACTTTGGTAATCTTTTCCTCTGTTCAACACACTCATGAGCATCTGACTGTGGCCTCCAGCGACATCAATGATCTTTGCAAAATGTCAAGTTATTTTACAAATGTTCATAGATAATTTATTCCAGATTGGAGGTATATCTCCCTGAAAGTGAGGAGGAAATTGAAATTCTATTGCTTGCTTCCACAGATAAGATACATTCGCTGTGGTGCTGACTATCAGGCTTTATGGAAAACAACTGGAGTTAAGAGATAAACGTTTCATTATCTCTAACTCCCAGTTATAGAAATTAATTCAAATAACCGTAAATAAATTTTATATTCTGTTATACGAATATAGATGGGAATGAGATGATTAAATATTTCACATTGCTTTATTGCAGTGTCCTTTTGCTATTCACAACTGTTTAATGCAGTTAAGAACATCATTTTCTCATTCAGATGTCATTAACCAGATAGTAGTATGCCCCTTCTTATGTTCCAAATATTGAACGTTTAATAGATTGGGTATCCAGGGCTCATAGTTTTAAACGCTGCTTGACACTTAAGGGCGGATGCAGGTGAGACACTGTGAAATATTTCAGTGTGTATGGAACACAACTAATGTCTGGGCAGAAGTTAATGTTTGCGGCCATTCAAAAAGCAATGGTGTGCTACAGTTGAAGGGTGACTTTCTCCACAAATGAGGGCAATGGTCAAGGTTTTGAAGAGGATGCAGGAGAGATAACCTAGCTGGTACCAGTGATGACGGCCAGCCGATATATGGATGGGTTAGAAAATCAGGGATTGCTCGGGTTAAGGTAACAAAGTGTGAAACTGGATGAACACAGCAGGCCAAGCAGCATCTCAGGGGCACAAAAGCTGACGTTTCGGGCCTAGACCCTTCATCAGAGAGGGGGATGGGGTGAGGGTTCTGAAATAAATAGGGAGAGAGGGGGAGACGGACCGAAGATGGAGAGAAAAGAAGATAGGTGGAGAGGAGAGTATAGGTGGGGACGTAGGGAGGGGATAGATCAGTCCAGGGAAGACGGACAGGTCAAGGAGGTGGGATGAGGTTAGTAGGTAGGAAATGGAGGGGCGGCTTGGGGTGGGAGGAAGGGATGGGTGAGAGGATGAACAGGTTAGGGAGGCAGAGACAAGCTGGGCTGGTTTTGGGATGCAGTGGGTGGAGGGGAAGAGCTGGGCTGGTTGTGTGGTGCAGTGGGGGGAGGGGGTGAACTGGGCTGGTTTTAGGATGCGGTGGGGGAAGGGGAGATTTTGAATCTGGTGAAGTCCACATTGATGCCATTGGGCTGCAGGGTTCCCAAGCGGAATATGAGTTGCTGTTCCTGCAACCTTCGGGTGGCATCATTGTGGCACTGCAGGAGGCCCATGATGGACATGTCATCTAAAGAATGGGAGGGGGAGTTGAAATGATTCGCGACTGGGAGGTGCAGTTATTTATTGCGAACCGAGTGGAGGTGTTCTGCAAAGCGGTCCCCAAGCCTCCGCTTGGTTTCCCCAATGTGGAGGGAGCCACACGGGGTACAATGGATACAGTATACCACATTGACAGATGTGCGGGTGAACCTCTGCTGAATATGGAAAGTCATCTTGGGGCCTGGGATAGGGTGAGGGAGGAGGTGTGGGGGCAAGTGTAGCACTTCCTGTGGTTGCAGGGAAGGTACCGGTTGTGGTGGGGTTGGCGGGTGGTGTGGAGCAAACAAGGGAGTCAGGGAGACAGCGGTCTCCCAGAAAGCAGACAAGGGTGGGGATGGAAAAATACCTCCTCCCACCCACCCTCCTGCAAAAATTCCATCCCCTATTCCCAATTCCTCTGCCTCCGCCACATCTGCTCCCACGATGAGGCATTCCACTCATGCACATCCCAGATGTCCAAGTTCTTCAAGGACCGCATCTTTCCCCCGACAGTGGCCGAGAACGCCCTTGACCGCGTCTTCTGCATTTCCTGCAACACATCCCTCACACTCCACCCCCGCCACAACCGCCCAAAGAGGATCACCCTTGTTCTCACACACCACCCCACCAACCTCCGGATACAACGCATCATCTTCCGATACTTCCGCCATCTACAATCCGACGCCACCACCCAAGACATTTTTCCATCGCCACCCTAGTCTGCTTTCCGGAGAGACCACTCTCTCCGTGACTCCCTTGTTCACTCCACACTGCACGCCATCCCCACAACACCCGGCACCTTCCCCTGCAACCGCAGGAAATGCTACACTTGCCCCCACACCTCCTCCCTCACCCCCATCCCAGGCCCCAAGATGACTTTCCATATTAAGCAGAGGTTCACCTGCACATCTGCCAATGTGGTACACTGTATCCATTGTACCTGGTGTGGCTTCCTCCACATTGGGGAAACCAAGCGGATGCTTGGGGACCGCTTTGCAGAACACCTCCACTCGGTTCGCAATAAACAACTGCACCTCCCAGTTGCGAACAATTTCAACTTCCAATCCCATTCTTTAGATGACATGTCCATCATGGGCCTCCTGCAGTGCCACAATGATGCCACCCGAAGGTTGCAGGAACAGCAACTCATATTCCGCTTGGGAACCCTGCAGCCCAATGGTATCAATGTGGACTTCACCAGCTTCAAAATCTCCCCTTCCCCCACTGCATCCCAAAACCAGCCCAGTTCGTCCCCTCCCCCCACTGCACCACACAACCAGCCCAGCTCTTCTCCTCCCCCCACTGCATCCCAAAACCAGCCCAGCCTGTCTCTGCCTCCCTAACCTGTTCTTCCTCTCACCCATCCCTTCCTCCAACCCCAAGCCGCCCCTCCATTTCCTACCTACTAACCTCATCCCACCTCCTTGACCTGTCCTTCTTCCCTGGACTGACCTATCCCCTCCCTACCCCCCCCCCCCCCACCTATACTCTCCTCTCCACCTATCTTATTTTCTCTCCATCTTCAGTCCGCCTCCCCCTCTCTCCCTATTTATTCCAGAACCCTCACCCCATCCCACTCTCTGTTGAAGGGCCTAGGCCCGAAATGTCAGCTTTTGTGCTCCTGAGATGCTGCTTGGCCTGCTGTGTTCATCCAGCCTCACATTTTAATATCTTGGACTCTCCAGCATCTGCAGTTCCCATTATCATTAATGTTTCAGAACTCTGTTCTGTAGCAGGGTTACTGGATCTGAAATGCTAACTGTTTTCTCTCCACAGATGATGCCAGTGTATTAACTATTTACCTCACCCCTCTCACATCTTTCATGTCTGATTTCTGCTCCATCTCAAATCTCCACTCACCAGACATCCTGGAATTGCCAGTCATCCCTGATTGTTCATTGGCCATTCACCAGTGTCCATGCCATCTTTACAAGCTTGTGGCACGTCGAGACAAACACGATCAGTCCTGAGACGCCCAGCAAAATCATCGACATTTTCCCCAGACGTGGCAGACAGGGGTAAATTGGCACTCTACAGTCAGGTTCTTGGTGTTTCTTCTGGATGCAATGATTGCCAAGACAAAACTTCCTGCTCCCCCTACGTGCCAGCAGTGGAGACCATGACACTGAACCATGCCAACCCGCTCTGAGTTTGCCCCCTGAGCTCAAGCAAGCTCAGCCATCTGGCGGAATATCCAGCAGAGTCAAAGGCCATCGTGCCTCTCCACTTCATCAGGGTAAGTGTCACCATCTTCTCTCTGCCACATCACACTCAATCTATCTCTGTTACTCCCTGCCAAGGCGCATGTTTCACCACTCTCACTATTACTTGTAACTCCTTCCCTACTCACTTCCACCCAGCCAAACCACCAATAGCTCTAACCCTGCATGCCCTCTGTGCTGCCTCCCATTTCACTCGGGACAACCCTGCACCATAGGTGCCAATCACTTTCATCTCCCGTTTCATTGCTTCTCTCTCTTTCCATGAGGGAAAGAGCTGTCAACACAGCAGAAAGAGCCAAGGTGGGTGCTGCCCATCAGTTGGCTCTTCATCAATGATGAGGAAAGAACCCTGACCATGACCACGAGGTTGCTGCACCTGTCTGCTAACTTTTCGTGTTTCATGCACGAGAACAGCACTCTCTCCATTTGAATAGCATAATACCTTTTGACTCTTTCTACTAATGTGCATCACCTCATATTTTCCTGTTCTTTCACCTGCTAAGTTTTTGTCAACTCAATCAACTTACCTGTATTCCATTGTAGATCACTTACGTCTTCATAAAGGCTGCAAGTAGATTGCTCGGAACTTTGGACTTGTGATACTGCCATTGGTGGTGGGTAACTTGTTGGAAGTGATTCTGAAAGATAGGATTTGCACACATTTTGGAGAGGCAAGGACTGATTAGAGATAGTCAGCATGATTTTGTGGAACGAAAGTCATGTCTTACAAACTTGATCGACTTTTTTGAGGAAATAACCAAAAGGATTGTTGAAAGCAGAGCTGTCGATGTCATTTTCATGGAGTTTAGTAAAGCCTTTGACACGGTTCTGCATGGTAGATGAATTAGGTAAAGTTAGATCACATGCAATTCAGGGCGAGTTTGCCAATTGGATACAAAATTAGCTTGACAGTGGGAGACAGAGGGTGGTGGTGGAGGGTTGTTTCTTGCACTGGAGATTTGTGAGAAGCAGTGTTCGACAGGGATTGGTATTGGGTCCATTCTTTGCTTGTCATTTATATAAAGGATTTGGATGAGAACATAGGAGACAAGGTTGTGGATGACACCAAAACTGATGGAATAGTGGACAGTGAAGAAGCTTATCTAAAATTACAAAGAGATCTTAATCTATTGGGTCAATGAGCTGAGGAGTGGCAGATGGAGCTTACTTAGAATAAACGTGAAGCATTGCAGTTTGGTAAAGTAAACAAGGAGAGGACTTAAACACTTAATGGTAGAGACATGGATCATGTTATCGAACTGAGAAACCTAGAGGTTCAGGTGTATAGCTCCTTGAAAGTTGTATCACTTTAATAAATTCATTCGTGGGATGAGGTTGTCAACGGCCAGGCAATAGTTATTGCCCAGTGGGCAGTTAAGAATCAACTACTGGAATCACATGTAGGCCAGACCAGGTAAGGATGGAAGTTTTCTTCCCTAAAGCGCATTGGTGAACCAGATGGATTTTTACAACAAGCAATTCACGGTCATCTCTAGACCTGTATTTCCAGATTTTTTTTTAAAAGTTCAAATTCCACCATTCGAACCAAGGTTCCCAAAACATTATCTGGAACACTGGACTAACAATCCAACGATAATACCACAAGGCCATCGTCTCCTGTAGGTTGGTTCGTTAAGAAGGCGTTTAACACATCTGCCTTCATTGCTCAAAATTTAAGTATAGGAATTGGGGCAGGTAAATAGGTCATGGAGATAAGGATGAGGCTGGTAGGTAGGAAGTGGGGGTGGGGATTGGTCAATGAGGTGGGAGGAGTGGATAGGTGGAGAAAAGATGGACAGGTCAGGGAGGTGGGGATAAGCTGGGCTGGTCTTGGGATGAGGTTGGGGGAGGGGGGATTTTGAAGCTTGCGAAATCCACATTGAGACCATTGGGCCGCAGGGTTTCCAAGCGGAATATGGGTTGCTGTTCCTGCAGCCTTCAGTTGGCATTGTTGTGGCACTGCAGGAGGCCCAGGATGGGCATGTCGTCCAAGGAATGAGAGGGGGAGTTGAAGTGGTTCGCGACTGGGAGGTGTTGTCGTTTGTCACAAACTGAGCGGAGGTGTACCACAAAGCAGTCTCCAAGCCTCCACTTGGTTTCCTTGATGCCACATGAAGGCCATTGAGTCCAGGAATATTATTAAGACTGAGCCTTAAAAATTCTTGATGAGGAAGATGTTTAAAGATTACCAAGGATAGGAGGGAATGTGGAGTACTCAGATCAGCCATCATCCTATTGAATGGTAGTGTATTCTCATGGAGCCAAGTGATATAATCTTGCTCCCAATTGATATGTCTGTATGTTAACAAAACCCACACATTCCTGAATTAGAACTGTGCCACTATTCCCTCACTGGAGCAAAATCCCTCCCTAAAACACTATGGGTATACCTGCATCATATGGAATGCAACAGTTCGGGAAGGCAGTTCATTACCCATATCGTAAAGAGCAATTTCAGAACTGCAATAAATACTGGCCCAGGGTTTATACATTCCTCTGAATAAATCTTTAAAAACAAATGCCTTAAATCTGAAATAAAGGGAGAAAATAGAGGATATATACAGCAGGTCCTGCTGCATCTGTGGACAGACAAACCCGTTTCAGTCAGATTATATTCAATAGTCAGATTAAGTATCGAATACTTATCCAGCCAGACTTGTAAATCACAAAATAAAACATCAAATGTTGGATTTGACAGCCATTGCTGAACAATCCTGAGTATGCTAAAGCTGCAAGGAAGACGATTTTAAGATAAAAACAGAAAGAACTGTGAATGTTATAAATCAGAAACCAAAACAGAAGTTGCAGGAAAAGTTCAGCAGGTCTGGCAGCATCTGTGAAGGAAAATCAGAGTTAGTATTGCAGGCTCAGTGATCCTCTCTCCGAACTTCTGCTCATTTTAAGGTTCAGTCAAGCTCACAATATGGCCTATTAACATTTGTGAAAATCACATAAAAGAATCCATTCCCCTGCAAGGACCAGGGCTCTGCCAAAAGACGAACAAAGCTCAAATCTTTTCAGAGATTGTAGGAACTGCAGATGCTGGAGAATCTGAGATAACAAGGTGTGGAGCTGGATGAACGCAGCAGGCAAAGCAGCATCAGAGGAGCAGGAAGGCTGACGTTTCAGTTCTAGACCTTTCTTTAGAAATGAGGGAGGGTAAGGGGACTCTATAATAAATAGAGATGGGCAGGCGGATCGAAGCTGGATAAAGGAGCAGAAAGGTGGAGAGAAGACAAACAGGTCAAGGAGGCGGGGTTGGAGCCAGTTAAGATGAGTGTAGGTGGGGAGATAGGGTGGGTGTTAGTCAGTACTAGGAAAACAGACACGTCAAGAAGGCAAGGATGAGGCTTGTAGGTAGGAGATGGGGTGGGGTTGAGGTGGGAGGAGTGGATAGGTGGAGGAAGGACGGACTGGTCAGGGAAGCGGGGGTGAGCTGGGCTGGTTTTGGGATGTGTTCGGGGAAGGGGAGATTTTGAAGCTTGTGAAGTCCACATTGATACCATTGATCTGCAGGGTTCCCAAGTGAAATATGAGTTGCTGTCCCTGCAACCTTCGGGTGACATCTTTGTGGCTCTGCAGGAGGCCCATGATGGACATGTCATCCGAGTTGGAGGGGCAGTTGAAATGGTTCGCGAATGGGAGGTGCAGTTGTTTGTCGCGAACGGAGCATAGGTGTTCTGCAAAGCAGTCCCCAAGCCTCCACTTGGTTTCCCCAATGAAGAGAAAGTCTTATCAGGAACAGCAGATACAATATACCACATTAGCAGATGTGCAGGTGAACATCTGTTTGATGTGGAAGGCTTTCTTGGAGCCTGGGATGGAGGTGAGGGGGGATGCGTAGGGGCAGGTGTAGCACTTCTTGCAGTTGAAGGGAAAGGTGCTGTGGGTGGCGGGGCTGGTGGGGAGTGTGGAGAGGACAAGGGAGTCATGGAGAGAGTGGACCCTCCAACAAGCTGATAAGGGTGGCGAGGGAAAAATGTCTTTGGTGGTGGGGTTGGATTATGGATGGCGGAAGTGTCAGAGCATGATGTGTTGGATCCGAAGGTTGGTGGGGTGGTACGTGAGGACGAGGGGGATTCTGTTTTGGAAGCTTTTGTGCTCCTGAGATGCTGCTTGGCCTGATGTGTTCATCCAGCCTCACATTTTATTATCTTGGAATTCTCCAGCATCTGCAGTTCCCATTATCTCTGTTTTGGTTGTTATTGCTGGTGGGAGTGTGAGGGATGAGTTGCGCGAATCGCGAGAGCCACAGTCGAGGATGTTTTTGACCACTGTGGGGGTGAAGTAGCGATCCTTAAAAAACGAGTACATCTGGGATGTCCGGGAGTGGAATGCCTCACCTTTGAAGCAGATGTGGCAGAGATGAAGGAATTGGGAATAGGGGATGGCCATTTTGCAGGAAAGTGGGTGAGAGGATGTGTATTCTATGTAGCTCTGGGAATCGGTGGGCTTGAAATGGATGTCAGTTTCCATGTGATTGCCAGAGATGGAAACAGAGAGGTCCAGGAAGGAGAGAGAGGTATCAGAGATAGTCCAGGTGAACTTAAGTTTGGGGCGAAAGGTGTTAGTGAAGTGGATGAATTGTTCAATCTCCTGCCTGCCATTTTGCAGGATACATGGAACAATCCCTCTTCCGAAGCTACTCTGGCCCTATCCCCCACCTCTTCCTCCTCTACATCAATGACTGTATCGGTGCCGCTTTGTGCTTCAGCGAGGAGCTCAAATAGTTCATCAGAGCTCCTTCAGTGCCACAACAATGCCACCCGAAAGTTGCAGGAACAGGTCCTCATATTTCGCTTGGGAACCCTGCAGCCCAATGTTATCAATGTGGACTTCACAAGATTCAAAATCTCCTTGCCCCCAACCGCACCCCAAAACCAGCCCAGCTCATCCCCACCTCTCTAACCTGTCCATCCTTTCTCCCAGCTAACCATTCCTCCCACCTCAATCCCACCCACATCTCCTACCTACCAGCCTCATCCCTGCCTCCTTGACCTGTCTGTCTCCTCTCCACCTATCTGCTCCTTTATCCAGCTTCCATCTGCCTCCCCCTCACTCCCTATTTATTTCAGAATCCCCTTCCCCTCTCCCATTTCTGAAGAAGGTCTAGACCTGAAGTGTCAGCGTTCTTGCTCCTCTGATGCTGCTTGGCCTGTTGTGTCCATCCAGCTCTGCACCTTGTTATCTCACCTCAAAACTTTTCTGAATGAACTATAATTTAATGCGGTTTTCTCCATGGCTTTCATCGTGGCAATTTCTTAGACAATCTGAGTTAATTCTCCAACTAATCAGCATCCTCCTGTTCTCTTGCAAAATAAATTAATGTCTTTATTTAAAATTTTGCATTCTTGTTTATTTTTTAAAAAGGAGATGTGGTGGCAGGTTTTTTTACACAGTGAGTGGTAGGAGTTTGTAGCATGTTACCAGGGGTGGTGGTAGAGACAGATACAATAGGGGCGTTCCAGGGGTTTTTAGATGAGCACATGAAAATGCATGGAAGGCAGACAGAATGGAATTGCTAAATTTGGCATTATGTTTGGCACAATATCACGGGCTGAAGGGCCTGTCCCTGTTCTGTGTGCTGTTTTTTCTTTCGTGAACAGAACAGAATTAAAAGCTTCAGCAACATATCCAACTCCTCAGCAATGTTCACATTCTGTGTCACCAAGTAATCGGTTGTTCTGAAACCTTCCCCAATGCCCTGACAGGTCTACTTCAAACTGCTTCTTAATTTGCCTGTTAACTTGCTTAACTGGCCAGTCAACATTTGATTAACTCGTGGCTTTGTAGGTAGTTCAGCTGTCACTCAGTCAGAAAATTACTCCAGGCGGACTGTCTACTTCGTGTCTTGCTGTATGGTGGAAGGTGCAGTGTTTCAGATCAGGGAGCTCTTCCTGTTTTCTGGGAATATTTGTCCTTCATTGGAGATTGTTAAAAAAAAGAAACACAGAAAATAGGGGCAGGATGAGCCTGCTTCATCCTTCAATTGGATCATGTTTGAGCATCTGCCTCAGTACCCAGTTCCTGTTCTCCCTCCATACATTTTGATCCCTACAGCCCTAGGAATTATATTTAACTCCTTGAAAACATTCAGTGTTTTGGCCTTAATTGCTTTCTATGGAAGAGAATTCTACAGGCTCACCACTCTTTGGATTAAGGTATTTCTCCTCATGTAAACAGCTCTGGTCATTAGGAACATGCCACATGCATTTGCCTGTACTGTTAGAATATGTTTGGTTTCTATGAGATCCTGCCTCATTCTTATTAACTCCAGTGAAAATGGTCCTAACCGTCTAGTCTCTCTTCATATCTCAGTCCCTCCACTCCAGGAATCTGTCTGGTAAACCTTCATTGCATATTCTGTATAGCCAGAACATCCTTCCAAAACTGCCTACAATACTCCAGATGTGGTCACATCAAGGCTCTGTATAATTGTAGCAAGACATCTGCATCCTGTACTCAACTCCTCTTACAATGAAGGCCAACCAAGGATTTGCTTATTTCACTGATTGCTGCTGCTGTGTGATCACATTCAGTAACTGCTAATATAAAAAAAATCAGTACAGCTCCCAATCTACCACCATTCAGACAATAATCTGCCTTTGTGTTTTTGCTATAGAAGTGGGTAACCTCACATTTATCCATTTTATCCCCAAGCTGCCATATCTTTGCCCGGTTCCTTAGTTTGTCCAAATCACATGTATCATCTTTGCATCCTCTTCACTGTTCACCTTTCCATCCAGCTTTGTTTATTTGTAAACCTGGAGATCTTCAATTTTCTCAACTAAATCATGAAAATGTAATATGACTGGCTGAGTTTCTTGCACTGATCCCTGCCATACCCCACTCGGTGATGCCTGCCACTCAGAAAAAGATCAGTTATTTCCTATGATTTGTCTCCTATCTGCCAATTAATTCTCTATGTAGTAGTCTCTTCTGCAGCACATTATTGAAAGCCTCCTGAAAGCCCAAATAAACCACATCCACTGGCTCTCCCTTACCAACTCCATTAGTTACATCCTCAAAAATATCCAGTGAAGTTTTCAAGCATTTTTCCTCTTTGTAAATCCATGCAGAAGCTGTCAATCTTTTCTAAGTTCTATTTTTTTTTATAATGAACACTGGCATTTTTTCCATTACCAATGTTAGGCTAACCTGTGATTCTATAATCTGTAATTCCCTGTGTTCACTCTACCACCTTTATTAAATAATGGGGTTACATTGGCTACTCTCCAATCCTTAGGCACTGTTTCAGAGCCTGTAGACACTGAAAACATGGAACATCAATTTCATGCCTCAGAAGCTTCTAAAAAGAAACAGAATTGAAATCTGAGGGATGAGACGAGAATAAGGTTTTCTTTGGGATTCCTCTTCATGTCCTCCAGCCATACAAGAAGTTGAGAGGGCAAACAAAGCTTCTTTAGAAGCTGGTTAAATGGTCAAACTCTCACTCATACCGCTTGCACCATGAGATTTAAGTATAGTCTGCACAGAGTTTATAAAACAGGGATGCTTCATTCCGCTAGCATCAAACCTTTATAAATGCAATAATGGGAAAAACTAGCCATGAGAAACAACCTATTTAAAATAGATATTTACAGACAACTTGCCAGATAAGCTTGGATACACTCGAGGTCATTACCCCTGCTGGAAGACAGAGTTAAATCAGTGAGTCTCTATTGCTAATATCTCATAAGACCGTAAGCTATGAGAATTTGGAAAAAAGTAAAACATTTGACCTCTCAGGAGGATCATGACTATTCCAAAACTTCTCACATCTACTTTGCTGCTCTATCCCCATATAATTTATGAAGAATCTCTCTGTCTATCCCTTGTCCACATTAGCCAGATTACCTGTCTCCCAGACACAAGGGGAGTCTTACTGTCCTTAACGATTCTCAGTTTCAAGGAATATTGCCCAGGCAGCTTGACATTTTTAAAAATTCATTCACGGGATGAAGGCTTTGCTGTTTAAGGCCAGCATTTTTTGCCCATCCCAGAGGCCAGTTAAGAGTCAACCACATTGCTGTCAGTCTGGAGTCACATGTAGGCCAGACCTGGTAAGGATGGCTGTTTCCTTCCCTAAAGGACATTAGGACTAAAGATGGATCTTTCCAAAAAAAAATTAACACTAGTTTCATTATCCCAACATTACGTTCGCAATTCCAGATATTTGTTGAATTCAAATTTCACCAATGACCATGGCAGGATTGAAATGCAGGCCCCCAGGATATTACCTGGATCTCAATCTTCTTAATAGTCCAGAGATAATACCATTGGGCCAGCACCTCCTCGTAAGGGGGAAGACCAGGAATAGGACTCAAGCAGCTGTATGCCTGCTCGGCCATCACCATTCCTTCGGCTTCTACCGAGGAATCGGAGATTTCAAACTGCCCTGTTCATGGCCTTAGCTCCTGTCACTCTCCCACACCCCAGCCATGTGCATTGAGTGTTGGTTACTCTCTTTCATGCCTTTCATGGTATCTGGCGCTGCTGCTCACTTTCCCAGAGATGCTGGCTCCTGCAAAGACAGTCCATGTGGTCTGAACACTTCGCAACTCAGTGCTCTTTCCCACCATTTCCATCTGCAGCCAGACGGTCTGCATTACACTTTGACATTGCAATTCCAATGTGCTTCTAATTTAGAGACACCGGTTTTGGATTGGGCTGGACAAAGTCAGAAGTCACACAAATCCGCCTAGCCGAACTCTTCCTCACCCCTCAACAATTTCTCTTCCAATTCCTCCCACTTCCTACAGACTAAGGGGGTGGCTATGGGCACCCGCATGGGCCCCAGCTATGCCTGCCTCTTTGTAGGTTACGTGGAACAGTCCCTCTTCCGCACCTACACAGGCCCCAAACCCTATCTCTTCCTCCATTACATTGATGACTGTATCGGTGCAGCCTCGTGCTCCCATGAGGAGCTGGGCAGTTCATCCACTTCACCAGCACCTTCCAACCCAACTTTAAGTTCACCTCGACCATCACCAATACATCCTTCACCTTCCTGGACCTCCCTGTCTTCATCTCCTGCAACCTAGAAACCGATATCCATTTCAAGCCCACTGACTCCCACAACTACCTGGAATATACCTCCTCCCACCCACCTTCCTGCAAAAATGCCATCCCCTATTCCCAATTCTTTCACCTCCACCACATCTGCTCCCAGGATGAGGCATTCTACTCCTGCACATCCCAGATGTCCTTGTTTATCAAGGAATGCAACTTCCCCTCCACAGTGGTCTGGAAATGCCCTCCACCATGTCTCCCGCATTTCCTGCAACTCATCCCTCACACCACATCCCCACAATGGCAACCAAAACAGAATCCCCCTTGCCCTCATGTATGACTCCATCAACCTCCGGATCCAACGCGTCATCCATCGACACTTCCGCCATCGGCAATCCGATCCCACCACCAAAAACATTTTTCCATCCCCACCCTTGTCTGCTTTCTGGAGGGAACACTCTCTCTGTGACTCCCTTGTCCACTTCACACTCCCCTCCAACCCCACCACACCCGGCACTTTTGCCTGCAACCGCAGGAAGTGCTACACCTGCCCCTACACCTCCCCCCTCATCCCCATCCCAGGCCCCAAGACGACTTTCCTCACCAAGCAGATGCTCATCTGCACATCTGCTAATGTGGTATACTGTATCTGCTGCTCCCAATAGGGAACCCTATCGGATTGGGAACCCTGCAGCCCAATGGTATCAATGTGGACTTCAAAGCTTCAAAATCTCCCCTCCCCTACTGCATCACAAAACCAGCTCAGCTTGTCCCCGCCTCCCTAACCTGTCATTCCTCCCACCTATGCCCTCCTCCCAACTCAAGCCCCACTCCCATCTCCTACCTACCGCCCTCATCCCACCCCCTTGACCTGTCCGTCCTCCCTGGACTGACCTATCTCCTCCCTACCTCCCACTTACACTCACCTTTACTCGCTCCATCCCCACCTCTTTGACCTGACTGTCTCCTCTCCACCTATCTTCTCCTCTATCCATCTTCTATCTGCCTTCCCCTCTCTCCCTATTTATTTCAGAATCCCTGTGCCCTCACTCATTTCTGAAGAAGGGTCTAGGCCCGAAACGTCAGCTTTCCTGCTCCTCTGATGCTGCTTGGCCTGCTGTGTTCATCCAGCTCTACACCTTGTTATCCCAGGTTACAGTCCAATAGATTTACTTTGGAATGACACAAGATTTTGGAGTGCAGCCCCTTCATCAGGTGCAGTGAGACAACAGGGCACACTGACCCAGAGTTGAGAGGCAGAGAGATCAAGCTGTGAATGGAGTGTCAGATGATAAGTCTCTGCAGGTGACCAAGTTGTATTAGACAGTGTGTAAAGTGCTTATAAAGTCAATGTCAGTGCTGTGCTGTCATGACAATCAGACAGAGGCATAGGAATATACAAAAGATGACATCTCAGGTCAGACACTGAATTATAGGTGTGAGGGTTTGTTCAGAATCTCTCTCAGAGCTTTAGCCTGGATTCTGGCTGGTTTTATTCTGAAAGCTGGAATTTACAAGACACCACACTGACTTTTTCTTCTATTCATTTGTGGAATGTGGGTGTTGCCAGCATTTCTACTGCATCCCTAGTTGCCCCTTGAGAAGGTGGTGGTGAGCTGCCTTCTTGAGCTGCTGCAGTCTGCCTGTTGCTGGTTGACTAACAATGCTCTTAGGGAGGGAATTCTAGGATTTTGACCTAGTAACAGTGAAGGAACGGTGAAATAGTTCTAAGTCAGAATGATGAGCACCTTGGAGGGGAACTTGAACGGTGTGGTGTGTTCCCATGTATCTGCTGCCTTTGTCCTTCTAGATGGAAGTGGTTGTGGGTTTGGAACGTGCTGTCTGAGGATCTTTGGTGAATATCTGCAGTGCATCTTGTAGATAGTACACACTGGTGAGGCCAGACCAGGTAAGGATGGCAGAGATAATGGGAACTGCAGATGCTGGAGAATCTGAGAAAACAAAGTGTGGAGCTGGATGAACACAGCGGGCCAAGCGGCATCTTAGGAGCACAAAAGCTGACTTTTCGGGCCTAGACCCTTCATAGCTATTGTCAGCTTTTGTGCTCCTAAGATTCTGCTTGGCCTGCTGCATTCATCCAGCTCCACACTTTGTTATCTCAAGTAAGGATGGCAGTTCCCTTCCCAAAAGGACATTAGGGTTCAAGGTGGGTCTTTCCAAAAAAAATCAACAATGATTTCATTATCCCAACATTAGACTCGCAATTCCAGATATTTGTTGAATTCACATTCCACCAAAGACTATGGCAGGATTGAAATGCAGGTCCCCAGGACATTACCTGGATCTCAATCTTCTTAATAGCCCAGAGATAATACCATTTGGCCAGCACCTCCTCATAAGGGAGAAGACCAGGACTAGGACTCCAGCAGCTGCATGCCTGCTCTACCACCACCATTCCTTAGGACTCTACTTAGGAATCAGAGATTTCAAATTGTATCAGTGATAATGGGAACTGCAGATGCTGGAGAATCCAAGATAATAAAATGTGAGGCTGGATGAACACAGCAGGCCCAGCAGCATCTCAGGAGCACAAAAGCTGACGTTTCGGGCCTAGACCCTTCATCAGAGAGGGGGATGGGGTGAGGGTTCTGGAATAAATAGGGAGAGAGGGGGAGGCGGACCGAAGATGGATCTCTCAGTCTTCATCTCAGGCAACCAGCTTGTAACTGATGTCCATTTCAAGCCCACCTACTCCCACAGCTACCTAGAATACACCTCCTCCCACCCACCCTCCTGCAAAAATTCCACCCCCTATTCCCAATTCCTCCGCCTCCACCGCATCTGCTCCCATGATGAGGCATTCCACTCCCGCACATCCCAGATGTCCAAGTTCTTCAAGGACCGCAACTTCCCCCCCACAGTGGTCGAGAACGCCCTTGACCGCGTCTCCCGCATTTACCGCAACACATCCCTCGCACCTCGCCCCCGTCACAACCGCCCAAAGAGGATCCCCCTTGTTCTCACACACCACCCCACCAACCTCCGGATACAACGCATCATCCTCCGACACTTCTGCCATCCACAATCCGACCCCACCACCCAAGACATTTTTCCATCCCCACACCTGCCTGCTTTCCGGAGAGACCACTGTCTCCGTGACTCCCTTGTTCGCTCCACACTGCCTCCAACCCCACCACATCCGGCACCTTCCCCTGCAACCACAGGAAATGCTACACTTGCCCCCACACCTCCTCCCTCACCCCTATCCCAGGCCCCAAGATGACTTTCCACATTAAGCACAGGTTCACCTGCACATCTGCCAATGTGGTATACTGCATCCACTGTACCCGGTGTGGCTTCCTCTACATTGGGGAAACCAAGCGGAGGCTTGGGGATCGCTTTGCAGAACACCTCTGCTTGGTTTGCAATACACAACTGCACCTCCCAGTTGCAAACCATTTCCACTCCCGCTCCCATTCTTTAAGTGACATGTCCATCATGGGCCTCCTGCAGTGCCACAATGATGCCACCCGAAGGTTGCAGCAACTCATATTCCACTTGGGAACCCTGCAGCCCAATAGTATCAATGTGGACTTCACCAGCTTCAAAATCTCCCCTTCCCCCACCGCTTCCCAAAACCAGCCCAGTTTGTCCCCTCCCCCCACTGCACGACACAACCAGCCCAGCTCTTCCCCTCCACCCACTGCATCCCAAAACCAGTCCAACCTGTCTCTGCCTCCCTAACCTGTTCTTCCTCTCACCCATCCCTTCCTCCCACCCCAAGCTGCACCTCCATCTCCTACCTACTAACCTCATCCCACCTCCTTGACCTGTCCGTCTTCCCTGGACTGACCTATCCCCTCCCTAACTCCCCACCTATACTCTCCTCTCCACCTATCTTCTTTTCTCTCCATCTTCGGTCCGCCTCCCCCTCTCTCCCTATTTATTCCAGAACCCCCACCCCATCCCCCTCTCTGATGAAGGGTCTAGGCCCGAAACGTCAGCTTTTGTTCTCCTGAGATGCTGCTGGGCCTGCTGTGTTCATCCAGCCTCACATTTTATTATCAGAGATTTCAAATTGCCGTGTTTATGGCCTTAGCTCCTGTCACTCTCCCACACCCCAGCCATGTGCATTGGGTGTTGGTTACTCTCTTTGATGCCTTTCATGAACAATTCGCACTCCTGAGCATCAGTGCTGGAGGGAGTGAATGCTTGCGGATGTGGTGTCAGTCAAGCAGGTTGCTTTATCCTGGATGGTGTCAAGCTTCTTGAGCGTTGTTGACGCTGCACTCATTCAGGCAAGTGGGGAGTAGTCCATCACACTCCCATCTTGTGCCTTGGCGATAGTCGGCAGCCTTTTGGAGAGTCTGGAGGTGAGCTACTTGAGCTGCAGTATTTTTAGCTTCTGACCAGCTCTTGTAGCCAATGTGTTAATGTAGTGAGTCCAGTTGAGTTCCTGATCGATGATAACCCCCAGGATGTTGTTAGTGGGGGATTCATTGATGGTAACTCTGTTGAATGCCAAGGCACGGTGTATAGATTGTTTCTTTTTGATGATAGTCATAGCCTGGCATTTGTGTGGTGTGAATGTCACTTGCTACTTGTCAGCCCAAGCCTGGATATTGTCCAGAACTTGTTGCATGTGAACGTAGATGGCTTCAGTATCTAGGAGTTGTGAATGGTGCTGAACATTGTGTAATCATCAGCGAACATCCCCACTTCTGACCTGATGGGGGGTGAGGCCATTAATAAAGCAGCTGAAGATGGTTTGGCTGAGGACACTACCCTGAGAAACTCCTGAGGAGATGTCCTGGAGCTGAGATGATTGACCTCCAACAAACACGGCCAACTTTCAATGTGCCAGGTATGAATCCAACCACCGGAGAATGTTCTCCCCACCCCGGTACCCATTGATTCCAGAGATAGTAGGAGATGCAGATACTGGAGAATGTGAGATAACAAGGTGTAGAGCTGGATGAACACAGCAGGCCAAGCAGCATCAGAGGAGCAGGAAAGCTCCAAGCAGCATCATACCTTGATGTTGAAGGGTTGTGACTCTCACCTCACTGACTGGCTATAGCTTCCAATTGTGTGTGTTTTGAACAACGTAGAATGTGTCTTCAATTAGCAAACCTCTTTGATGAAATGATCCACCCGAGAGAGAGAGTGTCTGATGTGTGTGTATGTATGTGTGTGTGTGTGTGTGTGTGTGTGTGTGTGTGTGTGAGACCATGTGTGAGTGTGTGCGTGAGTGAGTGTGTGTGTGTGAGTGTGTGTGTGAGAGAGTGGGTGTGAGAGAGAGAGAGTGTGTGCGTGAGACTGTGTGTGAGTGCATGAAAAAGTGTGTGTGTGTGAGTGTGTATGTGTGTATGTGTGTGTGTGTGAGAGAGAGAGAGAGGCTGTGTGTCTGAGACTGTGTGTGAGTGCATGAAAATGTGTGCGTGTGAATGTGTGAGAGCATGCGTGTGAGAGCCTGTGTGTGAGAGTGTGCGTGTGTGAATGTGTGAGTTTGCATGTGTGAGTGTGTGTGAACGTGTGTGAGCGCGTGTGTGTACGTATATGTGAGAGTGTGTGTGTGAGAGAGATACTGTGTGAGAGAGAGAGACTGTGTGTGTGTGTGTGTGTGTGTGTGTGTGTGTGTGTGTGAGAGAGAGAGAGAGATATTGTGTGAGAGTGTGTGTGAGAGTGATGCTGTGTGTGTATGTGTGTGTATGAGAGAGAGAGAGAGAAAGAGATACTGTGTGTGAGAGTGTGTGTTTGTTCCCTCTCAATCGGGGAACACATCAGCAGTCCAAGCAATTCAGCCTCCGATCTTTGGGTAATCATCCTCCAAGGCAAACACCGAGATACACAACAAAGCAGAAACACTGAGCAGAGACTGATAGCCAACTTCCATGTTTATGAATAAAAACCGAAAGAACTGCGGATGCTGAAAATCAGGAACAAAAACAAAGTTGTTGGATAAGCTCAGCAGATCTGGCAGCATCTGTGAAGAAGAAACAGAGTCAATGTTTCAGGTCCAGTGACTCATTCTGAGGAAGGGTCACCTGACCTGAACCACTGGGGAAGCCAAGCGGAGTCTTGGGGAATCCTTTGCAGAACACCTCTGCTCGGTTCGCGATAAACAACTGCACCGCCCAGTTGTGAACCATTTTCACTGCCCTTCCCATTCTTTAGACGACATGTCCATCCTGGGCCTCCTGCAGTGCCATAATGATGCCACCCGTAGGTTGCAGGAACAGCAATTCATATTCCGCTTGGGAACCCTGCAGCCCAATGGTATCAATGTGGATTTCACAAGCTTCAAAATATCCCCTCCCCCCACTGCATCCCAAAACCAGCCCAGCTTGTTCCCGCCTGCCTAACCTGTTCTTCCTCTCACTACCCCCTCCTCCCACCTCAAGCCGCACCTCCATTTCCCACCTACTAACCTCATCCCGCCTCCTTGACCAGTCTGTCCTCCCCGGACTGACCTATACCCTCCCCACCTCCCCACCCATACTGCCCTCTCCACCTATCTTCTCCTCTATTCATCTTCAGTCCGCCTCCCCCTCTCTCCCTATTTATTTCAGAATCCTCTCCCCATCTTCCTTTTCTGATGAAGGCTCCATACTTTGTTATCTCGGATTCTCCAGCATCTGCAGTTCCCATTATCTCTGAAACATTAACACTTTTTTTCTCCTTCACAGATGCTGCTAGATCTGCTGAGCTTTTCCAGCAACTTTGTTTTTGGTCCATATTCATGATGACAGCCTCAACTGTGATCTTGAGTACATGCTGCGCTACAGGTGACCCAACTGCACTGTTCTGTATCAGTAAACTATTCCTTTCTGTCCTGCTCTGACAGCATAACTTGCTAAATTATTATGATCTCTCCACCTTAATTGGTTCATACAGTTTTGGATTACTTATTACATTCTCTATCATATACACATACGCACACACAGTCTCTCATATGCATGTATTCTGTTTCACTCATACGCTCTCTCTCAAGCACACACACACACACACAGACATACCCACACAACTACGCCCTCTGTCTCTCTCACACACACACATAAACACACACATACATGAACATAAGGTCGGCATGATGGCTCAGTGATTAGCACTGCAGCCTCACAGCGCCAGGGACCCAGGTTCGATTCCAGCCTCAGGTAATTGTCTGTGTGGAGTTTGCACATTCTCCCTGTGTCTGCGTGGGTTTCCGCCGGGTGCTCCGGATACCTCGCACAGTCCAAAGATGTGCAGGCTAGGTGGATTGGTCGTGCTAAATTGCCCATAGTGTTCAGGAGTGTGTGGGTTATAGGGGGATGGGACTGGATGGGATGCTTCAAGGGCAGTGCGGACTTGTTGGGCCGAAGGGCCTGTTTCCACACTTCAGGTAATCTAATCTAATAAATCCAAGGTGTTTGTTTATTTACAAATGCATTCTATTTTGTTCAAGAAACACACAGTTTGTAGTTACAGTCAGTCAATGTAGCATCTTATAAATTCCTGCTTTCAGGACAAAACCAGCCTGATTCCAGGTTAAAACTCTGAACAGATTCTGAACAAACCCTCACACCTACAATTCAGTGTCTGACCTGAGATGACACCTTTTGTATATTCCTATGGCTCTGCCTGATTATCAAGGCAGCACAGCACTGACATTGACTTTATAAGCACTGTTTAACACACTTGGTCACCTGAAACTCCCTTCACACCAGTTGTATGATCTCTCTGCCCTTTATCCCTCTGCCTATAAAACTCTGTGTCTGTGTGCCCTGCTGTCCGACTGCACCTGATGAAGGGGCTGCAGTCTGAAAGGTTGTGTGTTTCCAAATTAAACCTGTTGGACTATAACCTGATGTCGTGTGACTTCTGACCTTGCGCTTCTGGTGGAATTCCTACATTCCCTGAACCAGGGGTCACATTTTAAGGAAATAGGATAGGCCATTGTGGTCTGAGATGAGAAGAAATTTCTTCACTCAGAGAGTGTTGTGCCTGTGTAAATCTCTGTTACGGAAAGTGGTTGAGGCCGAAACAATGAATGTTTTCAATGAGGAGTTAGATTTGGTTGGGTATAAGCAAAAGGAATCCAAGGGAATGGGCTAAAGCAGGAACAGAGGACTGAATTGGTCAATCAACCAGGATAATATTAAATGGTTGAGCAGGATTGAAGGGCTGGATGACCTACAACTGCTCTTATTTTTGAAGTTTCTATGTTTACTCTTTCTATGCTTGAGGTTATCCAAAACTTTGCTCTCAAAATTTTAGAATTCTCAACCTTGTTTTCAAATTCTTAAGACTGCCATGTCTTCCAACTACACAACTCTCGGTGCTTACCAAATTTTGGCCCTTTACCTATTCCTTCTTTTAATTTCCACACCATTGACATTTCTATTTTCAGTTGCCAAGAGCACGGGTTCCAGAATTCTTTACATACATAACTTCTAGTTCTCTATCTCTCTTTT
This sequence comes from Stegostoma tigrinum, assembly GCF_030684315.1. Lineage (NCBI taxonomy): Eukaryota > Metazoa > Chordata > Chondrichthyes > Orectolobiformes > Stegostomatidae > Stegostoma > Stegostoma tigrinum. Next base: position 125,919,966 of record NC_081356.1, on the reverse strand, counting down.
CTCAAATTTTTCCTAAACACCTAGCTCTGACCATGCTACACCTGCCCAATATCTCACTGCATTATTCAGTGTCCAATTCTTCCCCAAAGAACCCTAGGATGTTTTATTATGTTGTCGATGCCATAGAAATATAAGTTTTTGTGGCCATTTTCTGCTAATACTCATTGAACATCTTTGCATAGAAACATAAGTGATTTCAGGGAGTTAGGATGGAAGCTGCAGAGCAGGACGAACAGAGTAGTGTTCTCTGGTTTACTACCGGTGCCACGAGATAGCGAGGTGAGGAACAGGGAGCGGGCGCAGCTGGCTACGCAGCTGGTGTAGGAGGGAAGGCTTCAGATATGTAGATAATTGGGATGCCTTCTGGGGAAGGTGGGACCTGTACAAGAAGGACGGGTTGCATCTGAACTGGAAGGGGACCAATGTCCTGGGTGGAAGGTTTGCTCGAGTAGTTCGAGAGGGTTTAAACTAGTATGGCAGGGGGGTGGGAACCTGAGCTGTATACCAGAGGTGAGCGTTGATGCAGGTGAGGCAGTAGCAAGAGGTAGACCAGCTAGTGGGAAGGATTTTCCTGGGAAGGAACCAAGGGATCGGTTAAAGTGTGTTTGCTTTAACGCAAGGAGTATCAGGAATAAAAGTGATGAACTTAGAGCATGGATCAGTACCTGGTGCTATGATGTTGTGGCCATAACAGAGACATGGGTTTCTCATGGGCAGGAATGGTTGCTGGATCTCCCAGGGTTTAGAACATTTAAAAAGAATAGGGAGGGGGGAAAAAGAGGAGGGGGTGTAGCACTACTAATCAGAGAGGGTATCACAGCTACAGAAGCTTCCATTGTCGAGGAAGATCTGCCTACTGAGTCAGTATGGGTGGAAATTAGGAACAGCAAGGGAGTAGTCACCTCGTTAGGGGTTTACTACAGGCCCCCCAATAGCAGCAGGGAGATTGAAGAAAGCATAGGTCGACAGATTTTGGAAAAGTGTGGACGCAGTAGGGTTGTTGTAATGGGTGACTTTAACTTTCCTAATATTGATTGGAACCTCCTTCGAGCAGAAGATTTGAATGGAGCTGTTTTTGTAAGGTGTGTTCAGGAGGGTTTCCTAACGCAGTACGTTGACAGGCCGATGAGGGGAGAGGCCATTCTAGACTTGGTGCTCGGAAACGAGCCGGGGCAGGTATCAGATCTTGTGGTGGGAGAGCATTTTGGTGATAGTGACCATAATTGCCTCACATTCTACATAGCTATGGAGAAGGAGAGGATTAGGCAAAATGGGAGGATATTTAATTGGGGAAGAGGAAACTGTGATGCGATTAGACATGAGTTAGGAAGCATGGACAGGGAGCAATTGTTCCATGGTAAGGGAACTATAGACATGTGGAGACTGCTTAAGGAACAGTTGTTGGGAGTGATGAGTAAATATGTCCCTCTGAGACAGGCAAGAAGGGGTAAGATAAAGGAACCTTGGATGACGAGAGCGGTGGAGCTTCTTGTGAAAAGGAAGAAGGTAGCTTACATAAGGTGGAGGAAGCTAGGGTCAAGTTCAGCTAGAGAGGATTACATGCAGGCAAGGAAGGAGCTCAAAAATGGTCTGAGGAGAGCCAGGAGGGGGCACGAGAAAGGCTTGGCAGAAGGAATCCGGGAAAACACAAAGGCATTTTACACTTACGTGAGGAATAAGAGAATGATCAAAGAAAGAGTAGGGCCGATCAGGGATAGCATAGGGAACTTGTGTGCGGAGCCTGAGGAGGTAGGGGAAGCCCTAAATGAGTTTTTTGCTTCTGTCTTTACGAAAGAAACGAACTTTGTAGTGAATGAAACCTTTGAAGAGCAGGTGTGCATGCTGGAATGGATAGAGATAGAGGAAGCTGATGTGCTGAAAATTTTGTCAAACATTAAGATTGACAAGTCGCCAGGCCCGGACCAGTTTTGTCCTCGGCTGCTTTGGGAAGCGAGAAATGCAATTGCTTCGCCACTTGCGAAGATCTTTGCATCCTCGCTCTCCACTGGAGTCGTACCTGAGGACTGGAGAGAGGCAAATGTAATTCCTCTCTTCAAGAAAGGAAATAGGGAAATCCCCGGTAATTATAAACCGGTAAGTCTCACGTCTGTCGTCTGCAAGGTGTTAGAAAGGATTCTGAGGGATAAGATTTATGACCATCTGTAAGAGCATGGCTTGATCAAATACAGTCAACACGGCTTTGTGAGGGGTAGGTCATGCCTCACAAACCTTATCGAGTTTTTTGAGGATGTGACTAGAAAAGTTGATGAGGGTCGAGCTGTGGATGTGGTGTATATGGACTTCAGTAAGGCATTTGATAAGGTTCCCCATGGTAGGCTCATTCAGAAGGTCAGGAGGAATGGGATACAGGGGAACTTAGCTGCTTGGATACAGAATTGGCTGGCCAACAGAAGACAGCGAGTTGCAGTAGAAGGAAAATATTCTGCCTGGAAGTCAGTGGTGAGTGGGGTTCCACAGGGCTCTGTCCTTGGGCCTCTACTGTTTGTAATTTTTATTAATGACTTGGATGAGGGGATTGAAGGATGGGTCAGCAAGTTTGCAGACGACACAAAGGTCGGAGGTGTCGTTGACAGTGTAGAGGGCTGTTGTAGGCTGCAGCGGGACATTGACAGGATGCAGAGATGGGCTGAGAGGTGGCAGATGGAGTTCAACCTGGATAAATGCGAGGTGATGCATTTTGGAAGGTCGAATTTGAAAGCTGAGTACAGGATTAAGGATAGGATTCTTGGCAGCGTGGAGGAACAGAGGGATCTTGGTGTGCAGATACATAGATCCCTTAAAATGGCCACCCAAGTGGACAGGGTTGTTAAGAAAGCATATGGTGTTTTGGCTTTCATTAACAGGGGGATTGAGTTTAAGAGTGGTGAGATCTTGTTGCAGCTCTATAAAACTTTGGTTAGACCGCACTTGGAATACTGCGTCCAGTTCTGGGCGCCCTATTATAGGAAAGATGTGGATGCTTTGGAGAGGGTTCAGAGGAGGTTTACCAGGATGCTGCCTGGACTGGAGGGCTTATCTTATGAAGAGAGGTTGACTGAGCTCGGTCTCTTTTCATTGGAGAAAAGGAGGAGGAGAGGGGACCTAATTGAGGTATACAAGATAATGAGAGGCATAGATAGAGTTGATAGCCAGAGACTATTTCCCAGGGCAGAAATGGCTAGCACGAGGGGTCATAGTTTTAAGCTGGTTGGTGGAAAGTATAGAGGGGATGTCAGAGGCAGGTTCTTTACGCAGAGAGTTGTGAGAGCATGGAATGCATTGCCAGCAGCAGTTGTGGAAGCAAGGTCATTGGGGTCATTTAAGAGACTGCTGGACATGTATATGGTCACAGAAATTTGAGGGTGCATACATGAGGATCAATGGTCGGCACAACATTGTGGGCTGAAGGGCCTGTTCTGTGCTCTACTGTTCTATGTTCTATGTTCTATAAGCCTAACGTTCCCACATTATCATATTGTTGCTGCTTCAAAAGTACACATGGAGTCTTGTATGATGTCTGTCGCAGGAGAGATGGCATAATCGTTTCAGACCAAATGGTGTTGTAAAGGAAATAGTCCAATAAAGTTTAATGTTGCTTGAAGCTTTCCCCAATATGAAGATGCCATAGAATCCCTACAGTGTGGAAGCAAGCCATTCAGCCCATTGAGTCCACACTGACCCTCTGAAGAGCATCTACGCTCTGTCTGTAACCCTGCATTTTCAATGGCTAATCCACCTATATCCCATACATTCCCAGACACAATGGTCAATTTTGCAATGTCCAATCCATCTAATATGTGCATCTTTGGATTGTGGGAGAAAACCCACACAAGCACAGCGAGAATGTGCAAAATGCATACAGACCATCACCCAAGGCCAGAATCAAACCCATGTCCCTGGAGCTATGAAGCAATAGCGCTAACAACTGTACCATCATACCACCCTTTGGTCAATATGCCTTGGGTCGGCATAAGAGACATCTAGCATAAAGTCCTAATATGGAAGGTCGCCTCATCGGTGTTTCCCGACAGTTTTAGTTATTCTGTCTAACAACCAATGCAACCTCTACGTATGGTTATTTTGCAATAAACTATGTCTTGTGATGGAAAGTGCCTCTTCTTGTTAAGACTCTGTTGTGGTTCGCCCTCAGCCACTATTGAACAAGTTAGACATTAAAACCAGAATGGAAAGCTGATTGGGTGACATCACTCTACAGCAACCATAGCTGGTAGCAGGTTGTCCTGTAACACATACAATAAGCATTCAATTCTTTCATCCATACTGTATACTCATTCCTGAACTGACATGCCTTCTGAGAAAAGGATTACTTCATCTGGAGTGTCAGAGGGTTAGGGTTAATCTTATAGAGGTTTTTAAAGCCCTGAGGTGCATGAGGAGGGTGAATAGCCAAGGTCCTTTTCCCAGGGTAGCGGAGTCCAAAATTAAAAGGACTAGGTTTGAGGTGAGAGAGGGAAGAAAGAAAAGGGACCTAAGGGGCAATGTTTTCACTCAGAAGGTGGTGCATGTATGGAATGAGATGTCACAGGGGATGGTGGAGGCTGGTACAATTACAACATTTAAAAGGCATTAAAAGGATGGGTACATGAATAGGAAGGGTTGAGAGGGGTATGGGCCAAATGTTGGTAAATGGGATTAGATTAATTTGGAATGTCTGGTCAATACAGATGAGTTAAGCCAAAAGGTCTGTTCCCATGCTGTACATCTCTATGACTCTAAAAAATAATGAAAGACAGATTTGCTTTTCTTTAACATCATTCATGACTCCAGGGTTACCCCTTTGAAAGCAATTAATTTTGAAATGTAAAAATTATTGGAGTATAATGAGGATAATGTGCACATTGCAGGCTTTCAGTTTAGGATAATGAGCAGTGAATCTGATTTAGTTTTTGTTACTGAGATCGATATTACGGCTCAAAAATTGACGAGGAGACCGGAGAAATGGTAGAGTTCATGTTACATTTTTATGCAGATTAGCATGCCATCTAAGTCACCACTGGAGCAGTCCCTCTAGGCTACACTGGCAGCTTCACCGTGGATTTTGTGAGATTGCAATATTGATGTTCGTAATCAGTTAGTCATTCCCTCTTCTAAAGCCAATACAGTGCTGTCCTCACAATCAGCCAGGGCTTCCACATTCAAACTTTAGCAGCTTCAAAAAGTTGCAACTCTGAATAACTCTGAATAATTGGCAGCATAAATTCTTCATTTAAACCTACATTCTCAGCACAGCAACAAAAAACATCTGCTGGTAACCCAGAGGAATGTAAACCACACTTTTATCCGCATAGGTCATCATTATCTTCTTATACAGTGCATTGCATTTGTATCTTGATTTGTCAAATTCCACATTTTAATAAACTTTTATTTCACTATGAAGCTTTGCTTTTATGCTAAGGTGGTCACAAGACCCTGTGTACCTGTTTGAGATCTTGATAGCAATCAATTGTTGTGCGATAAACTGTAGAATTTTATGAATGAACCCAATCAAAGGAGACCATTGGTCTAATCAACCTGACAAAAGTAGCTCCTCATTTAGAGTATCTTCCAAATCATGCCTTTCACACATACACTTGTCACACGACTGCTGCTTTTATTTTTCAGGGAAAGCTGCTTGTTTGTGGAGTTCATCACTTCACAGGAATGGGAAAGGAAAATGCAGTTGAGTTCTGAAGAGAGATTGGACAGACAGGAACATAGGAGATTGAGAGAGGACATGATTGAGATGTATAAAATGATGAGGGGCATTGACAGGGTAGACATTTCTCCTCAGTGGGGCATCAATGACTGGGGCATAGATTTAGGGTAAAGGGCAGCAGGTTTAATGTGGTGGTAATGTGCCTGTAAGGGTGGTAGAGGCAGAAACCCCTTAGCACATTGAATTATGTAGTGTTTGTATCTGCAATGACAAGGAATACCAGGCTATGGGTTAAGAGCTGGAAAATGGGATAAGAATAGGTGGTTGTTTTTTGATTGGCACAGACACAATGGAGCTCAGTGCATTTTTCTGTGCTGCTGATCTCTATGATTCTTTTTGACCCTATGACCAGTTTAGTCCCCTCCCCAAACTGTCATCTCAAACAACATTGTCACTCATGACTCCTCATAATGCAGAACAGTATGTCAAGGAGATATAAATTATTCCAAACATGCACAGCATCGGCAAGCTATTTTCACTCAACCAACATCAAAACTATCTGGTCATTATCTCAATGCACTTAATTGGGTCTTGCTGTCCAAAGGTCAGTGACTGCATTTTCTATAGTAATCCAGTTACAAAGTGCATTTATAAAGTACTTGTTTGCCTTAGGACACCCTGAGGCAATGAAAGGAACTACATAGCTGCAGAATCTGTTTGCTGTACAATGGCAAGACATAAAATTCTGAGAGATCCTTTAACAGCATGGATGCTGAGAGGCTGTTTCCCTGTAGGTGGAAACAGTTTAACTCAGCAGCATAATCTCAAGATAAGGGATTCAAGAATCGTAGAATGGTCACAGCATATAAAGAGGTTTTTCAGCCCTTTCTGTCTGTGCTGGCAACAGTAACACAGCTCTTCTCTCTTCAAATCATTATCTCCTTCTATCTGAACCTCCAGGGATACAGAACAAGTGCTCACAGATGGAATTAGGCTGCATGGTTTATTCTTGAGCAGGCTCAGATATGATGGGGAACGTGGTGTTCTTCTGTGCATTAGATTTCTCTGCATTTTCTCAATATTCTATGCATCAAAGAAAGAGGAATGAACAGTGATGTTGGAAGATGACAGGGGAGTTGTAATATGTAGGTTGCTCCTTATGAGAGCTGACATCGATACAATGGTTGAATTGTGCTCCTCCGATTGCAACAGTTCTATGATTGACTGCAGGAGGTCACCAGTGTTCCTTAGACAGCACTTCTAAACCAAAGACCACTTCCATCTAGCTGGACGAGGGCACTGTGGCTCAGTGTACAGCACTGCAGTCTTATAGCACCAAGGACCCGGGTTCAATCTCAGCTTTGGGTGACTGTCTGTATGGGGTTTGCACATTCTCCCTGTGTCTGCGTGGGGTTCCATTGGGTGTCCTGGTTTCCTCCCACAGTCCAAAGATGCACAATTTAGGTGTATTGGCCACAGGAAATATAGTGTAAGGGGTGGGATTCTCTTCACAGGGTCAGTGTGAACTTGATGGGCCAAATGGCATGCTTCAACACTGTCGGGATTCCACAGCAACAAATACCTGCACACACCAACACCTGCAAGATCCCCTCCAAGCCACTTGCCATGCTGGCTTGGAAATGTATCGCTGTTCCTACAGTGTAACTGAGCCCACATCCTAGAAGTCCTTTCCTCATGACATCGTGGACCTACCTACAACAAGTGGACTTCAGCGGCTCAAGAAGGCAGCTCACTACCACTTTCTTAACGACAATTAGGGACAATAAATGTTGGCCCAAACCAATGCTGCCCACGTTCCATATATTAATTAGAAATGCCAGTTGATGGAGTTTTCAAAACTGTGAGTGACAATTTATTGGCTGCAGAGGGAATCAAGAGATATGGAGGTGTCAGGTGAGAAAGTGAGTCAGAGGTCAAAATCAGGAGATTAAAAGTAGGGAAGTCTTTCCTAAAACTGCACAAGATTCTAGTCAGACTACAGCTGGAATACTGTAAAATGTTTTGGGGCCCTTATCTAACAAAAGATATTCTGGTACTGGAGGCAGCCCAGAGAAGGTTCACTATGTTAATACTTAGGGAAGGAATCATCTTATGAGGAAAACCTAAGTAGATTGAGCTTGTCCTCATTGGACTATGCCAAATTGAGAGGTGACCTTATTGGAACTTACAACATTCTGAGGGGGCCTGACAGAGAAAGTTGTTTACATTTGTGACAGAGTCTAGAACCAGAGGGCATAACCTCAGAGTAAAAGTTCACACAGTTAAGACTGAAATGGATCAGGACATTTTTATTTTCGTGAATCTGTAGAACTCTTTACAGTAGAGGGCTGTAGAGGCTGAGACATTAACTATATTCAAGGCATGGCGTACAGACTTTTAACAAGTACGGTATTTGAGGGGTTACGAGGAAAAGGAAGGATAATGAAGTTGAAGACTATCCCTTTGGCCATAATCTCATTGAATAGCAGAGCAGATTCAATGGGCTGAATGGCCTACTTCAGCCCCTTTGTCTTATGGTGTTATAAGCATGGTCTTGCAGACCTATGGAGAGGACTGCAGGCAGCACTGTGGCATATTTCTGTTCCAATTTCTTATCTATTTCATGTAGTTCACAATCAATCCATCCAGATAAACAATGAGCATCTGCCCAGCTCAGAAATAAATGAAAGAAAAGAACTGACTATGCTCAATTCCACTTGTGGGGATAAACCAGCTCTATCAGCTTCTCCTTAAATAAACTTTTCCTCCACACGATGGAAGCATCTGTTTCATGCTGCGTCACTTCAGTGCATCATAGTGAACTGGAGATGTACAGACAGTTTTATCCCAGCCCTGGGCATGTTTGTTTCTTCCACATAAGAAATGAGATACTGGGATAGAAACATATGTATATGTATATAAATATGCACAAATATTATCAAAGGCTTTTATCCACTTGTGGACAAGGAAATCGCTGACTGGACCGGCAGTTATTGCCCGTCCCTAGCTGCCCTTGAAAAGGTGGTGTTGAGCTGTCTTCTTGAACTGCTGGAGTTCTGCGCTGTAGGTTGACCCACAATGCCCTCAAGGAGGGCATTCAGCGATAGTGAGGAAACAGCAATATATTTCCATGCTAGGATGGTGAGTGGCTTGGAGGGGAACTTGCAGGAGGTGTTATTCCCGTGTGTCTGCTGCCTTTGTCCCTCTCGGTGGAAGTAGTTGAGAGCTTGGAAGGTGCTGTCGAAGGACTTTTGGTGAATTCCTGCAGTGTATCTTGTACACAACAGCTGCTATTGAGCATCAGCAGTGAAAGGAGTGGATGCTTGTGGATTTGGTGCCAATCAAGCAGGCTGCTTTGACCTGGATGGTGTCAAACTTGAATTTATATGTTACCCTTTGACAACCAGTATACATCCCAAAGGCCTTTACAGCCAATGAAATACCTTGAAGTGCCATTATTATTGCAATGTGGAAAACATGCAAGTTACTTTGTATACCGCAAGGTTGTCTAAACAGCAGTAAGAGAATAATCAGATATTATTTTAATAGGGATCTACACGGTTGGTGTAGATATGGTGGGTTGAAGGGCCTGTTCCTGTGCTGTACTAGTCCATGCTCCAGCCTTTGTAACAATGTGGTTTGAAGCTCTGAGTAGGAAACTTTCCAGACCTGGTGGGGGGAGAAAAGCCCCGGTTTTGGGGAAATGGGGGTTGCACTATTGGGAAAGTTTGCACCTGAATGTGTTGGGATCAGAGTTCTAGAAAACCAACTTACTAGGGAAGCAGGGAGAGGCCTTTAAAGTAAAAAAAAAATGGGCTGGGAGGGGTGCAGTGAGGAATCAAGGTTCGATAGATGCGGCAAATCAAAGTGTATAATCGGAAATGCAAAGCTACCTGATTTGGTTGTGTGGTGTGCAGCTTGTTCCACCATACTGGGCTTGGTTTGAATCATCTATGCGTCATATAGGTGATCCTGTTACTGCTGGACTGCTGGTTTCTGCCAGGTGAAAGATTTCAGGATGCCGTGATTAAGAAGAGGTAAAGAAGAGGACTCAAACTGGACTCGAAACATTCACTCTGTTTCTCCTTCTCCACAGATGCTGCAAGACCTGCTGAGTTTCTCCAGCTCCCTCTGTGTGTTATGATCTCAGCTGAAGGTAATACTGGACAAGTCAGATTGCAGAGTGAAACCTATCCTGATAGATCATCAGTTTTATTTTTGCAACACCATTACCCGGGAGATCAGTACCTGAACATATTCACAAGTGGCTGCCAATGTACTTTTAGGAAAAAAGTATAAGTTTCTCACATATGAAAGAAAGCAAACACTAATAACATTTTAAACCATATAAGAACTATTTGAAAATGCCTGAGAATCAATATCAGAAGAACAGATCGAACTGTTTTATCCTCCACAACTACCACACAGATACTTAATCACCTTGTCTCCTCAAACGCTCTTCTCGGTCATAGTGATTGCCACCCTCAGTCCAACCAGCTGGCCATGGAGAAGGTTGGCATGACAATTAAGGGTGGCATGGTGGGTCAGTGGTCACCAGTGCCGTCTCAGTGCCAGGCCCTTGGGTTTGATTCCTGCCTTGAGTGACTATGTGGAGTCTACACATTCTCTCCATGTCTACATTTGTTCCCTCCGGGTGCTCCGGTTTCCAAAGTTTAAAGATGTGAAGGCTAGGGCGATTGGTCATGCTAAATAGCCCATAGTGTCCAGAGATTCACAGGCTGAGTGGATTAGCCATATGAAATGCATGATTACGAGGATTGGGCGGATATCTGGATGTGAATGGGATGCTCTTCAGAGGGTCAGGGCAGACTCAATGGCTAAATAGTCTCTGTCTGCACTATAGAGGTTTTAATTGTTATCAAAAGCTACAAAGAGGCCAAAAGAGTGTTAGAAAAGGCTCCCTTTGTCACAGCCATGTAGGATGTCACCTTGTGCATTTGCAAAGAGCTGTTTCGCTCTTAAGAGGGGATTATGTGATTGGGACATTCAGCTCTGATAAAGCTGCAGGATGATGGTACTTTCAAGGATTTTGGTGAGGAAAGAGATAAAAAAGTTTGCTCTAAAGGACACAGTCAATGGTTACTGGAGAAACTTAACAGGTGTGGCAGCATCTGCGCACAGAAAGCAGAGTTAACACTGAGCCCAGTGACCCTTCAGATGTGATAGCGGCTAGAAATAATTAAAATTTCATTTTATTCAGCACTTCCTTTGGACATTGCGCAGTGACTAAACTTCAAAAATATTTTACCAGCTGGAGATTATTTTGGGAGATGTTGCTGAAGTTGGGCAAGCAGAAAGTCAAAATCTTTAACCAACACAAGCAAGACTGAATCGAACAACACTTCATCAGCCACATTAGAAATTTACTTTAGGATTACGGAGGTAAATGCTGAACATGTAAGACTTGTCGATATCACGCCACATTGCTCTGGAACTAGAGTGTCACAGCTTTCTAATAAGCAACAAAATTGAGTGATTTTTGGTTCCAGACAGAAACTACTCAGGCTAGTTGTCATGGTGTTATAAAACTGCAACAGTACAAAGTTACAGAGCAACTCACTATGTTAACAGCTCAAATGTAATATCTGGCCACATCTGTTACACTGCCGAGTAATTTGGAGACCAGACACATGTTTCTGAGGGAATGTAAAATGGCTGTCAAATTCTGTTAGGATCTTCCATCGTTTGAACATAATCGGTGACAGATTATAGATCATGTCAAGGCTACATGCAGAGTGAGATGTGTTTACCTGTATTCGCATCGGCAAAATAAGTCTCATGCTCATTTTTCTGTTGTTAAGCTTGAATTTCCAGATCAGTTAAGATTGCTGGATGTTGACAGAAGAAAGAATTTGCTTTTCAAACAGTACCTTGCATGGCCTCAAGATGCCCCAAAGCCCCATGCTGCCACTAAAGTAGGTTTCCTCCTCAAGTCTCCCACTGAAGTTAGTCTCCTCCTTCTCAAACTCTCCCCACACCTGAGACATGGTAATCCTCAGGTTAAACCACCATTGTTGCTTCTCTGTCATGGAAGAACGGCCCCAGGGCATCTGTACCTTTATAAATACACGTCATTTTCTTCCTTAAACCTGAACTAGTCAGAATAAATTCCAGTATGCATTTGAACAACCAATGTTATGGATGTTGACTATTCATTGGAGATTGCACTCCATTTCCATACATTAAAATATTTTGAGCATATTTACAACATTTCTGGTTTCCTATTTGCCATTGTTTTCCTTTATATTCATGGAGCTTTTGATCTGACTTTGATCAAAAAATGTCTCATTTTAAACATAACTGGCCTGTCAATGTCCATTGATTGATGCGTGTTTTATCTCAGCAGGATATTTTACCTGATGCACTAACACTTGTTATTCCCCATAACAGAAAGGAGCTGGATGTAGATATTGAGATATAAAAGAGTCCAAAGTCCATCTGTTAAAGCTAACTATTTTATATTGGGACCCTCAGTCACCTAACAATCTGGGATAATGTTCAGCTATAAGAAAATAACAAAGGAGTATGTTTTGAGTGGAGTGTCATATTTGGTGACATATGCCACTGGTTCAAAAGCCAAAATCTAGAGTAAAATGCATATACCTCACAAACCTTACATTACAGTCACATAAATTCTTCAGTGATGTCCACAAACAACACTGTAGACACCTGTCCAGGAGCTAGCTGAGGTTGTTAGCACATTGAACTCACAACATACAAACTAAGTGCAGGAGTAGGCTATTCAGCCCTTTGAGCCTGCACCACTGTCCTATGTGGCCATGGCTGATCACGAAATTTCAGTATCCTGCTACTGCATTCTCTCCGAACTCCTTGATCCCTTCAGATGCAAGGGCTACATCCAGCTTTTTCTTGAAAATATCTAATGAATGGGCCCCAACAGTTCTTACAATGACTGATACCAGTTGAAAAGCGTTATGGCCAGACCAAACCTCCTTCAAATATATCATGGAGATAAGCTAGCCCTTCAATTTTATCTCATTTACAGGTAAGTTTAAGGAGCGGTGTTCCAGATGTGATTCAATTGGTTACGCTTCTTGGTTTTAAACATTAAAAACACCTTTTATTCTTACCCTACAGTTAAAATACAAATAAAATCAAGAAAAATGTTGTATAACTTTAACTCTATTGGAAAATATACCAGAACAACAGATTATTTATTAACTAAACAGTAACTGTCCCTCTTGCTTTAATTTAACTTGGCTCCGGAGGTCGGTTTGAATTGGCCGCAGATGCTCATGAGTCTATGCAGTGACAGTGGATCCAAGTGAAAAACGGCAACGTCACTCATGAACAGGGAAGCTTTGACCTACAAATCTCTGCTGCCTGGAATAATACCATATCCCCAGCATCTTCGGGTAGTCTGTCCTGATGGCAAAGTTCTCAAACACACCCTTGGCAAAGGCAAACTCAGTGAAAGAGATTGCCTCACGTGCAATTCTGTCGGCAAAGAGAGAAAATACACGTGGTAGAGAGAGAGAGGGGCATTGTGGCTTCCATAACCAACTTAAAAACTCCATAACTACTGAAAACTAAATAAAAATTATGGTTCTGTGAGAGCCTGGGTCTACTTATGCATGCTGTCTCTATTGTTTCAACTTTTAAAGAAGAAATCCAACGCCCCACAAACTGTTTGGATAGATCTCCGTCTTAAAATCTCTCTTCAAAGAAAGATTGAAAAAGCCTCTTAAAGCCATGGTATCATCATAAAATCCAAAACTGTCCTTGGAAGAATTACTCTGAACATACTCAGCTGTGTCAATTTGTTTGGAATTCTTCCTCGTTACTAAAATAAGATACTTTCACATCTACAATTTAGCGTATGCACCAGTAACTTTTATTTAAAACTGCAGACATGCTTTCACAGTTTCTTCATTTAAAGCAGTATCCTTTTGCAATTGTGGTGCATAACCTAAAATAAATGCAGTCTTTATAATAATTTATGAAGAGCTGAGACCACAGCACTGATCCTTGTGGCACGACCTGCGAATTTGAAATTAATCCATGTATACCTACTCTTTGCTTCTTATTCGTTAATTAACCCTCCATGGATGCTAATAAATTACTCCCAACTCTATGAGTCCTTGATACATAATAACTTTTTGTGTGGCAACTTATTGAAAACAATTTCAAAGTTCGAATGTACTGCTGCTGCTGAAGGAGGCTTTGGGCTGAGTGGTAATATCTCTATTTCTGAGCTGTGACTCAGAGGTTTTTGTTCTCTTTATATACAATGCTAGTTATGTCTTTCAAATTTAGATTCATAGTCACACAGCACAGAAATAGGCCCTTCAGCCCAACTCGTGGCATGAGCTAGCCCCATTTGCCTGTATTTGGCCCATATCCCTCTAAAGTCTTCCAATCAATGTACCTGTCCAAATGTCTTTAAAATGTAGTAATTGTATCAGTCTCCACCACTTCCTCTGGCAGCTCATTCCATATGCTTGTGAACATATTGTCCTTTGGGTCATTTTTAAACCTTTCCCCTCTCGTCTTAAAATTATGCCTTGTAGCTTTGGACTCCCCTACCTTATCTATGTCCCATATGATTTTATAAACCTGAATGTTGACACCCCTCAGCCTCCTACACTCCAAGGAAAAATGTCCATGACTGTCCTCATAACTCAAACTCTCCTGTCCCAGCAACATCATTGTAACTCTTACAGCCTGACCTGCTGTGTTCATCCAGTTCTACACCTTGTTATCTCAAATTTTCCAGCATCTGCAGTTCCTACTATCCTTGTAACTCTGCTTTGTAGTGTAATAGCATCCTTCCTGTAGAAGGGAGACCAGAATTCAATGCAGTACTCTGAATATGGCTTTATCAATGTCCTCTACAGCTAGAACATGATGTTCCAACTCCTATTTTCAGTGCTCTGCCCAGTGAAGGCAAACATGTCAAATGGCTTCTTCACTACACTGTCTATTCGTGAAATTTGTAAAACCGGATTTTCTTCCCCGGAAAGCCGTGTTGATTTATCTATTCAAACTCTGTCAATCTGAGTGTATTGTTATGACTTGTCTAATAACTGTTTCCAGTGTTTACCTGATGGTTGATGACAGGTGTAACTGGCCTTCAGCTTTTTGTTTTCTCTCTCTCTCATCTTTTCTTCCAGAAGTATCTGCTTGCAATGTTTAACAGTCCAACTGGCACATTCAATAATTAAAGAACTCTGGTGTTATTTTTTGATCAGAATGAAGGAGTACAGATGTAAGGTGAAGTATTTGTCAGAGGAATTTTGACAAATTAGGTGCAGAAAAAGTGTTTCCACTGGCAGAAGGATCAGTAATAAAAGGAAGTAAATTTAGGAGCATTCTCAGGAAAACGAGAGGTGTTATGAGATTTGTTTTTAAAGCAATGAGTTAGTTATAAGCATTTCCCACTGCAACATGGTGAAGACGCTTGTGTGCTTCAATAATCTTGGAACATTGCCATTGGAAGCTCCTTGCTCCTGGGAGGGTCCCCATTTGTAGCCATATTGGAGATCGAGGTCAGAGAAAATGCACTCCTCAATAGACTGTGTGAAAACAGAAGAGGGCCACTGGGGGAAGGTGGACCTAAGCATTGCGATTTGACACATCATGAAGTCTGAACCACCGACCCTTCATGATGGTGTGGAAGATGATGGTGTTCCATGATCCCCATGAGTAATGAAGTTTAAAGTGATGTGTAAACAAAGTAAACTAGAAAAATACTTTTCCATACAGCGAGGAGTTAAGTGTATAGAATGAACTGCCTGGAAATACAATGGAGGGAGGTTCAGTTGAAGCATTCAGGAGGGCTTTGGATAAAAATTTGATGCAGGGACATGGAGGAAAGCAGGACTTTGGCACTCGACAATGATGCTCATTGAAGAGCAAGTGCAGACACAATGGGCTGTATCCCCTTCTTCTGGCACCATAACAAGTCTGTGATTCTGTGAAGTCACACAGGCTTCCATTTCCTCAGTGCTATGATAGTGGGGATTTGGTGATGGGGATGCGACACAGTCCTCGGGCTGTTTAGTCAAGAATCTGTGCACAGCTGACAGATGCACATAGATTGTGGGATAGTGTCGATCAATCAGGGGTGACTTTGGGCAGCCTGATCCAAAAAAATCTCATCTCCACTAATCTCTTGTTCTCTCTGAAGAAACTGGCCCAGATCCAACACTCAAACGGCTGCACCAGCTCAATCTTGTATAAGTGACAGCAATGGATAATTTTCAACAAAACTACCATGAGTCACCAGAAGGTCTAACACACAGGATAGTTGTTGTCATTATGTTCTTGTTTTGAGGTAAAACCCAGACGGTGTCTCAGTGCATGAGAGATCGTATCATTTCTAACAAGGTGGAATTCCTTCTTGAAAAGATGTTAGAATCAGAATCCCTGCAGTGTGGAAACAGGCCCCTTGGCCCAACAAGTCCACACTGACACAAAAACAAAGTTGCTGGAATAGCTCAGCAGGTCTGACAGCATCTGTGAAGGAGAAAACAGAGTCAACGTTTTGGGTCCGGTGACCCTTCCTCAAAACTGAGTCCACACCGACCCTCAGAGAATTCCATCCAGGCTCATTCCCTGTAACCCACCTAATCTATACATCCCTGAACTCTACCACCAAATTAGCATGGCCAATCCACCTAGCCTGCACATCGCTGGGCTGTGGGAGGAAACCGGAGCACCCAGAGGAAACCCTCGCAGACACGGGGAGAACATGCAAACTCCCTCAGTTGCCTGAGGGTGGAACCGAACTCAGGTTCCTGGTGTTGTGAGGCAGCAGCGTTAATCACTGAGCCAGCATATTAATGACATTCAACTATTATTTCACATATTGCCATTATTGAGATAAGTTTATAATTCTAGATTTAACAATTGAATTTAATTGCTTTTTTGGATTTGAACTCATGACCCCAACGCATTGAAGGTAAAGTTGTCATAATCCCAGTCTATCATTAGAGAGACAGAGAGACAACTGGTGATGATGTTAACTTGAGGGTCACCAAGCTTCTGTTGAGGTTGAGAAAGTGGGACGTTCATAGTGGCCTCAGCCAGTGCAAGAACTGAACTCACTTCACAAAATGCCCTCCTAGCCAACTGAGCTAAAGCCAGACCATTAACCTAGCTCTTTGCATTGCTCATCTCATGATCTCCCCATGACACCATCATCTGTCCAATATAACCTCACATGATCAGACAGACCCCAAGATGTGATTGATTCAAGCAACAGTAGTCGCCACATCTCCCCTCCAAACCAGAAACCGGAGCTCTCTAAGAATACAAATCAACACTCTCGCAATCACAAACGCCAGATTCTCGCTGATAACAAAGTGTGAAGCTGGATGAACACAGCAGGCCAAGCAGCATCTTAGGAGCACAAAAGCTGATGTTTCAGGCCTAGATGCTTCATCAGAGACCCGAAAAGTCAGCTTTTGTGCTCCTGAGATGCTGCTTGGCCCGCTGTGTTCAACCAGCTCCACACTTTGTTATCTCAGATTCCCCAGCATCTGTAGTTCCCAATATCTCTGACCCGATTCTCCCTCCATGATCACAGAACCATTAACCCCAACTTCCAACCCATCCTCTCTTCCTCAACCTCTCAATTGTCCTTGGCCTCCCTGTGGTTCAAGACTCATCATACCCACATTCTCTTAGTCCAGAGTCACAAACATTGCATTTTCCTGACTTCACCTGAATAGGAGCTGAACCTGTAAGTTAGGTGGGGCAGACATGTCGTGGGCTAGAACCCACCTCTCACCCCCTCAGCTTGGAAATCCCACACAATATAGATCAGCACTAACGATTGGGAAGGATGGCATTCTGGCAAGAAGAGGTGAAACGGGGTTTTGTTCACCCAAATCTATCCATCTCCGAGTGAATTGAATCCATTTCTCAAATACATTTTTTTTCCAAAGAAGGTGATTGTATTTTTATTTAATAGAATGTTTGGATGATAAAAAACACTAAAGCCTGCTAGGATGTCGACCCAATGAATTATGTCCTCTACTTGGGCAATGGTAGTGCAATCATGTCATATCGTGATTAAATAAAGACTACTTGGGATTTTATGCAAGGAAGCAAAGGAGATACAATAGGCCCACAACATGCCTTCAAAATTAATCATACTTAAATTCATAACATTTTGAAAAAAAATGAATTTATTAATCTTACATTGGAGGGCCGTTAGGAAATACTATTATGTCAGGCAGTGTCTCACTGGCAAACATGGCAACTGAATTCTAATGATTCCTTTAAATATAAATTTCTTTAATTCATAGCTTCCACTCAGAGGACAGTTCATTTTTCACAAACTGATGTCACTATCTACTTTATAACGCATCAATCTTGTGGTTCTGTTTAGCATAATACAAAGAACAAAGAACAGTATAACACAGGTACAGGCCCTTCAGCCCTCCAAGTGCTGACACATTCTGCCCTTCCATACTCATCACCGTTTGTGTGAAAGACCCCTTTCAGGGGAGGTGATGGCCCAGAAGTATTATGGCTAGACTGTTAACCCGGAGATGCAGATAATGTTCTGGGAACCTGGGTTTGAATCCTGCAACAGCAGATGGTGGAATTTGAGTTCAATAAATATCTGGAATTAAGAGTCTAGCGATGACTTTGAATCTATTGTCGATTGTTGGGAAAACCCATCTGATTCACTAATGTCCTTTAGGGAAGGAAATCTGCCATCCCTACCTGGTCTGACCTACATGTGACTCCAGACCCACAGCAATGCCGTTGACTGTTAACTGCCTTCTGGGAAGTTAGGGATGGGCAATAAATGCTGCCTAGCCAGTGATGCCCTCATTCCATGAATGATTTTTTTAAAAAAAGCTTTACTGAAGCCCATGAAGATAACATCAATCATTTTTCCCTCAATTATCTTTGTTACCTTCTCAAAAAAACTCAGTCAAGTTAGTGAGGCATGACCTCCACTGCACAAAACCATTCTGCGTATTTCTAATAAGTCCATTTGCTTCTAAACGTGCATGGACTTTGTCCCTGAGAATCTTTTCCAATAATTTCCCTACCACAGATGGGAGACTCAGGTCTATGATTTCCAGGATTATCTCTTCTACATTTCTTAAACAATGGTACACATTGACTATTCTCCAGTTCTCTGGCACCTCATCCGTGACCAAATAGGTTACAAAGATGTCTATCCAGCAATTTGTTCTCTTGCTTCTCTTAATATTCTGGGACAGATCCCATCAGGACCCGGTGACCTATCTATCTCAATACATTTTAAGATGGGCAATACTTTTTCCTTTTTAAGAGTAACTTGGCTTAGAAACTCGCCATTCCCTTTCCTGAGATCATCCTCCACTAATTCCTTCTCTTTGATGATGATGACACAAAGTATTCATTTAAGACTCATCTATCTCTTCTGGCTCCACACATTGAGTCTCTCCTTTGTCATCAAATGGGGCCAACACTTTCCCTGGTTACCCTCTCACTTTTTAAGTAAGTATAAAACACTTTCAGATTTTCCTTAATCCTATTTGCCAATGACTTTTCATGACTCCTTTTCACCTGTCTAATTCTTGGTTTAAGTTCTTTCCTATTTTCCATGTGTACTTTAAGGACTTTGTTAGTTCACATCCTCCTCAACCTTACGTATGCTTCCTTTATCTTTCTGACTAAGGTCATAATATCCCTGGTCATCTAAAGTTCACCTAACTTACTATACTTATCACAGGAATATGCCATTCCTGAACTCTTATCAACTGCTGTTTGAAATACTCCCACATGTCTGACATTGATTTTCCCTCAAACGGCTGCCTCCAGTCAAAACTCTCCAGTTCCTGGCTAACATTATTTGCCTTCCCCGAATTTAACACTTTCCACTGAGGACTGCTGTTATCCCTATCCATGAGTATCTTTAAACTCTTTGCGTCATGGTCACCACTCCTGAAATGTTCCCCCACTGAAACTTCACTCACCCGGTTGGGAACATTTCCCAAAACCAGGCCCAGTGTAACCCTGTCCCTGGTTGGACAGTTTATATTGTGTCAAGAATCCCTCCTGGAAGGTCCTGACAAATTCTGCCCCATTCAAACTCCGAGCATGTAGTGAGCCACAGTTAACATAGGAGGGAGTTAAAAATCACACAACACAACCACGCTGCTGTTTTTACATCGTTCCAAAATCTGTCCACACGTTCTCTCCTCTATCTCCTGCTAGCTGTTGGGTGGCCTATAGAATATCCCCAGCATAGTGAGTTCATCTTTCCTATTCCTGAGTTCCACCCATATTTCCTCACTGCACAAGGTATCCTCCCTTCGTATAGCTGTCGGATACGCCTTTATCAGTAACCGAACCTCTCCACCCCTTTTACCTCCCTTCCTATCACACATGAAATATCTAAAACCTGGGACATTCAGCTGCCAGTCCTGTCCCTCTTTCAGCCAAGTCTCTGTAATAGCAATAATGTCATAGTTCCAAGTACTAAACAAAGCTTTAGGTTCATATACCTTGCCTATTACCTTTTACATTGAAACACACCTATTTCAGGCTCTTGTCTGCAACTTTTCCCTGCTTATTCTTGTTCTTTGTAATGTTTGCCTTGAGTTCTACCTCTCCCTTAGTTTCTGCATCTACTGCTCTACTCCTCTGGTTCCCATCTGCCGGCAACACTATTTTACACCCTCCTCAAACACTCTACCAGTATTCTCCCAAAGCCATCAGTCCTGGTCCTGCCCAGGTGTACCCCATCCAGTCTATACAGGTCCCAACTCCCCCAGAACAGGTCCAAATGCACACCACAAATCTAAAACCTTACACCACCTTTACAGCCCTGTGTTCATCCTATATATCCTGCCGTTTCTACTCTGACTAACGGGTCGGACTGGTAGTAATCCTGAGATAACTACCTTTGAGGTCCTATATTTCAACTTTCTTCCTGGTTCTCTGTATTCGGGTTTGAGGAAATCATGCCATATTTTACCCATGTCATTAGTACCAACATGTACCAAGAACACTGATATTTTCCCTCCCCCTCCAGAATGTCCACCATCTGCTGTGGTGGGATTCGAACCCTGGTCCCCAGAACATTAAATGGGTCTCTGCATTAACAGTCCAGGGATAATAACATTAGGCCTTCACTTCCCCCTACTGCTGTGCATAAATCCTCTTGCTACTCATTGACAAACAGACATCTGACACTGAAGCTCTGCACAGGCCCAGACACTGGACGTCAATTTCCATGGGGTATTCCCAACGGGTCATTTCCTGTGCTTCCCAGCTCCAGCTTCTGCCAAGGGATTTTCTGCCGCGTCAGTTGCGACCGGTAGCATCTGGAGGACCCGGGCTATGTGGACTTTTCCATGTCTGACAGTTCCTCGGAATTGGTGGGGGCAGTGTTCGGGCTTTCTGGTTTGATCAATCGCGGGTGGGCTGATTCAGAACTGTCAAAACCTTCCCTAAAGGAGGAAGGATAAACTGGCATTCTGGAGAGTTCAGAGAAGATTCACTAGCCCAGTTGTAGGGACGGAAGGACTGTCTTATGAGGAGAGGCGAGTGGGTTGGGCAACCTGATTGAAACATACAAGATTCTTGTAGGACTTGACAGGGTAGGTGCAGAAAAGCTGTTACCCTTTGTGGGACAGTCTAGGACCAGAGGGCAACATCTCAGAATTATGATGCTGATGATAAGGGCTAGACAGGCTAGGTTAATATCCTCTTGATGGGATTAATGGTAGGTATCTTTTCCCTACAATGGGGGATTTCAGGATTAGGGGGCTTACTTTTATGGTGAGAGGAGAGAGATTGTAAAAAGAAATGAGCCGCAATTTTTTTTCCTTACACAGAGGGTGTTTCGCATGTAGATTGACCTTTTTGCAGAAGTTGTGGATGCAGTCACAGTTACAACATTTAAAAGACTCATAGATAAGTACATGGATAGGAAAGGTTTTTGGGGGCGTGAGACAAGTGCAGGCTAGTTTAGCTTGGGATTGTGTCCCACATGGACTGGTTGGACCCAATAGCCTATTTCTGTGCTGTACAACTATGACTTTTGGAGTTCAGAACAGTCAGAGGTGACTGAATCAAAACATATCAGACCCTCAGGGGATGTGACTGACTGGATGTTGAAAGAATGCATTTTCTTCTGGTGTTAATTTCCCATTCCTGGAGATTCTGGGATAATTATGGAGCTTTGGGGAATTTGCCATTTGTACAACCTCACCAAGCAAATTGCTTGAAGTGACCCCTCCCCTCAATATATGGCAGGTGAGTAACACGAGGACTGCTTTCCAAGAGAAGAGCCCTATAATGAGGCTGGCCCGCAGTTAATTTTATAGAACAACATGTTTTCTGCTGCACACTTGGAGTTGCATTTTGATTTATTCCACACCAGCTAGCATCTGTGATTATTATACAGCTAGCCAACATCATTACCATTTTAAAAGAAATATATTAAATTACTAATGAATCTTAAAAAACAAAAGTACAGGGCTAAACAGATTGGAACTAATCTGGAAATGGGCAATGACAGAACTCAATGCTTTTTAATCACAATTTTCTCTTCCACTCTCCTCAGCTGATATCATTGCATCTCGTATGGTGACCTTCCAGATACATGACCCATTTCTAATCCTGTTAGCTTATAGGCATGTTTGGCTGTCTCCACACTTCATCATTGATGGTTGCTCATGAGGAAGCCTGCTCGCATTCACTGACATAAGCCACATGACATGACATGTCACAGCCTCAAATTTCTGCAAAACCAATTTGTTTGGGGTGGCAAGAGTTGTGTAAATGGCACCAGCACAAGTCACAGTTTAAGGATATGGAGTGGGCCATTTAGAACGGAGACGAGGAGACAGGGAAGGGTGAGGGATTTGAATATGAGGACATTAAGGTCACAACTGAGACCAGAACTATTGCCAAGCTCAGAACAAGCGAGCCCTTATTTACATACATACAGTACATGATACTGAACCAGCTAGCTCAGAGCCAGCTCTCAGAATGAACAGGGTGTCCATCGCTCCTGTTAATATCTGTCAGCCGGGGCTCCTTGACTGGGGCTGTTAACCTGGTCCAATTAGGCAACTCATTCTCTGATGTCCATCTTACTGCACCAATCATTACACCAGATTCATCCTCAATCATCTAAGTAATTCGATAAGAGGGGAACGGAGCTATAAAATTCATGATTTCAAAAGCAGAAGAGGATTGCATCTAAACGCAACAATTAATATTTGGCACTTGGATGTTGAATGATCCTCTGGGCATTGTTACAAATTTTCTACTTTCCTTAATGGCTGTCTATGCTTACTGAGGCAGCAGACCCATTAGGAATCAGCACCTGCCATCCTCCTTGGTAGTTCAGATTTGCTGATCCCGTGACATATCCATTGAAAGCATTCTTGGATAATGTATTCATACCAGACATATCAACGTCTGTCAGTGTCATGCAACTGCCCCACTTGCAATAGCCTGTGTTTGACTGGCAGCTGTACCCAGTTCTGGCTATCCTCAGAGAATGTAAAACAAGCTGACACACCTGACCTTATTTCCTTATACTCATGATAACTATAACCAGCATCTTGCACTCTTGCTGGGAAAGAACCACCTCAGGGCATAGTTGTCATGGTGATTTTGTGATGTCAATGGTCAGTTGCTGTTTTATACACAGTTCCAGTCTGTCTGTGAAACTGAAACCAAATGCACTTTAATATGATGGAATGTAGGGCTGGCAATGATGAATGACAGCAACAAGAACCACATTGCCATCCAGCAACAGAATATCAAGAATGTTGACGACTTTCCCGAGCTTGGAAGCAGCATCCCCTGTGAGAAACAGTCTCTGCTCACAAATTCAGCCTGAGACAAAGCCTTGGGAACGAGACAATTTTATTCTGTACGATCTTGCAAGAAAGGGTGTCTGCTAGACAGGCACACACTACAAAGAATGTTAAACATTCTTATACAATTTACGAGTTGCAGAATCACGCCTCCCTGCTCCAGTTGGTCTTACCCTATCATTCCCCGTCCTGTTGGACAGCCCTTGTTTACTGTTCCCTTCTCTGCCGGCCGAAGGCCCCATTCCCTTGTTTACTGCAATCCTTATTTGCTATCCTAGAGAGCGGTAGACATGCTGTACGTGCGAATCGTCAGGGTTGCAGAAATAAGCCTCTGCTACAACACCCTTATCTCTACCATGCCCTTGTCTGCAGAAAGAATGTTTCTGGTCGTGCTAACTGCCATCTTTGCAGAACCTAGTCTCTGATTAATGACAAACTTCTGCTATAAAATCTTGTGACTATAATGGTCTGCTTTTACAAGACCCCACCATTCATCCTTATCTGCAGAAACAACATTTCTAATCTCTCACATCCCCCAAGAAGCTAATGTAGAGATCAACATTCATGTAGGAATTAGCAGAGCAGCATCAGTTTACCAGTGGCTCCAAACAATATGGGGACCCAGGAGCTTGAACACAACCAGGGTGTGTTGACTTTACATGCCCATTGTAGCACCAATGGGCAAACTTAGACAGTCAGACATTGGAAGAGAATGGCAAGATTTTTCCAAAAGCTGGACGTTTTCAAGCCAGGCGCAAACCACATCTCCCATGTCAGCCCTCAGCCTCTCTCTTCCCTCTCACAACAGTGAGAGGGTCCCCCTACCCTCCACCAGCATCCACATCCAGAAGATCACTGGCCATCATTTCCGCCATCTCCAGCTGGATGCCACCACAAGACACATATTTCCTTTCCTCCTCTGTCAGCCCTCTGCAGGGCCATTCCCTAGAGGACACCCTGTTCTGCTCCTCCACACTCTCAACAACTTCCGTTGGCCCCACATCACCTTCCCCTGCAACTACAGAAGGGGCTTATCCGTTTACCTCCTTCTTCCCTACTATCCGTGGGCAAAAGCAGCAGATAACAGAGACAAGGAGAAATTACATCTTTGAAAATGCCAAGAATCTGTGGAATTTGTGACCCACAGCACAACAGATGCTGGGACACTACATATGTTTAAGGAGGAGACGGAAGGATTTTAAATTAGTATTAAAGTAAAGGATGAGGGACAGTGGGCTGGAAAGTGAAGGTGAGGCCTTGATGAGATCAGCCATGATCTTATTAATGGACAAAACAGGCTCAAGGGGCTGAATTTCTTACTCCTGCTCCTATTCCTTCTGTTCTGATAAGGACAATAATCATTCATTGCTGATGCTGGTCTAACGTTTTTTAATGCAGGTTTGAATACATCTCCAAGGACATTATCCTAGATGATGTCAGACCACTCATCCAAGAACTTGAAGTAACTTGACAGGATAGATTGGGGAGGTGCTTCCTCTTATGGGACAATCTAGAACGGCAGGGGCGGGGGGAGGCAGTGTTGGGGTGGGGGTGTCACTGTGTAAACATCAGGTTACTCATTTAAGAAAAGTATTTTTTTTTACCTATCAGATGTCGTGAGTCTTTCAAGCTCACTTCCTGAAAAAAGTACTGAAAGTGGAGTGCTTGAATATATTTAAGGCAGAGCTGGATTATTCAGCAAAGGGGTGTGTTAGGTCATCAAGGGTTGTCAGAAATACAGGGTATAGGTTTGAGATTAGATTAGTAATGAAGTCTTGCTACAACTGTACATGGCTTTGTTGATACTACAGTGACATTACTCTGTGCACCTTACCAAAAGAGGGGCATACCTGTGTCAAAGATGACTTGTAGAAAAGTTTCACTGAAGGAATTGTCTTATAAGAACTAGGAGCAGGAGTAGGCCACCTGGCCCCTCGAGCATGCCCCGCCATTTAATAAGATCATGGCTGATCTTTTTGAGACTCAGCTCCACTTACCCGCCCACTCACCATAACCCTTAATTCCATTACTGTTCATAAATGTATCTAGCCTTGCCTTAAAAACATTCAGTGAGGTAGTTTCAACTGCTTCACTGGGCAGGGAATTCCACAGATTCACAACCCTTTGGGTGAAGAAGTTCTCCTAACTTCAGTCCTACAAATGCTTCCCTTTATTTTGAGGTGATGCCCTCGTGTCCTAGTTTCACCTGCCAGCGGAAAACAACCATCCTGCCTTCACCTATACTATTCCTTTCATAATCAGATACATTTCTATAAGATTACCCCCCTCATTCTTCTGAATTCTGAGGAGTACAATCTTAGTCTACTCAGTCTCTCCTCATAATGCAACCGTCTCAACTCTGGAATCAACCAAGTGTATCTCCTCTGTACACCCTCCAGTGCTAATATATCTCCTCTCAAGGAGGGAGACCAAAACTGCACACAGTACTCCAGGTGTGGCCTCGCCAGGACCCAATACAGCAACAGAGCCTCCTTGTTTATAAATTCCATCCCTCGAGCAATGGCAGACAAAATTCCATTTGCCTTTCTAATTACCTGCTGCACCTGCAATCCTACTTTTAGCAATTCATGAACAAGGACACCCAAGTCCCTCTGCACAGCAGGCGCTGCTATTTTTTACCATTTAAAACATAGTCCATTTTGCTGTTTTTCCTACCAAAATGTATGATCTTATACTTATCAACATCGTACTCCACCTGCCAGACCTTTGCCCACTCACTTAGACTATCGATATCCCTCTGCAGACTTTCAATGTCTTCTGCACACTTTGCTCCACCACTCACCTTCGTGTCATCAGCAAATTTTGACACACCACTTTAGTCCCCAACTCCAAATCATCTATGTAAGTTGAAAGCATATGCGGTCCCAACACTGATCCCTGAGGCACACCACTAACCACTGACCGCCAACCAGAAAAACATCCACTTACACCTACACTTTGTTTCTACTGGTCAACCAGTCCTCTATCCATGTCAATACATTACCTGTAATGCTGTGCAACTTTATCTTATGTAGCAGCCTTTGGTGTGGCATCTTGTCAAATGCCTTCTGGAAATCCATATACACCACATCCACAGGTTCCCCATTGTCCACCATACAAGTAATGTCCTCAAAGAATAATAGATTAGTTAAATATGACCTACCCTTCATGAATCCATGCTGGGTGTTCCCAATGGGACAATTTATATCCAAAAGTCTTGCTATTTCTTCCTTAATGATAGATTCAAGCATTTTCCCCACTGCCGAAGTTAAGCTAACTGGTTTTTTGTCTACTATTTTTAAACAGTAGCATCACATGGCCTGTTTTCCAACCTCCAGGAACCACCCCAGTGTCCAGTGAATTTTGTAGATAATAACTAGTGCATTTGCTATTTCCCCCATCACCTCTTTTAGTACCCTGGGATGCATTTCATCAGGACCAGGGGATTTGTCTACCTTTAGCCCCATTATCTTGCCCAGCACTGCCTCCTTAGTGAGTAGGTCAGATCCCCTACAGTGTGGAAACAGGCCCTTCGGCCCATAAGTCCACACTGCCCCTTGAAGCATCCCACCCAGATGCATCCCCCTAGAACCCATACACCCCTGAACATTATGGGCAATTTAGCATGGCCAATCCACCTAGCCTGTACATCTTTTGGACTGAGGAAGGAAATGGGAGCACCCGGAGGAAACCCACGCAGACACGGGGAGAATGTGCAAACTCCACACAGACAGTCGCCTGAGATTGGAATCGAAACCGAGTCCCTGGTGCTGTGAGGCTGCAATGCTAAACACTGAGCCACCGTGCCGCCCCAACTGATGATGATAGTTTCCAGGTTCTCACCTGCTGTAGCCTTCTTGCCAGTAGTTTTTGGCATGTTATTTGTGTCTTCCACCGTGAAGACCGACACGAAATAACTGTTTAATGTCTCGGCTATTTCCTCATTCCCAGTTATTAAATTGGTCTTCTCAAGCTCTAAATGACCAATGTTTACCTTTGCCACTCTTTTACGATTTATGTTCTGAGCTAGTTTACTCCCATAATCTACCTTACTTTTCTTGATAACATTTTTTGCGGCTTTCTGTTGGCGTTTAAAGATTTTCCAAGCTACTCGTTTCCCACTGCTCTTTGCTTTTTTGTGTGTGTTTTTTTCAATCTGATACTTTCCTTCATTTCCTTAGACATCCATGGCTGGCTCTCTTTTTCAACAGTTCTTCCTTTTCACTGGAATGTGCTTCTGCTGAGCACTGAAAAATTGTTTTGAAAGTCCTTCACTGTTCCTCAATTGACCCACCATAAAGTTTTTGCTCCCATTCTACCTGAGCTAACTCCTTCCTCATTCCTTCATAGTCTCCTTTGTTTAAGCACAGGACATAGATACTGGAATTAACCTTCTCACACTCCATCTGTATTTTAAATTCATCCATACTGTGATTGCCCCGTCCAAGAAAATCCCTAACTGTGAGATCATTAATTATTCCTGTCTCATTACACAGGACTTGATCTAAGATAGCTTGCTCCCGCGTGGGTTCCATTATATATTATTCAAGGAAATTATCGTGGATGCATTCTACGAACGCCTCCTCAAGGCCCCCATGACCGACCTGGTTTGACTAATTGGTATGTAGATTAAAATCCCTCATGATAATTGCTGTACCTTTTCTACATGTATTAACTATTTCTATATTTATTGCCCACCCCACCGTGATGTCATTTATTGGTGGCCTATAGGCCACACCTATCAGTGACTTCTTCTCCCTGCTTTTCCTAATTTCCACCCAAATGGATTCAATGTTTTGTTCAGTCGAACCTATATCATCTGACTACCATCCTGATATCATCCTTAATAATCAGAGCAACACCACCTCCCTTACCTTCCTGTCTGTCCTTCCGAACTGTTTGATATCCCTGGATATTTAACTCCCAGTCATGATGATCTGTAACCATTTCTCTGTAATGGCCACTAAATCATACCCATTTGCCACGATTTTCACCGTCAACTCATCCACCTTGTTTCGAATGCTCCGAGCATTCAGATAAAGTGCCCTTCTGCCAGTTTTTGCACCTTCGTTTTGGGTCCTATTACCTCCATTATTAACAGCTTTTGGGTTCTACTTCCCTTTAACTTTTTTCCTAATTTTCAGCGGAGTTGAAGTTTCCTTGTCACCTGCAAACCGGCTGCTTTGCCTTCCATTAATTGTTAATCTCCCTCTCCACTCATTTCTCCCTTCACCCCTACTTACAAGTTTAAAGTCCTATAAACCACCCTATTCACCCTTTTTGCCAGACCACTGGACCCAGCCCTGTTCAGGTGCAGTCCGTTCCAGCAGTATAGATCTGTCCTATCCCAGAACTGATGCCAGTGCCCCACGAAAAGGAAACCCTCTTTCCCACACCACTCTTTTAGCCACGTGTTTACTTCCCTGATCCTTGCCTCCCTCTGCGAATTTACACATGGCTTGGGCAGCAATCCAGAGATTATGACCTTTGAAGACCTGTCTTTTAATTTAGTTCCTCGCTTTTCATGATCCCGAAACATGTCTTTTTCCCTAATCCTGCCTATGTTGTTGGTACCTACATGGACCACAACAACTGGATCCTCCCCCTCCCTCTCTAGTATCCTCTCAAGACAGTCAGTGATGTCTCGCACCCTGGCACGGGGCAGGCAACACACCATGTGGATTCTCTATCCCGCACACAAAGGGTACTGTCTGTTCCCCGATGATGGAATCCCCTATAACTACAATCTATCTTTTTGCTCCCCCCTCTTGAATGGCGTCCTGTGTCATAGTGCCATCGTCAGTTGACTCATCCTTCCTACAGCCCTGTTCCTCATCCATGCAGGAAGAAATAAGGGACAACGTCAAGGGTTGCGGCTCCTGTGTTCCTGTCTGCAGAGTCCCTCCACCTGCCTCACTCGCTGTCACACACTGCTATCCCTGCCCACCGATTGAAATAACATTAGTTAATCTAGTAGGTGTGACTGCCTGCTGGAACACAGCATCCAGGTATTTCTCCCCCTCCGAATGTGCAGCAGTGCTTGGAGTTCGGATTCCAGCTCATCAATTTTGAGCCAGAGCTCCCCAGGCAGCCAATATTTGCTGCAGATGTGGTCACTGCCGTTCTCAATGGGATCAGCTAGCTCCCACATCATACAGCTACAACACATCACCTGGCCTGCCATCCCTACTTAGTTAATTATTTAATTTTTTTTTAGTTTTGCAGTGTTTGCTGCACCAGTAAGTTTACTCCGTTATATACTCAAATATACTCCGGCTTGGCCTTCGTTACTCCCAAATTTATTGAGTGGAAGCCTACCTTCCCAGGCTGCCCTCGTGCTTTCGCCTGGACTCCCGCTGCTGAAAACAACTGAGGGAAATGCAGTAAAAGTTGAGCAGTTTGGGCTTGTTCCTATCAGGAGATTGCAGACAGTTCATGATCTTATTGAAAAATAAAAGAACTTGATAAAGATTCTGGTGGCTGTAGTTTATAAGGTGCATTGTAGATACAGAAAGAGTGTTTCCTCTAGTGGGGCAATCTAGAACAAAGGGGTACAGTTCAAAATAAAGAGTCTCCTGTATGATATGGAGATGACGAGGCAATTTTTCTCTTTGAGGATCGATACTGTTTGCATCACAAAATCCCTACAGCGTAGAAACAGGCCTTTTGGCCCAACAGACCCACACCGCCCCTCTGAAGAGCATTCCACCCAGACCCATTCCCCTACCTCTGCTTTCCTAGGTCTAACGCACCCAACCTAAACTTCCCTCGACATTACGGGCAATTTGTCATGGCCAATCCACCTATCCACTACCCTTTTGGACTGTGGGAGGAAACCAGAGCCCCCGGAGGAAACCCATGCAGACGTGGGGAGAATGTGCAAACTCCACACAGACAGATGCAAGAGGCTGGAATCGAACCTGGGTTCCTTGTGCGGTGAGGCAACAGTGATCGATCACCTGTCCTGCCCCAAATTGGAATTGTCTTCTAGAACAAAAAGCCAAGGCTCAGTCATTGACTCTATTCAATGAGTTGAAGTGATTTTTGATTGACGAGGGAGTTAAGAATCATTGGGAAGTGTGGGAACAGGCACATTAGTTCAGGTCACATCAGAATTTCCATGATATTATTGACTACAAAGCAAGCTCAAGGGGCCAAGTGGCCTAATCCTGCCTCTATTCCTTTTATTCTGATGTTCTTGCATAAAGGAAGTGCAGCTTGATTAAATGTGTTTACAAAACTCTCGGCACTCTTTACTGTAAGTCCCAGGTGTACAGGAGTTTCTTTTTGATGTTATGTAAAGTCACCAGGATGGAAGCACTATCAGCTAATCTGAAATCAGTTAAAAATAAAGCTTGACAGGTTCTCAGGCAAACTGGGATCTTTCAAGAGAACATCACTTTGCACTGTGTGCAGGGGCATGGAAATCTGTGAAAAGACTGCAGCAACAAGAGACTACTTTCTGCAGATGGTCTCATGCTAACTGGTGTTAGAGTGAATCTTGCTGCAGTTCTATTGTAAATTGTCTGTTTGCAGCACAACAATATCACTTCAATTACTTATCACAGCAAAAATATCTCAAAGCACCACATCATTAAAAATTACAACTGCTTATGACAGCACAGCAGGTTAAATTCCCTGAACCAGATTGTGCCCAGTATATCCAGTGTCATTTTATTGCAGCCACTCACACAGGAAAATAGGAGCAGGAAGCAATGTAGTCCAAAGCACTTTGTAACATACATACTTTGGCAGCTACCATTTCAGGTGACGATAGAGATCCCTTGGCACTTTTCTGAGTAACAGGAGATTCTTGGGAAAATATAGCAATCTTGAAGCTTTTTGTTTTATATATAGCAGGACAGAGACAACAATGTCAAATTTCAAAGGTAGCCATCATTTATACAGCACAAGAAAAGGCATTTCACATTTAATTTTAAAAGGTGTGGGTTCCCTGACATGTTATCCAAGTTTGACCTCCACCAAACAGCGTCAAATTGCCAAACAATCAGCACTCATTTCTCAAACAATGCAAATTAATGCACCCTTTGAAATCTGGCATTCTTGCAATTTTGTCCTGATGACTGCAAGATAAAAATCTCACCATACCTCTTTCTTCAAAAATGCTCAAATTCTGTTTGCCCAGAACAAAGATGCTCTCAGCCAATATTTAACCCTTAATCAGCATCATCGAAACAATATCTGGCCATCATTTCATTGTTGTTTATGCGAGCTTAATGTACGAATTGACTGTCATGTTTCTCTGTAATTTCCAGAGTACTTCATTGACTGTAAAGAAATTTGTGATGTGCTATGATCATGAAAGCTACTCCACAAATGCAAATGCAGGCGAGGCAATGGCCTAGTGGTTTTATCGCTAGTCTGTTAACACAGAGACCCAGATAATGTTTTGGGGACCCAGGTTCAAATCCTGCCATGGCAGATGGAGGAATTTGAATTCAATAAATATCTGGAATTAACACAGTCTAATGATGACTATGAATCCATTGTCAATTGTCAGAAAAACCCATCTGATTCACTAATGCCCTTTAGGGAAGGAAACTACCATCCTTACCTAGTCTGGCCTACATGCGACTCCAGAACCACAGCAATGTGGTTGATTCTTAACTGCTCATTGGGCAATTAGGGATGGGTAGTAAATGCTGCCTGGCCTGTGATACCCTCATCCCCTGCGTGAAAAAGTAAAAAAAAGTCAAAATTGGCCATTTTCAAAACTCCTCGAACTTGGTAACAGAGAGATGTGGGTCAACCTGAGGAAATGTAAAATGATATACAAATCCAATTTGAATTCTATCTTTCCAATCAGCATGTTACTACAGCCCAAGTACATTGCAAACATTGTCATCTAAAACATTATGCTTTGAATATGAGACAAAAGGAGAACATACAGAACATATTCCGCGCCTGTCAAATCAATGCGCTATTATCAAAACTAGACTCTGAAATTCATGAAGACTATCACCTCGTGTTAAGTCCGTTAAGCAATATTTGAAATAAAATTGCAGATAGTGCAGTTCTTTTTCCAGATAATTGGGTGATGTTACAGCCAATTGTAAAGTTTGACTTCTTGCACTCAGCAGAGTGCTGATTTAACTGGTCGTCAATGACTATAATTTTGAGCAGATCGAACAGGCAGTAAAAAAAAGGAAAATTACATTTCTTTATAGAGGATGCTTCAGCTGTGCTGCAGAGAGTGAACTCCCAGGGAGAACAAGTAACTGTGTGCACCATCTTTCCATCTGGAGAATGAACACTCCATCTGCTGCTGTTGAAATCTGCTTCTTCCAGTTCTGCAGACTATGGAAACACGTGGTGTAAGTCTTGGAACCTCAGAACAGGAGGAGGTCATTCAGGCATTCAAGACTTCTGGAGTAGTGTGCTCATTTCCGATCACTGTGTTATAGAGCCAGAGAGTCGTACAGTTGTAGAGCACAGAAATAGACCCCTTCAGCCCAAATCATCTACAACAACCAGACATCCGAAAGTAATCACGTCTCATTTACCAGTATTTGGCCCATATCCCTCTAAACTCTTCCTATTCGTATACCCGTCTAGATGCCTTTTAAAAGTTGTGTATAATTGTTACAGGAAGGATATTATTAAACTTGAAAAGGGCTCAGAAAAGCTTTTCCAGGATGTTAACGAAAACAAAGTTGCTGGAGAAGCTCAGCAGGTCTGGCAGCATCTGTGTAGGGAAAAACAGAGTTAACATTTCGGGTCCCGAAATGTTAACTGTTTGTTCCTTCACAGATGCTGAGCTTCTCCAGCAACTTTGTTGTTGTTCCTGATTTACAGCATCCGCAGTTCTTTCAGTTTTTATTTGCCAGGATGGTGATGGCTGGGAACTCTTTCAGCTGTTTCTTTACAGATCCACTAACCCTCACCTTCTAGGGGTTGAACGGGGGCGTTTGGAAGGTGCTCTGAGGAGCCTTGGTGAATTTCTGCGATGTGTCTCGTCGATAGTTTACATTGCTGCCATTGGGGTCAAAGATAAAAAGCAATTGGGCAGAAAATGACTGTCCTTAATTTCCCATAGTTTTACGATGTGACATACCAGCAAGAGCATAACTAATAGAACTTTAGGCCCGGAATTTCTGACCTGAAGCTAAAGAATGGCATCGTGACTGCAAAACGCACATCACATTCACCGTGTCCTGGATGAGTTACCTCAGACAATGATGAACTTTTTACCTCATTATATGCTACATGTATTAATCAGCATATCATACTGATGATCAAATAGGTGGGGGTGAAGTTCTTGTTGAGGATATACAGAATTTATTGTTCGAAGCAGATCAGCCATGACCTTACTGAAATGCAGAGCAATTGTTCTTTCAAAGATAGAATCCCCAGTGTGGAGACAGGCCCTTTGGCCCAACAAGTCCACACCAACCCTCAGAGCAGCCCAATCAGACCCACCCACCTAACCTACACAGCCCTGAACACTGAGCAATTTAGCGTGGCCAATACACCTAGTCTGCACATCTTCGGACTGTGGGAGGAAACCAGAGCACCCGGAGGAAACCCAGGCAGACACAGGGAGAATGGGCTAACTCCACACAGACAGTTACCCAAAGGTGGAATTGAACCCGGGCCCCTGGCACTGTGAGGCAGCAGTGCTAACCACTGAGCCACTGTGCCACCCATTGGCAAAGGTTCAAGTGGCCTCCTCTTGTATCTTGTTCACATGTGGAGTGCAATTATTGCCACTGGGTGGGGGCCAAGCAGTTCTGGAGCCATTTTTAAAGGACAGATGGCCATCACTTAGCTCACTGTAGGTCAAGAATAGGAAAGGAGCCTGTGGTGGATGCTCCCATAACACCCTTGAAGATGTCCTCATATTAGCAGAAATTCTCTCCACTGTTCAGCACCAACTCATGGAATCATACAGCACAGCAACAGACCCTTCAGTTCAACCAGTCCATGTCGTCCATAACCCCAAACTAAACTCGCCCCACTTGCCTGCATTTGGTTGATATCCCTCCAAATATTACTTCATGCCCTTATCCAAATGGCTCTTAAATGTAACTGCACTCACATCTACCACTTCCTCTGCAAGTTCATTCCACACACAAACCACTCTGTGCAAAAGCAATGCTGCTCAATCCTTCTCTTTATCTCATTGCAGAAGAAGTTCAATTGTGCCAAGGATGTCAAGATTGGCAGTCGTGGGGATAGGTAGGTGCTAAAAAATAAACTCCATACCTGCTTCAAGAAGCAGGCATCCGACCTGGCTAAGGATGACTATGATAGTTCCTGGAGCAATGGGCACAAAGGACAAAGAACAACTAATAG
The DNA here is from genome assembly GCF_030684315.1 of Stegostoma tigrinum. Lineage (NCBI taxonomy): Eukaryota > Metazoa > Chordata > Chondrichthyes > Orectolobiformes > Stegostomatidae > Stegostoma > Stegostoma tigrinum. The sequence goes on along the minus strand of NC_081356.1, from coordinate 125,885,163 downwards.
CACAGCACAGGAACAGACCCTTTGGCCCACCAGGCCTGTGCCAACACATGCCATCTTTCCAAAATAAAAGCCTTTGCCTCTACATGTTCCATATCTCTTTATTCCCTGCTTGATCATGGATCTGTCAAGATAATTCTTGAACATTGTTATTGTATCTGCTTCTACCACCTTCCCTGGCAGCAAATTCCAGGCACCTACTACCCACTGCGTTAAAAAAAAACTTTCCTCACACACCTTCTTAAAACTTCTCTGTCTTTTACCTTTTAAATCTACGCCTCCGAGTAGTTGACATTTCTGCCCAGCGAAGAAACAAAGGCTCCAATATCGATGCTACCCATGTGGCTCACAATTTTGTAAGCATCCATCAGGGTGCACCTCAACCCTACGATGTTCAAATGGAAGCAAGCCAAGTGTGTCCAATCCCTCCTCATAGATAATACTCTCCAACCAGGCAACATTGCAGCAAAACTTTTGTTCCCTCTCCAAAGCCCCCAAATCCTCTGGTTGCGTGATGGCCAGAGCTGTATGAAATACTTCACATGTGGCCTAACTAATGTTCTGTTCAACAGGAAGACAGGAATATTTCAGGGAGCCAGTAAGCAATAGTGTAGTCTGATCTTTTTGGATGTATAGAAAGGCAAATAAATTGGTCTCCATAAAATATCCTTCATCTTCACCAATTACTCTTTACTTTCTTTAAAACCAACATTTGTGCCAGGATTGAGCCATCCCAGTGAAACAGAGTGCACCCTTCACCCGTCAGTGCCATGACAGGAGACGAAAACCCCAACACCACAGATGAGGCATGGAATGCATATGTGGATTAGGATGATGTGTGGAATTCTTTATCACAGACAGGTATCAAAGCTGCATTGCTGAGTAACCTCAAGGCTGAGATAGACAAACCTTTAAGTAGTGCGCAGATAGAAGCCAGCACAATGGTTCAGCCTTTATCACTGCTGCCTCATGATGCCAGGGACCTGGGTTCAATCTTACCCTCGGGTGACTGTTGAAGTGGAGATTGCACATTCTCCCCGTGTCTGTGTGGGTTTCCTCCAGGTGCTCAGGTTTCCTCCCACTGTCCAAACCTATGTAGGTTAGGTGGATTAGCCATTGGAAATGCAGGGTTATGGCGTTAAGTCGGGTCTGGGTAGGATGCTCCATGGCGGGGCGGGGCCAGGGAGTCAGTGTGGACTCAAAGGGCTGAATGGCCTGTTCCCACAGTGTAGGGATCAAGGGTTACAGGGAAAAGACAGGAGAGTGGAGCTGAGGATTACCAGACCAGTCATGAACTCCTTGTGGGCTGGAGTGGGCTGAATGTTCTAATTTTGCTTCTGCATCTTATTATTGAGAGCAGAATCCAATGCATAATCTGGTGAGTATTTCAATGACACAGGCCTGCAGCTTTTGGAGGGAGAGGTGTTGAGGACTCTGATAAGCTGCTCGAGATCAGGCAGCTGTTGAGTCCCATGCATAAGAAGTGCCTCCATACTTGGACACAACCGACATGGTCAACCTGCAGAAACAGGTAAGAGGACCTTGTTTGGGTGGGCACACGATAGAGTGATCTGACTGTCACAGGGGTTAGACATAGAACCTTACAGCACAGTACAGGCCCTTCAGCCCTCGATGTTGTGCTGACCTGTCATACCGATCTCAAGCCCATCTAACCTACACTATTCCATGTACGTCCATATGTTTATCCACTGACGACTTAAATGTACCTAAAGTTGGCGAATCTACTACCGTTGCAGGCAAAGCGTTCCATTCCCTTACTACTGAATAAAGAAACTACCTCTGACATCTGTCCTATATCTTTCACCCCTCAATTTAAAGCTATGCCCCCTCGTGCTCGCTGTCACCATCCTAGGAAAAAGGCTCTCCCTATCCACCCTATCTAACCCTCTGATTATTTTATATGTTTCAATTAAGTCACTTCTCAACCTTCTTCTCACTAGTGAAAACAGCCTCAAGTCCCTCTGCTTTTCCTCGTAAGACCTTCCCTCCAGACCAGGCAACATCCTAGTAAATCTCCGCTGCACCCTTTCCAAAGCTTCCACATCCTTCTTATAATGCGGTGACCAGAACTGTACACAATACTCCAAGTGCGGCCGCACCAGAGTTTTGTACAGCTTCACCATAACCTCTTGGTTCCGGAACTCGATCCCTCTATTAATAAAAGCTAAAACACTGTATGCCTTCTTAACAGCCCTGTCAACCTGGGTGGCAATATTCAAGGATCTGTGTACGTGGACACCGAGATCTCTCTGCTCACCTACACTACCAAGAATCTTACCATTAGCCCACATAAACACGTGACTACTTCCACAGAAAAGAAACCTTAGAGATTCAGATCCAGTCAAATTATAAGAGGCTGCCAGATGCACATTCTGACCTGCACTTGATCATCGGTATTCAGCAACTATAGCAAGACAAGAGGGGAACAAGGAGTATCTCAACCGTGCTGTATGTGCCTTTCCTCTCAGGAATACAGGGAGGTGCTAGTACATATCCATTTGAAGGAGGAAGGGCCATCAGGCACTCGAGCAGCTTCATTTCCAGATACTCCAGAGGGTCCCCATCCTCTCCACCTCCCTCTGCCAGTCAATGATGACCTGCGATAACTATAGGCAAGAAAAATGTGCCTCAGTTTGAGGGGTCTGTCAGGAGGCTGGAGCAGAAGGCACTAAGTTCCCAGAGGATTCCGACCAAAGTTGTCAAAATCACCAGGACTTAGATGTCAACAGCCTCCCTCTTTCCAAGCTATAAACATGGGGGAAGCACCTAGATGTAGATGGGAGGCAAATGACAGGTAGAAACATAAAAACTATGAGAAAGCGTAGGCCATTCAGCCCTTTGAGCTTGCTGTGCCATTCAGTATGTCACAACACATTGTCAATTCCTTTCCACTCCTCGTAACAACTTTAACATCTAAAAAAAGTATCAATCTCTTTCTTGAATATACTGAGTGATTTGACCTCCAGAGCCCTTTGTAGTACAGAGTTGCTTAGGTTCACTAACATGTGAGTGAAGAAATTTTTCTCCCCTTAGCCCTAAATCATCGATACCATATCGTGACACTGTGAACCCTAGTTCTTGACTCCCCAACCAAGGAAAATATCCCCTCAGCCCAATCCTGTTAAAATTTTATATATTTCAATCCAAACCAGTTTCATTCTTCTAAACTCTCATGAATAGAGGCTTAATCAAACCAATCTTCCCCCATAAGACAGTTTTGCCCGACACTCCAGCAGCCTCGTGAGCTCTCTTTGGCAAATATATCCAATCTTAGGTAGGGAGATCGAAACTACAGGCAATCCTTCAGCTATGGTCTCACCAAGGCTCAGAATCAACAAATGAAATGCCGTCACTTGGGAACCCAAATCCTCTTAGTCAAGGCCAATATATCATTTGACTTCCTCATGTTTGTTGCTCCTGCCTGTCTACTTACATTGATTGGTTTGTAAGGACATCCAGATCACGTTATACATCCACACTTCTCAATAAATCATTCTGTAAATAATATTCTGCCTTACTGATTTTAAGACCAAAGTATATAATTTAATATTTATCCATCTTGTACTACAAATACTATGTGTTAGTCCACTCACACAACCTTTCTAAATTGCTTTGAAGCTTCCTTGCATCTTCCTCACAACTCAATCCCACGTAACTTGGTTCCGCCAGCAAGTTTTGGAAATCTTCCATTTGCTGGCATCATGTTCATTCATGGATGTGGAATCGGCACTTTTTAGTGGGAAGTGGGTGTTGCCGGCCGGGCCAGCATTTTTGGCACGTCCCTAACTGTCCTTGAAAAGGTGGTGATGAGATGCTTTCTTGAACCGCTGTAGTCCCATCTGCTGAGATTTGGCCTAGAATACCATTAGGAAGGGAATTTCAAGAGTTTGACCCAATGACAGTGAAGGAATGGCAATATATATCCAAATCAGGGGGGTGAGTGGCTTGGAGGGGGAATTTGAAGGTGGTCGCGCTCCCCTCTATCTGCTGCCCTTGTTGTTCTAGATGTATGCTGCCGTTCACTTGGAAGGAGCGGCCTGAGGATCTTTTATGAATTTCTGCAATGCATCTTGCAGATAGTAAACATTGATATCATTGAGCATCGGTGGAGGAGGGAGTGGGTGTTTATGGCTGAAGTGCCAATCAAGCAGGCTGCTTTGTCCTGGATAGTGTCAACCTTCTTGTGTGTGGTTGGAACTGTACCCATCCAGCCATCACTTTCCTGGCTTGTGTCTAGTAGGTAGTGAACAAGCTTTGGTGAGTGAGGAGGGGAGTTCCTCATCACATTATTCCTAACCTCTGACCTACTGTTGTAGCTACTGTATTTATGTGGCAAGTCCAGTTGAGTTTGTGGTCAATGGTAGCTCAAGGATGTTGATGGTGGGGGATTCAGAGATGGTTACATCATTGAATGTCAAGGTTTGGTGGTTATGTTATCTCTTATTGGTGATGGTCATAGCCAGAAAAGGACCAGTATTATCCATACCCATAACTATCCAAAAAACTTTCAGAATTATGACCGCTGTTCCCAAAATGGTCCCCATTGAAACTTCAGTCACTCAGTCAGTCTCATTCCCCATTACACGCTCTAGTACAGCTGTTTCCTAATCGGATTATTTACATCTTGTTTCAAGAAACCCTCCTGGATGCACATGCCAAACTCTACCCCATCCAAGCCCCTTGCTCTCAAGGAGTCCTCATCAATATTCGGGAAGCTAAAATCACTCACAATAATCCTGTTGCTCTTAATGTTTTGCAGATAGAGATAGCATCTGCATCCCCTGCTGCCTCTTAGTATAACACCATCAGGGTAATTGTGCCTTTCCTGTTCCTACATTCTACCCAAATGGCCTCGCTGGATCCCCTTAATCAGTAAGGAATCTCCTCCACCCCTTTAATATCCTTCTCTGAAGCATCAAAACCCTGGAACATTTACTGCCAGTCCTGCCTTTGTCTCAGTGAAATTTGAATTTGACACATATCTACAATTATCACATTAGATTAGATTCCTCTCTAGTGTGCAAACAGGCCCTTCAGCCCAACAAGTCCACATCGCCTCTTGGAGCATCCCACCCACATCCATCCCCCTATGACCGCACACACCTGAACACTATGGGCAATTTAGCACTGCCAATCCACCTAGCCTGCACATCTTGGACTGTGGGAGGAAACCGGAGCACGTGGAGAAAATCCATGCAGACACAGGGAGAATGTGCAAACTGCGCACAGACAGTTACCTGAGGCTGGAATTGAACCCAGATCCCTGGCGCTGTGAGGCTGCAGTGCAAACCACTGAGCCACCGTGCCACCTAACGATGACTGTGAAACCATTGAGAAAACCCATCCTTTTGGGAAGGAAACTGCCATCCTTACCTGGACTGGCCTATATGTGAGTCCAGACCCACAGCGATATGGTTGACTCTTAACTGCCCTCTGGGCATTTAGGAATAGGCAATAAATGCTGTTTTAGCAGGTGATGACTTCATCCTGTAACAAAAAAGCAAAAAAATTAACCTGCTGGTTTACGATTGTGCACGCTGATTGCTCCATGGATTGTATTTTGAAGTGGAAGGAGAGAAGTGATGGATGACAGTTCAAAACCCCTCACAGCCTATACCCTCAAGGGAGAGTGATATGAACTGGGAGGGCGGGAGGGCAGGGGGGGCGGGTGGTGGTGGGTGCTTCTGTACCAAGACCTCCCAAGTGAGTGTATGAGTGGATGGCTGGGAAATGCTACAGAGGACACCAGTCACTCCCTGAAATGATACCATGGCAACGAAAGTAAGGACAGATGTTAACTATTTAACCACCAGAACTAGCCACTTTGAGACTGCTGATCCTCAACCAGGAGCCGGTATAGCCTGACAGTTCAGGACATTCTGAAGTGCCTTCAGCACCATCAAGTTAGCCAGAGTCGTCTTGATTTTCTTTGACCCCCCATTTGTAACCAGAAGCCCTTCATACCCTACTGCAGCAGATTTTGCCCTGCCACATTCAATTGTCCCATATGAATGTAACCATTTCCTCAGCTAGCCAATACAATTCGAATAACTTCTTGGATTCAAGCTGCCTGCAGCTTCACTAATACGGTGAGCTCACCCGCCAAAGAGGTCAGTTTCTGTATAGCCCTCTTCCAAGACTGACTGTGACCCATTCCCCAAGATCAATTAGCAACACATCTCTGAAGAAACAGTAAAGCCCTGAATGATTTTGGTAGACTTTAAGGACTAACTATTTTTCCATCCTGGTTGGGAAAAGTGCTAACTTGAATAGGAACAACTAATTTTAAATGTGGCCAAATCACTCCCCCGGAATACAAATGGCCCTACCTTGGACAAGTTGATCGGCTGGAGCCCATCCTTATCTTGAACTTTCCATTCACACATCTCTATGTTCTTCATTCACTTGCAATGCGTTTGTCATTTAAACACACATACCAACAAATTCAAGAACAGCTTCCTCTCTGCTGTTATTAGACTTGTGAATGGCCCGCCTAAATTTTACATTTAACGTGGATCTAGCTTTCTCCCTCAGCAGCTGTAACATTGCATTTGTCATTCTTCTATTACCATTATCCATTTTGTACAGTATGATCTGCCTGTTCTGCACTCAAAACAAAACTTTTCACTGTACCTAGGTACACGTGACAATAATAAATCAAACTAAAATAAATGTTATACAACTACAAACTGGTACAAAACCTTGAGTAGTAAATTGGCCTTCTCATCCACAAACGGCTGGCTTGCCTTTCTGTCCTAGTTGCCACTTCTGAGCCACGAGCTGTTGTGTTGCTGTTATCCATTTGGGCCTGGGATGTCCAGGGATTCATTCCACCTTTGTTCTGTTGGACACATCTACTGTAGTTGTAGAGCTCACAATAAAAGTGATGATAACAAGCATACATGGCTTTTTTTGTTGAAAGGAATAGCAGAAATCACCTGGATTAGAGACCAAAGATCAAACCACAGATAGCTACCCCTTTACATGCAGTCAAGTACCTGAAATATCTCAGTTGGGTGGGGTCAATTGGAAAAGCTGAGTTAACATCAACGAGTTGAGTAATTAATGGGACGCAGATGAGGGTCTCCATATCTGACAGGGAAAAGGTTGACTTGCCATTATCTTAATTGCTAAAGTTTTTCTCCATGGCAAGAATCTGACCTTTGGAGTCTCACCAACTAATTTCTCATGCCTGCCATTTTTCTCACATCCTCTAGGAGCATCATACTAGTCAATTGAAAATCATGTCATGATGGCTCAGATCAAATGCCAAGCTGGATGCTTAAAGGGTGAGGCACACAAACTCAGAATAGTTTGTAGAGTGATTCTAAAGGTTGATAACAAAGCAGGTCATAACACAAGTGTTGGTCTTATGTGTAAAACTGGATAGGTGATGCATTTGCAATTGATTGGTCTGAAGGTATTTTTGGAAATGAACTGATTTACTTCAGAGTCAAAAGTGACAGGATGATAAGATCCCATATCTTTACAGGAGAGGTGAAGTTTGATTGTGCAATACTCAGCCTAGAATAAAGCCAATTTAGCTGTTCTCTTCATGATAAAACTGATGTCAATTGATTTTTGTTAGCCAAATGTATTGGGGGATAATGGAGTTATATTTCAGATGAGACATGATCTTAGTGAATGGTAAATGGGCTTGAGAGGTTAAACAGCCAATGTTTCTATCCTTTGAATGGGAAAAGGAAAGCATCTTCACTCATAAAACTCTGGATGATCAATTATTGAGTTTACCCAAGATTGACATCAATAAGTTTTTGGATACCATAGGAATAAGACAGGGAAGCAGTTAACATAGAAGATCAGCCATGATCTTATTGAATGACAAAATGGGCTGAAGCGTGGTATAGCCTAGTTCTGTCTTAATTTCTTACAATTTGGTATTCCAATAACAAATGGAAGAATAAGATGGAAAACTTATACTTAGGTACCACCTTTGTCTTCAGAGTATCTCAAAGTATTTCACAGCACCTTTGCAATGCTGTCAGTGTTATAATGACCATCCTGAGAGATAGCTTGAGACACATTTCTATGTTAAGTGGTACTGTATAAATGCAAGTTGTTGCAATAGAAAAAATGCAGGAGCTGTTCCATACCGTAAGATCCAAGCAATTAAGCTGCAATGAAATAATGACCAGGCAATCGGGCTTTGTTTCATGCTGTTCTATGCATGGTAATTATTAGCTAGGGGACAGTAATTAATGTCCATTCAATTTATTCGTTAGCACGCAGGATTTAATTAGGGAGAGCGATTAGGTCCAAAACAGCTACACACAACACACAGGTTAGCCCTCCTTTACATCAAACACTGTGCCACAATTCTCCCATTCTAACCTGTGCCCAATTATCTGACCTTAAGAGCGTTTTCTGATATGTAAATGCTCTCAGGCGCAGTTGGAAACATGTTTCATCCTTTTGAAGTAAGTTAAATGGTGAAGCCATTTTGTCCTTTGACTCCTTAAAAGGAATTGCTTGAATAGGAGCTCTAGCCAGGCATTTTAAGATTGCAACTAAATGTCAATCCTAGTCACCACTATAACTAAAGTTGATCTATAATATAACCTAATAAGACTGTTCCAACTGCAAATTTCAACAATTCTGTTGGGAACTGCTGTCACTTTTTTTCTGAATGGATGTGCTTTGAAAGACCTTTCAAAAGTGTCGAAGCTTATAGTTGGCAGATAACATGCCCTGGTTGCTGTAATCATAGATAATTGTTCGCCTTTAAATTATACTCTACAGTTTGCTTTTTTTAATCCATTTCCCATTACTTCACGTTGATCTATAGCACAAACAGGCACTTTCTATAATTTTATCAAATGCATTGCGAAAATATGGCTCTGCAGTACTGGAAAGTGCAGCTTCAATTACTCATGGCTGATTTAACAACCATTTCTTGCTCTGAACAATAATCAATTTTATTTTGTGCTAAGGAAACCTGTGACAGGCATAGTTCAAAATTTCACAGAATGACTTTCAAATTAAGGCAGTCAAAGATTGAAATGTTTTTCCTCACAGCTCCAGAATGGTATATTCTGTCACATTACTGCAGTTTTAATTATTTTACTGAGTCGCATTGTACGCCCATGAGACATTTAATCTGTTGGACAGTGACTTTTGTTGTTTTATCACTTAAAAATATACAGGATTGCGTGGCACAACAACGGTCTACATTTATGTAATGCCTTTAGTGTGGTTTAACAAGACACAATGCATTTCCTGAGAGGAATGGGAATTTGTGGTGCAACAGTCTGGTGAGAAACAGGCAAAATAGGAGCAGAATTAGACCACTCAGCACCTTGAACTTGCTGCCTCCCCATTCAATAAAGTCATTGCTAATCAGATTGTGTTCCAAAGCCATGTTCCTATTTACCCCTCCCCATATGTCTCATACATCAAAACGGTGTCCAATGTATGAGAGAGAGAGCAGGGTCGCTGAGAGAGTTGTTTGTAGAGAGGCACTTACTCCCTTCTCAATCCAGCAAGAGTAATCCCAGACTTCTCCCGAGAGGACCTGGATTTTCTCAGCACAGTGGGTGCAGATCCTGGCAACGGCACTCTGCCACCCGTGTGGAAACCTTCAACCACGGTGGCTCAGAGGTTAGCACTCGCGGCACCAGGGACCCCGGTTTGATTCCCCCCTCGGGCAACTGTCTGTGTGGAGATTGCACATTCTCCCCGTGTCTGTGTGGGTTTCCTCCGGGTGCTCTGGTTTCTTCCCACAGTCCAAAGATGTGCAGGGTAGGAAGTGGCCATGCTAAATTCCCCATAGTGTTCAGGAATATATAGATTAGGCTCATTATGAGGGATTGGTCTGGGTGGGAACCCAGAGGGGCGGTGTAGACTAGTTGCGCCAAAGGACCTTGTTTCCACACTCAAGGGATTCTATAATGATCTTCTTTGATCTATGGTCCCATTGCAGGCTGTGTCCCCCTGGAACGAGAGAGAGATAGAGAGAGGCGTTGAGTGAGATGAATATGGGTGGCACAGCTGTTATTGCAGGTGCAGCTGGAGGACAAAGGTTGGTGAAATGCCCTGGCAGGGTGAGGGGCAGCACTGCGAACACACAGGGTCCATGTGGTGGGAGCTGATGAGGAAAAAAAACTGAGAGCTGTGGAAGGAATATATTGCCATCGACAGTAAGAATGGTAGAACATGAGACTAATTGAGAGGTTGGCACCGAGATTGGGTGAGTCACAAGTCCCTTTGTGTAAAAAAATGCTCGTCATATCTTATAAACGTTTGTCTTCTCACATTAAAATATGCCCCTAGTTTTGTAATCCTCCACCCTAGGGAAAATACACCTGCCATTCACCTTATTGAAAGCCCTCAAGATTTTATTAACCTCTACAAGGTCACCCCTCAATCTCTTTCAGTCCAGTGAAAAATGTCCCAGCCTATCCAGCCTCTTATTACAACTAAAACCCTCCATTCCTGGAAACATCCTAGTAAATCTCTTCTGAACCCTCTCCACCCTTCATCATATCCTTCAAATAGCAAGGAAACCAGAATTGGACACAATACTCCAGAGGAGGCCTCACGAACATCTTGTACAACCTCCACACAAGATGTAATTGTTACCAGCACAAGGAGGTGAAAAGTTGCAAAAGGGAGAGCTGGATAAACACACAAGGATATAAGTTATGCTGATCAGGTTTCATGAAACCGGAGGGCAATGAAAATCAACAGAGACCAGGTTTATTCGTTGAATTGGTCTGTTTCTGTGGTATAATTGCTTTGCAATATGTATCACATTAGAATAATGGAATATAGATTGTGTCCTCTTCTGTTTCTGCTGTTTAAATCATTCATACTTAGAGACCATAGCGGTTGTGGTCTAGGACTGGTGTACAGAAGTTAAGAGTTAAAATTGCATAATGAGGACTGTAAGGAATCAGGTAAGTGTGCAATATGCAAGATCCAGGAGCAAAAGAGAAGTCTACCCTAGACACTTCAATCAGTTTTAGACTAACAAAATTGAATTATCCAGTAATTTCAATTAAAGCATGAAAATAAACAGCAAATTGGGAATTTAGTGTTCACAAAAATTGAATTACTGGTTGAGTTGATTAAACAACTTTGATTGAAGAGTGAATTATACAGTCTCTGATTTTGCATGTTGTGTAAAATGCCTGATCTTGTTGATTGCTAATGCTCAAAGCCCCATCACACAAGATAGATTTGTGTCTTTTGGCGCTTTTGAGCTGCAGTGGAAGATCCCAAGGGACTCAGGTATGAGAAACACTATTCAATCCATCCTAATTTATGCAATTCAGAACAGTCCTCCTCATTGCTACCTCCAGTTGCGCCTTACATGATTTCAGCATTTTTATCTATTTTGCCCTGCCTGGGCAACCAGCCTCAAGTGTTTGTCACAGTCTCTGTGAAAAATAACTATCATCGAATCCCTACAATGTGGAAGCAGGCCATTTGACTCATTGAGTCCTTTCTAACCCTGCGAAGAGGATCCCACCCTAACTCTGTAAAGTTGCATTTCCTTTGGCTGATCCACCAACCTATGCATCCCTGGACACTGTGGGCAATTTTAGCATGGCCAACCCACCCAAATCTGCACATCTTTGGAGTGCGAGAGAGAGAGCATGCAGACACGGGGAGAATGTGAAAACTCCACAAAGTGGAGTTGCCCAAGGCTGGAATCAAACCCGGGTCTCTGGCACTGTGAAGCAACAGTGCCAACCACTGAGCCACCATGATGGCTTTAGTTTAAACCTGCGATCCTTGGTCCTACTTCTCAATTAACCTTAAAAATAACATTGCGGTTAATTGGGTGGCACAGGCACCTGCTGATTCAGAAGCGCATGCGTGTAAGCCCGGACCCATAGCCCAGTCTTGTGCCATCGTGCATTGCTGCCAGAGGTGCCAACTTTCAGATGAGAAGTTAAATTTGAGGTCGTTTTTATTTTCTTCGCAAGTGGGTGTTAGGGTGGCACTATTGCAAAGAAGAGCTGGGAAAGTCACTCTGGGGCCCTAACCCTAACCCTACGTCTCCAATGATCACTCAATCAGCATTGTAAAAAACAAAGTATGTTGTTACTGTCGCATTCTCCTTGGGGAGATCCAGTGAATTGGGTGCCACCAATTTCCAATAAAGACTTAATGTCACTGGAAATGAAAAGGTTTAGGATCCTCTCAGAGCTTCAATGCCACTAGATAAATTGTGTGTTTTCCAAAGAAAATCACAGTAGAATATTGACCATTGGAAGGTAATGAACTGCAACAATATCATTTGTCACTTGTATTTTTAAACATCTCAACATTTAACCTCGCATATTACCCCTTATACAAAAGGCTGTCATGTACTGTGGATGCTCTCAATGGTTTGTACTAATATCAGCTCTATTACATTGAGTGCCTGAAGATACATGGCCTATTACATTTAGTGCTGTAAACCTTGTGGCTGTCTTCTATCATTGTCATTTATGGCATGTTTCCAGTCTGTTTTTCAAGTTGCCCTTTCTGTCATGTTTAGAATATAAGAATGTTTTGGTGTGTGTCTGGGATCTAACCCGATTTAGTCTCCTCAAGTTGTTTTAGCTGAAGAGGATCCAACTGCTGCAAGAATCTTCTTCTGCTTATTTCTACTTGATCTATCTATCCACACATACTCTCAACATTAATTGCTTTTGATGCCTTCCTAATCTCTCGTATTAATCATTGACCACAACGTTATAATTCCATGATATGCAGTCATTGTTATACATGCGTCTGGTAATATTCCCATTACTCTATAGCTTCATGCAGATAAGATTTACAACAATGCTGCTCGAACTAGTGGGTTTGAGTTATAGTGAAAGGCTGAATAGGCTGGGGCATTTTTTTCCCTGGAGTGTTGGAGGCTGAGGGGTGACCCTATAGAATAGGGCCAAATGTTGGCAAATGGGACTCAATATTTAAAGTCATGAGGAGTATGGTTAGGATGAATAGCAAAGGCCTTTTGCCTAGAGTAGGGGAGTCCAAAACTAGAGGACAAAGGTTTAAGATGAGAGGGGAAAGATTAACAAAAAAAAATGAGGGGTCATTTTTGCATGCAGAGGGTAGTGCATGTTTGAAATGAACTTAGAGGCTGGTAAAATTACAACATTTCAGAGGCATCCGGATGGGTACATGAATAGGAAGGGTTCAGAGGGATTTGGGCCAAATGCTGGCAAATGGTATTCAGTCAGATTGGGATGCCTTGTCAGCGTTGACAAGTTGGACTGAAGGATCTGTTTCCATACTGTTGCACTCTATGGCTCTATGATGGGAGTAGGCGCAGGAAGGGTACGCCTGATGACCATGGAGGGCAGAAGCATGAGTCACAGTCTAAAAATACATGGTCGGCCATTTAGGACCAAGATGAAGAGAAATGTCTTCATTCAGACAGTGGTGAGCCTTTTGTGTCCTCTGTCACGTAAAGTCATTGAAGATAAAACATTGAATGCTTTCGAGAGGGCGTTAAAATATATTTCCCAGGACTAATGGGATCAAAGAATACGAGAAGAAAGTGAGAGCAGGGTACTGGGTGGCGGTTGTGGCGGGGGCGGGGTGTGAGGGATGTGTCGCGGGAAATGCGGGAGACGCGGTCAAGGGCGTTCTCAATCACCGTGGGGGGGAAGTTGCGGTCCTTAAAGAACTTGGACATCTGGGATGTGCGGGAGTGGAATGTCTTATCGTGGGAGCAGATGCGGCGGAGGCGGAGGAATTGGGAATAGGGGATGGAATTTTTGCAGGAGGGTGGGTGGGAGGAGGTGTATTCTAGGTAGCTGTGGGAGTCGGTGGGCTTGAAATGGACATCAGTTACAAGCTGCATCCCAAAACCAGTCCAACCTGTCTCTGCCTCCCTAACCGGTTCTTCCTCTCACCCATCCCTTCCTCCCACCCCAAGCCGCACCCCCAGCTACCTACTAACCTCATCCCACCTCCTTGACCTGTCCGTCTTCCCTGGACTGACCTATCCCCTCCCTACCTCCCCACCCACACCTTCTCCACCTATCTTCTTTACTCTCCATCTTCGGTCCGCCTCCCCCTCTCTCCCTATTTATTCCAGTTCCCTCCCCCCATCCCCCTCTCTGATGAAGGGTCTAGGCCCGAAACGTCAGCTTTTGTGCTCCTGAGATGCTGCTTGGCCTGCTGTGTTCATCCAGCCTCACATTTTATTATATTACATTACTTCTACATTACTTTATAGTATCTTATAGATTATTAGGCTTGAGTTAAGATTAAATATGCATTACAACATTGATCTTGGCACTGCCTGACGAAGGAGCAGCTCTCTAATTTCAAAAAAAGACTGTTAGACTATGACCAGGTGTCATGTGGCTTCTGACTTTGTCCATCCCAGCCCAATATTGCTTTCAGCGGCAGGAATGGTGAGGACGTGAGCCAGGGTGCCATCGGAAAGGTGAGCTTTTTCCTCAGAAACGTATCTCGTGCAGAAGCGGTCTTCTCGCTTTCAGCAGCAGGAATTGGTGAGGACGTGAGCCAAGAAGGAACTAATATATTTGGGTATTGGCTAAACCCATGTGGTGTCTCCCACCTACCCTCCTCCTTTAAGAAAAAAAAGGCTGCGTGGAGGGTCAGTAAGGTTCGGCCATTTTTTATTTTTTGGGAAATCTAGAGTAGAAGGAATGGAAGCTAGGGCAGTTGCATGCTCCTTTTGCAGGATGTGGGAGGTAAGGGTCACTGCTGGTGTCCCCCTGACTTCACCTGCGAGAAGTGCACCCAACTCCAGCTCCTCAAAAACCACGTTAGGGAACTGGAGCTGGAGCTGGATGAGCTCCGGCTCATTCAGGAGGCTGAGGGGGTGATAGAGAGGAGTTATAGGGAGGTGGTCACACCCAAGCTTCAGGAAAAAGGTAGCTGGGTGACTATCAGGAAGGGGAAGGGGAAAAGGCAGACAGTGTAGGGATCCCCTGTGGCCGCTCCCCTCAATAATAAGTATACGATTTTGGATACTGTTGGGGGGGGATGACCAATCAGGGGAAGGCCATTGCAGACAGGTCTCTGGCTCTGAGCCTGGCCCTGTGGTGCAGAAGGGAAAGGGGGACAATAGGAGAGCAATTGTATTGGGGGATTCAATGGTAAGAGGCACAGACAGGTGGTTCTGTGGAAGCAAATGAGATGAACGGATGGGTTGTTGCCTCTCGGGTACCAGGGTCTGTGACGTTTCAGATCATGTCTTCAAGATCCTTAAGGTGGAAGGTGAGCAACCAGCAGTCATGGTACACATTGGTAACAATGATATAGGTCAAAAAAAGAATGAGAATGTGTAAAACGAGTTCAGGGAGTTATGTTGGAAACTGAAGTCCAGGCCAAACAGGGTAGTTATCTCCTGATTACTACCAGTGCCACGTGATAACAAGATAAGAAATAGGGGGACAGTGCAGCTGAACACGTGGCTACAGGGCTGGTGTAGCAGGGAGGGCTTCCATTATGTGGATAATTGGAGCACATTCTGGGGAAGGTGGGACCTGTACAGTAAGGACGGGGTGCACTGGAACCGGAAGGGCATGAATATCCTGGGAGAGAGGTTTGCTCGAGCTGTACGGGATGGTTTAAACCAGATTGGCTGTGGGTGGGGAACCACATTTGTAATTCAGAGGATGAGGTATTCAGCCTTCCAATAGACACAACAGGGAGTGAGGTTGCTAATAAAGAAATGCGATCAATGGAGCGTAATTGTGGACACAGAGATGGTTTGAAGTGAGTATACTTCAATGCTAGAAGTACCAGAAATAAGGTGGATGAACTCAATACTTGGAACTACGATGTTGTGGCCATTACAGAAACTTAGGTAACTCAGAGGCAGGAATGGTTGTTGGAAGTTCTGGGATTTAGATACCTTAAACTAAATAGGGAGGGTGGGAAAAGAGGCGAGAGAGTGGCATTGATAGTCAGGGCGAATATAGCAGATACTGAAAGGCAGTTCGAGAAGGATATGTCTGCAGAGTCAGTTTGGGTTGAGGTCAGGAACGAGAAAGGAGCAGTCACTCTGTTGGGGTTTTTTTTACAGACCGCCTGACAGTTGCAGAGAAGTGGAGGCAGATACTGGAAAGGTGCAGAAGTCACAGGGTTGTAGTCATGGGTGGCTTTCAACTTTCCAAATACTGACTGGAAACTTTTTAGCTGTAATAGTTTAGATGGAGCAGACTTTGTCCAGTGCGTTCAGGAAGGATTCCTGACACAGGATGTTGATAGACCAACACGAAGAGAGGCTATTTTGGATTTGGTGCTCGGCAATGAGCTGGACCAAGTGTGAGGCCTGTTGGTGGGAGAGCATTTTGGCGGTAGCGATCATAACTGTGTTACTTTTGCAATAGTCATTGAAAAGGATCGCTACATACAGCAGGGTAAGGTATAATTGGGGGAAGGGTAATTACAATTCTGTTAAGCAAGAACTGGGTAACATAAAACGGGAACAGATGCTGTCAGGGAAGAGCACTATAGAAATGTGGAGATTGTTTAAGGAATGCATATTGCGTGTGCTCGATATGTTTGTCGCTAGCAGACAGGGAAGGTGCTGTCGAGTGAGGGAGCCTTGGTTCTCAAGACAGGTCAAATGACTGGTTAAGAGGAAGAAGGATGCTTATATAAGGTTTAGGAAACAAAGATCGTAAATGGCTCTAAAGGATTACAAGTTAACCAGGAAGGAGCTGAAGAAAGGGCTTAGGAGAGCCATAAGGGAGCATGAGAACACATTGCAGATACGATCAAGGAAAACTCCAAGGCTTTTTACACATACATGAGAAGACAGGATGCTTAAGTAAAGTGTAGACCATTAAATACTGAGAGGGATTTCATTACTGAGAGATTGTGAGTCTGTGAAATTCCCTACACTGTACAGCTACGGAAGCTCAAGAGTATGATCAAGGCAGAAATTGATAGATTCCTGGAGACTCATGACATCAAGGGATATGTAGATAGTGCAGGAAAGTGGCATTGAGGTAGATGAGAAGCCACGATCTAACTGAACAGCACAGCAAGCTCAATAGTCTGAATGGACTACTCATGTTTCTAATGCTTCTATATTTCTGCATTCTTCATGTCACGGTGGGAGTATCTTCACCAGTCGTCGAGATGTACAGCACTGAAACAGACGCTCGGTCCAACTCCTCTGTGCCGATCACATATCCTTACTTAGTCTAGCCCCATTTTCCAGCTTCAGCCTACTCCTTCCTATTCATATACCCATTAAATAATTGATTTACAGTTCTAAACCTTGGCACTTTCTTAGGGCAATTAGCAAGGGGCAATAAGAATTGGCCTTGCCAATGTCACCCACATTGAAGAATGAATTATGTATATAAACTTTGAAATTCACCATTGAAGCTCAGTAGATATATCAAAGACTGAAGCATTTTGAGATGGATTTGCAGCTGACGAGTATTCCAGCACAAAACATTTATAATGAAACAACATCAATAATAAATGCAGTCAACTACAAATGGCTCATGTTTACTTAAAAATCCTTTAATTGCTGTACTTCACTGCAGCATCAGTCTTCAATCCTGTTTGGTATTCTTCAGGCATATCCTTGACAATCCTTCGCTCTTCTTAGCTTCTTAATTCGAATGTAGAATACCAAGACACCGCAACCTCCTCTGAAGTGAAACTTTAGCATTATTAATGTTACTTAACACCATCACCAATTCTATGAAGGTCTAGAGTAGCACAGTCTTATGATGTGCCACTCATTTGTATTACACCTTCCCATGTGTGTCATGTAATAACTTAAGACAAGTGGACTCAAGTGCCTTCAAAATGCAGCAGCAACTCATTAATTCTTGATCTTATTAAAGACAGTTTTGTGCTGAGAATTAGATAGTTCCTTTGTGCTACATGGATTGTATTAGCTGCTCACTTGGATTTTCACAAAAGATAAAGATCTGTGCAATCATAAGTGTTTGTCATTGTTGGCCTAAAATCACACTACGTGGTGCACTAAGCTTTGACACAGTTTGAAGATACAAGATAGTCCATTACGACTGAGGTGAAGAGAAATTTCTTCACCCAGAGAGTCATGAGCCTGTGGATTTCTCTACCGCATAATGTGGTTGAGTTCAAAACACTTAATGCTTTTGAAAAACAGTTCAGAGTAGTTGATCCTTAAGAGCCAAAAATGCAACACTGTGTATAGAATCCTATGTCATTGAATCATCTCGCATGGAAACAGATGCTTCGATCCAACCAGGCAACACCCAACATAATTCCAAGCTAAACTAGTCCCACCTGCAGTTCTTAGAATGAAGCAAATGAGGAGAAAGCAGGAACAGAGCATTGGCTTTGATGATCAGCCATGATCATATTAAATGGTGCAGCAAGATCGAAGGGTTGAATGGCCTACTCCTCCTCCTATTTTCTACGTTTTCTACATTTGCGTGAACAATTGCTTCCTGACATCGGTACCAGAGATCACACTAATTTTATGATTATTTTAAGGTTATTCTAGACTCTCCAACTCTGGAACTTTCGTTTTCTTCCTGTCACAGAGTCAAAGAGTCATACAGCACAGAGACAGACCCTTTGGCCCAACCAGTCCATGATAAATCCTATTCCAAACTAAACAAGTCCCACCTGCCTTTTCTTTGCCTCTATCCCTCTAAGCCCTTCCTATTCCGCTACTTATCGTCTTTCAAATGTTGCAACTGTGCCCACATCCACCACTTCCTCAGGAAATTCATTCCATACATGAACACCCACTGTGTGAAAAAGTTGTTCCTCATCTCTTTTTTAAATCTCTCACATCTCATCTTAAAAACGTGCCCCTAGTCTTGAAAATCCCCATCCCAGGGAAAAGATAATTACCATTAACCCTATCTAAACCCCTCATTATTTTATAAACTTCTATAAGGTCGCCTCTCAAACTCCTCCACTCCAGTCGAAAAGTCCCAGCCTGTCCAGTCTTTCCTGTCTATCCAACCAACACCAGTAATTGTCTTAGACAGTTCAATTAGATCATTTCGTAATCATTTGTGCAGAAGAGAAAGTAAGTATACCCTATCACAGGAACAAGAATAGGACATTCAGCCCATTATACCTACATCACCATTCTATAGGACCATGGCTAATCAAATGCTTCAATGTCTTCATAACCCTTTACACCACTGACAATCAAAAATTCATCAACGTCTACTTCAAATATCCTCAATGACTGACCTCCTATACCTCTGTGCAGTTTAGAATTCCAAATATTTACAACGCATTGAGTAAAAAACATTTCTCTTCATCTCAATTGTAGGTGGGAACCCCCATACTGTTACATTGTACCAACTGGCTCCATACTGCCCAACCAGGGGAAACATCCTGCTGGTACCTATCCATCCTATCACCATCATGTACTGGTTGTCAGTTTGGATGGCAGAGTCTAAGGAGATTCAGTGCATTCCTGAAGAGCATGTTGTAGATGGTACAGCACTGTTGCTGAGCGGAGGTAAAAGAGAAATTTGACATTGTGGTGCCAATCAGTTGGGCTGTCTGGATGGTGTCAAATTTCTTGAGTGTTCTGGGGCTACACTCATCCAGGGAATTGGAAAGTCTTCCATCACATTCCTGACCTGAGCCTTGTGGATGATGGACATGTTTAGGCATTGGGCATCATTCTTCTGCTTTTGGCATCTAAACTTTATTGTGATTATTTCTCTACTTGCCTTCTCTCTTCTGAGAGTCTGGATGTGTTGGATCAAGTGAGGCTTTAAGGCTGAGAAAGATGGACATGGAAGCTAGAGAATTTTGGGGAAACAAATGTTGGCATCTTGAAAAGTGCCCATATTACAGAGGAGAGCATGCTGGACATCTTAAAACTCATGAAGGTGGATAAATCCTCGGGGCCTGATCAGGAGTGCCCCAGCACTTTATGTGAAATTAGGGAAGCCCCTTTCTGAGACATTTGTATCATCGACAGCCACAGGTGAGGTGATGGAAGACTAGACTTGGCTAACGTGGTACCACTATTTAAGAAAGGTGGTAAGGAAATGCTAGGGAACTATGAACCAGTGAGTCTGACATTGGTGGTGGGCAAGCTGTTGGAGGGAATCTTGAGGGACAGGATTTACATGTATTTGAATAGACAAGGACTGATTAGGGACAGTCAGCATGGCTTTATGCATGGGAAATCGTATCTTACTGAACTGACGGAGTCTTTTGAGGAAGTGATGAAGAGAATTGATGAAGGCAGAGTGGTGGATGTGATCTATATGGACTTCAGTAAGGTGTTCAACAAGGCTCCTTGTGGTAGACTGGTTAGCAAGGTTAGATCACACAGAAGAGAGAGAGAACTAGCCATTTGGAACTGGGAGGTGGGAGGCAGAGTGTGGTGGTGGAGGATTGTTTTTCAGAGTGGACCCCTGAGATCAGTGTTGGGTCCATTGCTTTTTGTCATGTATATAAATTATTTGGATGTGAGTACACGTGGTCTGGTTAATAAGTTTGCAAGTGGCACCAAATTTGGTGGTATGACGGACAGTGAAATGGTTAAGTCAGAGTACAGTGGGACCTTTATGTAGAAAGTAGAACTGCTATCCCTTATGAAGTGGGCTAACTTCAGTTGGAAGGGACGGATTCTAGACAGGTTAAAACCGAATGAAAGATGACCAGTAGGAACAATGACAGATCAAAGGAACAGTCCTTCTGAAGGAAATGTTTCATCTACAGAACAGCTCCTCCAGTTTGTGTGTGGTGTCATTGTGACACTGGAGGAGGCACAGGATGGACATGTCACTCAGGTAGTGGGAGGAAGAGTTAAAATGGTTGGCGACCGGAAGGTGTAGCTGTTTGTTGTGAACAGAGCGGAAATGCTCCTCAAAAACGGTTGGGCTGTAGATGGTGGAAGTGGCGGAGAATGATACATTGGATAGGGAGGTTGGTGGGGTGGTGTGTGAGGGCTCGGGGGACTCTGTTTTTGTTTTTGTTTGGAGGAGGGCACGTGAGGGCAGAGGTACAAGAAATTCAAGAGATGGGGTAGATGGCATTTTTGATCACCGGAGGAGGGAAGTTGCGGTCCTTTAAATCGGAGGACATCTGGGATGTGTGGGAGTGGAACACTCCATCCTGGGGGGAGATGCGGTGGAGGCGGAGGAATTGGGAGTCGGGGATTGCATTCTTGCAGGAAGGTGGATGAGAGGAGGTGTAGTCCTGGTAGCTGTGGGAGTCGGTGGACTTGAAATTGACGTCAGTTTCAAGGCTGTAACCAAAGATGGAGATGCTGAGGTCCAGGGAGGAGACAAAGTGTCGGAGATGGTGGTATGGCGCATTGACCTTTACACTGCTGAGGCAAGGCATCGACTCTCTGTCAGCCCATTCTACTGTCCCCTCAATTATGACCTCACGCCTCACCACCAAACCATCGCCTCTCAAACCATCCATAACCTCATCACCTCTGATGACACCTCACGCCTCACCACCGAACCATCGCCTCTCAAACCATCCATAACCTCATCACCTCTGATGACACCTCACGCCTCACCACCGAACCATTGCCTCTCAAACCATTCATAACCTCATCACCTCTGATGACACCTCACGCCTCACCTCCATTCAAGGCCCAAATCAAATCTTTCATGCCTGCACCCTGCATGCGACAAATGACAACACCTTCCAGTCACCAATAATTTTAACTCCCCTTCTCACTCCCTGGGTGACTTGTCCATCCTGGGCCTTCTCCAGTGCCACAATGATGCCACTCAAAAACAGCTCCTGTCTGTCTTCATTTCCTTGCTCACTTCTCCCTCCCTATTTCTGAGGAGGAGTCCCGACCCAAAACGTCAACTTTCCTGCTCCTCTGATGCTGCCTAGACTGTTGTGCTCCTCCAGCTCCACACTGTATTGTCTGTTTTATGCAGTAGAAGATTTTTTAATGCTATTATTCTATTTCCATCTTCATTTGAACCTTAACTTTTTGTATTTGGCCTAGTCTACTCTGGAAGAATTGACTACACATTTTCCATACATCTAGTTTTATTTTGTATGATATTCTCTATTCTCCCGCAACTTCCAAGGAACTCAGGTGTTTGTGTACTTTTGCATACTCAGTGAGCACCATTGAGAGATTCGGTGAAGGTCCCTCAGCTCCCTTCCTTTTAGCCAATTGAATGAATTCATCTGTGGTTTGAGTAGTGGAGTGAAAGCCTTGGCACATATCCAGTAGAAATTGACTGTTCTGATGAGCCTGACTCTCCTTGTTAGCCTCCACCCTTTCCATGGAGAGAGCTATGTGCTGTCACAGTTACATTGAAGTGACTGACACTGACTGTACATGAGATATCTGATAGCAATTCTTAGCTTCTGATCTTGTGTGAGAGTAAAGAATAGAAGAGGTTGGACTACTCTAAAGAGTGTTAGTATTGAATCAAAGCACTAAATAGTTTGCTTTTGTGTTGTAATGGTACTTTAACTCCATGACAATAATTGATACAGAATTTTAAAAATAAGTTGTGTCCAGTTGTGCTATTAAAAATTCATTTTAAAAAAAACTGAAAGAATTGCAGAACCTCTACACTGTAGAAGCAAGCCCTTTAGCCCAGCAAGTCCACACCAACCCTTGGAGCATCCCAATCCCTCCACAACCCACACATCCCTGAATACTATGGGGCAATTTAGCATGGTTAATCCGCCTAACCTGCACATCTTTGGACTGTGGGAGGAAACTGGAGCACCCAGAAGAAACCCATGCAGGTGCAGGGAGAATGTGCAAACTCCACACAGAGTGTTGCTGGAGGCTGGAATTGAACCTATGTCCCTAGCACTAGGAGGCAGCAATGCTAACCATTGAGCTACCATGCCTCCCCCTTCAGAGTTTCTGATGCTGCGAATCAGAAAGCAAAACGGAAATTATTGGAAAAGCTCAGCAGGTCTGGCAACATTTGTGAAGAGAAATCAGAATTAACATTTTGGGTCTGGTGAAATTCACAGCCTTGTGTTGGATGTAATAGTTGTCCAGTATTTTTTTTAATTCGTGCATTTTGAATCATTCCCTTCAGAAAGATTTAGAATTGAGAAATACCTTCAACGATACAAAAAAAGCTGAAGCAAGTACATGAGTTTATTTCTGGAGGGTTAAAGTAGAATTTCTGAAGTTTCAGTGAAGGTGTTTCAATGCAGTCCATATCCATAGTACGGTGTACAGTTCTGGTGCTACATTTTAAAATGATACCACGCTATCAGTGAGGATCCAAAATCAATTCACAGGGTCAATTCAGAACTTCGAGGAGAGACTCATCTGGAAATGTCACACAGACTGGATCTCATTTCTTTACCATGGAGATATTCAAAATTCCAAAAGGCTGAGAAGGGGTAGGTACAGGGGGAGTTTTGCTGTGGATAAGATAAAAACTGGAGATCATCAAGACAAGGCCGCCAAGAAAAAAATCAAGGGGAATTCAGAGGAAACTTCTTTGATGAGAATGAGAATTGCAGGTTACCAAGCCATACTTAATGGGGAACAGTAAAGCAGAGGCTGGGTAAGCATGTTTTGTTTCCATTCATTTACAAATTGTAGGTGTCCCTGACTATTGGCCAGAAATTATTTCCCGTCTCTAACTGCTTTAAGTAGGTGATAGCAAGATTTATTGTTAGAAGAGTATATTCAAATTCACTGGACAACCCGATGCAATGCATAGTGTGTGGGTCACTGTTTTCCATTGAATTGCTGGCTTATTGCTCAGATATTTGGAGCTGTGCGCTCCACTCTTGTGCAACAAGAGCCCTTACTGTCAGCTGCAATACATTTTACTTCCTCAATTATAGTGAGATGATCGGCATAAGTTCTAGCATGTTTGTGACCAGAGAGCCACCACCATTGATTTACTATTTGGCAATCTCAGCTCCCCCACATGCATATAGTCAGAGGCAGCCTTCTAATGGATAGGAGGCATTCAATATTATTGCCCTTCCTGGTGCAAGGAAGAAGGTTTCCACGTTGAAAGAGACTGATGTCTGTATTCAACGTACATTCCAGCAGGCTGCTGGAATTTTGGAGCGATCAGTCAGATTAGGTAGGTTCTAGGGGTTCTGACCACCATGTTTTCAAAGCTTTCCCACTGATTTATTCTGACTTGTTGAGTTCTCCACTCTCTGAGAGCCCAGAGAAGTGGCAACTCTGAAGAAGAAGATGGAAATAGTAGCTGAACAACCCTATTGCTGCTCCCACTTCCATGAAGAAAGATTAAGAGGGAGGATTTAAGCAATGAATGGTAGGCCCTCATGGAGTACTGAGGAACAAAGGGACCTTGGTGTTCAAGTCCATAGATCCCTAAAGGTATCAGCACAAGTAGACAAGACGGTGAAGCAGACAGACTGGATGTATGCCTCCATTCTCTTAAGCACAGAATAAAGGAGCAGGGAAATCATATTACAACTTTACAAGGCATAGGTTAGGCCACAGGCGGAATATTGTGTTCAGTTATGGTTACCGCTCTACTTGAAGGAAATAATTGCAGAGAAGAGGGTGCAGAGGAGATTCGCCTCAGTTATGAGGAGAGTGGATAGGCTGGATTTGTTTTCCCTAGAGCAAAGCAAACTGAGCGAGGGGACCTCATTGAGGGATACAAAATTATGAGAGGCATGGACAGAGTAAGAATCCTTTCCCCATGGCAGTTGTGTCTAAGACCAGTGGGCAATAGTTTAAGGTGAGGAGCAAATGGTTTAAGAGGGGATCCGAGAAATATTTTTTTTTAACCCAGAGGGTGATAGAAATGTGGAACATGCTGTCGGAGAGAGTAGTGGAGGCAGGTGCTCTCGCAACACTTAAGAAGCATCTGGATGTGTACATAAAATGTCAGGGCATAGTAGTCTATGGGACCAAGTGAACATAAATGGGATTAGTGTGGTTTGGTGTTTGCTGGCCAGCATAGACACAAGTCATAGAGGTAGACAACATGGAGACGGAGCCGTCAGTCCAACTTGTCCTGCTTACTAGGTATCCGAAATAAATCTGATCCCTTTTGCCAGCATTTACTCAAAAATTACTCAACCTCTGATGTGCCAGAGAAACTAGCCCCAGTCTATTCAGCCTCTCCCCAAAGCTCAAACCCTGACCCTGGCAACATTCTTGTAAATCTTTTATGAACCCTTTCATGTTTCACAACATCCTTCCAATAGGAGGGAGACCAGAAATACATTCAGTATTCCAATAGTGGCCAAACCAATGTCCTGTACAACTGCAACATGACCTCCCAACTCTGATATTCAGTGCACTGACCAATACCAAATGCCTTCTTCACTATCCTATTTACCTGCAACTCTACTATCAAGGAACTGCATTCCAGGGTCTCTTTGTTCAGCCACACTCCCCAGGACCTTGCCATTAAGTGTATAAGTCCTGCCGAGATTTGCCTTTCCAAAATGCAGCACCTCTTGTTTATATGAATTAAACTCCATCTGCCACTCCTCGGCCCATTTGCTTATCTGTTCAAGATCCCGTTGTACTCTGAGGTAACTTTCTTCGCTGTCTACTGCGCCACCAATTTTTGTGCCATCTGCAAACTGACAAACCATACTTCCTATGTTCACATCCAAATCAACATATATAAATAACAAAAAGCAGTGGACCCAGCACCGATCCTTGTGGCACACTGTTAGTCACTGGCCTCCAGTTTGAAAAGCAATCCTCCACCACCATCTATCTTCTACCTTTAAGCCAGTTCTGTACCCAAATGGCTAGTTCTCCCTCTATTCTGTGTGATCTAACCTTACTAATCAGTTGATCATGAGGAATCATGCTGAACATCTTACTGAGGTCCATATAGATCACATCCACTGCTCTGGCCTCATCAATCCTTTTTGTCACTTCTTGAAAAAACTCAATCAAGTTAGTGAGATACAATTTCCCACGTACAAAGCCATACTGGCTATCCCTAATCTGTCCCTGCTTTCAGAATATATGTAAATCCTATCCCTCAGGAACACTCCAACAACTTGCCCACCACTGATGTCAGGCACAGAGGCCCATTGTTCCATGGCTTTTCCTTACGACCTTACTTAAAACGTGGCACCACATTAGCTAACCTCCACTCTTCCCACAGTGGGCTGAAGGGCCTGTTTCTATGTTGTGTGATTCCATGGTTTTCATACTGAGGAAATACACAGCAGGATTACAGACAGCTGATAGAAGAGACCTGTGGCAGAAACCTATCATTGAAATTTCTGATAACACATATAACAGCCAACAGTATCATATTATTTTAAAGGACAGATATTCTGAGCATCTTGGAGAATTACATTTAATGTACAGCACAGAAATAGAGCCATTCAGCCCAGACATTCTGTGCTGTTGCTTATAATCCAGGAAGGTTTCCTTCGATTCCATCTTGCCCATCTCAACTTTTTAGCAAATCTTTGTACCCCTTCCTCTGAAATGCTTATCTGTTTTCTATTTGAAAGTCAGGAGCTCCTTTGCCCCAGTAACATCTGGGAGAAATGACTTCCACGTTTTAAATCAGATTGTTGAGCAATAAAATTACTCCTTATTTCCCTGTTGCATTGATAAACATTGATTGAATGGGTTTTAATTCACTGTCAGGTTTGGGGCTCACCTTCTCATTCTGCACCTGAGAATGAGAGTTTGTGGCAAATCATGCCAGAAAAAAGCTGCTGAACAGAAAGGGCTGAACCTGTGGGGACAAAGAGAGAGGGAGGGGGAGAGAGAGAGAGAAAGAGAGAGAGAGAGAGAGAGAGAGAGATAGAGAGAAAGAGAGAGAATGGAGTTAATGCTTTGAGTCCAACAAATTTTCTTCCAACTTTATGCGTGGCTATGTTGCTGCCAATGAATCAGAGGAAAATACATTAAGCAAGAAAAGACTCTCAAAATTCTGCTGCAACTGCCGTGTGCTTGGGATTTCCAAATCACTCTAGCTTTTAAAAAAAAGCAGCAGCCAACTTGCACACAGCAAGATCTCAGAAGCAGCAAACAATGTTGCTGGGGGAAAAGAGTTAAATAATGGCCAAGGCATTAGAGGTAACTCTTCTGCTTAGTTTCAGTATACTATCATAGGAACATTTACTTTTATTTGGGTGGAATAATTAATACATCTGAAAGTGTGCAGCTCCTACAGTGCAGCACTTGGAGTGCCATCGAGACTGTGTGCCCAACTCTTGAGGACGTGCCTTCAGCCCACAATATCCTGACTCAGAAGTAGCTGTGTGATCTGCTGAATATCTCACGCTGATTTTTAAGCGATATCTCTTGGTATTTCCAAATCTGCAGGAATGCCAGTATACTTGCTGTTTTCCCACGTGGTGTACATGAATACAGAATACATTTGGAGCCACATTTTAAGGCTTATTCTGAAAGAAATTGAGTGACAAAGTCCTTAATGTTGTCTGCTTGAACTTCTGAGTTGACATTGAATGCGAATTGTCCACACAGCACAGCTATTTTTGGGCATTCCAGCAAATGGAATGAACTTGTTTTCACTGACTAACCTCAAGCTGATGTCAGGGTCACAACCTCCATTGAGACAATCCAAGTAAGGCAGATTGGTAATTATTTTGTCATCCTGAGTTGTAGAGAACACTGAAGGCTAAAAAGTACACAAAAGAAAGGTTATGTGTGTAACCACATACAGTAGGCTCTAAACAAAAGAGAGAAGAGCTGCAAAAATAATTTACTAACATATTCAATAATCTACGTACAGTTGCTAGAAGCAAGAAAATCTGTTATTCCTTGTAGCCAACATGGACGTATTTGTTGTGGGCAAGATGATCAAGGGCAAAGTTTATACAGTGTGGAAACAGGCCATTTAGCCCAACAGGTCCACATTGGCTCTTCAAAGAGCATCCCACCCACCCTTGTGCAATGCCTAATCCAGCTAGCCTACATTTCTTTGGACTGTGGGAGGAAGTTAGAGCACCAAGAGCAAACCCATACAGACACAGGGAGAACATACAAACTTCACACAGACAGTTGTCCAAGGTTGGAATTGAACCTGGGCCCCTAGTGCTGTAAGAAAGTAGTACTAACCATTGAGCCACCACACTGGGGCCACATCTATCATTGAAAAGGTGATGGTATTTCACCTTTGAAAAAATAGCAATGCAGCACAGGAACAGACCATTTGACCTATCATATCTGCTCCAACCATAATGCCATACTAAACTAATGCGATCTGCGTGTACATGATCTATATTCCTGTATTTCCTGCCTGTTTGTGTGTCTGTCCAAATACTGCTATCATTTGTTTGCCTCAGCCTGGTTACTGATCTGAGTCAGAGTTCTTTCCTTTGTTTGGCATGCTGACTTTAGATCAGCATAGCAGTATCATTGGGTGGTTCAGTGGTTCTCACTGCTGCCTCACAGCACTGGGGACCCGGGTTTGATTCCACCCTTGGATGACAGCCTGTGTGGAGTTTGCATATTCTCCCTGTGTCTGCGTGGGTTTCCTCCAGGTGCTCCAGTTTCGTCCCACAGTCCAGTGATGTGTAGGCTAGGTGGATTGGTCGTGCTAAATTGCCTGTAGTGTTCAGTGATGTGTGGATTTGGTGGGCTATAGGGGAATGGATCTGAATGGACTGCTCTGAGAGTGGGTGTGGGCTTGTTGGGCCAAAGGGCCTGTTTCCACACACTGCAGGGATTCAATGATTCAGCTCAGCTATTTACTTCATCCCTCAAAAGAAGGGCTTGCAATTTTATAGCCCCTCTCCACAGT
This sequence comes from Stegostoma tigrinum, assembly GCF_030684315.1. NCBI lineage: Eukaryota > Metazoa > Chordata > Chondrichthyes > Orectolobiformes > Stegostomatidae > Stegostoma > Stegostoma tigrinum. The sequence continues at coordinate 125,856,490 of NC_081356.1, read as the reverse complement.
ACACCAAAACTCCAAAGTCAACACAGTGTGGAGCTGGAGGAACATAGCAGGTCAGGCAGCATCAGAGGAGCAGGGAACTGGATATTTCAGGTCAGGACATTTCATCATCTCTGAGCGACCAAAATTCCAAATGTGCTTTACAATAAATTACATATTTTGAAAGTTTTTGTAAAGAAGCAGCCAGTTTGTATACAACTGAATCCCAGAATCTGGAGTGTGTAAATGGCCAGACAATCAAACTTTTGTGAAAAAAACAAGGTGTAGAGCTGGATGAACACAGCAGGCCAAGCAGCATCAGAGGAGCAGGAATGCTGACGTTTCGGGTCTCTAACCTTCCTCAGAAGAAGGGTCTAGGCTTGAAAAGTCAGCCTTCCTGCTCCTGTGATGCTGCTTGGCCTGCTGTGTTCATCCAGCTCTGCACCTTGTTATCTCAGATTCTCCAGCATCTGCAGTTCCTGCCATCTCTCAAACTTTTGTGAAGCAGGTTTTAAATAGTCAGAGATTTCCAGCACAGATAAAGGCACTTTGGCTTATTGTGTATGTGCAGTTGAAAACAACCACCTAACTACTTTTCAGCACCTGACCTGTGGCCTTGTGTGCCTGGGGTTTACAAGTGTATACCTTAATACTCAAAGTTATAATAGCACGGGAAAAAAAACCCTATGGTTCAACTGTCCACACCACCCAGATCTCCTCAATTAACCTAGCCCCAGTTGCCAGTATTTGGTCCATGTATCTCTAAACCTTTTCTATTATATACCCATCCAGGTGCCTTTCAAATGTTGTAATTATACCTGCCTCCACCACTTCCTCTGGCAGATCACCCCATACAAGCACCAACCTCTCTGTGTAAAAATGTTGCCTTTCCCTTTTAAATCTCTCCCATCCCAGCCTAAACCCGTGCCCTCTAGTTCTGGGTTCCTCGACCCTATGAAAAAGACCTTGGCTATTCACCCTATCCATGTCCTCAGGATTTTATAAACTCCTATATGTTCATTCCTCAGCAACTGATGAGCCAGGCAAATCAGCTCCAGCTTACTTGCCTCTCCCTATCACTCAAACTCTCGAACCCTGACAACATCCTTGTAAATTTGTTTTTGAGCTCTTTCAAGTTTAACAACATCTTTTCTATTGCAGAAATACTCCTTTGATCTTATGAGGGCCTCTCTTTCTACTACTCTTGTGGGCAGTGAGTTCCAGATCTCCTCTGGATTAAATCATTTTTCTCCATATATTCTCTAAAGCCTTTGCCTTCAGTCTATAACCCAGCAGTGGAAGACCCCTCCATCAAGGGGCAAGTGTTCATTCCTCTCTAGCCTGCAACACTTAAATTTTATATATCTCAATCATATCATCTCCGAATCACCTCTTGTCTTAAGGAAAACCTCAGTATGTCCATGAAATAGTGCCGTATTATGTTTTGTTCTCCAGAAATAAAAAGAACAGGTCAACATTTGTTGCCACAGATACCATTTACAACAGTGCAGCAATCTCCCAGTAATGTATGAATTCAGTTCATGGAGTAGGACTGGAATCCATGACTTAGTCACAATCTGTTAGGAACCCCAATGCAAAGTTAAGCATTCACACTGAACCTGCTCCTCCAGTCCAACTTCTTTGTGCCCTTTGCAACATCCGAGGCCATCACAGACAACACTAACTGGGTGCTTGGCAAAAATCCCTTGGAAGAAATTGCAAATCCTGAAACCGGTGCTGAAATTGACCAGAGCTGGGAATCAATCAATGCCATAGTGTGGCCCGTAGATCAATGGAGTTGATTGAGAAACCGATAATAATGGATTGCGAGACCAAAAATGAATGCTCACGGCTTAACACAGGATTTTTGCTTATAAAATGCCAGTCCTATAAAAGTATTCATTACAGAGACTGCAAGATTCACTGGGAAGCCAGTCACAACTGATTAAAGAAGAAACGACAGATCAAGAGAGCTTCCAAATGAAAGCCTGACAATAAACGCCAGCTTCTGTGCTTAAAGCGAGAGTGAATCCTATCAGGGTTGCTTTCGTAAAGTGAGATTGAAGGAATGAAGAGTAACTTGAATTATGCTGGAAAACTGTCTTGACTAAATTTTATTTACACCAGCTAGCCGATCCTAGTGTTGTCTGCAATTCTTTCACAATTGAATTAATCAAGGAATAATCAAAGCTAAGGAACAAATTCGCTATACTTTCATGAGAGATTAGTTTCTTTTTTAACGTGTACTTACATTTAGACACAATCATTCCATTAAGGATCCTGGGGCAATGCAGAACAAGTGATTTACTATGCCACTATAAAGTTCTCTAAATAGTGCCCACCCCCTTAAACATAGCTGGTTCAATTTGCAAATAGGATGGCACCTGAAAATAGCATTGGATTGCTTCATGGAGCCTCTCATGGTCCTCTCACTTACAACCTGATCCAAATTACAGTTCAAGAAGCGTGCATGAGGAAACAATATAGCTGCATACTTTTGGATGGCTGGAAGGAAGTTTGCTAATAGAGTTTGATCTCTGAAGCATGCAACATATATGAAGTTGAGGAAACCCACTTTTTCACTTTACACAAAAGCAATACAAAGCTTATCAGTGAAAATTAATGCAAAGTAGATGCAAATCATGTAATACACAGAAAAACACATCCATCTTTAAAGGAAAAGCACAGAAGAAGGCCATTCAGCCCATCGAGTCTGTTCCACCATCGTATTTGATCATCTACCTCAATGTCACTTTCCCACAAAAATCTCAAGACATTCATCTCCAGAAACTTATTGATCCTTGTACTGAACCTGCTCAATGATTGACCTTCCACACCCTTTTGAAATAGAGAATTCAGAAGATTCACCAATCTTCAACTGAAGAAATTCCTCCTCATCTCAGACTGATCCTTCCTTACCCTGAGATATTGTGCTCTGGTGTTAGAAACACCTACCTCTGTCTAGTCCCACCCTGAAACAAGCTTTATAAGTTTCAGTAAGGTTACCCTCGTTCTTGGAAACTCTAGGGAATACAGTCCAACACTCTTTGTGAGGCAAACAAGCCATTGAAGAGATTTATCTGGTGAATCTCTCTTGCATCCCTCTTGACAAGCATGTTTTTCCTTAGTTTAGGGTATAAATAAACTGAGCTCTGTAGGCAATTTATCCTGTAGTAAATATTAAACCTTGTGAAAAGAAGTCTTCCCCAAGTTAGAAAATGGTAAATTGCCTACAATGTGGAAGCAGGCCATTTGGCCCATCAAGTCCACACTGACTCTCCAAGCAGCACTCCACTCTTCTACAACTCTGAATTTCCCATGGCTAATCCACCTAGCCTGCAAATCTTTGGAGTGAGAGAGGAAATACCCGAGGGTGGAATGAGCCCAGGTCCGTGGTGCTGTGAGGCAGTGGTGGTAAACACTGAGCTGTCATGCTGCCCCTTACTAAAAGCCTTACCAAGAAATTCCTCTTGAAGATGATTTTCAGGAAGCTAGAATATGAGATTAAATTGGATAGTTCCTTCAAAATGCTGGTAAAATGGGATGCATGGCTTCTGTCTGTATTGTTTCATTACATGATTTTAACTGCTCCTAAAGACGACCCATTAATTACAAATATGGTGGGATAATAATTTTCATACTCTCTCAATAGATGTAGGAACGTGCAAATAAAAGTAGACCACTCAGCCTGTCAAACTTATCCTATCATTCAATTTGATCATGGCAGATTTTCCATTTCAGCTGAACTTTCCCTCAAATATTCATAATTATCTTCAGAGAACAATCAATTTCTGTTCTGAATATGATCGGTGATTAAGCTTCCATGATCCTTTAGGACAGAAAATTCCAAAGATTAGAATTATAGAGCCTCCTAACACCAAAATTAAGACCCCTGAGTCCATTATTGAAAGGAATTAAAGGCTACGTGGACAGTGCAGGGAAGTGGAGTTGAAATGCCCATCAGCCATGATTAAATGGTGGAGTGGACTCGATGGGCCGAATGGCCTTACTTCCACTCCTGTGTCTTACGGCCTTATTATGATTGCACTGGTCAAAAAAAAACCAGCACCTAACTATTCGCTCTCTGTCAAGTAAAGAAATTCCTACTCACCTCAGACAATAAATTACTATGGAACGTGAAAGTTAGTAAGACACCCCTCACGGGCTATTGAGAACATATAACTAGTGAGAGTTATCACTTATCACTTACCAGCCACAAAGAGGATCAGTCTGAGATGAGGAGGAATTTCTTCGGTTGGAGATAGGTAAATCTTTCAAATTCTCTAACGCAGAACGTTGTGAAGGGTCAAGGGCTGAATTGGATCTGCACATTGAGCAAGTTTAATGAATGAGCTCCCTGTCTTTGCACCTCATCAGATGAAGAGAAAACCACCAATGGTAGGATGATCTGAAGCAGCTATTTCAAAAGAGAACATAATTGATGGAGCACAGAGATCTGGAAATAGTTTGAGATCTGAGGGTGTTTGTAGAGTAAGGGGATTTAGTGGAGGGATTTAATAGTGGGGATAAAATTTTAACATTTGAAATGGGACAAGGATGTCTTAAAATGCAGAGAAGTAATCATTGCCTTAATCGTAGCCATAATCTATTCCCTCTTTGGCAGAAGTTTTCTTCCCAACAGAAGACAATCCTGTGCCTGCCAAATCCTGACCAGCTTGCCAGGCAGAAGGCAAGCATTCCCTGGCAGCAGTAGGCAAACAGCTTGATACAGAGCCTCAGCAAAGTTGATCAGACGTCAAACAGCACTCTGTGAAGAACGAGACATTACATGAACAGAGAGGTCTATTCTCTTTCTATATACTTGAAGTTACTGTGTTAAATTCCTCTGCTCACTGTTTTAACAAAAAGGTGAATTTGCCAAAAGCAAATCATGTAAGAATTCCATCAAATTGGTCATGGGATCTATGAGACCTATTGAACGTAATAATTGTACTTCTCACGGAAGAATTGGATGCAAAGCAGGAAACGTTTATGATCATTTACAACAGAGGGCTGTTCAGGCTGGATCATGAAATCTATTCCTGACTGCAATAAGACAGATATTTAATAAGGAAGGGAATCAAGCATTTTTGAGGATACGACAGGAAAGTGGAGTTAAGGATCACTTTGAAAGCAGATTCATTGGGCTGAATGTCCTGTTTTTGCTCCCACACCCTATGGTCTTGGATAATCTTTCCAAGGAATGTGGGTGCTGGAGATTGAAATGAAAATTGGTTTAACTCCTCCTTAAATTTTTTCAGCGTCCTGGTGTCTATCACACTCTGGGGCATTCTACATATTCTTAATTTCTTTAGCCAGAAGGTGTTGAATTTGTGGCACTCATTGCTTCAGAAGGCTGTGGAAGTTAACTTCTTTTGTATATTTAAGACAGTTAGATAGGTTCTTGATTAGTAAATGGAGGGAGTCTGTTGCTCACCATGAAACTGTTGCTGAAGTAGTCAAAACTCATCTGGTCCTCTGATGTCCTTCAGTGAAGGAAACTGCTGTCTTCACCTGATCTGGCCTATATGTCACTCCAGACCCACTGCAATGTGATTGTCTCTCAGCTGACTTCTGAAATGACCGAGCAAGACATTCAGTTGTAATAATCACTAGAATGTCTCAAAAACAAAAGAAACTTGATAGACCACCCGGCATGGGCTGAAGCACCAGAAACGACAATGGCAGAAACAGCCCTGTCAACCCTGCAAATTCCTCCTTACTAACGTCTGGGGAATGGTGCCAAAACTGGGAGAGCTGTCTGACAGACTAGTCAAGCAACAGTCTGACATCGTCAGGCTCAAGGAATCATATTTTACAGACAATGTCCCATACACCACCATCACGGTCTCTGGATATGTCCTGCCCCACCGACATGACAGAGCCAGCAGAGGGGTGGCACAGTGGTATACAGTCGGGAGGATGTTGCTCTAGGTGTCCTCAATATTGACTCTGAATCCCATGAAGTCTCATGGCACCAGGTTAAACATGGTCAAGGAAGCCTCCTGCTCATTACCACATACCACCCTCCCTCAGCTGATGAATCAGTACTCCTCCAAGTTGAACAACACTCAGATATGACACAGAGGATGGCAAGTGCACAAAATGTACTCTGGGTGGGGGATTTCAATGTCCACCACCAAGAGTGGCTCAGCAGCAGTACTACTGATCGAGCTGGTCGGGTCCTAAAGTGCATAGCTGCCAGACTGGGTCTGCGGCAGGTGGCGAGGGAACCAACAAGAGGGAAAAACATACCTGACCTCATCCTTACCAATCTGCCAGCTGCAGTTGCCTCTGTCCATGACAGTATCAGTAAGAGTGCCCATTGCACAGCCCTTGTGGATACAAAGTCCTGCCTTCACGTTGAGAACAACCTCCATCAGGTTGTGCGGCAACTATCACCGTGCTCAATGGGACGGACTTTGAAAATGTCTAGCAACTCAAGCCTGGGCATCCATGAGATGCTGTGGGCCATCAACAGCAGCAGAATTGTACTCTAACACAATGTGTAACATCATGGCCCAACAAATCCCCCACTCAACCATTACCATCAAGCCAGGGGACCAACCCTAGTTCAATAAAGAGTGCAGGAGGGCATGCCAGGAGCAGCACTAGGCATACCTGAAGCTGAGGGATCAACCTGGTGAAGCTACCAAATGGGACTACTTGCATGCCAAACAGCATAAGTAGCAAGTGATAGACAGAGCTAAGTGATCCTACAACCAATGGATCAGATTTAAGCTCTGCTGTCCTGCCACTTCCAGCCATGAATGGTGGTGGACAATTAAACAACTCACTGGAGGAGGAGGCTCCATAAGTATCCCCATCCTCAATGATGGAAGAGCCCAGTATATCAGTGCATGGGATAAGGCTGAATTTTTTGTAGCATTCATCAGCCAGAAGGGCCAAGTGGATGATCCATCTCGGCCTCCTCCATTGGTCTCCAACATTACAGATACCAGCCTTCAGCCAGTTCAATTTACTCCACATGATATCAAAGTTTGTGGGCTCTGACAACATTCCCATAACAGCACCGAAGACTTGTGTTCCAGAACTTGCCGCTCCCCTAGCCACACGGTTCCAGCACAGTAACAACACAGACAATGTAGAAAATTGCCCAAATATGTCCTGTACATAAAAAGCAGGACAAATCCAACCCGGCCAATTACTGCCCCATTAGTCTCCTTTCGATCATCAGTAAAGTGATTGAAGGTGTCAGTAACAGTGCTATCAAACAGCCCCTGCTCAGCAATAACCTGCTCAGTTACCCCCAGTTTGGGTTCCGCCAGGGCCTCTCGGCTCCTGACCTCATTACAGCCTTGGTTCAGACATAGGCAAAACAGCTGAATTCCAGAGGTGGGGTGAGAGTGACAGACCTTGACATCAAGGCTGCATTCGACCAAGTGTGGCATCAAGGAGCCCAGGCAAACTCTCCGGTGGTTAGGGTCATAACTGACACATAGGAAGATGGTTGTGTTTGTTGGAGGTCAATCATGTCAGCTCCAGGGCATCTCTGTAGGAGTTCCTCAGAATAGTGTTCTAGGCTCAACCATCTTCAGCTGCTTCATCATTGACCTTCCCTCTATCATAAGGTATGAAGTGGGGATGTTCCCACCGATGATCGCACAATATTCAGCACCATTATGACTCCTCAGGTACAGAAGCAGTCCATGTTCACAGGCAACAAGATCTGGACAATATCCAGGCTTGGGCTGACAAGTGTCAAATAACATTCATTGCACAGAAATCTCAGGCTATGACACTCACCAAAAGGAGGGAATCTAACCACCGCCCCTTGATGTTCCATGGTCTTACCATCACTGAATCCTGCCCTATAAATACCCTGGGAGCTATCATTGATCAAAAGCTCAACTGGACTCACCACATAAACACAGTCACTGAAAGAGCAAGTCAGAAGCTGGGAACACTGTGGCGAGTAACTCACCTCCTGACTCCTCAAAGCCTGTCCCACCATCTACAAGGTACAAGCCAGGAGTGTGACGGAATACTCCCCATTTGCCTGGTTGAATGCAGCTCCAACAACACTCAAGAAGCTTTGCACCATCCAGGACAAAGCAGCCCACTTGATTGGCACCACATTCACTCCCTTCACCACTGACGCTCAGTGGCAGTGGGTACTATCTACAAGATGCACTGCAGAAAGTCACCAATGATCCTGAGACAACTACGTTCCAAGCCCACAACTACTTCCATCTAGAAGGACAAGGGCAGCAGACGTATGGGAACGCCATCACCTCCATGTTCCCCTTCACGTCACTCACCTTCCTGCCTTGGAAGTACATTCCTTTAGTGTCGCTGGGTCCAGATCCTAGAATTCTCTCCTTAATGGCATTGTGGGTCAACCTACAGCAGATGGGCTGCAGCGGTTCAAGAAGGCAGCTCAACACCACCTTCTGAAGGGCAACTAGGGATGGGCAAGAAATGCTGACCCAGCCAGCAGCGCCCACATTCCATAAAATGAATCAATAAAAGATTTTTTGATGAGTGTCAATCCAATGTGGATTACCATTCTGGTCCATCTTTTTCACAAAAATTTGGAGAGAAGATTGTAAGGAAGAAGGTTCTTGGCCAGAAGGTGATGGGAGGATACAGCTCGCTGCCTGTAAGGCTGGCTAAGGCAGAAACCCTTCATTTCATTTAAGAAGCATTTAGATGTACACATACAATGCCAAAACATAATAGGCAATGAGCCAAGTGCTGGAAAATAGGGATAGAATAGGTAGGTGCTTGTTTTTGACAAAGTGGGCTGAAGGGCCTTTTTCTATGTAGTAGATCTCTATGACTGTATAATTTTATCCTACTCAAATCACCATCAGAAATGCAGAGGCATAATTCACAGCAAAAGACTCTACAAAAATACTCAATGCAACTGACACTTAGTTAAATAATTGTAATTCAGCACCTAAGGTGGAATCTTATAGGAGCCTGAGCCATGTGAACTGCGGTGAAATTTCAGACAGTATTGCATGAAGAATCCTACCTTGACACTGGGAGCAGGTCATCTGCTGAGCAGCAAGGCAAATGGCTCACTTCTCAAGGCCAAGCTGTCAATTAAGGCAGATTATTGATGTTTACACACTTTATTAACAGCACATTTGCCTCATTAATGTGCAGCTTCCTTTCTCACCAAACTCACGGAGAAGCTAGTCATTGCGAATTCTCTGGGCAGAAGTCAGAGTGGGGACCTGCTGACCTCAGCTCAAATCTGGCTGACCGGGGCCTCCATGACTCTCAGTACCAAACAGCATCTCAGGGCATGATCCATGGGCAGCAGCCATGTACACCCCTCTTCCATCAACATTGTCAGCCACCTTTCATCATCCCCCTTACTGTTCTTTCTGCTTTCTTGAATTGTTGCATTGTGTGCGGTGAGTCTATTCCCACAGCATTCCTGGTTGTTGATCCAGTGACAATGAAGGAATGGTAATGTACACCGAAGTTGGGGTAGTGTCTGACTTGTGTATATATAATAACTGCATATTTTTGTACAAGTATGTGCATTAGAATAAAGGCAGCTATGTGAAAGGCTACTACCTCTACTGGAGTTCAGGTTAGCTTAATCAATTATTGAGCTTCAACAATGTAGTTTTCCATCTAACTCCTTTGATTAATGTACAAATTCTTAGCACATCTCTTCTTATGTACCTGATATGGAGCTTTTTTTAACATCAATAAAGCAAAACTTATGAACAGGATACGTATTGTATGCATTGTATGAACAAAATCATTAGCTTCCATCCCTCATAGCCACCACCTTGACAATACAGAGTTTCAGCTTCATGTTTTTCTAAGGAAGGTCCACACAAAGTGTCTCCCTCTATCTGGAACCCCTTGAGTGATCACTAATTCTTACTCTCCACGTATAAAATCTGCTCTCGACTTCATCTCCTCACAATATTACTTTTGTGTATTGAATGGGCAGTATCAAAGAAGCAGGTAAGGATTTTCAACCTCTACCCAAGGTGATTTTCAGGTACAGCTTTAATTGTCTGCTTTAGAGTCCTTTCTGTCAAATGTTTACATTTTAAATTTGCAACTGATGGTGACCCACATTTCCATTCAAACGTAGCAGTCTAGATTAGCTTATTCTAAACCTAATAGCGTGATGTGCTAATTAAGAATCTTGGCAGTGCAGGTTTGTAAAAGAATGCCAGCTTTGCATGGCCTAGAGGTGAACTGCCGAAGCTCTGGTCATTGAAACCATGCCTACAACTCGTGCATCTTGCAAAGCACAGGCCTCAGCCGGCAGCTCTCTGATTGATCCGCTGCTGATTACCCATTTGGCTCATAGGTCCCCTGCTCGGGTTTGACTGAAAGATTTTAAAACCAACTTATAGCACAAGTGAGGCAGTGCTTCTCTACTTATTGATAATCATAAACTGCAAACAATTGAGAACTCACATGTTTTAGATTAGCGCTGCCTTAAAGGAGGAAGGCTTGTATTGATGTGACACCTGAAGTGTTTATCTCAGGAACTTTTTCAGACGATTTCATTTCACATTTTTTTTGAAATTTTATTCATGTGGGTATCACAGGGAAAGCAAAATCTTCTTCACCTTTTCTGCAGCAGTTTGATACAAGGATGGCCTTTGAATGTCGGAGCAAATTAACTGCAGATGCTGGAATCTGTACTGAAAATTTAAAAAAATTGCTGATGATTACAGTAAATTCGGCAGCTTCCTTGGAGACAGAGCAAGCTAATGTTTTATGTGCAGCTGATTTGTCAACAGAGGTCTGATAGATTGCTGTCTCTCCATGGATGCTTCCTGATCTGCTGTGATCTCCAGTGTTTGTGGTTTTTGGCTTTGGTTTGGACCCTGGCTGCCTTCTCAGACTGCAAAATGGCCTCTCGCCATTGTCAATGTACAGGCAGGAGGAACATAAAACATAAAACACAGAACAGTACAGCACAGTAGAGGACTTTTGAACTACGATGTTGTGCCGACCTATTATCCTACTCAAAGATCAAAACACCCTGCATACCTACATTTTACTATCTTCCATGAGCCTATCCAAGAGTCGCTTAAATGCCCCGAATGAATCTGACTCCACTGCCACCACCGGCAGCACATTCCACACGCCTATCACTCTCTGTGGAAAGAACCCACCTCTGACATCTCCCCTATACATTCCTCCAATCACATTAAAATTATGACCTCTCGTAATCCTGGAAAAAGTCTCTGGATATTCACTCTGTCTACGCCTATCATCACCTCTATCAAGTAACCACTCAGCCTTCTTCGACCCAATGAAAAAAGCCCCAGCTCCCTCAACCTTTTCTCATAAGACCTACCCTCCAGTCCAGGCAGCACCCTGGTAAATCTTCTTTTCACTCTTTCTAAATCTTCCACTTTCCTATAATGAGGTGACCAGAGCTGAACACAACATTTCAAGTGTGGTCTAACCAGAGTTTTGTAGAGCTGCAGCATAACCTCGCGGCTCTTAAACTCAATTCCCCTGCCAATGAAAACCAAAACACCGTACGCCTTCTTTATAACCCTACCAACTTGGGTAGAAACTTTCAGGGATTTATGGGCGTGGACCCCAAGATCCCTCTGTTCCTCCACACTGCCAAGAATCCTGCTATTAACCCTGTACTCTGCATTCAATTGCGACCTTCTATAATGAATCACTTCAGACTTTTCTGGGTAGAATTCCATCTGCCACTTCTTTGCCCATCTCCTCCCTGTCAATGTCCCGTTGCAACCTACAACAGCCCTCCACGCTATTCACAACTCCACCAACCTTCGTGTCATCGGAAAACTTACTAACCCACCCTTCCACTTCCTCATCCAAGTCATTTATAAAGACCACAAGGAGCAGGGGTCACAGAACAGATCCCTGTGGAACACCACCAGTCACCATGCTCCAGGCTGAACACTTTCCTTCTGCTACCACCCTCTGTCTTCTATTGGGCCACCATTGTGAGACAGCAGTGATAACTCAGTGAGCCACTGTACTGCCCAGGTTCTTGTTAGGTAGCAGGAAGCATTTTAATGTTACAACTTGCCTCATTAATATTCAGTCTCCTAGTTTACTAAGGTCACCAAACAAGCTAGAAATCAGGAAATCTCAACAAGCAATGCAGAACGGGTAGCAACAGATTCAACTTGCAGCTGGCTCTGAATGACCTCCATGTTGGAAACTGGTAAACAACAGCTCATGGGTCTATCCAAAGGCAGCAGCTGAATGAATTCCTCCTCCATGGATGGAGCCACCATCTGTCCAACCCCTGTTGACCGATGCAGCAGCTCTCCCAAAACACAGGCAGGCTGTTCACGAGGCACAAGTGTGTAAGGCAGGGTGGGCTGGCACCTATGTTGAGAAAACTGCAGTAGAGAAATTATGTGCACACAGACAGGATTCCAGCTTACAACTGGATCAGGCTGTACCCCTGAGCTGCTGGCTGACTCTTCTAATGCTCACTCATTCAGTATCTACCTGCGTCATTGCACCATCCATGCCTTACCTTGTCATGCTGTGCCATGCCTATTAGCATATTGGCACTTCGGCCACAGCCAAAGATTATCACTGCTGCTGTTTTAAGGGGCTCCTTAGTGCAGGCACATAAACAGGCTGCTCCTCATGCTTGTCAGTATTGGAATGTCTTCTGTGAGGGAGACAACATTGCTCTATGGCACGTACTTAGACTGCAAGCTAACACCAATAGCATGTGCCACCTGCCTACGTATCAAGCACACTGTACAATCAGAAACTAGCCCAGTCAAGGCCTGGCTGTGTGTGGGGTGGGGGGAGTGCTGTTCGTCTGGAGTCCCAATACCATCAGCCACAAACACAGACAGTACACAGTTCACAGGCACTGGCTCTCTCTCAAAAGGTGGTGAATCTGTAAAATTCTTACCACAGGGGGCTGTCATGCCTGAATTGTTAAGTATATCTCAGGTTGAGACAGATTTCTAACTACTAAAGGAATCAGTGGTGATTGAAATAAAACAGGAAAATGGAATTCAGGATTATCAGATTAACCACGTTATCATTGTCCGGTGGAGTAAAATTAAGGGGCCAAATGGCTTACTTCTGCCTCTACATCCTATTCCCTTAGCCTCCCTACTAGCTTGCTGAACCTAAACATCAGATTTCACAAGTCTTATTCACAAGGACACCTGAGTCTCTTTGTACATTTGTACTTTCCAACCTGTCACCATGTTCAAACACTGAACATCTGTTCTTCCTCTGTCCTTCCTCTTAGGGTGGATAGCCTCACATTTTTCCACATTATATTCCATCATGCTCCATCTACCATGTCCTTACCAATAACATAGTCTGTCCAAGTCCTTCCAAAACTGCTTTACATCTTCGTAATACTTGTTCCAGCATAAATTTGTATCATCAACAAGTTTGGAAATATTACATTTGGTCCCCATCCTGAAATCATTGATACATAAAACAGCTGGGTCACATGAGCTGATCCTTGTTTCATCAAAGCTCTAATCTGCTCCGTTTGTTTCTTTTCTTTTTTTTACTCTTTTCTTCCTTTTGTATTTCCTTTCTCTTCTTTCCTCTTGGTGATATCCTGAATACCCACCATCAGCATGGACTAGGACTCCAGGCCTCAGTATGTACATGGACTCTCAGTTTTAATGCTGACCCAACAAGACATTCTCTCAACCTGGTTTGGCAGACTCCCAGTCCAGTGTCGCATGGTGGTCTTCAGGATCCTGGGGTGGTCTCTCAGCCAGGCTTGGCTGCGCACCCGCTCGGCACGGCAGTCTCTTGGTGGCTTGGCGTGACGGTCTCTAAGTGGCTAGAAGTGGTCTCATGGTATGGCATGATGGCCTTCCAGCAGCCCAGTATGACATTCTCTTGCCCCTGCATGGCAGTCTCCTGGCCTGGGGTGGTGATCTCTTTGCCTGGTGTGGCAGACTACTGGCCCAGCTTGGTGGCCCATGGTGGTCTTTCAGCCCGCATGGCCTCAGCATGGACCTAAGGCCTCAAGATGATTCGAACCCAGGTGCAGACTGGAGGCTAGGTGCTGCCATGGACTGGGTTTGAAAGGCCATTAATCTGATCTTTTTACTTCCCTACATTGTTAACTTATTCTTACGATCTGTAACACTGGAATTTTTATTTCTCGACTTTTCGCAATCTTTCGCACCCCACCTCCCCCAAGAACGTGTACCAAAGATTCTGTACCTAAGCACCTTGTACATAAGATAGCGCTGTAAGTGGTGACTTGTGAGCTTTTCATCAAACTCATGTGACCACTTGACAATAAAGCTAATTGAGAAAGACTTCACTACAACCTGAAGGCCTAACCAGCTGAAGCAAAATGCTCCTACTCCTCTGTTGATACCATGGGAATATATGGATGTTACCTGCAATCCCAGAGGGCATAGCAAGATCAATCAATGGCTAATCAAGAGTTCTTTCTCAGTTTGCTTCTATAACCTTTAGATCTCACATTGGTGGCCTCAAAATACAACTTGCTCCCAATGCAATAAGCCGCTTCTCACGACCAATAATATTCAACCTCATATTGGTAGAGAAAGCATTATGGGTGACATAAAGAAAAATTTAGAATCCAATCTGCCGCTAATGGCTAAGAATTATGAAGCAAGAGGTCAGGTTAAATTAAAGAATGATATATGAAACATAAGATGGAGAGCACTTTGAAATCTGCCTACCAATTTATAACCTTTTCATTGTACTTACAAAATAATAGCTTTTACATTTTATAATAGTCAAGTTAATACTCCCTTGCATCAATTTTACAAGAAAGGTTGTGATTGCATTCTGTCTGCTTCATTAAGCTCAATCGCGCTGTTTATCAGGATTCATAGTGTTGAATATTTGGATGCTCGTTGCAGCAATAACTGCTTTATTGGATTGTAAACTGAAAAAGTATTAATTACCCAAGGCTAATCACAATAATGAGGGAGATAAAGAAAAGCACAATTAACTACATGCATTGCAGAAGTCATGAGATAAAAAGCTTGATGCACAACACTGCTTATGATTCAAAGATCATTGGCTTTAAATTGAGTAAAGCACTTATTAGTAGGTTAATAAACTGGAACTTTATAGCTGCATTGTCCTCATAATGATCTTTGATCAACACTTAACATAATCATGGAGAGATGAGTTGAAGGACATAATGAGATAATTTTTCTGTCTGTGTGTCAGTGAGCAAAGTTTCCAGCAACAATAATTGCATCTGCTTCAATAAGGCTCAACGAAATAATTATTTAGATGTTATGATGGTATCTTCAACAGAACAGCTACATCCAAGTGCTTTACTATCAGTTGGCTTCATAGTTTGATTGGGGCTTTAATTCTTTCTTTGCTTGGCGAATGAGTTCCCTTATAGGACGAGACAAGACTCACTCTAGCAGGGATGTCAGAGCTATCTGTCTCCCAATACTTAAGTATGTCACTGTAGGAGCATTTATCCCATCCCGGGACAAAGGTTCAGGTAGCAGGCAAGATTCAGGCAAGTGGAAGCTGTTTATTCAAGCAAAAACCAGCTTATGCAGGGAGGGGGCCAAAGGATCTTCTCTGAAACTGGCTTTGGAAGATAGAATAGTGACATCCCCTCTGCTTTTCCAAAAAAATGCAGAAATCAAATACAATGTAGTCGCTGTCCTTCCATTTAAGTAAAACGCCCAATTCTGTGGGAAACAAATCAGTAATGGGCACTACCATGGACAGTGATAACAAAGTGTGAAGCTGGATGAACACAGCAGGCCAAGCAGCATCTCAGGAGCACAAAAGCTGACGTTTCGGGCCAAGACCCTTCATCAGAGAGGGGGATGGGGTGAGGGTTCTGGAATAAATAGGGAGAGAGGGAGAGGCGGACCGAAGATGGAGAGAAAAGAACATAAGTGGAGAGGAGAGTATAGGTGGGGAGGTAGGGAGTGGGTATGTCAGTCCAGGGAAGACGGATAGGTCAAGGAGTTGGGATGTGGTGATAGGTAGGAAGTGGAGGTGCGGCTTGGGGTAGGAAAAAGGGATGGGTGAGAGGAAGGACAGGTTAGGGAAGCGGAGACAGGCTGGGCTGGTTGTGTGATGCAGTGGGGGGAGGGGACAAACTGGGCTGGTTTTGGGATGCAGTGGGGGAAGGGGAGATTTTGAAGCTTGTGAAGTCCACATTGATGCCATTGGGCTGCAGGGTTCCCAAGTGGAATATGAGTTGCTGTTCCTGCAACCGTCGGGTGGCATCATTGTGGCACTGCAGGAGGCCCATGATGGACATGTTGGCTGAGGAATGGGAGGGGGAGTGGAAATGGTTCGCGACTGAGAGGTGCAGTTGTTTATTGTGAACCGAGCGGAGGTGTTCTGCAAAGTGGTCCCCAAGCCTCCGCTTGGTTTCCCCAATGTAGAGGAAGCCACACCGGGTACAGTGGATACAGTATACCACTTTAGCAGATGTGCAAGTGAACCTCTGCTTAATATGGAAAGTCATCTTGGGGCCTGGGATGGGGGTGAGGGAGGAGATGTGGGGGCAAGTGTAGCATTTCCTGCGGTTGCAGAGGAAGGTGCCGGGTGTGGTGGGGTTGGAGGGCAGTGTGGAGCGAACAAGGGAGTCACGGAGACAGTGGTCTCTCCGGAAAGCAGACAGGGGTGGGGATGGAAAAATGTCTTGGGTGGTGGGGTCGGGTTGTAGATGGCGGAAGTGTCGGAGGATGATGCGTTGTATCCGGAGGTTGGTGGGGTGGTGTGTGAGAACGAGGGGGATCCTCTTTGGGCGGTTGTGGCGGGGGCGGGGTATGAGGGATGTGTGGCGGGAAATGCGGGAGACGCGGTCAAGGGCACTCTCGACCACTGCGGGCAAAAAGTTGCGGTCCTTGACGAACTTGGACATCTGGGATGTGCGGGGAGTGGAATGCCTCATCCTGGGAGCAGATGCAGTGGAGGCGGAGGAATTGGGAAGAGGGGATGGAATTTTTGCAGGAGGATGGGTCAGAGGAGGTGTATTCTGGGTAGCTGTGGGAGTTGTTAGGCTTGAAATGGACATCAGTTTCTAGCTGGTTACCTGAGATGGAGACTGAGAGGTCCAGGAAGGTGAGGGATGTGCTGGAGATGGCCCAGGTCAATTTGAGGTTGGGGTGGAAGGTGTTGGTGAAGTGGATGAACTGTTCGAGCTCCTCTGGGGAGCAAGAGGCGGCGCCGACACAGTCATCAATGTAACGGAGGAAGAGGTGGGGTTTGGGGCCTGTGTAGGTGTAGAAGAGGGACTGTTCCACGTAACCTACAAAGAGGCAGGCATAGCTGGGGCCCATGCGGGTACTCATGGCCACCCCCTTTGTCTGTAGGAAGTGGGAGGAATTGAAAGAGAAGTTGTTGCGGTTGAAGACGAGTTCGGTTAGACGGATGAGGGTGTCGGTGGAGGGGGACTGGTGGTCCCCCTGATCTTGTAGCATTAGATAGACATTGTAATCGCTGGGCCTTGGGATAGAACATGGAACATAGAACATTACAGCACAGTACAGGCCCTTCGGCCCTCGATGTTGTGCCGACCTGCTACCGATCTCAAGCCCATCTAACCTACACTATTCCATGTACGCCCATATGCTTATCCAACGACAACTTAAATGTACCTAAAGTTGGCGAATCTACTACCGTTGCAGGCAAAGCGTTCCATTTCCTTACTACTCTCTGACCTCTGACATCTGTCCTATATCTTTCACCCCTCAATTTAAAGCTATGCCCCCTCGTGCTCGCCGTCACCATCCTAGGAAAAAGGCTCTCCCTATCCACCCTATCTAACCCTCTGATTATTTTATATGTTTCAATTAAGTCACCTCTCAACCTTCTTCTCTCTAATGAAAACAGCCTCAAGTCCCTCAGCCTTTTCTCGTAAGATCTTCCCTCCAGACCAGGCAACATCCTAGTAAATCTCCTCTGCACCCTTTCCAAAGTTTCCACATCCTTCTTATAATGCAGTGACCAGAACTGTACACAATACTCCAAGTGCGACCGCACCAGAGTTTTGTACAGCTTCACCATAACCTCTTGGTTCCAGAACTTGATCCCTCTATTAATAAAAGCTAAAACACTGTATGCCTTCTTAACAGGCCTGTCAACCTGGGTGGCAACTTTCAAGGATCTGTGTACATGGGCACCGAGATCTCTCTGCTCATCTACACTGCGAAGAATCTTACCATTAGCCCTGTACTTTGCCTTCTGGATACTCCTACCAAAGTGCATCCCCCCACACTTGTCTGCATTAAACTCCATTTGCCACCTCTCAGCCCAGCTCTGCAGCTTATCTATGTCTCTCTGCAACCTACAGCATCCTTCGTCACTATCCACAACTCCACCGACCTTAGTGTCTTCTGCAAATTTACTAACCCATCCTTCTACGCCCTCATCCAGGTCATTTATAAAAATGACAAACAACAGTGGACCCAACACCGACCCTTGCGGTACACCACTAGTAACTGGTCTCCAGGATGAACATTTCCCATCAACTACCACCCTCTGTCTTCTTTCAGCAAGCCAATTTCCGATCCAAACTGCTATATCTCCCTCAATTCCATTCCTCTGCATTTTGTACAATAGCTTATTGTGGGGAACCTTATCGAACGCCTTGCTGAAATCCATATACACCACATCAACCGGTTTACTCTCATCTACCTATTTGGTCACCTTCTCAAAGAATTCAATAAGGTTTGTGAGGCACGACCTTCCCTTCACAAAACCGTGCTGACTATCCCTAATCAATTTATTCTTTTCTAGATGATTATAAATCCTATCCCTTCTAACCTTTTCCAACACTTTATCAACAACTGAGGTAAGGCTCACTGGTCTATAATTACCAGGGTCGTCTCTACTCCCCTTCTTGAACTGGGGAACCACATTTGCTATCCTCCAGTTATCTGGCACTATTCCTGTCGAAAATGACGAGTTAAAGATCAATGCCAAAGGCTCGGCAATCTCCTCCCTGGCTTCCCAGAGGATCCGAGGATAAATCCCATCCGGCCCAGGCGACTTATCTATCTTCACTTTCTGAAGGATTTCTAATACCTCTTCCTTCTGAACCTCAATCCCACCTAGTCCAGTAGCCCGTATCTCAGTATTCTCAGGGTTGTTTCTACTCCCCTTCTTGAAGCATCTTCCCATACATCCTGTTCATTCGTGTTCCAAATGTTTCATGGCTATACTCCATTGAATCTTTCTAAGGCTTGCTTATCCGTAATGACTGTTCAAATGGTATTGTCCATTGTATTTGGGTACTGTCTTTTATCATAGCCAGTACTCCTTTTATTTTCCCACTGTCCCAATTGCATAATGTAAAAATAAAAAGTCAGTTAGTTTTAACTAATTAGAGTCATAGAGTCTTACAGCTCAGAGACGGGTCCTTTGGGCCAAACTGATCCACGCTGACCAAAATGTCCATCCATGCTAATCCCATTTCCCTGCAGTTGGCCCATATCCTTCTAAACCTTTCCTACTCATGTCTTTGTCCAAATGCCTGTTAAATGATGTTAATGTACCTGCCTCAACCACTTCTGCTGGCAGCTCATTCCATATGCATACCACCTTCTGAGTAAAAAACAGTTGCCCCTCAGGTTCCCATGTATTCTTTCCCCTCTTACATTAAACTGATGGCTTTGTGTTGTCTTGCAGCTGCTATCATTATCACTTCCTGTTCTAATATTGCTTTTGCTGCTGTATCTACATAACTATTCCCTCTCTGCTTGGTGTTTGAATTTTCCTGTGTGCTTTGACTTTAATTGCTGCTGCTTTTAGTTCAGTGGCTGCAGCCACTCGGTCCTTGAGTAGGTTCTCATGCTGGATTACTCTGCCATTCAAAGTAACATAACCTCAGCTTGCCCATGACATCCCCTCACTGAAGACATACCTACTGTCTGTGTGGATGTTAACCCCTTGTCCCCTCCCTAACTTCAGGGCTGCAGTAAGAGCTTTTAGTTCAGTTTCCTGGGTGGAGTGACATCCTTCTTTTCTTTCTCCTGCTAAAATCTCCCCTTTCAAATTACCCACAGCCACCCTCTCTGGGCCTCACCATGATAACCTCTGCACCCCATCTTTAACATGCATTTCACATCTGGCCCCTCTAATGGCTCTTCCTTTACTTGACCCTGTCTTTCTTACCCCTCCTCCAAAGTGGGGGATGCAATCATATCTATCTCTAGTTTCTCCAGGCCTTACATCATTTCTTTCACTGCCTCAACGTCTTCAGGTCTGATGCGATACTGCCTTTTAAATGGGTGTACATTTCCAGATGTCTCAATCTGTTTTATATCTCATCTCCTGAACTCAGTTCTAGTGGTTGCCCATAATTTGGGGCACATCATTGCTAATTTATGGCAGGGATTGTCTGGGCCCCATTCGCTCCAAACCGTGGCCGCACAGATGCTCTTAAGGAATCATGCAATCCTTGACCTTCTAAATTTAAACTGGCAATCCCAATCAATTTTCACTTCTCGTCAATTAATTATAGCTCCAAATTGTTCCAGCAAATCCATTTCTAATATACAACCTTCATATATATTCAAGCTTCACACAATGTGCAATTTTTATCTCAATCTGTTGGCTGAGGATATCTGGCTGTACACAACCACGCACAGCCTGTATTTTCAAAGTTTTGTTTGTTAATGGCAAATCCAGATTTGTGAGAGAGATAGGGGCTCCAGTGTCTATTAATGTACCGCACGGCCTGACACCTAACAGCGCATTTACATACATCTGGTTATCCCCTTCCCTCTGTTTGAGGGCCCATATCTGTCATTTATCCATGATCAATTTCTGCAATTCTCTTACTTTAAGTTGTATGATAGCCTGCTGTTGCTATTGGCAACTGGCTGGAGATCTCCCTGAGTCTGTCCTGGCCCCTGCCCGTGCCTACCTCCCCTGGGGCACCAGCAATCTTCTTTCTTGCGTCTTGATCTCCTGCGGTTTGCACATTTTCTGGACTTTTGGGGACAATTTTTTTGGTGAATTGATTGCACACAAAACAAACTCCTCTTTTTTGTGACTCGCCGGCTTCCTGTTGGTGTGAGTTTCCTGAAGCAACTGCTGCTAATTTCTTATTACTCCCTTGGTTATTTTCTGCTTTCATAGCCCAATTGTGTACGATATTAATCTTTGATAACAAGTTGGAGAGCTGGGTGAACGCAGCAGGCCAAGCAGCATCAGAGGAGCAGCAAAGCTGACGTTTCGGGTCTGGACCCTTCTTCAGAAATCAGTTGGCAGTTCTTACTATCTCCGAATCAATATTAATTTGAGTTTTTTTTTAATCCTCCAGTTCTTTATCCACAGATCGCTTCACCCACTAGCAGTAAAATATCATCTTACAGGAACTTTAAATTTCCAAGAAAGTATTGATCTATCTCTAGCCAAGCAGAATAGGTTAATTAGAATTGAACCACCTCCTCTGTTAAGTTTGTTTTTACTAACTTGTCTATCAGCTTTCTCAGATTTTAGAACATATCAGAATTTTGATCAAAGAGAATTGCATTCCCAAGATTCCAAATTTCCTGTCATTTGTATATTTTCACATCACAGTAGCTTTATATGGGAAAATCTCATCATCTGGAGTTAAAAATTCATTCATGTGTTCAAACAATTTTTGGAAGTTCATTTTTGACCAGTAAATTAAATTCCAAACATGGTAATCTCTGAAATTAAAATTTATCCAAAATACAAACACAATACAGAGCCAATTCTAAACGATAAATTTTTACTGAGCGTTACAAACTAGCCTTTTACATCAACATTTTGTTGTAGATTCTGCTTCACACAGCCAGTGAGAGTTTCTTAAATAGACATCACATTAACCATGTGTGTCCCATACTTATACAAGCACACACACATTTAAATCGCTGGATATTTCCAAAATACAGACTAACTGTATTAGTCTGATGCTTTGATCCCCAGATCTTGAGCTCTAGGGAACAAAAACGCACAAATTGCACAAGACAACATCTAGCAATCAACAAACAAAGGTACAATCAAACTGGACCACAAAGAATTAACACCTCTGCAAGTTTCAGTGAACTAACACAGAGACCTATCTCGCTTTCTCTGTTACTTATGAACACTGTGGCTATTTCCACATGTTTCTGCGTTCTTTTTTAAACACGCTCTGCAGAATATACTGGTCTGGACTCCAGCATATTTTTTTTCCATCGTCCTCTCCTGCCACTTCCCCAGACTCTCCCAACTGTGGCTGCTTCGATTTTACTGTTTTATTATTTCTCAGACCCCTTGTTTTCTTACCTTGCACTTCTCTCGTGCCAGAGATTTCAGTCTCTTTTCGTGTTTCGCATCTTTTTGTCTCTTATTTCACTTCTTTTATCCTCTTATTTCATTTTTTTACTTCATTTTCGTCTTATTTTGTGTATTTGTTTCTTTTATTTCTGTGCATGATAGCACCAGGACTTGCAAAGCCCTCTTCCTCGTTTCACATTCTCGTGTTATTTCATGCTGTGCACCCACTAACACTGTGCCTGATCCTGCACCTTGTATTTGCTCCAAACTAAAAGTTCGCTTTATGCCCCGGCTTAGAGAAGACCCCACCAAGTGCCATGCTAGCTAGGAACGATGGTAAATGAACATACTCACCCAGACCGTGGCCCAAGGTGTACCAGCTTCAGGCAGAGCACCCTGCTCGCAGCACCAATCTGTAGAAGCATTTTCTCTGACACAGGACAAAGACTCAGGAAGCTGGCAGGATTCAGGCAAATAGAAGGTGTTTATTCGAGCAGAAACCAGTTCATGCAGAGAGACACCCAAAGGATCTTCCCTGAATCTGGCTTTGGAAGATAAATTGATGATGCAATCTCTGCTTTTACAAAGACATAGAGCATTTTTATGTATTTTATGTTAAAGTAATCAAATATAACACAGCCACTGTCCTTCCCCTTAATTCAAACACCCAGTCCTGTGGGACACCTAATCAGTGAATCATCCATCGACAGACCCAGGTTCTCATGATCTTATGGTATTAGCTAGATGTTGTAATCTCTGGGCCTTGGGATCTTCCTATGCATCCTGTTCACTCGCATTCTAAAAGTTTAATGGATATACTCCTTCAGGTCTTTCTCAGGCTTCTTTATCTGTAAGGACAGCTCAAATTCTTATTACCCATTGTATTTTGGTGCTGTCTTTTATCACATTCATTTACCCTCTTTATTTTCCCACTGTTCCAATTACATAATGTAAAAATAAAAAGTCAGTTAGTTTTAATTAATTGCTGTAAGGTTAACATTGTACAACTGCTGCTACTATCAGTGTTTAATAATGTACGGGTTAGGATCAATCTGCCTCATTCAGGGCATAAGAGAAGTTGTCTCCTCTGGCTAGTTAATCTTTACATCTAAGCTTAAATGTTTTTTAAGACCTGTATTATATCCTGGTTATGTACTGAAGCCAACTTCTATGATCAGAGCATTTTTAGCTAGAAACTATTTAATATCACTGGTAGCTTCAAAGAGGCAACTATTTACTACAAAGTAACTTTAGCTGTTGCCCTTGCAGTTGCTTGAGGACCTAACCTAGCACCTGACATTATTCATTTACTGGGTTAATTAAGCTGGAATTGGTCATTTCTCAGTCCCAAGGCATCCTTTTAATCAGATCTGTCTCAGGTACGAACACAGAGCATTCTTTTACTGTGCTTCTAGCAGTTCTGTTCAAAGGTACCATTGTATTTCACTGTGTGAGCAGGCTGCTTAGTTTTCCTTTGCTTCTGTCTGCTATCTTGTAAACAGACATGGGCTGCTTAATGTGTTCAGGTACAGGTCACCTTACATAGCCAGATACAGGTCACCCCTACAGTCACACTTGTCGTTTCTACTGAAACGTTCACAATAACCAGGCGTTAAAGAAAGCTGTGAAGTAGTGACTGCAATGCCTTCTGTCTTTTGTGGCTTGCAGGCCCATTTCATGCTCCCAAGGACCAGCCTGGACCCCCCAGCAGAAAGGTTGTTGCGCTCTCTCAATGGCAGCACTGAGGCATCAGAGAGACCATAGTCAGGACTGCCTCTTGGACCCTCAGCAGCATAAGTGGTGAAATCTCAGTAGGGTTCTCAAAGCATGCACATTGTGGGTGGGAACAGAGACCAGTGAGCTATATGGAGCTATAGTCACAGAGAGGTACAGCGCAGAAACAGACCCATCAGCCCAACTTATCCAAGCTGACCAGATGTCCCAAATTAATTCAGTTCCATTTTCCAGCATTTGGCTCATATTCATCTCAACCTTTCCTATTCATGTTCCCATCCAAGTGCCTTTCAAATGTTGTAATTGTACCAGTCACCACCACTTCCTCTGGCAGCTCATTCCATGCACACGCCACCCTCTGAATGCAAACGTTGTAACACAAGTCCCTTTTAAATCTTTCACTTCTTACCTTAAACCCTGGCCCTTCAGTTTTGGACTCTCCTTCCCTTGAAAAAATGCCTTGACCATTTGCCCTGTTTATTTGAATTCATTCTGAGAGTTTGGATAAACTGTTACTTAGCAGAAATAATGATGTTATTTAGGAATAGTCTGGCTTTGTGGGGATGGAGGTTGGAAGTTTATGTCTTACTAGCTTATTGAATTTTTTAAGTAACAAGAAGATGAAGGTCATGCATTGGCGATTGTCCCCATGGATTTTAATAAGATAAGGACTAATGGAGACTGTTAGTAATGTTAAAGACCACAAGATTAAGGGAAAGGTGATGAGTTGAATCCAAAATTGGCTCAGGGACAGAAAACAAAAGTTTTTTTTAAACTTTCATTCACAGGATGTAACATTTACTGTCTAGGCCAGCATTTATTGCTCATCCCTAATTACCTCGAGGATAGCTGAGAGTCAACAACATTGCTGTTGGTCTGAAGCCACACATAGGCCAGACCAGGTAAAAGACAGTAGGTTCATTCCCTAAAGGACATTAGTGAACCAGATCGGTGTTTTCTGACAATGGTATCATGGTCACCGTTAGATTCTTATTACTAGGTATTTGTTGAATCCCATGGCAGGATTCAATCTTGTGCCCCCAGAACATTACCTGGTTCTCTGGATTAATAGTCTTTAATGATTATACCACTATGCCATCACCTCTCTAAAAGATATTAAGCAATCTTGGAGAATGGAGCGTGGTATTGCAGAGAGCTCAGAGCTGGAGTCCTTGCTGCTTAATTTATATTTAATGATTTCGACTTAAATGTTGGACACATCACTGGGAAATTACTCGAAAATAGAACAAGAAGCTGATAACATGGAGGAGAGCTGTCAACTGCAGTGTTATCAGTAGTTTCTGTTGAGATTGCAGAAAAGTAGCAACTGAACTTTTATCTGGAGAAGTGTGAACTCATACAATTAAGGAAAATAAACAAAGCAAGAGAACAGGAAATAACTGGAAAAGTAATGAGAGTACGAGAGGAGATGAAAGACCTTGGAGTGTATGTTCATAGGTGCTCAAGGGTGGCAAGATAGATATAAGAAGTAGTAAAGAACACATATGGGATGCTTTCATTTTCTGAATGAGATTAAGAAAAAAAAAGCAGTATTGCAATGCTCTTCTGTGTAAATCGCTGTTTCAGCCGCATGTGAAATTTTGCACACTGTTCTGGTCACCATGTTTCAGAAAGGATATAATTGCCCTACTTCGAGCGAGAGAGCACAAGGATACTGGCAAGAATACCGATAATTGCAACTATGAGGAAAGATAGGATTGGTTTAGATTGTTTTCGTTGGAAGAGAGGAGGCTGAGGGTTTGTGTAATTGGGCCGTGCCAAATGATAAAGAGCCTTGGTGAGGAAGACAGGAAAGAAGTTTCCTCTGGCAGTGAAGCCAGTTACCAGTTATCATGGAGTTAAGATGATTTGTAGAAGGATTACAGTGAACCTGAAAAATGCTTCGCCAGAGGATCGATGGTTTCTAGTTTGGAGGTCAGGACAGAAACCCTCAGCTGAGTTTAAAAGGCACCTAGTTCTGTATCTGTAGTGTTCAAACCTGCAGAGGGAATTGACCAGGTGTTGAAAGGTAGGATTAGAATAGATGGCTATTTTGTTTTCTTGACTGATGCAGACATAATGGGCTGAATGGCTTCTTTCTGCCTTGTATATTTTCTATGGTTCTATGGCTTTATCTTTTTGAAACATAAAAATTTCTGAAGGGCTTGACAGGATAGATAGTGTGACAATGTTTACTCTCAACACAAGGTATCTTCCATTTAAATTGGCAATAAAAACAAATTATCTGTCTCATTGTGAAACTTTGAAATATTCTTTCCCAGAGAGCAACAGAGGCTGAGTCATCAAAAACATTCAGCTCTGAGCCAGGCAGATTTGTTATTCTTTGGGGATTACCGACGGCCAGAAAAGTGTGGTTAAGGTCACAACCAGGTTAGTAATGCTCTGATTGAGTTCTGGAGCAGACTCGAGGGGCTGAATGGCCTATAGCTGCTTCTGTTTAAAGTCACAGAGTTATACAACATGGGAACAAACCCTTTGGTTCAACTTGTCCAGGTGGACAAAATATGCTAAATTAATCTAGTCCCATTTGCCAGCATTTGGCCCATAGCCCACTAAACCCTTTCTATTCATGTACCCATCCAGATGCCTTTTAAATGTTGCAATTGTACCAGCCTCCTCTGGCAGGTCACTCCATACAAGCTTCACCCTCTGCATGAAAGAATTACCCCTTAGATCGTTTTATCAATCTTCATTTTCTCAACTTAAGCCTATAACTTAGAATTTTGGTCTCCCCTACCTGGGGAAAAGACCTTGACTATTCACCCTATCCATGCTCCCTCACGATTTCGTAAACCTCTATAAGATCACCCCTCAGCCTGCAATACTCCAGGGGAAATAGCCTCAACCTATTCAACCTCTCCCTGTAGCTGAAACCTTTCAACGCTTGCAATGTCTTGGTAAATCCTTCCTGAACCATTTCACATTTCACAACATCTTTCCTTTTGCAAGGAGACCAGAGCTAAACATAGGCTCTGACAGTGGCCTAACCACCGTCTGGTACAGCTGGAATATGACCTCCCAACTCCAAAACTCAGTGCACTGACAAGTAAAGGCAAGTGTACCAAACGCCTTATGTTCGAATGATTTTCTCAGATTTGTCACAATATTTCACAGGGCTGATTATCTGAAAGTACGGACTCAGTTTCAAAGGTAAAAGATTACCCCAGCAAGTTTGGTTTAGGAGCAGTGCCACATACAAGCTACAGAGCCCTCATCCTTAGTTTCCACACAGAAGTTGAAACTGGGAGATGACGAGGTAGCTCCGTTCTGGTTGGCATGGATATGGTAGGCTGAATGGCTTACCACTCCTTTCATTCTACTTCAAACCTTTCTACATTCCCTATTGCAAAAAGACATTGGGCAGATCGGGGAACCTGCAAGCCCTACTTTGGAGACAGTGGTCTCTCATTCCACTTTTGAGTTATTTTTGGTTAAACTATTCCAAGATGTTGAGAATTGAACCCAGACCACCTATCTCAAAGATAGGAGACATTGCCAGTGCACCGTAAGAGCCCTGTGTTCCACCTGTTCTGCCTTTACCATACCATAGAGTCCCTACTGTATGGAAACAGGTCATTCGATCCATCAAGTCCACACTGACCCTCTGAAGACCGTCCCATCCCGACCCACCCTCTTTCCTATTTCTGTAATCCTGCTTTGCCCATATCTCATTCACCTCACCTGCCCATCCCTGGACACCACTGGGCTATTTAACATGGCCAATCCACCTACCTTATGCATCATTGGACTGTGGGAGAAAGCCAGAACATCTAAAAGGAAACCAGCACAGACAAAGGGAGAATGTACAAACTCCACACAGACAGTCGCCTGAGGGTTGAACTGAACCCATTAGGTAAGTGGTGACTTTAAAAAGTGAAGAGGGATGAATGGAGAATTGCACCTGCCATCTTGAGAACACGTAACATCAGTGACAGAGAGCCCAGAGAATGATTCAGATTCCAATAAGAGGTTTAGGTGAAATCCATAGTTTGTTACCTTAACTTACAGAGGATATAATTGAAAGACACTTTACCTCATTTGAAAACATAGCTGTGAAGTTGAATTGCCAAAATAATATTGGATCTCAAGGGTACAGAGTGTCCTGATAGGTAAAGTTATGAATATGTATACTGTGTTGTTAGAGAAAAAAAGACAATCTGCCCATTATGAAGTTGTTAAAAGAACACGAAATGCTTTTGAGCTTGTCACTGAAGCTTATTAATTAGAATTTAGAACTATAAAGAAAGAAATCTAATCAAACACTTGTAGGATTTTCAAGAGAGAAAGGAAAGCTGTGAGATCAATGGTTTGTGCTCATTGAAGTTGAAGATAAATTTCAGCAATATGTGGGAGATCATGGGAATGGAAGAACTCCAAAATAGTATTGCGGTAATCTGCAATATTTATTCAGCTGCGCATTATGTATCAAAAATCTGAGAGGCAGCAGATCTAGCAGATACCTACGATAACTCATGCAAACATTTACATGTGGGAAATGGTCATATGGGAATCAAAAATGAGGTTTGAGCAATAGATAATATGTGCATGGAAAAAGTATTAGTCTTAGAAGTAAATAGCAAGATTCAAACAGAAAGGCGACAGAAAAGAGGAAGGCTAGAATTTGTCATTATCGTCATCAGGGAGTATTTGAAATGCTTTCTTTGTCCTTGCCTCATTCAAGCCTCTTCCTTGAGCTTAGTGGAGATTTGTGTTGACAATCAGAGCTCAAGCATCGTAAACAAGTGGCCAAACTAGCAGAGGTGCTTTTGGATAATTGTGGCCTTGATGCTAGTTCTATTGGTTCCATCAAAGACACGAATGCTAGTATACCTGTCTTCCCAACTGATGTGAAGAATCTATCTCAAACAACATTGTTGGTACTTCTCAAGGGTCTTGAGATATCATTTATCTGTAGTGTTTTGATGGGGAATGGCCAAACCCCTTTGACAATTACCAAAATACAAAATCAACTTGCTGTGATGGGATTATAGGTTCTCCTCTAATAATTATCCCCTAAAACACCCAGAGATGCTCATCTTTCCCCTCGTAATGTATTAAAAGAGTGGTTAAAAGAAAGAAAAGCCCTGATCTCTACTGTGGTTCCCCAGTTCAAGGGGAGTAGAGACAAACCTGGTAATTATAGACCAGTGAGCCTCAGTTGTTGATAAAGTGTTGGAAAAGGTTATAAAGGATAGGATTTATAATCATCTAGAAAAGAATAAATTGATTAGAGATAGTCAGCACGGTTTTGTGAAGGGAAGGTTGTGCCTCACAAACCTTACTGAGTTCTTTGAGAAGGTGACCAAACAGGTAGATGAGAGTAAACCGGTTGATGTGGTGTATATGGATTTCAGCAAGGCGTTCGATAAGGTTCCCCACAATAGGCTATTGTACAAAACGGGGAGGAATGGAATTGAGGGAGATATAGCAGTTTGGATCGGAAATTGGCTTGCTGAAAGAAGACACAGGGTGGTAGTTGATGGGAAATGTTCATCCTAGAGACCAGTTACAAGTGGTGTACCGCAAGGGTCGGTGTTGGGTCCACTGTTGTTTGTCATTTTTATAAATGACCTGGATGAGGGCGAAGAAGGATGGGTTAGTAAATTTGCAGACGACACTAATGTTGGTGGAGTCGTGGATAGTGACGAAGGTTGCAGAGAGACATAGATAAGCTGCAGAGCTGGGCTGAGAGGTGGCAAATGGAGTTTAATGCAGACAAGTGTGGTGGGATGCACTTTGGTAGGAGTATCCAGAAGGCAAAGTACAGGGCTAATGGTAAGGTTCTTCGCAGTGTAGATGGGCAGAGAGATCTCGGTGTCCATGTACACAGATCCTTGAAAGTTGCCACCCAGGTTGACAGGCCTGTTAAGAAGGCATACAGTGTTTTAGCTTTTATTAGTAGAGGGATCGCGTTCCGGAACCGAGAGGTTATGGTGAAGCTGTACAAAACTCTGGTGCGGCCGCACTTGGAATATTGTGTAGAATTCTGGTCACCGCATTATAAGAAGGATGTGGAAGCTTTGGAAACGGTGCAGAGGAGATTTACTAGGATGTTGCCTGGTCTGGAGGGAAGGTCTTACGAGGAAAGGCTGAGGGACTTGAGGCTGTTTTCATTAGAGAGAAGAAGGTTGAGAGGTGACTTAATTGAAACATAGTAAATAATCAGTGGGTTAGATAGGGTGGATAGCGAGACCCTTTTTCCTAGGATGGTGATGGCGAGCACAAGGGGGCATAGCTTTAAATTGAGGGGTGAAAGATATAGGACAGATGTCAGAGGTAGTTTCTTTGCTCAGAGAGTAGTAAGGGAATGGAACGCTTTGCCTGCAATGGTAGTAGATTCGCCAACTTTAGGTACATTTAAGTCGTCATTGGATAAGCATATGGACGTACATGGAATAGTGTAGGTTAGATGGGCTTGAGATCGGTATCGCAGGTCGGCACAACATCGAGGGCCGAAGGGCCTGTACTGTGCTGTAATGTTCTATGTTCTATGTTCTATGTACAAGTAACGAGAAATAATTTAACACAACAATGAACAAATTAACAAAATTACTAACAAACTGACAATTGTCCCTTAGACAACTAACTAATCCCTAATTGATCTAAATTCTACTGTTACACTGTTTAAATAAAAAAACAAGTCCCACTAATACAAACCCAATTAATAAGAAGCAATCTCTCCAAGTTCACACAGACTGTCATCTAGAATCTTCTGTTATCTCCACTCCCTTCGCCAATAGCTTCCTTCCATTAATTCTGCTGTCAGGGATGTTTTATCTTTTTGACTTCTTCACTGAGGGCTTTGAGCTAAAATACCATAATACCTTTGATTATTTAGAAGGGCTTTCTCTGAAAACTGAATGATGCTAACTCTGGCAGATGATAGTTGGCTCTCTCTGATTCTCCAGATGCCCTCATTTTATGTACTCATAATGACATTATCAAATTCTTATAATGTGAATGATTTCAGGTGGTCAACACCATCAGATTTAAATTCAATTGGCTCACTGTTTCTAGTTGCTTCATTTAAATTAATTGTCTGAATTCAAATTTGTTGTCACAACATCAAACGAAGACTACAAAGTATGGAGCCGGATGAACACAGCAGACAAGGCAGCATCAGAGGAACAGGAAAGCTGATGTTTTGGCTTGGGACCCTTTTTCAGAAAACCCAGCATATGCAGTTCTTGCAATTAAAAAATGACTTGTTTTGTTTATCAAGTGTAAGGCATTTTGAAACACTTGTTTCACTTGCGAGGATCTCTGTACTGGCAACTTCAGCCGCTGCCCATTTTCATAGAAGTTTCTTTTCTTAAAGGAACCACATATTTTAGCTTCCTGCCTTCCACTTCACAATTCCTCTACCCAACTTCGCAACAGTAGTCTAATTCTTGGAGCTATATAGAAGAGTCAGAAGTATGACCATTTTATACACAAGGATCTGAATGCCACAAACATCAAAGGTTCTCAGCCTTACATACGCAAAGATGGTGTTTGCAGATTGGATGCGAGGTTGAATCTCTGCCTTGATGTCAGCCTTGGATGAGAAGTAATTTCCTGGGTAGAGGAAGTTTTCCACACTCAGGAGTATTTCTCCATTGATCTTAATTGAGGGATGGCCTTGACCATGACCTAGGAAGGCGAGGTAAAGGAGTTGAGTCTTCTTGAGGTTGAGGCTCAGACCAATTCTACAGTATGCTTTTTCAATACCGGATGGACGTTATCATTATAAAGTTCTGTCATTTTGTTTCAAATCTGGCAGGAAGACTGCACCGGAATCGAACAGCACTGCACAATGAGCTATACCAAATGAGTCAGTTTCTTATTCAATCACAAGAAAATGGTCAGTTTGTTGCTTTTTATAACTGCCCACAGAAACAAAAGAGACTTTCACTAAACCATTCAACAAACTCAAAAATAAAACATCTATTGGAGACAAACAAATTCTTCAAACAAGTGACAAACTAGTCATCTGGATGTAACTAGTTAAGCTACAAGGCAAATTGAATTATATCCTCTTTAGTCTTCGACACGGTCACATACAGACAGGGTGAGGCATACAAACACAGTTCTGAAGTGCAATTACGAATGGAATAGTGGCAAAAACCCTGCGTATCAAGAATCCAAGCTAAAAGGCTGGAATGAGATGACTTTCTCAGTTTCCCTAGTTTCATGGCAATGACTTCACGTTCCTGTGATTACAGTATGATGTTCCAATCAGATTTCAGATTCAGATGGGAAATAACTAGGTGTGCTGATATTTGCAACTTTATCAGATGCACAAAATATTTCAAACAGAGCAATACAAGTGTTCTGAGATAACAAGGTGTCGAGCTGAATGAACACTGTAGGCCAAGCAGCATCAGTGGAGCAGGAAAGCTGACGTTTCGGGTCTGTACACTTTTTCAGAAAAAGGATTTCTTCAGATTTTCTGAAGAAGGGTCCAGTCCCGAAACGTCAGCTTTCCTGCTCCGCTGATGCTGCTTGGCCTGCTCTGTTCATCCAACTCTACACCTTGTTATCTCAGATTCTCCAGCATCGGCAGTTCCCATTATCTCTGAATACAAGTGTTCTGCTTTCATCTCCAAGCTCTGTAACGAATACACTGGCTGCCTCAGTGAATATGTTCAGTGACTGACAACAACAGTAGAAAAATGGCAAAAATAAAACATACAATCTGTGAAACCAAGTTTCACTGTGTGATCTGGCCAGTATTACCATCGACTGAGATCATAACAATATGACCTCAGACTGCTTCATCATATTTTCTATTCTACAGCCTATTGTATGAACAGTCCTTACCACAAGTCACCTTTACTTATCTAGCGATCTGTGCTAATATTTCACTACACGGAAGGGATGTTACTACTGTCCTCCTTTGAGATCAGGAATTCAGGCTTGGTTAGTCTGGTCTGGTAAAGGAAAACCATCATTAGAGTTCACAAGAAATGGCTTTTGAGTTGATAAGGTGTCGTTTATTGTAGTTTAGCAACTATCATGTTAACTATTAAATTGCACTTTGTGATAGATACTGTTACAGAGACGATACCTGTACTTCAAAAGGAATGGAATATAAAGGCAGTGAGGTTTTCTAAAAAATGTGTTAGGCGCTAGTCACCTGGAATACTGTGAACCGTTTTGGGTCCTTTATCTATGAAAAGGTAAATAAGCGTAGGACGTAGATGAGAGAAGGCTCGCTGGACTAATACCATGTACAGATGGGCTGTCTTAGGGGGAAAGTTCGGGCCTGTACTTATTGGAATCGAGAAGAATGAGAAGTGATCTGATTTGAAATATACAAGATTCTTCAAAGAATTGACAGGACAGATGCAGAAAAGTTATTTCCCCTTTGAGGGCGTCTAAAACCAGAAGGCATAATCCAGGATAACCAGGAGTGGAGTTGGATGAACACAGCAGGCCAAGCAGCATCTTAGGAGCACAAAAGCTGACGTTTTGGGCCTAGACCCTTCATCAGAAAAGGGAGAGGGGCAGAAGGTTCTGAAATAAATAGAGAGAGAGGGGGAAGGCGGATCGAAGATGGATAGAGGAGAAGATAGGTGGAGAGGAGTTGTAGTGGGAGAGAGATCCCCCGAGGTTTGTCCAGAGGGAGGAGGGTAACTTCTTCAGGTTAGGCATCCCTGGAAGAGGCTTTGCAGTGAGGTTAAAATTGTATCAGAGATAATAGGAACAGCAGATGCTGGGGAATCCGAGATAACAAAGTGTGAAGCTGGATGAACATTGCAGGCCAAGCAGCATCTTAGGAGCACAAAACTGACATTTCGGATAATCCAGTATAGGGAGTTACACATTTATACAAATACGATGAGGAATTTCTTCTCGTAGAGAGTTGTGAGTCTATGGATTTTTTTTACCACACAGGGCTGTTCAGGGTGGGTCATTAAATACATTCCAGGCTGAGATAGACAGATTTTTGATAAATAAGGGAATTGATGACTATGGGCAAAAGACAGGAAAATACCATTGAGCATATTCAGATCAGGCATGGTCTCATCGAATGGTGAAACAGACAAGTTGGGATGAATGGCCTATTCTGTTCCAAAGCCTTATGGTCTTAATGTCTTTGGACATAGCTGTTAAGCCTTACTTTTTCAAAGCACTAAATGTTTCTGCCCCTTCTCACCTAATGTTCATATGACATCAATATGGTGGATACTATTTAAGGCAGCTTTCTTTCACACCTTGACACTCTTACATGTGTTTGCTATGAGAGTATAATTAGTGGTGATTGACAGTTGACTGCCAAGCTTTATTTAAATTTTAAAATAGGCAGGTTGAATGTTATGGGTCCAGTCATTGCTCATTGTTTTGAAAGTTAACCAGAGAATAGCTGTTACCTATTTTGTGGAGTTGAAAACGGCACAGTCTGTGCATGTGTTCTTTCTTCCAGCAAAAAATGAGCGCCATCGCTTTCAATACTTTTGTCAGCAATTACATGTCTCATTAAAAGAACCAAATGTTGAATTTTGTATCAGTGTAGAATTTTGTAGTGTTTCTTTAAATACAATCTTTCCTTTTTTAAAGCAGGACCAGCAAAAGGCCAGCCATAGTTCACCGCTCAGAGATCTTGTTAAATAATCCCTAATTATAGATCATTGTTGAAAAGTCTTGTGAGATACTCTCCAATAAGATATCCTTTCTTCTGTTTATTTTCTCATTCTTCTAACTCTTACCAACCCAATGATTTAATCCACTATTGTTTCATGTCATGGCCCCAAGTCTTTTGTCAGGGCTTTATATTTGGAATGTCATCATACAATCTGGACAAGCATAAACAGAAAGTTAGTGTCGGCAGATTCCTATAAAACTTTGAAAAGGGAAATAAATGCTTTTGGAAAAATTTTCTGGGCTAGACAGAAAACGCAGGGCCATTGGGGCAAATGCGACAGATCCAGCATGACCTCAATAGCCCAAATGGCCTCTTTCCGTGCTCTAAGATCCAAAGTTCCCTTCGAAATGAAAGCCCATCTAAATTATATACAGCGGATAGATTTCAGTCATCTATTCCGCTCAATCTCAACACACCTTGGCTTGACATCCACCCATGAAATCTAAGTAGGCTCTTCTTATGGCCTCTACACTTTTAGTTAAATATTAATTGAATGATGTGAAAACCATTCAAATATTCTTCCCACTACCAGACTAACCAGTAGAAATGTGAAATCAGTTGAGCCTTAAGTAGGCAACAAGGTCAACAAAAGAAGTTCCTATTTCATTTCGTTTTGAAGTGTAAGAACTTAAGGGAGTTGAATTGAAGGCAGCTAACCCATAATAGGTTAGTCAAGGGACAGAGCCCTGCCAAATTCAATCATATAAATCCCTCAATATTGCTCTATTAAAGGTAGAATAAGGTTTTTATGCTCAGACACAACGTAGCAGTAGAGTTGAAGGATTTATATTTTGACTGTTACATTATACCTTCTGAATCTTGTTTCAATTTCTTCTTTCCAAATTATTCTGCTTCTCAATAATAAAACCTGATTTTTATGATACCTTATATTAAAATTGCTCATAGGTCCCTAAGTACAGAAAATAAATCCTTTCAACACCTGGGCCATGTGCAGCTGTGCAATTACATGATGAATTTCAGAATTTTTTTTTGCTTTTGGAGCAGGTTCTTCATGAACATTGCACAATACATGGGATAGAAAATTTCAAGGCATTATTACATTTTTGTCCCACTGTTGACTGTTGTATTTGACTGTTCTAATATATTAGCTACACTCAATACTGCTGAGAAACAAAAGCAGGATTTGTTGCTGTATTTCCGATATGTCATTCACACCTAAGGGTCATTGAAGAACAGTTCTGGGTCACAGATAGTTAAAGACCAACATAGTCAGAAGGAAGCACCAGACATAATAGAACTACTAAACTGTACTGTTGACAAGGCAACTGAGGAACATTGAGTTGTGTAGTTGTTGCACAGAAGTCAAGATCAGTTGAACACTTTTTCACACAGAGGGTGGTTTATATGTGGATTGAACCGCCAGAGGACATGATAGATACAGTTACAACATTTAACAGACATTTGGACAGGTACATGAATGTGAGCCAAACACAGACAAATAACTCAATTGAGTTTTTTGAAGACGTGACTAAGATGATTTAGGAGACAGAATGATAGACATTGCCTGTACAGACTTCAGCAAAGCGTTTGACAAAGTTCCAAATTGCAGACTGGTTAGCAAGATTAGGTCACATGGAATATAGGGAGGGCGAGCCATTTGGATAGAAAATTGGCTTGAAGCTCAGAAACAAAGAGTTGAGGCAGTGTATTGCTTTTGGACTGGGGACCTAACATATCAGTATGCTTCAAGGATCAGTGTTAGGTCCACTGCTTTTTGACATTGATATAAAGGATTTGGGTGTGAATATTGGAGGCATAGTTAGTAAGTTTGCAGGCGATGCCAAAATTGGTGGTGCGGAGAACAGTGAGGAAGGTTACCTCAGAATACAGCAGGATCTTGATCAGAGATACTAGGAACTTCAGATGCTGGAGAATCTGAGATAACAAGGTGTAGAGCTGGATGAACACACCAGGCCAAACAGCATCATAGGAGCAGGAAGGCTGATGTTTCAGGCTAGACCCTTCATCAGAAAATCTTGATCAGAGGGTGGCTCAGTGGTTAGCACTGCTGCTTCGCAGCACCAGGGACCCAGATTCAATTTCGGCCTTGGGTGTCTGTGTGGAGTTTGCACATTCTCCCTGTGTCTGCATGGGTTTCCTCTGGGTGCTCCAGTTTCCTCCCACAATCCAAAGATGTGCAGGTTAGGTGGATTGGCCATGTTAAATTGTCCGTCGTGTTCAGGGATGTGTAGCTTAGGTGGGTTTTAGGGGGAATGGGTCTGGGGGGGATGCACTGAGGTTCCGTGTGGACTCGTTGGGCCAAAGGGCCTGTTTCCACACTGTAGGGATTCTAATTCTAATTCTAACAAAAATGGGGTAAGTGGGCCGTGGAGTGGCAGATGGAGTTTAATTTAGATAAATGTGAGGTGTTGCATTTTGGTCGGACAATTCAGGACAGGATTTATACATCGATGATAAGGTCCTGGAGAGTGGTGCCGAACAAAGGGACTTTAGGGTGTAGGTTCATGGTTCCTTGAAAGTGAAGTTGCACGTCGACAGAGTGGTGAAGAAGGCATTTGGTATGCTTTACTGTAGTGGTCAGTGCATTGAATCTAGGAGTTGGCAGGTCATGCTACAGCTGTACAGGACATTGGTTAGGCCACAATTGGAATATTGGAATATTTCATGCAATTTTGGTCTCCCTGCTATCGGAAAGATATTGTTAAACTTGAAAAAGTTCAGAAAAGATTGCCAGGATTGGAAAGTTTGAGATATAAGGAGGGGTGAATAGGCTGGAGTTATATTTCCTGGAGCATTGGAAGTGGAGGGGAGACCCTATAAAAGTTTAAAAAGTCATGAGGGGCATGTATAGGGTGAATAGCCAAAGCCTTTGCCCCAGCATAGGAGAGACCAAAGCAAGAGGACATAGGTTTAAGATAAAAGGGGAAAGATTTAAAAGGGACCTAAAGGACAACCTTTTCATGCAGAGGATTGTGTGTGTATGGAATGAGCTGCCAGAGGAGGTGATGGAAGCTGGTACAATGACATTTAAAAGGCATCTTGATGTGTGTATGAATAGGAAGGGTTTAGAGGGATATAGGCCAACTGTTGGAAAATGGCACTAGATTAATTTAGGTTATCTGGTCGATATGGGTGAGTTGGACCAAAAGGTCAGTTTCCATCCTGTATGGTATATGATTCTGTGACTGTGTGTTCAAACTCGAGGGGAAGTTATATAAGAGAGTAGACAGCAAAGTTTTGGATTCAGGGATCCATAAATTCCTGAAAAATTGGGGAATTGCAAGAAGCAGTGTGTATGTATTAATTCAATGATGGACAAATGTTGGTATCATGGAATGTCACTGAGCTGGTAATCCAGAAATCCAGGTGAGTGCTTTTGGAACATGCGTTTGAAACCATCATGGTGGATGTTGAAACTTGGCTTTTTTTATTCATTCATGGGATGTGGGTGTTACTGGCTGGGCTAGCATTTACTGCCCATCCCTAGTTGCCCCCTTGAGAAGGTGTTGGTGAGCTGTGCTCTTGAACCACTGCTGCCCATGTGCTCCAGGTTGATCCACAATGCCTTGAGGGAGGGAATTCCAGGGTTTTGACCTACTGATAGTGAAAGAATAACAATATATTTCCAAGTCAGGATTGTTATGGAGAACGGGAGGTTAAATAAAAGAAAGTATCTAATATTCACTTTATAAATAACAAGTAACAAGTTATTTCTTTAACCCTAACAATGAACAAATTAACAGAACAATTAATCAACTGAACAATCTGCCCCAATTTCTAACTATTCCCTAACAGAACAAATTCTACTGGTATGCTATTCCAATAAGCACAACGTCCACTTGTATAAGGCAAATGGTAAGAAAAAAATAAATAAATGAAGACATGCCCTCTCAAAGCCCACATAGAAAGTGTTTTCAGGAATTCTCTGCCTTCTCCAGCCATAACACCTTTCCTCTGCTGATCCTGCTGTCAGGAATGCATTCTCTGTGAAGACAGTTAATTAGAAATGCTGTGGTATGAGATGGTACTTTCTTAGATAACTTAGCAATTTCTTGTGAGAGCTTGATGCTTACTTCACAAATGATGGTTTACTCTCACACCGATTTTCAAAAACCTTGTCCTTATATACCTTAGATGATATGTCAACTTTCTTACAATATCAGTGGTCAAAACCATCAGATTTAATTTCAATTGGCTTTCAGTAAATAAGTGCTGGCTTTAAATTAATTGGCCGATTGCAGCTGGTTGCCAAAACAAGCCTAAGGTTTCCGGCCACACAGCCAATTGATACATGTTTCCGTTTTAGAACTGGCCAGGCACCTTCAGCTACATACAGTTACCTTTTTCTGCATAAATCCCTAAACTTAGAAAAACACTTTATCTCTTAAAGATGCCACATTCTCGATACAAGATAATAAAATGTGAGGCTGGATGAACACAGCAGGCCAAGCAGCATCTCAGGAGCACAAAGCTGACGTTTCGGGCCTAGACCCTTCATCAGAGAGGGGGATGGGGTGAGGGTTCTGGAATAAATAGGGAGAGAGGGGGAGGCGGACTGAAGATGGAGAGAAAAGAAGATAGGTGGAGAGGAGAGTATAGGTGGGGAGGTAGGGAGGGGATAGGTCAGTCCAGGGAAGACGGACAGGTCCAGGAGGTGGGATGAGGTTAGTAGGTAGGAAATGGAGGTGCGGCTTGGGGTGGGAGGAAGGGATGGGTGAGAGGAAGAATTGGTTAGGGAGGCAGAGACAGGCTGGGCTGGTTTTGGGATGTAGTTGGGGGGAGGGGAAGAGATGGGCTGGTTGTGTGGTGCTGTGGGGGGAGGGGATGAACTGGGCTGGTTTTGGGATGCAGTTGGGGAAGGGGAGATTTTGAAGCTGGTGGAGTCCACATTGATACCATTGGGCTGCAGGGTTCCCAAACGGAATGTGAGTTGCTGTTCCTGCAACCTTCGGGTGGCATCATTGTGGCACGGCAGGAGGCCCATAATGGACATGTCATCTAAAGAATGGGAGGGGGAATTGAAATGGTTCGCGACTGAGAGGTGCAGTTGTTCACTGTGAACCGAGCGGAGGTGTTCTACAAAGCGGTCCCCAAGCCTCCGCTTGGTTTCCCCAATGTGGAGGAAGCCACACCGGGTACAATGGATACAGTATACCACATTGGCAGATGTGCAGGTGAACCTCTGCTTAATGTGGAAAGTCATCTTGGGGCCTGGGATAGGGGTGAGGGAGGAGGTGTGGGGGCAAGTGTAGCATTTCCTGTGGTTGCAGGGGAAGGTGCCGGGTGTGGTGGGGTTGGAGGGCAGTGTGGAGCGAACAAGGGAGTCACGGAGAGAGTGGTCTCTCCGGAAAGCAGACAGGGTTGGGGATGGAAAAATAGCTTGGGTGGTGGGGTCGGATTGGAGGTGGCGGAAGTGTCGTAGGATGATGCATTGTGTCCGGAGGTTGGTGGGGTGGTGTGTGAGAACGAGGGGGATCCTCTTTGGGCGGTTTACCAACACCTAACACCCCAACCTTCAGTTCACCTGGGCCATCTCCAGCACATCCCTCACCTTCCTGGACCTCTCAGTCTCCATCTCAGGCAACCAGTTTGTAGCTGATGTCCATTTCAAGCCCACGGACTCCCACAGCTACCTAAAATACACCTCCTCCCACCCACCCTCCTGCAAAAATTCCATCCCCCATTCCCAATTCCTCTGCCTCCGCCGCATCTGCTCCCACGATGAGGCATTCCACTCCCGCACATCCCAGATGTCCAAGTTCTTCAAGGACCGCAACTTTCCCCACACAGTGGTCGAGAACGCCCTCGACCGCGTCTCCCGCATTTCCCGCAACACATCCCTCACACCCCGCCCCGGCCACAACCACCCAAAGAGGATCCCCCTCGTTCTCACTCACCACGCCATACAACGCATCATCCTCCGACACTTCCGCCATCTACAATCCGACCCCACCACCCAAGACATTTTTCCATCCCCACCCCTGTCTGCTTTCCGGAGAGATCACTCTCTCTGTGACTCCCTTGTTCGCTCCACACTGCCCTCCAACCCCACCACACCCGGCACGTTACCCTGCAACCGCAGGAAATGCTACACTTGCCCCCACATCTCCTCCCTCACCCCCATCCCAGGCCCCAAGATGACTTTCCATGTTAAGCAGAGGTTCACTTGCACATCTGCTAAAGTGGTATACTGTATCCATTGTACCTGGTGTGGCTACCTCTACATTGGGGAAACCAAGCGGAGGCTTGGGGACCGCTTTGCAGAACACCTCCGCTCGGTTCGCAATAAACAACTGCACCTCTCAGTCGCGAACCATTTCCACTCCCCCTCCCATTCTTTAGATGACATGTCCATTATGGGCCTCCTGCTGTGCTACAATGATGCCACCCGAAGGTTGCAGGAACAGCAACTCACATTCCGCTTGGGAGCCCTGCAGCCCAGTGTTATCAATGTGGACTTCACCAGCTTCAAAATCTCCCCTTCCTCCACTGCATCCCAAAACCAGCCAAGTTCATCCCCTCCCCCTACTGCACCACACAACCAGCCCATCTCTTCCCCTCCCCCCACTAAATCCCAAAACCTCCCTAACCAGCTCTTCCTCTCACCCATCCCTTCCTCCCACCCCAAGCCGCACCTC
The DNA here is from genome assembly GCF_030684315.1 of Stegostoma tigrinum. NCBI lineage: Eukaryota > Metazoa > Chordata > Chondrichthyes > Orectolobiformes > Stegostomatidae > Stegostoma > Stegostoma tigrinum. The sequence goes on along the minus strand of NC_081356.1, from coordinate 125,815,297 downwards.
CATCTCCTACCTACTAACCTCATCCCACCTCCTTGACATGTCCGTCTTCCCTGGACTGACCTATCCCCTCCCTACCCCCCCACCTATACTCTCCTCTCTGCCCATCTTCTTTTCTCTCCATCTTCGGTCCGCCTCCCCCTCTCTCCCTATTTATTCCAGAACCCTCACCCCATCCCCCTCTCTGATGAAGGGTCTAGGCCTGAAAAGTCAGCTTTTGTGCTCCTAAGATGCTGCTTGGACTGCTGTGTTCATCGAGCGTCACACTTTATTATCTTGGATTCTCCAGCATCTGCAGCTCCCATTATTTCTCACACATTCTCGATACAACTTTGTATCAGGATGGTGAGTATCTTGGAGGGGGACTTACAGGTGGTGGTGTCCCCATGTATCTGATGTCCATCTAGATGGAAATTGTCATGGGTTTGTAAAGTGCTGTCTGAGGGTCTTTGGTGAATTTCTGCAGTGCATCTTGTTGGTTGTACACACTGCTGCTACTGAGCGTTGGCAGTGGAGGAAATGGGTATTTGGGGACTTGGTGACAGTCAAGTGGGCTGCTTTGTCTGGATGCTATCAAGCTTCTCGTGTGTTGTTGGACATGCTTCCATCCAGGCAAGTGGGCAGTGTTCCATCACGCTCAATTCAATCAAATGAAAATGTCTGGATTAAAAATTACTGTCATTGTGATATTGTGAGCACGGTCAACTGTCATAAAATAACAATCTAGTCCATGAATGTCTTTAAGCAAAAAAAAATGGGATTAGAGCAATCAGGTCATTGCTTTTGACTTGTGCAGACTTGGTGGGCCAAACAGCTTTTTTCTATGCATAGGCCTTTATCATTAGTCTGGTCGACATATGACTGAGGATTAATAAAGATTAGCAGATGTGCAAGTGAACCTCTGCTTAATATGGAAAGTCATCTTGATTGACTCTAACTACGCTCTGAACTGGCCTATGAAGCAACTCGGTTCTATCAAACGGCTACAAAATCTCAATGAAGGAATTCACCTGGAAGATCACCTGGGATTGACTGAGGTACCGGAAATGATAAGGGTGAACACAGTGCTGTTTACCCTGAAAAGTCCTCCTTACCAATATTTGTGCCAAATTTCGGAGAGCTACCCCACAGGCTTGTCAAATAACAGCCGAATAGAATCATACTAATGGATTAATATCTTACAAACAAAGTCCCAGTCAACATCCTTGACTGTGTCCTGTTACATCAGCATACAGACCCATCCCAGATGGTGGCACAGTGGCGTAACAGTCATGAAAGGCTTAACCTGCGAGACATCAGTTCTAGGCCCGAAACGTCAGCTTTTGTGCTCCTGAGATGCTGCTTGGCCGGCTGTGTTCACCCAGCTTCACACTTTATTATCAGACATCAACATTGACTCCAGTCCCCATGAGCTCTCATGACATCAGGTCAAACTTCCCACATGCCGTGCTCTCTCTCTCAGCTGATGTCACCCTTATTGCCCCCCCATATTTAACAACATTTGGAGGAAACAATGAAGATGACAAGGCCACAGAATGTCCTCTGGATGCAGTCTTCAAAGTCCAGTACCAAGAGGGGCTCAGTGGCTGAGCGGCTTGGAGGGGAACTTACAGGTGGAGGTGTCCCCACGTATCTGATGTCCTTGTCCTTCTAGATGGAAGTGGTCGTGGATTTGTAAAGCCAATTTCTTAAGGACATTTCTGCAAGACTGGGACTGGGGGAAAGAGTGAAGGCATTATAAATCTGGCCAACATTATGAGTATGAGTTATCATCACTCAGTCGTACTCGAGATGAAGCCTTGTCCTATCACTGAGAATGCTCTCCACCATGTTGTGTGACATTATCACTGTGCTAAGTGGGACAGACTTCAAGCAGATGAAGTATTGCTGAGTGAAAATCCTGGAACTCCCACTGCCCCGAACAACATTATGGGTATTCCTACACTTTAAGTACTGCAGTGATTCAAGATGTTAGATCACCACCTCGTTCCCCAGGGCAGATAGGGCATAGAAAATTAACATTGGTCTAATCAGCAATAACCACTTCTCTTGAAGGATTGAAAAAAATGCTCAATCAAGCCATGAGTAAGAGATAAAGAAATCCACTTGCTGTATTTGATGCCACTAAATCTGGTTAGAGCTCAGGGAAAAACTAAGGGGCAGCACGGACCTTGTCTGTTCCTTAAAAGTCTGTGGTTGTGACTATAAGTTAGTGCTGGGAATGCTGTTATTCCAGAATCCAGGTGAACATAGTTCCAGGAAAGGAAAGCGAACAACCAGAACATGCTCAGTTTTAAAGCCATTTAATCAAAATTGAAGCATTCTAATCACTTGTGTAATTTTACTAAGATTTGGTGATCCACGGTATCCCAAGTATCTCAGAGAGATCTCCAAATGATCTGCCTTAATCACATTTGCTATCGATGTGTTCTGTGGAGTATTTGACCATTCCCCATATTTGCCTCATGTTAAGATTGGGACATTAGAACATAAAACATATTTATCGTTGCATAGTTTTTTTTGGCAATAATCTTTTGGCGGCATGGTGGCTCAGTGGTTAGCACTGCAGCCTCACAGCGCCAGAGACCCAGGTTCAAATCCAACCTCGGGTGACTGTCTGTGTGGAGTTTGCACTTTCTGCCGTGTCTGCGTGGGTTTCCTCCGGGTGTTCCAGTTTCGCCTCACAGTCCAAAGATGTGCAGGCTAGGTGGATCGTTCATGCTAAATTGACCATAGCATTCAGGGGTATGTGGGTTATGGGGGATGGGTCTGGGTGGGATGTTTCAAAGGGCAGTGTGGACTTGTTGGGCCAAAGAGCCTGTTTCCACACTGTAGGGAATTCAATATTTGCTTCTTCTTTACCTTCCCTTCATCATAATTTATCTTAATATTATAGGACAAACTCAGCAGCATTTTGAGCATAGAATATGCTACATTTTTGCTATTTTTCACATCTCAAAACCTGCATTTGAATTCAATTTTGAAGTGCCAGTATTTAAGGCATTAAATGAGCAGTTTTCTGAAAAAAAGTACAAAATCGTATTGATTGATAATGCAATATCAAAGAATGTACCACAGAATGTGCATCTTCTCTGTCACAGTAATACAGTTTTCTTTCTGCCTTCAATTGGCCAATCAGCAGAGGACTGTAGTTTAGATTCTTATCTGCAGGACAATACCAGCAACAATGACAAGCTCCCCCAGTGCTGCGATAACAAGGTGTAGCTGGATGAGCACAGCAGGCCAAGCAGCATCAGAGGAGCAGGAGTGCTGACGTTTCGGGCCTAGACCCTTCTTCAGAAATGGGGGAGGGGAAGGGAGTTCTGAAATTAATATGACCGAAGCAAACGCCTTCCTTTGATGCTGCTTGGCCTGCTGTGTTCATCCAGCTCTACATCTTGTTATCTCAGATTCTCCAGCATCTGCAGCTCCTGCTATCCCTTAGTGCTGCATCATGTTATGAACCTGGAATAAGCGTTTGTGAGTCACCTTAACTCCGTCAGCTGGAAGGGCAACAGGTTTCCTCTCTCAGATGTTCTATGTGTTTGATAGCAACTAGGGAAAAGTGGTGTATAAGCTGAAGACGGGAAGAAGCTGGTAAAGGTGTAATTGAGATGTGGAGACAGAGCCCAGAGGGAGAGAAAACCATTAGGCAGACATTAGGATAGATAATGGTAAGTCAGGGAGAAAGGAACCCTGATAATGGTGACCATAACTAAGTGAAAATGGGTTGTCTGGGCTGAAAGTAGCCCATGTGATAACAAGGCTTGAGAAAACCTGGGGCTGGGGCTATTTTCCCTGGAGCGTTGGAAGCTGAGGAGTAACCTTACAGAGGTTTATAAAATCATTGATTGAGTAAATAGACTAGGTCTTTTTTTTGCTAGGGTTGGAGAGTCCAAAACTAGAGATCGCAGTTTGAAGGTGAGAGGGGAAAGATTTAAAAGGTACCTAAGGAGCAACATTTTCACGCAGAGGGTGGTGCGTGTATGGAATGAATTGCCAGAGGAAGTGGTGGAGACTGGTACAATTATAACATCTAAAAGGCACCCGAGATGGATATATGAATAGGAAGGATTTGGAGGGACATGGGCCAAATGCTGGCAAATGAGACTAGATTTATCCAGAGTTTCTAGTCAGCTTGGATGAGTTGGGCCAAAGGGTCGGCTTCCATGCTGTACACCTCTATGACTCTATGTGTTTGTGGGTAGACATGGAAGAAGGTGTTCAAGCCACAGAATTATTGAACTCAGTATTGAGTCCCAAAGACTTCAGAGTCCACAAGCAGAAAACTTTGCGATGTTGTTCTTCCAGCTTGGACTGAACCTCACTGCAGAACTGTCACAAGCCTGACTGGGGCTGAAGAAACATCACTGGGCTCAAAACATTCACATTGTTTTCTCTCCACAGATGTTGCGAGGCCTGTTGAGTTTTTCCAGCAATTTCTGATTATATTTGTTTCAGAATGCATACAAAACTGGATTGTTGTGAATATTACCGATGGTCTTTTGTCAGATTCATTATAGTCCAAAGAAGACCTCAGCCTAAAACAATCCATTTAAACTGTGAGTGAAGCTTATTGGAGAAAAGAATGAAGTAGGTAGCAAGAATTTTATTGGGGTTTTTTTCCAGTTGGGCTTCATTGATAATTCACTTACTGTTTGCTTAAGTAATCCGTCTTTATTGGAAGCACACAACTCTCCCCCAGAGGAAATTGCTGCAAATTATAGCTATACCTCTCAGAATCTTTGGGTGGTTGACCACAAAATCAATTCCACAATCTTTAGACAACCAGGATTGTCAGTAAGTCATAGGTGGATAAAAGAATTGACAGTAAGTTGCAATTTCTGTATGGTGTTCAGATAAGCTTTATTTGAGTGAGTGCACACGGTGAATGAAAAGCCTCAGACATAGTGCTGGGATCTGATCCCTCCAAGTGAGCTGGATTTGGCTCTGATTATTCAATAGTTTTTGCTTTGTACGAACTGTGAGTTTTTACTTCACTTAGCTACCTTTGAGCTTTACCATAACCAGTATGTTGTTTGGTGTCAGAAGATGGATCAATACACTCTGAGGAGAAAGGCATTGATCTCTTTCTGGAAACCGTAATGAAAAGCCCCACGTCATGCATAATCCAATAACATGGTAGTGATTCAGAAAACCTCTTTGAAGCTGGAAAAAAATCTTGCACTGTTACTTATCGTACTGTATCCATGTTCAAAGTAACCACAACCATATTGTTTGGACAAATGCACTCCTTTAATGACTAAGGCCTAAGGAGCCCATTTTTCAATGTTCCCGCGCAGAGTTTTACCCAGACAAATGGATTGATCTGTACTAGAATTTGGCCAATTTTCATCCCATTTATCTGCTCCAGCGACTGACTGTGTTGAATTTTACCCTCAAAATTTTGTTTCCTTGTCAGTACAAACATCTAGAAACAATTCCTAAACAATCATACAAGTTTTATATTTTAAAGGAACTAGGAATTACATTTTATTGCCAAGTGTATTCAAGCACAGGGGTACAGTGAAAAGTGTTCAAACCCCTGGTAAAAGGTACCTCAGTCCAAAATCTGAGGTACAAGTAGAAAGATAAAGAAATAAGTTAAAAGTACATTACAGTTCTTCTCAATATGAAGTAATAAACAAAGAAATAAAGTTAATTTCAAAATTACAGACAGTTTCTAGCCATGGGCCTGCAGATGTTCCACGCTGGGCTTTCCCCATGAGGGCCTGCACTCCCTATAAGGGCTCGATCTCTCCCTGTGCTGGGCTTGATCTCTCCCTATTCTCTCCCTATGCTGAGCTCGATCTCTCCCTGCTCTGGCTCGATCTCTCCCTGAGCTGGGCTCGATCACTCCCTGGGCTGAGCTCGATCTCTCCCTATGCTGAGCTCAATCTCTCCCTGGGCTGGGCTCAATCTCTCCCTGCACTGGTTCGATCTCTCCCTGGGCTGGGCTCAATCTCTCCCTGCAATGGTTCGATCTCTCCCTGTGCTGGACTCGATCTCTCCCTGTGCTGGGCTCGATCTCTCCCTGGGCTGGGATCAATCTCTCCCTGCACTGGTTCGATCTCTCCCTGTGCTGGGCTCGATCTCTCCCTGTGCTGGGCTCGATCTCTCCCTGTGCTGGGCTCGATTTCTCCCTGGGCTGAGCTCGATTTCTCCCTGGGCTGAGCTCGATCTCTCCCTGCGCTGGCTCGATCTCTCCCTGGGCTGGGCTCAATCTGTCCCAACTGCCACCTGGGCTCATTGATTGGTCCAACCTGTAGACTGCCAGAGTCCTGCTCTGGTATCACTTTGGCCTCCCAGTGGCTTCCAAACTCCAGACCTTGAAGAAGCCATAATGCCACTGACTGTCAGAGTATCATGAATAATGAATGGCAGAGCAGCCTCAATGGGCTGAATGACCTAATCTTGCACCTAGTTTCTTCGTGTCAGCTGTAGACACCCATCAGCTGGGAAGGCAATGGCCTAATGGGGTATCACTGGACTGTTAATCCAGAGACCCAGATAATGCCCGGGCCCTGGTTTTGAATGCCACCACGGCAGATGGTGGAATTTGAATTCAATAAAATATCTGGAATTCAGAATCATATGATGGCCATGAATCCATTGTCAATTGTTGGAGGAAAAACCCATCTGGTTCATTAATGTCCTTTAGGGAAGGAAACTGCCATCCTTACCTGGTCTGGGCCCACAGCAGTGTGGCTGGCTCCTAACTGCCCTCTGGGCAATTAGGGATGGGCAATAAATGCTGCCCGGTCAGCGACACCCTCATCCTGCGAATGAATAAAGGGGAAAATAAAAACAGTTGGTTCCGAAATAGGTAGCTGTCAAATGGAACCAATAACTTTGGTAAAATTTGCTGAATGTGAAGTTGTGTTTACCCTTCACGTGTTGCTTGAAAAGCAACGTGGAAGCTAAATGACATGAAACGTTACCTATGTTTCTCTCTCTACAGATGTTACCAGAGCTATTGAGTATTTACAGCATTTTCTGTTTAATTTGAAGATTGCCAGTGTCCAGTATAATTTGCTTTTGTGAAAGTTTAACATAAAACTGTCTCATAAGCTATTTCAAAGGCACTCAGTGACTGTAGCTTTATGAGGCAATGCTTGAATTGATCACAATCAGTGCATTTAGAATAAGAAAAATTTTACTAATCATGGATTCAAGATTGCCTTCATGGTTATCTTTGAAATTTCTGATGAAATTATCAGTCGCCAATCGAGCACAGTCTTGCAGGGAAGAATTCACAATATATGCAACAATTGGTAAGTCCCATTAAATAAACAATTGCCTCTGCAACTTAAGAACTAGACGCAGTCTCCACCTCAGTCCTCCAGAAGGAAATTAAGCATCCAAACCCCAGGAGATATTGCAATAATCTTTTCAACTGCTTTACCAGGGGTCTTCTGAAAATACTCGAAGTGAAAATTAAAATAACAGATCAAGAAATAAGGGATGAGAAAGGTTATTAATTTGCATTAATCCATTTATGTTGGCTTGGGAGTTAGGTAATTTGTTTCCATCTATTCTTAACTTGACTAAAATTCACTGGAGAGTTCAACAACTCAGCAATGGTTCAGGGGATTCAGTGATAGCGATGCCACTGAACATGAAGAGGAGATTCTTTCTAGTTGCAGGTGGTCATTGCCATGAGAACTGTGTTACTTGCTACTTTACAGCTCAAGTGGAGTGGAAGAGAGGAGGACCTTCCTCATAAGTGCTTAGGATATCCTTGCGACACTCCACAACTTGCCAACCCGGTAAACTCTTGTGCTTCCTGGCTCTGTGCTTCTTGTTTGCTGGCCCAATCTGTATCGACACAAATATGTGTTTGTTCCACTATGTGGTCTTTCTTGTCGAGCAACCTCTGATGAACAACCTTCATATCCCGATAAACCCTTCCTGTTCATATACCCATCCAGATGCCTTTTAAATGCTGTAATTGTACCAGCCTCCACCACTTCACCTGGCAGCTCATTCCATATGTGTGAGTGATAATGGGAACTGCAGATGCTGGAGAATCCAAGATAATAAAATGTGAGGCTGAATGAACACAGCAGGCCCAACAGCATCTCAGGAGCACAAAAGCTGACGTTTCGGGCTTGGACCCTTCATCAGAGAGGGGGATGGGGTGAGGGTTCTGGAATAAATAGGGAGAGAGGGGGAGGCGGACCGAAGATGGAGAGAAAAGAAGATAGGTGGAGAGGAGAGTATAGGTGAGGAGGTAGGGAGGGGATAAGTCAGTCCAGGGAAGACGGACATGTCAAGGAGGTGAGATGAGGTTAGTAGGTAGGAAATGGAGGTGCGGCTTGAGGTGGGAGGAAGGGATGGGTGAGAGGAAGAACAGGTTAGGGAGGCAGAGACAGGCTGGGCTGGTTTTGGGATGTAGTTGGGGGAGGGGAAGAGATGGGCTGGTTGTGTGGTGCATTGGGGGGAGGGGACGAACTGGTCTGGTTTTGGGATGCGGTGGGGGAAGAGGAGATTTTGAAGCTGGTGAAGTCCACATTGATACCATTGGGCTGCAGGGTTCCCAAGCGGAATATGAGTTGCTGTTCCTGCAACCTTCGGGTGGCATCATTGTGGCACTGCAGGAGGCCCAAGATGAACAGGTCATCTAAAGAATGGGAGGGGGAGTGGAAATGGTTTGCGACTGGAAGGTGCAGTTGTTTATTGCGAACCGAGCGGAGGTGTTCTGCAAAGCGGTCCCCAAGCGTCCGCTTGGTTTCCCCAATGTTCATTCCATACACACCTCACCCTCTGCATGAAAATGTTGACCTTGTAGTCCCTTTTAAATCTTTCCCCTCTCACCTTAAACTTATGCCCTCTAGCTTTAAGCTCTGCTACCCTGGGGAAAAGACCTCGGCCGTTCACTCTATCTGTGCCCCTCATGATTTTATAAACTCCTGTAAGGTTACCCCCTCAACCTTGACGCTCCAAGGGAAATAGCCCCAGTCTGTCCAGCCTCTCCCTATAGCTCAAACCCTCCAACCCTGGCAATGTTCTTGTAAAACTCTTCTGGACATTTTCAAGTTTCACAACATCTCTCTTATAACAGGGAGACCAGAATCGAATGCAATATTTCAAAAGAGGTCTAACTAATGTCTTGTACAGCCACAACATAACCTCCTAACTCCTGTACTCAATGCACTCACCAACAGATTCATTTGAGTTTTTCGAGGACATAACATGCAAGATGAATGATCAGTGTATGAATCAGAAGGGTTTATTGAGATATGGGTCAAATGCTGGCAAATGGGACTAGATTAATTTAGAACATCTGGTCGGCATGGACAAGTTGGACCAAAGGATTTGTTTCCCTGTTGTACACCTCTATGACTCTCAACTTGATTTCCCTGGCACAAAGCCATTCTGATTTTAAATAAAAACTGAAAGTATTGTGGATGCTGTAAATCAGGAACAAAAGCCAAAACAAAGATGCTGGAGAAGCTCAGCAGGTCTGGCAGCATCTGTGAAAAGAAAGACAGAGTTAATGTTTCTGGTCCCAGTGACCCTCCGTCAGAACTGGCCACAGAACATCCCCAGTTCTGAGGAAGGGTCACCAGACCTGAAGCATGAACTCTGTCTTTCCCTTCACAGATGCTGCCAGACCTGCTGAGCTTCTCCAGCAACTTTGTTTTGGCTTTTGTTGCCATTTTGATTCTGTCTGATTATTGAAGCGTAGTGGTACAACCTCAGTAATGGATTCTAGCCATTTCCTAATGATGCAAATGTTATGTAAACTAACGTGTAATTTCCTGCTTTCTGATGATGGTGATTGTTCTAAGTTCCTCCCTCTCATTCGTCTCATGATTTTCAAGTAGCTTTGGAAGGTTTTCGTTGTTTCCACAGTGAAGACTGACAGAAAGCAGCTGGTCAACACCTCTGCTTTTCAAAATAAAAACCAAAAGAACTGCAGATGCTGTAAATCAGGAACAAAAACAAAGTTACTGGAAAAGCTCAGCAGGTCTAGCAGCATCTGTGGAGGAGAAAACAGAGTTAACGTTTCGGGTCTGGTTTCGGATTCTGAGGAAGGGTCACTGGACCCGAAATGTTGACTCTGTTTTCTCCTCCACAGATGCTGCCAGACCTCTGCTGTCTCCTTAGTTTCCATTATCAGATTTACAGGCTGACTCTATATAGGACTTGCACTAGATTTAGTGATTCTGTTCCTACTAAATGCTTGTGGAAACTTTTTCTGTCTACTTGTATATTACTAGCTCGCTTTCTCTTCTACTATACTTATCCTTCTCCTTGTTTTTAAGCATTTTGTCTGCTTCTGTAAGGCTGACCAATCTTCAGACCAATCAATAAATTACTAGGTTTTTAAGTACTACTTTCATTATGCCATAAGGAAGAAATGTTTTTGACAGATGAGACGATAGAGCCCAGAACAGTACAGCACAGTGCAGGCTCTTCGGCCCACGATGTTGTGTCAACCTATTATCCTACTAAGATCAAACTACCCTGTATACCCTACATTTCACTATCCTCCATGTGCCTATCTCAGTGTCGCTTAAAAGTCTGTAAAGTACCTGACTCCACTACCACTACCAGCAGTGTAATCCACACACCCACCACTTCCTGTGTGAAGAGCCTACCTCTGACATTTCCCCTACACCTTCCTCCAATCACCTTAAAATTACACCTCCTCGTAATAGGCATTTCTGCACTGGAAAAAAGGCTCTGACTATCCACTCTATCTATGCCTCTCATCATCTTGTACACCTCAATCAGATCACCTCTCATCCTTCTTCGCTCCAATAAGAAAAGCTCTAGCTTCCTCAATATTTCCTCATAAGACCTGCCCACAGACCGCGTTAAGTTAGGCAAAATAAAAGAAGTCAGTTGTTACTTCAAATCCTCAAGCAGCCCTATAGTCCTCACTTATATTGACCTCTCACACACTTGAACATGCTTAGAACACTTACTGTCACAACCTGTCATTGCATGGCATTCTGGACAAAAGCAGACTTTACATGTGAGCATGTCTTCACTCATATCTACATTCAGCCTACAGCATACTCTGTCCAGGCTGTGAACAACCATAATACCACAGCTCACTTTTCGTATCCTAGCTCCCTCGAGATAAAAGCTGACATTTATTTAGTCTTTTGCAACAGTTTTTGTGTCCTAACACCAGCTCTTAATGATTTCTGCACTGAGACATCCTGATCTCTCACCAGTAAGATTCTTCAGATGGTATGTTGAAGAAATGATTCACTTAATTAGCCTTCCTTTGCATTTCATGCAGGCCACCAACTAGCACTACGAATTTCTTTTATAGCTGAGATATATTTTGAACAGGTTGTTCCTTCCGTATGGTCTTGTGATGGTTGTAAATCGCAAAAGGTTCTGTGCTACAAATTGCTGCATAAGTAACTAACAAGATTTCAGTAACTAGTTTTTATATTTCATTCCAGATAACTGAATATCGGATTTAAGCATGAAATTAAAGTCGACTAAATTACATTCTATTTATATTATGGAATATATGATCCAGATATAATGTTTAAATGACTGAGGGACAGAAAATCCTGTAGTATTTGTTGTCATATTGACTACATGGCATATACAGATGAGGAAGACCACTGCAAGATCAGATGATAGATATAAATAAGTAAAGCTTTTACAGGATCATAAGATAGATGTGAATGAATAGTGCCATCAGAACTTAAGATAAGTATGAATAAAGAAGCTCATTGCATGAGCTTAAGATGCATACAGAGAAGAAGAGAAATGCCACTGGGTAAATGAGAGCTAATCCATTCAGAAAAGGAAGTGTCTCTGCTATGGAGAAACGCATAGTTGGATGAGTTAGGTCTGGGATTTAGACAGCAAGAAATGGGTGGATCATATGCTCAGATGAACTTTGTTTCAGTTCCTTGCAGCAGAACATGCTGTGTGTCACCTTTGCTCAGCCTGTCTGTATTTTCCTTACACACGCTAAGATTGACAATCGAAGAAAGTTGAAAAAGCATGTGGAGGTGTGAGGTTATCTTAAGCATTATTTACCAATGAATGGTCCCAGTTGCGGAGAATCTAAAGTGATGAACACACTTTATTTAAAATTAATAACAAGTTTTATGTCCTCTTCTATAGCTTTAGTATTTTGACTGATTTTTTTGATCCCAACTTTATTGAGTCAACACTGGTTTCCTTATTTTTTTCTGAGATCCTGACAAGGGTAACATTTGCTGCCCATCCCTAAATGCCCTTGAAGTGAACGGTTTGTGGCTCCCTTACAGAGGGCTATAGGTGTGCAGTCCCATGTAGGCCTACCTTGGTTCTTTGAATTATTAGCCTAGGCCACTGCCTAACCCAAGCAAGACTTGCTGTCTGTCTATCTGCTTGATACGTTGATAAGAAGATGAATACCACTTCCAGGTTTTCAAAGATAATGGATATACAAAAAACTGGGTCAGAAGATGCCTATTCAAACAACACCAGCAAGATACTACATGCCCCGGCACATTCATCACACTATCTTACATCAGGAAAGCATCGGAACTGACCACAAGACTCCTATGACCATTGGGCATCAGAATAGCTCACAAACCCACATCAACCCTACACCAACTGCTCATCCGAACCAAAGACCTACTCCCCACTATGGACAGGACCAATGTCATATATAAGATTCCCTGCAGAGACTGTGACAAGCACTACATTGGACAAACAGGAAGGAAATTAACAACAAGGATACACGAACACCAATTGGCAACAAAAGGAGACAAACAATACTCACTCATCTCTATCCACATGGACAAGGAAAACCACCAATTCACCTGGGACAACACCAAGAACCTGGGATGAGCAAAGCAGAGACAGACATGGGAACTCCTTGATGTCTGGTACTCCATGAAGAAAGCCATTGACAAATACATAGAACTTGACCCCATATATACCCCACTATGAAGGAAAACCGGGAGTGAGGTATTCCAGCTCAAGAGACTCCAGAGTTTAAAAACCAGGCAGGATAACACAATGGCGCTTCATTGGAGGCTGCACTGATGATGTTACCCAGCAGGGTAATGAAACGTTTGTGGAACAATGAACCAGCTCGATGAGCCAACCAACCACAACATCTGCTTTGTAGGTACACCCACTGCCTGTGCATCTTATATTGCTTGCAAACACTGAGGAATGTCATCATCTCACCTCAAAAGACTAAGATCTCAAATCCACTTGGGCAACCATTTGTCTGTGTTTGGTTTCATAAACGCTGGTCCAGCATTTGGATGATCTGATGTATCCCTCATGTCATCAACCCAGACCACATTAATAAAGAAAACCTTTTCTCGCTCCCAATGTGCCAAGCTTTTGGGCAGAGTAATAGTAACATTTTTTTAAAAATTGAAGTCAACATCCAGCTAAGAGTTGTGAGATAACAAGGTGTAGAGCTGGATGAACACAACAGGCCAAGCAGCGTCAGAGGAGCAGGAAAGCTGATGAAGGGTCAGCGTTCCTGCTCCTCTGATGCTGCTTGGCCTGCTGTGTTCTTCCAGCTCTACACCTTGTTATCACAGATCCTCCAGCATCTGCAGTTCCTACTATCTCTGAAACAGCTAAGAGTTGTGATCAGTCTGATGCTGCCAGGTGTTTCCATGTGAGTTTGGTTAAACCTTTCCCATTCTTGAGTTTGTGTTTCATTTAGAGTATCCTCCTAGTGCTTGTTGGCTTTTGGATTTGTTTTCCCATCTGACACCGCACTTGGAAAACTGTGGGCAGCGCATGTCTGAGTATTTGACATGTGCTCCATAACACTATAAGATCATAAGTCCATAGGAACAGGTGTAGGCCATTCGGACCCTCGAGCTTGCTTTGCCATTCAATAGGCTGATCCAACATTCCTCACAATTGCCTTTTCCTCATAACTCTTAATTCCCTACTGATCAAGGATCTATCTTAGCTTTAAATGTGCACAAGGAATCTGTTGCCACAGCTCTCCATGATAAGGAGTTCCAATGACTCACAAACCTCTGAGAGAAGGAGTACCTCCTCACCTCAGCCTTAAGCTGGTATCTCTTTATTCTGATACTATGCTCTCTGTTCTTAGACACAGCCATGAGTGGAAACATCCTCTCAGCATTTACCCTGTCAAGCCCCTTAAGAATCCCATATGCTTCAGTGAGATCACCTATCGTTCTTCTCAACTCTAACGAGCAGAGTCTCAACCTGTTTAACTTCTGCCTTTAGAAAATTCCTCCATACCGGGGATCATCCTCGTGTACGCTCTCTGAACTGCATCTCATGAAATGATGTCTTTTCTTCAATAAGGCGATTGAAATTGCTCCAGAGGTGGTCTCACCATCACCTTGTGCAGTTGCAACAAGACGTCCCTGCTCTTACACTCCACAGCAAAAGTGCAAGGTTCAAACTCTTGCCACACATGGGTAGACGCATTGACATTTCACCAGTGATGTAGGCTGGAATCGAGGCATAAGCACTTTTACATCACAGCCACTATCATATCTGAGAATACAGAATGCATCTTCTTGGAGCTTTTTATTTAACAGGTGCTGAACAGAAGATGGGCAGTCTGAGATTATCCTTCCTGTAAGATTTAGAAGCTCGGAGCTATCTATCTGGCCACAACAGAGTAGCAGTGTCTGAATTAGTTCCAAGTGAGCAGCATAGTTTCTTTCTGACACTTCTCACATTGGAAATGTTGAGCTAGATAATCACTCTCTCTTGTAGCTGCAGCTGCCACTGCTTATTTTCAAGGGGGTACTTCCTGCTACAAAGGCTTGGCTCACAGGCTTTATCCTGGAAACAGACACTGATTACATTGATGTTCCATGGCTTGATTTTAACTCAGGATTGTTATGATCTCAAGGCACTGCCGGAGTGGCAGGAACAGCTTCTTTAAACAACTTTTAAAGGGAATTGGAGAAATGCTTAAAAAGTAAGCATTTTCAGAGCTGTAACAGCGATAATTTGATGGCGTGTTCAGCCAGCTGACACCAGCTAGATGGGCTGATAGTCCTCTGCCATTGCTGCCTGATTCTACCTTGCTTCATTGAAACATGTAGAGGTTTCTAAAACCATGAGGGATATAGATAAGGTGAATGGCAGGTGTATTTTCCCTGGGGTAAGGAATTTCAAGACCAGAGGGCATATTTTTAAGGTGAGAGGAGTATTGTCTGTTGTGATGAAGGTTAAAGGGGTCAAGGTAGGATGGATGTAGAAAGAAGAGAGCAGATCTTGAAGGGTGACTGGACTCAACGTCAGCTTTGTTTTCTCTCCACAGATGCTGCCAGACCAGCTAAGTTTCTCCAGCAACTTTTGTTTTTGCCATTCATCTTATCCATACCTCTCATGATTTTATAAACATCTGTGAGGCCACCCCCTCCACCTCTGATTCTCGAGTGAAAAAAATTTCCAGCCAATCTGGCCTGAAATTCGAATTCACACCCTGCATTCCTGGCAATTTCTTGGTAAATTTTCTCTGAACCCTCTCCAGCTTGCTGATATGCTTCCGATAACAAGGCAACTAACACTGGACACAGTACTCCTGAAGAGGCCTCACCAATGAACTGTGCAACCTCAACATGACATTCCAACACCTATACTCAAAGTAATAAAGGCAAGCGTGCTAAACTCCTAATACTCCCCCAGCCACACTATTGTCTATACCACTTACATCTCCCAGACCCAGATTGGAAATACTCTAGGGATATAACACAACCCCAAATCTCCATCCCTCCCCACCCCAAGCCAGACTTTCCCTTGCAGACCAGAGACTCCTGCTCCCAGATCCAACAATCCCAATTTGTTTTCAAACTTCTCCAAAAGTGTTGAATTTTTGTTTCCACTGCTGGATAATTTTGATCACAAAGGCATGTCTTTGATAATTGCTCCTGCAAAGTGACTTTGGAAGCCTCTCAATTTTAAAAGTGCTAAAGCGGTACAAGCCGTTGGTGTTATTTCTGACCATCTCAGAAGATGTTAAAGCTTTTTGCCTGAAATAAGGAACAGTGCCTTCACTCAAAGCTTTATGAATCTTTGAAATTCTCTCCCTGGAGGCTGGTGAATGCCCCATCTTTGAATACATTTACAGCTGAGTTTGAAAGGCTTTATGTGTCTTTGGGAACGTGGACAGTAGGTGAGAAGATGGAGTTGTGGCTGAACATCAGCCATAATTCAAAGAATAGGTTCAAGGGGCTGAATGATCCACTCATGCACCTATTTTTTATGACCCTCTCTGTCTCCTTTCAGCTCCTACAACACTTTGAGATCCTCCATCTCTGGCTTCGTAAACATCCTTAACCTCCATCACATCGCCATAGTTATAGCTATGCCTTGACCAAGGACATAAACTTTGGAATTCTGTCCCTAAACCCCTTTAATTCCTACTCCTTCTGTAAGACATCTTTTAAAACCTAACTCTTTTTCCAAGCTTTAGATCTTCTCATGCGATCCATTCTCAAAATGTTTTTCATACGAATTGCTTTTGGATGATGGTAAAGTTGCTATACGGTGTCTGTTTGTTGTTGTCACCTCGGGCTGTTTTCTGCATCCTAGATGAGGAAAGTCACTGATCATAGTATTTGCATGTGATCTACATTTTGTGCCATGATGAGTCAGACAATAGACAGACAATTCACTCATACATTGCAACTGTGCCATAGCATAAGAGCCCCAGGCATCTGACACCAGTCAACGCAGTCTTCAATCGAAGCATATCACAGTGAATGTGTCAGCCATGGGTTACTTCTACTTATTGCTCAGAAGGTTCAAGTCTCACCTGGTCATGTGAGCACAAAAATTCTGAATTGTTATTGTGGTGCTGTGATAGCATCCCTGCATCTAGACTAGGAAAGTTCAGGGTTTAAATTCCACCAAATCACCAAACCTCCACCAACCCACATCCCCCAAACGAAATGTCAAGGCATCTCTGAACCAGTTGATTAAAATAACTATTACAGAGCATCGCTGAGAGAGATACATGCAACCTGACTGGCCAGGCAGCTCCTGAGAATTGGATTGGAATGTTACAAGAGCACACCTCTGCTGCTAGAGAAGTAATGCTTATCTGAGCCAGGAATGGAAAACCATTAATTTGACGTACAAGGTCGTTGCAAAGAATCCCAGAGCAAATATTGATCGATTTGCTGCTGTTTTTTCTTCCCTGAAACATATTTAGTAACAGTCCTGAGCTGCTGAAGGAGATATGAGCCGTGGCCCGCTTTCCACCACTGACTGAACACAGTATATTGAGGAAGAGAACCGAGAATGGTTCTGAAACACACAACAACAACAGTGAAAAATCTAACAAAATACTATGATTACTGGAAAACTGAGATGGAAATATAAGCACTTGATAGATCAGGCAGAAACTCTGTTGAGAGGAACAAAGCCAAGATTTCAGTTGTATGATTGCTCATCAGAAAAGCATCATTGATTGATGAAAAGTGGATATGTAACTGCACTGAAGTATAATTCTGGAATGTCACAACAAGCACTGTGTCTACTATGTGAGTAATTAAGCTCACTGAAAGGGCTGGGAAAGAGAAAGACTGCAGCCGATTATGAGAAATACTGAGAATAACAGTCGCTGAGGGGTCGGAGGATGTTCATTTGAAACATAAGTGGTGGTACAGATTCTCAATTTGTCTGCGGCCTTGCACAAAATTGACTACATCATCCTTCTCCAAAATCACTCCATTATTAGCTGCTTTTATCTGTCTTTTTGACTTTATTTTGTTCATTCAAAGGACATGGGTATCACTGCCCAGGCCAGCCTCTATTGCCCATTCCTAACTGTCCAGAGGGCTGTTAAGAGTCAACCACATTGCTGTGGATCTGGAGTCACAGGAAGACCAAACCATGTAAGGATAGTAGTTTCCTTCATAAAAGACATTAGTGAACTAGATATGCAGTATTTCCCCAATTGTCGAAAATGTTTTCATGGTCACTCATCGATTCCTTATTCCTGATATTTGTTGAATTCTAGCTCTACCAGCTGCTATAGCAGGATTCAAACCTGTGTCCTAGAACATTACCAGGGTCTTTTGGATTAATAGACTAGTGATAATACCACTAGGCCATCACCTCCCCATCTTGAGGTCTTAGTAAATTATTGGCTTTTAGAGAATACGGTGGTAATTCTGAGTTCTCAGCATGTCTATATTACGCTATTGAGCTGTTCCTGACAAGGAGCTAGACTCGTTTCTCATTGTATTGCAAGCTCTCTGTTTACATCAAGATATTAGACACAAATCTCCAGTGTGGTATCTATCCCGAGCTACATGGCTCCTGTGCTAATTTCCGCTTCTTTACCATTGTTGCTCAGTCTCACTTTGATAGCAGTTCAACCCAACATTAAATGTTTGTCATATCCACTTACCAAAATGCCAAAATGTAAAGGTTCACAAGACACTTACTGAGTTTGACAGTTGTCTATACACAGGAAGTTGGTGAGTGACAGTAGTTGGCTGGTCAGGTGGTTTATGATGCACAGTGACAACAGCAGCATGGATTCAGTTCCCACACTGGCTGAGAATACCTCCAAAGGCCCCACTTCTCTCCCCTCATCTGAGACATGGTGATCCTCAGATTAAACCACCACCAGTCATCTCTCCCTAATAAGAGACCAGCCCTATGAACCTTTGGGGCTATGGTGACTTTATCTTGTCTAACCAGGGAATTACCCACAAATGAATCCTACTGCTTCAACCCCTGCTTTTCCCTATCTATTCAGAGTCACCAAGAAAGAGAACACCAGCCAGTGATATTTAGCTTGATGTCATTGTTACCTCTTTCACACTCATGGCTGTCTCTCAGTTGTCTAGTTGTTTGTCAGACATCCAGTGCCGAATCAATCAGTAAAAATATCCTTCAGGTCAGCACTGGACCATGTCCTCACTCTCCACCATAAACTGTTCCTGAGTTCACAGAATCATAAAATCCCTACACTGTTGAAACAAGTCCACACCGACCCACCAAACAGCATCCTACACAGACCCGTCTCCCTCTAACCTTGCATTTCCCATGGCTAGCCCACCTAATCCCTGAACACTATAGGCAATTTAACCTGGTGAATGCACCTTGTCTGCACATCTTTAGTGAGTCCTTCCATTTCTGTGATGACTGCCTGATGTTGAACGAGACAGCTTGCTGTCATATTTGGACCCGAGATGAACTTCAAACCACACAACAAAGTTGTAACAAAGATCTCTAGTGTCTGACTCTGTAGCATGTCTCAGTGCCATGCTTGCTTCAGCTCCTCTGCCACTGAAACTATCCAGCTCTTTAGCGCCTTCAGGCTTGAATATTCCAAGTCACTCATACAACCATGCACTCATACGGCCATAAGCACAGAAAAAGACCCTGCAGCCCAACTTGCCTACATTGACTCGCCATCCCAATCTGATCAGTCCCATTTGCCAGCATTTGGCCCATATCCCTCTAAACCCTTTTGATACATATACCCACCCAGATGCCTTTTAAATGTTGTAATTGTAGCAGCCTCCACCTCATTCCTATCTGGTTTTGCATTTTCTGCCATCTGTACACTCAAGATCATCCAACTCGCTGCTATAAGTGTCTTAGCTCACTCCAAGTCATGACTACTCAACACTCCTGACCCACATTGGCTCCCAGTCACGAGGTAATTAGTTTGGATTCAAAAACCTCTATACCCTCATTTCACCCATATGATATCCCTCAAGCCCTATAACATGTCAAGATATCTGCACTCCTCCTACTTATCCACACCATTAATCTCTCCATCACCAGCAGCAGAGTCTTCAATTGTGTTCACACAAAATTCTAAAATTCCATTCTAAACTGTGTTACATTTTGCCACTTCTTTCCTCCTTTAAGACACTCCTTAAGACAAAGTGTTTGGACATTTGGCCTAGTTTAGTGCTTCAGTGCCATATTCTATATGTCAAGAATCTTATAGCTTTAGGTGCTATACATGTGCAAGTTGATGTTGGTCAATTATTGGCCAGGAGACCAATCTTGCTGAGACTAGTAACTAGTGTGGAGCTTGCACATTCTCCCTGTGCCTGTGTGGACTTCCATCAGGTACTCTAGTTTCCTCCCACAGTTCAAAGATGGGCAGGCTGGCACATTGCTAAATTGGACCGTATTGTCTAGCAATGTAAGTTCTGAGGAGGTGTTATCCATGGGACATGTGGGTTTACAGGGATAGTATTGGGGGGTTGTCTCTGGGTGTAATGCTCTTTGGAAGGACAGCGTGAACTTGATGGGCTGATTGGCCTCTTTCCACATTGTAAGGATTCTATGATTCTACAAATTATGTACCTGAAAAGGTAGGCAGGCCCTTGGCCTAGTATCATATCTGAAAAGCAGCAGAACTTCAGTATTTGACAAAACAGAATCAGCCCAGACAGTACCTTTTACTCCGTGCGATGGGATTGTAACCAGCAACGGAGTTACTGGTTAACACCTAGAAAATTTCAAGGTTTAATTCACAAAGACTGCACGTATCAGCTGTGTTGGTGATCACACTGCTACAAATTTAGGAAACAGACAAAATCAGCTATAAATCTTGCCAGGTGTGAGGGGTACACAAGCTGGGAATGCAACAAGCGCCCTCCACAATCAAATGGCCTGTTATTCTGAACATTTCAAGTGGATGTGTATGGAAATGCATTCAAGTAAGATAAGCAGATAATGGTGGGGGGTAGAGAATTTTGTTTCCGGATTCCAAATCTCAAAGCTAAAAAAAGGGATAAGTACATTGAAAAGTAATGCAAAAACAATTTCAGTAAAGAGGCAATGCAGAGTGGATGATTACTGAACAATCCCTCCATGATTGGATACTGAGATTAGTCTGCCTGTGCAGTGGACTTTGAAATGTGCTGGGTATTGTAATCATGGCAGGTCCCCCTTCCAAATGATCATTACTGAAAGGATAATAACATTACTGCTTGGTTATCAGAATTCAAAAAGAATTGTGACATTGCCAATGCCTGAAAATATTCTATTGTTCCCTACATTTCAATAACACTGTCATAAGTCCCATTGTTAAAAATTTATGGGAAAAATTGTTAGAAATGTTAAAATGAAGTAAGAACATAACTTACCGGGATTCCAGTAAATCTTTTTGTGGCCTTTTAGTTCATTTGCTGGCTCAGAGATCTTGGCATACATTTCAATTCTGTATTACAAATGAATTAATTAATCTTTAATTCTCTTAATGGTTTAACAAAAGCAAGTGTATTGGCTAATTTTCAAGCAACTCACTTTTCTCCTCTTGCCAGTTTTCTCTCTCTCTTGCACTCCCAAGACAACAGTGACTCCTTACTGCAATATAGATGCGCAGCTTTATGTTATTTGTGAGTGACCATCTGATCATGATCAGGCAATTTGATTGTGTGGGGCATCACAGCTAAACTGCACCCCCTTTTCAATTGTGCTGGTTATCATAATAATAATTGGCAAATGTATAATCTTGTCTCTTCTCTGATCTTTGTTCAGACGTGGAAGAAGGTGACAGGCACCTGAAGGTTTTGAAGGACACTCTCATAAGAAGGGGATACGATGCTCAAATCATCGATCGCCAGTTCCGACGTGCCCAACAACAAAACTTCAGCAAGGTCCTCAGAAGCCAGGCACAGGATATGACCCGATACAGTACCATTCATCATGCAGTATTTCCTTGCAAGGGAGAGACTACCCCATGTTTCTCACAGCCTTCAATGTTTCATCAATACAAGCATCTCACCAAGATCATCCCTACACTGATAATGGGAACTGCAGATGCTGGAGAATCCAAGATAATAAAATGTGAGGCTGGATGAACACAGCAGGCCCAGCAGCATCTCAGGAGCACAAAAGCTGACGTTTCGGGCCTAGACGGTTCATCAGAGAGGGGGATGGTGTGAGGGTTCCGGAATAAATAGGGAGAGAGGGGGAGGCGGACCGAAGATGGAGAGAAAAGAAGATAGGTGGAGAGGAGAGTATAGGTGGGGAGGTAGGGAGGGGATACGTCAGTCCAGGGAAGACGGACAGGTCAAGGAGATGGGATGACGTTAGTAGGTAGGAGATGGAGGTGCGGCTTGGGTTAGGGTGAAGGGATGGGTGAGAGGAAGAACAGGTTAGGGAGGCAGAGACAGGTTGGACTGGTTTTGGGATGCAGTGGGTGGAGGGGAAGAGCTGGGCTGGTTGTGTGGTGCAGTGGGGGGAGGGGACGAACTGGTCTGGTTTTGGGATGCGGTGGGGGAAGGGGAGATTTTGAAGCTGGTGAAGTCCATATTGATACCATTGGGCTGCAGGGTTCCCAAGCGGAATATGAGTTGCTGCTCCTGCAATCTTCGGGTGGCATCATTGTGGCACTGCAGGAGGCCCATGATGGACATGTCATCTAAAGAATGGGAGGGGGAGTGGAAATGGTTTGCGACTGAGAGGTGCAGTTGTTTATTGCGAACCAAGCAGAGGTGTTCTGCAAAGCGGTCCCCAAGCATCCGCTTGGTTTCCCCAATGTAGAGGAAGCCACACCGGGTACAGTGGATGCAGTATACCACATTGGCAGACGTGCAGGTGAACCTCTGCTTAATATGGAAAGTCATCTTGGGGCCTGGGATGGGGGTGAGGGAGGAGGTGTGGGGGCAAGTGTAGCATTTCCTGTGGTTGCAGGGGAATGTGCCGGGTGTGGTGGGGTTGGAGGGCAGTGTGGAGCGAATAAGGGAGTCATGGAGAGTGTGGTCATTCCGGAAAGCAGACAAGTGCGATCGAGACATTAACCGCCTCAACCTCTCCACCCCTCTCACCCACTCCAACCTCTCCCCCTCCACTCCCACCGGTCCAACCCCAACCTCACCATCAGACCCGCAGACAAGGGTTGTGCAGTGGTAGTATGGCGCACTGACCTCTACATCGCCGAGGCCAAACGCCAACTCTCCCACACCTCCTCCTACCGCCCCCTCGATCATGACCCCAACCCCGAGCACCAAACCATCATCTCCAACACCATTCATGACC
Source organism: Stegostoma tigrinum (assembly GCF_030684315.1). Classification (NCBI taxonomy): domain Eukaryota; kingdom Metazoa; phylum Chordata; class Chondrichthyes; order Orectolobiformes; family Stegostomatidae; genus Stegostoma; species Stegostoma tigrinum. The sequence continues at coordinate 125,792,335 of NC_081356.1, read as the reverse complement.
TCATCACCTCAGGGGACCTCCCACCGACAGCCTCCAACCTCATTGTTCCCCAACCCCGCACGGCCCATTTCTATCTCCTTCCCAAAATCCACAAACCTGCCTGCTCTGGTTGACCCATTGCCTCAGCCTGTTCCTGCCCCACCGAACTCATCTCCACCTATCTGGACTCCATTTTCTCCCCTTTGGTCCAGGAATTCCCCACCTACGTCCGTGTCACCACCCACGCCCTCCACCTCCTCCAGGACTTCCAATTCCCTGGCCCCCAACACCTCATTTTCACCATGGACATCCAGTCCCTATACACCTGTATTCCACATGCAGACGGCCTCAAGGCCCTCCGCTTCTTTCTGTCCTGCAGACCCGACCAGTCCCCCTCCACCGACACCCTCATCCGCCTCGCCAAACTCGTCCTCACCCTCAACAACTTCTCTTTCGATTCCTCCCACTTCCTACAGACAAAGGGGGTGGCTATGGGCACCCGCATGGGCCCCAGCTATGCCTGCCTCTTTGTAGGTTACATGGAACAGTCCCTCTTCCGCACCTACACAGGCCCCAAACCCCACCTCTTCCTCCGTTACATTGATGATTGTATCGGCGCCGCCTCTTGCTCCCCAGAGGAGCTTGAACAGTTCATCCACTTCACCAACACCTTCCACCCAACCTTCAGTTCACCTGGGCCATCTCCAGCACATCCCTCACCTTCCTGGACCTCTCAGTCTCCATCTCACGCAACCAGCTGGTAACTGATGTTTATTTCAAGCCCACCAACTCCCACAGCTACCTAGAATACACCTCCTCCCACCCACCCTCCTGCAAAAATTCCATCCCCTATTCCCAATTCCTCCGCCTCCGCCGCATCTGCTCCCACGATGAGGCATTCCACTCCCGCACATCCCAGATGTCCAAGTTCTTTAAGGACCGCAACTTGCCCCCCACAATGGGAGAGAATGCCCTTGACCGCGTCTCCTGCATTTCCAGCCACACATCCCTCAGACCCTGCCCCTGCCACAACCGCCCAAAGAGGATCCCCCTTGTTCTCACACACCACCCCACCAACCTCCGGATACAACGCATCATCCTCCAAGACATCCGCCATCTACAATCTGACCCCACCACCCAAGACATTTTTCCATCCCCACACCTGTCTGCTTTCCGGAGAGAGCACTCTCTCCATGACTCCCTTGTTCGCTCCACACTGCCCTCCAACCCCACCACACCCGACACCTTCCCCTGCACCCGCAGGAAATGCTACACTTGCCCCCACATCTCCTCCCTCACCCCTATCCCAGGCCCCAGATGACTTTCCATATTAAGCAGAGGTTCACATGCACATCTGCCAATGTGGTATACTGTATACATTACACCTGGTGTGGCTTCCTCTAGATTGGGAAAACCAAGCGGATGCTTGGGGACTGCTTGGCAGAACACCTCTGCTCCGTTCGCAATAAAGAACTGCACCTCATAGTCGCGAACCATTTCCACTCCCCCTCCCATTCTTTAGATGACATGTCCATCATGGGCCTCCTGCAGTGCTACAAAGATGCCACCCGAAGGTTGCAGGAACAGCAACTCATATTCCGCTTGGGAACCCTGCAACCCAATGGCATCAATGTGGACTTCACCAGCTTCAAAATCTCCCCTTCCCCCACCGCATCCCAAAACCAGACCAGTTCGTCCCCTCCCCCCACTGCACCACACAACCAGCCCAGCTCTTCCCCTCCACCCACTGCATCCCAAAACCAGTCCAGCCTGTCTCTGCCTCCCTACCCTGTTCTTCCTCTCACCCATCCCTTCCTCCCACCCCAAGCCGCACCTCCATCTCCTACTTACTAACCTCATCCCGCCTCCTTGACCTGTCTGTCTTCCCTGGACTGACCTATCCCCTCCCTACCTCCCCACCTATACTCTCCTCTCCACCTGTCTTCTTTTCTCTCCATCTTCAGTCCGCCTCCCCCTCTCTCCCTATTTATTCCAGAATCTTCACCCCATCCCCCTCTCTGATGAACGGTCTAGGCCCGAAACGTCGGCTTTTGTGCTCCTGAGATGCTGCTGGGCCTGCGGTGTTCATCCAGCCTCACATTTTATCATCCCTACACTTCCATTTCTCACCTTCAACAATCGCCACACCTTGAACAGGCCATTGTTCACCCCAAACTACCCAGCCTTCAGGACAACATCGACCACAACAGCACACACCCCTGCCATGGCAACCTTTGCAAGACATGTCAGATCATCAGCAGGGATGCTACCATCACACTCTCGTGCGCTGCAGGCAAGGATGCCTTGAGGCATGGTCTATTGGTGAGACCAGGCAGATGCTATGACAACGAATGAATGGACACTGAGCAACAATCGCCAGATCATTCCATCCCAGTCGGGGAACACTTCAGTGGTCAAGGACATTCAGGCTCCAATCTTCAGGTAAACATCCTCCAAGGCTGCCTTCGAGATAACAACGCGGAATTGCTGATCAGAAACTGATAGCCAAGTTCTGTACCAATGAAAATGGCCTCAACCATGACCTTGCCTTCATTTTGCACTACATGTGACCCCCTCACTAATCTGTATCCGTCCAGTTTTGTCACTATCACACGTTATGATCTCTCTACCTCAAGTAATTTGGATTACTCGTTAACTTTGGCCTAATCATGTTATTTCTGGCATTTTGTTTGTCTCCTGCACCACCTTGTTTTTAATTTTTTTGTAATTATCTCACTGTCTCATTTAAACAGATGAGAGACCATCCCTTCATATGTTATTTATCTGTCGCCATTTTACACACACCCACTGACACTTTTGGTCACCTGCAGAGAATTATTATTAGACATTCCACTTGCACCAGTTGTATGATCTCTTGCTCTGTCTGCCCTTGACCTCTCTGCCAATAAACTCTGTGTCTGTGTCCCCTCTCACTTCACCTGACAAAGGATCTACATACCAAAAGCTTGTGATTTCAAATAAACCTGTTGGACTATAACTTGGTGTCATGTGACTTCTAACTTCTGACTTTGTCCACCCCAGTCCAACTGTCACCTCCACATCATGTTTGATAAAATGAGGAAGCCGTTAATCTTTCTGCATGATTCCAATGATGAGTTAGGTCAGGAGGCATGTCACTTGCTGCAGGATACCGAGCCTCTGAATTGCTCTGTAGCCACTGTATTTATGTGGCTAGTTCAGTGCAACTCTTGGTCAATGCTAATGACTAGGATGTTGATATTGGGGCATTCAGTGTTGGTGATGCCATTGAACATCAAGGAGTAACTTCAGATCTTTTCATGTTGGAGCTTTCATTGTCTGATATATGTGTGGTGCAAATGTTAATGCCATTTGTTAACCTAAGCCTGGATTCTTGCCCACATTGTATTGCACTCACGACATCAGTATCTGAGGAGTCATAAATAGTACTGAACATTGTGCAATCATCAGCAAATATCCCCATTTCGGATCTAATGATGGAAGAAAGGTAATCGATAAATCAACGGAAGATGTTTGATCATGAGACATTAGCCTGAGGAACGCTTGCAGAGAGGTCCCGAAGCTGGGATAACTGACATCCATCTCCCTATGTGCCAGGTATGACTCCAACTGGCAGAGAGTTTGTCCCTGACTCCTGTTGGCTCCATCCAATAGAATCATAGAGTCGTACACCACGGAAACAGACCCTTTGGTTCAACTTGTCCTTGCTGAACAGGTTTGCCAAACTAAACTAGCCCCATTTGCCTGCATTTGGCCCCATAACTGCAAAACCTTTCCTATTCATGTTCCTGTCCAAATAGCTCTTAAATATTGTAACTGTGGCTGCACCAAGCATTTCCTCTGGCAGTTCATTCCACATGCGAACCACCCTCTGCATGAACAATTCATCCCTCGGATCCTGTTTATGTCTTTCCCCTCGCACCTTAAACATATACCCTCTTGTTTTGAACCCTGGGGAAAAATTCTTTGCTATTCCCCTTATCTATGTTTCCCATGACTTTAAAAGCCTCCATGAGGTTGCACTCCTAACTTCCTGTGCTCCAGGGAAAAAACTCCCAGCCTATCCAACCTCTCCGCATCACTCAAGTTCTTCAGTCCTGGTAACATCCTTACAAATCTTTTCTGCATCCTTTCCAATATAGCAGGGTGACCAGAACTGTATGCAGTACTGGGTGCCCTATTATAGGAAAGATGTGGATGCTTTGGAGAGGGTTCAGAGGAGGTTTACCAGGATGCTGCCTGGACTGGAGGGCTTATCTTATGAAGAGAGGTTGACTGAGCTCGGTCTCTTTTCATTGGAGAAAAGGAGGAGGAGAGGGGACCTAATTGAGGTATACAAGATAATGAGAGGCATAGATAGAGTTGATAGCCAGAGACTATTTCCCAGGGCAGAAATGGCTAGCACGAGGGGTCATAGTTTTAAGCTGGTTGGTGGAAAGTATAGAGTGGATGTCAGAGGCAGGTTCTTTACGCAGAGAGCTGTGAGAGCATGGAATACGTTGCCAGCAGCAGTTGTGGAAGCAAGGTCATTGGGGTCATTTAAGAGACTGCTGGACATGTATATGGTCACAGAAATTTGAGGGTGCATACATGAGGATCAATGGTCGGCACAACATTGTGGGCTGAAGGGCCTGTTCTGTGCTGTACTGTTCTATGTTCTATGTACTCCAAAAATGCTGTCACTAATGACCTGTACAGCTGGCACATGACATTCCAACTCCTGTACTCAATGGTCTGTAATGAAGGCAAGTGTTTTAAATGCCTTTTTTTACCACCCTGTCCACCTCTGACACCACTTTCAAGGGACTATGTACCTGTACCCTTAGGTCTCTCTGTTCAACAACACTCCCCAGGGCCCTGCCACTAACTGTGTAAGTCCTGCTCTGGTTTGTCTCACCAAAATGAAACACCATGCATTTATTGACGTTAAACTTCATCTGCCGCTCTTTATGTCATTGGCCCAGCTGCTCAATATCCCAATATACTCTTAGATAACCTTCATCACTGTCCACTATCCAACAATTTTGGTCTTATCTACAAACTTACTCACCATACTTCTTACATTCTCATCCAAATGGCTGATGTAAATGACAAACAACAGTAGGCCCAGCACTGATCCCTGTGGAATACCACTGGTCTAGTCTGAAGAACAAATCTCGACAAGCATCCTCTTTTGCAAAAGCTCTTGTTGTCCCAATTAAGACATGGCTGACATCAGGGTCAAATAGGAAAACTGACAAATTGAATTGGGAGGTATTCAAAAGGAATGATTGACATCCTCATCAGTTACGATTGCAAAGTTTAATGTCGGGAGTAGCCAAAGAGTTCGTGTGTGGGACAATCTTCAAACCTGAACACTGACCCTGACCAAACCAAGGATTAGAAAGCTCAGCCTGATTCCCTGAGCTTTGAGCGCGCTACTGTCTCCATTTGCGAAAACAAATATTTCCTTTGTCACTTGCGAAAGAAAATTGACACAATTCTTGGACAACTGATGGGTTAGACCAGAAGACCATAAGACATAGGAGTGGAAGTAAGCCCATTCGGCCCATCAAGGCCACTCCACCATTCAAATCATGGTTGATGGGCATTTCAACTCCACTTCCTTGCCTTCTCCCCGTAGCCCTCGATTCCTTCTGAGATCAAGAATTTGTCGATCTCTGCCTTGAAGGCATCCAACGTCCCAGCCTCCACTGCACTCCGTGGCAATGAATTCCACAAGCCCACCACTCTCTGGCTGAAGAAATGTCATCTCATTTCAGTTTTAAATTTACCCCCTCTAATTTTAAGGCTGTGCCCACGGGCCCTAGTCTCCCCGCCTAACGGAAACAACTTCCTAGCGTCCACCCCTTCTAAGCCAAACATTATCTTGTAAGTTTCTATTAGATCTCCCCTCAACCTTTTAAACTCTAATGAGTACAATCCCAGGATCCTTAGCCGTTCATCAAATGTTAAACCGACCATTCCAGGGATCATCCATATGAATCTCCGCTGGACACACTCCAGGGCTAGTATGTCCTTCCTGAGGTGTGGAGCCCAAAATTGGACACATTATTCTAAATGGGGCCAAACTAGAGCTTTATAAAGCCTCAGAAGCACATCGCTGCTTTTATATTCCAACCCTCTTGAGATAAACGACAACATTACATTCGCTTTCTTAATCACAGAATCTACCTGCAAGTTAACCTTTAGAGAATCCTGGACCAACACTCCCAGGTCCCTTTGTACTTCTGCTTTGCGAATTTTCTCACCATTTAGAAAATAGTCCATGCCTATATTCTTTTTTCCAAAGTGCAAAACCTCACATTTACTCACATTGAATTTCATCAGCCATTTCCTGGACCACTCTCCTGAACTGTCTAAATCTTCCTGCAGCTTCCCCACCTCCTCAGTACTACCTGCCTGTCCACCTATCTTCGTATCATTGGCAAACTTCACTAGAATGCCCCCGGTCCCTTCATCCAGATCATTAATATATAAGGTGAACAGCTGCGGCCCCAACACTGAACCCTGCGGGACACCACTTGTCACCGGTTGCCATTCCGAAAAAGAGCCTTTTATCCCAACTCTCTGCCTTCTGTCAGACAGCCAATCCTCAATCCAAGCCAGTAGCTCACCTCAAACACCATGAGCCCTCACCTTGCTCAGCCGCTTCCCGTGAGGCACCTTATCAAAGGCCTTTTGGAAGTCGAGATAGATAACATCTACTGGGTTTCCCTGGTCGAACAAAATTGTTGGCTCTTCAAAGAATTCTAAGAGATTTGTCAGGCATGATTTCCCCTTACTAAATCCATGCTGACTTGTTCTAATCTGACCCTGCAATTCCAGGAATTTAGAAATCTCATCCTTGACAATGGATTCTAGAATTTTACCAACTACTGAGGTTAGGCTAATTGGCCTATAATTTTCCATCTTTTGCCTTGATCCTTTCTGAAAGAAGGGGTTTACAACAGCAATTTTCCAATCATCTGGGACTTTCCCAGACTCCAGTGACTTTTGAAAGATCACGACCAAAGCCTCCGCTATTTCCTCGGCCACCTCCCTCAGAACTCTAGGATGTAGCCCATTGGGGCCAGGTGATTGATCAATTTTTAGACCTTTTAGCTTTTCTAGCACTTTCTCTATTGTAATGCCTACCATACTCAACTCTGCCCCTTGACTCTCCCTAATTGTTGGCATACTACTCTTGTCTTCCACTGTGAAGACTGACGCAAACTACTTATTAAGTTCTTCAGCTATTTCCTTATCTCCCATCACTAGCCTTCTAGCATCAATTTGGAGGAGCCCAATATCTACTTTTGCCTCTCGTTTGTTTCTTATGTATTGAAAAAAGTTTTTACTATCATTTCTAATATTAGTAGCTCGCCTACCTTCATATTTGATCCTCTCCTTCCTTATTTCTCTCTTTGGTATCCTCTGTTTGTTTTTGTAGCCTTCCCAATCTTCTGATTTCCCAGTGCTCTTGGCCACTTTATCGGCTGTCTTTTTTTCTTTGATATATTTCCTGACTCCCTTTGTCAGCCATGGCTGTCTGATCCCACCCTGGATAATCTTTCTTTTCTTTGGGATGAACCTCTGTACCATGTCCTCAATTACACCCAGAAATTCCTGCCATTGTTGCTCGACTGTCTTCCCCGCTAGGCTCTGCTTCCAGTTGATTTTCGTCAATTCCTCTCTCATGGCCCTGTAATTACCTTTATTTAGCTGTAACACCATTACATCCGATTTTCCCTTCTCTCTTTCAAACTGCAGACTGAACTCTACCATATTATGATCGCTGCCTTCTAAGTGTTCCCTTACTTTAAGGTCTTTCATAAAGTCTGGCTCAGTACATAGCACTAAGTCCAGAATAGCCTGCTCCCTTGTGGGCTCCATGACAAGCTGTTCCAAAAAGCCATCCTGCAAACATTCCATGAACTCCCTTTCTTTGGATCCACCGGCAACATTATTCACCCAATCCACCTGCATATTGAAGTCCCCCATGATCACCGTGACCTTGAGTTTCTGACATGCCCTATTTATTTCTCGGTGCATCTTGCGCCCCTGGTCCTGATCACTGTTAGGAGGTCTGTACATAACTCCCATTACAGATTTTTTTGCCTTTGTGGTTCCTCAAATCCACCCACACAGACTCCACATCTTCTGACCCTGTATCATTCAGTGCCGTAGATTTAATTTCATTCTTAACTAACAAGGCAACCCCGCCCTCTCTGCCCACCTCTCTGTCTTTTCAATAAATTGTGAATCCTTGGATGTTTAACTGCCAGTCCTGAACCCCCGCAATCATGTCTCTGTGATGCTTACCACAGCGTAATCATTCAAGAGGATTTGTGCTGTTAATTCATCTACTTTGTTGCGAATACTACGAGCATTTAGATAAAGTCCCTCAATGTTAATTTTCTTATCATTATTAGAGAGGTTGGAAATCCTCAGATGTCTTAAGCTATCCTTCTTTATTGCTGTATTCCTAGTCTGCCTCGAGCTTAAACCCACCTGTATACATGCTATCCTGTTGCTTCTCTTTCCATTTAACTCCACACTCCCAGTCACTTTCACTTTCCCTTCCCCCCGACTCAGAAGTTTAAAGTCCTACTGACCACCCTATTTATCCTTTTCGCTAGAACACTGGTTCCAGATCAGTTCAAGTGGAGACCATCCCAACGGTACAGATCCCCCCCGGTTCCAAAACTGATGCCAATGCCCCATGAAATGGAATCCCTCTTTCCCACACCAATCCCTTAGCCACGTGTTTACTTCCCTAACTTTCTTATCCCTATGCCAACTGTCACATGGCTCGGGCAGTAATCCGGAGATTATGACCCTTGAGGACCTGTACTTCAATTTCTTTCCTAGTCCTTGATAACCCCTGAACAGGTCTTCTACCCTAGCCTTGCCCATGTTGTTAGTCCCAACGTGGGCCACAACAACTGGATCCTCCCCCTCCCGCTCCAATATCCTTTCAACCCGATCGGAGATGTCCCGCACCCTGGCACCGGACAGGCAACACACCATGCGGGACTCCCGATATGGCTTGCGTAGGATACTATCTGTCCCCCTAATTACAGAATCCTCTATAACAACTACTTGTCTTTATGCTTCCCCCCCTCTTGAATGGCCTCTGCACCATGGTGCCATGGTCAGCTGGCTCTTCCTGTCCACAGCCCTTTCCCTCATCCATACAGGGAGCAAGAATCTCATACCTGTTGGTCAATGTCAAGGGCTGAGGCTCCTGCCCTCCTGAACTCAGAATCCCCCTACCTTCCTCACTTTCACTCACACCTTGTCCCTGAACACTTTCTGAATTTGAGTTATTTAATCTACCGGGTGTGACTGTCTCCTGAAATAAAGTGCCCAGTAAACTCTCCCCCTCCCGGATGTGCCGCGGAGTTTGAAGCTCAGATTCCACATCATTAATTCTGATCTGGAGTTCTTCCAGCAACCAACACTTGCTGCAGATGTGGTCGCTGCCGTTCACAATGGGATCAGCCAGCTCCCACAGCATACAGTTACAGCACATCACCTGTCCAGCCGTTACTACTTATTTAGTTAACTTTTACAATTTGTGTATTAAATGCTTTCTAGTACTTCTCAGCTACACTCTTTTTCAATTAAGCAATTAAACTTTTAATCAATTACACAATATACAAGGATATAAATTGAAAAGCCTTACCTTAACAACACACGAGAGTTCTTCTCAGTTCGAGCTCCCGCTCTTTCTGCTGCTGGAAAAGGAATGGAGGGTTCCGCCAGTCAAGGTAGGTATTTGCTAATCTTTAAAGCAGAGACTCACCCACCTGTAGGCCTCTGATCGACGCTCCCACTCTTCCTGCTGCGAGTCTGTGGACTTTTAATGAGGTTAGAGGAGGAGGGAGGGAGGGAGGCCTTACTGTGTAGGACCTGGGGCTTCAAGGTAAGTGTTTAAATAACAGTCACTTACCTTCCCAACTGCCTCTCTGCTCTGACTTCACTTCCGCCCAGCTCCCGCCGCTCTCTGCTGAAGAAAAGCTTCTTAGAGGCCTCTTGTGGCATAGTGTCCTAACCTCTGGGCCAGGAGAATTGGGTTCAAGTCCTACCTTATCCAATAACACCACTGAACAGTTTAATTAGAAAATCAAGCAAAAATCAGACAAGTTTGGCATTATTTCTACATAGGCTTTGAAACAATACACCTAGATCTGTCTCATTAAACCAACTAACAATTATTGAAACAACATGGCTGGTGGGGTCTGAAAAATGGACAGAGATTTCTTTGGGACAATAGACTGTTTATCAAATAAATTACACAGAATGCTTTGCCACTTTATTTTTTGGAAAATGACAAACTTCCCAAAATTGTCGTGACATGTCCTCAGTGGAAATCAACCTATTTGAAATGCATTCTCTCAATCCAGATTGAAGCTCCCAATTGCATGTTCCCGACTTTCATTAAATCCTGGTATCCAAATCATGAACTCAGAATATTCTGGCCATTGGGATTTCTGTAAACATCCATGAAGACTGAATTGGTCATTTTGTCATTAAATTAGATTAGATTAGATTCCTTACAGTGTGAAAACAGGCTCTTTGGCCCAACAAGTCCACATTGCCTCTTGAAGCATCGCACCCACAGCCACCCCCCTGTAGCCCACACACCCCTGAGCACTATGGGCAATTTAGCATGGCCAATCCACCTACCCTGCACATCTTTGGACTGTGAGAAGAAACCGGAGCACCCGGAGGAAACCCACACAGACACGGGAGGAATGTGCAAACTCCACACAGACAGTCGCCAGAGGTTGGAATTGAGCCCGGGTCCCTGGTGCTGTGAGGCTGCAGTGCTAATCACTGAGCCACCGTGTTGCCCCAAATTAGCCATTCTTCATTAATCATGAGGATGAAGTAGACAATGGGCAAGGCACAATGTATCTTTTTTATTTATTCACAGCATGAGAGCATCACTGACTAGGCCAACATTCATTGCCAATTTATAATTGCTCAGAGTCAATCACATTGTTATTGGTCTGGAGTCACATGGAGGCCAGATCAGGCAAGGAATAGCAGTTTCCTTTCCGAAAACAGATGGGCTTTTCTGACAATTAATTCATGGTCATCAGTAGACTCTGAATTCCAGATGTTTTGCTTTGAATGTGAATTCCACCATCTACCACTTTGGGATTTGAATGTGAATCCCCAGAAAGTTACCTGGGTCTCTGGATGAACCGTCCAGTGACTGGATTAGATTAGATTAGATTCCTTACAGTATGGAAACAGGCCCTTTGGCCCAACAAGCCCACACTGCCCCTTGAAGCAGCCCACCCAGACCCATCCCCCTATAACCCACACACCCCTGAACACTATGGGCAATTTAGCACGGCCGATCCACCTACCCTGCATATCTTTGGATTGTGGGAGGAAACCGGAGCACCCAGCGGAAACCCACGCAGACACATGGAGAATGTGCAAACTCCACGCAGTCGCCCGAGGCTGGAATCAAACCCAGGTCCCTGGCGCTGTGAGGCTGCAGTGCTAACCACTGAGCCACCGTGCCGAGTGATAATACCACTAGGCCAATGCCTCACCACATGTTGGCCTTCATCGCGAGAGGATTCAAGTTACAGGAGTAGGGGATGGCTTGCTTCAGTTATACAGGGCCTTGATGAGATCAGTCCTGGAATGTTGTGAACAACTGTTGTCTCCTTATCTGAGGAAGGGTGTTTCTGGCGATGGAGAGAGTGCAACAAAAGTTCAATAGACTGATAGTATCAGAGATAATGGGAACTGCAGATGCTGGAGATTCCAAGATAATAAAATGTGAGGCTGGATGAACACAGCAGGCCAAGCAGCATCTCAGGAGCACAAAAGCTCCTGAGATGCTGCTTGGCCTGCTGTGTTCATCCAGCCTCACATTTTATTATCTTTCAATAGACTGATTCCTGGTTTTGGCAACATTAATGAATGAAGAGAGTTTGAATCAGTTAGGACTATTGCACTGGAGTTGAGGAGAATGAGGAGAAATCTCATAGAAGCCCATCAAATTCTTACAGGATTAGATGGGGTAAATGCAGCAAGGATGTCCCTGATTACCAAAGAGTAGGGGGTCAGTCTTCAAGGATACAGGGTAGACCATTTCAGACTGAGATGAGGAGAAATTTCTTCACCTAAAGGTGAAAATCCTTGCCATAGAAAATGGATGATGCCGAAATATTGAATGTTTTCAAGAAGGAGTTAGATATAGATCTTAGAGCTATAGAGATCAAAAAAAGGGGGAGAAAATTGGCACAGAATACTGAGTTGGGTGATTGGCCACGATCGTATTGAATGGTGGAGCAGGCTGAGAGGGCTGATTTGCTATTCCTCCTCTTATTTTCTACGTTTCTGTGCAATACAATGGTCACCATGTGTCATTGTACTTGTAACTGTTGTACTCTTGCAATAAGTGTACAGTGATCATTCTGATAGAGAATGAGAGAAAACTGTAAAGTTGGACAGTGCAGTTCAAGGGTTAGGAAAACAAAACAAACCGTTTAAATAGAGTTTACTTACAGAACATGGTCTGTAAGTACACTTTCTGCACGTGCATACACAAACAGGACCCAACCCCGACTCATGCCTTTCACCAGTTACACTTCACTGGACACAAGATGTGCAAGGCAGGAGGGCTGGGAAAAGCTTTTCAGAGTAAGGTTGCACAGTGTTGGCCAACAAAATCTCATTAAATTGAAAAGGCCACTCTAAGTCATGAATAAACTGTATGGTATTAATGCAGAGCTACTATTAAAAGAAGCTTTCATTTCTTGGCTTGTGTTTGCTGTGAATTTCAGCGCAGTTTAATTAAGTGTGCTCTACACTTCAATTTCTCAAATCGTGACCAGCACAGGACAGAGGACTCCTGCCTTGATGGAAAACAACACTAAACTATACCATAAGACATGGATGAGGAATGCTATTTGGCTCATCTTATTTCATCAAGCCAGAGCGGACTTTTCCCAGAATGATGCATCCAACAGTTTATTAAAGGAATGCAGGAACTATGTCTCTGCATTACTATTCAGATGTAAAAACCAAAAGAATTGTGGATGCTGTAAATCAGGAACAAAAACAGAAGTTGCTGGAAAAGCTCAGCAGATCTGGCAGCATTTGTGAAGAAAATATCAGAGTTAACTTTTCGGGTCCGGTGACCCTTCCGCAGAACTACACAGATGTACATCAGCTGCACATTTTGTGGTGAAGACAATGTTGTATTATGGACTATTCTGGGGGATTTAACATTTAAAGGAGATGTGTGAAGCAAGTTTTTTTTTAATGCAAAGAGTGGTAGGTGCCTGCAATGCTCTGCTAGAGGAGGTGGTAGAAACAGACATGACAATAACATTGAAGTGACATTTAGACAGACACATGGGCAGGCAGGGAATATAGGGATATGGACCAGATACAAATAGATGAGATTAGCTTAGAGTGGCATCATGGCTGGTGCAGGCTTAATGGGCCGAGGGCCTGTTTCTATATTGCACTGTTCTATGTTCTAATTCGCTTCACTCCCTAGCCCCACAATTGTTTCTCTTTTTGTCATGATTGCTTGAAATTTGTTGTTCTTGCATTTGTCCTGACAGAAATCTTTGGCACCATGACAGGAATATACAATTTCTTTTCTTCAAGAACGTATCGAATACACTTTTGATTGTTGATATTGAATCTGCTTCCACAGCTCTTTCAGGTAATACATTCCTGATGACAGCTGAGGACAAAAATATTGTCATTCCACCAAAGGTTTCTTTTACCAATTACCTGAAAACTCTGACCTTTGACTCTGACCAGTCTGTCAGACTGGAAATGGCTTTACCACATTTACCCTTCCTCACCTTTGATGATTTTGAAACCTCAACTATTAAATCTCCCTCAGCATTCCCTGCACTAGCCAGTTCCACTGCTCCCACTTTACGACCGAAAACTGGTGCTATTTTTGTCATCTATTTCTACACCTTCTCCAAGGCTTTAACATCATTCCCAAAGTGTGGTTCTCAGAATGAAGTGCAATAATCTCACAGGAGGCCCGAATCAGCCAAAAATGTACCTTTATAGTTCATAATTTAAAGTGATATTCTGAGCTCCCTATTCCATCAAACTACCATGAGAAGTTTGCTACTATGCCTCCTTTCAAGAGTGTAAAGGCCCAAGGATCAATTCTGACCTTGAATGGGCAACATCGGACTGTCCAGAAACAAGGGCTGGATCATACGATGTTGTATCTCAGTATAAATTCTGTTGAGTTTCACAAAGCGTTTCTCTTTGTGAGGTACTGCAAGATTTCTAATTCTATTGTCCTAGACTCACCCTATTAATGATTGACTCTCATCCTCTCAGCCAATGCTAGCCAGTTTCTATCACTTGCAGTAGCCAGAAGAGAACACGCTTACCAGATACCCCGCAACAGGCTGACACCCCTGGCACCCACGTCACCTTTAAACCCTGGCTGAATACTCAGCCAGGCAACGACATTCTGGGGCTACACTTCACCAACAACTTAATGGCAGAGCTGCCCCATAACCTTGCTGCTCACAACACATAGCTGTCACTTGCTCATACAGACCATTCCACCATCTTGTTTCATGGGACGAGAACAAACCTCCTCAAAGTACATTAAAAAGATCACCTAGACCCTATTTTTTTCTCGGTAAGTATAAGGTGGTGTGATCCAGATACAATTTGATTGTTCAATCTACTGGGCTTGAAATAAAATGCACTTTATTCAAACACTATAATTAAAATACAGACAAAGTAAAATAAAAGAGAAGAATTGGCTTAATTGTAACTCTGATGATTTAACTGTTTCAATATAGTTACATTCCATACACACACCCTAAGCAAAGGTAAAATCAGTGATATAGATTGTCTCACATGCAAATCTAGCAGCAGCAAGAGGACCCCAACTTTTATCTGAAACAGAGCGAGGAATAAGAGCTTCAACATCTACTTTCAAGGGCTCAGCAATTATTAGTGAAAACTAAAATTAAAAGGAGTCCTGGTTCTGTTGGAGCTTAACCCGGCCCAGTTGCTCCAATTGTTTTAAAAAGTCACATTACTTTATTGGCTTTGGAGCTGAATGCTTGCCACTTCTGTCTCAACCTTTCTTCATACAAAATAGACCTCTATAATCCGTAGTATTGTTACACCTGCCACAGTCAGATTCTTAAGCACCGGGCCACACAGATTACCTGTCCTTCGCCATTCCGTGTCCTACCATCCTGTCTAAGTCATAGCTACTCAGTCCCCTGTGCCCACTGCACCAATGTCACAGACACGCCAAGCGCTCTGGCATTCCAGAGATAGCATTTAAGTTACGGTTGTCAAAAGCATATACAAACAAAACTGATAGCATCTGCAGTTGGCCCTGACAATGCAAACAAAATATTAGCATGGTGAGCAATAACTATTTTACAGTCTACAATGATCTGTTGTCCCCAGCTGTCATCTACTGCAACTGGCAATTAATCAGATCCTATCTGCATTGTAACACCCAAATCAGCTGACTATGTCACACACAAAGAGACATCTTCCTCCCCCAAGCTCTCGTCCCCCTTGGAAAGGTGCTCTCATTCTCATGAGCATCCTGCTCAACTGGGCAGAGTACAGCATGCTGAGGTGTTACAGCACACTCAACCCAGAATTTGTCAAATGGCCAATTCTAGCAATGGAGCTGGGTCTTCAACTGTCACATTGTCTGCTCCGTCATAGTCTTGGCTGACAGGACACAATGGGGCAACCTTTTTATCGCTTGGCCAATCCACCTAACCTGCATATCCATGGTCTACCATTGGGTAGCTATTGTCTCAAAGTCCTACTGATGTGCTCCCCTGTGTTGAGACACAGTACTCTCAGAGCCATGTGTGTACAGTTGATGTGGCCCTGCACCTGTCAACAGAAGTAATGTTACCTAATCCCGGCAGTGACTTTATCATTGGCAAACAAAATGAACTAGCATGACCTTGCATAGTCAGCGCTGGTCAGTGTCCTGTTACACTTGTTAGTGTTGCACTGAGAGTTCCCATACAGGTCACCCACCATTCCCTGGACAGAGCCAGTCATTGTAGATGTCCAATGCTGCTCTCAGCTTCCAGTCATGGGGAGACAATGGCTCCTTCCATCTTCGTATGGGTCTCAGGAGCCTCACACGCTTCTACCATCACATACGAAGCCTGTGTTGACAGCTTGATAATACTCCTGTGTTTGCTTTCACACCTGCTCCTTCTGAATCTACCTTCATCTCTTGCTGAGCAAAACAGCCACTGCCACCTACATCCCAGCTCAAGAGAGTCCCACGAATTCCACTGGCAATGACCCATGTTGGAAGCATGAGGAACAGAATGAGTTCTTAGCTCGGAAAAGGGTCAGTGCAGATGAGAGCGGCACATGCTCATCCATGCAATAAATCATGCAATGCCTCAACAAAGCCATTTACGGAATTCTCAACTTTCCTAGGGGTAGTGACCTACTTGACAAAGGGACTGTAACAGCAGTGTGATGAACACAGAAAAGTATGCATGCTAAACCCTTCCTGCCCCAGCCCCACATAAACCATGGTAGTGGTTCCGACACAGTACTCACAGTGACTCCTGTCACTATAGGCACACTGCAGGGGCAAAGGGGGTCAAACCCATGCTCAAAAGAACTGTTGAGAGTGTTGCAGGTTTAGTGTTGCTTGTGATGAATACCTGCTTCTTTTAAAGTCAGTGACAATAAGCTCTGCTTCAGTGTGATCTCATTGTGATCTTGAACCCCAAACACTTTCAAACTGCATAAGCCTCACATGTCATTGCATTGCTGCATTTTACAAGTGCCAGATTGATGCATTTGCCCCTTCAATACCCTCCTGTCCAGCAAAGATGGCGTACAAAGGTGGATAAATTCCCAGGACCCGGTCAGGTGTACTCTAAAAGTCTGTGGGTAGCTAGAGAAGTGATTGCTGGCCCCCAAGCTGAGATATATGTGTCATTAATAGCCACAGGTGAGGTGCTGGAAGAGTGGAGGCTGGCTAATGTTGTGTCACTATTTAAGAAAGGTGGTAAGGATGGCTAGGGAACTATAGATCAGTTAGCCTGACATTGGCGGTGGGCAGGTTGTTGGAGGGCTCCTGAAGAATAGGATTTACATGTATTTAGAAAGGCAAGGACTGATTAGGGATAGTCAGCATGGCTTTGTGCATGGGAAACTGTGTGTTACTAACTTGATTGAGTTGTTTGAAGATGTAACAAAGAAGATTGATGAGTGCAGAGCAGTGGACATGATCTATATGGACTTCAGCAAAGCATTTGTCAAGGTTCCTCATGGTAAACTGGCTAACAAGGTTAGATCACATGGAATACGGGGATAACTAACTATTTGTATACAGAACTGGCTCAAAGGTAGAAGATAATGGAGAGTCGCTTTTCAGACTGGAAGCCTGTGGCCATCAGTGTGCCACAAGGTCCAGTGCAGGTTTCATTGCTTTTTGTCATTTATGTAAATTGATTTGGATATGAACATAGGAGATGTGATTAGTAAGTTTTACGGATGACATTAAAATTGGAGGTGTAGTGGACAGTGAAGAAGGTTACCTCAGAGTACAATGGGATCTTGATCAGATGAGCCAATGGGCTGAGGAGTTGCAGATGCAGTTTAATTTAGATAAATGTGAGGTGCTACATTTTGGAATGGCAAATCAGGGGAGAACTTACACATTTATTGGTAACGTCTTGAGGGCCGTTGCTGAACAGAGATACCTTAGAGTGCAGGTTGATAGTTCCCTGATAGTGGAGTTCCTAGGTAAACAGGATAGTGAAGAAGGTGTTTAGTATGCTTCTCTTCATTGGTCAGTGCATTGAGTATAGGGTTTGGGAGATCATGTTGCAGTTGTACAGGACATTGGTTAGGCAACTTCTGAAATATTGCGTTCAGTTCTGGTCTCTGTGTTATAGGAAGGGTGTTGTGAAACTTAAAATAGTTCAGAAAAGATTTACAAGGTTGGAGGGTTTGAGCTACAGTGAGGGGCTGAATAGGCTGGGGCTATTTTCCCTGGAGATTCGGAGGCTGAGGGGTGACCTTATAGAGGCTTATCAAATCATGAAGAGAATGGGTGGGGTTAACTACCAAGGTCTTTTCCCCCAGGGTAGGGGAGTGCAAATCAAAGGGGAATAGGTATAAGGTGACAGAAGGAAGATTTAAAAGCGACCTGAAAGGCAACTTTTTTCTCACAGAAGATGGTGCATATGTGGAACAAGCTGCCAGAGAAGTGGTAGAGGCTGGGACAATTACAACAATTAAAGGCCATCTAGGTGGGTATATGAATAGGAAGGGTTTAGAGTTAGGAAGGGTTTAGAGGGATATGGACAAAATGCTGGCAAACAGGATTTGATTAATTTAGGATATCTGTTCGGCATGGATGAGTTGGACTGAAGGATTTGTTTCTGTGCTGTACATCTCTATGGCTCTATCAGTTGATGAAGTGGAGCCCTCACTTTTACCCAGGCAAGTTACCCTGGGTGTTGTTGTAAGCATTTGAAGGCTTGTTTGAGCAACCATTGAGTAATGGCAGAGAAATAAGCTCTCAGTAGACTCTCAGCACCTGGCTGGGCCAGGCCCTGACCACTGTCCTTACCACAGCCTGAAAGTCTGCGATTCGCCTGACTATGTGCAGATTGTGCTCTAGACTGGTGGTGCTAAGATCATGTGACTGACAACAGCAACGCCTCACCTTGACGAAGACTAATCCCTCCGCTTGAAGGCAATGTCGCTTGAAGAGAGCTGGTCAGGTGACTCAGAGGGGTGGAGCTTGGGTCCAGACTCGAACCAGTTGTGGAGGTGTGAGCATTATCAATAAAATGTTCCTGTTCAGATTCACCATTTGTCCTCCTGGTGTATAAATCCTGGTTCCATAGGCAGCACCAATGTAAGTACTGTGAGCTTTTAGGAACTAGCTAAAACATCAATACGCTGAAGGGCAAAACAACAAGGCAAAGTACAGATGTTGAGAACCCAGCTGGTGCATGAAACCTGAATATGATCTGAACAAGGGCCAGGTGGATCTCATTGCCTATGAGATCCCTGATTAGGGCTGTTAATCCGAGCCAATTAGGGAGCCCTGTCTGAGTCTCAGAGATTCTCACTCCACTGGGGACTGGCTCTGCGTTGACTAGTTAGAGTCGATGCACATGTAAATGACAGGTGACTGGGTGATAGCTTACCAGCCTATATGCAGTTATTTCATGGAAGCAATAGTTTTGCCAATGAGGGCTTAAACTCTTGGATAAACCCATCTGCTAAAAGCCTAGGTGGTCCCCAACCAAGATAAGTAACAGAAAGCTCACTAGTTCTCTGTACCAGTAAACTGCTGCATGTTTTGCAAGCTTAACACTCAACATCTGCTTTTGGAGGCATCTCTTGGCCATGCCAATTGATGCTAGACTGTTGCAAGTGATGTATATCCCCCCATGGAGAGGGATTGTGCTTAACATAAAAGGCAAACAAAGAACTTTTAGCTGCAGCTTCCTCAGTGGCTTGACTTTACCACTTTGATGGACATAGCAGGGAAGCTGGTGTTTGTTCTTGAGTCAACATCTTTAACAGAAGAAAGGGAAACGACTATTTAATTCACTGCTAACTCCAGGTGATTTTTACTTCTGACTGATAAGGGTTCATTACAAGCATCCAAACATTATTCATCTCCATTAGGTTTTCTTCATACGACATTTATCAAAAGGGTTCATTTGCATCAATTTCAAGTTTTATATATTGACAGGGTTAAACAAAATGCACTTTGAAAGGAATGAGACATTAAAATAAAATCATCATTTTGCTCATTTCTCTCCAAGTGATAAGCTTCTTCATGACGAACAAGAGAAAATCATCACTGATGACAAGATTTCTGAATCCAAACCAGCAGTGTTTTGTGTTCAGAGAAAAGTAATCGTAAATTGTGGAGTTTTGGGCTTCAAGAGGTTCGCAGTGGGAGGGTGTTTTAAATTGCTTTTACACAGCTATAATCACAGGTTTAAATCCTCTCAAGAAGCAGCATCTTAATGCACCTGTCCTGTCATTTCTCTTCCAGGGAAAATGCATCAGATTAAATGCTCTTTCTGACTATGACTCCTGCCGACTGGAGAAATCTGTTTCAATTCCACAAGCCTTGACATGGCCAAAGTAGACACAACGGTGCAATCCCATTAACAATTGCAGACATAACAAGGGAAAAGTTGGTTAGAATTAGGCTCTGGTGGCTCAAATCAGCCTTCCGGTGATCCACAAAGCGTGAAATGGCATTGGACCTATGCCAACCAGGGAGTAATCTCCAGCGTGGCCAGCGTTTGCTTGCACAAGCAGAGACTTGAAATACACACCACTTGAACAGCTAGAACACTAACTGTGCCCACTGGCAGACTGCAAAATTGTTGGTCACCAGGCATTGAATTACCATTGAAGAGGAAAGGTGTCATATTACAAACATTTACCCATTGACATCAGAAAGTTGAACTTGTTGTTCAGCCTTGACATTTTCCAATAGATGCAGCTCAAGAGATCTCAAGGTGAGAGGTGGAATAGGTGCAGTGGAGTCCTGGAAGATCTGTTGAGCTGACCTGGGAACAGCCAGTCAAGGGAACTCCTGATGTGTCTCTCAGACTTCAGTGCATGATAAGGAGGAAAGTTGGCAGCAACAAACTATCAAATCACAAGTAAAATAAAGACAAAAGAACAGTACAGCACAGGAACAAGCCCTTTGGCCCATCAAATCTACATCTATACATGATGCCTTTCTAAACTAAAAACCAATTGCCTCTATGCTCTGTCTCCCTCTATTGCCTGCTTATTCATGAATCTGTCAAGATGCCTTTTAAATGTTATTATATCTGCTTCTATCACCTCATTTGGCAGTGAATTCTAGGCATTGACCACTCTCTGTGTAAAAAGTTTACCTCTCACATCTACTTTTACTTTAAACCCATGACCTAAGAAATTGACATTTCTGCCCTGGAAGAAACACTCTGACTGTCTGTTCTATCCATGCTTCTTACAGTTTAAGAACATAGAACATAGAACAGTACAGCACAGAACAGGCCCTTCAGCCCACAATGTTGTGCCGACCATTGATCCTCATGGATGCACCCTCAAATTTCTGTGACCATATGCATGTCCAGCAGTCTCTTAAATGACCCCAATGACCTTGCTTCCACAACTGCTGCTGGCAACGCATTCCATGCTCTCACAACTCTCTGCGTAAAGAAACTGCCTCTGACATCCCCTCTATACTTTCCACCAACCAGCTTAAAACTATGACCCCTCGTGCTAGCCATTTCTGCCCTGGGAAATAGTCTCTGGCTATCGACTCTATCTATGCCTCTCAGTTTAGTAAACTTCTGTCATGCCACCCCTCATTCTTTGACAGTCAGGTGAAAATAGACAAAGTTTGTCTAATATCTCCTCACTGCTAATACCCTCCAAACCAGGAAATATCCTGGTATGTCTTTTCTGTACTCTCTCCAGAGCCTTCACATCCTTCCGGTAGTGTGGCGACCAGAACTGTATGCAATGTTCCAAATGTGGCCTCACAAAAGTTCTATACAGCTACAATATGACTTGCCAATTTTTATGCTGTGTGTCCCAACCAATAAAGCAGCCAAGGATTGCTGACCACCGTATCCACATGTGTTGCTGCTTTACGGAGACTGTGGGCCAGCACACCTATATTCCTCTGTGTGTTAATGCTTCTGAGGGGTCTACCATTTATTGTCTCCTTGCCAACTGCATTTGACTTCCAAAATGCATCATCTTGCATTTGTCCAGATTAAATTTCATCTGCCTTTTCTCTGCCCAAGTCTCCAGCCGATCTACATTCTGCTGTATCCTTTGGCAACCCTCCTCATTATTCATAGGTTTTCCTATCTTTGTGTCATCGGCAAAGATCTTAATCAAACTACCTACATTCTCCTCTGAATCATTTATATGTATTATAAATAATAGAGGTGCCAGCACTGATCCCTGTGAAACACTACAAGTCACAGATTTTCAGTCAGTAAAACCATTCAGTCACCCATTCCATCATTTCTCTCTGTTTTCAGTGATCAGGACAATTCTGTATCCATCTTACCAGCTCACGACAGATTCAATGTCACGTCACTTTCTGTGTCAGCCTGACATGAGGGACCTCGTAAAGTCCATGTAGACAACATCCACTAACCAGCTCTTTTCAATAATCTTTGTCATTTCTTCAAAAAGCTCAAGAAAGTTTGTGAGCCAAGACCTCCCCTTCACCAAGCCATGCTGCCTTTCACTAATAAGCCCTTATTTTTCCAAATGTGAGTAAATCCTGTCCTTAAGAATCTTTTCCAATAATGTCCCTACCCAGTGACATAAGTCTGACCTGCCTGTAATTTCCCACATTATCCCTGCTGCCCTTCTCAAACAAAGGAACAACATTGGCACTTCTTCAACCCTCTGCATTAGAGCAAATACACCTCAGACTCCGATCCCACTGTGTTCAGTAACCTCTCCCTGTCTGAACTTCCTCTTAGTCTTATTGACCCTAGTGTCTGAATCCCCCTCAGTCACTTCACTTGTTGATCTAACGCTCTGGTTAGATGTAGGCATCTGTTCAAGGAGGAAATTCTAGAGCTTAGTTCCTCAACAACCGCACAAATGGAGCAGTAAACCTTTCAGGTGCAAAGTACAAAAAATGGCAGGGGTAGTCATATGAGGTGTGGTTGAAGATTTTGATTGTGTACCCAAGGGAGTTTAGAAAAATGAGAGGTTGTACAAAATGCGGAGGAATGGGATTGTGGGAGATATAGCAGTTTGGATCGGAAATTGGCTTGCTGAAAGAAGACAGAAGCTGGTAGTTGATGGGAAATGTTCATCCTGGAGACCAGTTACTAGTGGTGTACCGCAAGGGTCGGTGTTGGGTCCACTGCTGTTTGTCATTTTTATAAATGCCCTGGATGAGGGCGTAGAAGGATGTGTTAGTAAATTTGTAGACGACACTAAGGTCGATGGAGTTGTGGATAGTGACGAAGGATGCTGTAGGTTGCAGAGAGACATAGATAAGCTGCAGAGCTGGGCTGAGAGGTGGCAAATGGAGTTTAATGCAGACAAGTGTGAGATGATGCACTTTGGTAGGAGTAACCAGAAGGCAAAGTACAAGGCTAATGGTAAGATTCTTGGCAGTGTAGATGAGCAGAGAGATCTCGGTGTCCATGTACACAGATCCTTGGAAGTTGCCACCCAGGTTGACAGGGCTGTTAAGAAGGCATACAGTGTTTCAGCTTTTATTAATAGAGGGATCGCGTTCCGGAGCCAAGAGGCTAGGCTGCAGCTGTACAAAACTCTGGTGCAGCCGCACTTGGAGTATTGCGTACAATTCTGGTCACCGCATTATAAGAAGGATGTGGAAGCTTTGGAAAGGCTGCAGAGGAGATTTACTAGGATGTTGCCTGGTATGGAGGGAAGGCCTTACGAGGAATGGTTGAGGGACTTGAGGCTGCTTTCGTTGGAGAGAAGAAGGTTGAGAGGTGACTTAATTGAGACATATAAAATAATCAGAGGGTTAGATAGGGTGGATAGGGACAGCGTTTTTCCTAGGATGGTGACGGCGAGCATGAGGGGGCATAGCTTTAAATTGAGGGGTGAAAGATATAGGACAGAAGTAAGAGGTCGTTTCTTTACTCAGAGAGTAGTAAGGGAATGGAACGCTTTGCCTGCAACGGTAGTAGATTCGCCAACTTTAGGTACATTTAAGTCGTCATTGGATAAGCATGTGGACGTACATGGAATAGTGTAGGCTAGATGGGCTTGAGATCGTTATCACAGGTTGGCACAACATCGAGGGCCGAAGGGCCTGTACTGTGCTGTAATGTTCTATGTTCTATGGACTATCTCAATTAAGCTTAGTGAACACTGAGAGGCTGGATACAGTAGAAATAGTAAAAAAAAAGTTTCCACAATTTAGAGTTACTAGGACCTGAACGCACAGCCTCAGAGTGAAAGGAACGATCCTTTAGAACAAAGATGAAGAGAAATTTCTTCAGCTAGAGGATGGCAAATCTGTGGAACTCATTGCTGCAGAGAGCTGTGGAAGTCAAGTCATTGCGTGTATTTAAACTAGAGATAGATAAGTCTTGGTTTGTAACAAGATCAAAGGTTACTGAGAAAAGCAGGAGAATGAGACTGAGAAATATGCCAGCCTGAATCAAATGGTGTAGCAAATTGATGGGTCAAATGGCCTAATTATGCCCCTATATATTATGTTATGAGCTAGGAGGATTACCAGAGATTAATGTTTAAACTGGCGAAGGGAGATTCGATAAGTTGGGGCATTTTCTACGACAATTCAAAAGATTGAATATTACACATTCTCAATGTGACAAAGTTTTAAATGACTGGTGATACATTGTTAGTCGAAGTTGACAAGGCTATAACACAATATCGAAATTTGCACAGTACACAGGTAATCTCAGAAAAAAATACTTTCTGCATGAAGAATAGCTAGAATAGAGAGTTCTTCACCACAAGTTATTGTTCAAATCAAGTTCTTTGAAAGATTTATAAGATAATTGCTTGAAATAGATTAAGCTAGTGTGGAAAAAATTATTAAACTTGCCGCCTGCTTTGAAGAAAGAAATCAGCACAAAATTGTTTCAGTGCTGTGACCCTTGATTATTAACATGTGGTTTATATGTGCTGGTCTCACCAGATCCTGGGTGATGTTTCCCGATTTGTTAGAGTTCCAGACACAAAACTTCGAAACTCTTAGGTAAGGAGGGATGAATTAGGTCCCATTTGTTGACCCAACCACTCATTGAATTTATGCATTAAAAGAAACCAGTGTAATTAGGCGTTCTTGAAATAACAATGAATGAGTTTATTAATGACGAAACACAAAAATACATAACAACTAATCATACTTATAAAGAGAATATAATTGAGTTGAAAAAGATAAAAGAAACAAAATATATATATGGATCAGACTGATTTTTTTTTGAAGAGCAGATATTTGGATATTGTAACAGTTGCAGTGAAGGTGACTAGATGTCAATGTTTGCAAGTGAACAGTTAGCTTCACAATCCTGAGGTTTATAGATGAGCTAATATTCAGTAGTTCTAATACCTTGTGACTCTGTTTGAATTCCAGGATTCAGGGAGAGAAAGAGTTTTTTATTGTCTTATTTCCACTTTAACTGGTTTGCAGCACAGACTTAGAGACCACGTTTGCCTGCGATACAGGGGTGACGAGTGGATAGCTCTTCAACTGTGAATGTCACAAAATGCTAACGCTTGAATGCAGGTTGGTGCACAAAAGACCATCAGCCCTATTAGCCAACTCCGGGAGAGTTGAAACTGACATTTTATCTCTTGTCTTTATGTGCTTCTGGCAGACAAAACCGTCATGTCTACAAGAAGTGGCATTGTCTGAAAGGAGGACAGATAGTCAGCTCCCTCATTTTGTCTTTGTGCTAAACCTCAACCTGTTTGAAGATTCCCTGGCAATTTACATATGCAGCAAATAGTATGCTGGCCTTCATAGTCAGAAGATTCAAGTACAAGAGCGATGATGTCTTGCTGTAATTGATATGGTCTTGGCAAGACCACACCGAGAGTATTTTGTGCAGATTTGGCCTCCTTATCTAAGTAAGGATGCTTTGGTGATGGAGGGAATCCTCTGGAATGGCAGGAGTGATGCATGAAGAAAGCTTGGATCAGTTAGTACCATATTCAATGGGAGAAGGGTTTTGGAAGTGTTCACATAGAAACCTATACAATTGTAACAGAATTAGAGAGGGTAAACGCAGGAAGGATGTTCTCAATAACTGGGGAGCCCTGAAACAGGGGTCATAGAATAAGGAGAGAACACAGTGTGGAGCTCAATGAGCACAGCAGGCCAGGCAGCATCAGAGGAGTAGGAAAGCTGGTGTTTCGGGTCGGGACCCTTCTTTAGTCCAGACCCGAAACTTCAGTATTTCTGCTCATCTCATGCTGCCTAGTTTGCTGTGATCCTCCAGCTCCACACTGTGTTATTGCTGACTCCAGCATCAGCAATTCTTACTATCTCATAGAATAAGGATTCTTGATAAGCCAATTACAAATGAAATGAGGAACACTTTCTGCACCCAGAGAATGGTGAGTGTGTGGCACAGACAGCAGTTGAGGGGAAAACATTGAATGTTTTCTTAGAAGGAGTTACATAAAATTCTTGGGGCTAAAGGGATTAAACGGACTGGAGAGAAGAAAGGAACAGACGACTGAGTTAGGTGATCAGACATGACCATATTGAAAGGCAGGATCGACTGGAATAGCCTACTCCTGCTCTTGAGTTTCTGTGTTTCTAATCCATTGGCTTCACCCAAGACTTTGCTAGAGATTCACTGAATCTAATTTTTCATCACAACAAAATTCAAACAAATCATTTCCTCCAAGATCTCTCCTCTCTCCCGTTTATGTCCCTTATATGCCCTATGAACTGGAGTGTTGAGAATGGACTTTACTTGTCAAATGTTTATGTGCGCATATTGAAATCCAAGTGTCAAAAGCTGTCACTCAACAGTCAGAGGCCAGAATACAATTCCGTGCAACCACATGCTCTCCTAATCTTCACTGAGCATTGGAACATGGCCATCTTCACTCAGGCCATAGCTCATGTTTTAGATGCTAAACAAGTTATTCAAATCTCAAGCTCAATATCTAAGCACCAGTGACTAACCTGTAGCAGCAGGAATTTCTATGGAATTATGACAGATAAGAGTCTGCTCCATCATTTTATAAGATCCAACATTCCTCACATCCACTTTTTTGCTCTTTCCCAAAACCCTTGATTCCCCAACTGAACAAAACTCTACCTATCTCAGCTGTAAGCATACATGAGGACGCTGCCCCCACTGCTCTCTGTGGCAAGGCGTTCGAAAGACTTGCAACATTCTGAGAGAAATTCCTCCACATCTCAGTTTTAAATCAGTGCTTGTTAGTTCTGACGCTATAGGAACAAAGTAACAGGAGTGGAATACAAGAGTTGGGGAGGCAATGGCCTAGTGGTATTATCGCTAGTCTGTTAATCCAGAGGCCCAGGTAATGTTCCGAGGAACCAGGTTTGAATCCTGCTACAGCAGGTGGTGGAATTTGAATTTGAAAAAAATCTGGATTTAACAATCTAATGATGACAATGAATCTATTGAGGATTGTTGGGGAAAAACCCTGTGGCTTACTAATCCCCTTTAGGGAAGGAAACTGCCATCCTTACCTGGTTTGGCCAACATGTGACTTCAAACCCACAGCAATGTGGATGGCTCTGAACTGCCCTCTGGGCAATTAGGGATGGGCAATAAATGCTGCCTGGTCAGCAATGCCCTCATCCCATTAATGGAAAAAAAAATATTCATCCCCTCGAGTCTGTTCCACCATTCAATGAGATTATGGCTGATCTGTGGCCTGTCTCCATATACCTGCCTGTGGCCCATATTGCTTAATGCATTTGCTTTAACAATTTCATGTTTAAAATTAACAACTGATCCAGCAACCGCCACCATTTGCCGAAGAGAGCTCCAAACCTCTGCCACCCTTTGTATGTAGAAGTGCTTCCTGACATCTCTCCTGAATGGTCTGGCCCTAAATCTCATACTATGCCCTCCAGTTCAAGAATCCCCACCTAATGGTAATAATTTATTTCTATCTACCCTGCCTTTTATTCTTAATATCTTGAAGACTTCGATTAGATCATGACTTAACTTTCTAAATTCTAGTGTAAACAAGCCTAATTTGTATTAGATAACACAGTGTAGAGCTGGAAGAACACACCAGACCAGGCAGCACCAGAGGAACAGGAAAGCTAATGTTTCAGGTCGAGACCTTTCTTCAGATCCTGTTCCTCTGATGCTGCATGGCCTGCTGTGCTCTTCAGATCTACACTGCGTTATCTCTGACTCCAGCATCGGCAGTTCTTTCTATCTCTAATTTGAATTATATCTCTATATAACTTAACCCACAAAGTCCAGATATCATTCTTGTAAATGTGCATTGTACTCCCTCCTAGGCCAATATTATCCTTCCTGAGATGGTGTGCCCAGATCTGCACACAGTACTCCAAGGGGATTCTAACCAGTGTTTTATATAGCTGCAGCATGGCTTCTGCACACTTGTACTCCAGCTGTCTTGATGTAAAAGCCTGTATCCCATTAGCCTTCTTGATTATTTTCTGTACACTTTTGTGACATTTTGAAGAGCTACACACCTAAACCTCTTTGGATATCCACCATATTTAACTTCTTACTACCTAGTAAATACCCCTATCTATCCTTTTTCAGTTCAAAATGAACTCCATCTGCCATAATTCATTTAGTTGCATAGAATCCCTACAGTATGGAAACAGGCCCTTTGGCCCAACAAGTCCACAGAGCATACCACCCAGACACATCCCCCTATAACCCACCTAATCTAGTCATCCCTAAACACTATGAGCAATGTAGCATGGCCAATCCAGCTGGTTGCACATATTTGGGCTATGGGAGGTAACCAGAGCACACGGAGGAAACCCACACACACACGGGGAGAATGCGCAAACTCCACACAGACAGTCACCTGAGGAGTGAAACCCAAGTTCCTGATGCTGTGAGACAGCAGTGCTAATCACTGAGCCACCATGTTGATTTAGTCTATCAAAATCCCTTTGTAATTTTATGCTATTATTGTCATTATCTTAGTGTCCTTCATGAAGGGATACATCTTCTCAGTATTTACCCTGTCAAGCCCTTAAGAATCCTTATGTATTTCAATGAGATCACCTCTTGTTCTTCTAAATTCCAATAAGTAGAGACCCAACCTGTTCAACTTTTGCTCATAAGACAATTCCTCCATATCACGCATCATCATAGTGACCTTCTCCAAACTGCTTCAAATGAAATAATACCTTTTCTTAAATAAGACCAAAACTGCTGAGGTACACCAGATGTGGTCTCAACAATACCTTTTACAACTGCACTCAGACTTCCAAACTCTTACACTCCAACCCTCTTGATATAAGGGCCAACATTCCATAGGATTCTTGATTGTTTGCTGCACTTGTGTGCTAGCTGTCTGTGTTTCATGCATAAGCCACCCCAATCCCTTTATGTAACAATTTTCTGCAGCTTTTTTTCTCCATAACTCTATCATTTCTGGTGTTCCTGGCTGTAAATGATACAGGGTAGGGAATGCAGCCATCATACTGTGTCTGTTGGTGTATTCAGAACAGTGACAAGAATATACTAGACAAGACATTAGTCATCAAGGCAGCCATGGAATGAGAGATACAGAAATGCCATCACGTTCCTAATGGATGTTTACAGTGGGTTTGTGATGACAATTCAAATCCAGGCCAGTCGGCTAGACTAAAACCAAATCACCTTTCTTTGTGAAATATTGTTCATTAACTACTCAGCTCCATCCACCCACAAATCCCATCTTGATACCTCGTCAGTCAATTAATTCATCATTTAACTCGAATAAGGGTTGACTTTCAGACTGGAGAGCTATGACCAGCAGTGTGCCACAAGGATTGGTGCTGGGTCCACAGCTTTTTGGTATTTCCACAAATAAATTAGGTGTGAACATAGGAGGTATGGTTAGTAAGTTTGCAAATGATGCTAAAATTGGTGGTAGAGTGGGCAGTGAAGAAGGTTACTTCAGCATGCAATGAGATTTTGAACAGATGGGAAAATGGGCGAGGAGTGGCAGATAGAGTTTAATTTAGATAAATGTGAGGTGCTGCATTTTGGAAAGGCAAATCAAGGCAGGACTTATACACTTAATGGTAAGGTCTTGTTGAGTTTTGATGAACAAAGAGACCTTGAAGTGCAAGTTCATAGTTCCTTGATAAAGGAGTCACAGGCAGATAGGGTAGTGAAGAATGCATTTGGTATTGGTCAGTGCATTTAGTATAGGAGTTGGGAGGCCATGGTGTGGCTGTACAAGACATTGGTTAGGCCACTTTTGGAGATTTGCATGTAGCTTTTGTCTGCCTGCTGTAGGGAGGATGTTGTGAAACTAGAAAGGGTTCAGAAAAGATTTATGCGGATGTTGCCTGAGTTGGAGGGCTTGAGCCATAGGGAGAGGCTGAATAGGCTGGGGCTATTTTCCCTGGACCATTGGAGGCTGAGGGGTTAACCTCATAGAAGTTTACAAAATCATGAGAGGCATGGATATGGTAAATAGGCAAGGTCTTTTACCCAGGGTAGGGGAGTCCAAAACTAGAGGGCATAGTTTAAGGTGGAAGGGAAAGATTTATAAGGGACCTAGGGGGCAGCTTTTCACACAGACGGTGCTGTGTGTATGGAATGAGCAGCCTGAGGGAATGGTGAGGTGGGTACAAATACAACATTTAAAAGGCATCTGGATGGGTTTATGAATAGAGAGGATTTGGAGGGAAATGGGCCAAATGCTGGTAAATGGGACCTGACTTATACAGGATACTTGGTTGGCATGGACGAGTTGGACCGAAGGGACTGTCTCTTTGCTGTATAGCTCTATGACTCTATCTGCTGAACTACTTGCTATATTAACATGTCACACAGCAATTCTCAAAGCACAGACAATTTGGAATACCTAAAGCTTTTACTATCCACCACAAGAAAAACTTATCAGGATTAATGAAAGCTCATGGAAACTGTAAACACACTGGGATTTTTTTTTTTGCTCCTAAATGTAATAAATTTATTTTTGTTATTTTTAAAAAAAGCAAATTACTAATCTTGCCTTAAACTGAAATATAAATTTTGAGAAATAATACCAGCCAATTTAATATTAATTTATTTGAAGCATTGTGATGCATGTTATTAAATTATCACAATAATCTTCTCCAGAAAAGCTAATACTTACATCTGTAATTTTCAACCAAAATCAAAAGATGCATCAATCTTGCAGTGAAACTGTATCGTTGCTGATTATGCTTCTGAAGATTGCAGTCACATAGACAGGAAACATCATGTGACATAATTCAACTGATAAGGACGACAGCTCTGGTCTGCGTATGGTCTACACGATATGGTCTACATGGCATCGGTTTTCTGTGTTTGCATCCTGCACTTTGTACCAGATTACAATGCACCCAGGCGTCCCCTGGGAAAACTTTGAGAAGCGCCGACATAATTTTGAAAGGAGCATCTAACTTAATTATGCAGGTTGCGCCAAAAGGAGCAGGGAGTTCTGCAAAAGGGTCGCTGGATCAGAAACATTAATTCTGCTTTCTCTCTCCACAGACGCTGCCACGCCTGCTGAGTTTCTCCAGTAATTTTTGTCTTTGTTTCAAGTTTCCAGCATCCGCAGTTCTTTATTTCATTCAAGATTGGGGCATGTTCAGGGGAGAGAAAACTTGAAGAGCTCCTGGCTATGCTGTGAGGCAAGATGGCTGCTGTAGGAAGTTTGCTGCACCTGTAGCAATGCGGGGGTGGGTGTGAATTGTCCCTTATCCAAGCTTGTCTTAACATCATGCCTTTCACCCAATCTGCATGTTCCAAGGTGCTTTTCAGGGTATGAAACCATTCTGAGTGCCATGGCTGTTATACCAGCGTAAGTTTTTGTTACCTTTACTCATTCACCGGATGAAAGTGTCGCTGACCAGGCAGCATTTATTGCCCATCCCTAATTGCCCAAAGGGCACTTAAGCATCAACCATGTTGCTGTCTGTCTGGAATCACATATAGGCCAGACCAGGTGCACAGAGAAAAATGTTTAATAGTCTCCAAAAATAACAGACCTGAAAAAAAATTAGGAAACAAGTGCATGAGTTGAAGTCAAGGTATGGAGCTGGATGAACATAGCAGGCCAAGATAGGCCCCAAACATCAGCTTTCCTGTTCCTAAGATGCTGCTTGACCTGCTGTGTTCATCCAGTTTGACACCGTGTTATCTCAGATTCTCCAGCATCTGCAATTCCTACTATCCATGAGTTGAAGTCCCTCTCTTTTGTACTGAATTCAGATCTTCATTCCCAAGCCTGAATTGACCAACTGAAGCCAAGGTAGATTCAGAACTGAATTTGGTGCCTGCCATTTCTACAAAAGGTCATTCTTATTACTGCATTTGTTATGGACTCACAGAGATGAGCAGCACAGAAACAGACTATCTGGTTCAACTCGTCCATGCTGGCCAGATATCATGAATTAATTCAGTCCCATTTGGCAGCAGTTGCCATCTGTTGAAATCCTTCCCATTCATATATCTACTCAGACGCCTTCTAAATGTTATAATTGTACCAGCTGCCACCACTTCGTCTAACAGCTCATTCCATACACACACCACCCTCTACATGAAACAGTTATCTCTTTGGTCCTTTTTAAATCTTTCGCCGCTCACCTTGAACCTATACCTTCTAGTTTTGGATTCCACTTACCCTGGGAAAAGAGTTGGCCATGCATCGTCTTCATTTTCCTCAAGATTTTATAAAGTCACTCCTCAATCTCTGATGCTGCAGGGAAAGTAGCCCCAGAATATTCAAACTCTCCTGAGACCTCAAAATCTCCAACCCTGGCAACATGGTTGTAAATATTTTCTGGGCCCTTTGAAGTTTCACAACACTTTTCCTATGGCAGGGAGACCAAAATTAAATGCATTCTTCATCAATGTTGGAATCAAACCCAGGTCCCTGGTACCGTGAAGCAGCAATGCTAACCACTTAGCTATTGTGCACCCTGGAAAATCTTCTATCTCAATGTCATACTCCCACCTGCTCCCTGTTGAGGCCTATCACCTTTAGTAATATACATGTGGGGATATTCAGCACATATTCACAAACACCGTTCTTGAGAGTTCTGTGCATTGCTGTCACTGCTGTTGGCTGTTCTTCTCCTCTGGTTTTCTTTAACTGTTACTACCACACCACTACTGAAGAACATGTACTTTAAGCACAAAACAAAAGTCACACCCATGCTGATAAAGAATGTCACAAAGATCCTCCCCAAATCTGTGTATCCTCACATTTTGAAAATATATCACGTACAACCCCTCAGGATATGAAAATGGTTTGGTCGGAAAAGATCTGGTTGCATTCGGCTTTGATTTAATTGCAAAAGGTACCCTGAGATTGGCATTTGCAAGGATTATCATGCCACATTCAAAGTCAGTGCCTGCAAAACTATAGGTACATTTACACTTTGACACCTTGTAGATGCACACTTATTGTGCTGGCTAACATTCCTTTTTATTGCACGCATCTTGCTAAGGGAGCACGTACATTTCTAGTTGATGATTTTAAATACAAACCTGTTGTCATCAAATTAACCTCGCTGCAAAGCTTTTCACACAAGCAAGCAAAACAAACATCATTGAGGTTTATAGTGCCTTCAGGGATATTACTATTTAACATTGAAAAATAGAAGATAGGAGCAGGAGTAGGCCATTCAACCCCTCGATCCTGCTCCCCCATTCAATATGATCACAGCTGATCATCGAGCTGAATACCCTAATCCAACACTCCCCCCACACCTCTTCATCCCCATCGCCGTAAGAGCTATAACTACTCTTTCTTGAAAATATATAATATTCTGGTCTCAATTACTCATATCACTTTCGTTGAGCAGTTACAGAAAGTGTGGAAAAACCAAAGATGCACAGTTAAGTTGCAAAACCCACATTAAATCACTATAATTGAACAATTCATATGATAAAATTGAAATTCTGCCTCTCCAGAGGTAGTTCGGGGCAGGGTTTGGAATGAGTTACTGACACATGTCCTGTACAGACTCAACATAACCTCCCAATGTCTATAATTTGTTCTTCAAAATTGCCTTGTCCTGTTCAACTGACGTCAGAAATCATTGCCAAAAGCACTTTGTAGGAGCATCAATTTCCCTTTCTATAGTCTTACTGGGAGTAGCTGGCAATTATCTGAGTCAAAAGTGAGCTATTGATGATGTTAGTAGTATATATGACCCCAGGATGATGTCCCTGCCACATATCCTTACCATTACTTGTTTGACATGAGCCTGGTTTGAGAATGCTTCATGCTACAAGTATGCTGAATGACCGCACTGGATATCTCTTGTTTTCTGGGGGCATACGCTTTCTGAGGTTCTTCCCTTTTGAATAAGCTGTAGCTATCCTTAATCTCTATGTCCCTATTTTGCCCTTATCTGAGATACGTCTCTTTAACTCTCTTCAGTGCTGAGATGCTGATTACTTCAACACACATGTGTCATTATTGAGTACAGCTCTCTAATGGACTGCCTTACGCCTGGTCCATTAGAGGAGTCTCTCTGTGTTTTATTCTCATACTTTGTCCAAGTCAGTGTAACCACATCAGTTACTAGATGCCTCAAGCACAAAGACATAACATCGACTTGGCAGTGGAATCAACAATAGACAGGTGACTACCGTCCTGAAAATTTGGGAGAGTAACTCTAATCTGCAATTGGTAAACTCTGATTCTGGAAGGCCTAATCAAAAGCTGAGGGTATCGTCCCTTATTGGAACAGTGTAGCATCTGATGCTGAAAAGTTCCAAGTGGGAGGGGGAAGATTATAGTGATAAGCAACTGGATGTGAACTAATCAATCAATAGATGGTTATTTCACTTGGAAGAAGTCTGGGGACCTTTTTGGTGAAAAGAACAGTTTCATCTTGGGAAGCTGAGGTGTGAAGGGGAGATTGGGCCATCTCTACCACGTATCAAAAAGAACACTGAAAGTTAAGTCCCTCTATCTCCCTAGCACTCTTTACACTTCTCTTACATTTACTAATCGATAGTTTTGTGGACAACATTGGGTGGGTCGGCATTTATTGCCCAGTATTGACTGGCCGGAGGCCAATTAAGAGCCAAGCACATTGCCGTGGGTCTGGCATCACCTGTAGGCCAGGCCAGGGAAGGACAGCATATTTCCTTCCCTGAAGTAAAGTCGATTGGATTTTATGGTGGTTGGCAGTAATTACACAGTTGCCATTTGATGCACATTTTTTAATCCCAGGATTTGTTGAATTCAAAGATTTGCCAGTTTCTATGTTAGAATTTCAAATCCACGTGGACAGAGGATAAATCTGAGATAACAAGGTGTAGAGCTGGATGAACACAGCAGGCCAAGCTGCATCATAGGAGCAGGAAGGCTGATGTTTCGGGCCGAGACCCTTCATCAGAAATGGGGGAGGGAAAAATGTCTTTAGTGGTGGGGTCGGATTGTAGATGGCGGAAGTGTCGGAGGATGATGGGTTGTATCCGGAGGTTGATGGGGTGGTATGTGACGACAAGGGGGGTTCTCTTTGAGTGGTTATTGCGGGGGCGGGGTGTGAGGGATGTGTTGCAGGTAATGCTGGAGACACGGTCGAGGGCGGTCTCAACCACTGCGGGGGTGAAGTTGTGGTCCTTGAAAAACGAGGACATCTGAGATGTATGGGAGCGGAATGCCTCATCCTGGGAGCAGATGTAGCGGCCCACGCTTCCGCCAACTGCAATCTGACCTCACCACCAAAGACATTTTTCCCTCCCCACACTTGTCTGCTTTCCAAAGAGACCACTCTCTCCGTGACTCCCTTGTTCGCTCCACACTCCCCTCCAACCCCACCACTCCCGGCACATTCCCCTGCAACCACAGGAAGTGCTACACCTGTCCCCACACCTCCTCCCTCACCCCCATCCCAGGCCCCAAGAAGAGCTTCCACATCATGCAGATGTTCACCTGCACATCTGCTAATGTGGTATACTCTATCCGCTGTTCCCGTTGTGGCTTCTTCTACACTGGGGAAACCAAACAGAGGCTTGGGGATCACTTTGCAGAACACCTACGCTCGGGTCGCAGTAAACAAGTGCACCTCCCAGTTGTGAACCCCCTCCCATTCCTCAGATGACATGTGCATCCTGGGCCTCCTGCAGTGCCACAATGATGCCACCCAAAAGTTGCAGGAAAAGCAAATAATATTCTGCTTGGGAACCCTGCAGCCCAAAGGTATCAATGTGGATTTCACAAGCTTCAAAATCTCCCCTCCCCCTACTGCATCCCAAAACCAGCCCAGCTCATCCCTGCCTCCCTAACCTGTTTTTCCTCTCGCCTATCCCCTGTTCCCACCTCAAGCCGCACCCTATTTCATACCTACTAACCTCATCCCGCCCCCTTGACCTGTCCATCCTCCCTGGACTGACCTATATCCTCCCTACCTCCCTACCTACACTCATCTTTACTGGCTCCATCCCCACCTCTTTGAATTTTCTGTCTCCTTTCCACCTATATTCTCCTTTATCCATCTTCGATCCGCTTCCCCCTCTCTCCCTATTTATTACAGAGACCCCTTCCCTCCCCCATTTCTGAAGAAGGGTCTAGGCCCGAAACGTCAACGTTCCTGCTTCTCTGATGCCGCTTGGCCTCCTCTGTTCATCCAGCTCTACACCTTGTTATCTTGGATTCTCCAGTGCCTGTAGTTCCTATTATCTCGGATAAATCTGAGACTCTGGATTACTAGCCCCAGTGACACTACACCTCCCTTTCTTTACAACATCCTGACACAACAAGCATTATAGTTGATTGGCTGGATTTCAACAAAGCTATTCCATGAAATTATTCTGCTAAAGTAGAAAACTAACCATTGAAAGCAGTTTGTAGCCAAATAGTTTCCAAGCTCTCTGTCTGATCCTTCCCTCTTCAAAGGTCTCATGCATGAATGCTTCATTTCATTGCAATTTTGAAGAAGAGATCGAACAATAGTAAGAACTCAGTGAATTTTACAAAACATAAGGAGGCCATTTAGCATGCTGTTCCTGCTCCCATCAATGTTTTTGAGATCTTGGCCAACATTTATTCTAAGCTGGTGTGCAGCCAAGCCAGTATTCCATGTGCAGTGATTGGTGTCAGCATGCTGATTGTAGCATTGACATCTGACTCTGACATTTCTGCTACACACAGTCTTCAGAGGCCCACGTAGCTGGTAAAACAATTGGAGGGAATGCTGCCTTATGCCCCATACATATAACACAAACAGCGAGGCCCCAGCTCCATTCTCTGTGTGATGCCACTGGAAACACACTTCTAGTCTCCGAAAACATTCTCCTCAATTTCCTGTCTTTCAGCCAATTTCGGATCCAATGTGTCACATTGCCTCAGATCATATAGGTTCACGGTTTCTTGTCCAGTCTGCTGTGGTGGACCTTATGAAAAGCTTTGCTAAAGTACATGTGCAGCGCATCAAACAAATGACCTTCATCAAAAATTCTGGTTATCTGCTTGAAAAATGCAGTCAGATTTCTCAAATACGACCTTTCCTTCATAAATCCAGGCTGGCTATCACTAATTGATCAGTAAAATGCATCAAATAAACTTAATAAAGTAGACCAGGCTGGGTCAGAAGAACATTGTTCGTTCCACACTGCCCTCCAACCCCACCACAACCGGCACCTTTCCCTGCAGCCGCAGGAAATGCTACACTTGCCCCCACACCTTCTCCCTCACCCCCATCCCAGGCCCCCAGATGACTTTCCACATTAAGCAGAGGTTCACCTGCACATCTGCCAATGTGGTATACTGTATCCATTGCACCCGGTGTGGCTTCCTCTACATTGGGGAAACCAAGCGGAGGCTTGGGGACCGCTTTGCAGAACACCTCCGCACAGTTCGCAACAAACAACTGCACCTCCCAGTCGTGAACCATTTCCACTCCCCCTCCCATTCCTCAGACGACACGTCCATCATGGGCCTCCTGCAGTGCCACAATGATGCCACCCGAAAGTTGCGGGAACAGCAACTCATATTCCGCTTTGGAACCCTGCAGCCCAATGGTATCAATGTGGACTTCACCAGCTTCAAAATCTCCCCTACCCCCACTGCATCCCAAAACCAGCCCAGCTCGCCCCCTCCCCCCACTGCATCACACAACCAGCCCAGCTCATCCCCTCCACCCACTGCATCCCAAAACCAGCCCAGCCTGTCTCTGCTTCCCTAACCTGTTCTTCCTCTCACTCATCCCTTCCTCCCATCTCAAGCCTACTAACCTCATCCCACCTCCTTGACCTGTCCTTCTTCCCTGTACTGACCTACCCCGCCCTATCTCCCCACCTATACTCTCCTCTCCACCTATCTTCTTTTCTCTCCATCTTCGGTCCGCCTCCCCCTCTCTCCCTATTTATTCCAGTTCCCTCTCCCCATCCCCCTCTCTGATGAAGGGTCTCGGCCCGAAACATCAGCTTTTGTGCCCCTGAGATGCTGCTTGACCTGCTGTGTTCATCCAGCTTCACGCTTTGTTATCTCGGATTCTCCAGCATCTGCAGTTCCCATTATCACTGATACAGCATGGGTAGAGCTAAGTGAGAGTGAAGGGAGAAGAACATGCAGAGAATTGCAGTTCAATAATCTAACTGTAAGATGAGAACCTAGTTTATCCCAGAATACCATATAAAGTTTAATTTGGTTTTACTATGCAAGAAAATGAAGTCTGAAGACAGTTCTTGGCCTCATATTCTCCTTCACCAGTCGGTCCTGATCCCGGCTTTTTGATCTTTTGACATAAAAGCACATAACAAAGGAGAGGAGAATACAGAGATGGAGAGGGGTAAGGACATGGAGGGATTTAAAAGCAAGGGTGAGAAAGTTAAAATTAAGGTGCTTTTGATCAATAGAGCACAGAAGACAACTTCACCCCCTCTATCATTCAACCTGGCAGTTTATTTCACAGAAATATTACAGCGCTAGAAAAGGCCATTTGGCTCACCTTCTTTAAGCCTATTGTTCTTTCTCACCTCCCACTTTCTTTGACTGAGATTCATGTCTGAACTGGTTCACACTGCAGTGCAACAACACAAGGAGGAACTGCTGCGTATCCTGTCCTATTGAATACAGTGCTCTGAGGGAATTAAACCGTCCCAATCAACAAACTAATTCCATGGCCTGTCTCTGGATTCATCTGAAAATGCAGCATGTTTAGCCACAGAAGAATTACAGTTGACAGAGAGAGAGTGTGTGAGAGTCCCAGCTGAGTAATACACACTGCAACTTTTTGCAGCATATTTCGATGAAGACTCCCTACAGAGTTCTTACAAACTGGTATAATATATATTATCCCTTTAATCTTGACTGTTGTTAAATAGCCTGTTATTAACACAGTCGGGAATCAGCACTGAGTGAATACAAATTGATCAAGTGACCTCACTTAATGGAAGACCTTCAGTTGGATGTGAATTAATTCCAAGTTGGTCAAAATCCCATTTCTCCAATTGACTGAACTGTAATCTGCACATTGGTAGAAGGAGAGTGGTTAGCAAGCATTACACAACAATTACAATAAGTTTAGCTTTGTTCCAAAAGCCAGCGTACATCTTAAATTATACAGATCTGTGAGAACATCACAACTTGCAAATTTCCCTCCAAGCCACTCACCATCCAGACTCGGAAATGTGTCATTGTTGTTTCACTGTGGCTGGGATAAAATCCTTAAATTCCCATCCTAATAGCATTGTGGGTCAGGCTACAGCAAATGGACTGCAGCAGTTAAAGAAGGCACCTCGCCACCACCGTCTTGAGGGCAGCAGGGAGCGGTTAGTTGTGTCATTAAAATGGAGACTGCTGGGAACCCTAGCAGGTTAGGCAGCATCTGTGGAGAAAGAAGCAGAGTTAACATTTCAAGTGCAATATAACTCTTCTTCAGAGCAAAGCCAGGAGTGTGGTCGAAAGCTTTCATGCTAGCTCCAACAAAACTGAAGAATATTGAAACTGTTCTGAACAAAACAGTCTGCTTCAAAATCTCCCCACCCCCAGGCTCATCCCACATCCAGTCCTCCCTTTCATCCCTGCCTCCTTGACCTGACACATCCTGTTCATCTTCCTTCTCACCTATATGCCCCACCCTTCCCAGAGACCGATCTGTTTGGCTCCCTACCTACTTCCATCTATCACCACCCCACCTGCCTTCCACCAATCCCACCACCCTCCCTCTGTATATCTGAGCTCACTTCAACCTCCCCAGTCCTGATGAAGGGTTCAGACTCTAAACGTTGACTTTCCTGTTCCTCTGATGCTGCCTGACCTGCTGTGTTCCTCCAGCTCCACATTTTATCGACTCCTTAATGCAGTCTGCTTGTTCAGCATCACTGCCGTGGGCCTTTATGTGACTGTACAGTCTAAATCCCGAACCGCACATCTTTGATCACATGGAGCAGAGTGCCCTATGAGATAGTAGGGTTCACGGTGCAATACTTTTATATTTTCGTTTTCGTCCTTTCTCTGTGATATGATGCATACTGAAGAGCAAGTTGTCACCATTTTGAATGATTGGTTTCAGGTTCTTCCCAGTCATTAATATCAATCTTGCCATGCTTCAAGCATAACTTCAGAGCATCTTTGAAGCATTTACAACATTCTCCCCTGGAATGCAGGCCATTTGAGAGCTAAGCAAACAAGTCCTAGTGGGGTGAAATGCTGTAACTCATTGAACGACTCAAAACTATTTGTTGGCTAGCACACTGTATTGTATTTTATTAGCCATCGGTGATCCTAATTTTAGGTACAATTGTGACGTTCCAGTACTCTCAAATTATTGTTCCTCCCCACCTGAATCTTTTTTACATTTTTAGAGTAAGCCTTGGAGCCTGCTTTCCATTTTAGGAGAAAGTTCCTTCCCCCACACTTATTGCCCAAAAATGAAGCTATCAGCACTTATGTGCTGTCCCTTCTACTCCTCTTTCTGAAAATACACCTAAGTACAGAGTCTTGGATTTTCAAACCAATTTACAACACCTTTGTGTTGTAATATTTGTCTTATGTTGACATGCATCTTTGAAAAGCTTCTTATTGTATATGTTTTACCCTTTTCTTCTGCAAATGTTCATTTGCAGTAACTTTCCTGGAGCCACTTGTCAACTTTGCAGCTTTCAGAGGAGATACCCAATTACAGCTTCAGACACTTCTCACAACAAATAGTCTTTTATAGGTTGCATTCTATTTATCAGTTACTGGTTCTCTCCCTACTTTCTTACTGGCCTTCCTTTTCCCACTTTGACTTTTTTTAAAGTCTCCCTGTAAAAGCTATGTTTTCATCTTGTCAGGTTCGTTCAGCCCTGGTAATGACCAGGGTCAGTTTTCTGAGATTTTAGACATTGAAAACCATTCCCAACAGTGAAATGAAGCATTAAGCAATTACTCCTTGTTCTGGAGACAGGCTGCGTATTAGACTGAAAGTAGAAGAGGTGATCAGTGGGCATGGAACAGGAACATGTGTGATGGTAATGCATCTTTAAGATAAATCTGTTCTGAGATGTTTCTCTTGCAGAGAGCTGTTGCCATAGTGGTGTGAAATGTCTGCTTCAGAAGCAGTGGGTAAACAGCTTTGAGCTCCCTGAGTGAGTTTTATTTTAATTTCACAAAAGAAGCATGAGTGAATGCAATCCAGCTCACACAGACCCTTGTTTTTAGTTTTGCTTTCAGTCGGGGTTTGGAGCTAGCTGTTGAAGCTGATAGATACAGCTCTCTCTCTGTTGCAGCAAAAAGACTGAGTTATCTCTCCCCTGTCAGATTGTTTCTTTCAGCTTCCCTTTCTCCTGGACTGGAGGAGAGATAGCACTTGAGGTAAATCTGTTTTGCTGAATGCGCCCTTGCCAAGGATGTGTTTATGGAGTGCTGCTAAATTGGAACAGTTGATGATTAGTAGTTAAATAATGTATTATTTTATTAAGCATTTCAATTGGATTAAAATCATGCCAATTCTTTTTTTCTGTTTGTATTTTAACTGCTTTGTAAGAATAGTGTGTTTTGCTTAAAGCCTAGTAGTTTCAATCGAATCACATTTAGAACACACCACCTTACACTAGCCTTTAAATAAAATAAGAAAGTGAGAGTCTAGGCTATCTGCTTGATGTTATTTCGTACGGCTTTGGTCTAGTCCATAACACGTGACAGTCCCATGTGGGTGACTGCTCGGATTTTATTTCTGGAAGTGCTTGCAGGATGTCAGCTGTGGAATTTAGAGTTTAGAAGCAACTAAGCGCAGTTATTCATTTTAATTTCCTCTCACCTGCAGTCAGAGCTGGAGGCAAAAGATATTCCTCAGTGCTTAAGAACAAGCAGGAGCTCTGAAGCCAAGCTGATTGAAAAGCACCTCAACTGAGGTAATCCTACATGAGCTTTCCATCTTTCGAATAACCCATAGCCATTGAGTGTATTTTATCATGTTTTTCTATTCCCTATTCACCCAATTCTCACCTTCTGTTTCATTTCATTTCTGCTTCCTTTCTTTAACCAGCTGTGACCAGTTTCCAATTTCATTCTTCACCAGATTTATCACACAACGTAAATTGCTGATTATCTTTAAACTTGTGGCTCAGAATGAAGACAGTCCAGGCAAGGCTGCACCCCTTACCTTGGGCCACACTCTGTGAGTCAGTGATCATGGGCTCATAATCCCACTGCAGGGATTTGAGAACAGAATTTAATCCGGGCAATCCTGTACTGAGGGAGACTTTCAGATGAGGAGGCACACCATCTGCTCTCTCAGGC
Source organism: Stegostoma tigrinum (assembly GCF_030684315.1). Classification (NCBI taxonomy): domain Eukaryota; kingdom Metazoa; phylum Chordata; class Chondrichthyes; order Orectolobiformes; family Stegostomatidae; genus Stegostoma; species Stegostoma tigrinum. The sequence continues at coordinate 125,749,942 of NC_081356.1, read as the reverse complement.
GAACATAAAAGATCTTATAACTTTTTTTTCCTCTTTATTCGTTAACAGGAGGGCAAAGTCACTGGCTAGGCAGCATTTATTGCCCATCAAGCAGATCAGAGTCAACCACAATGCTGTGGGTCTGGACTCACATGTAGGCCAAACCAGGTAAATGTGGCAGTTTCCTTCCCTAAGGGACATCAATGAACCAGGTGGGATTTTCCTGACAATTGATTCATGGTCATTATTAGAGTTTTAATTCCAGTTTTTTTTGTTATTGGATTCAAATTCCACCATCTGCCATGATGGGATTTAAACTCAGGTCCCCAGAAAGTTACCCAGGTCTCTGGATTAACAGTCCAGCCATAATACCACTAGGCCATTGCTCCCCCACAATGCTGACACTCTACTGAATGTGGGTAGCAAGGTTCGCCTCAATGCCCTGACCGATATTAATGCCTCAGCCAGTATCACATTAAAACAAATTAGATTTCGGTACAATATGGTGCTCCACTTGGAGCTGGTTTCCTTGTTCACCGTCTCTGTGCCCCTTGACAGGGGCAGATTGGTCAGTTCCCCAGGCAGCAGTGGGCAGGCAGTAGTCTGGATCTCCCAGGATTTGGTGGTGTTTGTAACAATGAGCCAGGCTGTAATCTCCTTTCGCCCACACACTCACTGCAGCAATATGCTCAAAAATACCATTGATAAATGAATTCATTTTACTCATAACCTTGGAGGGATTATCTGGTCACTTCTGCTCTGGTCAGGGAGATCCAATGTGTAATTAGGCTGGTGTGTTTTGAACAGTTATAACAATAACTACATTTCATAGGGCTAATTAATTGGCTGTAAAAAGAGTTGTGACGAAGCCATTCCCATTATGTGGACTTTATAAACATTTATAGTTATTATGATGGGGGCATAGTTTTAAAGTGAGTGGAGGTAGATATAGGGGAGACGTCAGAGGTAGGTTCTTTACTCAAAGAGTGGTAGGGGCATGGGATGCATTGCCGGAGAGGGTAGTAAAGTCAGCCTCATTAAGAGCATTTAAGTGGCTATTAGATAGGCAGATGGAAGATAGTATAAGGCATGAGCAGAAGTTAGATAGACCTGAGGTTTATGGTAAAAGTTCAGCACAAAATCGTGGGCCGAAGGGCCTATATTGAGTTGTACTGTTCTAAGTTCTATGTTCTATGTTCTATTAGGAATGGTTCTATAAAGCATTGAGTAGGAGCCAGAAAAAAGTCTGTAAGAGATGCCAAACTGGGGGAAGAGGCAATTTTCCCTAGTTGGGATTTTTACAGCAATGTCATAGCTTTCATGGCTGTTTTTTTTTTCTGTTAGCTAGCCAGGAGTTGCTAATTACCCCCTAGTCCTAGTGTTATGGACCAGACCAAATCCCCCCAAAATATATCAAGAAGCTTGCCCAGAACCTCGGGTTTTCTTATTTTAAAGGCAAGTGCCAGACGTTGCATTCCAGATGAAATTTGATTGGCCAAACTATCAGTGCAAAACATACTTTCTTCATGCACTATGGCTAAAATACAACAAAAGAAAGAAATAATTGGAATAATTACAGAATAACGGATTATTTGACCACTAAACAGTAACTGTTCCAATACAGTAATATCCCATAAACACACACTTGGCAAAGGCAAAGTCAGTAAAATAGATTGTCTCATAAGTGATTCTCCAGTCCAAGAAGAAACAAAAAATCAAGAGAAAACTCAGAGACTGGAGCACAGGGAGATAGTCTACAGCATCCAAACGCAGCTTCAAGACCCCAGCAGCAACTGCTGCTGAAAAACTAACCCTGGTTCTATGGGACCTTTCAGGCCCCACCCATTCAGGCAGCTTCTATTGTTCCAGCTTTAAAGAAAAACTCCAAGGCCTCACAAGCTGTTTATTTTATTGGATTCAAATAGACAGCTCCTCATCTCTGTTTCAAAACATCTCTTCAAAAATAAAAACAGGACAAAATACACCTCTTGAAGCCATATAATCATCCCACCAGTGATACTAAGCTTTGTCATCTCACCTGGCAACTTCACCTTGTGCCATCCCAACATGCCACCTTCCAGGGATTTTGGAGGGAATGCACATCACGGGCGTTTTTTAGACATTTATTGAGTCCTGTTTAAACCGTAACTGCAAACCCAGATGTGACTCTCCAGGCTAGACATGGATCTATGCATGTTCCCTAACAGGTCTGTTAAAATTCCAGGTACTTTCTGGTACTTCTGCCCAACTGGCAAGTGAGTCACGATGGTTTGAATGGCTTCCTTCTGCACTTTAACACTTCTGTGATTTACTGTTCATTAATGTTGAGCCTCTGCTCTGTCAAAGACTTTGTGTGGACATCTTACCCCACATGGTGTCTGTATCTTAAGCAAAGAGCAACAGAAAGGATGGATGAACATTGCCATTCCATTAATAGTAACTTTAACAATCATAAACATTTTTCTGGCCTCAGTAAACCTGAAAAGAGTCAAGAACAGTTGAAGCTAACAATCTTTTGCAGCACTGCTTGTGGCCCGGGATGACCAGGAATGCCAGCCAGAAAATCACCTGCCAAACCACTATTATATTATCGCCAGCCCCAGGCCTCCTACCCTCCTTCGACCTCTTCATCTCCAACTGCCGTCGAGGCATTAACCGCCTCAACGTCTCCACCTCTCTCACCCACTCGAACCTCTGCCCCACAGAACGGGCCACCCTCCTCTCCCTCCGCTCCAACCCCAACCTCACCATCAAACCCGCAGACAAGGATGGCGCAGTGGTAGTATGGCGCACTGACCTCTACATCACCGAGGTCAAATGCCAACTCTCCGACACCTCGTCCTACTATCCCCTTGATCATGACCCCACCCCCAAACCATCATCTCCGATACCATCCATGACCTCATCACCTCAGGGGATCTCCGACCCACAGCCTCAAACCTTATGGTTCCCCAACCCTGCATGGCCCGTTTCTATCTCCTTCCCAAAATCCACAAACCTGCCTGCCCTGGTCGACCCATTGTCTCAGCCTGTTCCTGCCCCATCGAACTCATCTCCACCGATCTGGACTCCATTTTCTCCCCTTTGGTCCAGGAACTCCCTACCTACGTCTGTGACATCACCCACGTCCTCCACCTCCTCCAGAACTTCCAATTCCCTGGCCCCCAACACCTCATTTTCACCATGGACGTCCCTATACACCTGTATTCATCATGTAGATGGCCTCAAGGCCCTCCGCTTCTTCCTGTCCCTCAGACAAAACCAGTCCCCCTCCACCGACACCCTCATCCACCTCGTCAAACTCATCCTCACCCTCAGCAACTTCTCTTTCGATTCCTCCCACTTCCTACAGACAAAGCGGGTGTCCATGGGTAACTGCATGGGCCCAAGCTATGCCTGCCTCTTTGTAGGTTACGTGGAACAGTCCCTCTTCTGCAGCTACACAGGCCCTAAACCCCACCTCTTCCTCTGTTACATTGATGACTGTGTCGGCGCCGCCTCTCGCTTCCCAGAGCCACTTCACCATCCACTTCACCAACACCTTCCACCCCAACCTCAAATTCACCTGGGCCGTCTCCAACACATCCCTCACCTTCCTGGACGTCTCAGTCTCCATCTCAGGTAACCAGCTAGAACCTATGTCCATTTCAAGCCCACTGACTCCCACAGCTACCTAGAATACACCTCCCCCCACCCACCCTCCTGCAAAAATTCCATCACCTATTCCCAATTCCTCCGCCTCCGCCGCATCTGCTCCCAGGATGAGGCATTCCACTCCTGCACATCCCAGATGTCCAAGTTCTTCAAGGACCGCAACGTACCCCCTGCAGTGGTCGCGAATGCCCTTGACCGCGTCGCCCGCATTTGCCGCAACACATCCCTCACACCCCGTCCCGCCACAACCGCCCAAAGAGGATCCCCCTCATTCTTACGTACCACCCCACCAACATCCGGATACAACGCATCATCCTCCGACACTTCTGCCATCTACAATCCGACCCCACCATCCAAGACATTTTTCCATCCCCACGCTTGTCTGCCTTCCGGAGAGACCACTCTCTCTGTGACTCCCTTGTCCACTCCATGCTCCCCTCCAACCCCACCAGACCCGGCATCTCCCCTGCAACCGCAGGAAGTGCTACACTTTCCCCCACACCTCCTCCCTCACCGCCATCCCAGGCCCCAAGATGACTGTCCGTATTAAGCACATGCTCACCTGCACATCTGCCAATGTGGTATATTGTATCCATTGCACCCAGTGTGGCTTCCTCTACATTGATGGGAATCCAAGCGAACGCTTGGGGATCGCTTTGCAGAACACCTCCGCTTGGTTCGCAATAAACAACTGCACCTCCCAGTCGCGAACCATTTTCACTCCCCCTCCCATTCCTCAGACAACTTGTCCATCATGGGCCTTCTGCAGTGCCACAATGATGCCACCCGAAGGTTGCAGGAACAGCAGCTCATATTCTGTTTGGAAACCCTGCAGCCCAATGGTATCAATGTGGACTTCACCAGCTTCAAAATCTCCCCTTCCCCCACTACATCCCAAAACCAGCCCAGCCTGTCCCCGCCTCCCTAACCTGTTCTTCCTCTCACCTATCCCTTCCTCCCACCTCAAGCTGCTCCTCTATTTCCTACCTACTAACCTCATCCCGCCTCCTTGACCTGTCCATCTTCCCTGGACTGACCTATCCCCTCCCTATCTCCCCACCGATACTCTCCTCTCTACCTATCTTCTTTTCTCTCCATGTTTGGTCCGCCTCCCCCTCTCTCCCTATTTATTCCAGTTCCCTCTCCCCATCCCCCTCTCTGATGAAGGTTCTCGGCCCGAAACATCAGCTTTTGTGCCCCTGAGATGCTGCTTGACCTGCTGTGTTCATCCAGCTTCACACTTTGTTATCTTGGATTCTCCAGCATCTGCAGTTCCCATTATTTCTGATCATATTGTCCCCAGTCGCCACCTTAACCCTGCCATTGTGACAGCGGGATCGCAATCTGGAATAATCACAACAGCGTCCACACACTGATTTTTTTTTCTTTATTCTTTCATGGGATGAGGGTGTCACTGTCTGGGCAGCATTTATTGCCCATCCTGAATTGGCCTGAGGGCAGTTAAGAGTCATCAACATTGCTGTGGGTCTGGAGTCACAGGTAGGCCAGACCCGGTACAGGTGGCAATTTCCTTCTGTAAAGGAGATTAATGAACCAGATGGGTTTTTCATGAGAATCGACAATGGATTCATGGTCATCATTAGATTGCTAATTCCAGATTTGTTTTAAAAATCAAATTCAAATATCACCATCTGCTGTGGCGGGATTTAGCCTGGGTCCCCAGAACGTTATCTGGGTCTCTGGATTAATAGTCCAGCGATAATACCACTCGGCCATTGCTTCCCCGTATTGTTGTAAAAACCCATTGGTTCACCATTGTCTTTCAGAAGTGGAAATCTGCCTTCCTTACCTGGTCTGACCTGCATGTAACTCCAGACCCACAGAAATTAATCAGTATGGGAATCAGGAGGAAAAGGTACAACAATTATTTTCGGGATTATCAGGTCAGCTATGATCTTGTTGGATGGCAGATGAGACTCAATGTACTAAGTGGTTTCTTTTGCTCCTTCATCTGATGAATCTTAACTGCGCTTTATGCAATTATGAAAGACTGGCCCAGCGAGCATCTTCTGAACAAATATAATGTCTCTTTAGATATATAATTGATGCCTCATGCACTCCTTTTGCCATCCTATCAGCTATTCTTCAATGACCTGCTCCTCATGCACATCAATCATTTAAAGGCATACAATGCAGTTAGGTTCAGTCTGTTGACTTTGTAGCAAGTTCCAGACTGTTTCCACTTTGTGAGAAAAAGAGGTTTCTCCTGAATTCCTTCCTGACATTATGAGCCATCATCTTAAAATTATGGCGTCTACTTTCAGAATGCTTCTTCATCTGGAATGTCTTGTCTGTTTTCACCCTCTGAACTTTTCATCCTTGAGCAAACTCTTTTAGGGCCAAGTGACAGGCCACAGATTTTATCGTTTGATGCATCACAGAACGAGGCCATTCAACCCATCCTGTCTGCACTGGCTCTCCATCAGTACAATTTAACGTGTGCCATACCTCTGCGAAGTGCTCTTTTTTTCAAATAATAATCCAAATCCCATTTAAATGCCTTGAGGGGGAATCTTTCTCGACCACTTTTTCAGACAACGCATCCCAGCCACCGATGCTTGTTGTGGGAAAACATTTTTTCCTCATATGTGCATTGTTTCTTCTACTTCAAATCTGTGTCCTCCAGTTTTCAATCCTTTCACCCATATGGGCTTTTTTTCTCAAACTAATCTTTCCAAAGCATTTTCTTTTATTCATTCATAGGATGTGAGTGTTGCCAGCTAAGCAAGTAATTATTGCCCATCTCTAACTGCCCCAGTCAAGAGTCAGCCACATTGCTGTGGGTCTGGAGTCACTTGGAGGCCAGATCAGGTAAGGATGGCAGTTTCCTTCCCTTAAGGACATTAGTGAACTAGACAGATATTTCTGACAATCAACAATTAGACTCTTAATTCTATATTTTATAGCAAATTTGAATTCTACCATTTCCATGAGAGGATTCATATCAGGGCCATAGGATCTAGTTCTCTGGATGAACGGACCAGTGATAATACCACTGGGCTATCACCTTCCCTTGTTTTTGTATATCCTTGTTTTTTTTCAGAAATACTATTTCTAGATTTATTTTACCTGACTTCATTTGTTCAAATAAAACCAAGACCCTCTTCAGACAATTGTGTGTGTGTTTTTTTTCACATTTGAAGCTGCCAGCATATTGCACAATTTTGCATTTCACCAAATTTGATGGAAACAGACAGTCGAACCACTGGAGAGCATATGTGTTTCACAACATCCTGAAACTTTTCCAATATATATGAGATGAGCCAACAAAACACAATTACCTGTCTTGGCACAATAACTGCCATAGACGTGAACTAACAGAAACTGTCTGGAATATACAGATGAAGAAGAGCTCCGAGGGCCCCAATTGCTCCATGTCAGTGAGGAGGTCAAGACAATGCTGGACTCGACACTCTCCCTATCTCTCTGTGCCATTTCAGTTCATCGCCATTGAGTTCGAATCCCGCCATGGCCAATGGTGGGATCTTTATTCAATAAATGTCCAGAATTAAGAATCTAATGATGACCATGAGTCCATTGTTGATTGCTGGGAAAACCCATCTGGTTCACTAATGAGTCAACAAGATATAGAGCTAGATGAACACAGCAAGTCAAACAGCATCTTAGGAGCAGAAAAGCTGATGTTTTGGGCCTAGACCCTTCATAGCCTTCCTGCTCCTTTGATGCTGCTTGGCCTGCTGTGTTCATCCAGCTCCATACCTTCTTATCTCAGATTCTCCAGCATCTGCAGTTCCTACTCTCTCCGGTTCACTAATGTCCTTTAGTGAAGGAAGCTACTACCCTTACCTGATCTGGCCTACAGGCGACTCCGCAGCAACCTGGTTGACTCTTAGCTGCCCTCTGGGCAGTTAGGAATGGGCAATAAATGGTGCCTCGCCAGTGAGGCCCTCATCTTACGAATGAATAAAGAATAAGAATTTCCAGAAGTGGTGTGTCCAGCTCTGCAAATGAGAAAACTGACGTCTTTTGAAATATGGAAATCAGCTTCATATAAGTGTATCCAAGACAGAACTGAACTAAGCGGCCTCAATGCTAAACTCACTTCACTGAAAATCGTCAGGGAACAATTAACTGCATGCTCCTTTTTTTCAACTTGAATGAACTGAAAAAGCCTTGTAATCTCTGACATTTTCAATGATACCTTGGGTGTACTTTTTTATTCTTTTTTGTTCATTCACAGGATGAGGGTGGTGCTGACCAGGAAGTGTTTATTGCCCATCCCTAATTGCCCAGAGGGCATTTAAGAGTTAACCACATTGTTGTGCGTTTGGATTCAGCAGACCAGGTAAGGAGTTTCCTTCCCTAAAGGACGTTAGTGAACTAAATGGGTTTTTCCGACAATAAATTCATGGGCATCATCAGACTCTCAATTACAGATTTTTTAAAACTGAATTCAAATTCTACCGCCATGGGATTTGAACCCAGCTTTAATGATCATTATATGGGTCTCTTGGATTAACAGTCTAGTGGCAATTCCATTAAGCCATTGCCTCCACAGGCACTTAACCTAGGCTGAATATATGTGATCATCAGAATTTTCTTGCCTTACCCGATCTTTCTCAAATTAAGAACAGAACAGTTAGTTCAATGAATTTAGGTTGCGCTTGTAGACGGTAATTATTGAAGGGTTTTCGTTTTTGGCGCCCTTATTGTTTGTGGTTTATTTCAATGATTTAGATTTGAGTATAGGAGGGTTGGTCTGTAAGTTGAGGAGAACAGCCTTACACTACAAGGGGATATAGACAGTCTAGTCAGATAGGTGATCATTGGCAAACAGAATGTAATCCAGATAAATGTGAGGTGTTGCATTTGGGCAGGACAAACAAAGGAAGAGAGTACATGAGAGACAGTAGGATCCTGGAAGGCACAGAGGGACAGAGGAACTCAGCTCCAATAATTTATATACAGTTGGGTTTTCAAATCCTATTGGAGCTCTTTAAAGCCCAAGTTTCTTTCCTCCTGCTCCGGAAAGGTACAAAATGCAAGCATTCACGCTTGGCTAATTCATGACAAACCCATATCCTTTCCTTTCTGGAGCTGATGGTAGCGTTGATGAAGAAAATCAGCACCGATAAGAGTATTTCTAACATAAAGTAAAAATATCATTCATAATTATCAGACTTCCTAAAACACCTTACCTGCCAATGAAATATTTTTCGATATGCAGGCTGTGTTATTATAAAGGAAATTCAGCTGCTAATTTAAACACAGCAAGAGTCTATAAAGAGTAATGTGATAATGACCAAATTATCAGCTCTTTTTTTGTGATGTTGATTTTAGAATTAACATTGGACAGGATGTCAGAGAAACAACCTGTGTTTTTCTTCAAAATAGCCACAATGGAACCTTTGTGTCCACTTGAGAAAGCAAAATGCCTCTGTAGTTTAACTTCTCACCTGAAAAGTAGCACCTTCAGCAGGCCAGCACTTCCTCAGTGCTGCAAGACTAGATTAGTGGACTGAGGTCTCTGGAGTGGGAGTTAAATGCACAAACTTCTGTTTCAGAAGCATGTGTGCTGCCCACTGAGGCACAGCTGACACTTCTAACTCGATTGTATTTGGCTTGTGCTAAAGTCTCCACATTTGGATGCCATTACCAGGGATCAGACTGGCCAAAAATATGATGCAATACTCCCTGATGGGTCCCACAAGCTAACAGCTCCCTGTGATGATGAGAGAATGGAAACCGATGTTAGTGTCAGGGCAACATTTGACACTTATCTATAAGGTAGATGTTCTTCTGAATAAATTTCTACTGCCTGCTAAGTGAGAGTTGTGCATATTATAGCATTTGATAAGGCATTTGATAAGGTTCCCCATGGTAGGCTCATTCAGAAGGTCAGGAGGAATGGGATACAGGGGAACTTAGCTGCTTGGATACAGAATTGGCTGGCCAACAGAAGACAGCGAGTGGTAGTAGAAGGAAAATATTCTGCCTGGAAGTCAGTGGTGAGTGGAGTTCCACAGGGCTCTGTCCTTGGGCCTCTACTGTTTGTAATTTTTATTAATGACTTGGACGAGGGAATTGAAGGATGGGTCAGCAAGTTTGCAGACGACACAAAGGTCGGAGGTGTCGTTGACAGTGTAGAGGGCTGTTGTAGGCTGCAGCGGGACATTGACAGGATGCAGAGATGGGCTGAGAGGTGGCAGATGGAGTTCAACCTGGATAAATGCGAGGTGATGCATTTTGGAAGGTCGAATTTGAAAGCTGAGTACAGGATTAAGGATAGGATTCTTGGCAGCGTGGAGGAACAGAGGGATCTTGGTGTGCAGATACATAGATCCCTTAAAATGGCCACCCAAGTGGACAGGGTTGTTAAGAAAGCATATGGTGTTTTGGCTTTCATTAACAGGGGGATTGAGTTTAAGAGTCGTGAGATCTTGTTGCAGCTCTATAAAACTTTGGTTAGACCGCACTTGGAATACTGCGTCCAGTTCTGGGCGCCCTATCATAGGAAAGATGTGGATGCTTTGGAGAGGGTTCAGAGGAGGTTTACCAGGATGCTGCCTGGACTGGAGGGCTTATCTTATGAGGAGAGGTTGACTGAGCTCGGTCTCTTTTCATTGAAGAAAAGGAGGAGGATAGGGGACCTAATTGAGGTATACAAGATAATGAGAGGCATAGATAGAGTTGATAGCCAGAGACTATTTCCCAGGGCAGAAATGGCTAGCACGAGGGGTCATAGTTTTAAGCTGGTTGGTGGAAAGTATAGAGGGGATGTCAGAGGCAGGTTCTTTACGCAGAGAGTTGTGAGAGCATGGAATGCATTGCCAGCAGCAGTTGTGGAAGCAAGGTCATTGGGGTCATTTAAGAGACTGCTGGACATGTATATGGTCACAGAAATTTGAGGGTGCATACATGAGGATCAATGGTCGGCACAACATTGTGGGCTGAAGGGCCTGTTCTGTGCTGTACTGTTCTATGTTCTATGTTCTATTATATTGACCTTTAACTACCCTCCTGTTTATTGAAAGGAAGACCTGCAGTTCATGAAAATTATTGGAAAGATACACATGATTCCGAGACTTTTCACTGTGTCTCAGCAGGCCAAACATAAGAATATCAAATTTCAAACAATCATTACAATTTTACTGCAGATGCTGATTTTAGTTATTCCCCCTTTGGGCATATGCAATGCTGGCTGGACCAGCATTTATTGCCTATCCCAATTGCCATTCAGAAAGTGGTTGTGAGTGGCCTTCTTGATCTGCTGCAGTGCACATTGCTGTAAGAAGACCCTCAATGCTGTAGGGATCATAGAATCCCTACAGTATGGAAGCAGGCTATTCAGCCCATCAACTCCACCCTGCCTCTAGAAAATGCATCCCACTCAACCCATCCCTGTAAACCTGCACTTCCTATGGCCAATGCACCTAACCTGGACACTACAGGGTAATTTAGCCTGGCCACCTAACTTGCACGTCTTTGAACTGTGGGAGGAAACTCACTCAGACACAGGGAGAACTTGCAAACTCCACACAGCCAGTCACCTGAAGTTGGAATTAAACACGGGTCCTTAGGGCTGTGAGGTAACAGTGCTAACCTCTGAGCCACCAGGCTGCTCTGAGCGAGTTCTAGGAATTTGACCCAGTGACAATGAAGTCACAGCCACATATTTCCAAGCCAGGGCAGTGGGGATGTGGGGGGAGCCTCATGGTTGACTACAATTGTTTGACTCTAATTGGCTGAGCAATTGCCATAAGCAAAGTAGTGAGGAACAATAGGCATCCAAATCTACCAGATAATTCAAAATACTTCTTTTATTTGTAGAGGACAGGACTATGAACATGCAAGTTTCAACTTCAAACCAGCATAAATGAACCATGTTGTGGATACTCGCCAATCAACTCTTCAGGGTTTGGAGCACACAGGATTTGAACCTGGGGCTCACGGTTCAGGGATGGAGACCCTACTACTAAGCCACAAGAGGCCAAAGACTTTCAGACGTTCACAAGAGTTTTGTTCTAAGATCTATGGTTTAAACATGAACACCGGAGTTTTCCTATCCTTGGAGAGCAGGTGAATAGTGCGGCCTGACTTGGAATATTGCATGCAGTTCTGGTCGCCCCATTACAGGAAGGATGTGGAAGCTTTGGAGAAGGTGCAGAGGAGATTTACCAGGATGTGGCCTGGTCTGGAGCGCAGGCCCTAAGAAGAAAGGCTGAGGGACTCGGGTCTGTTCTCATTGGAGGGAAGAAGGCTAAGAGGGGATTTAATAGAGACATACAAGATGATTAGGGAATAGAGAGGGTGGACAGTGAAAGACTTTCTTCTAGGATGATGACTTCGGCTTGTACGAGAGGGCATAGCTACAAATTGAGGGGTGATAGATTTAAGACAGATGTCAGAGGCAGGTTCTTTACTCAGAGAGTGGTAAAGGCGTGGAACGCCCTGCCTGCCAATGTAGTTAACTCAGCCACATTAGGGGCATTTAAACAGTCCTTGGATAAGCATATGGATGAGGATGGGATAGTGTAGGGGGATGGGCTTAGATTAGCTCACCGGTTGGCGCAACATCGAGGGCCGAAGGGCCTGTTGTGTGCTGTATTATTCTATGTTCTATGTTCCCACTGGGAAAGAACCTAGCTTACTTTTTTAAAAAAAATCAACTGCTTCAGCTACGTTATGCTACACACCTGGAGTGGGTGGGACTTGAACCTAGGCTTTTTAGTTTAGAATATGGGACACTGCTACTGCACCATGAGAGCTCCCTATGAGCGTTACTGCAAACTGGAGTGATTATCTCCAATTCGTTGTTTAAAACTTTCAATTTATCCTGATGAGTGCAATGTGTGAAGCAATCGCAAGGAATTATATTTTAGGAAACATTGAAGTCTGAACGACCAAGCAACTTATATGTCTATAGCACCATTCACAGCCGCATGATGTCCTAAACTGCCTAAGCAATATTTCGGAAATAACCACGGCTGCAATCAAAGAGACGCATTCCTCAGCTTGTTTGTCAAGTTTGAGTTAACCTCAAATACTCAACACCAGCTGCTAAAGTCTATGCCTGGGCAAAATTATAATGATTCCCACTTACACCACATTATGACAGTAATTAAAACAAATCACTTAATATTAACGCTGAAAATTGCAGTCAATATCTGAACACTCCGCTTATGAGATACATAAAAATGGCTATTTCATATTTCAGTGTACTCAAATATGACGGTTTGCCTTCTCTACCTCTTCCTCTGTCACATTACAAATGTGTGTGTTTAAAACAACAAAGGCCCACTGAAATCATTGAAAAGGACTTTCGGGTTGAATTTACATTTTAGTTTGTTTGCTTTTGAGTTGGAGGTGACACTGCCAAAGTTACTTCCGAATACTTTTTTTTTAACAGCCCAGGAACAGGCCTTTCGGCCCTCCAAGGAGGTTTGAAGCAGTTGCAAGGAATTATATTTTCAGAAACATTGAAGTCTGTACTATCAAGCAACTTACATATCTATTCATGGCCACATGACGTCCTAAACTGTCCTAACACTGTCCCTAATTGCCCTGAGAGAACCATATGTACCTTCAAGATTGTGGGAATTAAGTGGAGAGGGTGGACTGAAGATCTACTGGGATGTTGCCAGGGCTGGAGAGTTTCAGTTATGAAGGCAGATTGGACAGACTGGAATTGTTTCTCTTGGAGCAGATTACGCCAAAAGGGTACACGCTTGAATACATAAAGTTGTGACAGGTGTAGGTAGGGTAGACAGGAAGGGGCTATTTCCCCTTGGCAAAGAGATTAATAGTCAGGGGCATAGGTTCCAGGTAAGGTTTTGAGGAGATGTGAAGAAAAAAATGTTGTCACTCAGAGGGTGGTGAGAGTCTGGAACTCACTGCTTATAAGGATGATAGCGATAGAAACCTTCGTAAAACTTAAGAAGTATTCTAATGTGCACTTGCCATGCCAAGGTGTACTAGGCTATAGGCCAAGGGAGGAAAATGAGATTAATAGGTGGTTGTTTTTGACCAGTGCAGATGCAATGGGCTAAAGGGTCTTCTTCTGTGTTGACTCCGTTACTGTAAGAGAGTAGGCTTTAACTCAAATAAAGTTCAAAGTTAATCAGAATATGTGGGGCTTGAGTCACACATGGGCCAGTTACTTATCAAAGGACATGAAAGTTCTTTTTTAAGTTCATTCATAGGAAGTGAGCATCACTGATTGTTATTGTCAGCATTTATTGTCCATCATGAATTATCCTTGAAAGGTGGTAGTGACCCATCTTCTTTAATTATTCCAGTGTATCTGTTGTAGGGACAGTAACAGTGCTCCAGAATTTTAACCCAGCAACAATGAAGTAATGGAGAGAGATAATGGGAACTGCAGATGCTGGAGAATCCAGGATAAGAAAGTGTGGAGCTGGATGAACACAGCAGGCCAAGCAGCATCTTAAGAGCACAAAAGCTGATGCTTCGGGCCTAGACCCTTCATCAGAAAAAGCTTTTTCTGATGAAGGGCCTAGGCTTGAAACGTCAGCTTTTGTGCTCCTAAGATAATGCTTGGCCTGCTGTGTTCATCCAGCTCCACACTTTGTTATGAAGTAATGAACATAGTTCCAAGTCAAGATGTCATGCCACAATCAGAGGAAATCAACGCTCCCCTGTTTTCACATGTCTACTTTCATTGTCCTCCTAATTGGTACAGTATTTAGGAACTTGGGAGATAAGTATTGGAAGGTTGTGGCATGGGAACTTGGTGAGTTGCTGCAGTGCAGTTTGTATACGGACGGTACTGGCAACCACTGTGTTCAACGTGGAGAATGTGGTGCTAATCAAGAGGATTGCTTTGTTGTGCATGGTGTCCATCAGACTCCAGCCCAATTCACCCTTTGTAGACGGAGATCAGGATTAACAAAGTAAGGAGGTGATTTATTGTTGTAGAATTTCCAGAGTCTGAGGCTGCACTCACAGCCACAGATTTTTGTATTGGTCTCGTTAAATTTCTAGCCCATGTATTGACCTCCAGGATTTAGAAAATGAAGATTTCAGTGATGACAATATAATTGGGAGATGGTTATATTCTCTCCTGTTGGAGAAGCTCACTGCCTGGCACTTTGCCTTACTCTGGCTAGGCACACATAAGCATTGACTATACGGCTCACCAAATCACTCGAGATCACTCAGTAAGACGATGATTGATTTTTTCTTTTAATTCAATGTTCCTACCCTATCCAAATGTGCTTTGATTCTCCTTATGCTTAAAAATCTGCTAATTTCTGACTAGGTGCTCAATGATTGAGGAATTCTAAAGGTCCATAATCCTCCGTAATCATATTACTTCTTATCATGAGAGTGGCACAATGGTTCAGTGGTTAACATTGTTGCCCCACAGTGCTAGAGACCTGGGTTTGGTTCCATCCTGGGGCGCTGCCTGTGTGGAGTGTGCACGTTCTCCCTGTGTCTGCATAAGCTTCCTCTGGGTGCTTCGGTTTCCTCCCACAGTCCAAAGATTGTGCAGGTTAGGTGGATTGGCCATGATATACTGCCCATAGTGTGCAAGGATGTGTACACTAGGCGGATAAGGCATGAGAAATGCAGGGTTACAGGGATAGGAAAGGGGCCTGGGTCAAGATGGGATGCTGTTTGTAGGTTAGCGCAGACTTTTTGGGCTGTTTCCACGCTGTAGGGATTCTATGTTAAGTATCTGGCTCTGGAATCCGAAAACTCTTCAACAAATCAGTTGATCTTCTATTGACAATCCAGCAGCTTTCATGAGCATTTTCCTTGTTCCCAGCTTGAAATGTTTTAGAAGTCTGGAAATAGAATAGAACCCGAAGAGAAATTTGAGTTCTTATTCAGGAATATCACTGGAAAACAGGAGTGAACCTGGGCTGACAAGAAAATGACTCTTTCCCAGACCTCTCAACTTCCTGTTGAGATGTTATTGGGAAAACATCCCATTGATTTCTGTACTCTCTATAAATTAATGCTCTTTACCTGCTTACACAGAGGTATGCAGACACTGCCTTAAAACTTCCTGTCTGATTAATATTAGGTTGAAAACTTTGTAAATCCTTATCTTCCTACACCTAGGTAGAAAGACACTGCCTTTAGCTTCCTGCCTGAATAGAATTAGGTGTAAAACTTTGTAAATCTTTATCTTCCTGCACAGGGGTATGTGGAAACTGTCGCAAATAAGGTTAGGTGGGCAGCGTTTGTAAAAGGGTGAAACTTCTGAGATCCTGTAAAGAATGTAACTTCTTTTTCTGCTAAAGGGACCAAAGCACTGACTTTTGTCCAAGCCAGACACTTCAGTGGCTTGAAATTACATTCTGCCACTTCGGCAACTTGAAATCACCCCCTGCCGTTAGCTGTCACCTTGCGAACGACCGATACTATATCCTGCTCTCTTTATGTCTTTAATGTAGTAATTGTTTGTGTATCATGTCATTGTCCGATGTAGTGATTGTTTCATGTAACATGCCATTGTGAGATGTAAAATTGCTTCATGTATTATGCACTCGATAAGGAATAAAAAGCGGGGACTGTCCGCTGCTCGGGGAGAATCGCTTACGAGACTCTGCACTCTGTGCCAGGTTGAGTACAGTGATCCTCCACACCTTGTACTGACTTTGTAATAAAGGATTTGTGTTTTTCTAAACAGGTCAGTGTCTGGTCATTAAATTAAGTCTGTGAGGGTCTCCGAAAACGAACCTGACACTGTCACCTACCACATCAATAACAACAGGTGTGGCAATATGCTCCTATAAGTCCGACAATACAACATACCCGAGCTTCCAACAGATAAGTGCATACACAATGCAGAAAGGGCAAAATGTTTCAGAGAAGATGAAATAAAATGGGCCAAATGACCATGATAATCTTCTGAGATAATAAAATGTGAGGCTGGATGAACACAGCAGGCCAAGCAGCATCTCAGGAGCACAAAAGCTGACGTTTCGGGCCTAGACCCTTCATCAGAGAGGGGGATGGGGGGAGGGAACTGGAATAAATAGGGAGAGAGGGGGAGGCGGACCGAAGATGGAGAGTAAAGAAGATAGGTGGAGAAGGTGTGGGTGGGGAGGTAGGGAGGCGATAGGTCAGTCCAGGGAAGACGGACAGGTCAAGCAGGTGGGATGAGGTTAGTAGGTAGCTGGGGGTGCGGCTTGGGGTGGGAGGAAGGGATGGGTGAGAGGAAGAACCGGTTAGGGAGGCAGAGACAGGTTGGACTGGTTTTGGGATGCAGTGGGTGGGGGGGAAGAGCTGGGCTGGTTGTGTGGTGCAGTGGGGGGAGGGGATGAACTGGGCTGGTTTAGGGATGCAGTGGGGGAAGGGGAGATTTTGAAACTGGTGAAGTCCACATTGATACCATATGGCTGCAGGGTTCCCAGGCGGAATATGAGTTGCTGTTCCTGCAACCTTCGGGTGGCATCATTGTGGCAGTGCAGGAGGCCCATGATGGACATGTCATCAAGAGAATGGGAGGGGGAGTGGAAATGGTTTGCGACTGGGAGGTGCAGTTGTTTGTTGCGAACTGAGCGGAGGTGTTCTGCAAAGCGGTCCCCAAGCCTCCGCTTGGTTTCCCCAATGTAGAGAAAGCCGCACCGGGTACAGTGGATGCAGTATACCACATTGGCAGATGTGCAGGTGAACCTCTGCTTAATGTGGAATGTCATCTTGGGGCCTGGGATGGGGGTGAGGGAGGAGGTGTGGGGACAAGTGTAGCATTTCCTGCGGTTGCAGGGGAAGGTGCCGGGTGTGGTGGGGTTGGAGGGCAGTGTGGAGCGAACAAGGGAGTCACGGAGAGAGTGGTCTCTCCGGAAAGCAGACAGGGGTGGGGATGGAAAAATGTCTTGGGTGGTGGGGTCGGATTGTAAATGGCGGAAGTGTCGGAGGATAATGCGCTGTATCCATTTATTCCAGTTCCCTCCCCCCATCCCCCTCTCTGATGAAGGGTCTAGGCCCGAAACGTCAGCTTTTGTGCTCCTGAGATGCTGCTTGGCCTGCTGTGTTCATCCAGCCTCACATTTTATTATCTTGGAATCTCCAGCATCTGCAGTTCCCATTATCTATGATAATCTTCTGGTTCTTTGATGGGTCACTTGACCCAAAATGTTAACTCTGATTTCTCTCCACAGGTACTGCAAGGCCGGCTGAGCTTTTCCAGTAAATTCTGGTTTTTTTTTACAATCTTCTGGTCTCTTGTTCTATTTAAGATTGAATGAAAACCTTGGAATATCTGTTGAGATGACTTTGGGCCCATTCATTATTACTGGCTCCTAGCCTCAATGTTCTGGGGAAGTATTTGACTTGAAATTCATTAATCTTCCTGAGTGGGTTTACTTCAGGTGATATCCTCATCACCGAGGGTCATGTAGGAGAGAATTTTCTGCTCTTCAACTTGCTAAAACGTTTTGTCACTCCAGGACAGGACTTTCACATTAAAGATCATAATCCCAAGCCGGAACCAATTATTGCAGAGAATCTACTGGATTTGTACTCTACATCCATTCTGCATTGCACATTACTCTGAAAGAGAAATTAGTTGAATAGTTGCAATGTTTTTATTGAATAATTGATATTCTTTTTAAAAAGCATTGAGCGTTTCTTATTCTCACGCAATAAACTAAAAATAGTTGACTTTAATCTGATGTGACCTTTACCTGTATAACATGACATTTCACACAGATTGAAAACTGAGCCATCTTTTTAATACCATAACTCAACCATAACCCCTATTCATTATAGATTAATACTTTCCTGACTGGGATTAATGAGTGTGTGTCAGTTGAAGAGCAACATAACTTTATTCACTGCATGTCAGTCACTGTTAAGTGATAGCCATCTTTATTCAACACTTCCTTCTACTGGGAATACAGCATGAATGGGTTTGAATGACACCAGTCTGAATACTGATTTGTAAGCTGTTTATGGATTGTACATGGATGGTATCAAGAAATAAAAGACATGTTCAGAGGAAGGATGTCAACTTTTCTGTTCCCTGAATTTTTAGGCGATGCTTCCAATTATCTAAACTGTTGAAGTAAATCACCATATATCTCCATAAAAATTTGCCATCGTGTTGTGCCAAAAACATTCAAATATCACATTTTATTATTGGCTGAGAAATAGAATATAGGATAAGAACAAACCACACTTCTGTAACTACCCAATATCACTGCTAACTAGCATGACATCCGATTAATCAAAATTCCTCACCTAAATGTTTACAATATCCTCCTTGTTGCTATTTTGTTCACCTGTTGAATGAGCAGCACAGAATCAGGCCATTTGGCCCACCTAATCCTTGCTGATATTTATGCTCAAAGCAAGCTGCTTGCATTTCTCCTCACCTAACTCTACCACTCTCAAGTTTTATCCCTTCTCCAACTGCAACTCTTTAGATTCCTCTTAAATCTGTTTATACTACTTACATCAACCGCACCCTGTTGTGGTGAGTTCTACATTCTCATTACTCTTTAGATAAAATTTCCTTTTGAGAATCCTCTTGGATTTTTTCAATAACTGAAATTTCTAATGTCCAAATTAACAGAATGATTTTAGATATCTTCATTCATCGAACGTAAGGACACATTATACATCTGTGCTGTTAGGATATCATAAAGAGCTTTGCAATCAAGGAAAATAATTTTTGAAGTGCAGTCACTTGAAATGTACAGAGTGAGTAAAAAGAAACATGAACATGATCAGACAATTTTCCAATTTGTGACATTGACAAGGTGAGCAAACAAGAGGAAGCAGGAGACAGACAGAGGGGGAAGAGAGAAATAACACTGGATATAATTTTGACTTTGGGAGGTAAGATAAATGTTATCTCAGCTTTCTGTTAATCCGAGCAGGTGTTCACTTGGCAAGCTGGCAAAAGTTTCATGCTTTGCATTAGAGTGTAACATTTAAAAAAAAATCTGAATGTATAAAATAAGTTGGAGTGAAATTCAGGCAACATCAGAAAAGCAGAAGACCGAGTCTGTGGGGAAAAAAGAGGACTTGAAAGAAAGTATCAGAGGAAACCAGAGTCTCTGATTGTAGCCAACCTTTGAATGGTAACTGGCCCAAATTCAATCACCTCCAGGGAGCCACGTAAGATGATGGTTAACCTTGACTCACTGGTAGAACATCTGCCTATTCGCCAGGATCTATGAGTTTATGGAAAAGCAAAATACCACCAGTGCTGGAGTTCAGAAATAAAAGTATTCTGGAGATCTCAGCAGCTCTGGTGGCATCTGTGGAGAGGTGAGATTCTCCAGAACTGGCCATTTTCATTCCATGAGTTTAAATTCACATAAACAAAGAAACTGATTTTTTTTGGTGCAGTTCTACATTCAAACAACATTGTTGAATTAATACACTGCCCCATCCCTCAGACCCTTGTCACACGATGGTTCATGGAATCCCAACAGTGTGGAAGCACGCCATTTGGCCCACCGAGTCCACACCACCCCCTACAAAGAGCATAAAAACCGAAAGAACTGCGGATTTTGTAAATCAGCAACAAAAGCTAAGTCAAGCTCAGCAGGTCTGGCAGCATTTGTGAAGCAAAAATCTGAGTTATTTTTTAAGTTCGGTGACCCTTCCTCAGAAACAGAATGTGAAAATAAGACCTGGTGTGTGGGGTGGGGGTGCTGGGACATGGGAGTGTTTAGGCCCTAAAATTATTGAACTCAATGCTGAGCCCGAAAGGCTGCAGGGTCCCCATGCAGAAAATGAGGTGCTGCTCCTCCTCCAGCTTGCTTTGGGCTTCACTGGAACACTGCAGCAAGCCCGAGACGGAGATGTTGGCCAGGCAACAGGGTGGTGTGTTAAAGTGGCAGGCAGCAGGTTGCTCAGGGTCTTTCGTGCGAGGAGAACGTAGATGTTTTGTGAAGCAGTCACCAAGTCTACGTTTCGTTTCCCCAGTGCGTCCAAGTGCTCTTCTCTTTCTTCGGGCTCTATGCTTTAGCTTGTTGTTTGCTCCCGCTGCCTCTGCATATTTCTGCGCATAAACTGACATTTTCCCAGCTACCATCAGTTCTGAGGAAGGGTTACTGGACTCAAAATGTTAACTCTGACCTTTTTCTTCACAGATGCTGCCAGGTCTGCCCAGCTTTTCGAGTAACTTCAGTTTTTGTTTCGGATTTACAGCATCTGGGTGGGAGGGGTCTTTGATTATAATTGCTGCTTTTCTGAGACAGTGGGACAGATGGAAGGAAGGCTGGCATTCATGATGGACAGGGCTACATTCAGAACCCTCTGTAGTTTTTTGAAGTCTTGGGCAGAGCAGTTACCAAACCAAGTATCAAAGTCTGTGTCAGTAACTCATTCCAAATCCCACCGCTAACTACCTCTGGAGAGGCAGAACTTCAATTTCATCATATGAATTGTTCAATTATAGTGACTTAATGTGGGTTTTGCAACTTAAATGTGCATCTTTGGTTTTTCCACACTTGCTGTAACTGCTCAACGAAAGTGATATGAGTAATTGAGGCCAGAATATTATATATTTTCAAGAAAGAGTAGTTATAGCTCTTACGGCGATGGGGATGAAGAGGTGTGGGGGGAGTGTTGGATTAGGGTATTCAGCTCGATGATCAGCCGTGATCATATTGAATGGGGGAACAGGGTCGAGGGGTTGAATGGCCTACTCCTGCTCCTATCTTCTATTTTTCAATGTTAAATAGTAATATCCCTGAAGGCACTATAAACCTCAATGATGTTTGTTTTGCTTGCTTGTGTGAAAAGCTTTGCAGCGAGGTTAATTTGATGACATCAGGTTTGTATTTAAAATCATTAACTAGAAATGTAGGTGCTCCCTCAGCAAGACGCATTCAATTTCAAAAAAGCCAACACTTAAAAGCTGAAGTGGTTTGTGGTGGACATTTTCTGGAAATTCACTAAACTCCACCTCAAATCATTTCAAACAAAATGGAAAGCCTCGCAGACAAAAACGAAGTGACCTTTTCAATAAAAACCGAGGGGCAGCTAAAAAGGAATGTTAGCCAGCACAATAAGTGTGCATCTACAAGGTGTCAAAATGTAAATGTACCTATAGTTTTGCAGGCACTGACTTTGAATGTGGCATAATAATCCTTGCAAATGCCAATCGCAGGGTACCTTTTGCAATTAAATCAAAGCCACATGCAACCAGATCTTTTTCGTCCAAACCATTTTCATATCCTGAGGGGCTGTGCGTGAAATTGTTGCAAAATGTGAGGATACACAGATTTGGGGAGGATCTTTGTGACATTCTTTATCAGCATGGGTGTGACTTTTGTTTTGTGCTTAAAGTGCATGTTCTTCAGTAGTGGTGTGGTAGTAACAGTTAAAGAAAACCAGAGGAGGCGAACAGCCAACAGCAGTGACAGCAATGCACAGAACTCTCAAGAACGGTGTTTGTGAATATGTGCTGAATATCACCACATACATATATGACTAAAGGCGATAGGTCTCAACAGGGAGCAGGTGGGAGTATGGTGTTGAGAAAGATTTTCCAGGGCGCACAATAGCTTAGTGATTAGCATTGCTGCCTCACAGTACCAGGGACCTGGGTTTGATTCCACCCTGGGGCAACTGTCTGTGTGGAGATGCATGTTCTCCTTGTGCCTGTATGGGTTTCCTCCCTGTGCCCTGCTTTCCTCCCACAGCCCAAAGATGTCCAGGTTAGGTGGAATAACCATGGGAAATGCAGGTGACAGGGATAGGGCAGAGTGTTGAGTCTGAGTGACTTGCTCTTTGGAGGGTCTGTGCAGACTTGATGAGCCAAATGGCCTGCTTCCACACTGTTAGGATTCTATAATCATGTTGATTGGCAGACAGACTTGGTGGACGAAATAGCCTTCTCCTGCTCCTATTTTCTCTGTATCTATGTTTTGAGGTAAAGGTAGTATGATCATTCTTGTGATTGTGCAACTTCCAAAGATTCAGCTTCAGGCGAAGGCTGGGTTCTTCACTTTTTAAAATGTAGTAATCTTGCATGTTAGCCTGTTGATTGTCATCGCATTGGTGCTCCAGACCTTTACTATCTATGTTTACTATTGTACGTTATACGTACAAATGGAAAATTGGGCAGCTCCCTAAGTTGCATTCTGTTCTCCTCAATTTTGCTCCATTCAGTGTGATTTCATAGGATCTAGGCTCATTGCTCACTTTGTACAGTCTTGCCGGTAACTATGTTTCCTGTGTCCAACTGGCCCTCTGGTCTGTACGTAGATTAGACATTACACACCTGTATATCTGTCATGCGTCATTCTATCCTTTTATTTTGAGAAGCCTGTCCTTTAACTTTGAGACCTTGAACAAGTCAGAGACCAGAAGCTTGTCAGATGTTACGAACCCCGCAGTAATTGACTCCCTCCTGTCCACCGTCTATAGGCACAAGTTACAAGTGCCTCAATTAAATCTCATTTCATACTGCTAAATTCCAGACTGCACAGGCAGTAGCAGAAACACGTTACTACTTTAAATTCTATTTCTTTTGTAATAACTGCCAAAATTCCATTTGTCTACATTTGCCTTCACTGCATTTGCTTGTCTAAGGACAAGCCAACAGCATCATGGCAAGTAATAAAACCCATAAGGAATTATGGAGAAGGATTTTTCCCCAGTTAGAATGTGAAATCTGACACTACAAGGAATGGCTGAGATGAATTACTCATAGAGTAGTAAGGACGTGGAATGCCCTGCCTGCAACAGTAGTAGTCTCGCCAAGTTTAAGGGCATTTAAATGGTCATTGGATAAATATATGGATAATAATGGAATAGTGTAGGTTAGATAGGCTTCAGTTTGGTTTCAGATGCGGTGCAACAGGGAGGACCGAAGGGCCCGTACTGCGCTGAAGTGTTCTATGAATAGTGCAGCTGCATTTCAGAGGAGGCTTTTTCACCAGAAAAAGGGGCTACACTCCAAAAGCTTGTGATTTCAAACAAATCTGTCAGACTATAGCCTGGTGTCGTGTGACTTCTGACTTTGTATACCCCCACGCCCTCCAATCCAGCAACGTCATTTCCACATCACGAGAAATACGAGCACCTGCTGGTAGGGGACAGCTTTCCTTGAGCCTGAATTCAGCAGATATTTGATGGGTGGAATGGCCTGTGTCTGTGTTGTTAACTCAGTCGAAATCAAAGGGAAGCTTTGGTGTAATACATGTGCAGGTAGAGGGCAAATTGAGGATTTTTTTCCCCAATGAGTGAATAAGCTGAGACAAGATATTGACAGAGGGAGTCAAGTAGGTAAAGGCATCCAAATAATTGGGAGCAAATTGACAATGTGGGGCACAGCTCTTGTTGGTGATGTATTGGGTGCTACAAGACCTCAGCAGCAAGGCAGGAAGAGAGTAAGGTCTTTATTAGTCAGCAGGCAGGAAGTCGCGGGTCCCTGAAGGAGAGAGTGGGACAAAGGGTGAGCATGATGAAATACAGCTTCATAGTCATCGTATGACGAACAGCATTTCATAGAACATAGAACACAGAACATTGCAGCGCAGTACAGGTCCTTCGGCCCTCGATGTCGCACCGACCTGTGAAGCCAATCTGAATCCTATCTAACCTACACTATTCCATTACCATCCATATGTTTATCCAATGACTATTTAAACACCCTTAAAGTTGGTGAGTCCTTAAAGTTGTGGCAGACAGCGCATTCCTATATCTATCACCCCTCAATTTAAAGCTATGTCCCCTCATGCTCGTCATCACCATCCAAGGAAAAAGGCTCTCACTGTCCACCCGATTTAATCCTCTGATTATCTTGTATATGTCTATTAAGTCACCTCTTAACCTTCTTCTCTCTAACAAAAACAGCCTCAAGTCGCTCAGTCTTTCCTCATAAGACCTTCCCTCCATACCAGGCAACATCCTGGTAAATCTCCTCTGCACCCTTTCCAATACTTCCACATCCTTCCTATAATACAGTGACCAGAACTGTGCGCAATACTCCAAGTGTGGCCGCACCAGAATTTTGTACAGCTGCAACATGACCTCATGGTTCCGAAACTCAATCACTCTACCAATAAAACCTAACACACTGTACGCCTTCTTAACAGCCCTATCAACCTGGGTGGCAACTTTCAGGGATCGATGCACATGGACACTGAGATATCCCTGCTCGTCCACACTACCAAGAATCTTACCATTAGCCCAGTGCTCTGTATTCCTGTTACTCCTTCCAAACTGAATCACCTCACACTTTTCAGCATTAAACTCCATATACAACCTCTCAGCCCAGCTCTGCAGCTTATCTCTGTCCCTCTGTAACCTGCAACATCCTTCTGCACTATTCAGAACTCGACTGGCTTCGGTGGCATCCGCAAATTTACTAACCCATCCTCTACCCCCTCATCCAGGTCATTTATAAAAATGACAAACAACAGCGGCCCCAAAATGGATCCTTGCAGTACGCCACTAGTACCTGAACTCCAGGATGAACATTTCCCATCAACCACCACCCTCTGTCTTCTTACAACTAGCCAATTTCTGATCCAAACCGCTAAATCACCTTCAATCCCATGCCTCCGTATTTTCTGCAATAGCCTTCCGTGTGGAATCTTATCAAATGCTTTACTGAAATCCATATATATCACATCAACCACTTTACCCTCATCCACCCGTTTTGTCACCTCCTAAAAGAACTCAATAAAATTTGTGAGGCACGACCTACCCTTCATAAAACCTTGCTGACTATCCCTAATCAAATTATTCCTTTCCAGATTATTATAAATTCTATCTCTTATAATCCTCTCCAACACTTTACCCACAACTGAATAAGGACAGAGAATGGAGTCACTTTTATGATGCCAAAGAATTAGTTTGATTTATTCATTAGGAAATCATCATGGCAACAGGTTCCAAATTGTGATTTTGATCCAAAAAAAATCATAATTCATCACACAGTTATATCCAGCGATTATAATAAAAATACTAAAAGGTTTTCACATTTTGAAATAATAGCATTATGTTGCAAAATGCCAGTCTCCAGAAGTTACGGAAGGTTGACTGCATTCTGCAGTTTTGCATTAGAGCCAATGGGTCATATATTGTCAGGTTGGGTTCATTAAATTCTCAATCACTGGCGTAAACTTTGTGAGCTTGATAAGGCAGTGGTCTGGCTCTTTCAATGTCTATCCTATCTCTATCTTATTCACCATGGTGTTACCATTCTTTAATTCATTTGCAATTTATTTTTTCATGGGGTTCCGTTACTTGGCGTAGCTTCTGGGGCCTGAGATATCCTCACACTAATGAATTGAGATAAATTCACTCCCGTAGATATGAAATGCCCATCTCATGAATGGCATCCCACTTTGCAATGTTCTTCCTGTTGCAGGCGCATTGAGCCTGTCTTTTACAAATGGGCAATGATCAAGTTTATCACTCCTACATCCAGTGGAGGGATAGTTACGTGCAATCAGGGCAGGCCTCAGGTTTAATTATATTCATAAGCCAATATTCTGTGGAGAAGGTACTGCAGTGATTAATGGCAGAATCTATAAATAATGCCAACACTATTGTTGCTGGCATTTTATGAAATCTTGATATGTTAATTTTACTATCAATTTTATTTTGATGGGCCAGAAAATTGGGAAGGGAATAAATCAAGTCTTTAATGTACTTGTAAATGGGATTTTTTTTTGAGAAGGAACATTAAGATGTTATTTGATTTGTTGCTAATTTATAGATGCAATAAGTAAACTTTTCTTTACACACTGTAGACCATAAGATATAGGAGCAGTATTAGGCCATTTGGCCCATTGAGTTTCCTCTACCTTTCAATCATATGTGATATATTTCTCAACCCCAGTCTTCTCCCATGATCTTTGATATCCTTAATAATCAAGGATCTTTTTTATCTCTTAAATACACTCAATGACTTGGCCTGCACAGCCTTCTGTGGCAATGAGTTCCACAGATTCACCACTGTCTGGCTGAAGAAATTCCTCCTCATCTCAATTCTAAAGGTTGTTCCTTCACTCTGAGTCTGTCCACCCTCGGGTCCCAGTCTCTTTTGCTCGTGGAAACATCTTCTCGATGCCCACTCTGTCCAAGCTTCTCAGTATTCTGTAAGTTTCGATGAGATCCCTCCTCATCCTTCTGATCTCCATCAAATACAGACACAAATTCCTCAACTACTCCTCATATGACAAACCCTTCATTCCCAGGACCATTCTTGGAAAATCTCTTGTGGACCCCCTCCAAGATTAACACATACTTCCATAGACATGGACTCAAAGCTGCTCACAATATTTCAAATGCAGTCTAACCAGAGCCTCATACAAGCCTCAGCAGTACATCTCTGTTTTTGTATGATAACCCTCTTGAAATGAAAGCTAACATTACAATGCCTCCCTAACTGCCAAGCAAGCCTGCATAATATCCATAAGAGAATCCTGAGGTAGGACTTCTGAGTCCCTTTGTGCTTCCAATTTCCAAAGACTTTCCCCATTTAGAAAATAGTCTACTCTTCTACTCTTCCTACCAAGGTGCATAGCTTTACACTTTTCCACAATGTAAGTCTTGTTAATGATTCCTATCCATTCCCATGATTCCTATCATTGAATAAAATGTTTTCTGAATGTTTGATCAGTTTCATCCTTCCCCTTGTATTTTCCTTGTCTCCCTATTTTTCTCCCTCCATGTTCTCCATTCCTGAAAGAAGTATGTGAATCCTTAATTATAATTAAAAGAACCAAGGTGTTGAAGAAACTCACTATGTCTGGCAACATCTGTGGCAAGTGAAAGAGAACGAACATTGAGTTCAATAGGACTTCCCTTCACAATCAAAATGAAACTTCTCTGAAATCTTTCTCATGCATCATATGCTTTCTTATATTCGATCAAAGCAGTATGCAGTGCTCCAGATGTAGTTCTAACTAAGGATGCCTACAGCTGCAGCAAAACTCAATTCTCTTCCAGCAAACTCAAATGTTCCATTTACAATCCTAATCATTTGTTTCATCTGTAAAATAACCTTGTCGCTCCTCTACAGGTATAAGATCAGTCACGGTCTTATTGACTATCAGAGCAATCTTGAAAAGCTGAATGAGCTACTTTTACTCAGAGTTTGTATTTCTGCTTCCAGGACACCCTGGTGCCTCTGCATGTCAAAGCTCTGCGTTTCTCTCCACTCAAAAAATATAGTTCCTTTCTATTATTCCTGCCAAATTGTCCAAGACCACACTTTCCCACATCATATTCAATGTGTTACATTTTTACTCAAATTAACTGATCTCTATCGCTTTGAAAATTATTTTTGTCCTCTTGACAAATTATTTTTTTACGTATCATTATGCCATCAGCAAGTTCAGTCAACATATATTTGGTTCCTTTGTCAATGTCATTGATTTTGGTTATAAATGGTTGAGGCTCCATCAGTGAAATCTGTGACACTCTACTCATAACAGCTTTTTATCGGAAAATGACCTATTTATCCCCAAGCTCTGTTTCCTATTAGTTAAGTAATTATTTGTCCACACTCTGAGCACTTATTTTATGAGTAAACATTGATATAACCTTGTCAAATGTCTTTTAGAAGCCCAAATAGATCACCTCTACAGAATCCATTTATCCAACTTACTTGTTGCATCCTGAAAGGATAAATTAGTTAAGCATGACTTCCCTTTCACAAAACCTTGTTGATTCTGCTTATAATTCCCTGCTTTCTGTTTCCATCCTTTCTTTGTTAGAATTGTTCCATTAAAGATTTTCCAGTGCCTGGGAAATTTCTAAACCGTGGAAGATCATGCAAGATTATAACAAATGCATGTACTACCTTTGAAGTTGATCAGATGAAAGGCAACAAGCTCAGGGGGCTTGCCAAACTTTACCATAAGACCATAAGCTGTAGGAACAGATTTAGGCAGTCTGGTTCAGCGAGTCTGTCCATCATTCGATCATGGCTGATGTGGTTCTCAACCCTATTCTCTTACCTTCACTCTTCCCAGTATCTTTTCCCTGGAGCTGTTATTTGCTCTAATTTTATTAAATTCTTCAAGGGATGTGGGTGTTGTTGACAGGGCCAGCATTTATTCCTCATCCACAGTTGCTCTGGAGAAGGTGGTGGTGAGCTGCCTTCTTGAATCACTGCGGTCCACGTGGTGTGGGCAGACCCACACTACCGTTAGGGAGTGGATTCCAGGATTTTAATTCAGTGACACTGAAGTAATGACAATATATTTCCAAGTCAGGATGGTAAGTGATTTGCAGGGGAAATTGTAGGTGGTGGCATTTCCCTGTATCTGTTGCACTTGACAATTATCATTTACACTTGTCTAAACCCATCTGGTTCACTGAGGCTCACTCAGGGAAAGAAATTTGCTGCTTTGCTAGGTCTGGCTGACATCTGACTGCAGACCTACTGCAATGTAGGGTATATTGTATCCGCTGTTCCCAATGCGGCCTCTTCAACATCGGGGAAACCAAGCGTAGGCTTGGAGACCGCTTTGTGGAGTACCTACGCTCAGTTCGTGACAAACGACAGCACCTCCCAGTCGTGAATGACTTCAACTCCTGCTCCCACTCCTTGGACGACATGTCCATCCTGGGCCTCCTCCAGTGTCACAACGATGCCACCCGAAAACTGGAGGAGTAGCATTTCATATTCTGCCTGGGAACCCTACAACCCAATGGTCTCAATGTGGGCTTTACTGCTTCAAAATCTCCCCACCCCCGACCTTATCCCGAAACCAGCACCATCCCCCGTCCCCGCGTCCTTGACCTGTCTGTCTTCCCTCCCATCTATCCGCTCCTCCCACCTCACTGACCAACCCCCACTGCCACTTCCTACCTACACTCACCTCTACTAGCATCATCCCCACCTCCTTGACCCATCCGTCTTTTCTCCACCTGAATGCTCCTGCCACCTCACTGACCAACCCCCACCGCCACTTCCTACCTACACTCACCTCTGCTAGCATCATCCCCACCTTCTTGACCTGTCTGTATTCATTCCCACCTACCTGACCCTCCCTCCCCACTGACCAATGTCCATCCCAACTCCCGACCTACACTCACCTGTACTGGCTTCATCCCTGCCTCTTTGACCTGTCCATCTTCTCTCCACCTATCTGCTCCTTTATCTACCTTCCATCATTGCCTCCTCCTCTCTCTATTTATTTCAGAGCCCCCTTCCCCTCCCCCATTTCTGAAGAAGGACCAGGCCTGAGCCATCATCTTTCCTGCTCTTCTGATGCTGCTTGGCCTGCTGTGTTCATCCAGCTCCACATCTTGTTATCTACTGCAGTGTAGTTGGCTCTGAAAGTCAAGACACTGTTCCTGCTCATAAAAGGAACGAGGTAGCACCGATTTTAAGTGATTTGCAAAAGAAGCAAGAATGATCTGAGAATAATTATATCACACAGTGAGTATTTCAGGTCTGGAACGAACTTTCTGGGGGAGACAGATTTAATTGAGGCATTCAAGATTAATAGGACAAAAGAAATGTGTGGGGAATAAACCTGGAGGTTGGCATATGGTAACTGGGGTCATTGTGAGAGCTGATTCAGGTGTAACAGGATGCTTTCACACTGTCAGGTTTCAATTCTCGGTCATTGGGCCCATATCATCCCTCCAAAGAACATCCCATCCAGACCCAACCCTCTGCTGTATTCTTGCATTTCCCCTGTCTAATCCACCCAGCCCATACATGCCAGGACACTACTGGCATTTTGCTACAGCTGACCCATCCAATGCAGACATCTTTGGACTGTGGGAGGAAACCAGAGTGCCTGAAAAGTATGCAAACACCACCCAGTCACCCGAGGCTGGAATTGAAACCAGGACTCTGGCACTGTGAGGCAGCAGTGTTCACCATCGAATCACAAGGCCACTCAGCTTCTTTCTCTATCTTAAGACCTCCAAGATTCTAGTGAACTAACCTCAGGCATTGCCTCGCAAACCACTCAGTTGAAGAGAAAGAAGGGATGGCAACAAATGTTGGCTTTAAGAATGATGCTGACATTTCTCGAAAGAATTTAAAGCAACCGCTACGTAAACAAGTTGCACAGTTATGTGGCATATCACTCGCTCTGGGAGCAAAAAGCAGAGGTAGCTCATTGTGTGTTGTTGGTTGGTATGGCTTTCATTAGAGAGCTCTTTCAAAGCAATAATTCAACGGGCTAAATGGTCTTTTCTGCGCTGCATGGCTCTGTCATTCTGATGTTAGGGACACTGAGTTTAATTGGGCAGAGAGACATTGGAGCGGAGCACAAACATTCCTAAAGATACCCAGATGAATGTGGCCTTTCGTCTCCCCAGTGGCTAATTATATTGGAGAACCTTTCCCAGGGCAGCTTGTGAAACAAGCAGCTAAAAATATCTGCATTAAACCGCAACGTGCCCTGCAATTAGTGACCTGCTTTTATGGGTTGTTAGTCATGCCATTCGAGATTCCTTGCACTGTATGCTAAAACATGCATGCTTAAACTGGTTTTAAAAAATGCACACTGTCATTTAAAATGAAGACTTGTTAAGTGAACCTCCAACTAGTGACCTTTCCTCTACCTTGTGCATTGGAATGACTTTTTGCGCAGCTTCCTTTTGCTTACTGCTTGCTTTAATTGAACTAACTCCAGTTTCCAAATGTGGAATTTGTTTGCCCCTAATGTGTCAATCACTCTTGTAGCCAGCCGAGATCTTTCATTACCTCTCACTGACCCATTACAACTTTTTGTTGAAACATCACACTCCGTTCTCTGTCCTTCGATCTATTTGGTTCTAACCTTGGATGACTACCTGTGCGGAGTTTGCACATTCTCCCTGTGTCTGTGTGTGTTTCCTCTGGGTGTTCCGGTTTCCTCCCACAATCCAAAGATATGCAGACTAGGTGGATTCAATGTCCCATGGTATTCAGGGATGTGCAGACTGGGTGGGTTAGCCTTGGTAAATGCAGGGTTACAGGGGTAGGATAAGGGTGGTGGTTCTGTGTGGGGTGCTCTTTGGATGGTCGGTGTGGCCCATGGCCTGCTTCCACACTGTAGGTATTCTATGTTACCCTCTGGCGCAGATAAGCACCAATGTAATTGGCAGCAATCTTTCAGAAATCTATATATCAGTACACCATCTCCAGAAAGTCAATTGAGACCAGACATCACACCTTTTCTAGTTCGGATCCTTGATTATTTTCTTCAGATTTTCTTTTGATATTAATCATTACCGGCAAGGAGAGGAACATAGCATCAAGAGAAAGCCATTTGGGAAACTCATTGCATCATCAGTATCATTTATAGGATCATAGAGTACAAGAGTAGGGATATGATGTTTAACTTGTATAAGACACTTGGTAGAACTCAGCTGGAGTATTGTGTAGACATCTGGGTGCCACATTATTGGAAAGATGTGAATGTATTGGAGAGTGCAGAAACAGCATGTTTTGAGAAGATTTGTAGCTCAGGTTGAGGTTCTGGATGTGAGTTTGCTCGCTGAGCTGGAAGGTTCATTTTCAGACGTTTCGTCACCGTACTAGATAACATCATCAGTGAGCCTCCGACGAAGCGCTGGTGTTATATCCCGCTTTCTATTTATCTGTTTAGGTTTCCTTGAGTTGGTGATGTAATTTCCTGCGTTGGTGATGTCATTTCCTGTGCTTTTTCTCAGAGGATGGTAGATTGGCTCCAAATCAATGTGTTTGTTGATGGAGTTCCGGTTGGAATGCCATCCTTCTAGGAATTCTCGTGCGTGTCTCTGTTTGGCTTGTCCTAGGATTGTCCTAGCAGAAACAATTTACAAGAATCATTTCAGGATTGAGACACTTGATAATGATGATAAATTGAAGAAGTTGGAACAGTGTTCCTGTTTTATTTTCTCCTGTATTGTGTACTTGTGTGTGTGCCAAATTGGAGCAAAGATATAACTGCATTGGAGAGAGCACAGAAGTGATGTACAAGAATGGTTCCAGGAATGAGAATTGATTAAAGAAGTTTTTCTCCTTGGAGACAGGAGGGCTGAGAGAAGATTTTGCAGATGTGTTCAAAATGATGAGTGGACTGGGTAGAGTAGAAAGGAAAAAGCTGTTCCCATACATAAAAGCAAAAAAAAAAGATTGGTCACAGATTTAAAGTGATGTGCAAATGAAGTAAGGGTAAAAGCAAATAGATAAGGTATGGAGTGCATTCCTGGAAGTGTGGTGGAGGCAGGTTCAATTGAGGCATTCAAAAGGTTATTGGATGTACAGGGATATGGGGAAAGAGCATATGTTTGGCACTTACTAAAAAAGACAATGGGCTGAATGATGGGCTGAATGGCCTCCTTCTGCACCACAACAATTCTGTGATTGTGTGAACTCGAGACTATTCCAATCATATCCGATCAGTGTCTTCACTCCATTTGCCTGCTTTCATTCCATTTCCTTTGTTATCTCTCAGAAATCTTCCCATTGTAATTAATGGCACATGCTGTTGACTTGCTGAGCCTCAACAACTTTCGAGGGAATGGATTCTGTGGTATAATGAGATTTATGTAAATCACGATGATGTAACTGGTCACAAGACTATCGTCAGAAAGAGAAAATACCAGCCCAGTATGAGCAAGTGAGGAGGGAGTTCATAAACACTGCACCAGAGAGCTGTTATGGATAATACTATGCACAGATAGGAACATTCATACAGGAGTAGGCCATTCGGCCCCGCAAGCCTTCTCTACCACTCAATAAGTTCATGGCTAACCTGTAGCCAACCCCATTTTTCCGCTTTCGACCCAAATCTTGTGCTTACTACAATTTGTATATCACAGATTTAAATATAACGATTGAATGAGCATTGACCACTTCTTAAGGAAGACAGTTCCAAATCTCCCCTACTCCCCTGCTAGAAATACATTCGAACATCTCTCCTGAATAACCTGGCCCTAATTCTTAGGCTTTTCCCCTAGGCTCTAGAATCTTCAACCAGTAAAAATAGTTCATCTTTCTCCTGTCCTCCCCCATTAATATCCTGAAGACCTTAGTTGGATGCTCCCTTAACGCTCTAAATACTAGAGGATAAAGACCTATTTGTCTAATTGCCTTCATAGCCCAACCTTTTCAGTCTCGGTAATATCCTTGTAAACTTTCTCCAGAGCCAAAACAAAATTCCTAAGGTGTGATGCCCAGATCTGCTCATAGTAGTGTAAGTGCAGTGTATCTATGTTTTGTATAACTGCAGCATAACGTCTGCATCCTGAAACTCCAATCCCTTCAGATATGAAGGCTGACATTCCATTAGCTTTCTTGACTATTTTTCTGTAACCGTTTGGAACATTTTAAAGAACGGTGTAAATAAAGCAGTGTTACTATGCCTAAGGAGGTGATAGGCCTTACTTAGAGATAAGCAGCAATGACCCTCACGGACAATGTATGTTCAGGCACCGTCACACCAGAGATACCTCACACTGGCATCTCAGTGTGTAGGTGGGACCATTGGCTGAAAATGTTACAGAAAGCAAGTTCTACATTTCTGTTGGCCTACACAGCATTGTCTTGTCTTCTTTTGATTATGAACGTTTAAGATCTAATTGAATTTTGATGCTTTTGTTGGCAATGAGAGTAGAATTTTCCCCAGTGTTGTGCAATGAATCAAGATCTATTCATTAGAAATCCCATTTGCGGTACTGACAGTGATCTCTTTTTGTTATATCTACATCACAAAGCAACGTCCCTTGCCACAAACATATCTTATGAATGCATCAGCAGTGCAGTAATGACCAGATAGTCTGTTATTTTTTCTTTCTTAATAGTTATTAAGAAATGAATTTTTGCCTGGACTGTGGATTCTTGCTTTTATTTGAAATATAATCATGGGAATTTTGCATCCACCCACACCAAGCAGTTCAATGTCTCATCAGAAAGGCACAGTCAACAATGCAGTGCTACCTCTGTAATGTCCTGAAGTGTTAGCCTCAATTTTTGCATAACATGACTCTGGAAAATTATGGCTCAGATGCACATGGGCTACCAACTGAGTCAATAAACATGGATCTGGACAAACACAGTATGTCAGACAGCATCAGAGGAGCAGGAAAGTTAACATTTCAAGCCGAAGCCCTTTGCCAGGACTGAATGATTCAAACTCTATTGATACTCCCCTACCCAGTCCTTGATGATATCTTGGATCTTTTGTGTGAGATGTTAAGAGTCTAGGATTATGTCAGCCTCACTGTCTGAGAATTACAGATAAATGGAGAATCCTGCAAATAGACACTCCATTGACTGCACATTGCAATTTTACAGCCAGAAAGAGACCTGTTCAATTAATTGCATCCGTATTCATTCTTTGCCAGTACAACCCAAAACTCATCACATTGTCCATTCTCACTCCAACTCAATATTCTTGGCTGCTTTATATATTTTTTTCTGCCTTTAGCTTGAAGATAAATAAAAAAAGTGCATTTCTTGACCATCTTTCACAACCTCAGCATGTGCCCAAAATCCTTTATTGCCATTGAAATGACTTCTAACGTGTGGTCGCTGCTGTACTTTGGGAAAGTTAGCAGGCAATATGGGAGCATCAAGCTCCTATAAACACAAATGAGGGAGGTTTTGAAGAGAGGCTGGATGGACTAGAGTTGTTTTCCATGGAGCAAACGAGACTGAGGGTGGGGCATGATTGCAATGTATAAAATGAAGAGGGTCATAGGAAAGGTAAACAGGAAGGAACTTTTTCCCTGGTGGAGGGATCAATGACCAGGAAGCACAGGTTTAAGATAAGGAGCAGGGATTTAGAGGATTTTTTTCATCCAGAACGTGGTGGGAATCTGAACTCACTGTCAGTAGGTGTGGTGGAGACAGAAACCTTCATAACATTTAAAAAGCATCCAGATGTGCACTTGTGATGACAAAGCACACGGGCCTATGGGCTAAATGCTAGAAATGGGATTTATATTTGTTAGGGAGCTGTTTTTGACCAGCAGACACTTGATGGGCAGAAGGAGCTTTTCCTCTCGTGTAGAGCTCAATTACTTTAACGAGCAACACAATCTAATTTTCTTTCGTCTCTTATGACAATGTCACTGAACTAGTTATCCAGAGGCTCAGATTAATGCAGTACATGTTCAAGTCTCACCAGGTCAGCTTGTGTTAATAAAAGTCAATTAATTAATAAGAACTTGACAAAGTAATAGTGCAAAGAAACTCATCAATAGTTTTTCAAACCCACCTGAGTCACTGATGTCCTCATCAGAAGCAAGTCTGCAGTCCTTATCTCGTCTGGCCTATACATGACTCCAAAAAAAATGGCCCAAAGAGTCAGGAAGTCACTTTAGAAATCAGATTGCTGAAACTCTCAAAGTTTAAGAAAGTAGCTCACCACCACCTTCAACAATTAGAACTGGGCAGCACATGTAGCATTGCCGTCAACATTCACATTCCCTGAACAAACAAAAAGCAGATGCAACATTGATGCCCTCCGTGGGAGCACTTAAAATTACCCAACTGTTTGGAAAAGTGAGATAAAAGTGAAGAGCTCACGACCAGGTTCCCTAATTCATCAGAACAAGAAATCCAATCCTCTTTCTTTCTGCAAAGAAGTGTAATGTTTTTGGAATGTGGATTTATCTAAATTCTGTTGCTCAGCTTCTTCTCAATGGACTGTCCTTCCAATGTTCAACATATTCCATATTTCACATATTCAACCCTTACTGTTACTTAGAGGCAAGATGATATCGAAAGCAATTTTGTCAGCAAAATATCAGGTGAAATTCAACAAATTGGATACTGTTAGCAGAGAAGGCTAAAACAGAGAGAACAATAGAAGCACAGGATACATCAAAGAGCTACTGAAGGATGCAAGCTGGACATGTTTTTAGGAAGGCTCTCAGGATGCCGCAGTTTGATTATGGCAAAACTGAGGGTAACTAGCCCTGACATTAAAGCTGTATTTAACCAAGCATGACATTGAGGATCCCAAGCAGATCTGGATTTGATGAGACTCGGGAGAAGTTGTTCAGTTGGTTGGAGTCATACTTGGCACAAAAGAAGATGTTTGTAGTTCTGGAAGATCAGATACCTCACTCACAGGGTAGAGTTACATAAGGCACTTAGGGATGAAGGAATCAAAGTGGATGTTGAGGAAGTTGGATCATGAAATTGAATGGCTAATTAAGCTTGAAAAGCTGAATAGCCTACCCCTGCTTCTATTTTTGATGTTTCCTTAGTAGTGTCCTAAGTCCAACAATCTTAAGCAGCCTCATTGATGACGTCCCTCTCTCATAAGATCAGAAATAGGGATGCTTGCTGATGAATACAAATGTCCAGCACCATTTGCAGCTCCTCAGAGATTGAAACAAATATATGCAACAAGATCTGTCCAGGTTTGATTAGATTAGATTTCCTACAGTGTGGAAACAGGCCCTTCGGCCCAACAAGTCCACACCGCCCCTTGAAGCATCCCATCCAGGCCCATCCCCCTATAGCCCACACACCCCTGAACACCACAGGCAATTTAGCATGGCTGATCCACCTAGCCTGCACATCTTTGGATTGTGGGAGGAAACCGGAGCACCTGGAGAAAACCCACACAGACACAGGGAGAATGTGCAAGCTCCACACAGACAGTCGCCCGAGGCAAGAATCGAACCCAGGTCCCTGGTGCTGTGAGGCTGCAGTGCTAAACACTCAGCCACCATGCCGCCCTTGGACTGATAAGTGGCAAGTAACATTTGTGTCAAAGTCATGATGGGTGTTCTATCAGGGTTTAGGACACTCGAGCAACCTTATTACTATGCCATAGAACTGCTTCCCATGTGGTATAAATAACACAGTATGTAAGGAGCTTGAACACTCTCCACTCTCCCAGAAAACTGCAACAAATAGACTGGAAAATTAATATGGTCATATGGACAGGAATACATAATCCTTCCCTGAAACAACTATACATTGGAGTCTGTACGTCAGTGTTTGACATCGATTTATTAACTATAATGTTATCCTAAAGTCTAAGCCTGAAGATAACTGTGAACTTTACCTTCTCCTCAGCCAGCTTGCCTTGAATCCAAAACTCATAACATATATCAAAACACACCATAAAATATTGTTGCTTCTGCAGAATTCTCTGCCTAGAAAGTTGTGGCAACAGTAAAACTCAGGAAACAAAACTGGAGAAGAACTAAAAAAGAAAATGTTTTCAAAAGAAATCACCATGACAGCTTAAAGATCAGCTGACAGTCAGAAAAGCCATCGACCCAAACTACGACTACAAAATAAATATTTCTGCACAGAAAACGTCTCCCGAGCAACATTTTAAGTTTTCAAAAAACATTTACAGCCAGCAACGGTGGGGAAACAAGTTTTTTTTTCCCCTAAGAACAGTGTGAGCATTAAAAGTCCACAAGCAGCTAAGGCTAGGAATCAAAATGAATTGGCGATAAAATGAAGCTGATTGATGGAGACACTAATAGAATCAATTCCTCAGGAAGGGATAAAAGCTGTCATTTCCACCCAAACACTGGCTGAGGTGCACAAATTAAGACCTATGTCAATGACTTAACACATTTATGAATTATTTATTCAATACTAAGTTAACAAAAGAAAGCTAATATAATTCTTCAAGTAGAGTCTCAAAGAAACATGGTCAAAAGAAAAGAACAACAATTAGGATATAAAATCATTTTTTAAAAATGTATTATTATATGGTTTAAAAGGCAAATTAAAAGTTTGATTTAAAATTTAAGCAGTTTTACTCATTTTATTGATTACGGTATGCAAAATCAATGGTAGAACAGAAGCACTAATCTGATCGATTCTACATTTGGCATGAGAAAAATGTAGGAATAAAAAAATTGGTGTGAATGATACCACAAAGAACATCTTTGATTCAGTCCAAATTAAACATTAAATTTTGTTGAGTGAAGCCTTTTTGAGAAAGTTCTATCCATAGGACTTGGAAACTTCCAGCTGTCTTGGAAAGAGAGTATCTTCCTTCGTCCCTATGTTCATGCCATATTGCAATCATTACATTGAAAGCAGTATTGAGAGCAGCAGCAGATTTAACAGCTTTGCTAAGATAACAAAGCGTGGAGCTGGATGAACACAGCAGGCCAAGCAGCATCTCAGGAGCACAAAAGCTGACGTTTCGGGCCTAGGCCCTTCATCAGAGTCCTTCATCTGAAACGTCAGCTTTTGTGCTCCTGAGATGCTGCTTGGCCTGCTGTGTTCATCCAGCTTCACACTTTGTTATCTTGGATTCTACAGTATCTGCAGTTCCCATTATCACTTAACAGCTTTGCTTTCAGTTTTAGCATTACAAAAGAACAATGTTTTCATGGAAAATAGCAGCAGGAGAAGCAGACTTGCCTTTGAGCCTGCTTCATCATTCATCATCATCATGGCTCAGTAGCCTGTTCCTCTTTTTCCCCATATCCTTTGATTCCTTTAGCCCCAAGTGTTATGTCCAACTCCTACTTGAAATCATACAACATTTTAGCCTCAACTGCTTTTATATGGTAGCAACAGAAAATTCTACAGGCTCATTGCTCTCTCAGTAAAGAGATTTCTCCTCATCTCAATTCTAAACTGTTGGACCATGGCCCTTGTTCTGGACTCATCCACCATCAGGAATGTCCTTCCTTCAATTACCCTGTCTCATCCTGGGGTTTTAAATTTTCAATATTTTGGCCCTCAACATCTTTCTATAGCAGAGAATTCTGCTTT
This sequence comes from Stegostoma tigrinum, assembly GCF_030684315.1. NCBI lineage: Eukaryota > Metazoa > Chordata > Chondrichthyes > Orectolobiformes > Stegostomatidae > Stegostoma > Stegostoma tigrinum. Next base: position 125,710,722 of record NC_081356.1, on the reverse strand, counting down.
GGTGAAGAAATTTCTGCTCATCTGACTACTAATGACCTACTACACATCTTTAGACTATGATCCTTGGTTCTGGACTCCCCAGACATTAGAAACATCTTGTCTGCACGTGCAGTGTTTAATCCTGTTAAACTTCAGTGAGATACCTCCTCATTCTTCTAAACTCCAGTCAACATTGATCGAACCAATACATTCTCTCTTCACATGTGAATCCTGCCATCTTGGAATCAGTCTGGTAAACCTTTGTTGTGCTCCCTCTATAGCCAGAACATCTGTCTTTCAGATAAGGTGACCAGAACTGTGTACAATTCTCCAGGTGTAGTCTCACTAAGACCCTGTACCATTGAAGCAAGACTTCAGCAAGGCATTTGATAAGGTTCCCCACGGCAGGCTCATTCATAAAGTCAGAAGTTATGGGATACAGGGTGATTTGGCTGTCTGGATTCAGAATTGGTTGGCTGACAGGAGGCAGAGAGTGGTTGTAGATGGTAAGTAATCTGCCTGGGGGTCAGTGCTGAGTGGTGTCCCGCAGGGCTCTGTTCTTGGGCCTCTGCTCTTTGTAGTTTTTATAAATGACTTGGATGAGGAGGTTCAGGGGTGGGTTAGTATGTTTGCTGATGACACAAAGGTTGGAGGCGCCGTTGATAGTATGGAGGGCTATTGCAGGCTTCAGCGAGACATTGACAGAATGCAGAGCTGGGCTGAGAAATGGCAGATGGAGTTCAACCTGGATAAATGCGAAGTGATGCATTCTAGAAGGTCGAACTTAAATGCTGAATAAAGGATTAAAGGCAGGATTCTCGGCAGTGTGGAGGAACAGCGGGATCTTGGTGTTCAAGTGCATAGCTCCCTCAAAGTTGTCACCCAAGTGGATAAGGTTGTTAAGAAAGCATATGGTGTTTTGGCTTTCATTAACAGGGGGCTCGATTTTAAGAGACTCGAGGTTATGCTGCAGCTCTACAAAGCCCTGGTGAGACTACACTCGGAATATTGTGTCCAGTTCTGGTCGCCCTATTATAGGAAAGATGTAGAGGCTTTGGAGAGGGTGCAAAGGAGGTTTACCAGGATGCTGCCTGGACTGGAGGGATTGTCTTATGAGGAGAGGTTGACTGACCTCGGACTCTTCTCTCTGGAGAGAAGGAGGAAGAGAGGTGAACTGATTGAGGTGTACAAGGTAATGAGAGACATGGATAGAGTCGATAGCCAGAGACTTTTCCCCAGGGCAGGATTGACTGCCATGAGGGGTCATAGTTTTAAGGTGTTAGGAGGAAGGTATGGAGGAGATGTCAGAGGGACGTTCTTCACCCAGAGAGTTGTGAGCGCATGGAATAGTTTGCCAGTGGTAGTCGTGGAAGCGGAGTCATTAGTGACATTTAAGTGACTGCTGGACATGCACATGGACAGCGGTGAATTGAGGGGAATGTAGGTTAGGTTATTTTATGTTTGGATTAGGATTATTCCACAGCACAACATCGTGGGCTGAAGGGCCTGTACTGTGCTGTACTTTTCTATGTTCTACGTTCTATGTTCTATGTTCTATCCCTGCTCCTGTAGTTGAATCCTCTCATGATGAAGGCCAATATATCACCTGTCTCCTTCATTGCTTGCTTCCTTTCAGCAAGTGGTGTACAAGGACACCCAAGGATTTTTGCACCTTTTCCTGTCCCAATCTAGCACCTTTCAGATAATAATATACCTTCATATCTTTGCTATTAAAATAGATAAACTCACATTTATCTACATCTTCCATATACTTACTCACTCACTCTACCAATCCAAATCATACTGCAGCATCTCTGCATTTTTCTCACAAATCATCCCCTACTCAGCTTTATGCCATCTGCACATATTGAGATATCGCATAGAACATCGAACATTACAGCACAGTACAGGCCCTTCAGCCCTCGATGTTGTGCTGACCTGTCATACCGATCTCAAGCCCATCTAACCTACACTATTCCATGTACGTCCATATGCTTATCCAATGACAACTTAAATGTACCTAAAGTTGGCGAATCTACTACCATTGCAGGCAAAGCGTTCCATTCCCTTACTACTCTCTGAGTAAAGAAACTACCTCTGACATCTGTCCTATATCTTTCACCCCTCATTTTAAAGCTATGCCCCCTCGTGCTCGCTGTCACCATCCTATGAAAAACGCTCTCCCTATCCACCCTATCTAGCCCTCTGATTATTTTATATGTTTCAATTAAGACACCTCTCAACCCTCTTCTCTCTAATGAAAACAGCCTCAAGTCCCTCAGCCTTTCCTCGTAAGACCTTCCCTCCAGACCAGGCAACATCCTAGTAAATCTCCTCTGCACCCTTTCCAAAGCTTCCACATCCTTCTTATAATGCGGTGACCAGAACTGTACACAATACTCCAAGTGCGGCCGCACCAGAGTTTTGTACAGCTTCACCATAACCTGTTGGTTCCGGAACTCGATCCCTCTATTAATAAAAGCTAAAACACTGTATGCCTTCTTAACAGCCCTGTAAACCTGGGTGGCAACTTTCAAGGATCTGTGTACATGGACACCGAGATCTCTCTGCTCATCTACACTACTAAGAATCTTACCGTTAGCCCTGTACTTTGCCTTCCGGTTACTCCTACCAAAGTGCATCACCTCACACTTGTCTGCATTAAACTCCATTTGCCACCTCTCAGCCCAGCTCTGCAGCTTATCTATGTCTCTCTGCAACCTACAGCATCCTTCCTCACTATCCACAACTCCACCGACCTTAGTGTCGTCTGCAAATTTACTAACCTATCCTTTTACGCTGTCATCCAGGTCATTTATAAAAATGACAAACAGCAGTGGACCCAACATCGACCCTTGCGGTACACCACTAGTAACTGGTCTCCAGGATGAACATTTCCCATCAACTACCACCCTCTGTCTTCTTTCAGCAAGCCAATTTCCGATCCAAACTGCTCTATCTCCCACAATTCCATTCCTCCGCATTTTGTACAATAGTCTATTGTGGGGAACCTTATCGAATGCCTTGCTGAAATCCATATACACCACATCAACCGGTTTACTGTCATCTACCTGTTTGGTCATCTTCTCAAAGAACTCAATAAGGTTTGTGAGGCACGACCTTCCCTTCACAAAACTGTGCTGACTAATCCCTAATCAATTTATTCTTTTCTGGATGATTATAAATCCTATCCCTTATAACCTTTTCCAACACTTTACCAACAACTGAGGTAAGGCTCACTGGTCTATAAATTCAGTTCCCTCATCTAAATTATTAATATATATTGTGAATAGTTCGTGTCCAATCACTGGTCCCTGAGATACCCAATAGTCAATGGTTGACATTCAGAAAATGGCCCATTTTTCATACCTTGTTTCCTGTATCCAAACATATCCGTCTACTCCTCCCAATATCATATGCTTTAATTTTATGTGGGACATGATTGAAAGCCTTATGAAAGTCCAAGTAAACCATATCTATTGGCACACCCTTATCTATTAGACACATCCTTGGAAAATCACCGTAAATTTTTCAAGCATGATTTCCCTTTTGGTAAATTCATGCTGACTCTGCCCAATCCTGTCACTGTTTTCCAAGTGTGCTGCTATTAAATATTTTATGATGGTGTCTAGCAGTTCGCTATTAATAATGTCAAGCTAACCAATTGTTAATTCCCTGTTTTTTTTCTCTGTATCCTTTCCTAAATAGTGGGGTTACATTAACCACCTCCAATCGATAGGAACAGTTCTGGAGTCTATAGAATCATTAAGCACACTCTTGACAGTTGCACAAGCACTTGCTAATTCTCATAGATATCTGTATATTCAACAACACAAGTTTCTTCAACCAGATTGATTGAATCTCTGATCAGATGGAAGTCAGCAGAAAAAACAAAAACTTATCAACTTAAACCTGAAGTATTTCTATACTTTATCATCAAACTTCCTTACAGATATTGTCAGAGATAAATCTAGTCAAAGACTTAGAGAGGGCTAAGAGAGAAAAGGAAAAATGAATTGCATGTACTGTAGAAAGGGGAAAGATGTACAATTCTTTTCAGAATGCATAAAAATGAAAATCAATTACTAGCAAAATCTGGGAAAAAAGTTGGCTCGGGGTGTTTTATTTGGTCTTGGGGCCCTCAATCAACTTGCAATAATCTCAGAGTTATAGAGTGATAGAGTCATACAGCACAGGAACAAATCCTTCAGTCCAACCACTCCATGCCAACCATAATCCCAAACTAAACTAGTCCCTTCTGCCTGCACCTGGCCCATATCCTTCCAAACCTTTCCTATTCATGTACTAATCCAAATGTCTTTTAAATATTGTAACTGTACCCACATCCATCACTTCTAGAAGTTCATTCCACACATGAACCACTGCACATTTAAAAAAAAAATGCTCCTCATGCCTTTTTATTAATCTTCACACCTTAAAAAATTGCCCCCTGGTTGTGAACCCCCATACCCTAGGGAAAAAAAACACTGCCATTTGCCTTACCTGTACCTCTCATTATAAACCTCTATAAGGTCACCTCTCAACCTCCTACACTCCAGAGAAAAAAGTGCCAGCCTTTCCAATCGCCTCACACATGATATAAATAGTACTGTATGGGCAAGGGCACGACACTTTGCATTCTCTGGAATAACAGACTGCAATAGGATAGATTGAAAAAATGTACATGACAACATGGAAGTAAATGCAGGAAGACAGATCAGTTCTTACCTAGTGTGACTTTATGTCAGAGCCTGGTGTTTCAATGGTTATCATGTATTGCCAATATTTAGTATTAATGATGAATAATTAGCATTATTCTGAAATCTAAGCCTGAAGGAAAGTTGATGCTTTGCCTTTTCCTTAACTGGTCGGTCTTGAACCCAAACTCAATGTGGCATTGATCCATGTGACAAAATGTCCAGTCAGTGACCATCTCTAATAAGGTAGAATCCAACCACTGCTCCAGCACTCAATGTCATTATAATTGCTGAATTCCCCATTATCACCATCCTGGGGGTTACCATTGACCTGGAACTCAATTGGATTCACCAAATAAACACAATGGCTACAGGAGCACGTCAAGGGGTAGGAATACTGCTGTGAACTCACCTGCTGATTCCCCAAAGTCTGTCCACCATCGACAAGATGCAAGTCAGGAGTATGATGAAATTCTCCCCATTTGCCTGGATGAGTGTAGCTTCAACAACGCTCAAGAAGCTTGACACCATCCAGGACAAAGCAGCCCACTTGATTGGCACCACATCTCTCCACCATCGACGCTCAGTAGCAGCAGCATATACTGTCTACAAGGTGCACTGCAGAACTTCATCTAAGATGCGCAGACAGCACCTTCCAAACCCATGACCTCTTCCACCCAGAAGGACAAAGACAGTGAATACATGGGAACGCCACCACCTGCAAGTTCCCCTCGAAAGCCACCATCGGGGTGGTAATATTGCTGGACTGTTGATTCTGGGAACCTGGGTTCAAATCCCGCCGCAGCAGATGGTGGAATTTGAATTCAATAAATATCTGGAATTCACAATTTAACAATGACCATGAATCCATTGTTGATTATCAGGAAAAACTCATTGGGTTCACTAATGCCCGTTAGGGATGGAAACTGCCATCCTTACATGATGTGGCCTACATGTGACTCCAAACCAACAGCAATGTGGGTGACTCTTCATTGCCCTCTGAGCAATTAGTAATGGGCAATAAATGCTGTCCTAGGCAGAGAAGCTCTCATCCCGTGAATGAATAAAGAAAGAAAAATTCACCATCCTGACTTGGGAATATGTAACTGATCTTTCAGAGTTGATGGATCAAAATCCTAGAATTCCCTCTCTAATTGACTGGAGTGGTTCAAGAAAGCTGCTCACCACACCATTCTTAGTGGGAATTATGAATGGGCAACAAATGTTAGCATAAACCCCAAAGTTAACATGCTGTGAAAGATGAACAGAATATCGAGAACACCCAGATCAGGCTCATGTACAGGCCAGAGATAATAGGAACTGCAGATGTTGGACAATCTGTGATAACAAGGTGTGGAGCTGGACGAACACAGTAGGCCAAGCGGCATCTTAGGAGCAGGAAAGCTGACGTTTCGGGCCTAGGCCCTTCATCAGAAATGATTTCTGAATAAGGATCTAGGCCCGAAACATCAGCTGAAGGGTCTAGAACTGAAACGTCAGCTTTTGTGCTCCTGAAATGCTGCTTGGCCTTCTGTGTTCATCCAGCTTCACGCTTTGTTATCATGGGTTGGGCACATGTTGGATGTCAATATCTGTACAGGTGGACCATGTGCGCCTGCTGCATTCAGGTCATGCCCTGGGCTGTGGTTTGGTTGCAGGCAACACCAAGATAGCAAGTAGGAAGCTGAGCCTACCAGACAGCTGCTCTGATTTCCTTACCGAGCTTTCCTGACGTTGAGTTTGTTTGGCGGGTTTGGCAAGGATGGAACCTGAATATTAACGAGGTGACTTGTGGCAGGTATCAGGTGCTTTACAAGTGTCAATCCTCATCAATTCCCATCTCTGTCCTGCGGCACGGTGGCTCAGTGGTTAGCACTGCTACCTCACACTGCCCAGGGACCTGGGTTCAATTCCAGGTTCGGGCAACTGTCTGTGTGGAGTTTGCACATTCTCCCCGTGTCTGCGTAGGTTTCCCCCGGGTACTCCAGTTTCCTCCCACAGTCCAAAGATGTGTAGGCCAGGTGGATTTGCCATGCTAAATTGCCCATTGTGCCCATGTTTATGTTAGGTGGGCTAGACAGGGGAAAATCAGGAGGAGGGGACTGTGTCTGGATGGGATGCTCTTCAGAGGAGCAGTGCAGACTTGTTGGGCCAAATGGCCTGTTCCCACACTTTAGGGATTCTATGATGATGATTCACTTATTGGATCAAAATGATTTCAACATTGAGAGGGACCTTGCTGGATTTGTCCAATTCTATCAGATGTCTCCCCATAGCCCATGTCAATCAGTCCACCATTAGTTTCTGTCTATCATCATTGATACTGAGCTTGAATATATACATTAGCATACTTATGTGAATTTAATTACATCAGCTATCATGGTGGGAATTAGTCTGGGTCTTCACATTACAACCCTAGTGACATTGACACTGTACGTTCAGTAACTTTACCAGTACGTCACTGCCTCCTCTTCCTTACAACCCACGCTGTTACAATGAAAGCAATGAACATTGTTAGTCATGGTCTTTGATATCTCTGAACAATGGCTTGCGATCAGGAAAATTAAATTCTCATGGAGCCCGCTTGTAGTTGAATTCAAAGGTTTCAAAAATGTCATTTCTCGGATTGAATAATTTCAGGCTGATTACCTTGAATGCTTGGTGTCTTCGCATAAATGCTACATATTAACTACGTATTTATTTTTACTAAATGTGAGCATGTTCTGATTGAGAGGAAGTGTGGTCCCCGTTCTTATTAAAAATCTGTCTGTGGTGACATGCGGAAAAAAATATACAAGACATTGATGGCTTGAATGTGGAACTTGCTACTGCAGGATGGTTGAGGTGAAGAACATAGTTGCAGAGTGAGCTAGATAAACACATGAAGGAGAAAGGAACAGGAGGGCCTGTCAGTATGGTAAGATGGAATAAATAAAGTGGAAGGTAGAGTGTAAACCCATCAGACCACATGGCCTGTTTCAGTGCTGCACATTTCCACGTAATTTTGTTCTTCTTCCACCATTAAATTTCATTTGACTAACAGTAACAAACCACTTGATCTGAATCAGTAAGAATAGCTGAGTTTAGTGGATTAAATCCCATTTGTGATTTGAATATAATTGTTCTGGTTTGAATTTAGCAATGGGACTTAAATGTCTCATCTCTGTTCTTCCCTGAGCAGGTGACAATTGACAAGCCACTGCAACCTTAAGAAATATCCTCAAATATTTGAATCAAAGTTATTACGTTGGAGACCGTAAAACAAAATGGCAACAAAAATAAGTGTTCTCTCTGCAGAGTTCTGTAGATTTCCTCACTGCCTGAGGCCTGCAGCTAACAAGCAATAAAATGTCTGGAAGATGTTTTTAAATGTATGCTTGAAGGACAGCGAAGGTACTTCTGGGAACAGAATTAAATGATAGCTGGTGTCAGTTGGATAAGCTGGAACTCAGCAGAAGGTTACATGTGTGAGAGGTCATGTTTATATTTTCAATCTGCAATGACTAAACCAATAAATTCATTTGCACTGCTGAGCAGTTTCAGCATTCTTTATGAAAATATAAGGATGGCAGAAAAGATGGTAAGAAAGAAAATAGCGATAATGCGACTGGGCAAACAATCAAGAGACCCTGTTCAATGCTTTAAGGGCATGGGATCAAAGTGATTTTTTCTTTAAAGACAGCGTATGATTTATGGCAGAATTGTGAGAATGGGAGTGTGATGAGTGAGGATATTTGGGATAAAGATGAAGCAGGTACTCATTCTGACTTCTACAATGTGACCTGATGGGTTTACACACTACTTGAATTCCCTTCCACTTTATTTATTCCATCTTACCATACTGACTGTCCTCCTGTTCCTTTCTCCTTCGTGTGTTTATCTAGCTCACTCTGCAACTATGTTGTTCACCCCAACTTCTCCTGCAGTAGCAAGTTTCTGACTTTGTCAGCCTTCAGGAGATAAGGAGTTGAAAAGAGAGAATAGCGAGCCAGGAGGTGCTCAGAGGCCTTAAATGTCAGACCCCTTGCTCTGAGATTAGGTCCTCTGATTAGAGACTCTCCCACAAGAGAAAGCAACTTCTCCACATTGACCCTGTCAATTCCCCCAGGATTCAGTCAGGCATTTCATCCATCCGGATCAAGAAACATAGATACTGCTTTTAAAGATTTATGAATGCAGTCACAAAAAACAACTTTACTTTCTCCTGTCTCCTGATTTCTTAAATGCTCATCCGGTGTAAGTCTTTACATATCAAAAACGATGTTTCATGCAAGATTCAAATCTCTACAGGTAATCTCTCACTGAATAACAGCCTTACAACTATTTTATTAAACCGCACTTCAGAGTGAAGAAAATGATTATTGACCGAAGAAAATAAATTGACAGCTTCCTTGCTGAGGCTATGGTATTGCAAAATAATCACATTCAAAATAGTTGAACAAATTTCATCTTACCATTATTGAATGCTGGCTTGTTCTCACCTGTAAAAATTCTCATTTTTGTTTACAAATCCCTGCACGATCATCCCATGCCTATGTCTACAATCTCACCCAACGCCACAACCTAAAACTCTTTGAGATCTGTATCCCTGTAAAGAAATCCTAACCTCTTGCATATTGGCAATTTGAATCACTTCACCATGAGCATTGTTTTGGTTGCTGGAGGCCGAGACTGGAAAACTTCCTCCTTAAACATTTCCACCCCTCGAGCCTCCCCTCAACCGCTCCTGAGAACATATATCTTCGTCCGAGCTTTTGGCCATTTAATATCTCGTGGCTCAGTTTCGAATTTTGTCGATAAGGCCTCTGTGAAGTGCCTTGAGTTGCTTAATATTTAAAATGCAATGCCAATACCATTTGTTTTGTTCTTGTTATGATCCATGTACTCATATGTGTATAAATTCCATATCACTTTGGCAGCATTGCAATTTTGAATGTCAATTGTGATGCTCATTCCTCTTTCATTCCCTCTGTCTCCCTGATGCTGCATATCGGAAGTGCATTATTAAAATGGGACTCAAATTGCAGGGATGCTGTTTCACAGATTAAATGAGTTTGTAACATTGCGTAGCTAAATAATCAATAATAGTGGTTTCACCCGTTTAACCTACAACAATGTGTTTTCTCCGTCCAACATCTCTGTGTTAGGGAATTGTTTTATGAGTTGATGAATAGCACATTTCTTTCGTGGTAAAGCAAATAAGAAATGACCAAGCCAGAGGTTGTATTAGAAAGACAATTGTTCCAGGACATAAGAGTCAGACATCTTGGTTATTATCAGCGAAATAGATTAATTTTATTTTATTTACTATTGACGGTGGGGGATGGAGAAACTGGACAGAAGAATGAAATTAGCGACTGAAAGATAGATGCAATGAGGAGGTTGCAGAAGTACAATGTATAGAATCTTGGTGCCAGTTGGAATTTTTAAAAAATTCACACACAAGATGTGGGCATCGCTGGCTGTGCCAGCATTTATTACCTATCCCTAATTGCGCAGATTGCAGTGGGTTGGAGTCACATGTAGGCTAGACCAGGGAAGGGTAGTAGGTTTCCTTCCCTAGAGGACATCAGTGAACCAGATGTCTTTTTTTTTGTGACAGTCAACAATGGATTCACGGTCATCATTAGACTTTTATTTCCAGATTATTATGGAGCTCGAACTTCACTATCTGCTGTGGCAGGATTCAAACCCAGATTCCCTAGAACATTACCCAGGTCTCTGGATTAACAGTCTAGCAATTATACAACTTGGCCATTGCCTCCCCTTAGAGTTAGGGACGAGACATGTGACTGTACATAGATAGTGGTAGACCATCTCAGTGATGAAATAGGTGCAGAGTGTGAAGCTCAGCGCAATTTCAAATCGGGGAATGGTATAGCCTGAGGAAGCAGTGAGGGAGGAGATTGGGAGCTAAGGTGCAGAACTTTTAGAGGCGCTGACACATGAAGATAATTTTATTCATGTAAATGTTGAAATAACATCTTTTTCATCTATGATAATGAGGTGTAGAGCTGGATGAACACAGCAGGACAAGCAGCATCACAGGAGCAGGAAAGCTGACGTTTCGGGCCTAGACCCTTCTTCAGAAGAATTTTCTGAAAATGGTTCTAGGCCTGAAACGTCAGTTTTCCTGCTCCTGTGATGCTGCTTGGCCTGCTGCATTCATCCAGTTCTACACCTTGTTATTTCAGATTCTCCAGCATCTGCAGTTCCTACTATCTCTTTTTCGTCTATGCGTGGTTTTAAAAATGTGATTTAATAACAGTGGTGTGTGTGTGCGCGCGTGTGTGCCTGTGTGTGTGTGTGTGTGTGTGTGTGTGTGTGTGCACGCTCTAACCCCAGGGTTTAATCATGTATTGATCCTGATGGAGGTTTATTCGAAATGACTTCATCTCAGGATCTCCTTGACCTCTGGGACATTCTTTGAATTGAACCAGGTTCACCTTTGTCATGTTTGGAAAACATACACATATATCTCTGCTTGTAACCTTGAATTGTCTGGCCCTGACTTACACAAGGCAAGGATGGCCACTCAAAGTCCCTGGATATGGAGTTTTCATGCAGGATACAGAAGGGTTGAGAAAAAGTTGGAGGTGTAGCATTGTTAGTTAAAGAATCAATCACATCCATTAAGTTTGATAATGCAATAAATGAAGCATCAAATTACCATACATAGATTAAATCTCTAGTATAGGCACTCCCAACCTCGCACCACATTGCAGTTGGATATGTAGGTATATTTCTGAGTGCAAAATCAATAGTTGGTGTCTTTGAACAATCCAAATATGAACTGGAATACAAACAGCATGAAATTCACAGTAGTCAAAAAGATCCTTTAACTACATTCAAGATAATTATTTTAGTTAACATAAAAGCCCAACAAGAGAGGGCACAATTCTAGATTTAGTTTTAGGAAATTAGGTTAGGTGAATCAAAATAGTTGATCATTTTGGAGATAGCGATCATATTACTGTTAGTATTAGCATCATTGTGGAAAGGGTAGAGAGAGAACAGGGGAAAATACTTTAAACTGAGAAGGGCAAACTTTAATAAATTGTGAAATAATCTAGCAAAATTGGACTTGTTACAGCTACTTGAATGAAAGTTAATGTGAAGCATTCGAATGATTCTACAGGCTAAGTATTGACATTTCCCACAATGAGCAGTGTAACACTGTCAAATCTAAAAGATAGCACTGACACCAAGCAACACCTTGTAGGCTCCCTACAGCAGACCTTAATGTAATGTTTCTCATGACCATTCTACACTTTTAACCCTAAAGTCTAAGTCTATAAAAATTACTAACAATGTTCTTTTCACGCCTCCTGTGCAGTGTAACATGTATGTCTCACTCTGTCTAAGCACCCTAAGGTCTGTATGTCCTTGCTTGCTGTGACCTCCCTGTACAGCTCGCAAGCAAAGCTTTTCACTGTACTGAGGCACATGTGACAATAAATCCAATCAATCAATCAATAAAGTCCCCTGGTTATCCAGAAGTATACAGGGTAAAATAAGGCAGATAAAACAGGGATTATGCCAATCTCATAGAATGAATTCCTTTGGAAGCTTAAAGCATAGGGATAATGTAAAACATGCGAATACAATATATAAAGATATCAAACATACCCTGTTGGTGCATTAAGAACAAGAGGACAATTAAGGGGAGGGTTGTGCCTCTCAGGGTTGTTTATAGCTGGTTTTTGGATTATAGGGCAGGGTTTAAATTCACTATATTGTCTCTGTCTCCACAAAGAAGAAGGATGATACAGATATTGCAGTTAAAAAGTAGGAGTGTGAAACATTAGGTAAATGAAGAAAAGTGAGAAAGGAAGTACCAGAGGACCTTTAATGTGGATAAATCACCAGAGTTGATGAATTGCACCCAAAGGGACCAGACTGTGAAAGGAAGCCAGCAAGGAACTAACAAATAATTTTTCAATTCTCACTAGATATATGCAAGGTATCAGAGAGCTGGAGGTCTGTGAATACTGTAAAAATACTCAGGAATGGTTTGAAGCATAGGTCAAATTATTACAGAATGATTATTCTGACTTCAGCGGTGGGTGCATTACCAGAATTAACATTGAGACATAAGTTGTAGCTGTACGGGACATTGGCTCGGCCATATTGGAATACTATTTTCAATTCTGATCTCCCTGCTGTAAGGAAGCTGTTGTGAGACTAGAAAAGATTTACAAGAGTGTTCCAAGGCTGGAGGGCGTGAGCTATAGGGAGAGGCTGAAAAGGCCGGGGCTATTTTCCCTGGAGCGTCGGAGGCTGAGGAGTGAAGAGACATGGATAAGGAGAATAACCAAGGCTTTTCCATGAGGGTAAGGGAGTCCACGACTCAAGGGCACAGGTTTAAGATGAGAGGGGAAAGATTTAAAGGGGCCTGATGGGCAACTTTTTCACCCAGAGGGTGGCATGTGCATGAAAGGAGATCCCACAGGAAGTGGTGGAAGCTGGTACAATTATAACATTTAAAAGGCATCTGGATTGGTACATGAATAGGAAGGGTTTTGATGGAGATAACAAAGTGTGGAGCTGGATGAAACACAGCAGGCCAAGCAGCATCTCAGGAGCACAAAAGCTGACGTTTCAGGCCAAGACCATTCATCAGAAAAGGGGGATGGGGAGAGGGCTCTGAAATAAATGGGGAGAGAGGGGGAGGCGGACAAAAGATGGATAGAGGAGAAGATAGGTGGAGAGGAGAGTATGGGTGGGGAGGTAGGGAGGGAATAGGTCAGTCCGGGGAGGACGGACAGGTCAAGGGGGCGGAATGAGGTTAGTAGGTAGGAAATGGAGGTGCAGCTTGAGGTGGGAGGAGGGGATAGGTGAGAGGAAGAACAGGCTAGGCAGGCTGGGACGCGCTGAGCTGGTTTTGGGATGCAGTGAGGGAAGGGGAGATTTTGAAGCTGGTGAAGTCCACATTGATACCATTGGCCTGCAGGGTTCCCAAGCGGAATATAAGTTGCTGTTCCTGCAGCCTACAGGTGGCATCATTATGGCACTGCAGGAGGCCCAGAATGGACATGTCGTCTAAGGAATGGGAGGGGGAGTTGAAATGGTTCGCGACTGGGAGGCGCAGTTGTTTATTACAAACTGAGCGGAGGTGTTCTGCAAAGCGGTCCCCAAGCTTCCGCTTGGTTTCCCCAATGTCGAGGAAGCCACACCGGGTACAGCATATGCAGGATACCACATTGGCAGGTGTGCAGGTGAACATCTGCTTGATGAGGAAAGTCATCTTGGGGCCTGCGATGGGGGTGAGGGAGGAGGTGTGGGGGCAAGTGTAGCACTTCCTGCAGTTGCAGGGGAAAGTTCCGGGTGTAGTGGCGTTGGAGGGGATTGTGGAGTGGACAAGGGAGTCACAGAGAGAGTGGTCTCTCTGAAAGGCAGACAAGGGTGGGGTGGGAAAAATGTCTTTAGTGGTAGGTTCGGATTGTAGATGGCGAAAGTGTCAGAGGATGATGCGTTGTATCCGGAGGTTGGTGGGGTGGTATGTGAGGACTAGGGGGATTCTGTTTTGGCAGTTATTGTGGGGTTGGAGTGTGAGGGATGAGTTGCGAGAAATGCGGGAGACACGGTCAAGGGTGTTTTCGATCACCGTGTGGGGGAAGTCGGGGTCCTTGAGGAACGAGGATACCTGGGATATACGGGAGTGGAATGCCTCATCCTGGGAGCAAATGCAGTGGAGGTGAAGAAATTGGGAAAAGGGGATGGAATTTTTGCAGGAAGGTGGGACTTCCATCCCCTATTCCCAATTCCCACAATAACCGCCAAAAGAGAATCCTCCTAGTCCTCACATACCACCCCACCAACCTCCGGATACAACGCATCATCCTCCGACACTTCCACTGTCTACAATCAGACCCCACCACTAAAGACATTTTTCCCACCCCACCCTTGTCTGCCTTTCAGAGAGACCATTCTCTCCATGACTCCCTTGTCCGCTCCACACTGCCCTCCAACCGCACCACACCCGGCACATTCCCTTGCAACCGCAGGAAATGCTACACTTGCCCCCACACCTCCTCCCTCACCCCCAGCCCAGGCCCCAAGATGCCTTTCCACATCAAGCAGCTGTTCACCTGCACATCTGCCAATATGGTACACTATATCCATTGTACCCGGTGTGGCATCCTCTACATTGGGGAAACCAAGCAGAGGCTTGGGGACCGCTTTGCAGAACACCTCCACTTGGTTCACAGTGAACAACTGCACCTCCCAGTCGCGAATCATTTCAACTCCCCCTCCCATTCCTCAGACAACATGTCCATCCTGGGCCTCCTGCAGTGCCACAATGATGCCACCCGAACGTTGCAGGAACAGCTACTCATATTCCGCTTGGGAACACTGCAGCCCAATGGTATCAATGTGGATTTCACCAGCTTCAAAATCTCCCCTCCTCCCACTGTATCCCGGAACCAGCTCAGCTCATCCCAGCCTCCCGAACCTGTTCTTCCTCTCACCTATCCCCTCCTCCCACCCCAAGCTGCACCTCCATTTCCTACCAACTAACCTCATCCCGCCGCCTTGACCTGTCCATCCTCCCCGGACTGACTTATCTCCTCCCTACCTCCCCACCAATATTCTCCTCTCCACCTGTCTTCTTCTCTATCCATCTTTGGTCTGCCTCCCCCTCTCTCCCTTAGAATCCTCTCCCCATCCCCCTTTTCTGATGAAGGGTCTAGGCCCAAAACGTCAGCTTTTGTGCTCCTGAGATGCTGCTTGGCCTGCTGTGTTCATCCAGCTCCACACTTCGTTCTCTCGGATTCTCCAACATCTGCAGTTCCCATTATCTCTGATCAGGTTTTTGATGAATATGGGCCAAATGCGGGCAAATGGATCTGGAATACTTTAGGATCTCTGGTCGGCATGGATGATTCAGACAAAAGGGTCAGTTTCCGTGCTGTATATTTCTATGACTCATTAAGATAAACCATTAATTGGGAAGGCACGGTCTAATTAGAAATCGTCAGCATGGCTTTGTTCAAGAAAAGTCATGTGTCACTAACTAACTCGAACGTTTTCAAAAAGGATCAAGGAGGATTATTCAGATTTGAGCAATAGATGTTGTCTACATGGATTTTAATCAGGTAGTTGACAAGGTCCTATATGGCAGACTGGTCAGAAAAATTAAGTTCAAGGGATACAGGGAAATTTGGTGAGTTGGATCCAAAAATGACTCAGCAACATGCAAAGAAAAAGTATATTGATCAATGGCTACTTTTGAAAATTGCGACTCATTTCAAGTGCTGTTCTGCAGGGCTCAGTATTGGGTCTCTTGCTGCCTGTGGTAATTTTATGATTTAAAATTAAATATGGGAAATTTGCAGGCAACATAAAAACTGCAGGATGGTATGAATGGCTTGTTTGAGTGGGTGGAAAAGTGCCAACTGGAGTTCGACTTGGAGAAGTGAGGGGCTTATGTATTTGAGGAGGACAATCAAAACTAAGAACACACAATGGGCAGGAGGATGTAGAGAGGGGCAGACGAAGAGAAAGACCTCTGAGTGCATGTCCTAAAGCATTGAAAGTGACCAACAAGGTTGATAATATGATATCAAAGGCATATATGATGCTTTCCTTCAAAGGAGATTGTTGATACAAGAGCAAGGATGTAATGTTGGAACTACCTAAGATACAAGTTAGGGCGTACCTGGAGCTTTGCGTACAGTTCTGGTCACTACATTACACGAAGGACGTATCACTTGAAACAGAGGAATTCCAGGATTTCAACAACAGTGAAGCAATGGCAACATAGTCCTTGGTCGGGATGGTGAATGGGTTTGAGGTGGTGGTGTTCACAAGTACCCTGAATTCATTCTGCCCTTGCCCCTCCAGGTGGCAGAGAGGATGTGTTTGGAAGTTGCTGTTGCAAGAGCTTTGGTGAGTTACTGCAGTGCATCTTATAAATGGCACACACAGTTGCAACTGTATGGTGGTGATGGAGGGAATGATTGCTTAATGTAATGGATGGGTGCCATGCAAACAGGTTGCGTTTGTCCCGCACACTGTCAAGCTTCTTAAGCACCTTCAAGCTGCACCCGTCTGAGGAAATGAAAAGTACTTTCTGTCACATTCCTGACTTATATAGATGGTGAACAGGTTTTGTCTTACTCACTTCAGAATTCCCATTTTCTGACCTACAGTTATTGCTGTAGTATTTCTAAAACTAGTCCTGTTAAGCTCTTTGGAACAGAGGTAACCAAATCAATGTTTTCAAGATGATGAGGGTTTTTCATAGGGTAGAAAAAAAAGTAACATTTCCTCTGGCATGTGAGTCAATAACTGGAGGTCATTGCCTCGAAATCATTGAGAAACAAATACAGCAGGGAAACAAGGAGAGAATGTGGAAAGCACTTGAAAAAGCTGATTCCCATAAAAATGCTGAACATGTGTGAGGAACTTCCAGGGTTATCCAGGAGGTGTAACTAAACACGACTATTATTTCAAAGATACAGTGCAAGTAGAATGGAGGAGATGTATGCTGCATGTTTCTGTGTTGCTGTGATGTTCTGATGTGCTGAGGGCTCTGAACAACTTCAAGATCTGCACCTCTTGATTTTTGTCTCATAATCTTGTGAAAACACAACATAAATTCAGCAAGTCCTATATACTGTGTCCTGTCACAATGACCAACCTTGTGTTATACTGTGGCATATAGAGAGTTGCTGGTTAACAGAGTCTCCTGTATGGCTTATAACAACCTCTGAACTCTTTCAAGTGTGTAACAGCACAGGAAAACACAATCAGGCATCATGTTTAATTTCCCCATGTGACAGATAAAACAGTTGATCACCTGGGCAGAACATTACTTTTTCAATAAAGTACTCACTACTGCATACCTAATGTAACAGAATCACAGCGTAAAACAAGACCCTGCAACGTTAGCCAAAAATAAATTAAACAGAAGGAACATAGCAGCAGATAGTAAAAGATATTATGGCATGTACAAAATCTTTCAGTGACCGCACTAGAAATATTCTGAAAAGATAACTGATAGCTTGTATATGCCCGATTTTTCTCCTGTGTGGTCAGAGCTTGAGCTCTGCTCCTCAATAAAACAAGAATAAAAAATACTGGAGAAACTCAGCAGGCCAGCTGGCATCTGTAGAAAGTCCAAAGCAGAGTTTGCAGCCCACAATTTGCACTAAAGCTAGATGACTCATGAGCACTTTAAAAATGAAAGGGCCGAAACTGATAAATCATAGAATCGCACAGATGTACAGCACAGAAGAAGGCCCTTCAGCCCATCGAATCTATGTCTGTTAAGAGCAAC
This sequence comes from Stegostoma tigrinum, assembly GCF_030684315.1. NCBI lineage: Eukaryota > Metazoa > Chordata > Chondrichthyes > Orectolobiformes > Stegostomatidae > Stegostoma > Stegostoma tigrinum. The sequence goes on along the minus strand of NC_081356.1, from coordinate 125,692,761 downwards.
AGCATGACTATTGTAATCCTATTTGCCAACACTTGGCCTACAGCCTCCAACCTTCCCCCTTCCACATTTCTTGCAAGGTTTGGCAGCAGGGGATGAGAGTACCGGTAACCAACTTGTTACAGCCCTTCTTCTTCCCACCACTCCATACCTGCACTCACCTATCACCATCCTATCCACCTTCCCCAGCCCCATCCCTCCTCTCTCTACTTATTTCTGAGCTCCCTTTCCCTGCCCCCCCATTTCTGAAGAAGGGTCCCGACCTGAAACGTCAGCTTTCCTGCTCCTCTAATGCTGCCTGGCCTGCTGTGTTGATCCAGCTCCACACTGTGTTATCTCTGACTCCAGCATCGGCAGTTCTTAGTATCTTGTGTAAGGAGGTGCCTTGTTTAAATGCTCCTGCATTTTCTGTGGAGCTGGGCATTTTTGATTACATAAATGCAACCAACTGCCTCTCAGCAGAGAGTGACAATGGACGAACTTCATTCCCAAGTGGGGAATCAATAAATGAGATCACCGGGATTTGACGTGGATTTGAATTAAGACCAGAACGCATAGCAGCAGGAGTAGGCCAAATGGCTCCTCATGCCTATTCAGCCATTCAATAGAATTATGGCTGATTCGACATCCTTCATGTCCTGTTTTATGCCCTTTCCCCTTGATTCCCCAACAAATCAAGAATATCTCCATCTCAACCTTCGGTATACACAAGGACTCTACTCCCACAGCACTCTGTAGCAAGTTGTTCCAAAGAATCACAATCTTCGGAGGGAAGAAATTCCTCATCTCAGTCTTAAATTGATACTGTTTACTCAGAGACTATGCCTTCTGGTCCGAGACTCATCCATGAGGGAAAATATCCTTTCAGTATTTGTCCTATCAAACCAAACATGGAACATTCTTTCAGTTTCAACAATCAGATGTGTACCACAAGTTGGACGTGCCTTTAATGCACTGATTGGGATTTTTAATGTACTAGTATGAACTGATTTGTGTATTGCATGGTTATGCTGACTATGCTGTTATATTGCCCTCTCTGCTGGTGAGGTGTATATAGTCTTAGTTCAGTACCAGCTGCCTACAGTTGAGCATATATATTAGACCAATGGAGTGGAATACAATTCAGAAAGATGACAGTGGGGTTAAAGTGAGAACTCCTTTTATACTGGAATGTAGAGTTGAGTTTAAAATCAGATCAGCTGTGATCCAGAGATAGAAGTTGCTGGAAAGGTTAGTCTGGTGGTAATCTGTGGAGAGAAATTAGAGTTAATGTTTCAGGTCAGAACTGAGGAAGGGTCACTCAACCCTAACTTCTCTCTACAGATATTGCCAGACCTGCTGAGCCTTTCCAGCATTTTCTCTTTATGTTTCTAACTTACAGCATCTGCAGTTCCTTCTGTTTTTATCCAGCCATGATCCTATTGAATGGTTGAGCAGGCTTGAAGGGCCGAATGGTTGACTCCTGTTCCAAGCTTGTATCTTCTGAGAAATTGAGGACATTGTTTCAAATTTTTCGCATGATTCTGAGGCAGTTTGCTGAATTTGTGCTCCTTTGTATACACCTTATAATTCAATAGGAAAGCAAAGGCCATTTGCAGACACGGAATGAGACCCTGGAGCATCAAACCTGGTGAGATGCCCAGGGAGCTTTAAAGGAATAGACTTAAAAGGGAGATAGATTCTTGTTCACACTGCAGTGTGACTCAGCGGAGGGCATGGAAATGGCACTGAAGGCATACTTGGTGATAGTGTAGGTGTTCAACTCTAATACTGGTACCATTATTTTTCAAAGTTACGCGGTTAGGTGGAGTCAAACAAAATAGGAGATAAGAGTAGAGATCGTGGGAACTGGTGATGCTGGAGAATCTGAGATGACAAGGTGTCGAGCTGGATGAACACAGCAGGCAAAGCAGGATCAGAGGGGCAGGAAAGCTGATGTTTCGGGTGCGGACCCTTCTTTCGAAGAAGGTTTTTCTAAAGCAGGGTCCAGACCCTAAATGTCAGCCTTCCTGCTCCTCTGACGCTGTTTGGCCTGCTGTGTTCATCCAGCTCTACACCTTGTTATCTCTTATTACAGGAGATAAGAGTCAGCATTTTCCTCACCATGATGGAGCCTAATACTTTCCTGTCACATCGGACAATCAGTGGAAAATTCAGAATTTAAAGTGTTCTGAACTCACATCACAATATGGCAAGAAATTGTATAGTATTGTATAATGTGAAGAGATTCAGTTCACAAAGGAAGATGTTGGTGATTCTTCAAATGAAACTGGAATATTTTCCTATAACAAATTGTGGAGCTGGATGAACACAGCAGGCCAAGCAGCATCTCAGGAGCACAAAAGTTTACGTTTCAGGCCTAGACCCTTCATCAGAGAAGGGGATGGGGAGAGGGTTCTGAAATAAATAGGAAAAGAGGGGGAGGCGGACTGGAGATGGATATAGAAGATAGGTGGAGTGTATAGGTGGGGAGGTGGGGAGGGGATAGGTCAGTGCGGGGAGGGTGGACATGTCAAGGAGGCGGGATGAACTGCACCTCCCAGTCGCGAACCATTTTAACTCCCCCTCCCATTCCTCAGACAACATGCCCATCATGGGCCTCCTGCAGTGCCACAATGATGCCACCCGAAGGTTGCAGGAACAGCAACTCATATTCCGTTTGGGAACCCTGCAGCCCAATGGTATCAATGTGGACTTCACAAGCTTCAAAATCTTCCCCCTCCCCCACTGCATCATAAAACCAGCCCAGCTCGTCCCCTCTCCCCACTGCATCCCAAAACCAGCCCAGCTCGTCCCCGCCTCCCTAACTGTTCTTCTGCTCACCTATCCCCTCCTCCCACCTCAAGATGCACCTCCATTTCCCACCTACTAACCTCATCCCACCTCCTTGACCTGTCCATCTTCCCTGGGCTGACCTATCCCCTCCCCACCTCCCCACCTATACTCTCCTCTCCACCTATCTTCTCCTCTATCCACCTTCAGTCCGCCTCCTCCTCTCTCCCTATTTATTTCAGAACCCTCTCCCCATCCCCCTCTCTGATGAAGGGTCTAGGCCCAAAACGTCAGCTGTTGTGCTCCTGAGATGCTGCTTGGCCTGCTGTGTTCATCCAGCTTCACACTTTGTTATCTTGGATTCTCCAGCATCTGCAGTTCCCATTATCTCTGGAACATTCTCTTCATTGGGCACAGGGTTGATGCAAAGTTAAAGATCAATCTCAGAGACACAGGACACATGCATATCTATTAAATCCAGGACAGTCCTTTGAACAAAGGCATTACGGAAACTGAGAAGAAGGCTATGAAGGCACCACAGTGATGGAAATGTCAAAAAGTTATCATTGCAAATTGTAAGGATGTGAATTTATTGGATTTATGGAGGAGATCCACTGGATTTGTTTGAATTCTAAACTACAGCAGCCAAGATCACTGTCTTAGAGCGAAAATAAAAACTATATTGATGTCACTGTTGAGCTGTGAGACCACCAACTATTTAAACAGCTCTATTTCTAGTCAAGATAACAAAGTGTGGAGCTGAATGAACACAGCAGGCCAAGCAGCATCTCCAGTCAATATTTTAGAACTGTAGAAATATTGGTCACATTCAAAAGGCAGGAGTTTCTGATGCATTTTTTTCCTTCTCAGTCTATTCCTTTAAAACTCCTTTTCTACATCATCAGGTTTGACATTCCAGGGTTTCTCTCTTGCAGACAATCATTGCCTTTAACTCTGAAGTACTTTGTCTCTGTCAGTCTTCTCTTCAAAATTACATAAGTTGGAAGCTTCACACATGATCCATGCTTTTGCTCTGTTGTCACAACAATAGCAACTGGACAAATTTTGAGTCCATGCACAACCCCAAAGTTGGTTTGAGAAGTCAATTTACAATTTGTGTGTTGCTAGCATATTGCTGTCACATGATGGTGAAGAGTTTACATCAACCAAGTCAGAATGGAGCCAAACACGCTACAATATGGAGCCAGATCAGTGTCAAAGACTCTGTATGTAAATAAAGGGTGATGGGGTGACAGTATACCCGCCTCTGTGGAGTTATTTCAGTGGCAGAGATTTAAGAAGGGACCCAAGAGACCTAATTATTCCCCACAAAGTGTGGTTTATATGTAGAATGAACTTCCAGAGGAAGTGGTAGATAAAGGTACAGTTCCCACATTTAAGAGACATTTGGATAGGTACACAAATAGGAAAGGTTTAGACAAACATGGGCCATGTGCAGGCAAATGGGACTAATTTAGTTTGGGATACTTGTTCAGCATGGATGAGTAGGGCCAAAGGGTCTGTTTCCTTGTGTATGAATCTATGATTCTAAAAAGGCACTTACAAGCTTGATGTAATCATTGTCAATTGTCATAAAAACCCATCTAGTTCAGCAATGTTCTTTAGGGAATGAAATCTGTCCTCCTTACCCAGTCTGGTCTACATGTAACTCCAGTCATGTAACATGTAACTTCAATGTTCTCTGGTCAATTAGGGATGGACAATAAATGCTGGTTGACCCAGTGGTGCACACATTCTATGAACAAATGTTTTAAAAAAAATGATTGCTCACCTGTGGATCAGAAAATAGGGATAATGGGTAGGTAATCGAATTAACAGGATGTGACCAGTCTTGCACAAGGATCTGTGTCAGGGCTTCAATTATTCACATTAATTATCAGTGACTTGAATAATAGCACATAAAGCCATATATCCAAATTTGCTGATGACACAAAGTTGGCACTGTAGACGGTATAGATGGGAGCATAAAATTACAAAGGAATATTGATAAACTAATTGAGTGGGAGAAATTGTTACAGGTTTCAATGTAAGCAAGTATGAAGTTATCCACTTGGACTGAAAAATGACAGATCAGGGTACTATCTGAATAATTTAGATAAATGTGAGGCATTGCATTTCGGTAAGGCAAACCAGCAGGATGCAGGACTTATAGAGTGAATGGTAGGTTCCTGGGGAGTACTGCTGAACAAAGAGACCTAGTGCTCCTTGAAAGTGGAGTCACAGATAGACAAGGTGTTGAAGAAGATGTTTGGTAGAGAGATAGCAGGAACTGCAGATGCTGGAGAATCTGAGATAGCAAGGTGTAGAACTGGATGAACACAGCAGGCCAAGCAGTATCAGAGGAGTAGGAAGGCTGACATTTCGGGCCTAGACCCTTCTTGTTTTTTTCTGAAGAAGGGTTTAGGCCCGAAATGTCAGCCTTCCTGCTTGGCCTGCTGTGTTCATCCAGCTCTACACCTTGGTATGTCAGGTAGTTGGTCCACTTGCCCTAGCGAGTTTTGAGAAGATTTGTAGCTCAGGTTGAGGTTCTGGATGTGAGATTGCTCACTGAGCTGGAAGGTTAGTTTTCAGACGTTTCGTCACCATACTAGGTAACATCATCAGGGAGCCTCCGACGAAGCGCTGGTGTTATGTCCCGCTTTCTCTTTATCTGGTTAGGTTTCCTTGGGTTGGTGATGTCATTTCCTGTTCTTTTTCTCAGGGGATGGTAGATTGGCTCCAAATCAATGTGTTTGTTGATGGAGTTCCGGTTGGAATGCCATGCTTCTAGGAATTCTCGTGCGTGTCTCAGTTTGGCTTGTCCTAGGATAGATGTGTTGTTCCAATCAAAGTGGTGTCCTTCCTCATCTGTATGTAAGGATACGAGTGATAGTGGGTCATGTCGTTTTGTGGCTAGTTGATGTTCATGTATCCTGGTGGCTAGCTTTCTGCCTGTTTGTCCAATGTGGTGTTTGTCACAGTTCTTGCAAGGTATTTTGTAGATGACGTTTGTTTTATTTGTTGTCTGTACAGGGTCTTTCAAGTTCATTAGCTGCTGTTTTAGTGTGTTGGTGGGTTTGTGGGCCACCCTGATGCCAAGGGGTCCGAGTAGTCTGGCAGTCATTTCCAAAATGTCTTTGATGTAGGGGAGAGTGGTTATGGTTCTGGGCCCGTTTTGTCTGTTTGTTTGGGTTTGTTGCTGAGAAATCGGCGGACTGTGTTCATAGGGTACCCATTCTTTTTGAATATGCTGTATAGGTGATTTTCTTCTGCTCTGCGTAGTTCCTCTGTGCTGCAGTGTGTGGTGGCTCATTGGAATAATGTTCTAATGCAGCTTTGTTTGTGGGTGTTGGGATGGTTGCTTCTGTAGTTCAGTATTTGGTCCTTCTTCAAAAAGAACGGGTACCCTATGAACACAGTCCGCCGATTCCTCAGCAATAAACCCAAACAAACAGACAAAACGGGCTCAGAAACCATAACCACTCTCCCCTACATCAAAGACATTTCCGAAATGACTGCCAGACTACTCGGACCTCTTGGCATCAGGGTAGCCCACAAACCCACCAACACACTAAAACAGCAGCTAATGAACTTAAAAGACCCTATACAGACAACAAATAAAACGAACGTCATCTACAAAATACCTTGCAAGAACTGTGACAAACACTACATTGGACAAACTGGCAGAAAGCTAGCCACCAGGATACGTGAACATCAACTAGCCACAAAAGACATGACCCACTATCACTAGTATCCTTACATACAGATAAGGAAGGACACCACTTTGATTGGGACAACACATCTATCCTAGGACAAGCCAAACTGAGACACGCACGAGAATTCCTAGAAGCATGGCATTCCAACCGGAACTCCATCAACAAACAGATTGATTTGGAGCCAATCTACCATCCCCTGAGAAAAAGAACAGGAAATGACATCACCAATGCAGGAAATGACATCACTAACCCAAGGAAACCTAACCAGATAAATAGAAAGCTGGACATAACACCAGCGCTTCATCGGAGGCTCACTGGTGATGTTACCTAGTATGGTGACGAAACGTCTGAAAACGAACCTTCCAGCTCAGCGAGTAAACTCACATCCAGAACACTTGCCCTGATTGGTCAGTGCATTGAGTGTAGAAGTTGGGATATCATGCTGCAGTTGGACAGGACATTAGTGAAGCCACTTTTGGAATACTGCGTTCAATTCTGGTCACCTTACTAAAGGAAGGATGTCATTAAACTTTAAAGGATGCCGAAAAGATTTACATGGTATGTTGCTGGTATTGGAGGGTTTGAGCTACAGGGAGAGGTTGAATAGGCTGGGGCTATTTTCCCTGGAGCATTGGAGGCTGAAGGGCGACCTTTTGGACATTTATAAAATCGTGAGGGGCATGGATAGGGTGGATAGCTAAGGGTGTTTTTTCCAAGGTAGTGGAGTCCAAAACTAGAGTACATAGGTTTACAGTGAGAGGAGTAACATTTAAAAGGACCTGAGGGGCAAATTTTCTACACAGAGGATGATATGTGTATGGAATGAGCTGCCAGAGGAAGTGGTGGAGACTGGTACAATTACAACATTCAAAAGGCATTTTGATGAATGAATAGGAAATATTTAGAGGGATATGGGCCAAATGCTGGCAAATGGGACTAGATCAGTTTCGGATATCTGGTTAACATGGACAAGTTGGACCGAAGGGTCTGTTTCTGTGCTGTATGATTCTAAATACAGTGAGCGTCCAGTGAGACTTGGGGTTTCAGATACATGGATCTTTAAAGTGTCACAAACAGGTGCAGAAGATAATCAAAAAGGTGTGTGGAATGCTGTCCTTTATATCTACAGAACTGGAGTACAAGGACAGAGAAATTATACATTAGGAGGGATATATAAGCCTTGGGGAGAGCACAATATATTGAAGGCTGAAAGAAACAGATGTCTAGTCATTCAGAGAAAAGGCAGGAAAGTGGAGTTGAGGACGATCAGATCAGCCACAATTTCATTGAACTGCATAGGAGACTCGATGGGCCAAATAACTGACTTCTGCTCTGACTTCTGACGTCTTTATGGTCTTATCCCCCAAAATGTTTCCTGTGTTCTAATCAGAATCTCCTTCTGCAAGCAAATTCTGAGCAGAATTCTTTGGAGAGTCGAGGGCAATGCTCAAACCTGTGATTTGTCATTTCGAAACAAAACTTGCAAACCTTCCTTTAAAAAATAAACTGCAAAGAGACTGATGCTAAAGCAATGAATAGACCTGCTCTTTTCTTGGCAAAAAAGTGCCTGCTCATCTTCAGATCAGTGATCCAGCAGGGCTTCTGTATGGGTTTGGCTCCATCGTGGAGTGGAAATTGTAACTGCAGCGTGAGAGACTCAGCAATCTGCAAATCCCTACCTGAGGATTAGACAGCGCGGGACGCTCGTCTCTGTCTCTCTCTCACTGTCTGTCTGTCTTTAGATGGGCTACATGTCCTTTCTTAAAGTCCACTCGCCTGTGTGACCGATCAGGTGAGAAAGACCGGTATCGCTCAACTCAAACAGGCGTGCATGGTGTTTTAACCACAGTGGCGAGAGAGAGAGATGGGATAGAGATACAAGCACCTGGTTAGCCGCAGGGAGAGTTCAGCGAAGGTCATGTTAATGCAACAGGGCGTTGTATAATAACAAACAAGCGAGTAATTTTGCATTTTATGTTTGTTGAGAGGGGCGGCTGGGCAGAGACAGAGAGAGAGAGAAACGGGGAATTGCAATCCAGGTGAAAAGGGGGGCTGTAAAATTCAGCACAAAGTGTCCAGTTCAAATCAAGTCCTGCTCTCACCCCTGATAAATAGACAGTAGGAACTTCAAAAGCAAGGAAGCAGCCAGCGAATTCTCTCCCTCCCTCTTTTCATGAAACAAATCCTATTCTTTTAGGATGCCGTTGGCTGTAGGATTGCTTTAAAGCCAGAAGCTGGACGTCGTTCCCCTGCGTCAGACCCTAGGATGGTACTAAAGGTGTTCAGGGCCACTCTGAATGCTGGTGCTTAGTTAGCAGTCCCCGCTCAGTCACTACATTATCCTCAAAGCGCCTGGAAAGCGGAGACAGAGAGAGAGGTGCAAGCACCGGCTAGGCTCCGGTTCACACGTGCTATTATTTTTGGGGGAAGGATATTTAAGAGAAGCGTAGACGAAACGGAGTCGGGGTGGGGGGAGGTGGTAGATCACATCAGGAGGATTGCTGGGATCCATTCTGAAGGAACCAAGTCAGCAGCGTACAATTGGCAATCTCCTGGAAACCTGGGTGCCTCCTGCTTTCACATCAGCAGCGGAAGGAATATGTGCTAATCAGAGACAGAATTGGACCCACACACACACAGAGAGAGTGAAGAGCAAGAGGAAGGGATCAGCTGCTGGTCAGGCCCGGACTGGACACTCTGTCAAACTGCCTTTTGAATGAGGAACCTCACTGCGGCGGAAACACTGGCGTGTGGCCGTGCTGCCAGGTAAGCGGGGCTGGGGGCCACGTTCGAGGAGAGGGCAGTAAAGTCGTGAGTTCAGCGTCTTGCCTCGCCCCATCCGTTCAACTCTCATTCATTCGGCCTGGAATCCCGAGTGGAAGTGATAGCATGAGGTGTGCTATACTTGTCCAGCTATCGTTCCCGATTTCCAGTAGTTTATTATAACGACAACGTGCGTGGATAGTCTGCAAAGTTGTGCATTAACCATTTCAGTGCCCTGTCATTTTCTCTCCCCTCCTGTGTTTTGGTTGCATCTTTCTAAAACGCGGACGTCTCCGGTTTCTCAAGGTTTGTGATTTCATTTCTGTTTTGTTTTAATTGCAGAGTGTGAAGGTGTTGGACTCCCTGTGCGTGTGGAGGTTCCCTCTTTGCCCCTGCTCAGCTTGTTGTGCAGACTCTCTGTCGCTTTGAGTGTGAGCTGCTGAAGAGTTTGGTTTTTGCTGGGAGATAGCGTGGAAGGGGCAGGGGGAGAAAAAGAAAGTTGCCCACGTCGCTGGCATGAAGCGAAAACAGAAGCGTTTCTTGCAGATGATCGGCCTCTTCATCGCCGCTTTGATTTTCTTGCCCAATGTTGGAATCTGGTCCCTTTACAAGGAGAAGCATTTGGAAAAGTCCACGGAAGCGGGAGGTCAGGTAAACGTGGAGGATGGTGGGTTGGGGGTGTTTGGGTGGTAAGGTCGGAGGAGTGGGCAGTGTGATTGCTAAATGTAATGAGGTCAATGGAACAGCTCAGTGAGGTGGGCATTCCATCCAGCTCCCTATCTTATTCTCCTTTTGTAGGTGGGGTTAATTCACACGCACTTGCTGTGTCACCATTGCATACTCTCTGGTTCATTCCTTGCTTTGTATCACTCATCAGTTTGTTCTTGCACTGTGAGCTGAAGTTCGTTCCCCACGACCCCCATGAGGTACCTTGAGCCCATCATTGGGATTTGTGTTGAAGGCGATACAGGTTAAATAATCCCCTGCTTGGAATGGAAAGAGTCAAATCTCTACTGGTTGACAATATAAACTTTGCCAATATAAGAAAAAAAAGTGTTAAATGTTAAATGTAGCAATCAATGTGTCCTTTTCAGCTTTCTTCTATGTACACTGAGCTGAGATTTTTTTTAAAGTTCTGTCTCTGAGCAAAAGATGCTTCTTTGTTAAAACTAAAGACGCAACTGAACTGACCGTTAAATTGGCAAAAGATGCTTCTTTGTTAAAACTAAAGACGCAACTGAACTGTAATGATGCTGACCGTTAATTAAGTGGGAAGGCTTTCTCTTCTGAGAAATTTGGTAGAATTTCTCTATAACTCCAGTTGAAGTTTGCTCGTAATTAACACATCAAATTAGCACCTTTTGTTAACATTGTTTCAGTGGCTAGACAAAAGCAGAATATTCCAATTTCTGATGTGCTGGTTGTGACCACCTTTGGAAACACTTGCATTTTTATTGAGAAACTGTGTACGACCGTTGCCATTGCTGGCTTGAGGGAATGCAACTTTCAAAGTTGATAAATGTGGCTTGAAGCGTTGAATGAATCTGCCACATGCTCTCCCAGGATGGAGTTTAGAAGTAACATCTTGCTGATTTGTAAAGAACTGGGTTGCGCAGGTATCTTGGTATCTTTCAGCGACGGTACTTGCAGTTGTCAGGAGCAAGTAGTGAGACAACAAGCAAATTGTGCTAGTTAATATTGACCCATAGATGTGCAGTAACACATTTTAAGCGAGTTACTTTTTTTCTCTCCATGCTGCTTCTGTGAAGCAATGTTGGTACTTGTGAATAACGTCAGCAACAGGTACTTCTAGACAGTGCCTTGTTCTATGCAGTGTAAGATTTCTTGTGCTTCACTCTAAGAAGATGCACAATTCATAATGTCACACTTGGCTACTCCACTATCCTCTCCATTCTAGCCCTGCTGCCTCTCACTCTGAGTATTCAAATTTGTCTGTGCGATTAACAACACTGATTCTACAACCTCCTTCATTATATACCTCTTTTTGATGTCCACTGAGAAATGAATTATCACCCTTGAGCGACACAGTTACATTACTGTAAAGAATAAAAAAAAACTGAAAGGAAAATTATCAGTGAGCTGCAATTTCTGCTATTGATGATACACTCCAACCACCTCTGATCACAGCACCAACTGATTCCAGAACATCTCAAAAGAACCCTGAATATTTATCAGTTTCTGGCCTCTTGAACAGCCCAGGTTTTCATGACAGCTGAAAGCACAGATATCAAAAAGCTAAGCTCTAGAATTCCCTTCTTAAACCTTCGTGCCACTTTCTCTGCCATCTGAGCCATTCATGAAAATCTACCTCTATGGCGAAGCCTTGGCGAACTGTCTGTGCATCTCCCTGCGTCAAACTTTGTCTGATCGCCCTCCTGAGCATCAGGTTGAAATGTCAAATGCGTTACTGTATGAATAGGACTGTGTATTGCTAATTTGGATGAATCTATGCTTTTGTTTTTATGTTCATTTGGAGCTGAGTAAGTCTGCACAAATTTATTTATTGTAGAATTTGATAGCATAGCATAGTATTTGCTGTATCAGTGCTGACTCTTGGAAAAGGCTACCCATTTACTCCTGCAACATTGTGAACTATTTTTAACTAAAGGCTCAATTCCCCTTTTAACATTACTAATGGATCTGCTTTTCACTACCTTTCAAGAAGTTAGCTCGGCACCGCCTCGGGGGCCACTAAAGATAGGCAGTAAGTGCTTGCTTTGATAGCGGTGCCGGCACCCCATGTACAAATTTAAAATAGCATCAAACTGCGCATTCCAAACCACCGAATGATTGACTGTGATTTTTAAAAAGAAATCCACCGCATCTCCACTTTGGCCCACTTGCCAATTACTTTCGATCATTGTTCTTTGCTTAATGACACCAACGCTGAGTGATGCCCTGCAAGTGCCCCTACAGCTGACCTAACTCTAGCATTTCTTATAACCATTCTCTGCTTTTAAATTTAAATTATCTGTATGTCTCTGTCTAAGTGTTTCTGTTCTGTCCATCCTTGCTCACGATGATCTGCCTGAACTGCTCATAAACAGAGTTTTTCACTGTACTTAGGTACATGTGACAATAAATTAATCAGCCAACCAACCAACGTCATGGAAATGGTTAATTCATCAAAATCCTTAATGATTTTGAAATTCCCTAGTAAACATTCCTTTTAACCATCTCAGCTTTACAACTTACAATTTTTCCATTTCCCTCCACATTAACTGAAATGTCTGAACTCTTCGACCATTCCAATATTAATAAGCAATCTTCAGTGCTATCAGAATTTTTTGGACTTTCTTTTAATTAATGTTGCACTGATTATGGATGCAGCTAGCAAGGTGGAGATTTGGTTTTATTGCAGCTCGTGAAACTGAGCTCTCTAGAATGGGTCACTATACCAGGAAAACAGACCATAAGAAGCACACAGACTGCACATGGAAGTAAATACATTCTCAGCTGTGACTCCAGTCCACACTGCTTAGTTGACGCTAGATGTCCTCTGAAGTGTCGCAGCAATCCTCAGCTGTCCAAACATTCGGCAATGTTCATTTAAATGTAGTGTCACCTCCTAGCCTGACGGAAAGTAATAGTCACTTTCATGGGCTAGAATAATTGTGACTCAGAGATTTTCAGATTAAGGAAGTAAATGTGTTGAATATGTGAATTCAGTTTGGTTTTATAGGTACAGTATGAATACCAGTTGCTGTTGATAACATACTTGTTTGTTGCAATAGAATTTACAAAGAAATCATCAAACACTGGACCACATAAGGAAACATTAAGATAGATGAGCTTGCTCTGAAGTAGGGCTGCCTTAAAGGACAGGAGAGAGTGGTGGAAAGGTTGGAGGAAGAAATTCACAAGTTTGCGATAAAGGCATGTCTGCCAATACAGGTCCAGGATCTCAAGTGTGGCACCCTTAGGAGATTTCAGATATTTTCAGATCTCTAATTGGGTGGTTTGTGATGTGGGCCATTCGTATCAGGCTGAATTGTTTGACGCCAAGAGTGTGGGATAGGTGAGGTGGTAAAGCTGGGAACTAGTCTAGCACAATGCAGCAAACGCCTGTCTAACCAATGTTTGTTCAGGTACAGAGATAATGGGAACTGCAGATGCTGGAGAATCCAAGATAATAAAGTGTGGAGCTAGATGAACACAGCAGGCCAAGCAGCATCTCAGGAGCACAAAAGCTGACGTTTTGGGCCTCGACCCCTCATCAGGGAGATGAAGGGTCTAGGCCCAAAATGTCAGCTTTTGTGCTCCTGAGATGCTGCTTGGCCTGCTGTGTTCATCCAGCTTCACACTTTGTTATCTTTGTTCGGGTACATTTTACTCGATTTAAGGAAAGTTATTTAAAAAAAAACACTCAGTTTTCAGACACTGCTGATTTAGACTGGTCAGATATGAGGTTCTGAACCTGTAGCAGGAGAGAGAGAAATTTAATTTTATCATACAGGCTGTGACTGGAGAAGGACTAATCTTCAGAATCCAAAATGGTGTATAAGCAGGACCTTTTGATTGCAACAAGTACATGTCACCAACAGAATACTGGACTTTTTTTGAGGATTACTTATTTGCCCAACAGTCTACATGATTCCTGAATGGCTGTAGACTGACCAACCATGAATGTGCGCCTACCAGTGGAACTATTCCAAGGTCTTGACAGTGCTAACTGGGTAAAACAGTCAGCACAGCTTTGAGGCCTGAAGGGCCTGTTCTGCGCTGTATTGTTCTAAGTTCTATGTTCTATGTTCTAAAACATGTACTTATTATTAAATTGCTGGGAAGTTGATGTATATATTCCACTGCTGTCTCTTTCTGCTTGTACAATTTTTTTTTGTCCTGATTATTTTTGTGTTAAGCAATTTCAATAGTTAAACAGGAATTGAGTGTTGAAAATTGAATTTAGATCATTTAAACTAAGTAAGATTGAATTTTGAGTGAATATACTGTATAAAGCTGGTGATCTGAGTGGTGACCTCCAGTCCTGACATATTGCCTCTCTTCGCTGAGATAACAAATTTTTAATAGCAGCTTTGCCATTTATTAAGGTTCAGATGCAGCAGATATGCACTGCTTCAGATTAGTCCAATGTTATCTTTCTCTCGCCCATCTCAAATTCGAAATGACTTCAGAACACAATTGTGTTCAGTGTCAACTTGCATTTCAGTCTACTTAACTGGAGAATCTATACATTTTTCTGACTTGCCACAAGATGGTACAAATGCTGAAATGTATAAAACCAAATAAATTTTAATCAGGCTACATGCAATTGACTCATGTTTCTGCCTGGACATCTTCAAACTTTTGGCTAACAAATATCAGTAGTGGTACCACCAGCATGTATTTGAAAGACCGATCAGAATGAACCTTAATTCCAGGTGTGACAATTCTATGCCTTTAAGAGATGTGTTTCGTCCCATTTCTCTTGCCAAGGAGTGTTGTTGCAGTAGTGCCAAAATGTCTCCTTCAGACAGGCAGTTTGGTAGACAGCTTTAAGTTCCCCTGGGTGTTTCTTATTAATCAACAAAAGAATCATGAGTGAGTGGAGTCAGGCTCACGTAGACCCAGAAGACTTTGGTTTTACTTTCAGTTAGTTGAGTAGGTTCTTGATAAACTGAAAGCTTGAGTTCTTTGCTGCTAGAGTGAAGTCTTAGAGAGGTTTCCTCTTAAAAACCAAAGGGGAAGATTGTTTGTTTCTTTCTACTGGACCATAGAGAGACAGCACATGAGACTAATAATTGTGTTGCTGAATTGCCTTTGCCAAGGGTGTATTTGTAGGATGCTGTCAATATTGGAAAAGTTGATGATTAGTGGTTACATAATACATTATCTTATTAAACATTTCAATCAACTTAAAGTTATGCCATTTCTTTCTGTTTTGACAATTTTGACTATGTTGTAAGAATAAAGTGTGTTTTGGTTAAGGCTTAGCAGTCGACCAATCAAATCATATCTGGAACACAATGCCTTACAATTGCCTTTTAAACAAAAAAAAATGTTAAGAGTCCAGACTACTTCTATAATATACTTTTGGGGCTACGTTCTGATCCGCAGCACAGGAGAATGTGGGCCAGGTCAGGGTGCTGAGGAGCAACTAAATACAGGGCTTTTAAATTATGAAGGAATTTGTTACAGTGAATTGACTGAAGGTGATTATGCATGTGGGGATGGTCAAAACTAGTGGGTATAGCTGCTGTCAAATTCTGCTTGAAAGGAATTCAAACAAATATGATGATCCAGAGGCCTCTAGAACATAAAGTTTGCTACCACATTGAGTGGTTGGGGAGATTAGAACAGATGCATTTCGGGGAACATAGATAAGACAGTAAAAAGATATAGAAGGACAAGCTGTTAAAGTGAGTGAAGACTTGCATGGAGCAGAATTGCCAGCTCTAGTTGAGCCCAATGGTCTGTGCCTGTGCAGTAATCCTGAGTGATTTATGGCAACAGCATGGATGCATTGGAGCTGCACTGTGAACTCAGCTAAGCCCAGATATCATTCTCAACAGCTTAAATGTGTAGGCTGAGTGGATTAACCATTTGCGGGGATACAAGGATAGTGTGAGGGGCTGAGTCTGGGTGGGATGTTGTCCAGAGGGTTGGTACAGAACTGATGGGCTGAATGGTTCTTTCCACACTCTGAGGATTCTAGATGCAGAGGAATTGAGCCCGATCAGCTGACGCCCTGCTTTCCAGAAGGGAAAGACCCAATAATCCTTGCAACATCAGATGGAGCATATTGGGAGATCATTTTGAAGTATTTGAGTCAGTCCAATTATGTCTAATTTGTATGTTTTACTGGTGTTTCCATCTCCTCTTGAACTCCTCTAGTGAAATGATTAATTCTAAATCCAAGCTGGCAATCGAGTGGAGCTTCCACGCTGGAGTTTTCCCTCTCTGTCCTTTTGTTTTTTTCTTAATTTTCTTTCTTCTTGTGTTTTCTTTTTCTTTTTACTTTTCAACTTAGCTCAGAGAGTCCCTGTTATGGACTCGAAACGAGATCTGTTGCAGCCTAGAGGTGAGTTTTGAAGCCTAGGGCTGGCCAGGTGCTGGTGTGCAAGGACTGTAATCCTGATTTTTTTTATTTTTTAAATTTATTTTTCTAGTTTATTCCCGTGGTTTTGTATTTTTGTATTCTGGATTTTTTTATTTCTTTTTTTCTCACATTTAAGAATTTGTACCTGGATACCTTAGTATCCAAGATGGTGCTGTAAGTGACGACTTATAAACTTTTCGCTGTACTCATGTGAATAAAGCTAATAGTAATGATAATACCATAGAGACAATATTCCCTCTCTGCCTGGACTAAACCAGGCCTAAAACAGTCATCCCTCTCTCTAACGAGAGAGCAGCTCTGTTCTCGGGCAGGGCTATGGTGACTTCACCTTTTCAGGAGGACAATAGCATAGTATCTGGTGCCTCCGGGAAAGTTGGATTCCTAATAGCCAAAAAAGCCGTGGGTCCGCAAGCTGTCGGGAGAGTTACTCATTGCTTTTCAACTGCCCCGATGTCATTTGCACCCCTCCACTCCAGCGGTGGGTTGCGGGGGGGAGGTGGGTTGGCTGAGGTGGGGTGGAGGGAGGTGGGTTGGTGGGTGGATAGGTGCGGGGGAGGGACACAAAAGAACGCATTATTTCCGCACACCGGACCGTACACAGCCTTCATCAGCAGGGTTGAACAAGTCAAGCTTTCCAAATAGCAGCATGATGCCAGAAATGCTGAACCCCAACTCAAAGGCAACTGTTGCAAATTAGTTCAAAAGTGTGCTTTTCTCTCATTGCCGCTGGAAATAGCTCCACAAAGGCTGGTATCCCGTCACCAAGTTGTCGTTTATTTTCACATGAAAGTCCTTGACACTGATTAGGCTGCTTCCGAGCTAGTTCTCAAAGTGAACAGGGTGTCTGACACTCATTCTTATTCGTCATCCTGGGCTCCCTGATTGGGCTGCTAATCTTGTCCAGTCAGGGAACTCATATTCGATGAGATCCACCAGGCTGACTGTTGCTACAATTACTGTACTTACCTGGTCTGGCGGACATGTGACTGCAGACCCACAGCAAATCTTAACTCCCTCTGGGCAATGAGGGATAGGTATTAAATACTGGCCTAGTTGTGAATGAATTTTTCTTAAAAATCGTGCCTCACCTTGTTTTACACGGGTAAACAAAATACTCTGGCTCAAAAAGAAAGATCCAAATATTCCAATTTAAAATGTTATCATGCAAGACATTGTATGAACTTGAACAGTGTCTGCTGAAGATCCCAGAGGGATTTATTTTTATCAGAATGGTGACACACTGCTCATTATAAGCTGGAGTTTTGCTTCCAATGCTATTGCCTAAATTGAGCACAGGGAGATAGAAACAGTTTTTTTTTCCACTGAACCTTGCATCTAAATGGTTGTTTGTTTCCAAGGCAATCTTCAGATCAGGACCACTGACATAAAATAGCATGTACTGCTGAGACTGAAAGGACTTCCTCATTAGGAAGCAGTTCCCTGCAGAGGTACGCAGGCACGATCCCACAAATGTGCTCGAGCTGTGTGCATCCTGGACAGGGTAGCAGCTGATGTAAAGTTAGTTGGTGCAGTGTTGAATCCATGTGCTGGATTCTCATTTTTAAGGGATAGCTGATGTCATTTTCGTTAATGTGCCTCCAGATGTTCAGCACAGGTATACTCAGCAATGAATTGCATTTTTATAGTGCCTTTTTAAACTGATAACAGTTTGCTTTGCCTTATAAGAATGCAGTCCAAAAATTATTCATTTTATACTTGATCAAAATTGTACTGTGCCCAAGCAGGATTATTAAGATGGGAGACAATGAACTTTATCAAAGAGATGGAATTGAACAAACACCTTGATAAAGAGACATAAGAGCAGGAACAGGCCATTCGGCCCTTTCAGCCTGCTCTGCAATTCAATATGATCATGGCCAAACCTTTATCTTAAAGCCTCATTCCTGCTTTCTCCCCACATATGGGGCTGCTCAGTGGTTGGCACTGCAGCCTCACAGCACCAGGGGCCCAGGTTCGATTCTAGCCTCGGACGACTGTCTGCGTGGAGTTTGCACATTCTCCGCGTGTCTGCGTGGGTTTCCTGTGTGGGTGCTGCAGCTTCCTACCACAGTCCAAAGATGTGCAGCGTAGGTGGATTGGCCATGCTATATTAGCCCATAGTGCCCAGGGATGTGCAGGTTCGGTGGGTTTTCGGAGGGTGGATCTGGATGGGATGCTATCAGGTTCGGTGTGGACTTGTTGGGCTGAAGGGCCTGTTTCCACGCTGTAGGGATTCTATGGAAAAAAAAATGAATCTAGTCTGTCAAGCCCTGTTAGAATTTAATATGTTTCAGTCAGATGCCCTCTAATCATTTGAAACTCTAGGGAATACAGGCCAGTTGAGCCATTCTCTCCTCATAAAATCATCCTGCCATCCCCATATCAGCATAATAAATCTTTGCTGCTCTCTGTCCTTTGCATTTTTATCTTTTCTGAGGTGGGGAGACCAAAACTGAACGCAGTACTGCAGGTGTGGTCTCACTAAGGCCGTGTATAACTGCGGTAAGGCATCCCTGCAAAAATAGAAATTGTTGGTAAAGCTCAGCAGTCCTGTGGAGAGAAATCAGAGCTAACATTTCAGATCGAGTGACTCTTTCCGAGAACTGGGAGTGGTGCAGCTCTGAGCCAGCGTGATGAGATGCTGTTGGAGAGAGAGGTTGAGAGTGCGCATATGATGATGCATGGCGCTGGATGTCGACCTCAGGATACAGCAAGTGCAGCTGTCTGTGTGAACGCGGAACATCAGAGATACCTATGATCCTGAAAGGTTTCAAAGCACAAAGACATCCCTACTTCTGATTGCCAATATCTTGCAATGAAGGTCAATAAACCACCTGCCTTCCCAATTCATACAATCCCTACAATGTAGGAACAGGCCCTTCGACCCAACAAGACCACACCAACCCTTGGAAATCCCACCCAGCCCCATCCTCCTATAACCCACATCCCTGAACACTACGGGCTATTTCCCATGGCCAATTCACAGCCTGCACATCTTTGGACTGTGGGAGGAAACCCATGCAGACACAGGGAGAATGTGCAAACACACAGACAGTCACCTAGGGCTGGAATCAAACCCGGGTTCCTGCTGCGGTGAGGCAGCACTGCTAACCGCTGAGCCACCATGCCATTCCCAACTGTTTGCTGCATCTGATTATCTCCTTACATTGACTGGTGTACCAGGACACTCAGATATTTTGCATATGCCACACTTTCCAACATATTGGCTCTTCAGTAATACTCCTCCTTTCTATTACTTATACTGAAGTGTACAATTCCACACTTAGCCACGTTATACTGCATCTGCCATGTGTTTGCCTATTCAACTCGCTTATCTGGTCTGACTTACCCCAAAGCCTTAAAGGAACGCTGGCCAGGGAAGCATTGAAGTAACCAAGTATGGCTCTACTAAGAGTGCATGATGATTTACAGTGCTATCAAGCAGCACCTGCTCAGCAATAAACTGCTCAGTGATGCCCAGCTTGGGTTCTGCCAGGGCCACTCAGCTCCTGACCTCATTACAGCCTTGATTCAATCATTGACAAAAGACCTGAATTCCAGAGGTGAGGTGCGAGTGACAGCCCTTGACATCAAGGCTGCATTCGATTGAATATAGCATCAAGGAGCCTGAGCAAAACTGGAATTAATGAGTATCGGGAGCAAACTCTCCGGTGTTTGGAGTCGTAACTGACAGGAATGAAGATGTTTGTGGTTTTTGGAGGTCAGTCATCTCAGCTCCGAGATGTTTCTGCAGGAGTTCCTCAGGACCGTGTCCTTAGCTCACATATCTTTGGCTACTTCTCCGATATCCTTCCCTCCACCGTCAGGTCAGAAGTGGGGATGTTCGCCAATGATTGCACAGTGTTCAGTATCATAGTCACTCCTCAGATTTTGAAGCAGACGCATGTTTAAATGCAACAATATCTGAACACCATCCAGGCTTGGGCTGAAAAGTGGCAAGTGACATTTGCGCCACAGGAATGCTGGGCAATGACAATCTAACCACTGCCCCTTAACATTCAATCACTGAATCCTCCACTATCAACATCCCGGGATTTACCATTGACCAGAAACTCAGCTGGACTCACCACGTAAACACAGTAGCCCAAGAAGCTTGTCACCATCCAGGACAAAGCATCCTGCTCGATTTGCTCTACGCTCTCAAGCATCCACTCCCTTCACCACCGACACCCAGTAGCAGCAGAGTGTATGTCCACGAGATGCAGTGCCAAAATTCACCATAAGCCCTTAGACAGCACCTTCCCAAATACGTGACCACTTCCATCTTAAGGACAAGGGCAACAGATACTTGGGAACACCACCATCTCCAACTTCCCTTCTAAGCAAAACAGCATCCTGATCTGGAAATATTGCCATTGCTTTACTGTCGCTGGGTCAAAATCCTGGAATTCCTTCCTAAGGCCACTGGGGGGGATCTACCTACATCGCATGGACTGAAGCAGCTCAAGAAGGCAGCTCACCAACACCTTTTGAAGGACAAGTAGGGATGGGCAATAAATGTTAGCCATCCAGCGACACCCACATCCCGCTAGCAAATTTTAAATAAGTAACAGTTGCTGAGGGGAGTGTAAAGGCTGGTGCCATTACAAATTGAATAGTAGATAGTTTCAATGCTGAAATAGTTCTAGCTTCCAGGGAAGCGCACACAGGGCAACCATACCTTGGATCTTGACCATGCACATTACCCCTGACATTACTTTATACCCTTAGACTGTGCTGTATTAAAAAAATTGTGCCCTTGCTTTGACATGATTTCGTAGACATTGGGAGAGCTTTTAGTTATCCTACCCACCCCACTGTGGTGTTATGATCTCAGCTCATGCGACTATCTGAGCGAGTGGATCCCAGACTCAAACCTGCCTTTTACATTATATTTTATTTAATGTGGTGGTCTTTCACTGAATCAGAAGCACATAGTCCTGCAGATCTGTATGAACAATAAATCAGAAATGTTTTACTGCAAAAAAGATAAAATACACTAAACCGAGCTGTTTATACATACAACACATTTTGAAATATTTTGTTTTAAAAAAAATCAAGATTCTATCTGTTGCAACAGCATCCCTTCACAATACTCAAGTATCAGAGAAGGACATTCTCTGTCACATTTATAGAGTTAGCCTATCTTTCAGTTCCAGCCCCGAGGCTCTAAGAGTCTCTTCTTTGAGTATTTATGCAATTGCAATTGGATTCCCCTGTTTCAGGGGAATAACCCCTTTAGGGTTTTAACCAAACATTGTTTTTGGTCCAGTACTTTCAAACTAAATTTCTTGTACTGAAGTAATCTGTTGCGTAACTTTTCAGAACTAACATCCTTGTCAAGGAGAAACTGTTTTATGCATTCACTTTCAATCAGGATTTCTGCAAACTGAAACTAAAAGTCATCCAAGCTATTGATGTTTTTCCTACGTAAAAGATGTTCATTTCTTATGTTTCTAATGAAAGTAGGCAAATGCTACTCAATGTTTATTTTGCCTGCTCCTCGAGCTCTCCCAGATGGGAATAAATTCCCATTAGCACATCTGGCAAACTCTCTCTCATACTGGTTTCAAAACAACATAGTTCTGGAAATACTGAAAAGTTAATTACAATCCCCTCCTTCACGCAGACTAAAACCCTCATGCCACTAGATCAAAATGCAAGCTAAAATATACATAAATCATTCCTCATAGGATGATGGATATGGTTAATATGTGGCTTCTGCCAATATTGGCCGATGCTTTGGGTGGGGAAGCTTGGTTGAGGTTAGTCGTGTATAATCCTGTGTGAAACAGTCTCGGTTTCCAAAACTATTTCTGGAGTCGTGTCACTTATTGTCACTTGCTGTTCCAATTGGAAGTGTTCTGATATCAATAGGTATGAGAATTTGGTTGACTTTTAATTTTCTTCCTTTAAAATGCAGAGATCAAGAACCTACTTGAAGTGCCCTCTCCCACCAATGTAGGTCACCTTAGCAGTCTCTGGTCTCTGCCTAAGGACTGGATTTAAGTAGCTGACCTGGTAGGGGTGCCTCATTACTAACAGCACACTAACTTGCTCTGGAATTGGATTTGAAGCTCTCAATCAATCTGATTCACTTTTACAACATTGCACTGCAATTGACCTACAAGTTTCATGAGAGAGGTTGATGTGTGTGAGATCAATTTAGATCAACATGCACAAACTAAATCTAGGAATGCGAGTGATCATTACCAGTTTGTTTGCAGAAATGGTGAGGCTTTAATTGCGTGGTGATGGAAAATGCATTAATAATCATGTATTTTAATATTAATTAGGCTATTAACTGCTATTGAAACTGCTGTGCTTCCTCATCGAAAATGACTTTGAGAAGGATCCTCTGAAACAGAGTTTCACCCCGATCACTCTGCAAACATTGGCACTTCAATTTTTCAGGTTTTTTTGTGCAGGGAGAGTTACTATGATCACCGTATTCGCAAAAGGTGTTAATCCAGTTGAGATCATGCTCCCATTAGAACAGTGATTGATAGAAAATTGTACACAGTTCTTGATTCATAATGATGTGTCTGGATTCCTACAGTGTCTAGTTTTCAGAGTATGATCACAACCTAACTTGATAATTAAATTTTTTTTCTCTTGCTAAATAATAGAATTCTCTGGTAATTCAAGTTGAGTGGGGATTTAGTAGTGAAAAATATGTGGCATTATCAGATCATTTGAATTGAGCAGTTCTGAATCAAGAGAAGCAAAATGCACCATGGCAGAACCCAAAAAAAATGAATGTGACTTGGTGCACTTGTAACAATTTGCTCTCACTGCAGTTTTAATGGAAACATTAGCTCAAACAGATTGGTACCTTTATTTAAATAATGGGGAGAGGAATTCAATGCAAGCGCATTAAGTGGCTGACTACAGTGTCAACTGTCATGGCTACCCTGCAGTATGTGACAGATTCTGTTCCTGAAATGTTAAATTGCTTCCAGGGAAGAGGCTCCCATGTTGTGGGGACAGGGGTGACATGGAAAGCCTTTTGTTTTTTAATAATGACACATCTTGGCTAGGCAAGTAGATTCACAATCTATGGATTTGTACAGAAATTGTTGACGCTGATGGTGCAGCTGTCTGTGAGCCATGTCTCACCTTTTGTTCATGTCATCGCTTCAGCATAACCTGATCTTCCTTTCGCCCTCACATACCTTTTCACCCTCCCCTTTATTGCTTCGATTCCCTTCACCCAAAATGGGTTGGCACAGTCGCTCGGTGGTTGACACAGTGGCTCAGTGGTTAGCACTGTTCCGTCACAGCATCTGGCACCCGGGTTTGATGCCACCCTCAGACAATGGTCTGCGTGGAGTTGGCCTATTCTCCCTGCATCTGCGTTGGTTTCCTCCCAGAGTCCAATGATGTGCAGGTTAGGGGGACTGGCCATGCTAAATTACCCATAATGCCCAGGCTGAGCAGTCTAGGTGGATTAGCCAAGGGAAATGCAGGGTTACTGGGATGAAGGAGAATGGGCCTGGATGGGACGCTGTTAAGAGGGCTGGTGTGGACTCGATGGGACAAATGGCCTGCCTCCACAGTGTAGGAATTCTGTGATGCTGTGTGGCGGAGCTTCACATTCCAGCCACACTTGGGAAAGGATTATTTTGAGCTTCTACCCTTGGATCTGACCTTAAGACAACCATATAAAAAAATGGAATGAGAGGTCGTTTGGACCATCAGCACTTCTTCTTCCACAACGAAAGCTTACTCCATGCTTTTTATAAAATTATATGTTTTTAGAGGATGATGGTATTACTTGCTGTTCACCCCTAACTGCCATTGAGAATGCTCGCGTCCCTTCATGTAAAATTTACATTGTATCACTGTTACAGCTCCTTGAGTGTTGTACATCACTGGTCTCCTTCATTCCACTGCTGGTGGCCCTGCCACGAAACATATAAATGCCGAAGCTCTGACCTGCCTACCTCAATGCCCCACAATCTCTGCCTTCCTTTAAAAGCTGCTTCGGGCAGAACACTTTGCTAAATGTTTTGGGTCCTTGTATTCATATATGGTACAGTCAGTGCTTCTGTTTACTTCCCTGGGACATCAAACAAATGTTAAATACATTATGTAAATACATTGTCCGGATCATTGAAAATTTTGTGAGGATAAAGCCTAAATCATGATATTGTGGAAACTATTCTGCAGCCTTTCAAAATACAGGAAGATTGTTTTTATTTATTTCTTTATGTGGTAAGAGCAGAAGTTGAGCATCCTTGAGGGTATGTGCAGACAGCAAAGTGTTGAAACTATAGCCAGATCTTCTCGAGTAGCAGAGGTTAGAAGAGCTGAACAGGCTGTTCCCACTCCTAAATCCTATGTTCTCATACATCTGGAAAAATCAGCATTTACAGCCAGTCCCAAATTGCCCTGTAGAAGGAGAGGTTAAGCTGGTACGATGGCCCTCTAGTTTTAAGAAGTTGTTTTGTCCCTTTTTTATTTGAAAGAAAAGTTTTAAGACCAAGGCGCCAAGCTGTCTATTTGGAATGCCAATAAAGTAAATGGCTTGTGAGGGCTAGAACAATAAAAGCAGCCTGAATGGGTATGAACACACTCTCACCGAACCAGGATTTTTAGTTTCTTAGATAACAAGGTGTAGAGCTGGATAAGCACAAAAGGCCAAGCAGCATCAGAGGACCAGGAAAGCTGACGTTTCGGGTCTGGACCCTTCTTCAGAAAATTCAGAAAAGGGTCCAGACCTGAAACGACAGCTTTCCTGCTCCTCTGATGCTGCTTGGCCTGCTGTGTTCACCCAGCTCTACATCTTGTTATCTCCGATTCTCCAGCATCGGCAGTTCCTACTACCTCTGAATCTTTTTAGTTTCTTAGTTTTTCAGTTGCTGTTGTTGCTGAGTCTGTTGCTGCTGTACATTTCTCCCTGCTACACTGAGTTTTCTCTAGATGTTTTGCATCCTGAGCTGCTGGAGTTGCATGTGAGACAGTCTGCTTTCTGAATTTGCCTTTTACCAAGAGTGGATTAACGGGATGTTACTATATTGCAGTAGTTACTATTTAACAGCTATTATTCTGTTAAGTTTTCCATTAGAGCTACAACAAAGCCAATTCTTTTCTTTATTCTTTGTTTAGTTGCATTTTAACTAAAGTTTATGAGAAGATTTGTAGCTCAGGTTGAGGTTCTGGATGTGAGTTTGCTCGCTGAGCTGGAAGGTTAGTTTTCAGACGTTTCGTCACCATTCTAGGTAACATCATCAGTGAGCCTCCGACGAAGCGCTTGTGTTATGTCCCACTTTCTATTTATCTGGTTAGGTTTCCTTGGGTTGGTGATGTCATTTCCTGTTCTTTTTCTCAGGGGATGGTAGATTGGCTTATGAAGTTGGCTTAAAGTTTATGAATAAAGTGTGTTTTGCTTCATGTCTGGTAGTTTGACGAATTGAATTAAAGCTAG
Organism: Stegostoma tigrinum; assembly: GCF_030684315.1. Classification (NCBI taxonomy): domain Eukaryota; kingdom Metazoa; phylum Chordata; class Chondrichthyes; order Orectolobiformes; family Stegostomatidae; genus Stegostoma; species Stegostoma tigrinum. The sequence goes on along the minus strand of NC_081356.1, from coordinate 125,667,002 downwards.
AATGCAACACCTTACATTTACACCGGAGAAAGTGATGGCCTAATGGTATTATTGCTGGACTATTAATCTAGAGATCCAGATGATATTCCAGGGACCTGGGTTTGAATCCCATCATGGCAGATGGTGGAATTTGAATTCAATAAATATCTGGAATTAAGAATTTAAGAATGACCATGAATCCATTGTCAGGAAAAAAAACCCTTCTGGTTCACTAAAGTCCTTTAGCCAAAGGAGAGTACCATCCTTAGATGGTTGGACCGACATGTGACTCCAGATCCACAGTAATGTGGTTGACTCTTACCTGCTTTCTGAGCAATAAATGCTGCCGAGCCAGCAATAGCTTCATCCCATGAATCAGTAAGGAAATTACCTTTAAAATAAGAAAATATCAGGGTCTAGGCCACCTTATTAATATATTTTGAGAGGGTTTGGGCTAGTCCATAACACTGGCTCTTTGCAGCTTTTGAGATGTATAGGTACCCATGGTGCTGTGAGGGATGGGGGCTCCAGGACTTTGATGAAATGGGCAGTGAAGGAACAGTGATATGGTTCCAAGTCAGCATAGTGTCTAGTTTGCAGGGGAATTTGAAAGTGGTGGTGCTCCCACGTATCTACTGCCCTTCCTCTTCCAGGAGTTTGGGGGCATGGCTTTGGAAGGTCCTGTCAGAGGCGAACTTGGTGAGTTGCAGTTCAGCGTGTATTGTAAATGGGACACCCTGCAGTAATGGGGAAGCAAGTGAAATTTGAACGTGATGGGGTGCCAGTAAAGTTGCCCAGAATGATGCCAAGCTTCTTGAGCGTATTTGGAGTTGCACTTGCCCAGTCAAGCAGGGAATATTCAATCTCACTCCTGACTTGTGCTTTGTAGATAGCGGACAGACTTTGGGGAGTCCGGAGGTAAATTATTCACTGTAGATTATTTGCCTCTGACCTGTTCTTGTCACCATGGTATTTGTATGGTGAATCCAGTTCAGTTTCTGGCTAATGGTAACCTCAGGATTTTGAATAGTGGGAGGTACAGTGATGGTAATACAGTTATAGAGATGTACTGCACAGGAAAGACCCTTCGGTCCACTCGTCCATGCTGACCGGATATCATAAATAAATCTAGTCCCATTTACCAACATTTGGCCCATATTCCTCTAAGCCCCTCCAGATGCCTTTTAAATGTTGTAACTGTACCAGCCTCCACCACTTCATTGGTCAGTTCATTTCCATACACGCACCACCCTCTGTGTGAAAATGTTGGTCCTTAGGTTCCTTTCCCCCACACCGTCAACCTATGCCCTCTACTTTCGGATTCTCCCACACAGGGGAAAAGGCCTTGTCTATTCACCCTATTCATGTCGCTCATGATTTTATAAACCTCTATGAAGTCACCCCTCAGCCTCCGATGCTCCAGGGAAAATAGTCCCAGTCTGCGCAGCCTCTCCCCATAGCTCAAGGCCTCCAACGCTGGCAACATCCTCGTAAACCTTTTCTGAACCCTTTCAAGTTTCGCAACATCCTTCCTATACCAGAATTACACACAATATTCCAAAAGTGGCCTAACCAATGTCCTCTCCAGCTGCAACCTAACCTTTCAACTGATCAAAAAAGGCAAGCAGACCAAGTGCATTCTTCACTGACCTATCTACCTGCAACTCCACTGTCAAGGAACTATGAGCTTAATGTAAAGGGAAATGATTTACTCGTGTCAGACATTCATTTCCTGGTTAAACCAAAACTGAAAGAACTGCAGATGATGTAAATCAGAAACAAAAATGGAATTTGCCAGAAGACCTCAGCAGGTCTGGTGGCATCTGTGAATAGAAATGAGAGTTAACGTTTTGGGTCCAGAGACACTTCCTCAGAAGTGAGGAGTCATGAATGGTATTGAACATTGTGCAATCGTCGGCGAACACCCCCATTTCTGACCTTATGATGGAAAGAAGGTCAGTGATGAAACAGCTGAAGATAGTTGAGTCCAGGGGTCTACCCTCAGGAATGCCTGCAGAGATGTCCTGTAGCTGAGATGAATGACCTCCAACAATCACAATCACTTGGAATACTGCGTCCAGTTCTGGTCGCCCTATTATAGGAAAGATGTGGATGCTTTGGAGAGGGTTCAGAGGAGGTTTACCAGGATGCTGCCTGGACTGGAGGGCTTATCTTATGAAGAGAGGTTGGCTGAGCTCGGTCTCTTTTCATTGGAGAAAAGGAGGAGGAGAGGGGACCTAATTGAGGTATACAAGATAATGAGAGGCATAGATAGAGTCGATAGCCAGAGACTATTTCCCAGGGCAGAAGTGGCTAGCACGAGGGGTCATAGTTTTTAAGCTGGTTGGTGGAAAGCATAGAGGGGATGTCAGAGGCAGGTTCTTTACGCAGAGAGTTGTGAGAGCATGGAATGCGTTGCCAGCAGCAGTTGTGGAAGCAAGGTCATTGGGGTCATTTAAGAGACTGCTGGACATGTATATGGTCACAGAAATGTGAGGGTGCATACATGAGGATCAATGGTCGGCACAACATTGTGGGCTGAAGGGCCTGTTCTGTGCTGTACTGTTCTATGTTCTATGTTCTTTGTTCTATGTTATGCTCAGAAAGACTCAAGCCAGGGAAGAATTTTCTCCTTCAGTAAGCTAATATGTAGAAATGAAATAAAGAGAATGCAACAGAGGAATTTCCATCTCACTGTGAGTGAACAGCAGTAGACTTTATGAGTGTAGCTATATGTGGAGGGTTGAGGGGGCTCTTGTGGTTCACTGGTGATATACCCACCTTTTGGACCAGGAGGTCTAGGTTTAAGCCCTGCCTACTCTAGAAGTATGTAATAACACCCCTGAGCAGGTTGAGTTTGAAAGTGTACATCAGTAGGATGGTAGGAGAAGACATGTTACTTCAAGCCAAACACATCCAGGTTCCAGTTTGATGTGATCTGATGTCACTATAACCTAGTCCCTCAGTCACTATATCCCAAGAATGGATATATTGCCCTTTCCTGTACAAGGTGGGGTTTGGTACTGAGGACTCATATAAACAATTGACAGCACTTACCAGGATGTGGATGGAAATTGTAACTTACCCTCAAAAATACAAATACTCAAGCATAAGAGAAAAGAAAGAAAGATATTCATCCAGTTTACAGTGGGCCTGATATTTCAGCTGAACAGACTGAGCGCAAAGTGAGCAAACATGCAGATGTGGTGGCATAGTGGTGTTCTCATGAGACAATCAACCCAGGGATCAGAGAGATGTTCTGGCACCTGGCTCTGAATCCCACTGTACATATAACTAAAAATTTGGGATTAAGAGTCTGCAGTTGTTGATAAAAATCCATCTGGTTGACTAATGTCCTTCAGGGGTATCTTTAACTAGATAACAAAGTGTGAAGCTGGATGAACACAGCAGGCCAAGCAGCATCTCAGGGGCACAAAAGCTGACGTTTCGGGTCTAGATGCTTCATCAGAGAGTCTCTGATGAAGGGTCTAGGCCTGAAACGTCAGCTTTTGTGCTCCTGAGATGCTACTTGGCCTGCTGTGTTCATCCAGCTTCACACTTTGTTATCTTGGATTCTCCAGCATCTGCAGTTCCCATTATCACTGATATCTTTAACTAGTCTGTCCTTCATGGGATTCCAAGCTAACAGCAATTTGGTCAACAGCTTAGTGATTAGTACTGCTGCTTCACAGTGCTATGGAACTGGGTCCAATTCCAGCCTTAGGTGACTGTATAAAGTCTATGACATTCTTCCTGAGTTTGAGTGAATTTCCTCCAGGTACTCTGCTTTCCTCCCACAGTCCAAAAATGTGGAGGTGAGGTGGATTGGCCATGGCAAATGCATGGTTACAGGTGTAGGGTGGATTGCCTTCAGAGACTTAGTGAAGACTCGACAGGCTAAATAGCCTCTTCCTGCCCTGAAGGGATACTGTGAATTCTTGGTCTCTCCTCTGGCAGTTAGGGATGGCCTATAAATACTGGTCTAGCCAGCAACTACTCACATCTCTGAAATCTTTTAAAAATCTCCCTCCAAAACTTGACATCCCTTGCTCCAATTTTCCTCTTTTCCACCGCGCCCCTCCCGAGCATTTTGTCAGCTCCACGCCGTGGACGCAATGGCCGAGTGATATTATCGCTGGACTGTTAATCCAGCGACCCAGATAATGTTCTGGGGATTGGGGTTTGAATCCCGCCAGAGTAGATGGTGGAATCTGAATTCAATAAAATACCTGGAATTAAGAATCCAATGATGACCATGAATCCATTGTCAATTGTCAGGAAAAACCCACCTGGTTCACTAATGTCCTTCAGGGAAGGAAACTGCCATCCTTACCTGGTCTGGCCTACATGTGACTCCAGACCCACAGCAATGTGGTTGATTCTTAACTGCTTTCTGGGAAATTAGAGATGGATAATAAATGCTGCCTGGCCAGTGATGTGCTCATCCAGTTCATGAATAAGATAAAACTTTGTACCCTGAAAACAGCCTGGTCTATTTCCGGTAACGGCTGGGTGGCCAATCTTTCAGTCTGGTAGCATCTGGGAAACCGAGACCAAAGAAGTGCCGATAAATCACTTCTTGCTGTTTGTTTCAGACAAATCCAAGAGAAATCAGTTTGCCTAGGGCTCAGAGATAGTAGGAATTGCACATGCTGGAGAATCTGAGATAACAAGGTGTACAAGAAACAAAGTGTAGAGCTGGATGAACACAGCAGGCCAAGCAGCATCAGAGGAACAGGAAGGCTGATGTTTCAGGCCTAGACTCTTCTTCAAATTTCTAAAGAAGGGTCTAGGCCCGAAATGTCAGCCTTCCTGCTCCTCTGATCTGCTTGGCCTGCTGTGTTCATCCAGCTGTACACCTGGTCTGGGGCTCTGTCACTTTACCACATACAAGGAGAGCTGGTAATGGCCAACTGAAAGGAAATCCTCTCACAGGCCAGTAGGTGGTGCTCTTTTGATCTTTTGTGGTGAAGACTCAGAGTACCATGATTCGCTTGAGAAGGGATCTTCCAACCTCTGTTACTCCTTACACTGAGGATTTTGGTTTTAAATATTTCCTTTTTTTTGTATGACAGGTTACTGGAAGTGTTTCAACTGCTTTTGTAACATTGAGTGAAGCAGCATCTCGTGGGCCAAAGAGTAAACAGAGCTCAGCGACTGTGTTTTTATGAACCAGATGGTGGGGATGTGAAATTAGGAGCAAGACTGAGAAGGGAATGTTAATGTAGATTTGGACAATTCAGTTGAACAGTTAACTCGAGCAAGAGTGGGGAGAGGGAGAGTATCAGAAACCTGGACAAACCACATTCCGCAGGGCCCTGCAATGGGTCTGTGAGACAGCTCCCAAGTTTTAACATGAGCCCTGAGATGTTAACAAGGAGTAATTTGCAAGTTCAGTAGGACTGTTTCTGCTTTTCCAGGCCTAGCTCAATGCCAGGTGGTCTGTCTGGTTCCAATTTTCTTTTGAGACTTTGTAGTGATTGATACAACCCTTTCAAAGGGAGGTTGAGCATGACCTATGCTTCTGGAGTCACACGTAGGCCACGGCAGGTAAGGATGGGAGATTTCCTTCTGGGAGCCAGATGGGTGTTTCCCCCCGACACTCACTTCATACACCTCAGTAGATTTTTAATTCCAGATATTTTTAAAATCTGTATCAAATTCCACCATCTGTGATAGCAGATTGGAACTTAAAACCTTTTCTGCAAATTTCGTTCCGACTTTTGAGTTGGATTTACGCGGAGGGAGATGGAGGGGTGACACCAGACTGGAGGCCGGTGCAGGGGAAAGCGAACTTGGAATTTTGGAACATTTGAATTACAATATCTTTTTATTGTTAAGTATAAAGTACAGGAGCACAGTAAAAGGTTATTAACATCACCTCTTATAGAGTCACCTTCGATACAGAGACCCCAGGTATAAACCTGAGACACAAAAACAAGAATTTTTTAAAAAGTTTAATTACTTTACGGTGATTGACAGAATAAGTTAGAAATATGACATAGTTAAAAGGATAGATATAACAGCCAGATAAACAAGTTACAAATAAATGTTACACCACAGTTAAAACTGAAAGAACTGCAGATGTTGTAAATCGGGAACAAAAACAGAATAAAAACCAAAAGAACTGCGGATGCTGTAAATCAGGAGCAAAACAAAGTTCTGAGGACGGGTCACCGGACCCGAAACATTAACTGTGTTTTCTCCTTCACACGTGCTGCCAGACCTGCTGAGCTTTTCCAGCAACTTTGTTTGTGTTTGAACAAAAACAGAAGTTGCTGGAAAAGCCCAGCACGCCTGGCAGCATCTGTGATGGAAAATTAAACAGAGTTAATGGTTTATTCTGACTTTTGACTTGGACTTAGCTGGAGCGAAATGGAGAGGCAACTTCAGGCTGGTGGTTGTTGCAGGGGAAGTGAACCCTAGAACAGAGGCTCGTTTACGTTAGACTATTAATGTTATGCTGCAGTAGCTCAGCTCAGGGACTTCTTCGTGTGATCTTACTGCCTGCACTAGACCCCACTCCAACAACCATCTCTGCTCCACTCTAAGCCTCCAGTCTGCTCTGCACTGGCTCCCAGCTGCTCCAAGATAAGGTTTCTCTCGGGCCTGCTTCCCCTGCACTGGCCCCCAGTCTGGAGTTGCTGGCTAAGTCCAAGTCAAAAGTTGGGAAAAGAAATTGCAGAAAAGGAGAAAAAGAGAATGGGCGGAGCTGAGGTGCTCAGGCTGGTATGTCCTACTCTGCCGCCATCTTGTAACATTAAGCTGGGCCTTTGAGGAAGGGTCACTGGACTCGAAACGTTAACACTGATTTCTCTTCACGCTTGCTGCCAGACCAGCTGAGCTTTTCCAGCAACTTCTGTTTTTGTCTCTGATTTACAACATCGACAGTTCTTTTGGATTTTACTCTGAGTTAGTTGCTTGGCGATAATCCCACTAGGCTGTTGCCTCTCTGGTAATGACTGAGGAGACACAATGTGCGTTACTTGCTGCAGAAGTTTTAGCCTCTGACCTCCTCTTGTAGCCCAATGTTTTATATATCTATATGTCTGGTCCAGATCAGGAAATGGGGTAAATAGCATATTCAAGACTGTGTATAGTGAGAGATTCAGTGCTGGTAATGCAATTCAGTATGAGGTGGAGATGCTTAGATTCATTCCTTGAGAGAGTCATTGCCATCTGCTTTTGCGATGCAAATGTTACCTGCCATCATCAACCTAAGCCTGGATATTGCTCAGTGCTTGCTGTATTAGGGAGGCATGAGGGCAAGGAGGGATTTGAAAAGGAAGATGAAGGCCTCGTTTAAGGCATTGCTTATCTAAGAGCTCATGGATAAGTTACTCAGGGTGGTAGGTGAGGTGGAAGGGAGAGTGGAAGTTACCCACGAAAGCCGGTGCTTGTGGTACATTGTTGAGTTGATGGGTGCAGTCTTTAATTGGAAGAAATTTCTGGTCATCAAGAACTGGATGTTGGATGAGCATTTTGGTTTATTGACTGTGGAAGAGACAAGGGGTGGTGGCCAAGGTACAGCTGTGTATAGATTTGCAAACTGAGACTATACTTTTGGTGTCAGTCTCTGAGGGGCAGTTTGTCAGTAAGAAATTGGTGTCGAGGTTAGGGACCACCTGAGGCATCTGTGAGGGCATGGGAAGAGAGGGCATTGCATGAGATCCCCTGACTGCAATTAGATCAGATAGGACTCGAGCAAATACAATCCCATTCCACTGCACAAACATGGAGGAGGACGCTGTAGTTGAACTTGTCAATGGCCGTTTGAAAAGGTAAGGAAGGATAGTTTGCCTTTGATTCAGTGATGTGGAATGTTGTCTCATTTCGTGTGTGATTTACATGAGGGTAGGGGGTCTGTCTGAAGGCTTTGAGATCATTTGGCAGTTTTGGTCAGTGATAGTTAGCCATTGCCTTCCATTCAGAGTGCTAAAGAAAAAGAATGTTTTTGAACGAGATTTGCATTTTAAGATCTCCAACAATAATTTGTATTTGAAGGAGTGAGATTCCAGGCTTTAGAAAATTTAATTTTTAGTGCCAGTGGGGCTAACAAGCAGTAATTAAGTTGTGGGTCAGCTTTGACGAGTCTAGAACCTAAGAAATATGATTAAGAGTAGGCCATCTGACCTCTCGAGCCTGGTCCACCAATCAGTGAAATTCTGGCTGATCTTTTTGTGGACTCAGGTCCACTTACCTGTCTGCTCACCATAACCGTTAATCCCTTTAAGTATTCAAAAATCTGTCTGTCTTTGCCCGAAAAAATATTCAACAAGCTAGCATTGACTGCTTCACAGGGCAGGAAATTCCACAGATTCATAACCCTTCATTCAAAGTAGTTCATCCTCAACCAGTCCAGAATCTGCACCCCCTTATTTTCAGGCAATGCCCCTTAGTTGTAGTAAACTACTGACTGAGGTGTGTGTTACCAATTCAAGTCTCACTGCAGTGCTTAAGCAAAAAAAACTGAATTTGCACTATAGTGCAGTAACAGGCAGAATCCCAATTTCTGAATGTCGAACTCACAAATGCATTCCCTGACAGGGATATAATTTTAATGTAGAAACATTTCTTGTACTTAGGAACAGCTATTTTACGTTGTCTGGCATTGTGTTCTGAATGTGAGTTTGCTCGCTGAGCTGGAAGGTTCGTTTTCAGACATTTCGTCACCTTTCTAGGTAACATCATCAGTGAGCCTACATTGGACAAACTGGCAGAAAGCTAGCCACTAGGATACATGAACATCAACTAGCCACAAAACGACATGACCCACTATCACTAGTATCCTTACATACACATAAGGAAGGACACCACTTGCATTGGGACAACACATCCATCCTAGGACAAGCCAAACAGAGACACGCACGAGAATTCCTAGAGGCATGGCATTCCAACCGGAACTCCATCAACAAACACATTGATTTGGAGCCAATCTACCATCCCCTGAGAAAAAGAACAGGAAATGACATCACTAAAGCAGGAAATGACATCACCAACCCAAGGAAACCTAACCAGATAAATAGAAAGCGGGACATAACACCAGCGCTTCGTTGGAGGCTCACTGTTGATGTTACCTGGAATGGTGACAAAACATCTGGGAACAAACCGGCAAGCTCAGTGAACCAGCTTACATCTGGAACACAATAAAGACCCACTCTCTTGTGGACCGAGAGGAGGAGAGTGCTGTCTTGGAGGTGAAAGGAGGACGTCGGGTTGGCTGTGCACCCTTGCGACCAGTGGATCTTAATGCTGGCTTCGGCCTAACGCTGGTTCAGGGGAGCAGCCAACCTGCAACGATGGCTGCGGAAAGTGCTCGTGCCCCAGGTCAGGGGGTCCGGAACACCATCCGTGTTTCTGTAAAGAAGGTGGATGAAGGTGCACCTGTGGACCGCACCTTCTTCGTGAAGAGGGTCCTGTTGGACTGTTGTGGGTTCGCTGCTGCGGACATTTACTGCCTGCAGGATTTCCCCGGAGGAAGTTTTTACGATGTGACCTTCCGGAGTGCCAAGCTTTGCGAGCGCTTCCTGGAGGTTTTCAAGGAGAAAGGAGGTGAGGGCCCCCTCTCTGTATTGACCGCTGTCCCACTGTTTGTGATGCCAGCACAGAGGAGCCGTATGGTGACTGTACACATGTACAACCCGCATGTGCCAGCAGTTGATGTCCTGACCTTCCTCGGAAGGTATGTGAAGGTGGAAGGGGACCTAACTGACATCGTGGACCCCTTTGGCATCTGGACGAGTAAGAGGCAGGTCAAGGTGACGCTGAGGATGGGCGCAGACGGGAATGTCGCACACCCACCGTCCAGCTTCGCGATCGGCGGGAGCAGGGGCTACCTGACCTATGCAGGGCAACCTAAAGTCTGCCATGCCTGTGGTAGGTCAGGTCACATGGCGGCCGACTGCAAAGCCACCATCTGCAGGAACTGCAGGGAGGAGGGACACCTTGCAAAGGATTGCCCACGAGAGAAAAGCTGCAACCTTTGCGGGGAAGCGGGCCACTTCTATACGGCATGCCCGCGGCGGGGTACCACCTACGACCAGGTCGCCGGCAGGGGCAATGCGGGGCAAGCCCCCCCGGAGGAGAGGAAGGCACCAGGGCCCTGCAAGGACCCCCCTAATGTGCAGGAGGGCCCAGCCCTGCAGGATGGGCCCGAGGCCAGCAAAGCACCCCTGCAGGCTCCGATTTTCCCCCCCCGACAACCCGGAGCCAATGGCGGCGGCGACAGGCGACCCAGGGGAGTGGACAACAGTCCCGAAAGCGAGGAGGAAGGTGCGTCGACGGGCCCAGGAACCGCAACCATCAGGCGGGAAGAGGCAGCTACAGGGGGGCTATAAGGGCTCCTCTGACGAGGAGGATTCGGAGAGGGCCCACCCGAAGCAGAAGTTAAAGGTCTCGAGGGAGAAGGAAAGCAGCACCCCACTTCCAGGTGACGGGAGGCGTCCTGAGGCTCCCTCCGACACCCAGTGAAGTGCCGCTGGAGCACCGGAGGGCCCCCCGGAACTTCCAGGCGGGAAGGAGGAAACAGCGCGTCCCCAGCCTGACCCGGAGCCAGACCCTCCTGCCTCCGCACCCCTGACGGGGGGATGCCACCCGGAAGGCAGCACGGACGGTTCCCTGAGCCCGGAGAGCGTCTAGCAGTTAGCCCGGGCAATGGGCATGAAGGGACAGATGGAGGGGCTGGACCTTGGACTTGGGGAGGGTACTGCGGTCACTGCCCACAATGGGGGTACAAGTTGCGAGCATTAATGTGCGCAGCGTCAAGTCAACCGCGAGATGTGTGTCCACGTTGGCCTACCTGACCACCATCAAGGCGGACCTCCTGTTTCTGCAGGAGTGCGGGATACCGCACCTCGACAGGTACGGGAAATGGTCCGGCGCCTGGACCTGTGGGCCTTCGATCTGGTCGGGGGGTAATGACTGTCGCTCCTCGGGCCTGGCTATTCTGCTGCGGGGGCGCGACTTCACCATCTCTCAAGTTCAGGAGGTGGTGGGGGGGGCGCCTCCTAGTGGCTGACATCACCTACAGGAATGCTCCCCTGAGGCTGATCAACGTGCACGCCCCAGCGATACAGAGTGAGCGGTTGGCCGTCCTGCAGTGGCTTCCACCCCTGCTGGCTACGTCCAGGCCGGTCATCCTAGGCGGAGACTTCAACTGCATCATTGATGCAGATGGAAGATCTGGTGTGGGGACAGCGGGTGGGGGGATTCAACTGGACGTCACGTCCAGATTCCTGATGGGCACGGTGAAGGACGCCAAGCTGCTCGATGTCTTCAGCACCCCTGCAGATGGAGCGCAGCAGAGGTACACCTGGTCGCGGCCAGACGGGTCTATCCGCTCAAGGATAGACTTCCTGTTTGTGTCACGGACGTTCTCGGTCAGGTCCACCGGTGTCGAGCCGGTGTTCTTCTCTGACCACTGCCTCCTGTTGGCCGACTGTCACTTACAGGACGACCAGCCGGCCGGCAAGGGGACGTGGAAGCTCAACACGACTCTGTTGACCCCAGAGAACGTCGAGGAGCTTAAGAGGGAGTACGCCGGTTGGAGAACCGTGAAAGCCCTCTTTGAGTCTCCGGGCGACTGGTGGGAGACGGTGAAGGAGAACATCAAGAGGTTCTTTGTCCTCAAGGGTGTTCGGAAGGCAAGAGAGAGGCGGGGAAAGCTGTTGCAACTCCAGGAAAGGGTGCAGAACCTGCACCTTCTGCAGTTGATGGGGGTCGATGTCACGGAGGACCTCCGCGAGGTGAGGGGCCAGCAAGCCTCACTCTTCGCCGCAGAGGCCTCCAGGATAATCTTCCGGTCCAGGGTCCGCTCCGTGGAGCAGGACGAGACGTGCTCGCGTTTCTTCTTTCAGAAGGTGCACAAAGAGAGCTCTGTGCTTAGCCGGCTGAAGGAGGACGACGGCTCGGTGACGTCGTCTCGGCCCGACGTTTTGAGGATCAGCAGATCCTTCTATGCCGGACTGTACGACACGAAGCCCACGGACAGCACGGCCTCCGAGTCGTTCCTGTCGTCTATCACGGAGGTCTTAGACGACGGCATGGGGGAGTGGCTGGACCGGCCGATATCCCTGGACGAGCTGGCCAGAGCCCTCAAGTCCTTGCAGAGGAATAGGACTCCCGGAAGCGACGGCTTACCGGTCGAGCTGTATTCCGCTCTGTGGGGCCTGGTCGGCCAGGACCTGCTGGAGGTGTACGATAGTGCGCTTCGGGCAGGGGAAATGTGCAAGTCCATGAGGAAGGGCATCATCACCCTCATTTACAAGAGGAAGGGGGAGAGGGAAGAAATTAAGAATTGGCGTCCCATTTCACTTTTGAACGTGGACTACAAAATCCTGGCCAAGGTCATTGCCAACCGGGTCAGGTCTGTCCTGGAGTCAGTGATTCACCCTGACCAAACCTGTGCTGTGCCGGGCAGGAAGATCGCTGAGAGCCTCGCCCTCATCAGGGATACGATCGCCTACGTACAGGACACGCAGGTGGACACCTGCCTCGTCAGCCTGGACCAGGAGAAGGCCTTCGACAGGGTCTCTCATGCTTACGTGAGGGACGTCCTCTCCAAATTGGGGTTCGGGGAGGGCATCCGCAATTGGATCCGGCTGCTCTACGCTAACATCTTTAGCGCAGTCTCGATCAACGGGTGGGAATCGGACAGTTTTCCTGTTAGATCTGGAGTCAGGCAGGGCTGCCCGCGCTCTCCTGCCTTGTTCGTGTGCTGTGTGGAGCCCTTCGCCGCCTCCATCAGGAAGGACGGGAGCCTGAAGGGCGTGACTATCCCAGGCAGCGGAGGCCTTCAGGTCAAGACCTCCCTGTACATGGACGATGTCGCCGTCTTCTGCACCGATCGTCGGTCGGTGAGTAGACTATTGGACATCTGCGGCCAGTTTGAACTGGCCTCGGGTGCCAAAGTCAATAGGGGTAAGAGCGAGGTCATGTTCTTCGGGAACTGGGACGACCGCTCCTTCGTCCCCTTCACCGTCAGGACAGACTACCTGAAGGTGCTGGGCGTTTGGTTTGGTGGAGCTGGGGCATGCACTAAGACTTGGGAGGAGCGTATCGCCAAATTTAAGCAGAAGCTGGGCAGGTGGACGCTCCGGTCCCTCTCCATCGCGGGTAAGAACCTGGTTGTCAGGTGCAAGGGGCTTTCGGTACTGTTGTATGTGGCGCAGGCCTGGCCTATTACCTGGATCTGCGCCGCTGCGGTCACCCGGGCCATCTTCCACTTCATTTGGGGGTCGAGGATGGACCTGGTCCGCAGAGACACCATGTACAAAGACCTGGGAAATGGGGGAAAGGGCGTACCGAACGCCACCCTCGCCCTGATAGCTACCTTTGTGTGCGGCTGCATCAAGCTGTGCGTAGATCCTCAGTACGCAAACACCAAGTGTCACTACTTACTGAGGTTCTACCTGTCCCCGGTGTTGCGAAGGATGGGCCTGGCCTCGTTGCCGCGGAACGCTCCGAGTAGTTGGACCGTTCCGTACCACCTGTCCTTGGTGGAGAAATTTTTGAAAGGAAACACCTTTGACCACAAGGCCGTCAGGCAGTGGTCAGTACGTAGTATCCTCGAGACCCTTCGGGAAAAGGAGAGGGTGGACCCCGTCGTGTGGTTCCCCACGCAGACTGCCAAAGTCGTTTGGCAGAATGCCTCATCGCCAGAACTTTCAAACAAGCACAAGGACATTGCTTGGCTGGCGGTGAGAGGGGCTCTGCCAGTGAGATCCTTTATGCATGCCCGGAATCTCTGCGCCACCGCACGCTGCCCTCGAGGTGGCTGCGGGGGGGACGAGACTGTCGATCACCTTCTTCTGGAGTGTGCCTGTGCGCAGGAGGTCTGGAGGGGGATGCAGTGGTATTTGTCGAGGTTCGTCCCGAGCAGCTCCGTGACGCGGGACTCCGTGCTCTACGGGCTGTTTCCGGGGACACACACCGAGACCAACATCAACTGCGCCTGGAGGACCCTCAATGCGGTGAAAGACGCTCTTTGGTCTGCCCGCAACTTGCTGGTTTGCCAGCTGAAAGAACTGACCCCGACCGAGTGTTGCAGACTGGCGCACTCCAAGGTCCAGGGCTACGTGCTGAGGGACGCGCTAAAGCTTGGGGCAGCCGCCACCAAGGCGCGGTGGGGAAAGACCACCGTATGAGCCCCCTCGTCCAGAAAAGGGAAAAGAATCCTATCTGGTAACTGGGCCCAGCTGGCGCCTTCCCCAACTGGTCAGGGGGCCAACTGGGACTGTGCGGGGTGGCGACTGCCGGGGCGGTTTCTTTGCTTTGTTTTTTTTTCCTCTGTTTTGTTTTTTTTCCTTTAGTTGGTGTACGTACCCCCGGGTAACCCGGAGTGGCTTGCATGACTGGGTAGGTGTATAAATGTTTTATTTTTTGTACATTCTATGAATACAGTATTTTTTTTCAAATAAAAAAAAAAGTGACGAAACGTCTGAAAACGAACGTTTCAGCTCAGCGAGCAAACTCACATCCAGAACCTCAACCTGAGCTACAAATCTTCTCAAAATTGTGTTCTGATTTGCGTACAAATTAACTTGCAAATAGATAGAAGAATGGAAATTGTTCACACCCAGAGACTGCTCTTATTGAAGGTTGGTCTGTTGGATGCATTGTCTTTGAATGGGCTGCTATAACCTTGGCCATCTGTGCCCTTTTTAGATGGATACAGAAGATCTGTGAACATTGAAAGAAGAGGTGGAGAGTTAACCATGGTGCTCTGCTCAATACTAATTCCTCAGCCCACAATGGCAAATAAGAATATCTGGTCATAATCGCATTGCAGCCTGAAAACGGGCTCCATTACAACAGTAACTACCATCCAAAAGCATGTCATTGGCCATGAGGCTTTTTGCTACATCTCTTGCCACAGAAATGCAATATTCATAATAATACCTTAAACTGTGTTTGGAAGTGAGATTGCAGGATTGATATTTTCTGTGGCATGTTTAGTTTAGTTAAATACAGCAACTTCACACCAGCTAACTTATTTGGTTGGCGATATGAAGACATACTCAGCAGCATAATGTCATGAAAAAAATACACAAAATAGAAAGCAATACCTTGGCAATTATTCAGTGAAGATGATTATGTGTGAATGCTATGTTTTTAAATTGAAGTAAAATGTAGTGTGAACTATTTGGAAGTCTGATAACAAGACTGGGTGGTTTAATTGTTAGTGATTAAAGGGGACACAGGTTGTTTTGCAGGGAAGAGGATGAAAGCTGTCTATATTTGGAGACATTAGCAGTAACCTCTGCAGTAATAGTGCATAGATTCTAAGTCTCCATAGTCCCACAAAATGGTTAAGAAACAAAACCAAAATCAGGACAAGAAAATGTTGGGCTGCCGAGGGTAGCGAATCAACATCTCTGTGGATACGAAGTCTGTGAGATTCACAGTGCGGGCTTTGAGAAACAAAGGACTTCTCAGGCACTCCTGTCTACCAGGTTTGAAGTAAGTGAGACAACAACAGAAATTGCTGGAAAAGCTCAGCGGGTCTTGCAGCATGTGTGGAGAGAGATCAGAGTTAACATTTTGGGTCCAGTGACCCTTCTTCTGTTTCTTTAATGCGGTGAGTATTTGGAATCTTCGTAGAATCCTTACAGTGTGGAAGCAGGCTACTTGACCCATTGAGTCCACACCGACCCTCTGAAGAGCATCCCACCCAGAACCCCACCCATTCTGTCCCTGTGACCCTGTATTTCCTTTGGATAATCCACTTAGCCTGGACACTATGGGCAATTGCACATGACCAGTCCACCTGCCCTGCACACGTTTGGACTGTGGGACGGAACTGAGACAAGGAGAACATGCAAACTCCACACAGACAGTCGCCCGAGGCTGTCTCTGGTGCTGTGAGGCAGTCGTGCTAACCACTATGCCACCCAATCTAACATACATTGCCTGAGTGTACATTGAAGGCATGTCCAAAACTGGCTTTCAGAAGAGAATTGGATAAATACCTGAAGGAACAAAAAAAAGAGACAGGCAAAAGATGGGTGAGTAAAGGCCTTCCGTCTAATTTTCGCCCTGGCTGCATTGGCCTCTGAAGCCTGTGGGTAGCAGCTACATCTGGAACCAGAATTCGATGTTGTGATTGGCATGCTAGCACAGATTGCCCTGTGTGGAACGTCTGACTATTTACAGAGTATGCAACTGCGCAGCTTTGTGGGATGTTGGTGAGGCAGACTAACCTTGTTGCTCTTACAGACAACAAACATGGCTACCATTCGCTGAACGGCCTCCCTCAGCGATGTCGCTCTTTTATGATTTTGCAGTGCTTTGAGGTGCCAAGCCAAAAGTCATAAGTTCAAGTCCAGAGCATGCCCCCTTGTGATCTGGCATTCAATTAAATGAAAGGCTTAAATTGCAAGGTTTTAATGACAATGTTCCTCTTTAGGTGAGTCCTTATTGCCACTTGTAATTAACTCTGAGTAATTAGGGAGAGGCCACTCACCTCCAACTTAAAATTTAAAATAGACTTGGTTGACAAATTTGGGATACTTTTTGGAATTATGCAGAGCACCTGACTGATGATAATATTCAATAGCAAGCCGATATAAACATACACGAGGTGGGATTTTAAGAAGCCAGCGCCAACCTCCTGCTTTCCTTTTGTTTCTGGGGAAAAACCGCAAGGGAGCTTATTTGTTTTCAAGCCTATTTTGTTCCAAGTAAAGATGCATTTCAATGAAGTGTGTTTGAAGAGCCACATGCTCAACAACATCCATCATAAAACAATGCATAAAATATAGAGCAATACAATAGCAATACATTATACTGTCACATCTTTGCAGTTGTATTTTGTTAACTAGAAAAGTTTGCAGAAATAGATTTTGCTTTTGTTTCACCTTGGTAGCTGATTGAACTGATTTACAATGGCTGCAGCCTGTGTCTATGTATTTTTTTAATGAAATGAAACATCAGCACATGGACTGTAGTGGTTCAAGAAGGCAGCTTACCACCACCTTCTCAAGGGCAACTAGGGATAGGCATGAAAGTCTGGCCAGCCAGTGATGCCAATATCCCACAAGCGAATTTTAAACAAAGGAAAGGTTACTTCACAAGAGGACCAAATAAGACCAAATAATTTGAAGTGTTCCAACAAATTTATATTTCTGACTTTGAACAATAGGATTGATTTTCAGATCACACATGATTGCGCTTGTAACCACATATTTAATGCTTTTAACTTAAGATATTTAAGACTGGATATTTACATTTTGGCTACTGATGCTTCCTTTAGTACAATGTGCTCATATGATCTAAAATAACAAGGTGTAGAGCTGGGGGAACACAGCAGGCTGAGCAAGAAGAGCAGAAAAGCTGATGTTTTCGGTCTGGACCCTTCTTCAGTCCAGACCCGAAGCATCAGCTTTCCTGCTCCTCTGATGCTGCTTGGCCTGCCATGCTCATCCAGCTCTACACCTTGTTATCTCAGGTTCTCCAGCTCCGGTAGTTCCTACTGTCTTGTGTTCATATGATCCGTACCTTCTCTACATTGGTCATTGTTTATGCGTCAGAAATATCATTCTCTCATGGATGGTTTGATCCCAGCACTCTTAACAGTCACTGAATCATCAGGCTGAATATAACGGGATGTTATATATCCATACACTCTGCTGTCTACCAACCCAGGAATCATCTGAAACCTGGCTACATTTTGTGCTGAAAGTAACAGTCTGCACTTAAAGACTGGGCCTGTGCTCCCACCTGAAGACGAAGTCCTGCCTCAAAAGAGCTGCCCACCAATCTATCTTCCCTGTGGTCCCAGGTCTGAGTGGTGGTTGCTGCCGAGGTGACAGGCAGTATCTATTCACCATGACCACCACTGCCACTGCCACCTCACATACACATGGAAGCTACACGACTTGACTTTGAGGTAAGACTGAAGTGTCACTGGGCCCCAGTGCAAGGGAGGTGAGTGGTCAGAGCATGAGTGTCAGCGTTGGCGAGCTAAAGAGAGGGAATAGTATAACCATGAGGGTGCCTCTGAAAGCCTAGGAGACCCTCAAAATCATATAAAAGGTTGACTGAGACAGAATAGGGAGCCAGTATCAGTTTCCCAGCGTCTTAAATGTGTGTCTTTGTGCTAATGGCACAATGGGAGCCATTTTCATAGTTTACCTTATTGAAACGTATCGTGACCTGGTACACTTCTTCCATCCAGTCTCCTCTCAATCCCCTTTTCTCGAAAGAGAACACCCCACTAGCTTCTCCTTGTGGATAAAATTCCCCATCCTTGCAACCATCTGGTAAACCCTCACGTCCTACCTTGAGTACAGTGACCAGAGCAGGGCAGTATGCTCCAGCTGTAGCCTCTCTGGTGCTTATGAAGGTTGGGTGTCACTTCCCTGTTTTTGCAATGAGTATCCACGTGTGAAAAAAAATCGAAAGAACTGCGGATGCTGTAAATCAAGAACAAAACAAAGTTGCTGAAAAAACTCAGCAGGTCTGATGAGATCTGTGAAGAAAAATATCAGGGTTAACGTTTCGGGTCCGGTGACCCTTCCTGAGAACTGAGGGTCTGACAAAAGATCACCAGACCTGAAACGTTAACTCCAGTGTTTCATTCACAGATGCTGCCAGACCTGCTGAGCTTTTCCAGCAACTTCTGTTTTTGATCTATATGTAAAACCCAGGATGTGAGTTTGGGATTGACGAGCCTAATGGCTTTTCACTATGCTGTAATGTTATTGACTTCAACCTCTATAATTGTAATTTATCCTATAATATTCTTCAATTAAAAAAGTGTTTAAGTAGGAAATACTGGTGAGTTTTGAGTAATTTCATCTGGTGCGGGTGATTTCATCCATTGTTTTATGCTTCAATTGCTTGCAAAACCTTTTGGTTTGTTAATTGTATTAATTTCAGTGATACAGTTCCAATTTGTAGCAGATCGAACAGTTTTCCACTCTTTTCAAACCGCAGTATTTGACTTAAATGTTTAAGTGGGCAACTTTTAAATGCAGAAATAAAAACAAAGTTGCGGGAAAAGCTCAGCAAGCCTGGCAGCATCTGTAGAGGAGAAAACAGAGTTAATGTTTTGGGTCTGGTGACCCTTCCTCAGAACTGATGGTGGCCGGGAAAATGTCAGTTCATAACGTCAGTTTTCCCAGCTGCCATCAGTTCTGAGAAAGGATCACCGGACCCGAAATGTTAACTCTGTTTTCTCCACCACAGATGCTGCCAGACCTGCTGAGCTTTTCCAGCAAATTGTTTTTGTTCCTGATTCACAGCATCCGCAGTTCTTTCGGTTTTTAGCTTTTAAATGCAGTATGACCTTGCGTCAGGTTACTTGTGAAGTAAATCACATTATCCAAAAACACCGACCTGATGTTTCTGATCATAATTCACAATATTGTTATTATTTGGAAAGTTCATTTCTAGAGTGGGCAGCACTATGCATTAGCTTTCAGTTTAATTTTTGTTTCTGTGTTGTGTATGTAAAGGTGGACATTGAAATGGAACTAAAACTGAGTTCTGAGAGTGGTACAGGATGACTGAATGCATTTGTAGTCAGGCATTGTAAAATAAATAACTCAAGAGATAAATGTTCAGTTCTTTACAGAACAGTAAAAGAAGGTGATTGGTGGGGAAAGAAAGTGCTGCTGGTTTGCAAGATGGTGTCCGATAACACAAGGAGATAAAAAACATAGAACATAGAACATAGAACAATACAGCGCACAACAGGCCCTTCGGCCCTCGATGTTGCGCAGACCTGTGAACTAATCTAAGCCCATCCCCCTACACTATCCCGTCATCATCCATATGCTTATCCAAGGACTGTTTAAATGCCCCTAATGTGGCTGAGTTAACTACATTGGCAGGCAGGACGTTCCACGCCCTTACCACTCTCTGAGTAAAGAACCTGTCTCTGACATCTGTCTTAAATCTATCACCCCTCAATTTGTAGCTATGCCCCCTCGTACAAGCTAAACCATTCTCTTATTTTAAAAAAAAGATGCAGAACCATCGAGAAGGGCGATGCACATGAGGTTTCTGTCAGACGAAAGCAGATCATTCTAGGAAAAAAAGCCTGTCAGGGCGAAGGTGTGGTTTAGAGGCCTCTAGAATAGAGGAAACAAAATCCTGAGTGGATTAATCTCAGCAAAACGAAGCCTTCAGATTCAGAGGGGTGTTAAATGAGTGAGGCACATTAGTAGCTCCATGAAGAAACATCAACATCTCCTCAGCTGTACAGAAAACTTTCAAGATTCTGGGAGTGTGGGTTGAACCCCTAACCTTCTGATTTTGAAGCAGGAAAACTCCTGATAAGCTATAGCTAACACAGTTCTGATATCTTGCACAACCCAATTCTCCTTTACTCCACTCTTGGCTGTGCCTTTGGCTGCCTGGGCCCTACACTCTGGAATTCCCTCTCCAAATCTTCCTCATTTTTTTCTTTCTTTCCCTTTTTCTGTCTCATATGCACCCTCTACCTTTTCAAGGTGTTGTTTAAAACTGAACCCTTGGATCTAGCTTTTTGCCACATGTCATAACAACGTTTGTATAAACTCATTACCTTGCAAAGTTCTTCATCAGATTTTGATTGAGAAGAGACCCATCAAATGCCCCAGGGAACTTTACAATATTAAAGATACTTTTTAAATGTGACTTCTCATTGCTGCTGTATAATCGCAGGTCATTGCAATTGTAAAATAAGTAGGGCAAGATAGAAAAGTCTATTGCAAATTTGTTCTGATTTGACAAACTTGTACATCCCTTTTCTTACAGCTTGAAAGCATCGTTCTGAAATGGGGGCGGGGGGAAGGATACTTTTTTCGTGCTGTTTTAGAAAGCAACAAATGTTTCAAAATGGAAAACTTTGACGAGGAGAGGTGGAGGACAGACTTCAGTTCTGAATCATGTTGTGAAGAATCTGTGTTCGTCTCTGAATACCACGTTTCAGTTCAGTGGAGCGCAGGATTTTTGTGCGTTATGTAACTTGTAAAAGAGGCTTAGTAGGTGTCAGTTCAGCATGAGAAAGTAAGCTTCATGACGGATCTTGAGAGATAAATAGGGAAAAATGTATTGTGAGAGTAATAATCTTGTTGCGATGTGCTGCTGGAATACTTAACAATCTGATTTCTGTGAGTGAAGTGAAGTTTAAAATCCCTGATATCATAATTGGCACATTAATCATTTGTTTTTCACCCACTATTAAAGAGATCAGTAACACTTGACAAGAGCCATTATGTAATTGTCATTCTCAGTGATTGAAGAGCACTGAAATTCCCCAAGGACTCCTTCTGTAACTTTGGCCGTGAGACTGGCAGGAACTTAGCGAAACATCGGAATTGTGCCCATTTGTGCCATTTCCAAGGGAGCTTTGCTGGGGTCCCACAAAACCTCATGTGGGATTGTGAGGACTGTGCGGAGAGGAGATGGCTGTGTGATATGATTGCTGTTGTATTAATCCAAGGAACCCAGCCA
Organism: Stegostoma tigrinum; assembly: GCF_030684315.1. Lineage (NCBI taxonomy): Eukaryota > Metazoa > Chordata > Chondrichthyes > Orectolobiformes > Stegostomatidae > Stegostoma > Stegostoma tigrinum. The sequence continues at coordinate 125,645,582 of NC_081356.1, read as the reverse complement.
ATGCCCTGGGGATAATAAAATGTGAGGCTGGATGAACACAGCAGGCCCAGCAGCATCTCAGGAGCACAAAAGCTGACGTTTCGGGCCTAAACCCTTCATCTGATGAAGGGTCTAGGCTCGAAACGTCAGCATTTGTGCTCCTGAGATGCTGCTGGGCCTGCTGTGTTCATCCAGCCTCACATTTTATTATCTTGGATTCTCCAGCATCTGCAGTTCCCATTATCACTGATACAATGCCCTGGGGACCCAGGTTTGAGTCCCACCATGGTAGAGTTTGAACTCCAATTTTAAAAAAAGTTGCTGATGACCTTGAAACAATTGTCAGCAAACACCTGCCTGGCTGTCAAACGTTCTTCAAGGAAATTTGCCGTGTCTGGCTCCAGACCCACAGCAATGTGATTGAATTTCAGCTGTGCTCTGAAATGGACTGAGCAACCACTTAGTTCAGGGGCAGCTGAGGGGAGGCATTAAAAATGCTGACCGGCCAACGACACTCACATCTCACGAGTGAATGATATTTTTAAAAAAATGAGAACCCCTCGGTCAAAATCTTGCATAAAAAATTGTCCTCCAGATAGTGGTATTATCACTGGATGTAAATCCAGAGATCCAGGTAATGTTCTCAGTACCTGGGTTTGAATCCCCCCACCACAGATGGTGGAATTAGAATTTAATCAAATTCTGGAAATAAGAACCCATTAATGACCATGAATCCAGTGCCAATTTTCAGGAAAAACTCAGCTGGTTCACTAATGCCCTTCAGGGAAGGAAACTGCCATCCTTACCTCCTTGGCTGAGTGGACTTGATGGGCCGAATGGCCTTACTTCCACTCCTGTGTCTTATGGCCTTAACTGGTCTGGCCTACGTGTGACTCAGACCCACAGCAAGGTGGTTGACTCTTAACTGCCGTCTAGGTAATAATTAGCTGATCTAGCTAATGCGGCCTCGTTTTATGAATGAATAAAACAAAATATTGAATTTAAAAATACTTCAGAGTTTGGGATGAGATGGGTGTGTTTGGCTCTTGGATTCAGACATCATGAAAGATTTAAAGACATTGAAGCCTCGATAACTCTTAGGCATCTGTGTTCTTCGAGGAGTGTGTAAAAAAATGACAAGGAACTCTTATCTTTCTCAGTGAACAAGCGCAATGAACTCATCAAGCAGACTTTGTTTAAGGACTGAATTCTTCCCACTGTTGTTTTGTGAAAATGCTGGGTGGGAAAATGCTGACCTGGGCCTAGTTCACTTCAAAGCATCCTCCCTGACAGAAATGCTGCTCTGCATGGACTTGGAAGTGCGGTGTTCATTTTCCTCTAGCTATGTAGTTCAGAAACCTGGAATCACCCATTGGTGCCTGCAGTTTGCTGATAAAATCACATCAAGGCCTGATCCTCAATATTGCTTGGATGAGAAAAATATCCTTGTAAAATAAAATGATGTGGCAACATGGGGAGGGGAGGAATGCAATGGGAAGGCGGAAATTTAGTCTTAGGCTGGAGACACAAAGAGTGTGATTTCTACTGAATGCCATTAATTTAAAATGCCCCCCCCCCCCACCCAGTATTCATTCATAGAAGCCCTACAGTGTGGAAATAGGCCCTTTGGCACAACAAGCCCACACCAACCCATCACCCTGTCCCCCACCTATTCTACACATTCCAGAACACTTTGGGCAATTTAGCATGGCTAATGCACCGAGCCTACACATCCTTGGACTGTGGGAGGAAACCAGAGCACCCAGAGGGGATCCACACAGACATGGGGAGAATGTACAAACTCCACACAGATAGTCACCTGAGGGTGGAATTGAACCCAGGTTCCTAGTACTGTGAGGCGGTAGTGCTAGCCACTGAGCCACCATGCCGCCTATAAACTCTTGCCATGAATAAGTGCAGTGAATTTCAATTGACGTCATTGGGCTAAAGAGGCTGGGATTTTTTTTTTCTTTCAGGTTTTAACATCAAACATGTTGACTGTATTATCCAACATTGAACTTAGGCCCTGAATAAAATCAGCAGAATTTGGCGAGTTCTGAACATAATAACGATCCTTACAAAAAAAAGCAATAAAAAGGGTGGCACACAGGCTCAATGGTTAGCATTGCTGCCTGACAGTGCCAGGGACGTGGTTTCAATTTCATCCTTAGACGGCTGTCTGTGTGGAGTTTGCACATTCTCCCTGCGTCTGCGTGTGATTGCTCCCAAAGTGCAGGGTAGATGGATCAGTCATGCTATAGTGTCCGGGGATGTTTTGGTTAGATGGGTTAGACATGGATAAATACAGTGGTAGAGGAATGGGCCTGGGTGGGATGGCCTTCACAGGGCCTTGTTGGGCCAAATGACCTGTTTCCACACCGTAAGGACTCTGTGAATATGAACCCTGAAAAATGATAACATATTTTGTTTTGCTTGCTTCTAAAGCAGACACGCTGTTCGCTGAAGTAAGGAAATAATGAACTGTGTTTAAGGAAACCCTTATTGGAGCTTAATCTGGCTGCAAGGCTGAACGAAAGAGCAAGATTATGTGATGTTGCATCCTTTCCTTTGTATGTCACCAGGTTCAGCATATCACAGTCAAACCTAACCCTGGATTTTACGAAAATGAGCTAAACTCTGGTAACTGTGAACCAATCAATTTTAATGGGGGTGAGAACTGTTTCAGCATCTGTACTAAAAGGTGTGACCATTTTCACAGTGATGCTTGTTGGGGGAAGTGGGCTGGTCTGAGAGGTGTTGCAGTGGTGTCTTCCCCAGTTTGAGTGAGGCTGTGAATCATTAAGTGGAACTGTCAAAATAGTGAGTTGACATGCTGCAATAAAGGGGCAGGCATTCACTTCCTGGATTCATTGACTCCTGAGGAACCACACACTCTCTACTGTAACTGTTTTGTTTGTCTGTGAGTTCCCCCCCCCCCAGACTCCCCGCCTCTTCTGCACCTTACTTTGGGGCTCCCTGACGGTGTGGCAGTTCACAATTCCTCTGTTTGGAATGGGTGAGCAGGAGAGAAATGACAGATTTTTCTTGGCTCCATAATATTAATGTATTTTAGGGTGGGGGAATCTGCCTTCACTATTTGTTCTGGCCTACATGGGACTCTGTGAAGTTAATACATAACTGTCCTTGAGTTATTAAAGGTAGGCCATAAAAGTTGGCCGAGCTGTTAACTTCCAATAAATAAATGTAAAAAAAACACAATTCAATGTGGATCTGAAAATCCATTACCAATTTCCAAACCTTTTTGTGGGAATACCATTCTCAATGGAGAGATTGTAAATTTGTTCATTATTTCACCAAAATTTTGCTTCCTCAGGGTGGTCTGACCATCTTTAGCTGCTTCACCAATAACCTTCCATCCCTCATAAAGTTAGAAGTGGGGCTGTTTGTGCAATCATCAATAATGTTCAACGCCATTCATGACTCTTCAGCTACTGAAGCAATCCATGTTTGAATGCAGAAGATCTGGACAGTATCCAGGTTTGGACTGACAAATGACAAATAACATACACATCATGCCAATGCCAGGCAATGACAATCTACAGCAAGAAACAATCGAAACAGCCAACCCTTGACATTCAATGAAGTTTCCATCACTGACTCATGCACTAGCAATATCCTGGGGCTTACCATTGGCCCGAAATGCAGCTGGTGTCCCCACATTAACACAGTGGCTACATGGGCAGGTCAGAGGCTCGGAATACTGCAGCGAGGAGCTCACCTCCTGACTCCCCAAAGCAGCACTTGCCTTTTCCGTTCGAGAATGCTTGGGTGTGAGTCAATATCGGCATTACTGAGAGCAATATCCAGTCTAAAATTTGGGCCATATCCATAAGGGAATCTCTTGTGCCAGGAGTGTAGAAGTTGGAATTTCCACTGATCAGCTATCCCCCATCAATGAGCTCCTATTCACTTTCCTCCATAGGTGAATTGCATTTTCCCCATTTTGCCAATCCATTGGTGACAGGAACACTTTTATTAGACATGTGCTGTGGCGGATTCCCATCCCTCTTCGCCCTCCTCTCTCTCTGCAGGGTCTCCAATGTCACAAATGATTTCCTTTCAGGAGGACTCTTCACCATCTTCAGTGCACTTTTAAACTGTCCAATTCCTTTCAAGTTAGCAACTCTGGCAACTTCACAATAACATCACTCACAGTCAGTTAAAAGCCTCAGCCCCAGAAGTGCACATATCTACATGTTCAAGTGGAGCTCCAGGAAACAGGTATGAAGCACTTAGTGGGGAAAATAACATGCACACCGCTCTGAGAGCACCTTTGTGGCAATTTCGCATTAATCTCTCGCTGCTACGAACCCCTTTTGAACCTCTAGATCAAAAGACAAGCCTGCTTCCTTTTGCTTATTAAAGAAATTACAGGCTTTGTAATTAGTGGCAGAGGTGCTTGTAAATAAATCGGTTATTCGTCCACTACACTGCGCAATAGCTGGCTTTCAGAATCTTTACTTGTGCAGGCTGCTGTCACGGTAACGAAAGTCTGTCACTATCCTTCATTGCACTGACTTTGACATCTATAGAAGAAATCTACAGTAAAAAAAAGGAGCAGTGTAGGCCATTCAGCCCTTGGAGTCTGCTGTATCAATATGATCATGGCTGATCATCCAACTCAGTATCCTGTTCCCATACTCCCCTCATACCCTTTGAAAGGTTATTGCCCACTTGCCTACACTGCCTTCCCTGAAGTTTTCAACAGTCCCAAGTTGATAGGGTTGTAAAGAAGGCATATGGTGAGTTGGCTTTGATTGGTAGGGGAATTGAGTTTAAGAGCTGCAAGGTTATGCTGAAGCTGTACAAAACCCTGGGTAGACCACACTTGGAATATTGTGTTCAGCTCTGGTCACCTCATTACAGGAAGGATGTGGAAGCCTTAGAAAGGGTGCAGAGGAGATTTACCAGGGTGCTGCCTGGATTGGAGGGCAGGCTCTGTGACAAAAGGTTGACGGTGCTTGGGCTTTTATCATTGCAGCAAAAAAGGATGAGGGGTGACTTGATAGAGATGTACAAGATGATGAGAGGCGTAGATAGAGTGGACAGCCGGAGACTTTTTCCCAGGGTGGAAATGACTATTTTGGGGGGTTGTAATTTTAAGGTGATTGGAGGAAGGTACAGGGGAGATGTCAGATGTAGGTTCTTTACACAGAGAGAGTAGTGGGTGTGTGGAATGTGCTGCCAGCAGTGGTAGTGGAGTTAGATACATTCGAGACATTTAAGCAACTCTTGAATAGGCACATGGAGGATAGTATATTGTAGGGTACGCAGGGTAGTTTGATCTTTGAGTAGGATAATAGGTAGGTACAACATCGTGGGCCGAAGGGCCTGTACTGTGCTGTACTGTTCTATGTTCTATGTTTTCCACACAACCTCTTCTCTTTGACATTTCTTTAAAGGGATGTAGGTTGAGTGCATATCTCATGAGAGATCTGAAAGAAGAATAATGAGATTGCAAGTGAATGTGCTTCTCCCTCCAAGTATGAGGGGCCTGTGTCATTTTAATTCTGTTTCACACTGTCTCAGTGTCAGGTGCCGAATGCCAAGTTCTTTCAGTTTTAATTTGTCCCATGATTTATGTTCAAAAATGATCCATTACCCTGCCAAAACGATGCGCTTTTCCAACTGAGCATCTGTGACTAAACTTTACTTCAAAGAAAATATTTACATTTTTACAGCACAATATGCACATGAGTTAACAGGGCAATTGACAGGAAGCTTGATTTTTTCTGAGCATTGGCCAAAATGGGCATCATGCTAGGTTGCCGTTTTGTGCCAGTGTGAAGGGCCGTTTTATTGTGTGGTCGGGCTCTCTTTGCAGCCCTGTTCCCATTTGCCTGCACCCAGTCATCGAGCCTTGTTTCCAGGAGAGGGAGGAATTTGCCAGTCCCAAAGCTGAGCCAATTGTAAGGCTGGGCGCTGGATGGCGTTGGGCATGGAAAAGTTCCGAAGTTTGATTTATGGGGCAGGAAGGAAGAATATGATGCTCTTGTCCCCCTCTGTGGCAGTTGTGCCTTGTTTACCACACCCCCCCCCCCCCCCCCCCACTCAACCTGCAACAAGTCATTGAAGAAAACAGTTGTATTCTCCTTGGGCTGTATTTTGTTTAATGGATTTCTTGACACCTGCCATAAATGCTCTGACATGGACCCTGTTGATTTTTGTTTCTAGTTTTTTTTGCACTTGGAAACTTCTGTGCAGGCCCAATAAACTGTAGGCTGTGCTTTTCCAGTATCGTGGAAAATGGTGGGGGGGGCGATGGGGGGAGGCGCTTCATCAGCACTACTTGCTCTACCCCATATGTTCCCACCGCTGAGATAATTCCACAGCTCACTAGAAGTGGTCTTCCTGTTACAGGCCAGGAATGCCTGCAAAATCATGAGGGAAAGCTTCAATTCAGAGGCCACTGGCATAAGAAGGGCCTTATTCACAGCTCAGACGTCTGTCTGGTGCCTCTTGCCCGCCAAAGGTCTTCATTGATATTGAGCTTCAGACATTCTTCATCCCACGACCATTACCAACACTGACTTTGTGCTGACCAGCCCTCAACCTCCCTCAGCCGCACCAACATTGCCAACCTCCCCAGCTCGGATAGGAGGTCCAAGGTCTCACACGATTTGGGTTGGTTCTGGTAGAGATATCTAATTAGGAGGCCACTGTTTGGTGGACTGCGCGCCTTCCGTGGAATAGCAGACCTGCAGCTGCTGCCTGGTCTCAGGAGAATGCGGCCGCTCATTATTGGGAGTGGCAGGCTGTGAAGGCGCTTGTCGTAAGTCCATCAGTCATTAGGAGGTCGCCCGCTTCAGAAACTGCCTCAAATATGATTCTGATGTCACAATTACAGTTGGAAATGGTACTTTTCCTCATTCTAAGAAGGTGTAAGGGGGAGCTGAGTGGAGAGTTAAGGAATGTTGTCACAGGGTAAGGAGTCAGCAATGTTGTTGTGACTTGACATGAACACAGAGGGTTCTCAATCTTTAGAATTTTCGACACCAGAAGGCTGTGGATACTGTGTGACTGAACGGAGATTGATGCTCAATATTAGATGCTTGATGGAATGAGGGACATGCGGATCAGACAAGAAAGTGGATTTGTTGTCCAGGATTAGCCATTTTCTGATTGAATGGTGGAATTAACTCGAAGGGCTGTGTGACCTACTTTTGCTCCTGTTTCTTATGTTTATTTTTTGGTGGCTTGTGTATCTGTACCCCTTGATCCCTTTGTTCCTCTATCCCATTTGGACCTTTTGTTTCTAAAGAGCATGTGGCCCACTTAACCTGCCTACCAGAGTGCAACAGCCCCCACTTATCTACATCATGGTCATGTCCTGCAGTAGGAGTCCAGCCCTTCAGGCAGTGTTGTGCCTGTGATAGGCTTGCCCAGGTTCCTGCCAGCGCAGCCTCCATCTCAAAAGGGTCCCCGGACCTGAAACGCTAACTCTGATTTTTTTTCCTTTGCAGATGCTGCCAGACCTGCTGAGTTTTTCCAGCAATTTATGTTTTTGTTCCACACCATTGGGGTTTGGGCACCCCATGCACATAGGCTAATGTCTTGAAGCATTTTCAGGGACTCATTTCAGAATGGGGAAAGATATCTTTGTTTTCAGCTTCCTCCAGATTATTGAAGGGAAGACTTGCATTGATGTGGTGTCTTTTAAGACCTTGGGCAATGTTCTATGTCCCTAAATAAAAACTAAAAGAACTGCAGATGCGGTAAATAAGGAACATAAATAAAGTTATTCTGAGTAAGGGTCACCGGACCCAAAATGTTAACTCTGTTTTCTCCTCCACAGATGCTGCCAGACCTGCTGAGCTTTTCCAGCATCTTTTTTTTTGTATGCCCCTAATCCTGCACTCCCTGATCCAACAGCCTGGCACCTGCAGTACCTCTGAGTTTCCCTGGAATAAATCTTTATCGATCTTTATTCCATATTGTTTTCTGTTACACATGATCCAGTTTGTTATTCTTGTGAAAGAGCCTTTACCAGCATTTACTGCTCATCCCCAGTTGCCCTGGAGAAGGTAGCCGTGAGCTGGATACCCTCAATCCTGTTTTTGGTGGAAAATCATTCATCCAATAGGCATGTGATTGATACAAGTCAAGGTAATGTATTTACTTTTAAAATGTTTGTGCATTAAATACATTAGACCATCTGTGATGCAGCAAAGGCCTGGCTCCCAGTCTGCTGAATTAGTGGGTACAATCTCAGCCATACCCTCTACCTCCATGTGTAAATCCCTTTCTAAACAGATTCTCTCAACCTTTTTACTCTTTGTGCCGATAAAATTATTTCGTATTTTGTTAGCTGCCAGTCTTTCCTCACACACTCTTTGCATCTCTTTCTTTTCACACCCCTTGTGCACATTCTATAGTCAGCCCACTCCTCGCTTTAATGTCATCATCATCCTGACATCTACGATGCGCAACCATTCATTTTACTCTTCTTCACATCAGTACCTGGTGAGCTGGACAAACCCATTCTTCAGAGATTGTTGCTGAAGCACAGCAGTCAGAGGGTCAGCACCATTAGTGTATTAGCTCTTCGACCAGGTACAACAGCAAATGGATAATGCTGTCTGAATGATAAATTAATCTGTCACACTCACTTGCCCTCTCATCATACCGGCAATGATAGAACAAACAGCTCATTCCAAATATAGACTTACCCAAGATCATCGAAGGAAAACCTTGCTTTCATATCGTGCCTCTTAATGGCTCAGGCAGTGCCAAGGTACTTGACAGACAGTAGAGTATTTCTGAAATAGAGTCAATGTTGTAATGTAGCAAGCCTGTCAATCATTAAAATGGGCATTGACTGAGGGTGGCATGCCCTGTCTGATCACTCCAACCCATCAACCCTGCTTCACCCTTGACTTATGTAAAAAATAGTTGGAAATCAAGCTTGCAGGGAAAGTTAAGAGCAAGAACAATTAATTACATTTCAGTAAAGTATTACATCTTGATCCCTTGGTCTGGCCCATGAATAATATTTAATATTTTCATGAGCAATAGCTGTTCATCCTTTTCTGAAGGACATAACTTGGAGATGGATAATAAACTATCTTGGCTATGTTAGCGTACCGCTGAGGAAAGAGCCAGACACTGACAAGGTGAACTGTTTGTTTCAACGCAGCAAGTAATTGTGATTTAGAATGTGCTTCTTGAAAGGCCAGTGGAAACTGATTCAATAAAAAACTTTCACGAGAGAATCCAATAAATACCTGAAAAGGAAATTTGTTTAGTACTAGGGAAATGATCGGGAAAAGGGGTTTAATTGGCCGGCTAAACCAGGGATTGTGGATTGAAATCCCATCTGGGGTGCAGCAACTTTGGGGTGGGATGGTGGCTCAATGGATTAGGACTGCTGCCTCACCAAGCCAGCAACCCAGATTCAATCCTACCCTCAGACAACTGTCTTTGTGGAGTTTCCACGTTCTCCCCGTGTCTGTGTGGCTTTCCGCTGGATGCTCCAGTTTCCTCCCACAGATGTACAGGTTAGGTAGATTAGCCATGCTAAATTGCCCATTTGTGTCCAGAGATGTGTAGGTGAAGTAGGGTAGGGGGCTGAGTCTGGGTGGGATGCTCTTCAGAGAGGTGATGTCAACTTAAACAGTCAAATAGCCTGCTTCCACACTGTAGGGATTCTGTGATAACTCTTCCAAAGAGCTGGTAAAGGCAGTATGGGTTGAATGATAACTCTCTGAGTGTAAGATTCTGTGACTGAGGTGTAGACTTGCTGTGACCTGTCAGAATTTTAAGTGATGAACAAATTGAGGGCAAGTGTGAACAGTCCCGAATTTTTGTCATTGCAGAAAAGGTCAGTGGGGACAAAAGCAATCCTGATTCTGATGTGCCATCTGGCTAGCAACTATGCGATTATTTTGACATTTCTGATCAATCCATTATTTCATGAGACCCTCTTTCTATTCTCAGTCATTCACAGATCCCATTTTATAATGTGCCTGTAGAATTGGTTTGCTCTTGTATTTGAAAGAGTCCTCTGCGGCATCCTGCACAGATTGGGCTGAATTTAAAATAATATTTGACTTGAATGAGCATATATATTAAAGCATGCCGTAGTCTCTGTGGGATGTCACCTGAAACCTAAAGAGCCTGATGTATCTCTCAGCCAACTTATTAAATAATCATCTGATTCTTTTTCTGTTTGATATTCTTCCCTGAATTCAACGTTGCACATCTTCATCCTATTTAAGAAGGGAGCACGTCCTCTGTTTCACTCAAATATACTCAGATTTCGAGCATGTAATCCAGGCTGACGTACACAGGTGGTCATGAAGGTGCAATATTGACAGAGAGGCTTTTATTTTTGTTTTTGTTTGGGGTGAATATTTAAACCAAGAACACTGTCCTTTTATAATTCCGGCAAAGATCTGTGGCTCGGGTTGTGAGTGAGTTTGTTGACTTACTCGCTGAGCTGGCCTGTTCTCGTTCAGACATTTTGTCCCCAGACCAGACAGTATAAATTCCAAGGGAGTAGAATAACGTCACTTCATTGGAGGCTGCACTGATGATGTCACCTAGCACGGTGACAAAACGTCTGGACAAAAACAAGCCAGCTCGGTGAGCAAGTCAACAAGATCACTGTCCTTCTATTTGTGGAGATTTTAACGATCCCATGGCTATAATTTCCACACCCATTGGAGTTGAGGAGGATGAGGGGTGACATTGGTAAATGCGATTCTGAGGGTCTTCGCGGGGTAAGAGGTGAGAGCATGTTTCTTTTACTGAGGCATTCGAGAATGCAGAGGCACAATTTTAAAACAACACGTTTCCCATCAACAGTGGAGATGAGGAGGAATCCTTTGTCTCAGATGGTCACTGATGTTTTGGGAATTCCGTTCCCCAGGTGAATCATTGAATATGTTTCAGGGCAGCACAATGGTTAGCACTGCTGCCTCACAGCACCAGGGACCTGGGTTCAATTCCACCCTCAGGCAGCTGTCTGTGTGCAGTTTGCACGTTCTCCCTCCGTCTGCGTGGGTTTCCTTCGGGTGCTCCGGTTTCTTCCCACAGACCAAAGATGTGCAGGCTAGGTGGATCGGCCATGGGCAATGCAGGGACCCAGGAATAGGGTAACATGTTGGGTCCAAGTAGGATGCTCCTCAGAAGGTTGGTGTGGATTCGATGGGCCAAACGGCTAGCTTCCACACTATAGGGATTCAATGCTGGATTAGATTTTTGATAGATGGGGCTGTCAAGGCTTAGGGCGGCAAGAAAGTAAGGTAATAATCAGATCAGCCATGATCCAATTGCCAGCAGCATTATCAATGGATCAAACAGCCTACTTGTGTTCCTGTTTCATCTGCTTTTAGATTCTTGTGCTTGATTTGAAGGTGACGTTCTCCCAGTGTTTTGATCACCAGACATCATTCAACTAACACCATATTGGTTAGCTCTTCCTTCATCTTTAAAGATTTAATTTTGACCTTTTGGCTGAAATGTTTGCAGTTCTAACATCCTGTATCCCCAAAAGTAGCACTCTTGTTTCACAGATAACAAAGTGTGGAGCTGGATGAACGCAGCAGGCCAAGCAGCATCTCAGGAGCACAAAAGCTGATGTTTTGGGCCTTGACCGTTCATCAGAGAGGGGGATGGGGAGAGGGAACTGGAATAAATAGGGAGAGAGGGAGAGGTGGACCGAAGATGGAGAGTAAAGAAGATAGGTGGAGAGAGTATAGGTGGGGAGGTAGGGAGGGGATAGGTCAGTCCAGGGAAGATGGACAGGTCAAGGAGGCGGGATGAGGTGGTAGGTAGGAAATGGAGGTGCAGCTTGAGGTGGGAGGAAGGGATGGGTGAGAGGAAGAACAGGTTAGGGAAGCAGAGACAGGCTGGGCTGGTTTTGGGATGCAGTGGGGGGAGGGGACGAGCTGGTCTGATTTTGTGATGCAGTGGGGGGAGGGGAAGAACTGGGCTGGTTTTGGGATGTAGTAGGGGAAGGGGAGATTTTGAAGCTTGTGAAGTCCATGTTTATACCATTGGGCTGCAGGGCTCCCAAACGGAATATGAGTTGCTGTTCCTGCAACCTTCGGGTGGCATCATTGTGGCACTGCAGGAGACCCACAATGGACATGTCGTCTGAAGAATAGGAGGGGGAGTTAAAATGGTTCGCGATTGGGAGGTGCAGTTGTTTATTGCGAACCGAGCGGAGGTGTTCTGCAAAGCGGTCCCCAAGCCTTCGCTTGGTTTCCCCAATGTAGAGGAAGCCACACCGGGTGCAATGGATAAAATATACCACATTGGCAGATGTGTAGGTGAACATCTGTTTGATATGGAAGGTCATCCTGGGGCCTGTGATGGGGGTGAGGGAGGAGGTGTGGGGGCAAGTGTAGCACTTCCTGCGGTTGCAGGGGAAGGTGCCGGGTTTGGTGGGGTTGGAGGGAAGTGTGGAGCGAACAAGGGAGTCGTGAAGAGAGTGGCCTCTCCGGAAGGCAGACAAGGGTGGGGATGGAAAAATGGCTTGGGTGGTGGGGTCGGATTATAGATGGCGGAAGTGTCGGAGGATGATACGTTGTATCCGGAGCTTGGTGGGGTGGTATGTGAGGACGAGGGGGATCCTCTGGGGGCGGTTGTGGTGGGGGCGGGGTGTGAGGGATGTGTTGCGGGAAATGCGGGAGACGCGGTCAAGGGCGTTCTCGACCACTGCAGGGGGAATGTTGCGGCCCTGGAAGAACGTGGACATCTGGGATGTGCGGGAGTGGAATGCCTCATCCTGGGAGCAGATGCGGCGGAGGCGGAGGAATTGGGAATAGGGTATGGAATTATTACAGGAGGGTGGGTGAGAGGAGGTGTATTCTAGGTAGCTGTGGGAGTCCGTGGGCTTGAAATGGACATCAGTTTCTAGCTGGTTACCTGAGATGGAGATTGAGAGGTCCAGGAAGGTGAGGGATGTGCTGGAGATGGCCCAGGTGAACTTGAGATTGGGGTGGAAGGTGTTGGTAAAGCGGATGAACTGTTCGAGCTCCTCTGGGGAGCAAGAGGCGGCACCGATACAGTCATCAATGTAACGGAGGAAGAGGTGGGGTTTGGGGCCTGTGTAGGTGCAGAAGAGGGACTGTTCCACGTAACCTACAAAGAAGCAGGCATAGCTTGGGCCCATGTGGGTACCCATGGCCACCCCTTTGTCTGTAGGAAGTGGTAGGAATCGAAACAGAAGTTGTTAAGTGTGGCGATGAGTTCGGCTAGGCGGATGAGGGTGTCGGTGGAGGGGGATTGGTCGGGCCTGCGGGACAGGAAGAAGCGGAGGGCCTTGAGGCCATCTGCATGAGGAATACAGGTGTATAGGGACTGGACGTCCATGATGAAAATGAGGTGTTGGGGGGCAGGGAATTGGAAGCCCTGGAGGAGTTGGAGGGCGTGGGTGGTGTCACGGACATAGGTGGGGAGTTCCTGGACCAAAGGGGAGAAAATGGAGTCCAGACAGGTGGAGATGAGTTCGGTGGGGCAGGAACAGGCTGAGACAATGGGTCAACCAGAGCAGGCAGGTTTGTGGATTTTGGGAAGGAGATAGAAACGGTCCGTGCGGGGTTGGGGAACAATAAGGTTGGAGGCTGTGGGTGGGAGGTCCCCTGAGGTGATGAGGTCATGGATGGTGTTGGAGATGATGGTTTGGTGCTCGGGGGTGGTGTAAACTCTTGTTTCACAGTTCCTTAGGACTTAATGAAGAAAAATATGATACAATGCATATTTTTGTTTTCAAACATCCGTAGTTGATCACTTTTGGAACCCCCAGTAGATTGTTTTTTGCATGTTCTCTTTTCATTCATTCATCGTCACTAGCTGAGCCTGCAATAAATTTTTAACTTTTTTTTCATTTTCTACTTTATACTCAGAAGAACTGTAGTGACGAACGTTTTAACTTCGTTCTTTAGTTTTCCAATTTTGTACCTAGGTCCCTCGTACCTAAGATGGCTCTGAGAATGGCCACTTTGCACACTTTTCACTGTACTCCTGTACCCTTTGTACTTGACTACATGTGACAATAAAATTTAAACCTAAATAATTTATTGCCAAAGATAATGGGAACTGCAGATGCTGGTGATTCCAAGATAATAAAATGTGAGGCTGGATGAACACAGCAGGCCAAGCAGCATCTCAGGAGCACAAAAGCTGACGTTTCGGGCCTAGACCCTTCATCAGAGAGGGGGATGCGGGGAGGGAACTGGAATAAATAGGGAGAGAGGGGGAGGCGGACCGAAGATGGAGAGTAAAGAAGATAGGTGGAGAGGGTGTAGGTGGGGAGGTAGGAAGGGGATAGGTCAGTCCAGGGAAGACGGACAGGTCAAGGAGGTGGGATGAGGTTAGTAGGTAGCTGGGGGTGCGGCTTGGGGTGGGAGGAAGGGATGGGTGAGAGGAAGAACCGGTTAGGGAGGCAGAGACAGGTTGGACTGGTTTTGGGATGCAGTGGGTGGGGGGGAAGAGCTGGGCTGGTTGTGTGGTGCAGTGGGGGGAGGGGATGCACTGGGCTGGTTTAGGGATGCAGTAGGGGAAGGGGAGATTTTGAAACTGGTGAAGTCCACATTGATACCATATGGCTGCAGGGTTCCCAGGCGGAATATGAGTTGCTGTTCCTGCAACCTTCGGGTGGCATCATTGTGGCAGTGCAGGAGGCCCATGATGGACATGTCATCAAGAGAATGGGAGGGGGAGTGGAAATGGTTTGCGACTGGGAGGCGCAGTTGTTTGTTGCGAACTGAGCGGAGGTGTTCTGCAAAGCGGTCCCCAAGCCTCCGCTTGGTTTCCCCAATGTAGAGGAAGCCGCACCGGGTACAGTGGATGCAGTATACCACATTGGCAGATGTGCAGGTGAACCTCTGCTTAATGTGGAATGTCATCTTGGGGCCTGGGATGGGGGTGAGGGAGGAGGTGTGGGGACAAGTGTAGCATTTCCTGCGGTTGCAGGGGAAGGTGCCGGGTGTGGTGGGGTTGGAGGGCAGTGTGGAGCGAACAAGGGAGTCACGGAGAGAGTGGTCTCTCCGGAAAGCAGACAGGGGAGGGGATGGAAAAATGTCTTGGGTGGTGGGGTCGGATTGTAAATGGCGGAAGTGTCGGAGGATAATGCGTTGTATCCGGAGGTTGGTAGGGTGGTGTGTGAGAACGAGGGGGATCCTCTTGGGGCGGTTGTGGCGGGGGCGGGGTGTGAGGGATGTGTCGCGGGAAATGCGGGAGACGCGGTCAAGGGCGTTCTCAACCACCGTGGGGGGAAAGTTGCGGTCCTTAAAGAACTTGGACATCTGGGATGTGCGGGAGTGGAATGTCTTATCGTGGGAGCAGATGCGGCGGAGGCGGAGGAATTGGGAATAGGGGATGGAATTTTTGCAGGAGGGTGGGTGGGAGGAGGTGTATTCTAGGTAGCTGTGGGAGTCGGTGGGCTTGAAATTTATTGCCAATCCTTAATTGCACCCTTGTGAAGGTAGTTGTGAACTGCCTTTGTGAACTGCTGCAATCCTTGTGCCGTAAGTCGACCGGAAATGCCCTTAGGGAGGGAATTCCAGGGCTTTGACATGATAAAGCTATTCCAGTGTCTTTAAGAATTTCATATCCTGTCCTGAGCATTATCACTGACTCTTGCTCACTTTCCCAATACTCCCCAGCTTTTGCAGATCTCACTCCATCCCAACTCTGTGCTGTCCACTGGCCCCACTTCCCAGTTAATGTTCCTCACTGGATAAATGTTCTGCCATAATCAGCCCGTTCTCGGAATGATCTTCCTGGGCTCTTTGACTTAATGACGTATTTTCTTTCCCCTTCTCAACAGCAAAGAAGTATTTGTATTTCCTTACGAGTCTTTGAAAAAAGTATTCAAATTGCTTTAGAAAAGAATTAGATCAATCGCAATAGAACTCGCATTAATACAGCAGGCCAAGCTGCTACTGGCAACCCCACTCCACAATGAATTTTAGGTTTGTCATCTACTTTGTGTCTTTGTGTCTTCCTGTTTTTGGACTGTTAATAGATGAAGGCAGCAAAGGTGAATCGAGATTTATATCTTCCAATTGCAGCGCAGAAACAGCCACCTTATTAGAAGCTACACCCAAGAAATTGTCCATTCTGCCTAACTGGTCAATGCCAGAGTTTCTGGTCCATACTCTAACCATTAGCTTCTATTCTAGTCATCATTGCAGGTGGAGGGATGTGGTGCAGTGGTCAGGTCCCTGTCTCTAGGCCAGAATTTCCAGGTTCAAGTTTCGCTTCCTAACTTCATGGTGAAGGGAGTTATGTTCCTAACACGGCCAAAGAGGTTGGGTATCAATCCTTCCAACCCAGACCAACGGTGGGTGATAAGAGCGTGAGGGATCACTGGTCAGATACGTGATGGAAAAATTGTTGGAGCCTCGACAATCGTTATCCCGTGCTCCAGCCTACCACGTGCAAGTGAAAGTGTGTGTCACCTTAGCAACATGTACTTCTCAGGGTACCAGCTGACTGGACAGCAAGGGGTTTGATACACATTTTGGCTGGGGCCCGTTTGGGACCTTGCAATCCGAGGCAGATACTGTGGAACCATCGGTCAGACCTGCTAGTGTGTAGAGAACTGAACAAGAAGATAGATATTTATCAATTTCCCATTGAGGATATCTCCTCATCTTCTGTCTGTGTTAGTGAGCCCAACATACAAATCAAAGTAAAGAAATTTCCTTGAATCCCTTTGTTGGATCGATTTGTGTTTCCTGCACTTTGTTCTGGACAGCTTCAGGAGGTGGAAGCATATAATACACCGTACCATAGAAAAAGCAGCATGTTATTTAAGTGAAGCGAGATTGCAAAACAGAGGGATCTGGGCGTCCTGGACCATGAACCCCACAATACTGTCATTTATGTTTCAGTCCACTTGCAATAAAGTGGGAATGTTTTGCTGTAGCTGCATGAGGCATTGGTGAGACTGCATCATCAAAACAAAATGAGGAGCGCTGTGGGGGTGATGGGCTCGGCGGCTCTGTGGTTAGCACTGCTGCCTTAGAGCACCCAGGACCCAGGTTCAATTCCACCCTTGGGCAACTGTCTGTGTGGAGTTTGAACATTCTCCCTGTTTCTGCCAGGTGCTCCAGTTTCCTCCCACAGTCCAAAGGCCTGCAGATTGGGTGGACTCACCATGCCAAATTCCACCTAGTGTTCAGGGATGTATAGGTTAGATGGCGTAGCCGTAGGAAAATGCAGGGTTACAAGGATGGGGTAAGGGGATGGGTCTGGGTGGGATGCCCTTCAGAGGGTCAGTCTGGACTCATTGGGCTGAATGGCCTGTTTCCACACTGTAGGCAATTTATGGACCATATTATTGTGCTGTTTTCTGAAGAAAAGTTTGCAAGTTGGAGTTTAGAAGATTGATAGATGAAACATATGACATTGTGAGGTGACTTGATAAGATTCTCAAATTAAAGGAGAGTCAAAGGTTTTGTGGGGATGGGTGGGAATGTGAAGTTGAGATTAAAATCGGATCAGCCATGGTCATATTTAATGGGTAAGTATGCACACAGGGTCAAATGGCCTACTCCTGCTCCTAATTCCTCGGTTTCTATTTATTATATTCCTTTTTTAACAATAATTTTAAAAGCCTCAGAATTTTCTTTTTTTTTAAAGGGAGCCTATGTTCAGCTTTTGAGAGTTCTCAGCTCAGATATCATCATTGCAAATAATTTCTACTAGTCTTTCCACATCCTTTTCTATAACATTGAGCCCAGAACTGTGTACAGCACATTTCAGCCTGGCCCCCATATGGGTTTAATATGCAATTTCAAGCCTTCAATTCTGCTCCTTTGGAAATGAACTCAATTGTTCTTGTTTATATTTTTATGAGCCTGCATTGTTAATTTACTGATTTGTGAAGATGAACTGTAAAACCCTTTGCCTCTCTATCACAGTTAAACTCTGATTTATTGATGTGCATTCGATATCCTTTTTCTGAAGACACCTATGTCAAGCTAACCTGTATTGAAAATTCGTTTTATGTTCACAATTCCGTATCATAAGTTTATTCATGACTGTGTGTATTTTGCTGTTCTTCCTCACTATTAGCTGAGCACCCACTTTGATGTGGCGTCATCTGCAAAATTTCAACATTTTTAGTTCATTATTTTAGTACTCAAGATTGTTGTTGTTATTTGGGGCTATTCGTACCAGTAGCATACTGATCGGAACATCTTAGCAACTATATTTTAGAGATAACTTCTGTATCTTTTTCTCAAATAATATCAAATCAGTAACTGCTGAAGACTTTGAGTCCTGGTTTGTGAGGACAGGCTGCAGTCAGTGGCATTTTAGTTTGCTTAGCTGGGGTCAACTCGTTGGAGGTTAGAAAAATCAGTGGAGACCTTTATTGAAGCATGTAAGATTTTTAGAGGACTTGACAAAGTAATGTACAAAGGTTTTTTTTTCCCCTTTGTGGAAGAATCTAGGATGAGGTGACATCATCTCAGAATAAACACTTAAGACAGACGAGGAGGAGTTTCTTCTGAGGGTAGTGAACTTGTGGAACCTTTACAGCAGAGGGCTGTCAAACTGGGTCATTAAGTATATACAAGGCTGACATAGACAGATTTTTAATCAGTAAAGGATTAGAGGGTTACAGAGGCAAGGTGGCACAGCTGCCTCACAGCGCCAGGGATCCAGGTTCGATTCCACCCTCAGGCAACTGTCTGTGTGGAGTTTGCACGTTCCCCCTGCGTCTATGCGGGTTTGCCCCAGTTTCCTCCCACTGTCGAAAGATGCACAGGTTAGGTGGTTCAGCCATGTTAAATTGCCCCATAGTGTCCAGGGGTGCGGAGGTTAGGTAGATTAGCCATGGGAAATGCAGGGTTACAGGGATAGGGTAGAGCGGTTGAGCTGGGTGGGATGCTTTTCAGGCGTTTGATGTGGCTTGATGGGCTGAATGGCCTGCTTCCTCACTGTAGAGATTCTATGGGGAAGAGGCAGGGAAGTGAATCTGAGGATTATCAGATCAGGAAGGGTCCCATCACTGATAGAACAGACTCGATCGAATGGTCTACTAATGCTCCTGCATCTTATCGACTGAAGGTGGGTTTGATCATGTTAAAAGGATTAATTGAATGCATGGTCAGGAAGGTTAGTTTTTTTTTGTTTGTGTGATTAGCCTGTCACCAAATGACTTGGAGATAATGATAGTGAGCTGTGACCTTGAACCCATTGTGGTCATTGGGTTGTATGTGGGGAGAGAGGGAATTCCTGGATTTTGACCTGATGCAAGTGAAGGAGTAACAACATCGTTCTAAGCCAGGATGGTATGTGACCAGGAGGGCGATGTGCTCTCATACATCAGCTGTCCTTCTCCTGGAAGCTGGTGGGGTTATAAATTTGAGAGGCGCTGTCAAAATAATCTTCTTAAGTTGCTGCAGTGCAGTAGCCCTGTGTTGTAGCTTAGACTGATGCCTCATTTCTGGCTGTGCTTTTATGTTATATAAGGGTCATCTGGTTACAGACTGTGGCTGAATATATTTAATGGTGTTAAACAGTTTTCCATCATAGAGGCCATTTGTCCCATCGTGTTGATGCTAGACATAAAGCACCTATTTAATTTAATCCCATTTTCTAGCACTTGGCCCATAGCCTTGTAGATAGCACTTCACATGATAATCTAAGTACTTCCACCACTGTTTCAGGCTCAGTTCTAGATACTGCCCACCTTCTGTGTGGGAAACCGCTTCCTTAAATTTCTTCCAACCTGCCTGCCCTTTACTTTAAATTTGTTCTCCCCTGGATAATGACCTGCCTACAAGGGGAAATATTTCTTCCTATCTAACATATCGATGTCCCTCAGAACCTTGTACACCTCTTTCAGGTTCCCCTCTTTACTTTCAGGAAAATAAATCCAGCCTATCTCGTCACTCTTCATCGTTTGGGGTGGTACGGTGGCTCAGTGGTTAGCACTGCAGCCTCACAGTGCCAGGGACCTGCGTTCAATTCCAGCCTCAGGTGACTGTCTGTGTGGAGTTTGCACATTCTCCCCGTGTCTGCATGGGTTTCCTCTGGGTGCTCCAGTTTCCTCCCACAGTCCAAAGATGTGCAGGCTAGGTGGATTGGCCATGCTAAATTGCCTGTAGTGTTCAGGGGTGTGTGGGTTATAGGGGGATGGGTCTGGGTGGGATGCTTCAAGGGGCGGTGTGGACTTGTTGGGCTGAAAGGCCTGTTTCCACACTGTAGGGGATCTAATCTAATCATCACTCCTTGACATTTCAAAAACATTCCCAGCAATAAATCCCCCACTATTAACACCTTGGAGATTAACATTGACCAGAGACTGAAGTGACTACAAGAATGGTCAGAGGCTGGGAATCCTGTGTGAGTAAGTCACCTGTTGACTCTTCAAAGCTTGACCATTATCTACAAGTCACAAGTCCCCATTTGCCTGGGTGAATGCAACTGCAACAACACTCAAGAAGCTTGACACCCTCCATGACAAACAGCCCACTTGACTGGCACTGCATCCACAAGCATCCGCTCCCTCCATTACTGACCCTCAGTAGCAGCAGTGTGTACTATCTACAAGAAGCAATGCAGAAATTAACCAAGGCTCCTTAGACATCATCTTCCAAAAACACAACCACTTCCATCCAGAACAATAAGGGCAGCAGATACGTGGGACTACCACCAAATGCAAGTTGCCTTCTGAATTGTTTACCATCCTGAATCGGAAAAATAAAACCAGGAATTATACAGTACAGAAAGAGGCCATTCAGCCCATTGTGTCTGTACCAGCTTCCGAAAGAGCTATCCAGCCAGTCCCACTCCATAGCCTCATCTCTGTAGCCTCCTAAATTCATCACTTTGAAATATATATCGACTTTATTTGGAAACTTTGTCTGAAATACACCTCCATGACTCTCCCAGGTGATGCATTCCAAGTCGAACAACTCTGAGTAAAGAAGTTTCTCCTCATCTCACTTCCAGCTCTCTTGCTGACAATCTTGCAAATGTGACTCCTCGTTACTGATGTACTGACTAGCGGAAGCAGAATATTCTTCTTTACCCCCTCTAGATTGCTTATAAGTTTAAACACCTCAATATGGTCACCTCTTACTCTTGTCTGCTCCAAGGAGAGTTAGCCCAATATCTCTTATTTCTCCATGTATTTAAAACCCCTCAGTCGCCATATCATTCCAGTAAATCTGTTTTGCACTCCCTCCAGGGCGTTAACATCCTTCCTTAAATAAGAGGCCTAGAACTGAACACAGTACTCCAATGGGGTCTGACCAATAATCTGTAGAGGAATAAGATCACTCGCTTGCTTTTATACTCTGTGTCATTCATGACTTGTAAAGCCGAGGATTCCAATTGTTTCAACTTGCCTGGCCACCTTTAGAGAATTATGGACACGAACGCTGAGGTCCTTCTGCTCCTGTACTCCCCTCAAAGGTGTACCATTGAGCCTGTATTGTCTCTCCATGTTTTTACCAAAATGTATTACCTTGCATTCCTCTACATTGAAGTTTATCTACCAGGCTGTGCCCATTTGGGTGATTTTTCAGTGCGTCTGTGAAGTTGCTCAGCATCATCCTCACAATTCACTATTTTCCCGAGCTTAGTATCATCTGCAAATTGAGAGATTCTGCCCCTCAACACCCAGTCCCAAATCATTTATAAAAATCAAAAGCAAGGCCCCAGCACTGATCCCAGAGGAACACCGCTTTCAACTCATCTCCAAACTGAGAAATGCTCATGTATACCTACCTCTGTTTCCTATCTTTTAGCTAATCTATGCTACTAAGCACGCATCATTCCAAAATATTTCTAATCTGCTAACTAACCTACCATGTGGTACAATATCAAATGCTTTCTAAAAGTTTAAATATACCACATCCCAGTATTCCCGTCATCCACTACCTGTGTCATCTTGTCAAAAGAGCTCAAATAAATTTATCAGACATAACCTGCCCTTGACAAAGCCATATTGACTGTCAAGTATTAACTTACTTTTTAACAAGTGTATATTTACCTTATCCTATATTATGGCCTCCGTCAGTTTTCCCACTATTGCAGTCAAGTTGACAGGCCTGTGGTTTAGAGATAACAAGGTGTGGAGCTGGATGAACACAGCAGGCCAAGCAGCATCAGAGGAGCAGGAAAGCTGACGTTTCAGGCCTAGACCCTTCTTCAGAAAAAAGGTCTCTGGTTTCCTGGGGTTACCCTTTGCCTGTTTCTTAAACAACACTGTTACATTTGCAATCTTTCAGTTCCCTGGGACCTAACCTGCGTTCAGAGATGCCTGTAAAATTTCTGTCAACAACTCCTGCAATTTGTTGCTTTTCCTCTCACAGCAATCTGGGATGCATCCCATCGGCGCCTGGTAACTCCTCTCCTGGGACCACTGCCAATCTTGTTAGCACCTCTTCATTATCTATCACTATACTGCTCAGTGCCCACATTTTCAGCAAAGCTGTTCTCTCCCTGTTTTTCTCACTTGGGAAGGACTGAGGCAAAGCATTCATTCACAAACTTTGCCATACCCTTTACTTCAGTGAGTAGCTTACCCTGCTTATTCCTTATGGCCTCATTCTATCCTTCACTTTATCTTTTTTACTATCAAAATGTTTGGAGAACATTTTACTGTTTGTTTTAGTGAAGCCTGACATCTTTATGCTTCCTCTGAGCCTTCCTTATTGCAGCTTTAGTCTCTCTCCTGCATTTGAGGCATTATTCCTGATTTCTTCCACTGTTATTATTTGGGTGTGTATCATATGCTTCTTTTTTCTTCTTTATTTTCCCATCAGTATTCTGAGCCATTCCGGATACTGTAGGTTTGGATAACCTGTATTTATTTCTCATGCATTTGTACCTAGCTTGCTCCTTGTTCATCTCTCTTTTGAAAATCTCCCATTTTTCACCCATTTAATTCTTCCACCAAAATGTATTTCTATTCAACCTGCTTCAGCTTAACTTTTAGATTCCTAATGCCTATCCTTTTCCAGATTGGAATCTTAATGATTGACTTATTATTTATTCTTTTCCAACTCAATATTGAGCTGCCTTATACAATGATCACTATTTCTGCTCTGATGTTCTCCGATTGGCCTACATAATGCCTGAGATCTAAAATAGCTCTCTCAGTGGCTGGATTGGAAACATATTGTTCCAGAAAGTTCTGTTGTATATATTGTCCCCTTTCCTGCCCCAGACTCTACCTTTATTCCCAGTCTACCCAAGAATAATCGGAATCACCAACAATCAGAACCCTACTTGCCCTGCAGATTTTCATAATTTGCCAACAAATGCTATCTTCTACCCCAAGCCCCACCTTTTGGAGAACTATAATAAATAATCAACAAAAGCATTGTTCCCTTCCTGTTTCTCACCTGCCGGAAGATAGATTCTAATTTAGGAACTGCATCTCTTTCAACGGCATCTTGCTATCTTTGACCAGGACTTCTACACTTCCTCCCTTTTAACCCACACTTTTTCTGTTATATCACTGTTCCTCAGTATCCCTGGGTCAAAAATGCTGCAATCACTCTTTAGTGGCATTGCGCATCTCCTACTGTGCTTGGGTCTCAGTGGTTCAAAAAAACAATTTGTTGCTGCCTTAAGCATTTGGGAATGGGTAGTAAACACTGGCCAGACAGCAATGCCTGTATCCCATGAATGAGTTTAAAAATAATGGATTTGAAATGGGAGGACACAGATACAAGGTTATAACAAGACAACAATGGCCACAGAGATTTTGTTAACACCATGTATTGTAATAAGGAATGCATTATCTGAAGGGAAAGTCACAGAATCCCTACAGTGTGGAAACAGGCCCTTTGGCCCAAATAGCCCACACTGACCCTTGGAGCATCCCACCCAGACCCATCCCCCTATAACCCACACATCCCTGAACACCACGGGGCAATTTAGCATGGCCAATCTACTTAACCTGCACATCTTTAGACTCTGGGAGGAAACCGGAGCACCCGGAGGAAACCCACACAGACACGGGGAGAATGTGCAAGCTCTGCATAGACTGTTGCCCAGGGGTCGAATCGAACCCAGGTCCCTGGCGCTGTGAGGCTGCAGTGCTAACCACTGAGCCACCGCGCCGCCCCAAAGCTGATTCTATGGTAACTTTTGGACAAAGAGTTGAAGAGATAGAAACATAGAAATATAGATGATAGGAGCAGGAGGAGGCTATTCAGCCCTTTGAGCCTGCTCTGCCATTCTTCACAATCATGGCTGATCGTCCAATTCAACAGCCTAATCCTGGTTTCTCCCCATAATCTTTTATCCCATTCACCCCAAGTGCTATATCTAGCCACCTAATGAATACATTCAATGTTTTGGCATCAACTACTTCCTGTGGTAATGAATTCCACAGGCTCACCACTCTTCGGGTGAAGAAATGTCTCCTCATCTCCATCCTAAATCGTCAACATGCTTTTGCAGAGAAGGAGACCAAGCATGGATTAACTGGATTGAGTTTGTTTTGTTCTTCTGCAGAACAGTGAGCCAAACGATTCTCTTTGTTTTATTCTTTCATGGGACTAAGACATCACGAGCAAGACCATTCCATCTATCCGCCCCCACCCTTCTCAATGACTAATGCCCACCATTCCTACTGCATCTTCCTGTTGACATTCTGCCTACCTTCCCCTGGCCCCACCCCACATTCCTCTATTTATTTCCCAGCTCCCTTCCCCCTCCCCAGTCCTGTTGAAGGATCTCGACCCAAAACGTCAACTTTCCTGCTCTTCTGATGCTGCCTGGCCTGCTGTGTTTCTCCAGCACCACGCCATGTTATCTCTGACTCGCATCTGCAGTTCATTCTGTCTCTGCTCTTGAAAGGAATGCTATTTCAGAAGGCAGATAAAAGTCAACCAAGCCAAACCATGGCACAGTGGCTCAGTGGCTAACACTACTGGCTCACTGTGCCGGGGACCCAGGTTCGATTCCACCTTCAGGCAACTGCCTGTGTGGAATTTGCACATTCTCCCTGTGTCTGTGTGAGTTTCCTCTGGGTGTTCTGGTTACAGTCCAAAGATGTGCATGCTAGGTGGATTGGCCATGCTAAATTGCCTGTAGTGTTCGAGGATGTGTAGATTAGGTGGGTTACGGGGGATGGGTCTGGGTAGGATGCTCTGAGGGTCGATGTGGTCTGAGGGACCGAAGGGTCTGTTTCCACACTGTCGGGATTCTATGATTCATAAAATTTCTGGAGAAACTCAGCAGGCCTGTGAACAGAAAGCTTCTCCAACAATTTCTGTTGTAGATTTCCAGCATCCACAGTTCCTTGCTTCGGAGGAATCAACCATGTTGCTGGTGTCTGATTACACACATAGTACAGGCTAGGTAAACACTCCATGTGTCCATTAATGAAACAGACAAGTTCTAATGAATAGTCACTGGACCCACAGGCACTGCCTGACCTGCTGAGCTTTTCCAGCAATTTTTGGTTTTGTTCCAGATTTCCAGCATTTGTGGTGTGTTCATCCAGCTCTACACCTCGTTATCTCAGATTCTCCAGCATCTGCAGTTCCTACTATCGCTGAACAGTGTGGAACCATGGTGTTTTCCTGGGTTAAAAAAAAGATGAAAGTTAATCAGTTGAAAGCAGCAAATTCTATTCAAGTTTGTTTGCCTGGGTTGAAGGAAGATGAGGGCGGTTGTTACAGAGCCTTTCAAACAGAGCTCATCTTTTGATTTGAATAACAAAGGACCTTTAGAATAGTAAAAGGTGAAGATGTGGTCTGAAAGGGAGAAGAACAGGCCTCAGGAGCGCTTGATTCATTTTACGTCAATTCATTTACATAAGAAAAGAATGGCCGAATAGTTAATTTCCAAATGTACTGACAGCAGCAATTAGCGAGAGATCGCAAGAACTGCCGATGCTGGAGTGGGAGTTAACACAGCGTGGAGCTGGATGAACACAGCAGGCCAGGCAGCATCAGAGGATCAGGAAAGCTGATGTATCGGGTTGTGACCCTCCTTCAGAAATTAGTAGGTTTTGTTTGTTCAAATCGTTTATGGGGGAGTTGAGGCCTCGAGGTGCTGGATTTAATTTTGAAACCTCAGGTACATTTGTATTGGTACCTGTTTATTTGGGATCACTACAATAGAGCTCATTTTATCAACAGAGCAGCCTTGGCCTAATGGTAGCCATACCAGATTAGAAATCAATCTACTCTGGGGAAGTGAAGCGTAGACTGGGTGACAGCTTCATGGAACATTGACATTCTGTCCACAAGAAAGACCCTGAGCTTCCAAGATAACAAAGTGTGGAGCTGGATGAACACAGCAGGCCAAGCAGCATCTTGGGAGCATTTGTGCTCCTAAGATGCTGCTTGGCCTGCTGCGTTCATCCAGCTCCACACTTTGTTATCTCGGATTCTCCAACATCTGCAGTTCCCATTATCTCTGAGCTTCCAGTTGCCTGTCACTTCAACACACCAGCGTGTTCCCTGGCCAACGCCTGTCTCAAACTTGCTGCAGTGCTCCAGTGAAGCTGAGTGCAAGCTGGAAGAACAGCACCTCAGTTTGTGTTTGGAAACACAACAGACTTCTGGACTCAACATCAAGTTAAACAGTTTTAGGGTATGAGGCACCTTATTCCATTTTGTTACCACAATTCCCCATGCTTCAGGCTGGTTAACACATCGTTTTCCATTGACCCTGGAGCGCAGGTTCATGGTTCCTTGAAAGTGGAGTCTCAGGTAGCTAGGACAGTGAAGGTGTTTGGTACGCTTTTCTTTATTGGTCAGTGCATTGAGTTTTGGAGTTGGGAGGTCATCTTGCAGCTGTACAGGACATTGGTTTGGCCACTTTTGGAATACTGCATTCAGCTCAGGTCTGCTTGCTACAAGAAAGTTGTTTGAAACTTGAAAGGGTGCAGAAAAGATTTACAAAGATGTTGCCCAGGTTGGAGAGTTTGAATTATAGTGACAGGCTGAATAGCTATTTTCCTTGGAGCATCAGAGTCTGATGGATGATTTTATAGAGGTTTATAAAATCCTGAGGAGCATTGAGTGGGTGGATGGCCAAGGACTTTTTCCCAGGGTGGGGAATTCCAAAACTAGAGGGCATAGGTTTCAGGTGAGAGGGAAAAGATTGAAAAAGGAATCAAGGTGCAACTTTTTCACGCAGAGGGCGGTGCATGTATGGAATGAACTGCCCGAGGACGTGGTGAAGGCTTGTACAATTACCCATGTAGATGCCTTTTAAACATTGTATGTGAATAAGAAGGGTTATTTATTATTCATTCAAGGGATGAGGGTGTCACTGAACAGGCAACATTTATTGCCCATCACTTATTGTCCAGAGGGCAGTTCAAAATCAACCACATTGCTGTGAGTCTGGAGTCATATGTAGGCCAGACCAGATAAGGATGGCTGTGTCCTTTCCTAAAAGGACATTACTGAACCAGATGAGTTTTTCCTGACAACCGACAATGGATTCATGGTCATCAGAGATAATGGGAACTGCAGATGCCAGAGACTCCAAGATAACAATATGTGGAGCTGGATGAACATAGCGGGCCAAGCAGCATCTGAGGAGCACAAAAGCTGACGTTTCGGGCCTAGACCCTTCTCTAGGCCTGAAACGTCAGCTTTTATGCTCCTAAGATGCTGATTGGCCTGCTGTGTCCATCCAGCCCCACACAATGGATTCATAGTCATTATTGGACTCTTACTTTTGGATATTTATTTGCAGGATTTGAACCTGGATTGCTGGAGAAACAGCCCAGTAATAATACCACTAGATCATTGCCTGCCTGTAGAGGGACATAGATGGTTTAGAGGGATATGGGCCAGATGCTGTAAAATGGAACTAGATTAATTTAGGATATCTGGTTGGCATAGATAAGTTGGACTGAAGGGTGTGTTTCTGTGCTATACATCTCTGTGACACTATGACTCACTTTGGCAGCCACAAACAGCCCCATTCGTAGCCAGAAACTGAAAGAACTGCGGATGCTGTAAATCAGGAACAAAAACATAAGTTGATGGAAAAGCTCAGCAGGTCTGGCAGCATCTGTGAAGAAAAAAATAGAGTTAACGTTTCAGGTCCGGTGACCCTTCCTCAGAACTTCCAGCTTTTCCAGCAATTTCAGTTTTAGTTTGCGTTGGAAATTGAAAGGACCAGGTATGTTCTGTGGGATTTAGGTTCAAATCATTGCCACAGCAGCTGGTAACATTTCAATTCAATCAATAAATTTGGAATGTAAGCATCTGGTTTAAGTAAGGGTGACTGTTAAGCTACCACTGTCTATGATTACCAACGATCTGATTCACCAGTGCTTTTCAGGAAAGGAAGCCGACCATATCCTTTTCCACCCTGACTGCAGATCCAGATAAAACAGGCTAAAACACAAACAATACACTTTCTGTGGTCCTGGCTATCAAAATCCAATGTCATTGGATCTATTGATTTATCTGGACAGGATACTACCAACTTTTTAAAAAAATTCAGAGGGCAGTTAGGAGTCAACCACTTTCCTATGGACCTGGAGTCCCATGGTGGCCAGACCAGGTAAGGATGGCAGTTTCCTTCCCGAAAGGACATCAGGGAACCAGATGGGTTTTTCCCTAACAATCAGGATGGTTTTATGGTCATCATTAGACCCTTTAATTCAAGGAGTTTTTAAAAAAATTGAATCCAAATTCTATTTGCTGAAGCAGGATTTGAAACCAGGTCCCTGGTACATTAAGATGAGTTTCTGGATTAATAACCTAGTGATAATGCCACAAGGCCATCACCTGGCCCCCACTCAGGATTGTTTCTGGATGTGCACTGATTTAAATTGAATTGGAAATCACTCCCTGTATGGGATATTCCGAGCCATTATTTGAGAAGTTCGGAATGTGCGAGAGGATTTTGAATTTCAGGTTGTCAAAACCCTGGACGTTCTTCTCTCCGTAAGCCTGGGACTGTAGGAAACAACTCTCATTGATATTAATTAGCTATAATTCGAGGAACAATGGAGGAATTGACCATCAGAGGACTGCAGGGTATTTGAAGAAAGCTGGAAAGATCTGGATCTTTTCACACTTGCGTGATTGCTGTTAAATATGGTTC
Organism: Stegostoma tigrinum; assembly: GCF_030684315.1. Taxonomy (NCBI): domain Eukaryota; kingdom Metazoa; phylum Chordata; class Chondrichthyes; order Orectolobiformes; family Stegostomatidae; genus Stegostoma; species Stegostoma tigrinum. The sequence goes on along the minus strand of NC_081356.1, from coordinate 125,616,566 downwards.
AGCGGGTAGCACTCTGGCCTCGGAATAACACATCCTGCTCCCACATCTTCTTGAAACAAAAGCAAGGCTGGTGTTCCGATGCAGTTCTGAGCTGCTGCTGCGCTGTCAGAGATGCCACCTTCCGAATGAGACTTTCTGACAATCCATCTTCCTGCTCAGTGAACATAAGCGATCACACAGCACCAGTGTGAAGGGGAATTAGACTCCTGGCCAATGTCTGTCCCTCCAACAACATCACAAAAACCAATTATCTGATCATTTATTTCTGAGGTGTTTGTAATAGTATGCACTGGGCAATTTTATGACTGCGATTCCTACATTACAGCAGTGACTCCACTTCAAAGGTTCTTTGTGGCCTTCAAAGGGCATTGAGACATCTGCTGCTTGTGAAAAAGGGCCATAAATTCAAGTCTTTTTAACAATTCTATCTTCCAATAACTGTGACTGGCACAGTAATGTTATTCTATCCCACAGACCACATTATAATATTCTTAATTACTTCAACTATTTGATGTGACTTCATAAATGATACTGCTGTTCATCTGTGGGATTGGCATGATAGAAATCTAAGATAAAAGAGGCACTAACATGAGTTTGGGTATAGGAAGCTTAAACAAAATTGTGAACACAGGAATAATGGGAACTGCAGATGCTGGAGATTCCAAGATAATAAAATGTGAGGCTGGATGAACACAGCAGGCCAAGCAGCATCTCAGGAGCACAAAAGCTGACTTTTCGGGCCTAGACCCTTCATCAGAGAGGGGGATGGGGGGAGGGAACTGGAATAAATAGGGAGAGAGGGGGAGGCGGACCGAAGATGGAGAGTAAAGAAGATAGGTGGGGAGGTAGGGAGGGGATAGGTCAGTCCAGGGAAGACGGACAGGTCAAGGAGGTGGGATGAGGTTAGTAGGTAGCTGGGGGTGCGGCTTGGGGTGGGAGGAAGGGATGGGTGAGAGGAAGAACCGGTTAGGGAGGCAGAGACAGGTTGGACTGGTTTTGGGATGCAGTGGGTGGGGGGGAAGAGCTGGGCTGGTTGTGTGGTGCAGTGGGGGGAGGGGATGCACTGGGCTGGTTTAGGGATGCAGTGGGGGAAGGGGAGATTTTGAAACTGGTGAAGTCCACATTGATATCATTAGGCTGCAGGGTTCCCAGGCGGAATATGAGTTGCTGTTCCTGCAACCTTCGGGTGGCATCATTGTGGCAGTGCAGGAGGCCCATGATGGACATGTCATCAAGAGAATGGGAGGGGGAGTGGAAATGGTTTGCGACTGGGAGGTGCAGTTGTTTGTTGCGAACTGAGCGGAGGTGCTCTGCAAAGCAGTCCCCAAGCCTCCGCTTGGTTTCCCCAATGTAGAGGAAGCCACACCGGGTACAGTGGATGCAGTATACCACATTGGCAGATGTGCAGGTGAACCTCTGCTTAATGTGGAATGTCATCTTGGGGCCTGGGATGGGGGTGAGGGAGGAGGTGTGGGGACAAGTGTAGCATTTCCTGCGGTTGCAGGGGAAGGTGCCGGGTGTGGTGGGGTTGGAGGGCAGTGTGGAGCGAACAAGGGAGTCACGGAGAGAGTGGTCTCTCCGGAAAGCAGACAGGGGAGGGGATGGAAAAATGTCTTGGGTGGTGGGGTCGGATTGTAAATGGCGGAAGTGTCGGAGGATAATGCGTTGTATCCGGAGGTTGGTAGGGTGGTGTGTGAGAACGAGGGGGATCCTCTTGGGGCGGTTGTGGCGGGGGCGGGGTGTGAGGGATGTGTCGCGGGAAATGCGGGAGACGCGGTCAAGGGCGTTCTCGATCACCGTGGGGGGAAAGTTGCGGTCCTTAAAGAACTTGGACATCTGGGATGTGCGGGAGTGGAATGTCTTATCGTGGGAGCAGATGCGGCGGAGGCGGAGGAATTGGGAATAGGGGATGGAATTTTTGCAGGAGGGTGGGTGGGAGGAGGTGTATTCTAGGTAGCTGTGGGAGTCGGTGGGCTTGAAATGGACATCAGTTACAAGCTGGTTGCCTGAGATGGAGACTGAGAGGTCCAGGAAGGTGAGGGATGTGCTGGAGATGGCCCAGGTGAACTGAAGGTTGGGGTGGAAGGTGTTGGTGAAGTGGATGAACTGTTCGAGCTCCTCTGGGGAGCAAGAGGCGGCGCCGATACAGTCATCAATGTACCGGAGGAAGGGGTGGGGTTTGGGGCCTGTGTAGGTGCGGAAGAGGGACTGTTCCACGTAACCTACAAAGAGGCAGGCATAGCTGGGGCCCATGCGGGTGCCCATGGCCACACCCTTAGTCTGTAGGAAGTGGGAGGAGTCAAAAGAGAAGTTGTTGAGTGTGAGGACGAGTTCAGCTAGGCGGATGAGGGTGTCGGTGGAGGGGGACTGGTCGGGCCTGCGGGACAGGAAGAAGCGGAGGGCCTTGAGGCCATCTCCATGCGGAATGCAGGTGTACAGGGACTGGACGTCCATGGTGAATATGAGGTGTTGGGGGCCAGGGAATTGGAAGTCCTGGAGGAGGTGGAGGGCGTGGGTGGTGTCACGGACATAGGTGGGGAGTTCCTGGACCAAAGGGGAGAAAATGGAGTCCAGATAGGTGGAGATGAGTTCGGTGGGGCAGGAGCAGGCTGAGACGATTGGTCGACCAGGGCAGGCACATTTGTGGATTTTGGGAAGGAGATAGAAACGGGCCGTGCGGGGTTGGGGAACAATGAGGTTGGAGGCTGTGGGTGGGAGGTCCCCTGAGGTGATGAGGTCATGAATGGTGTTGGAGATGATGGTTTGGTGCTCGGGTGTGGGGTCATGATCGAGGAGGCGGTAGGAGGTGGTGTCGGAGAGTTGGCGTCTGGCCTCGGTGATGTAGAGGTCAGTGCGCCATACTACCACTGCGCCACCCTTGTCTGCGGGTTTGATGGTGAGGTTGGGGTTGGAGCGGAGGGAGCGGAGGGCTGCCCGTTCTGCGGGGGAGAGGTTGGAGTGGGTGAAAGGGGTGGAGAGGTTGAGGCGGTTAATGTCTCGACGGCAGTTGGAGATGAAGAGGTCGAGGGAGGGTAGGAGGCCTGGGGGTGGTGTCCAGGAGGAGGACTTGTGTTGGAAGCGGGTGAAGGGGTCAGTGGAAGGAGGGTTGGGTTCCCGGTTGAAGAAGTAGGCATGGAGGCGAAGACGGCAGAAAAACTGCTCTATGTCCGACCGTGACTGGTATTCGTTGATGTGTGGTTGTCGGGGGACAAAGGTGAGCCCCTTGCTCAGGACTGACCGTTCGTCCTCAGTCAGTGGGAGGGCTGGGGGGATGGTGAAGATGCGGCAGGGCTCAGTGTGGCTGTCTCTTCTGGGGTTGCAGGCTGTGGAGGTTGTGGGCGGAGCGATGAGGTCGTCGGCCGTGGGCGGGGTTCCGTCGGCCGTGGGCGGGGTTCCGTTGGCCGTGGGCGGGGTTCCGTCGGCGTAGACCGTGGGCGGGGTTCCGTCGGCGTCGACCGTGGGCGGGGTTGCGTCGGCGTCGACCGTGGGCGGGGTTGCGTCGGCGGTTGGAGGATCGGGGTGGGCGGCAGCAGCTGAGGTGAGGGTGGTGTGTGGGCTGTAGTACCTGGACGTGGAGGCGGTGACTGCAGCAGCGGTTCCGGAAGTTCTGTGGCCAGCGGAGGCGGATGTGACGTCATCGGTGGGGTCTCCGGCCGTGTCCTCATGGTCAATGGCGGCGGGTGCATGGTGGGGGAGGGGCAGGGACAGAGTCGGGATTTGGGAGGCGCAGGAATCCTCTTGTGGGTGGCAGGGGCCAGTGAGTTTGTTGTACTTACGATTTTTGGTGTCCAGTAAAGCTGAGTGGAACTGGGTGTTCAGTCTGTGGATCCTGCGGAGGATAAAAAACAGCAGGGGTCCTTTGCAGGTCTGGGAGAGGGAGGCTCTGAGCTGGGGCAGGCTGGATTGCAGTGCCTGGAGGTGCCGGCGCATGGCTGCGAGTGTCTGTTTCAGGACTCGCAGGGAGAACCGCTTCTGAAGGGTCTGAATGTTCTGGGTGTAGAGGTGGTCACGGTTGGGGCCAAATTGGGAAGGCTGAAATGTGGACTGTAGTCCCTTGGGGATGATCTGGTTCCGTAGGCAGGTGCTGAGGAAGGTGATGTGGCTGTGGTACCTGGTTTGCTTCAGGACATGGTCGAGCAGTTTCAAGGCCGAAGAGATTACAAGAGAGTTGCAATGGGAGAGAGATTCCCTGAGGTTGGTCCGGAGGGAGGAGGGTAACTTCTTCAGGTTAGGCATCCCTGGAAGAGGCTTCGCAGTGAGGTTAAAATAGTATCAGAGATAATGGGAACTGCAGATGCTGGAGATTCCAAGATAATAAAATGTGAGGCTGGATGAACACAGCAGGCCAAGCAGCATCTCAGGAGCACAAAAGCTGACGTTTCGGGCCTAGACCCTTCATCAGAGAGGGGGATGGGGGGAGGGAACTGGAATAAATAGGGAGAGAGGGGGAGGAGGACCGAAGATGGAGAGTAAAGAAGATAGGTGGAGAGAGTGTAGGTGGGGAGGTAGGAAGGGGATAGGTCAGTCCAGGGAAGACGGACAGGTCAAGGAGGTGGGATGAGGTTAGTAGGTAGATGGGGGTGCGGCTTGGGGTTGGAGGAAGGGATGGGTGAGAGGAAGAACTGGTTAGGGAGGCGGAGACAGGTTGGACTGGTTTTGGGATGCAGTGGGTGGGGGGGAAGAGCTGGGCTGGTTGTGTGGTGCAGTGGGGGGAGGGGATGAACTGGGCTGGTTTAGGGATGCAGTGGGGGAAGGGGAGATTTTGAAACTGGTGAAGTCCACATTGATACCATTAGGCTGCAGGGTTCCCAGGCGGAATATGAGTTGCTGTTCCTGCAACCTTCGGGTGGCATCATTGTGGCAGTGCAGGAGGCCCATGATGGACATGTCATCAAGAGAATGGGAGGGGGAGTGGAAATGGTTTGCGACTGGGAGGTGCAGTTGTTTGTTGCGAACTGAGCGGAGGTGTTCTGCAAAGCGGTCCCCAAGCCTCCGCTTGGTTTCCCCAATGTAGAGGAAGCCACACCGGGTACAGTGGATGCAGTATACCACATTGGCAGATGTGCAGGTGAACCTCTGCTTAATGTGGAATGTCATCTTGGGGCCTGGGATGGGGGTGAGGGAGGAGGTGTGGGGACAAGTGTAGCATTTCCTGCGGTTGCAGGGGAAGGTGCCGGGTGTGGTGGGGTTGGAGGGCAGTGTGGAGCGAACAAGGGAGTCACGGAGAGAGTGGTCTCTCCGGAAAGCAGACAGGGGAGGGGATGGAAAAATGTCTTGGGTGGTGGGGTCGGATTGTAAATGGCGGAAGTGTCGGAGGATAATGCGTTGTATCCGGAGGTTGGTAGGGTGGTGTGTGAGAACGAGGGGGATCCTCTTGGGGCGGTTGTGGCGGGGGCGGGGTGTGAGGGATGTGTCGCGGGAAATGCGGGAGACGCGGTCAAGGGCGTTCTCGATCACCGTGGGGGGAAAGTTGCGGTCCTTAAAGAACTTGGACATCTGGGATGTGCGGGAGTGGAATGTCTTATCGTGGGAGCAGATGCGGCGGAGGCGGAGGAATTGGGAATAGGGGATGGAATTTTTGCAGGAGGGTGGGTGGGAGGAGGTGTATTCTAGGTAGCTGTGGGAGTCGGTGGGCTTGAAATGGACATCAGTTACAAGCTGGTTGCCTGAGATGGAGACTGAGAGGTCCAGGAAGGTGAGGGATGTGCTGGAGATGGCCCAGGTGAACTGAAGGTTGGGGTGGAAGGTGTTGGTGAAGTGGATGAACTGTTCGAGCTCCTCTGGGGAGCAAGAGGCGGCGCCGATACAGTCATCAATGTACCGGAGGAAGAGGTGGGGTTTGGGGCCTGTGTAGGTGCGGAAGAGGGACTGTTCCACGTAACCTACAAAGAGGCAGGCATAGCTGGGGCCCATGCGGGTGCCCATGGCCACACCCTTAGTCTGTAGGAAGTGGGAAGAGTCAAAAGAGAAGTTGTTGAGTGTGAGGACGAGTTCAGCTAGGTGGATGAGGGTGTCGGTGGAGGGGGACTGGTCGGTCCTGCGGGACAGGAAGAAGCGGAGGGCCTTGAGGCCATCTCCATGCGGAATGCAGGTGTACAGGGACTGGACGTCCATGGTGAATATGAGGTGTTGGGGGCCAGGGAATTGGAAGTCCTGGAGGAGGTGGAGGGCGTGGGTGGTGTCACGGACGTAGGTGGGGAGTTCCTGGACCAAAGGGGAGAAAATGGAGTCCAGATAGGTGGAGATGAGTTCGGTGGGGCAGGAGCAGGCTGAGACATGTCCATCATGGGCCTCCTGCACTGCCACAATGATGCCACCCGAAGGTTGCAGGAACTGCAACTCATATTCCGCCTGGGAACCCTGCAGCCATATGGTATCAATGTGGACTTCACCAGTTTCAAAATCTCCCCTTCCCCCACTGCATCCCTAAACCAGCCCAGTTCATCCCCTCCTCCCACTGCACCACACAACCAGCCCAGCTCTTCCCCCCCACCCACTGCATCCCAAAACCAGTCCAACCTGTCTCTGCCTCCCTAACCGGTTCTTGCTCTCACCCATCCCTTCCTCCCACCCCAAGCCGCACCCCCAGCTACCTACTAACCTCATCCCACCTCCTTGACCTGTCCGTCTTCCCTGGACTGACCTATCCCCTCCCTACCTCCCCACCTACACTCTCTCCACCTATCTTCTTTACTCTCCATCTTCGGTCCGCCTCCCCCTCTCTCCCTATTTATTCCAGTTCCCTCCCCCCATCCCCCTCTCTGATGAAGGGTCTAGGCCCGAAACGTCAGCTTTTGTGCTCCTGAGATGCTGCTTGGCCTGCTGTGTTCATCCAGCCTCACATTTTATTATCTGTGAACACAGGAAGATAGCTTTATTGCTCTAGGAGTGTAAAGCGGTGATGTTTGGAAATGTTACCTCATTTTACAGCAACGAGTTATTAATTTGTTGTTAGCTCATTTCCAAGTTGAACTTCCCACTGGTGTTTTTTGCATTTTCCACATGAATAATTCATGTCCAGAGTATCAAGATATACCCAATCTCTTTTTCTTAAAAAAAATATTGCAATCAGCAGGTCAGAAAGGAGGTGCTATGCTTATCTGAGGAGTTTAGTCTAAATCATTGGAAAGTTCAGGGAAGAGCACAGAGTACTCCCAATGTATTGCGGTTCAGTTTCATCCTTCACTTCAACACCACCTGAGTGGGTAGGCTATTGGCTTTTCACTTACTTTTGCTTATTGAAAGATTAGTTTGTGAGTTGTGAATATTACTGGAAAGGCCAGCTACTTACTTGTCATCCCCAATTGGCCTTGGCAAGATGGCTTCCTTAGCCACTGATAAAGTTATAAGAATGCATGTGTTACTGTCAGAATGGAAGCTCCATGACTTTTACTCTGCAACAGTGAAGGAAAACTAAGTCAAGGCTGTGTGTGGCTTGGAGGAATGTTTGAAGGTGATGACATTTCCACACATCTGCTGCCCTTGTCCTTCAAAATGATCGAGGTTGCTGGTAAGGAAGTATTTGCCTCGTTGCTACAATGCATCATGTGGATGGTACGCACTGAACTACTGTGGTAGAGGGAGTGGATGTTTGCAGGCGTGGCGTCGTGCAAACAGACAAGTGATGAAAGGCCTCATTAATAACGCTATCAAGCAGCTCAACAATAGCCTGTTCAGTCACGCCCAGTTTGGGCTCCCCAAAAAGCGGTCAGCTCCTGACCTCATCACAGCCTTGGCTCAAACATGGACAGAAGAGCTGAATTCCAGAGGTGAGGTGAGAATGGTACCTTTGACATCAAGGCTGCATTCGACCGAATGTGGCAACAAGGAGCCTTAGCAGATCGGGAATCAATGGGTATCATGGGGCAAACTCTCTGCTGTTTGGAGTCATACTGATCACCGAATGAGATGGTCACGGTTATTGGAATTCAGTCATCTCAGCTCCAGGACGTCTCCACAGGAGTTCCCTGGGTAGTGTCCTATGCCCAACCATCTTCAGCTGCTTCATCAATGACCTCCCTTCCATCGTGAAGTCAGAAGTGAGGACATTCACTGATGACTGCACAATATTCAGCACCATTCATGACTTCTCAGATATTGAAGCAGTCCGTGTTCAAATGCAACAAGATCTGGACAATATCCAGGCTAGGCCTGACCAGTAGCTAGCCAGGGTATGTACACAGCATGTCCATGGTGGCTCCTGCTCATCCCCAGCTGCTGAGATGTTAAGTGGTGGGGATTCCAGCAATGGTGATGAGCTCTTTTGAATAAGTTGTGCGTTTTGAAACAAAGAATACACCCCGTCATGCTGGCTGTGGCTAAGTGGGTTACCATATCCACGTGCAAATCCAAAGGGAAGCATTCCCGGAAAATTATGGGATGTATGCGCTCATGCCATACAGGTGTGAATCCTCCTTTAGTGAAGCACTCTAGCATGTAACATTGAGAAATTCGGTAATCATATCACGTTCCAGTTTGTGCAGAGCAATTTTTTTTGTGTATTGGTGTATAAACCACACATTGGCTTTGGAATTGATGGAGTCCATTCAAGCTCTGAGCCCCGTAGCGATGAGGTGTTATCATTGACAACGTATCAAATGTCTTTGATTGTGTTACGTTGTTGAAAGAAAGTGGTTTTAGAGAAAGCTAAATACATCAACAGAAAATAGTCAGGCTGCTTTTGATGCACAAACTGAAGGCTGGACTGAAGAAGAGTCCCCACCTGAACTGTCAGCTTTCCTACTCCTCTGGTGTTACCTGGACTGCTATGTTCCTCCAGCTCACACTGTGTTATCTGACTCTGACTCCAACAACAGCAGTTCTTCCTATCTCTTAATGCTGAACTCCTTTTTTAACATGTTTTGGGCATTGTCAGCTTCACTTGTTATGCCTTTTGCTCCCAAGTAAGGAAGCCAGCAGCTTTTGTTCTTTCAGGAAACCTGAAGGTGTGCTGCAATAGCAAAGGTGCTGTCAGCTTGTTAGGATTTGATGTTAAATTAAGTTCCAACTGTCCTAGCGGGAGATCAGTAGTTGCATTATTTGGAAGAAATTCAACAGAGCTCAATGAAATGCTGTAATAACAAGGTGAACACAGCAGGCCAAGCAGCATCATAGGAGCAGGAAGGCTGACGTTCCGGGCTGAGACCCTTCTTCAGAAAAAGGGGAAGAGGAGGAATTTCTGAAATAAGAAGGGAAAAAGGGGGAGTCGGATAGAAGACGGAGAGAGGAGAAGATAGGTGGAGAGGAGACAGACCGGTCAAACAGGCAGGGATGGAGCCAGTAAAGGTGAGTGTGGGTGCGGAGGTTGGGAGGAGATAGGTCAGTCCAGGGAGGACGGACAGGTCAAGCAGGTGGGATGAGGTTAGTAGGTAGGAGATGGAGGTGGGGCTTGAGGTGGGAAGAGGGGATAGGATGGAAGGACAGGTTAGGGAGGCGGAGGGGAGATTTTAAAGCTTGTGAAATCATACAGAGGGCCTAAAAGCCATCTGCTTCTTTCTGTCCCACAGGCCACATCAGTCCCCCTCCACCGACACCCTCATCCGCTTATCCGAACACGTCCTCACCCTCAACAAATTCTCTTTCAATTCCTACCACTTTCTACAGACAAAGGGAGTGGCCATGGGTACCTGCATGGGCCCAAGCTATGCCTGCCTCTTTGTAGGTTACGTGGAACAATCCCTCTTCCGTACCTACGCAGGCCCAAACCCCACCTCTTCCTCCAGTACATTGGTGACTGTATCGGCTCCACCTCATGCTCCCATGAGGAGCTCAAACAGTTCATCCACTTTACCAACACCTTCCACCCCAACCTCAAGTTCACCTGGACCATCGCCAATACCTCTCTCTCCTTCCTGGACCTCTCTCTCTCCATCTCCGGCAACCACCTAGAAACCAATATCCATTTCAGGCCCACTGACTCCCACAGATACCTAGAATATACCTCCTCCCAATCACCTTCCTGCAAAAATGCCATCCCATATTCCCAATTCCTCCGCTGCATCTGCTCCCAGGATGAGGCATTCCACTCCCGCGCATCTCAGATGTCGTCTTTTTCAAAGACCGCTACATCCCCCCCGCAGTGGTTGAGAATGCCCTCGACTGTATCTCCCGCATTTCCCGGACCTCATCCCTCACACCTCGCCCCCGCAATAACCACCAAAAAAGAATCCCTCTCGTCCTCGCACACCACCCCACCAACCTCCGGATCCAACGCATCATCCTCCGACACTTCCGCCATCTACAATCTGACCCCAGCACCAAAGACATTTTTCCATTCCCACCCTTGTCTCCTTTCCAGAGGGACCACTCTCTCTGTGACTCCCTTGTCTGCAATCCCGTCCGGCCCCACCACACCCGGCACTTTCCCCTGCAACCGCAGGAAGTGCTACACCTGCCCCCACACCTCCTCCCTCACCCCCATCCCAGGCCCCAAGAAGACTTTCCACATCAAGCAGATGTTCACCTGCACATCTGCCAATGTGGTATACTGCATCCGCTGTACCCTCTGTGGACTCCTGTACATTGGGGAAACCAAGCGGAGGCTTGGGGACCGCTTTGCGGAACACCTATGCTCGGTTCGCAATAAACAACTGCATCCCCTAGTCGTGAACCATTTCAACTTCCCCTCCCATTCCTTAGACGTCATGTCCATCCTGGGCCTCCTGCAGTGCCACAATGATGCCACCCGAAGGTTGCAGGAACAGCAACTCATATTCCGCTTGGGAACCCTGCAGTCCAATGGCATCAATGTGGACTTCGCAAGCTTCAAAATCTCCCCTTCCCCTACAGCATCCCAAAACCAGCCTATCTTGTCCCTGCCTCCCTAATCTGTCCATCCACCTATCCTGTCCTTCCACCTCAAGCTGCACCCCCATTTTCAACCTACCAACCTCATCCCGTCCCCTTGACCTGTCTGTCCTCCCTGGACTGACCTATCCCCTCCCTACCTCCCCACCTACACTCCCCTTTACTGGCTCTATCCCCGCTTCTTTGACCGGTCTGTCTTTTCCCCACATACTTTCTCCTCTATCCACCTTCTATCTGCTTCCCCCTCTCTCCCTATTTATTTCAGAACCCCCTTTCCCTCCCCACTTTCTGAAGAAGGGTCTAAGCCTGAAACATCAGCTTTCCTGCTCCTCTGATGCTGCTTGGCCTCCTGTGTTCATCCAGCTCTACACCTTGTTCTCTCAGATTCTCCAGCATCTGCAGTTCCTACTATCAATGAAGCACTGTGGATAGTTTTGGGTCCCTTATCTAAACAAAGATATCCTGGCATTGGAGGCAATCCAGGGAAGGCTCATGAAGTAGGCTGAAACAAGTATGGAGGGACTGTTTTATGAGGAAAGTTTGAGTAGATTGTGCCTGTATCTGTTGGAATTTAGACGAAAGAGAAATGATATTCGTGAAGCATGCGAGATTTTTCGGGGATTTAATAGGATAGACGTGGAGAGGTTGTTTCCCATTGTGGGAGAGTCCAGGACTAGGGGGTGTTAGCTCTGAGAAAGGGATGACACATTTAAGACACAGATGAGGAGGAATTTCTTCTCTGAAGCTACTGAATCTTTGGAATTCCTTACTTGCAGAGGGCTGTTGAAGTGAGATCATTAATCATATTCAGCGCCGATGTCAGCAGATTTTGAATCAGGAAGGGAATCAAGGGAGATGGGGAAAAGGCAGGAAAGTGGAATTGATGATAATCAGATCAATGACGATCACATTGAATGGTGGAGCAGGTTCGATGGACTAACTGACCTACTTCTGATCTTGCATCTGGATAGTCTTAAAGCATATTTGAGATCGCCCAGTGTTCTCACCAATACTTACCCTTCAGCAAATGACTTAAGTCGATGTGTGCGGATAGACAGATGGTCTTAGCACTTTGCTGCTTGTGGGGGCTTGCTATGAGCAAATTGGCTGCTGGATTTCTTGCACTATAAAAGTGACTACACTTGGAGCAATCCGTCACTGACGCTAAAATATCTATGGTTGTGACAGCTGCCACATAAATACACATTGTACTTTCTGAATAAATAAACCAACACAGTGCAGCTAAAGGGTATTAGAAAAATGAAGTCTATATTTGGCTTGAGAATGTGAAAGGATGCATGAAAAGACAACTTAAGTATTAGTTTCCCAGCAGGTGCTATTTCCATATGTGTTTTATAGGTCACAGCTGCACCATTCTGATCTTGAGAATGATGTAGTATTGCTTACTGGGGCTTGAGGTATTGCATTGAGGACGGTTTAACCAGGTAACATGCAATCTTTGCCTCGACAAGTGGAAATACTGCACTGCCACTAATTAAGGAGCAGCAAATGTCAGAGAACAGCCGTGCTGTTTCATTTTATTGTGGCTTAATGGTTTCAGCTGCAGCTGCAATTGGTGTCTTTGTTAATTCTGTTCCTCAGGTTCAGTGTCTTGGCCTGTTTATGTGGGTAAGTTCCTCATTTGCCTCTGAACCGAGTGTTCCTTTAGCTTTTCCTGCACATTTATCCAGGAAAAGCTCAGCTAGCCCGAGGGTTAAACTATCCGACTCCACTTGTTTAGCTACTGCTTACTTCTGTCAACCTCACATGGGCTGCGTCAACTTTGGAAAGTGGAAAAATAAATACTTGACTGAAGTATGGCCTTGGCTGTAACCTGTTGGACAGATGGTAACATTTGCAGCTCAGTGAGTAGACCTCTTGCTTCTGAATCTGAAGACAGTAGGCTGAAGGCAGACTCCAGAAACTTGATTAAAATCTAACGTGCCAATCCTTTGGAGATTTGGTGGGGCACAGATGTGTGTGAAAGACCCTGTGCTGATTTCATGGGTATCTCACCAGCTGTAAACTTCTTTGGATAGTTTTCTTATCTTGACACTGGTTAATGCTAGAGATTGGAGGAGTGCATGGTAACTCTGTAGACACACCACTCCATGGGGTACAACATGAAATTGTAATATATTTTCCAGTTACCAAGGCGATCTAATTTAGTTGATAATGATCTAGTTATCACAGCCTGCCATTATACACTACATATTGTTCGTCAGATTGTTATCAACTCTTTTGTCTATTCATCTGTTTTTCTCTCTCTTTGGGCTCTATCCTATCAGTTACCTCATCCGTCTCCCTATTTTTTGCATATAAACCAACATTTTCCCAGCCACCATCTGCTCCAAGGAAAGGTCACCAGACCGGAGACATTAACTCTGACTTTTTACTTCACGGGCGCTACCAGATTTGCTGGGCATTTCCAGCAACTTCTGGTTTTGTTACTAATTTCTGAAGTCTTGCAAGCACCGTTTACTCAGGAAATACAATGCTGATATTGTTTCCTCATGCAATTGTGAAAGGATAAGTAGGTTTCGGCCTCAACTCAACAAGGTTTCTCAATTCAGAAGTGAGAGAAGGTCAACAGGACAACTTGTTCTGTGTAAGATCTCCTCTGAGTCTGCTTGTTTCATTACAAGTTGGTGACATAAAACCAGCACCTCTCCAACCCCATCACTGTTCAGCGCAACTCCATGAAGCGTATACGGACAAGCAGTTACCAGCTGTCATGTGATTTACAGGAAACCTTGCTTGAAAAAGAATCTCCAATTCCATAGTGAACTTGCAATAACATTTTCTAAAGATTCCACCTGACGCATTTCCTCCAAGCCCAAAGTAAATTAGTTTTCCACAATCCTTCAAAATGTAAGTCTTCCAAGGAACATTAAACAAAGTGTCTTCATCTTTGCGACAGACCAATGAGCTGCCTTCTCCCTGCAGCTCCAGCTTTAACGGGCCAATGCTCTCTGGTTGTGCTCCAGGAGCAATTCTTTGCCAGTGAAATGCCTTGTTGGGCCTCAGAAATGTGGAATATAGGAGCCGGAATTGGCCCTTCAAGCCTGCTCCCCCATTCAACACAGCCAAGGCTGATCATCCAATGCAATTCCCTGTTCCCGCTTCCACTCTTACGCTTAGAATTATATCCAGGCCTCTTGCCTGAGAAGGCAAGGTCTCCTCTCACTTTTGGATCCACTTGCTGCCCCTTGGTTGCCTGCTCTAAGAGAGGCCCTTACTCTGAATGTTCTGCCAAGTTTTATTTACCTTTTTGTCCCCCTCGGTGCCTTCCTTCGCAAAACAACCAAAATAAAGAAGTTCAAAACCTCACTCTCTGGATCCCTGATGATCAGCAGTGTAAAGTATGCCTGTGACTCAAGCCCAGAGCTGTCTGTCTTGGGGGTGGATCCTGCTGCCTCGTGTTAATAGAACATCCTTTGATACTCAGGATCCCTCACCACCCAGGAAGATAACATAGAAGGATGAAATCATGTGAAGATGCAATTCATTGGTGATGCACAAATACCTGGTCCGAGACGAGAACTCAAATGTGATGGTAACCCCCCATTCACTTGCAGAGTCTCTTCATCCTCGTCCATGACAGTAGGCTGAAGGCAGACTCCAGAAACTTGATTAAAATCTAACCTGCCAATCCTTTGGAGATTTGGTGGGGCTCAATGTTGTTGGAAGCATTGACTTTTGCAAGGTCAAGCCTTGACCCTGGAAAAATATTATAGCTCAATCATCCAGTCAGTGTTGGAAACCTTCATCCAATGCTGATCATGGATGGAAAACCACCCATTTGCCTGTGTACTCTTTTCAGGTCAATCCTTCATGGAGGACCCGAAGAAGTCAAAGCAATGGGCCAAGTTCTGGGAAGAGGGATCGGGGTAGACAGGTTGGTACTGACCCAATGGGCTGAAGGGCAACCACGACTCCCTAAGCACAGGACCTCACAGAAGGATCCAGTCCAAAGAATCTGGGCAGCGGCTGCATCCCCTTTTTACGGCACGAGCTGCCGTATTCCAGTGAGTTGTTCAAGTTTGTAAATGGGGAGGTGGGCAAGTTCAGTGCTGGTAGATGGGTGAGACAGTAGGGAACAAGCGAGTAAAGGTGGTAAGGTGAAGTGGCAGCCAGATGATGTGGGTTCGGGGGAATTGGGGGGGAACGTAGTGAAGGAAGTGGAGGTTAGTCCATTCAGACCACTGTAGTCGGGTTGGTGGAGGGAGAAGGAGACGAGGCATTGAGGGGTTGGAGGGGGAGTCAGAAGCCAAGTGGCTCAGTGTTTGTGACTCAGAGACAGTAAGAACTGCCAACGCTGGAGTCAGAGGTGACACAGTGTGAATCTGAAACATCAGCTTCCCTGCTCCTCTGATGCTGCCAGACCTGCTGTGTTTCTCCAGCTCCGCACTGTGTTGTCTCTGACTCCAGCATTGGCACTTCTTGCTATCTTTTTCCTGCCTAATGTTTCCTGGGACACGACCCAGTTCAGTTTGTCTGAGCTGGCTGACGCTTCTGACCCGAATTCAAAGGGGGAGGCTTTCTTGGAAGGAGGCAGGGAGCAGGAGGAATTACCTGACAGAGATTCAGAATTCATAGAATCCCGACAGTCTGGAAGCAGGCCCTTTGACCCAACAAGGCCATACTGACCCTCAGAGCATCCCGTGCAGGCCGATCCACCTATAACCCGCCTAATCTACACATCCCTGAACACCACAGGGAATTTAGCATGGCCAATCCACCTAGCCTGCACATCTTTGGACTGTGGGAGGAAACCGGAGCACCCAGAGGAAACGACACGGGGGGAATGTACAAACTCCACACAGACAGTTGCCCGAGGGCGGAATCGAACCTGGGTCTCTGGCACTGTGAGGCAGCAGTGCTAACCACTGAACCATCATGCTGCGTCCAATTCCCTGGATGTTCCTGCAGAATTGCCACATTGGGACTCCCTCAGTCCTGACATGGGTTGCCCACGGATCTCCGTTCACTAAGACCACAGGTCATCCTCGGGGTGAGTGGGTTTGGGGGTTAGTGTGCTTCCGTGGAGCTAGCCAAGCCCTGTGCTGAAGGGACTGGGGGCATTCTGGCGAAGTTTGCCGATGATACAAAGATAGCTGGACATGCAGGCAGTACTGAGGAGGTGGGGACGCTGCAGAAAGATTTAATCAGTTTAGGAGAGTGGTCCAGGAAATGGCTGATGAAATTCAATGTGAGTAAATGTGAGGTTTTGCACTTTGGAAAAAAGAATACCGGCATGGACTATTTTCTAAACGGTGAGAAAATTCGGAAATCAGAAGTGCAAAGGGATCTGGGAGTGTTGGCCCAGGATTCTCTAAAGGTTAACTTACAGGTAGAGTCCGTAATTAAGAAAGTGAATGTAATGTTGTCGTTTATCTCAAGAGGGTTGGAATATAAAAGCAGCGATGTGCTTCTGAGGCTTTATAAAGCTCTAGTTAGGCTCCATTTAGAATACTGTGTCCAATTTTGGGCCCCACACCTCAGGAAGGACGTACTAGCCCTGGAGTGTGTCCAGCGGGGATTCTCACGGATGATCCCTGGAATGGTAGGTTTAGCATATGATGAATGGCTAAGGATCCTGGGATTGTACTCATTAGAGTTTAGAAGGTTGAGGGGAGATCTAATAGAAACTTACAAGATAGTGTATGGTTTGGAAGGGGTGGACGCTAGGAAGTTGTTTCCGTCAGGCGGGGAGACCAGGACCTGTGGGCACAGCCTTAAAATTAGAGGGGGTAAATTTAAAACTGAAATGAGACGACATTTCTTCAGCCAGAGAGTGGTGGGCTTGTGGAATTCATTGCTGCAGAGTGCAGTGGAGGCCGGGACGTTGGATGCCTTCAAGGCAGAGATCGACAAATTATTGATCTCAGAAGGAATCAAGGACTACAGGGAGAGTGCAGGGAAGTGGTGTTGAAATGCCCATCAGCCATGATTTAAATGGCGGAGTGGACTTGATGGGCCGAATGGCCTTACTTCCACTCCTATGTCTTATGGTCTTATGGTCTTGAGCTTGCTTGGTGATACGGGTGAGGGATGGTCGGGTTTGGGTGCCCCTTGGGCTAGGGGTTCAGAAAAATCTGCATGAGGGACAACCTGGTGCTGAGGGTTTGTTATACGAGCCTAGCGAAGGAATGCGTGTCTGTTGGGTGCCCAAAAAGTCGAGCCCGGCTCACATCACCCCCTAATGCCATCCAAATCTGCCAGGTTACTCACATGGCCTGCCCTCCCAGAGCTCACGTGGAATAGTGGCAGGCAAGGATAAGAGGCCATCGATTGGGTACTCCGAAGCCAGTACCATTCCATTATTTGGCCTGGGGCTTAGGTGAAGGAAGGAGACTAGCTGAGCAAAATATTGTGCGAAAAACCCACTTCTGTCTTTGAACTCCTTCTCCATCTCATCCGTGCATCCTGCTGGATTGCTGCTCCCGTCATGTAACCATGCCGTGAGCATACAGGTTGGGACTGGAGCATCAGAGGCAGGGGGCTGACCTTATGGACATTTATAAAATCATGAGGGGTGTAGATAAGATGAATAGCCAAGGTCTCTTCCTAAGGGTCAGGGAGTTCTAAATTGGAGGGCATAGGTTTCAGGTGAAGAGAAAAGGGACCTGAAGTGAAGCTTTTTCACACAGAGAGCAATGCTTACATGGAATGAATGGTCAGGGTGGGTACAATGACAACATTTTAAATTGACACGTACATGAATAGGATAGGCATGGAAGAATATGAACCAAACGCAGGCAAATTGGACTCGTTCAGCCTGGGATACCTGGTCAGCATGGAGTTGATAATACAGCTGAATAGTCGTTTAGTAAATTAAGAATTCTTTTTATGAGACGAACCAGTCTTTGAATCTGGGGATAAAATGATTCTTTTTAGAACTTTCTCAAAGGCCCATGAAAATATGGAATACCTTGCTTCCTTGAAATACCAAAATTTTGCCCATGTCAGTCACCTGTCACACAAATGGATTCCACCAATCACAGCAGCCAGAACTGCAAATTCTCATCCTCCCAATCTGAATTGCTCACTTCACAAATGACAGTTTCAGGACGCAGTATAAAATGTACATGAGCTCGGGAAGGTGATGTGATTAAAGTGTATAAAATATTAAAGGGAGCCTTTACCTAAATACAGACAATTGTGAGAGGTTTGGTAGACCTGAGCAATTGGTAAGAGACAGTAGGAACTGCAGATGCCAGACAATCTGAGGTAACAAGGTGTAGAGCTGGATGAGCACAGCAGGCCAAGCAGCGGAGCAGGAAAGCTGATGTTTCGGGCTTAAATACTTCTTCTCAGAATACACCTCTTCCCACCCACCTTCCTGCAAAAATGCCATCCCCTATTCCCAATCATTTTGCCTCCGCCACATCTGCTCCCAGGATGAGGCATTCCACTCCTGAACATCTCAGATGTCCTCGTTTTTCAAGGACTGCAACTTCCACTCCACAGTGGTCGAAAACGCCCTCGACCGTGTCCCCCGCATTTCCTGCAAATCATCCCACACACCCTGCCCCCACAATAACAACCAAAACAGAATCCCCTTCGTCCTCACGTACCATCCCGCCAACCTCTGGATCCAACACATCATCCTCTGAGACTTCCGGCATCTGCAATCCGACCCCACCACCAAGGACATTTTGCCCACCCCACCCTTATCTGCTTTCTAGAGGGACCACTCTCTCCGTGACTCCCTTGTCCACTCCACACTCCCCTCCAACCCCAACACACCCGGCACTTTCCCCTACAACCGCAGGATGTGCTACACCTGCCCCTACACCTCCCCCCTCAGCCGTATCCCAGGCCCCGAGATGACTTTCCACATCAAGCAGATTTTCGCCTGCATATCTGCCAATGTGGTGTACTGCACTGGCTGTTCCCCTTGTGGCCTTCTCTACATCGGGAAAACCAAGCGGAGGCTTGGGGGCTGCTTTGCAGAACACCTACGCTCGGTTCGCAATAAGCAACTGCCCCTCCCAGTCGCGAACCATTTCAGATCCCCTTCCCACTTCTAAGACGACATGTCCATCCTGGGCCTCCTGCAGTGCCACAATGATGCCACCCGAAGGTTGCAGGAACAGCACCTCATATTTCGTTTGGGTACCCTGCAGGCCAATGGGATCAATGTGGACTTCACCAGCTTCAAAATACCCCCTTCCCCACTGCATCCCAAAACCAGCCCAGCTTGTCCCGACCTCCTAACCTGTCTTTCCTCTCACCTATCCCCTCCTCACACCTCAAGACCTACACCCATCTCCTCCCTACCAGCCTTATCCCACCCCCTTGACCTGTCCCTCCTCCCTGAGCTGACCTATCCCCTCCCTAACTCCCCACCTACACTCATCTTTACCGGCTCTACCCCCACCTCTTTGACCTGTCCGTCTCCTCTTCGCCTCTCCTCCTTTATCAATCTTCTCTCCGCCTCCCCCTCTCTTCCTATTTAATTCAGAATCCTCTTGCCCGCCCCCATTTCTGAAGAAGGGTCAAGGCCCAAAACATCAGCCTTCCTGCTCCTGTAATGCTGCTCGGCCTGTTGTGTTCGTCCAGCTCTATACCTTGTTATCCAAGCAATTGGTCAGACCATTTTGGAGGGCAGTTGAGAGTTCCCCCGATTGCTGTTTGTCTGGAGTCACATGTAGGTCAGGTCATGAAGGAAACTGCTATCCTTAAAGGGCATCAGTGAACCAGCAAGGTTTTTATGACCATCCATGATATCTTCTTAATCACCATCACTGTGATGAACTGTCATTTGCCAATTTTATTCATTGAATTTAAACTTCATTTGAAGGGTAGCTCAGCGGTTAGCGCCGCTGCCTCACAGCGTCAGGGACCCAGGTTCAATTCCAGCCTCGGGCGACTCTCTGTGTGGAGTTTGCACATTCTCCCCGTTTCTGTATGGGTGTCCTCCAGGTGCTCCAGTTTCCTCCCACACACCGAAGGCGTGCAAATCAGGTGGATTGACCATGAGAAATTGCCCATAGTGTCCAGGGACGTGCACGTTAAGTGGATTAGCCATGGGGAATGCAGGATGACAGGAATTAGGTAGGAGGGTGTGTCTGGCTGGCATGTTGTTCAGAGGGTTGGATACATACTCAATGGGCAGAGTGGCCTGCTTTCATACTGTAGAGAATCTATGATTGTCCTTGAAGCATTTATGTGGACCTGTAGACCACCATCCACACACATTTACCCTGGTTTTAAGGGGAACAGGTCGTGCCAGTAACTCAGAAATGCCCATTTCCCTCAGGCATACTAATAAATAGGAAAAGGGTATGTGCAGGATCAGTGTTCCTGGTCGGACCACAGTTAGGATTCCACGTGTGGACTGACTTGAATACTATGAATATCAGAACAGGACTGGGACATTCAGCCCCTTTATACAATTCTGCTATTCAATGAGATCACGGCTGATCTGTGGCCTACCTCTGTGTAGCCACATTTACATCATATCCCTCTTTTGCTTAATAAATATTTATCTATCTCAGGTTTAAAATGAAAACTTATCCAGCATCCACTGCCGTTTGTGGAAGCGAATCCCAAACAACTCCCACCCATTGTGTGTAGAAGTGCTTCCTGACATCTCTCCTGAACAGTTTGGACGTATTTCTCAGATATTGTCCCTTGTTTTAGAATCCCCAACCAGTGCAATTAGTTTATATTTACCTACCCTGGCTTTTCCTGTTAATGTCTGAAACACTTCAATCAGACAACCTTCTAAATTCTTGAGAAAACACACCTAATTGGTTAATCTCTCGTCATAACTTAACCCCCTGAATTCAGATGTCATTCTTACATATCTACATTGTGTTGCCTCCAAGGGCAGTATATTTTTCTCAGAAGATCAAGCTGCTGGCTTTTTAAAAGTACTCAGAAAGCCAGCCTCTCTCATTTGCAGCTTGAAAGTTGCTCTGAAAGCAATCAGCTTTTAAATAAAGGAATTCAACTTAAATAAAGAACTGTTGGAAATTTCAGTTGCTGGTGAATTCAGTTACTGGGATGGCACGGTGGCTCAGTTGTTTGCACTGTTGTCTCAAAGTGCCAGGGACCCAGGCTCGATTCCAGCATCAGACGACCATCTGTGTGGAGCTTGCGCATTCTCCCCCGTGTCTGCATGGGTTTCGTCACACAGTCCAGAGATATGCAGGTTAGGTGGATTGGTCAGGCTAAATTGCCCATAGTGTCCAGGGATATGCAGGATAGTTGGCTTAGCCATGGGTAATGCAAGGTTCCAGGCATAGATCTGGGTTTGGATTTGATGGGCCAAATGGCCTGCTTTTGCACTGTAGGATTCTATGATTCTGTGGTGAATTCAGGGTTAGTACAGTCTCAAATGAGACGCTTTTTTTGTAGATTATGTATCTCAGAAATGGGGCATCTTGCCGATCCTAACAATATTTTGAAATCTCTTGCTCAAAAAATGATCATTCAATCTAACTTTTGCAAGTCTGCAATATCTCATGGATAAGGGCATTGAAAGATATGGAGCCAAGGCAGCTAAATGGAGCTCAGATGTTTTATGGTGAAGTAGTCTCGGTGGGTTGAGTGGTCAGCTCCTGTTCATTATGTTGTTAATTAAGGATCGTAAAACTCACACGAAAGGGATAATAATTATGCCATTGTCGTCGTAACTTCCATCAATTTCTATCCTTCATTTACAAGTTCAGTGACTGCGGTGTGTTTAAAAAGTGAACATCAATTAGTTTTTCTTTAGTTAACCAGCAAATCTATCTTAAGAATAGAACTGTATCACATGCACAACGAAACAGCTGCTTGGGGGTGAATGTAGTCAGTTACTTACAGGATGGAAAGTACACTGTGTCATCACATCTGTGGGGTTCAAGAAAACTAGATGTGTACAAACACAGCTGGTTTAGGATCTGCCCCATCCTTTGTTCATGAGTTAATTTACACACAAGGTGGTATTTTAAAAAACATTTTGCAAATCCCAATTCAGAGGAAATAATAAGAGAAGTATATTTTAAGATTCACTCAATTTACTGATAATGATCAGTTAGATATCCCCAAGAGAAAGCAGGAAGTGATAAATATTGAAGGGGGAGAATTTGTCGGACAATGAGAAAGACAGGGAATGTGGTGAACTGGCACATTCTTTTCAGCACAGTGTAATGATTCTGAGGAAGGGTCGCTGAAACGTCAACTCTGATTTCTCTTCACAGATGCTGCCAGACCTGCTGAGCTTTTCCAGCAATTTTGGTGTTTGTTGCTATCAGTGGGTACCTGACGCCAACCCCCCCCCCTCCCCCACCAACCCACCACCACCTCCACCACCCCCCGCCGCCCCCGTACTCTGTGATGATTTGCTGTTGACAGAAGGGGAATGACATGTATCTTTAACATCAAGTTAAAACAGGTGAAAGTCCAGAGTGAAAAGGGAGCATGGGAACGAGAAGCCACATGACTTCATATACCAAGGGAAATAAAGCTAGATCAAAAAAAATCACAGTGGAAGAGAGAATTGGGTCTTCTACAAAATCAGAACACCTGGAGAAATTCAACAGGTCTGATAGCACATAGCATACCAAATTTCCTTAGCTTCCTGAGGAAGCAGTGATGTTGTTGTGCTTTCTCCACCGTCCCATTGATGTGGGTGGACCAGGACAGATTGTTGGTGATCATCACTCCCAGGAACTTCACTCTGTCAACCATCTCCACCTCAACACCATTGATGCAGACACGCACGTGCCCTCCACTCTGCTTCCTGAATTCAATGTCTGGCTCCTTCATTTTGCTGGCGTTGCTAGTGAGATTGTTATCTTTTACACCATGCCGCTAAGCACCCCATCGCCTTCCTATATTCTGTCTCGTCGTAGTTTGAAAGGTATTTATAATTCTTGACTTTTGCCTTGTAGTTGGCGGACAGGCTTTAGGAGTTGGGAGATGAGTTACTCAATGCAGGATTCCTACTCTTTGACTCTATCAAAGAACAAAAGAGAAATACAGCACAGGAACAGGCCCTTTGGCCCTCCAAGCCTGTGCCAATCATCACACATTGACTAAAATGAAAAACAAACCTTCTGCCCTTTTTCATTCCATATCCGTCCATTCCCTCCCTATTCATGTGACCATCCAGGTGCCTCTTAAATGTCGCCAATGTGCCTGCGTCTACCACTTCCTTTCACAGTGTGTTCTAGGCTCCTTCCACTCTTTACGTGAAAAAGCACATCTCCCTTCAACTTTAGCCCTCTCACCTTGAACCTGTGCCCCCTGGTAATTAAAATCTCAACCCTGGGTAAAAGTTTCTGACCATCCACCCTATCTATGCCCCTCATAATTTTGTAGACCTCTATCAGCTCTCCTCTCAGCCACCATCTTTTCAGTGAAGACAATCCTAGCCTTTTTAACCTTTCTTAGCTCATGCCCTCAACACCAGCAGTGTCCTGGTGAACCTTCCCTGCACTCTCTCCAAAGCTTCCACGACCTTTTGGTAATGTGGTGACCAAAACTGCACACAATATTCCAAATACAGCCGAACATGGTTTGCCAACTCTTGTACTCCATGCCCTGGCTGATGAAGGCAAGCATGCCATATGCCCTCCTAATCACTTTGGTCATCTGTGTTGCCGCTTTTAGGGAACTGTGGACCTCCACACCCAGATCCGCCTGTACGTTCATGTTCCTAAGGGTTCTGCCATTAACAGTATAATTCACACCTAAATTTAATCCTCTAAAATGTATCACCTTGCATTTGTCTGGATTAAACTCCATCTGCTATTTCTGTACCCAAGTCACTAATCTGTCTATATCCTGTTGTATCCTTTCACAATCATTGGTGCTATCATCAACTCCACCAATCTTCATGTCATCTGCAAACTTACTAATCAGACCATCCACATTTCCCTCTAAATCACTTATATATACTACAAACAGCAAAGGACTGATCGCTGTGGAACACCACTGGTTACAGGACACCATTCTGAAAAACAACCCTGAGCCGCTACCCTCTGTCGATGACCAAACCAGTTTTGTATCAATCTAACCATGCCATCCTCAATCCCATGTGATTTTAGCTTTTGACCAATCTACCATGTGGGACTTTATCAAATGCCTTACTGAAGTCCGTATAAACTACTTCCACAGCTCTTCCCTCATCAATTATCTTTCTCAAATCTTCAGAAAATCTGATCAGGTTGGTGAGACATGACCTTCCCCATATTAAACCATGCTGCCTGACTCTAACTAGTGCATTTTCTTCCAAATATGCATATAACCTGTCTCTCAGTATCTTCTCTGAGAGCTTCCCCACCACAGACGTCAGACTTACCGGCCTATAATTTCCTGGATTATCCCTGCTTCCTATCTCACACAAGGGAACAACATTGGCTAATCTCCAGTCCCCTGGAACCTTGCCTGTGGTCAAGGAGGATGTGAAGATATCTGTTAATGCTGCAGCTATATTTTCCCATGCCCCTTGCAGAAACCAGGGATAGATTCCATCTGGAGCTGATGAATTGTCTACCTTAGTGCAATTTAGGATTCCCAAAACTTCCTCCTTCAATATATTGACTTTCTCTAGAGTATTCACACACTCACCCCTAACCTCAGCATCAGTCATGTCCTCGTCCTCAGTGAATACCGATACAAAGCACTTAGTAAGGACCTGTCCCACTTCCTGTGGCTCCATGCATAACTTTCCTCCTTTGTCCTTGAGGGGCCTACTCTTTCCCTTGCCACCCTCTTACTTTTAATATATGCATAAAGAGTCTTGGGATTCTCCATGACCCTGTTTGCTGAAGACATTTCATGGCCCCTTTTAGCCTTCCTAATTCCATGTTTAAGTTCCTTCCTCATTTCCCTGTACTCTTCAAGGGCTTTGCCAGTTTGTAACTGCCTAGACCTATTGTATGCTTCCTTTTTCCTTTTGACTAAGTTTACAATTTCTCTTGTCATCCATGGTTCCTGGATCCTGCCGTTCCTATCCCTCAGTTTTGCAGAGACACGCACGTCAGCACTTTAATCAACTGATCTATAAAAGCATCCCACATGCCAGACATAGATTTTTTCTCAAATAATGACTCCCAATCGACATTCCCCAGGTTCTGTCTATTTTGGATGTAATTGGCCTTTGCTTAATTAAACACTCTCAACCAAGGGCCACTTCTTGTCCTTGTCGACGACTACTTGAAATCTTATGGAGTTATCGTCACTAACTCCAAGAGCTTCCTCACCAGCTCAAACTCAATGGCTAACTTGTAGCCACTGTATTTGTAAGGCTAGTCTACTGCAGCTTCTGGTCAATGGTAAAGCCAAGGCTGTTGATCGTGGCAGATTCAGTGATGGTGATACCATTGAATATTAAGGGAAAATAGTTAGATGCTCTTTTGATGGAATTGCACAAAGCCTGGCATTGTGTGGCACGGATGTTACCTGCCATCTGTCAGCCCAAGCCTGGATATTTTCCAGATCTTATTGCATTTGGGCATGAAGTGCTTCTGTATCTGCGGAGTCGTGAATGGTGCCGAACATTATGCATCCCCAGCTCTGACCTTATGATGGAGGGAAGGTCATTGGCGAAGCAGCTGAAAATGGTAGGGCCTACGAGACTACCCTGAGGAACTCCTGCAGAAATGTCCTGGAGCAAAGATGACTGACCTTCAACAGCCACAAACCATCTTTCTTTGTGCCAGGGATGACTCCAACCAGTGGAGAGTTTTATCCCTGATTCTCATTGACTCCTGTTTCGTTGATGAATGTTTGAGAATCAAACACATTGCCGTAGGTCTGGAGTCATGTGTATGTCAGACTAGGCAAGGATAACAGTTCCTGCTCTCAAGGATGCTGGGAAACTATGGACTGCAGTGGCTCAAAAAGGTAGCTCTTACTTTCCAAAACACTAAGGCAACTGAGAAGCAATTGCTGGTCTAGCCATAAGGCCTACATTCTGTAAAAGAAGAAAACATCAAATTGGAGCAATCACACTGTTCGTTCCCTGTGGATGCATAAATCTTAACTTTTTAACAACATAAAGACTTCCTTTTTTGAAAGTTAAGATTAAATCTACTTTTGGTAATCTGATGCATACCAGAGTAAAACAACCAGTCTATCTGCCCCTGATGTTTACCCAATTATCTCATGTTAGTTCTTTGCTTTCTGATCTATTTACTGTGAGATGCAGGAGCAGAATCTGACCATTCAACAATTGAGTGCTCCACCATTCAGTGAAATTGAGGTTGATCTTATAATCGTCAAATCCAGATTCCATCCTTTTACCCATAACCTTTGATCCCTCTCCTTATGGGAAATGTCAGTTTATCCCAGCCTTGAGTACAGGCAGTCCCTGGGTTCTGTTCTGGAGTCCTTTCTCTAAGTTGATTTGTTTGCCAGCTGGAGCACAATTCTGTACAGTGTAAAACAGCTGTTCATAAACTCAGAAAATATTTGTATGTTGGATCTTTAAAAATTAAAACCGTGTGGTAAGAGCGAGAGTTTATAAATTGGGGACTCACTGTACATTTAATGACCCAGCCTCAGCAGCATCAGGGATTTCATAGATTCACCAGCCTCTGAGAGAAAAGAATCCACTCTGTCACTGTTGTAAATGTGCAACCCCTTATACTGTGGTCCGAGATTGCCCTACAAGGGGATTCAACCTTTTTGCATTTACTCTGTCAAGCCCTCGAAGGATCGTGTATGTTTCAATAAAGTTGCATCTCCTATTTCTAAACTCCAGTGAGTACAGGCACAACCTACTTAATCTTTCCCCATATTTACAAGGCAGAATGAGATAGAATCTTGACTGCTAAGGGGTTGAAAGATTATCAGGGATATATAGGAACGCAGAGTTGAAATTAAATGATGATTTTATTGGAACAATAAACAAATTCATAGAGTGCATTAGTGATAGTTTCCTAGAGTAGTATGTCATGGAGCTGACCAGGGAATTGGTACCTTGGATCTGGTAATGGGTAATGAGGCAGGTTTAGACAAATTACCTCCAAATGGGCTCAAAGGGCCAAGTGGCCTATTCCAGTTCCTTGTTTGTATGTGTAAGTCATGGAGAGAGGTTTTGGAGGTGAGAGTGGCTTTCAGTGCATTATAGTCACAAAGCTCACCACCTCATTTGACCTGGCTCTACCTCTCAATGTGTAAAAAGGTAAGAGGATAGTATAAGGAGAAAACATTGACATGGATGATCAGCCATATTTCTTTATATCATTCGTCATTTGAAATTCGGTTAATGTCTACTTTAAACATAGTCAATGACTGAGCTTCCACAGCTCATCTTGGGTAGAGAATCACAGTCTTCTGACTGAAATCATGTTCCACTCATCTCGATCCAAAGTGGCTTTCCCCTTATTTTGAAATTATCTCCCTTGGTTCTGGAATCTCCAAACAGTGGTAACATCTGACATTTTATTTACACTGTTTACCACCTCAATATTTTCAATTTCAATGAGACCACCTCTCATTTTTGGAGACCAGTCCGAGTTTCCACAATTTGTCTTCGTAGGACAGTCTTGTCCTTTTGAGAATTAAACTGGTGAAGCATTATAATGCATTCTGTCTGGGCAATATTATCCTTCCTGGGATAATAAGACCAAAACTGCGCACAGTACTCCACATGTGGTCCAAACACGATTCCATAGAACTGTTGCAAAACCTTGCTGCTCCTGTATGGGGAATCCTTTTGCAACAAAGTCTAACATTTATTTGGTCAAGATCAATATCAACGGCCACCTCCATGGTCTTGAAGATTGGGGTTTTGCAGCTTTGCTCTGGTTTGTTGTTGATAGCATCTGTATGAAAAGTCTGGGAAAGCATGTTTATCCACATAGTCCAAAAATGTGCAGGGTAAATGGATTGGCCATGCTAAATTTCCCATGGTGCTCGGGGATGTTTAGGTCGGGTGGCTTAGACACAGGAAATGTAGGGGTAGGGGTGGGATGCTCTTCAGAGGGTCATTATGGACTTGTCGGGCTAAATGGCCTGTTTCCACACTGCAGGGATTCTATGATTAATCTTTCTAATAATTTGTGCTACCCGCATGTTAGCCTTTTGAGATTTATTGACAAAGACACCCAGGTATTTTTGTATGTCAACACTTTCTAATCTCTTTCCATTTAAGAAGCACTCTGCATTTCTGTTCTTGCAATCAAACTTGATAGCCTTTCATTTTTCCATATTATTTTCCATCTGCCATATTCTTGGTCATTCATTATGCTTTTTCAAATCCTCTTGAAGTTACTTTACATCTTCCTCAAAACACACATTCCCGCTTTGCTTTGTATCATCCGGAAGTATTACAGTGGGCCCCCTCTTCAAAATCACTGAAGAATGCAATGAACAACAGAGACTCATGTATTAGAAATAACAAGGTGCAGGGCTGGATGAACACAGCAGGCCAAGCAGCATCTGCTCGTCTGATGCTGCTTGGCCTGCTGTGTTCATCCAGCCCCACTCCTTGTTATCTCAGATTCTCCAGCATCTGCAGTTCCTACTATCTCAGATACTCACGTATTGATCTTTCTGACCCGTTCATAGCAGCATGCTAGCATGAGGGTGACCCATTTCTTCCATCTATCTCTTTTCTGTTTAGCCAATCATTATTCAATCTTGATACATTATCTCCTGTTCCATGTGCTTCACCTTTTGTCAGTCAACCTCTTGTGGGGACATTATTAAAATCCTTCTGAAAATCCACAGGATCACCTTTATCATTTTTAGTAACGTCCTCAGTAAACTCCAACAGATCTGGCAAACAAGTCTTCCCATTCAGAAATCTATGTCAACTATGAACACTGCACTCAAATTAGACCATGACTATGCAAGTGTCCCATTTATCATTTCCTTTACAATAGTTTTTAGCATTATTTGTGCTACTAATGTAAGGTTAGAAGTCTTTAATTGCCCATTTTCTCTGTCCTTCTCTTAAGTGGGGATATAAAATGGAAAGCAGTAGACTTTCATTCTTCATCAACTTGTTTATTTGATAGAAACTAATGGTGATGCCCTTGAGTTGTTGCTAAATACCTTGAGTGTACTTTGAAAATGCATCATTTTATTATAATAACGATTAAGCTCAAGTGGGTAGTCATTGCCTACATGGAAGCAAGGGTATTATTATTGTCATTTCAACAAAAAAACCTTTGAAAGTCCATCAGTGATGAAGCTCCCTGTTCAGTCAGAAGGTGATGAAACATCAATAGATCAAACATCAGTCCGCCTTGTTGCTTTTTTAGTTATCCTCTGCTGAATTTTAAAGGCTTCCCAATCCTTTGGCTCCCCACTAATCTTCACCAGGTTGCATGCTTTTCGTGTTGTTTGTATGCTATCCTTGACTTACCTTGTCAGCTATGGTTGTCTCATTCGCCCCTTTGTAGGTTGCTTGTTCCTTGGGGTGAATTGTTCCCAGAAACACCTGCCACTGCAGCTCCACCATCTTCCCAGCTCAGTTTCCCTTCCAAACAATTCTGGGCAGCTCCTCCCTCATATCTTTGTAGTTACCCTTACTCGATTGTAATACTGATACGTCAGATTCCAGCTTCTCCCTCTCAAACTACAGGGTGGATTCTATCATTTAGCGTCACTGCTCATGAAGGGTTCTTTCACCTTAAGCTCTTTAACTGTCTGCTTCATTGCAAATCACCAAATTCAGAACTGCCTGTTCCCCAGTAGGCAATACTACAAGCTGAATGCAAAAGAAAACTCATATATATTCCACAAATTATTTTTCTTGGGATCTGCTGCTGACTTGACTTTTGGAATACGCATACGTATCGAAGACCCCATGATTATTGCAATAGTGCCCTTCTTACTTCGGCTTTTCTATGTCCTCATTTATTTTCTTCCTCACATCCTGATTACTGCTAGGTGGCCTGTATACAACTTCTGTCAGGTTCTTTATCTCTTTGTGGTTTCGCAAATGTACCCGCACAAGTTCTGAACTTTCTGTCTCCGTGCCACTTCTTGCTATTGATTTAATTTCATTTCTTACTAGCCATCCCCTCTGCCCATCTGTTTTTCCTTTTGATAGGAAAGGTATCCTTGGATATTTAGTTCCCAGCACTGAGCCCCTTGCAGCCGCATCTCTGTGATACCCACAACATCATCCCTGCCAATTTCAATTTGTACTACAGGCTCATTTTCCTTGTTTCATACAATGCATGTATTTATGTCTGACACTCTCAGTCCTGCATTGACTGCCCCCTTTCCACAGCTGTCCCTTTATCAGCTGCACCTGATGTTAGATTCCTAAGCCATTCCATACTCTGGTCCTATTACTTAATTTGGAAACTTTTTATCGCCTCTGCTGAGCCCACTCACATTTTGACTTTGTCCATAATTTTCCATGCACCAACTCCACGATTTAGTTTAAAGCCCTATCCCACAGCTCTAGTTATGTGATTCGTCATGACTCTGGTCCCATCGTGATTCATTTGGAGCCTGTTCCATCTGAACAGCACCCTCCTTCCCTAGCACTGGTGTCAATGTGCCATGAACTTTAAGCTGTTTCACACTTGCACACCAGTCTGTTCGCCACAAAGATGACCTCTTTAATCTTGTTGAACCTCTGCCAATTAACTCATGGCTCAGGTAGAAGCACATGTCTCCAAGATTGGTCTGGGCGACCAACTGCAAGTTTCACTTCAAGCCACTCACCATCCTGACATGGGAATGTATCGTTGTTCCTGAAATGTTGCCGGGTCAAAATCCTGGCATTCCCTGCCCAATGATGTTGCACTTCCACTTGCAGCACAGGTAATGTGATCATTCAAGAAAGCAGCTTACTAGCATGTTCTCAAACGCATCTACGGATTGGCTATAAATGCTGGCTCAGCCATGAAAGCCCAAATCCCAGAAGTGAACTTGTTTAAACAACTTATCTGCGGGAAGACTTACGAGTGCTTTTGAGGGAAGTATAAACAAGCATGTTAGGGGTTGGGAATCTAAAATGCCTCTCAGCTGTAAAGAAGTGAAACTGCATTTATTTGTGGAAAAGTAGCAAGCTGAAATAGAAGGCAGTCAAGATGAAGAATGAGTGACCATAATTGACAGTAATATATATTTGAAAATGGAGTAATTCATTCTAAATCCAGGGTTGTAAATACAAACAAAGGTAATTATGAAGGAAGAAGTTATTGACACCAAAGGAAGCGGAATTCTGGAACTGTTTTTCACCTTCCTCTCCAATAAGTAGGCTGTTGGAGACCTTTCAAGACAAGATTCTGAGTACACAAGGGTTTCAGTCATCAGTTAATTTTCAAAGAGACTGGAGCAGGGGTTTAGGTCCCAAATGGGATCACAAAACGAAACTTGTGAGTCGTGATCTTGGAGGCAGCAATGGCTACCGTGTAGCTCTCCCTCTCCTCCCTCCTCACCCTCAGCCTCATTCAAAGGTCTTCTGCAACTACCCACCCCCAACAACCCACCTCCAGCCCCTGACACCGCTGCTTCCATAGAGCTTCCCTACAGCCCCACCCTGCCATGTGTATGTTCTTTTTCTCTCTCTCTCTCTCTCTCTCTCTCATTTCCCTGATTGGTGGTGACAGGTTTCACACCTAGAAAGGACGTCGCTGTGGGGAAAATGCTTGAGAAGCAATGGGCTATAGACACTATATGACCAATTGCTGTGTCCATGAAATACCCTGAAGGTGAACTGAAGTGTGATGGCATTCTGAGAATGAGTGAATGAGCGAGCCTGTATCGAATGGGCCTGAGCAAACATGCACATTGTGTGAAGGGACATTTTGTCTCCTGGGCCTCATTTAAACACCTCAGTTTTGACTCCTGCCCAAACTCAAAGGCAATCAGTATGGGACGGGTCCTCATTGCCAGGTAAATAGGAAGGAATACAGAGGTCATATTTAACAGAATTTTAACATTTAAATTTATGTGTTTAATATTTTTTAAATCAACATCTTTTGAATCTAGGGTTGAACTGGAGGCAAGTTTCACCATCAATCAGTTTTCTAAACAAAATACAAAAAAATGGAAAAGCAAAGTAACATAAGACGTTGATCTTATTAACAAGATTTAAGGTTTAATAATCATTGCAATTTATCAATTGTGGGGTTAGGGTATGGCACAGAGCGATTATCACATCTTGTTTGGTATGTTTCAGTTATGCATTACTTTGTATGTTGGTTTATCTGGTCTTGGAGACCATGATGTGGAGCTGCTAGTTTTGGACTGATTTGGGCAAAGTCAGAATTCATACAACACCAGGTTACAGTCCAACAGATTTATTTGAAAACACAAGCTTTCGCAGAGCTGCTCCTTCATCAGGTCTGACAAAGGTTCAGCACTTCAAAAGTTTGTGAATTGAAATAAACCTGTTGATCTTTAACCTGGTGTTGCGTGACTTCTGACTTAGTCTTGGAGAGTTTGATGAGCTAATGGTGTGTGCAAGCAATAATGATTTTAATAAATGGTCGGGAACAGTGCACAGCTTTGCAGAAGTCTGACCTTACTCTGCTGAAGCCATCCTCAAAATCCCTCAAACATCACTGACGCTACTTCATCACGGGAAGTGCTGTTCACACAGTCCCTGAACAAACCCTTACAAATCCTGACACTAGAGCCTGTGAAATCTGTAGCATTTTGTGGAAGTTTGGAGTTGTCAAAAGAGCAATGAAGCTGGTCATGTGTGTACTCAAGTGAATTCAGATTACTTCCATGCTGAACATCTGAATAACAATAGTAACCAGGGTGAAAAAGAGGCCCCAAGGCTATTTCAGAACACTTGCAGTGGCTTTACATTGTTGCTTTGTGATTCTGTTAGCAGCACAGGTGCTCTGTATTCCAATACAGGGTGAACAAAAAATGTGAAGATGGTTACAAGATCATCACTTGAGAGGGAATGATATTTCATCTTCCAAAGGATGTACAAAAGGATGTTTGCATGTTTAACAATAGAACTGATGTGCAGTTTATTTCTGCCTGGTTAAATATAATCAGCAGTATGCAGTGAACACTGAATTCAGTGACAAATTGGGAGTGGCTGGATGGATTCGCATGAAGGAGACATTAACAGGAGCTCACTCACTGTACTTCTGTTCTTTACAAAACGGTAATAGTGTTCATCATGTTTCTGGCAGAGGGGGAGAATGAAACCGGGGCAGCAGGGAGATATAGCATAAGGTTCTGAAAGTGTTTAATGTCTGCAAATATGAAAGAAGACCACCAATTCTGATCATACTAGATAGAGATCACATCAGAAGGGCCTGATGGACTTGAGTGACATTAAATATCAGTGCTGTGGCATACAAGGCTATTGGCAAAATCCTAGGAAATGTGACGAGAGTAGAGAAGTGCTTGATGACTGGCACAGACTTGACGGGCTGAATTTCCATGTTGCAAAGCTCTGATTCTATCTATGACTGCGATGATCTATGTAGTACCCAATAAGACATGCCAAAGTCGTTGTAATCTGTGTGAGCTGCACACTAATGGAAATGGTGGATAGCCCCCATCCCAACATTATCATGGAGGGCTGCCCATTGGTTTTATATGGGGCTTGGAGGAAAGGTCCTGCTTCTTCGAAACCACAAACATGTTTGTAAAAACCATACACAATCATTTGAAAATTCTACTTCCCGGTCACTTCCCCCCCACAGGCCAGTTCCTGGCGTGTTCAATTTCCCTGTAATGTTGCCAGCTCTCGTTCTCCATATTCCTGGAATTTTAATCATCTGCCTTTGGAGTGACAGGCACTTAATGATTTGCTGCTTCATCACATCATTTTTCCACAGTTTGTAAATGTCAATGCATTTACCTCAGGTGAGTGTCACCAAATGCTGAATGAAATATTTGGCTGCTTGCTTCATATTAAGCTGGAGTAATATTATTTAATCTCTCTATCCTTATGAGTTCTCCCTTTGGTTTATAAATAATGAGTAATGATTCAGTTTAAAAGTTACTGGTGACAGCTGCTGGGACGTGAGACTAAGATCTCAAAGAGAAGCATGAAATGAACTGAGTTTTGCAACAAAATACATCAACCAACAGCGTACATTACACAAAATCCCTGTCCCTGTTCTCCTCTGTCCTTATCTGGCCCCTGTCTCAGCTCTTTTTCCTTCTTTCTGCCCCTTCCTCTGCTTTTTTTCACCACACTTTTCCGCCTCCTCATCCATTTGCTCTTAATCTCTCCCCACATTCCTGTCTTTCCCATTTTTCTCCTCCCTTTCCTTTTCTCTAACTCTTTCTGCGTCTTTTTCCTGCCTCTCCCCCTTTCTAAACTATCTCCCTGTCTCCTTCACTCTGTCCTCCTTGTTCCTTTCTCTCTGAGCAAACACCCCTCTGCTTCTTCACCTCCTCCTTTTCCCTTTCTCCTTGCCTTTTTTCCTCCATCCTCTGTCTTCACCCTCCTTCCCTGTTGTTGGCTTGAACTCCCTTTCCAATAGCCTTGCTGCCCCTATACCGTATGAACTGCAGTGGTTCATGTAGAAACTCATCCCCACCTTGCCAAGGGCAATTAGGGATGGGCAATAAATGCTGTCCCAGCCAATAATGGCCAAGTCCCCTGAATGAAAAATAAAATCACATGTTCTGATAGTTTACCTTATTTTCTACCGTTCTCAGCTTTGAGTTGAATTCTGGACTCAGTAGTGTTACAGAATTTCAGTTTTAGTGTATGATATATATCATGTCCTGGTCAACATTTATCTAACACAGAACATCGCACAGGGAGATAATGTGATCACTGTCATTTTGTGGTTACTGGGAACTTGCTGCATTATTTCCTGCATTACTTCAGTGACTGCATATCAGAAGTACGTCATCAGCTGTGAAATACTTCGGGATTTGTAAATGCAATTCTTTCTTTAAAACTGCACTTCTACAATTCCAGCTGCTTGTGTATCCCCCAAGTTCCTTTATCTGCAACATTGATGTTCATTTTTTTTCCCACTGTCTAAGGCTCTAAGCTCTCGGATTTCTTTTCTAAAGCTCTTGGCTCCATCAGGTTTCTTGCCTCCTTCAACAGAGAAGATGGTATTCTGTGTGGAACACATTTTCTTTTCATTCTTTCTGGGATGTCACTGGTTAGACCAGCATTTGTTGCCCATCCCTAGTTGACCTTGAGTGAAAGGCTTGCTGGAGTCATTTCAGAGGATGCATTAGAGTCCGGCACATTGCTGTGAGTCTAGGGTCACTTGGGCTAGACTGGATAAGGATGGCAGATTTCCTTTTCTAAGTGGCACTTGTGAGCCAGATTCATCTTTACATGATAATTCTCATCATGGTCAACCCCTATTAAGATGGACTTTATGTTTCAGATATATTAATGGAATTGAAGTTCCACCAGCTGTGGTGGGATTTGGAGCCATCTTCCCAGATTGTCAGCTTTGATCTGTGGATTACTATAATAAAAACAGAATACTACAGATGCTGAAACATGAAAAAAAAAGGAAATGGCGGAGAAACTCAGCAGGTTTGGCAGCATCTGTGAAGAGAGAAACAGAGCTAACATTTCAAATCTGGCATGACTTCTTCTGAAGAATGGTTATGTTTTACTCAAAATGTTAATGCTGTTTCTGTCTCCACAGAGGCTGCCAGAAACTGTTGAGCTTCTCCAGTATCCTGTATGCCCAATACTGGACTAGCAATCCAGAGGCAGATTTAACAGCAGCCCTTTGAGGATTTGGAATCTGGCAAGAAGTGGGAATGAAAGCAACTTCACAACTGGCTGATACAAAAGCTATTCTGATGACGGGCAGATGGTTTCAGATCAAGATAACGACCTGAAACGTCAGCTTTCCTGCTCCTCTGATGCTGCCTGGCCTGCTGTGTTCCTCCAGCTCCACACTGCGTTATCTCAGACTCCAGCATCGGCAGTTCTTACTGTCTCTAAGTGGGTTTCAGATCAATGTATGTGTGATTGAGGTTTGGGAGGGTTAAGAACTCTGCTGCTTGGTAACTGCTAGGATTAAGCTTCAGTTATTGGATAGATCCTACCTGACAGAAGCATCAAGCACTTGAGACATGCAGGGACCACATGGATTACATGAACTTTGTCTGCAATCTTTGTTTTGGCTGATGGATAGGTGCAACTACATTGATGAAGGGCAATGTTAACCCACAAACAGAATGTCCTTTGTGAATCTGTGGGTCTTGTTTTTTTCCTGCAGTTAGTGAGTATCACCCTTGCCTCTGAAACAGAAGATTGTATGTTCTAGTCCTGCTCAGAGGTGCGGACTGCAGGGATTCTATGATTACCAGCCACTCACTGAAGGTAAAAACCAAAAGAACTGTGGATGCTATAAACCAGGAACAAAAACAGAAGTTGCTGGAATAGCTCAGCAGGTCTGGCAGCATCTGCGAAGAACAATTCAGAGTTAACATTTCGGGTCTGGTGATCCTTCCTGAGAACCTCGGTTTTTGTTCCAGTTTTCTTGTATTCCTTCATTGTTTCTTAAACACCTCAAAACATTGGCTTTGAACTACCTGAACTTCTTTCCAATTATTCAATGCATTTCTTTTATTCTGAGTGTAAAAAAAACCACTTTATAGTTAGAGATAATGAGAACTGCAGATGCTGGAGAATCCAAGATAACAAAGTGTGGAGCTGGATGAACACAGCAGGCCAAGCAGTATTTCAGAAGCACAAAAACTGATGTTTTGGGCCTAGACCCTTCATCAGAAAAGGGGGGTGGGGAGAGGGCTCTGAAATAAAATGGGAGAGAGGGAGAGGCGGACCGAAGATGGATAGAGGAGAAGATAGGTGGAGAGGAGAGTATAGGTGGGGAGGTGGGGAGGGGATAGGTCAGCCTGGGGAGGACGCACAGGTCATGGAGGCGGGATGAGGTTGGTAGGTGGGAAATGGAGGTGCGGCTTCAGGTGGGAGGAGGGGATAGGTGAGAGGAAGAACAGGTTAGGGAGGTGGGGATGAGCTGGGCTGGTTTTGGGATGCAGTGGGGGGAGAGGACGAGCTGGGCTGGTTTTGGGATACAGTGGGGGGAGAGGATGAGCTGGGCTGGTTTTGGGATGCAGTGTTGGAAGGGGAGATTTTGAAGCTTGTGAAGTCCTCATTGATACCATTGGGCTGCAGGGTTCCCAAGCGGAATATGAGTTGCTGATCCTGCAACCTTTGAGTGGCATCATTGTGACACTGCAGGAGGCCCATGATGGACATGTCGTCTAAGGAATGGGAGGGGGAGTTAGAATGCTTTGCAACTGGGAGGTGCAGTGGTTGCCTATTCAGAGATGTTATGGAACAGGTGGGACTCGACCTGCAGTACATGGTACTTGAAACCAGGTTCTAATGAAAGAAGTAGCCTCATTACAGTCACTGTCAACTGTTGCTGCAACTGTAGAAGGCATTAGTGAGCCCGCACCTGGATAATTGCAGGCAGTTTTAGTCCCCCGTGGAGAGATTTAGTTGTATTAGAGGCGGTTCATAAGAAGTTCACTGGATTGTTTCCAGAGCTGAAGCTTCTATTATGAGGAGAAACTATGCAGTTAAAGTCTGGACTCACCAGAGTTTAGAGGAATGGGAGCAAACCGATTTGGTTTGTGGAGAATGTGCAGAGATTGTAATGAGGTTAGCCAGGTGGACCTCATAGGGTATGAGTTCTCTGATTGGACTAGAATAATCAGGGAGCCTTGGCTGACAGATATAAACAGGAGTTTCAGAGGTTCTGCTCACTCT
This sequence comes from Stegostoma tigrinum, assembly GCF_030684315.1. NCBI lineage: Eukaryota > Metazoa > Chordata > Chondrichthyes > Orectolobiformes > Stegostomatidae > Stegostoma > Stegostoma tigrinum. Next base: position 125,579,131 of record NC_081356.1, on the reverse strand, counting down.
GTGAGCTGGATCAGTGTTAAGGATGAGCCACATTTTAATGAAAGGTGCTGTGGTGATGGGATACTGGCCTCTGTGTAATTATTTCAAGTTGCTTAATAGAGTTGACAAAGTAGGCATAGCAAGGATGTTTCCTCATTTGGGCCAAAATAGGACGAGAGGTGACAGTTTTAGGATAAGAGACAGCAGATTTAAAACAGATGAAGAGAAATTGCTTCTCTCAAAAGGTTGTTAACCTGTGGAATTGATTATGCCACAGTGAAGTGGATGCTGTGACATTGAGTAAATTTTTATGGAAGAGGTAGACAGATTTGCAATTAGTAATGGGTTGAAGGGTTATGCAGAGTGGAGCGGAAAAGTGGATTTGAGGCCTGGATGAGATCAGCCATGATTGTATCAAATGGTGGAATGGGCTTGAGGGACTAAATGGGTTAACTGCTGCTTCTAATTCTTATTGTTCAGGCCGAGAAACAGGGACATGACTACTGTGCTGTGGCAGCCTCCTGCAACAAGACACAGTTTAAGTTGTTCACTTGCTCAACTGGAGAAGTAATGTGATGTTCATTAATAATTATCAGGGCATAAATACTTATTTGCCAATGCTGCTAACTATTTAACGTAAAGTTCTGTGTGTCAAGTTTAATGTGTGAATCCAGTAAGTGTTTTTTACTGACATCATGGAATGCAGATATGACTGTCTGAGCCAGCATTTCTTGTTATCAACTGTGACATTAAAGGGATATATTGGAGATCCATAATGTGCCCATATGTCCAGCCCCCTGATTTTCACAGTCGACTTGTGCATTAGTAATGTCATTCATTTTTATCACTCTTTATTCACTCAGCAAACTCTGGCTATGTGTCTTTTAATAAATGAAAGTATTATTAAGTGTTTCATATTTTACATCCCAATGAATATGTTAAATGCCTCAATAAAATTCCTTTGAAGCTGCAATTTTTTTTTAAGACTAAAAAGCCCTTAACCACTCAGCCAACATTGTGTCGTTTTACGGCAATCAGAAAGGTACGACACATGGCATTCATAAATTGGCTCCTTTAAGAGCCTATACATGATAATAAAATGTATTGCTGATTAAAATAAACTTACTATGCACATTGAAATAATTTGGAGGGGACATTAAGGTTATCTGTCCAATGCTGGAGACCACTGACCTTGCTGTAACACTAGGAAAACATGTCCTGGTGCAGATTTCTGTCTGCCCTGCTTAAGTCTAAGGCTGGAAGCAGAAGGAATCTAATATTAATGAATTATATCCTGCAACAACTGCCTGAGGCCAGCCTGTTATTACTCAAGATCATTGCAATCATTAGTTGGAGAGAATGGAGATGTTGAAAATACTTATTCAAAAGGCACTAATGGTTTCATAAAGTGGTATAAACTGTAGTTTAGTGCGGTACTTTACCTTCAGTGCTACTCAAACAGATCTCTGTTTTGCCGAAAATTCACATTAGCTTTATGCAAGATACCCAGGCAATATTTTTCTGAAGCACTTTTACAGCTGCAACACTGATGGGCTCAGATTAACAAATTGAGTTTAGAATTAGGCAGGCCATTTAAACCAAAATTGTGAAAGGGTTTCAATTGGTTTATAGTGGACTTTGATTTTTCTGAATGAGACAGAATGAGATAAAACAGGATGATTCAAACCTGTTTGCATTTGAAACAATTGGACAGTTCAGGAAATTGCAGATATTAAGCTACTTGAAAAAGATGGGCAAAAATTTTGGTTTGAGACAAAGTCTGGATGTGGGTATAAAAGAGAGATGGGCTTTTGCTTGGAGGCAGGTCAAATTTCCTCGCAATTAAATTCTTCTCAGCCCTTTATTACTCGTGTGTAGCTCAAATGCGAGATTTTACATCAGATGTTCTGAAGCTCACTGGGATCTTCTGGGGTTCCAACAGCCTGGTGCCATATTTAAAAGCACTTTACTCAACCTCAGTTCCTCACCCCTGGAGATTTCAGAGACCTCAGCAGATACGGCACCATGATTTAGCATCAGTCTCCTTCAAGACTGTCCTGAAGACTAGCCAGGAGGAGAAAGGGAGCTTCTTTTCCCCAGAGATAGCAACACGAGGCCACGCCAATGGGTGGAACCAGCCCGGACAGAGGAAGCAGAGGTCACCTGTCACGGCCAGCTCAAGAGAACTGTGTTCCAGTGCTGCAAGTGTGAATGATACGCTGCTTTGCCAGGGTATGTATCAACTGGCTACTCAGTACTTCTCCCTCCGATAAGTTAACATTGCCGCTACAGAGAACTCCAGCCCAGGAGCTCGGGGTTTAAGCATCTCTGCATAGAATCCTACAATGCAGAAGAGGCCCTTCGGCCCATTGAGTCTGTCCAGCAAAAAATATACTGCTCCCTGCACTGCCCCCACTTTCCTGCACTAGGTCCATAGCCTTGAATGTTGTGACATTTTAAAGTGCACATCAGAGCATTTGTTTTGAACGTGGGTGAGGGTTCCCAACTCAACTACCCTCCAAGGCTGTGCATTCCAGACCCCCAATCCTCTTTCTTCAAATCCCCGCTAAACTGTCTGCCTTACACTTGAAAATTATATTTGCATGTTATTGACCCTTTGATGAAGAGGACCAGCTGCTTTCTCATCATCCTGCTCATGTCCTTATAATCTTATGCGCTAAATACCTTATAGATGCGATGTCTCACATGCAGTTAATGCCTGTCACTTCATTACATCTATCAATAAAACACTCATGATGCCATAGTGGTCCTGCTCCTCATACATCTACCATGGTTTATGCTTGGGCAGGTTTGTTAGTCAAGTCAGACTTTTACCCCAAACACCATAAGCATTTCACAGGAACAAGCCAGACTACACATGACTGTGACATCTCATGAGCTGATAGGCATGGAGAATCTTCACCCCTCACACAGGAAACATTTGCAAAAGAAATGTTATGATCACGAGCTAAGTACTTGAAGAAGTTCGTACGCTCCAGATCCTGAGGTTCCAATTCAAGATGATGGTGGATATGTAACCAAGATTGGTTGGTTAGCGCAAAATCACAGAAGTGTGAAAGATCAAAAGAGTGCCATTCGGCCCAACATAACTGCACCAGCCCTTTAAATAAATATCATTACCTAGTGCCAGTCTCCGGCTTTATCTCATACCCTTTCACCCAATTTTTTTTTAGTCCAAATAATTATCCAATGATCACTTGAATGCCTGAAGAAGAGGTACTTAAGGAGAAATTTCTTGACTCACACTGTGAGAAGATGGTGGAAGCTCCTTGTGCCACTGAAAGTGATTCAGGTCAATATTTTTAATGTTTTCAAAAAGGAGTTAGATATAGTTCCTGGGGATAAAGGGATCAAATGTTGAGATCAGCAGTTGCCGTTCTTCATGTTGGATTCGAAGGTGTGCTGTGATTTTCTATGTTTCGTAATGAACCTGCTGCCACCACATGCCAGCTCAAAAGAAGAAGTCTACCTCATCTGATATATGCTGATCTATACTACATATAGCTGGCTTTGGGGCACATGTTTCTTAAGTCTGATAAATGTGATTGTGCTCATGAACATAATTTCAGTGGGCAGTGGTGTTAATCATTATTCATGCCAAGCTCCTGAATGCACACAGGTAAGGTCAGGAAAGTCAATCCACCTGAAATATTCTGAGAACTTAATAGCAAGCATTTAACCCACCACAGAGAAAGTGACTTCTACTTTTTGCCCAATGTAGTTCCCCTACCTGACTTTTGAACAACTCTGGCCAGCGCAGAAAAGTTAAGGTGTAGAATGCACCGCTTGGAACCTAATAAATTAAAACAAAGAGCTGCAGATGCTGGAAACCAGAATGGAAGCTTAAATTACCAGAGAAACTCAGCATCTCTGGTTCAATTTGTTTACATTATGCCCGGTGTTCTGGTCAGCATTTATTTCTCAATTACAATTTAAATAAAGTTTATCCAGTCATTATTTCATTGACTTTATTTTCTTGTAGGAGCTTGCTATGTGCAAATTGGCTGCTGGATTTCCCACATTACCCCGGGTGACTGTACTTCTGAAGAATTTATTTGGCTGTAAAGTGTTTTGAAATGTCTAGCGCTCTTACTAGGTGCTATAATAATGTAAGACCATTGTACTTTTCGATTAAACATTTGGGCATCCAACCAAAAATCTCACAAGGCATGGTATCAAATCTTGTCCAATTATCATCAGAAATAAAAACAAAGCACTGCAGATGCTGGAAATCAGCTACAAATCAGAAATTGCTGGAGAAACTTGCCAGGTCTGGCAGCATCTGTGGAGAGAAAGCAGAGCTAGTGTTTCGGGCCCAGTCACCCTTCAAAGATGACTTGTCTGATTGTTCCCAGAAAGGGCCTTGGTTCATGTGAATCTAACACAGTGTGGAGCTGGAAGAACACACCAGGTCAGGCAGCATCAGAGGAGCAGGAACTGTCAACGCCTAACCTGCTGTGCTCATCCAGCTCCACACTGTGTCAGGCAATGACTCCAGCATCTGCGGTTCTTGCTATCTCTCTTGGGTCATTTGAGTATCCTTAAAGGTGTTTTATGAAAGAGTATTGCCCATGGCCCACTCATATTAGTAAAACTGCAACATAACAAATTACTCAGGGAATAGATTAAAGAGCTAAGTATTAGAGTTTAAACTGAGCCTTCAACCTATTAGATATTATTTTTGTCAGAATGTGAAATGCATTGATTTACTTTATTCAGTTTTAGTATTGACTTAAATAAGCAGATTGGATCTTGATCTGTCGCCTAGTTTGAAGGATTGTACCTTTTACTCTGTATTGTTCCTATCAACCTTGTTTATGGCCTCCATCCCTTTCGTTCTTTCATATCAGATTTTTGAGAAGTAGATGCTGGCATTTATTCTGTTCAATCTAGTTTAAATAGATTGATATTAGCTTTGTGAATCCAGAGAAAGGTACAAGTCACGGAGTCATTACAGCATAGGAGGGGGCCATTTGGCCCATCAAATATGTGTCAGCTTGTTGCACAGTAGTCCCATCAGACCAGTTTTCCTCTGTTGTATCCTCAAAACCTTACAAGTCACTTTTTCGCAAATATCCACACAAGTTCCTTTTGAAATCATTAAGCATCTGTCTTGCCATGTATAGGCAGAATGCTCCAGGTTGTCACAGTTTGCTGGGAAAAAAGGATCTTCCTCACATTGTTCCTGTATCTCTTGCCTGAAACCTTAAATACTTGGTTGCTTATCTTTGTAACATTATCTACTGCGAGCCTTCCAGTTCGATGAGAACAACACCAAAAGCTGAGTCCAAAACCTCCAAAGAGCATTTTTATCCATTTTTATGTATTATTTGTCAAAATCATGTCTCTTACAACTGTTAACTATTGTTAGTTCTGTATTCCCATTTACTGAGCGACATTAATGTGGTGAGACATTCCAAGATATATCGAACAATTTTTGACATGGACTGACTGAAAGAGCTCTTTGTTCTCAATTATGTAGGTTTTAGGGAATCAGAACAGCATGTGTTGGAGAGACAAAGACATTTAGGAAAGAGATGGTAGTATGTTATTATTATCTCTACATTAATGAAATGAAAACGCAGCGTTTTTTCTTCTTGCGCAGCGTTTGGGCATAATTTATTTTCCATTTCTTTGAACTGATTGTGTCTCCAGTCCGTTTCAGAGGACAGTTAAGAGTCTGAGGATCTGGAGTCACATGTCGGCCAGATCATATAAGAGCATCAAATTTCCTTTGTGCGGGAACCAGATAGATATGTATGATAATTCCTCCATGATCAACATATGCTAGCTTTTTAAATTCTAGACTTTAATTGTCAAACATAGTGGTATTTAACCATCTCTTCCAGTGCATTAAGGTTCTGAATTTCTAGCCCAGCCACTGGTTATTGCTAGTACTCAAGCTCCTTTGCTATTGTAATAGTTACTTCCTTAGCCAAATATTGAGGCAAGTCCCAAAGAGACTCCTGTGTAGATTAGGATGTGAGGATGTTCAATATGAAATCAAGAACTCTTGGGTATCTCTGATTTACTGAACCACTCAAATTAGAAAGGTCTAAGTCTAGCCTCTAGTTTGTACTGAGTTAGCACATCTGAGCTGTAGTGGTACACACTGCACTCAACGTCAACACCAGCTGGGTCCCGTAACAACTGCTGTGACAACAAGAACTATTTAATGCACCAATGTTCAGCAAGGAAAGCTTGCTCGTCATTGGATGTCTCACAAGAACCTGACAACCCAGTTGCCTTAGGCACCCAAGGGAAAGGTGACACTTCAGTATCAAAGGTGCCAGGCACCACTGTGACCTATGTAAGGACCAAGCTTGTCAAGAGGTGATAGATGATTAGGAAGAAAAATGTTATCGGTTCTCTTTTAGCATAGTGACAGTTGTTCTGTCAGTCCCAGTATTAACAAGAAGGCTGGGAGGGCAATCAGGAATGGGCCTCAGCTGAAATAACCTGCTCCAGGACAGCAGGCAAGAGCGCAAGTAAGGACAGAAGACCACATACCCGAGAGAGGTCTGACATCAGCAGTCAATGCAGAACGAAGCCTCAGGAGAATGTTGGGTAGTAAGGAGGGGGTTAAAATCACTCTTGGAAACATATGCTCCTTTTGCATTAATCTCACAGTGTGAGATGGGAGGCACTAATTGAATGTCACTGCATGGTGATGGCTGTCAGGCTGAATTCATTTCTCGGCTTCTGACATTGAATCAAATGAAAAGTTGTGCCGATCTAAGATGTTAGTGTCTGTTAGTGTTTTGTATTCTCACATTTTGTGAGCTGTAGTTTTCAGCGCATACAAGTTGCGCAGGGTGTAAATCCGTCCCTGATTCCAAATGATGGCGTAAATCACAAAACATGTGGCTAAAGTCATTTAACAGCAATTGGACTTCAATGATGGGTGGCACGGTGGCTCAGTGGTTGGCACTGCTGCTTCACTGCGCCGGAGACCCAGGTTCAATCCCACCTTTGGGCGACTCTGTGTGGAGTTTGCACATTCTCCCCGTGTCAGTGTGGGTTTCCTCTGGGTGCTCTGGTATCTTCCCACATTCCAAAGATGTGCAGGTTAGGTGGATTGGCCGTACTAAATTGCCCATAGTGTTCAGGGATGTGTAGATTAGGTGGTTTACAGGAAGATGGGGTGCTTTGAGGATCGGTGTGGACTTGTTGGACCAAAGGGCCTGTTTCCACAATGTAGGGATTCTATAATCTAAACACTTAATTTTCTTCACAGTGTTACATACTGTAACAACACACATATGTTGTTCCAGTAACAGCAAATATGGAATATCAATGTACAACTTCAATTATCTGACTTTAGTACTTGACCCTTGTGGACTAATAGGCTGTTTTTTCCCAAGAGGATAAATGCTGACCTAAAATGGCCGCTGTGATCACCTGACCAGGTTAAGCAAAACTCATGAAACTATCGGATGACTAGGATCATCTGAGCTGAAATTATCATAGTTATAAGAGATGTTTAAACTCATCTGTCTCTCTCTTGGTTAATTCACATCCTTTCTGGATCCTTCATGTTGGAACGAAAGTTGCTGCTGATCCTACAGTTTGAAAAAACAGCGATGCCAAACACCAGAATCCACAAAGGAACTATTTTCCCGACAACAAGGGATAGGGATTGGCCAGTGAGGTGGGAGGAGCGGATAAGTAGGAAAGAAGATGGGAAGGTCAAGGAGGCAGAGATGAGAAGGGGGGCTGGTCTTGGGACGAGGTCGGGGGTGGGGAGATTTTGAAGCTAGTAAAGTCCACATTGAGACCATTGGGTTGTAGGCTCCCAAGGCCGAATATGAGGTGCTGTTCCTCCAATTTATGGGTGGCATCGTTGTGACACTGAAGGAGGCCCAAGATGGACATGTCGTCCAGGGAGTGGGGGTGGAGGGGGTTGAAATGATTTGCGACTGGGAGGAGTTGTCGTTTGTCCCCTCATCCCAAGACAAGCACCCTCTGTCATCCACACCTCCTTGACCTGCCCATCTTCTCTCCCGCCCATCCGCCCCTCCCTCCTCGCTGACCAATCCCCATCCACACATCCTACCTACACTCACCTTTACTAGCCTCACCTCGTTGACCTGTCCATCTTCTCTCCCACCTATTTGCTCCACTATCTACCTCCTATCACAGCTCCCCACCATTTATTTCAGAGCCTTCTTCCCCTCCCCCATTTCTGATAAAGGGTCCTGACCCAAAACATCAGCTTTCCTGATCCTCTGAGGCTCCCTGGCCTGCTATGTTCCACTCAACTCTTTAAGCTTGCTCCACCATTCAGTAGGATGAGGGCTAACTGCCACAGGCTTCTATCTACCCCCTGATAATCTCCCATCTCCTTGCATGTCAAAAAACAATCTACCTCAGTCTTAAAGATATTCAACGGCTCTATTTCCACCTTCTATTGAGGAAGAAAGTTCACACCTTTACTGGGGAAAGCATTTTCCTCCTCTCTGCCATTTATGAGTGACCCACTTACCCCTAAACAGTGACCCCCGTAGTCCATTTGCATCTTCTACATTTCTTTGTTCCTGTTTTCACTTTTCAAACAGCCTTCCCTTATTCTGCTAACTCTCGACATGTTACCTGCATTTTAACAGATTTTTTTAATGGTTTCTAATGGAGTTTTCTATGTAGAAATTATGGTTAATTCTGCACTGTATTTAACTGCATTTATAGTTCTAGTTGGAACTGGATTCCTTTTCAGTAACACTCAATTTTCTTCAGGCTTATAACCATTCTATTACTGGGGTGTGATTAATTTTCTCATAAGCATTCTTGGTCTTGCACACACAAGATGCTTCTTTCTCTTGTCTCCCATTTCTTTTCTTTATGGTGACAATTTGTGTTATGTTTGTATCTATCGCACCTCTTGTAACCAATGTCTTGATTCCTAACAGGAAGTGCTACAGAATATCTGTGACTTCACTTACACAGTAATATTTCCTTCTTATGACATTGCAGTCAGCACAGAGTTTCACGAAAGAACTCATACGCTATGGTGGCTCAACCACCTCCTGCCCACAGAGACCCAGAATCATACTTTAGTTACCTTCCCATTTCGCTCCCAATGTTCACAATCCACAAACTTGAACTTCTCAAAACTCTGCTGCCTACATTCTAACGCACACCAAATCCCATTCATAAAATATAGAAAATAGGAGCAGCAGTAAGCTGTGGAGTTTGCACAACTCCCTGTTGTCTGTCAGATGCTCTGGTTTGCTCCCACAGTCCAAAGATATGCTGCGACACTAGGTTATAGTCCAACGGGTTTGTTTGAAATCACAAGCTTTTGGAGTGCTGCACTTCACCTGATGAAGAAGCAGCGCTCCAAAAGCTTGTGATTTCAAATAAACCTGTTGGATTATAACCTGGTGTCATGTGACTTCTGACTTTGTCCACAGCAGCCCAACACCAGCACCTCCACATCAAAGATGTGAAGATTAGGGTGGATTGGCCACGCTAAATTGCCCATAGTGTCCAGGGATGTGCAGGTTCGGTGGGTTAGCCATTGTAAATATGTGGTTATGGTGATAGGGAGTGCTGGGCATCTGCTTCAGAGGGGTGATGTAGACGCGATGGGCTGAATGGCCTGTTTCTGCAATGTAGGACTTCTGTGATTCTAAAAGCCATTTCTGCTCTTTGACCCTGCTTCTGCATTCAATGTAATCATTGCTGATCATCAAACTTAGCATTCAACCAGCACTCCTTTGTTCACTGTCTTCCAGCCCAGTCATGAATTGATTTTAAAATTGTCAACCATGCCTTAAAATCTGGCCAAGGTCCTGCCTTTGTCTCTGCAACTATCCAGGCTTTCTGTGCTCTTTCAATTCTGGCCACTTGCACCTATCTTGATATCCATTCCCCTATCATTGACAGTCATAAAGTTGTCTGCTTAAGCTCTGAAATTCCTTCTCTGAACCCTTTTGTTTCCTCTTTCTTTGCTTTCCCTTGCATGTGACATGCCATATCATCAAACTCATTGACCAGAACTTTTCTCGCTGGCGTAATATCTTTTAGTTGGCCTCAGTGTCAAATCTTGTTTAACAGCACACTGGCCTTGGGACATGAAGTGCGCAAAGTCATTGCAAGTTGTTGTTGACTGACAGACATTGATCAGGACATTGACAGAACACCCCTCGTTAAACAATGTACCGAAAGGAAGCTATGTATTATTCAAGTCCTTGGAAACACTTAGATACACAGGTTGACAGCTGACACACTTGCCAAAAGAAAATAAAATGAAAAATTATTAAGGACCTGCCAATTTCTGGAGCAGTAATGTTAACACAAGAACAAGTGGAAAAATTGAAACATTTAGGCATTATGTGTAAAATTTCAAATGACTGATTGATTATATTTACAGGTAATTGGTGATGAAATTTTAGTCATTAATCCATGACCAACTAGTTTTTAATTTACTCCAAGCCTTTTAGCCTTAAGTACAAATGAACAGCACCAGCAGTTAATTGCTTAATTTTGTAGTTTCAGAGACAGTAGGAACTGCAGATGCTGGAGAGTCTGAGATAACAAGGTGTAGAGCTGGATCAACACAGCAGGAAAGCTGACGTTTCGGGCCCAGACCCTTCTTCAGAAATGGGGGAGGGGCGGGGGGGGTTCTGAAATAAACAGGGAAAGGGGGAGAGACAGATAAAAGATGGTTAAAGGAGAAGATAGGTGGAGAGGAGACAGACAGGCCAAAGAGGCTGGGATGGATTCAGTAGAGGTGAGTGTAGGTGGGGAGGTAGGGACTAGATAAGTCAGTCCAGAGAGGACGGACAGGTCAAAGGGGCAGGATGAGGCTTGCCGGTAGGAGATGGGGTAGGGCTTGAGGTGGGAGGAGGGGATAAGTAGGAGGGAGGACAGGTTAGGGAGGCGGGGACAAGCTGGGCTGGTTTTGGAATGCAGTAGGGGGTGGTGAGATTTTGAAGCTTGTGAAGTCCACATTGGTACCATTGGCCTGCGGGGTTTCCAAGCGGAATATTGGTTGCTGTTCCTGCAACCTTCAGTGGCATCATTGCAGCACTGCAGGAGGCCCAGGGTGGACATGTCGTCTGAGGAATGGGAAAGTCTTCTTGGGGCCTCCGATAGGGGTGAGGTGTAGGACAAGGGAGTCCCTCTTCAATAGCTACACTGGCCCCAGCCCGCACCTCTTCCTCCGTTACATTGATGACTGTATCGGTGCCGCCTCGTGCTCCCATGAGGAGCTCGAACAGTTCATCCACTTCACCAAAAGCTTCCACACCAACCTTAAGTTCACCTGGACCACCTCTGATACCTCTCTTCCTTCTTGCGACTTCTTGCCGCCTCAGCATTTGGGAAAATCCATCGTCACCCAACTGTAAGGCTCTCCACTGGTTAATTGATGACCATTTAAAAGGCCTCACTCTGTCAATGGTCCAATTAACTGCGCGCCTGACAGGTTAAGGGAAAGTGGCACAAGGCTGACACAGTGGAATGGCCTGTCTTTCTGGGAGTAGCTGTAGAATCACAATTTGACCCAATCTGGGCACGATCTTGGGGCATGGATGAGGGGTGGGGATACAGCGTAAGGGGTTGGGGGTGTGGTCGTATGCACTGAAAGACACACACCAGCCCTTGTTTCTGAACCCCCTGAACCCTTCTCCTCTATGACCTACACAAACAAGCAAGAAGCAAGGGCAGGCCACTCGGCCTTTCAACCCTACTCTACCACTCAACAATGTCATAGCTGCTTGATTTTAAACTCAGCTGTACATTCTGGCCTATCCCTGACAACCTTTTATCCCTTTAGCAACCAAAAATCTACCTCTGCCTTAAAAGTATTTAAAGATTCTGTATCCACTGCCCTTTGAGGAAGGGAATTCCAATGAGCCACAACCCTCTGAGGAAAAAAAAAATTCTCCTCTCTGTTTTTAAGGATGCGATCCCTTATTTTTAACCTATGACCTTTAGTCCTAGATTCTCCCATTAGAGGAAGTATCTTTTCAGCATCCACCCAGCCACGTCCCCTCAGGACTTTACATGTTCCAGTTAAGTCACCTCTCACTCTTCTAAACTTCAGAGGACACAGGCCTGGCCTGCTGAGCTTTTCTTCATAAGGCACTTGGCTCAATCCAGGTCAAGCAAACCCAGACTGGTTTATGCAATTCCACCGCCAGCCCTCTCAAGACATCACTGAACCTCCCACTGCTTGTGGTACATGACTGTGGTGCTCGGAGCCTTTCAATGAGTGCTATTATTCACTGTAGCTGCCTTGGCCAGGGAAGGGGGTGTGGGGGAAATTTCTGTGGTTGAACCTGATTTGCCAAGAAGCCCACCAGATCCCCGTTAAATGACTTATTGGCACTTGATCTGGTGGGGGTCATTCTCAATCTTTATACCCTGACCCACCAAAGCGTTATCAAATATTGATTCATTTCAATATATTTTCGAAACGCATTTTCCACCTCAGACATTCAAAATTAACAGTCCATACTACATCGTACATGAAATTAACTTGGAGATTTCTGTAGATGCTTGGTTGTTCGTAAATCTGGGTTGTGCTGTGGAGCTCAGCATTTGTTACCCAGAACTAGTTAACTCTGAGGAAGTGGATATTTTTTAGAATTGCTAGTGGCGATGCTACTCACAATATGGTATTAGGTGGTGACTTGTAAAATGTTTACTCAACAATAATGAAGAAATGGTGACACATGTCCCTGTCAAAATGCAGTGTGAATGGATTTCACACACTGCTTTTCAAAACTGCTTAGTACTTCTGCCACTGCAGCATAGGCATGAGACTTTCAGAGTGGTTTGATCCTCAAGAGCCGAAAATGCAGCACTGTGTGTGTAATCCCATGTCATTGAATCATACAGCACAGAAACAGACGCTTTGATCCTACCAGTCCACACCAAACTTAATCCCAAACTAGTCACACCTGTCTGTACCTGGTCCATATCTCTCCAAACCTTTCCTATTCATGTACTTATCCAAATGACTTTTAAACGTTGTAATTGTACCCACAACTACCACTTTCTCAGGAAGTTCATTCCACATGCAAACCTTCCTCTGTGTAAAAAAATTGTGCCTTATGTCTTTTTTAAGCCTATCTCCTCTCACCTTAAAAATGTGCCTCCTATCTCAAAATCCCTCATCCTCAGGAAAAGACAACCACCATTAACCCTATCTATACCCTCCATGATTTCTTCAATTTCTACAAGGTTGCCTCTCAGCCTTCTACGCTCCAGCCTTTCTTTATAACTCAAACCTTTCACAAAAACATAGAAACATAGACGATAGGAGCAAGAGGAGGCCATTCAGCTCTTTGCACCTGCTCTGCCATTCTTCATGACCATGGCTGATTGCCCAAATCAACAGCCTAATCCTACTTTCTCTACATAACCTTTGATCCCATTCGCTCCAAGTGCTTTATCTAGCCGCCTCATGAATACATTCAATGTTTTGGCATCAACTACTTCCTGTGGTAATGAATTCCACAGGCTCACCACTCTTTGAGTGAAGCAATGTCTCCTCATCTCCGTCCTAAATGGTTTACCCCTAATTCTCAGTCTGTGACCCTGGTTCTGGATACATCGGGATACCATCGGGAACATTTGCTTCATACCCGGCAACATCCTGGTAAATCTCTTCTGAACCCCCTCCAGCTAAATAATATCCTTCTTATAACTGGACCTCCAGAACTAGAAACAGTACTCCAGTCTGCAGACCTGACATGAATGTGGCACTAGCTGTGACTTAGTTAGGATCACTCTTCCCTACGCCTGAATCTTGTGGGTTCATATCACTCTTCAGTGACTTCAGTACAGTATGCAGCTGGTACTGAGCAGTGCTATTCTGTTAAATGTACCATTTTTCTGATAAGATGTTAAACCATGGGCGCATCAGCCATTCCAGGTAAATATTGAAGTTTGCATGGTGAATTGTTTTACGAAGAGAGGAGGAGTTCTGAATAACAGTTATACGTCAATTGACACCACAAGATAAACTTAATGTTTGGCCCTTTTCCCTTTTCTGTTTATGACACCTTACTCCGCACAAAATGGCTGCTGTGATTCTTCACAATAGCGACCGACACTTCAAAAGTACTTTACTGGGTACAAAGCACTTGGACAAATCATGAGGTCATGAAAGGCACTGTGTTCGTCTTTCCACTTCAAGTTTAGTTTTCATTTTTGAATGAACGGTATTTAAATTCCACATTTGATCAACCCGTAGCCCTGCATGGTTTACAATGACGAGATCAGCAATTCAGACACTGCGCACCCAAAGGCTGATTAATTGAGTTTCTTGCACAACTAATGGAATAAACATGAACTGAAATCTATATCACCAATGGATTCAAGTCACACTGGGTAAAGGAAGCTCTGTGTAATTCAACGTTCATCATGGCTCCTGGTGAAATGTAAATGAAAATCTTGCTCAATGAGCAAACCTTTAATCACTTCTAACCAATTGCCATACTACTACGTTTATTAAAGAAGCTCCCTTAAATCTGTGGTCATAAATATTTCAAGTTTCTCAGCATTATCAAGCCTCTGACAGTCGTAATGAACATCAACCTATCTTCAGCTCCAGATGCATGCAGTTTCTGTTTTAAAGTGTTAACTGGCATCCTAATTTTTCTAGCAGTGACTTTGTTACAAGGTCCATACAAATGTAACAGTCAGAAGGAGGACATTGAACCCATCTTTTCTCTGCTAAAAATGAATTCCACTGCGTTAAGAATTAAGTAGCATTCTAGCCCGTTCAATGTTAAATATATATCTGGGTGGTATTCTGTCTCACAGAAGTCAGAAACAGGTGGAAATTGAGGGCAGTTCAAACTGTGCATGAATGTGGGAGTTGGAATTTAATGCTAAAAGACAAAGATTTTGCATTAGATTCTGACTTTGTATAATTAAATGATGTATGCAGGTTTGGTAGAGAGGTTTTAGCAAGAGAGTCAGGAAAGATATTGAAGGCCTTAAAGTAATGTTGTATTCTAACACAGCAGTTACGGCATGTCGGTGGGTGAAGAGGACATTGTCTCAGAACATCGTCCTTCATTAATTATTAAAATGCTGCTTCATAAAAGAGAAGTACTTCATTTGCACAATTCTCTATGCTATGGATTGTGTGCACTAAATCAATTAGCATTGACTGAATTGTCAAGCTTGCCTTGCAGACAGTATGGGTAAGTATTTAATTGGGGGAGGGAGAATTGCAGTGCTATTAGGCAAGAACTGCTGAGCATAAATTGGGATCAGATGTTCTCAGGGAAATGCACGACAGAATGTAGAGGTTGTTCAGGGAGCAGTTGCCACGAGTTCTGGATGGATTTATCCCACTGAGGCAAGGAAATGATGGTAAGGTGAAGGAACCTTGTATGACAAGACATGTGGAATACCTAGTCAAGAGGAAGCAGGAAGCTTACTGAGGGTTGAGGAGGCAAGGATAAGACAAGGCTCTAGAGGGCTACAAGATGGCCAGGAAGGAACTGAAGAATGGACTTAGGAGAGCCAAAAGGGGGCATGAAAAAGACTTGGTAGGTAGGATTAAGGAAAACCCCAAGGCATTCTATGCTTATGTGAGGAGCAAGAGGAGGGCCACTGTGAGGGGAGGGCTGATCAGGGATAGTGGAGGGACCTTGAGTGCAGAGTTAGAGTAGGTTGGGGAGGTCCTTCGTGGATACTTGTCTTCAGTATTCACAATGACGTTGATGTTTGTGAGGATAGAATGAAACAGGCAGATATGCTCAAACAGGTTGATTTTAAGAAGGAGGATGTGCGAGAAATTTTGAAAAACATGAGGATAGATAAGTCCCTTGGGCCAAACTGGATATACCCTAGGTAACTGCGGGAAGTGAGGAAAGAGATTGCTGCCCCCATTGGCATCCTCCCTGTCCACTGGAGTAGTACCAAATGATTGGAGGGTGGCAAACATTATTCCCTTGTTCAAGAAGTGGAATAAGGATAACCCTAGGAATTACAGACCAGTCAATCTTACTTCCATGGGGGGCAATTTATTGGAGAAGATTCTGAGAGATAGTATTTCTGATTATTTGGAAAAGCACAGTTTGATTAGACATAGTCAGCATGGGTTTGTAAGGGGCAGGTCGTGCCTCAAAAGCCCTATTGAATTCTTTGAGGACGTGATAAGGTACCCCATAGTAGGTTCATTCAGAAAGTAAGGAGGCACATAATTCAGGAAAATTTAGCGGTCTAGGTACAGAAATGGCTGTCCAGTAGAAGACAGAGGGTAGTAGTAGATGGAAAGTATTCAGCCTGGAGTTTGGTGACCACTGATGTTCTACATGGATCTGTTCTGGGACCCCTGCTCTTTGTGATCTTAGATGAGAAAGTGGAAGGATAGGCTAGTGAGGTTGCTGATGACACAAATGTTCGTAGGGTTGTGGACAGCATGGAGGGCTGTTGTAGGTTGGAACAGGACATTGACAGGATGCAGAGCTGTGAAAAGAACTGACAGATGGAATTCAACCTGGAAAAGGGTGAAGTGATTCATTTTGGAAGGCCAAATTTGCATGCAGAACACGGTGCTAATGGCAGGATTCTTAGCAGTGTGGAGGAACAGAGGGATCATGGAGTCCATGTCCATAGATCTCTGAAAGTTTCTACCCAATTTGATAGGGTTGTTAAAAGGCGTATGGTGTTGATTGGCAGGGGAATTGAGTTTAAGATCAGCGAGGTTATGCTGCAGGTCTATAAAACCCTGGTTAGACCACACTTGGAATATTGTCAGAGATAATGGGAACTGCAGATGCTGGAGAATTCCAAGATAATACAATGTGAGGCTGGATGAACACAACAGGCCAAGCAGCATCTCAGGAGCACAAAAGCTCCTGAGATGCTGCTTGGCCTGCTGTGTTCATCCAGCCTCACATTGTATTAACTTGGAATATTGTGTTCGGTTCTGGTCACCTCCATTTATATGAAAGATGTGGAAGCTTTAGAGTGAGTGCAGAGGAGATTGAAAGGTTGAGGGAGCTGTGGCTTTTCTCATTGGAGTGAAGAAGGATGAGAGGTGATTTGATACGAGTGTACAAGATGATGAGAGGCAAAGATAGAGTGGATAACGAGAGCCTTTTTCCCAGATTGGAAATGACCATTACAAGGGGACATAATTTTAAGGTGATTGGAGGAAGATATAGGGGAGATATCAGAGATCGTTTCATTACACCGAGAGTTCTGGGTACGTGGAATACACTGCCAGTAGTGGTAGTGGAGTCAGATATATTACGGACATTTAAGGGCCTCTTGGATAGGCACATGGAGGATAGTAAAATGTACGGTATGCAGGGTAGTTTGAACTTAGAGTTGGATAATAAGTTGGGCCAACATTGTGGGCCGAAGGGCCTGTGGTGTGCTGCACTTTTCTATGTTCTATGTTCCAAGCCAAATTAAACCATAACCCAAATGTTCGCTATCTTTAGGAGGAATGCAAAACATTAGACTCTCTCTGTTTCACCCTGATACCTGACATTCAATCACAACCTTGTGCACCAGTCACAAAATCAGAAGCACAGACGTTTTGTACAGCGCAGAAAGAGGCCAGTCGGCCCAATGTGTATGAAGTGTCGAAATAGTTTTGGTTGCATGATGTAAGGAAAGATAAAACTAACATTGGAGACAATCCAGAGAAGGTTCACTTGGTTGATATCAGACATGGAGAGACTGTCTTATGCGGAGAAATAGAGCAGGCTGGGCCCTTACCCATTGGAATTTGGAAGTATAAGAGCAGACCTTATTGAATTATACGGGATTCTTGGGATTGTTGACTGAGTCAATGCGGAAAGGTTGTTACCCCTGTGAGAGAGTCTAGGACCAGAAGGCATAACCTCAGAATGAGGCGTTGCCCATTTCAGACAGCGATGAGGAAGAATTTATTCCCAGAGGTTAGTGAATCTGTGAAATTCTTTATTACAGACAGCAGTCAAGGATGAGTCATTAAGCATTTTCAAGGATGGGATTATTGGAATTCTAGATGGAGATGAGCATTATCAGATCAGGCATTGTCTCATTGAATGCAGAGCAAACTAAATAGGCTGAATGGCCTACTTCAGATGCTATGTCTTTTAGTCTTCTGAACAGGACTTGCTGAGCTGACTTGCAGCAAACAGGATGATTGACCAATTTCAGACCATTAGTTGGACCCAAAATTTGGCTCATCTACGCTCAGTGGAAGTTTTATACGTGCATATGTATTGACTAGTTCTCTGCAGGCAAAAGGAAAATCATAGAATCCCTACATGGTGGCAGCAAGCCATTCAGTCCATCAAGCCCACATTGACCCTCTGAAGAGCATCCCATTCCAACCCACCCTTCTCTCTGTAACCCTGCATTTTCTATGGCTATCTGACCTACCCTGCTCGCCCTGAGCAATTTAGCATAGCCAATCTTCTTAAACCGCAAATTCTTGGACTGTGAAAATCCACAAAGATGCAGGGAGAACATGCACGTTCCACACAGAGTCCCCCAAGGCTAGAATTGAACCAGGGTCCCTGGCACTGTGAGGCCACAAAACTCACTTGAGCCACCACACTCCAACATCCAAGCGTTGCACATTGTACAACTTAAACAAAAGTGTAGGGGTCAGTAGTTCCTTAGTGTGTTCTCCAGGGCCACAGCTCAAACAATCAGGCTCATCCTTTCAAGACATCAATGGCAGTGCAGTGGCTCAGCGTGGTTAGCACTGCTGCCTCACAGCACCAGGGACCTGGGTTCAGTTCCACCCTTGGGTGACTGTGTGGAGTTTGCACATTCTCCCTGTGTCTGGGCAGGTTTCCTCCCACAGTCCAAAATGTGCAGGCTAAGTGGATTGGCTGGACTAAATTATCCATAGTGTTCAGGGATGTGCAGATTAGGAGTGGTGGGTCTGGGTGGGATGCTCTGAGGGTCAATGTGGACTTGTTGGGCTGAAGAGGCTGTTTCCACACTGTAGGGATTCTATGATATTTTCTCATGCAGTATAAATTGTCATTCACTTTGAAAGGTGGTATTCTTGTATCTGTCCTGATGTGTGCAAGATCAAAAGCATGTCCTTTCTTTCAGGCATAATTTTCAATACTTGGCGACACCAGGGCAATCCAAAAGGATATTGATGCTGGATGTGATTCTGCAATTCGACAGAAAATGCTGAAGTGTGTACAACATGTGAATAGCAAGGCTACCGATCAAATTAAGATAATCCATTGTTCTCATCATGTGGCTCACTTTTACCTGCTAGAAGCAACATAGCTCCACACACACAGATCTGTGTCTTTTGGGAATGAAAGGAATATGCCAAGTCATGCGCCATTTTGAATTACTTGGGAGCCTATTGTTCCTCATTGGTTGAAGTGTCGCCATGCAGGAAGCAATCAGAGTCAACTTGCCAAGCAATCAACAATTTTGGTTTTGCAGTATTACATTTGAAATTCGGCACTCTTGCATTTGCCCTGACAAGACTAAAAGTTGCAACAAAACAGTTCCGCTTTTTGGAAATAAATCCCATTAATACTTCTCAGCAAAATAAACCAAAGGAATTTATTCATTGAAACATTTTTAACATTTTTTCTTCACAATTCTCTGCTAAAAATACCAAGTTCTCAAAACCAAAGTGAAGCAGCTTGTCAGGATAAACAAAATTAGGTACTCGCCAAGGGGTAAAATGAGACTGGTTCCTCTAAGCACTCAATCAAACTAAATTAGATTTTTGACATGAAATAGGAAGACTAGTAAAAGAATATAACATGGATCTTCTCTGGTGAATATATACTATAAAAATGCCTTGTGGGCAAGATTATGGTTCCAGACCTCCTTTGCGAATCATAACACCCAATTATTCTCAAACATGATTGCAAGGGACTTGCTCGACTCAAACCACTCACCGCATATCAGGCTCAATTCTTTCTCCTGGTCAGTTAACATTGAGAAAACTGCAAGGTGATAACAAGGCACAGAACCGCAGCACCGCAGCTTGACATCCTGTTAAAGAAAGACTGATATTTACATGAGATAGCAGGAACTGCTGATGCTGGAGAATCTGATATTTACATAGCGCCTTTCATGGTGTCAAGGCATCTCAAAATACTTTACAAACAATGAGGCACTTTTGAAACTTGACAGGGTCAAAATTCCTGAATAGCTGCTCTCATGGCATTGTCGGTCTAACAGGAAGTGGTGGAGGTGGGTACAATTATAACATTTAAAATGCATCTGGATGGATATATGAATGGGAAGGGTCAAGAGACATATGGGCCAAATGCTGGCAAATGAGACTTAATTAATTTAGGACATCTGGTCAACATGGGCGAGTTGGACCAAAGAAACTGTTTCTGTGCTGTATGACTCTACAGAACATGGATTGCAGTGGTTCAGTGTCTTTGCATGTTTGAGAATTGGGTGTTATCATTCATGAAGGATGGAAACTGTTATCCTTACCTGCTCTGGCTGACACATAACTCCAGGTTCACAGCAATGTGGTTGACTCTTAACTGTCTTAGAGCATTGCCATTGCTTTGTATCAACCTCTAGAAAGGAATAAAACTGGATGGACTGGATCAGAGGGGAGGCAATAGCCTAATGATACTATTGCTGGAATATTAATCCAGAGACCCAGGTAATTTTCTGGGGACCTAGGTTTTAATCCTGCCATGGCAGATGGTGGAATTGGAATTCAATAATTATCTGGAATTAAGAATCTACTGATGGTCATGAATCCTTTGCCGATTGTTGGGAAAGACCCATCTGGTTCACTCATGTCCTCCTGGGAAGGAAACTGCCATCCTTAACTGGTCTGGCCTACACTTGACTGCAGACCCACAGCAATGTGGTTGACTCTTAAACACCCGCTGGGCAATTAGGGATTGCTGCCTGGCCTGCGATGCCTTTATCCCATGAATGAATAAAAGGAGTACCCAGGACTGACTAAGGCCAACAGGGTATGAGCAATCAATACTGGCCCAGCCAGCGACACCCACATCCCATGAATAAATAGGAAGAACCCCGATTGGCTGACAGCTCTGTAGTCCAAACAGCAACAGTGAACACAGGGATCAGCTCTAGTATTGCAAAACTTCCCAGATTCTGATTCCTGAAGTTTAGGGCCAGTAGGAGAGGAATGAATGACAGTGTGGAGAAGCGATGGTGCCCAGCGAGTTGGAGATCTTATTGGAGAGGCCAATGAGTGCAGGTAGGGGAGCAGTCGGCCGGAGCAGCCTCTGGGTTTAGTCCTTGATGGGTTTGATGTGGATGTCTTTGACCCCAAAGAGTTAGCAGAGGCATTAAGTTGTAAGAATTTGTTTGAAGTTGAAAGGAGCAGATACAGTGCACGGCAGTGGGATGCTCACAATGTAAAAAAGGGATCCCTGCACTGAGGAACCTCACACCGCACCCTCTCCCCTCCCAATGCCATCCCTACTTTCCATCCAAAGTCTAATTATGGATCCTTCAAGGATTCCTGCCTACCCTGGACTCCCCCCAGCAACTTCTCGATTAGTTCTGGGAGGGAAGCAGTCCATTTAAAGGCCTAAATTCATCATCACCATTGGAAGTCACTCAGAGATGAGGATGACTGCCATCCACTCTCAGGGTGAGTCCGGACGTGAGTATACGGACTGATGTGGCTACAGCAGACTCTCTTATACTTGGTGCAGGACGTAGTCATGAGAAGGTGTGTGTGGGGCCTTAATATGGCAGAATGCTCCTTTTCCTGTTTTCATCCGACATCCACTTTTTCCCAGTGGCAAGCCTTGCAGTTCTCAACTCCTTCTCGAATGATCCTCCTCCACCTCTTTGGATAGTCTTGGGTCTGTGATTCTCAAATGTCTGCACTTCCAGTGAGCCCTTGAGGGCATTACTGAAATACTTCCCTTGTCCATCTGGGGCTCCCCTGCCATTTTGGAGCTGGGAGTAGAGCAGCTACTTGGCGAGTCTTGTATTGGTCATTTGGATGATGTGCTCATCCATCACAGCCAATCAAGGATAGTCAGTGCCTTGATGCCAGGGATGTTGGCCTGGTCAAAGATGCTGGTGTCGGTCACCTGTCTTCCCAGCAGATTTGCAGGATCTTGTTAAGTCAGTGTTGGTGACACTACTCCATTCTGCCTTGAGGTGTCTGCAGTAGATAGTCCATGTCTCAGAGCCATATAGGAGGCCAGGAATGACCACTGCTCTGGAAACCATGATTCCGGTGTTAGTTCCGATGTTGTTGTTCTCGAACACCCTTATCATCAGGCGGCCAAACGCACACTGGAGACGATGCTGGATCTCTTCATCAACAGCCGATTTGGCCAACAGGACACTCCCGAGGTGTTGGAAGTGATCCACGTTCTCTCAGGCCTCCCTGAACTTGTACTTATAATGAACACAAACAGAGTTGCTGGAAAAGCTCAGCAGGTCTGGCAGCATCTGTGAAGGAAAAAGCAGAGTTAACGTTTCGGGTCCAATGACCCTTCCTCAGAACTGCACTGATAATGACAGGTTGGAGATAAGTTGGAGAGGGGTGGAAAGATCACCTGGGAGAATTTCTTGCCCTTTCCCCAACTTGCAAACAAGCATTTGGGCTTCTGGTAGAGATAGTAAAATCGATTTCATGAAATTAAAACAGAAGTTGGTGGAAATATATTGCCTGCCAGGAACAAAAAAAAATGCATTAGTTAACCTTTTAGGTGTATTACTGTTCATGGTAAAATGGGCAAGGGCCATTATTTGTTGCGCATCTGTAATTGCCCTTGAACTGAGTGATCAACCATCTCAAAAACGACAGCCATGGCCCATTTGGGGAGAGTGCACAGATTCCCCAGAGTGATAGACATCTACAACCCAGAGAAAGGAACTTTATTCTGTCAGTCTGCAATCAAAAAGATAGTAGGATAAAAAGATGCATTCTTCGCTGTAGGTTCTGAGTAAAGGTCGCCGAACCCGAAACATTAACTTTGATTTTTTTTCTTCACAGATGCTGCCAGACCTGCTGAGCTTTACCAGAAACTTCTGTTTTTGCTCCTGATTTACAGCATCAGCAGTTCTTTCAGCTTTTATGTCTTTGTTCCCAAAGGGTTAACACAAACATTGATAAGTTTCGAAAACTGTTTTGAAGCCAGGAGAAGCAGATAGAGTGCATGGACATGCTGAATTGAGGACTCCCTGATCAATAATTTGTGACCTGTCCAGACTTTCACAAGGTGTAATGAGAGCGAGCCTTTAAGTGGTGTTCTGTTCTGTTTCACTTGTTGAGGGTGTTGCCACAGAGGTATCAAAATATCTCCTTCAGACAGGCAGTTGGGAAATAGATTTTGAGCTCTCACTGGGTTTTTTTTTCAAATAAAAGAATCACAAGTGGGCCAGGTCAAAGTTCATTCAGACCTCGCAAGCCTTTTAGTTTTGCTGTCAGCTCGTTGCAATGGTTTCTGCTGGCTGCTGAACTAAAAGCCTGAATTCCTGGCTGCCAGAGTGAAGTCTGAGAGAGTGAAGTTTCCTCTTAAAAATGAAAAGAAGCAGATTGTTTCTTTGTTTTGCACTGGAGAGTCACAAAACTTTTTTGCAGAACTGTATTTTTGCCAAAGGGTGTGTTTATGGGATGCTGCGTATATTAGAATAGTTGATGACCAATGGCTAAATAATACATTGTCTTGTAAACTATTTCAAGAGAGTATAGTTACGCAAATACAATTCTTAGAAACATTTTAACAATGTTGTAAGCATAAAGTGTGTTTTAATTGAATCACATCTACAACACAGTACATTACACTTACCATTTAATAAATATAGAAAGTTAGGGACAAGGGTATCCGCTTACAATATTTTTGGGGGTTGGAGTGTGGGGTGTCTGCACAAAGAGAGGAATAAGTAAGTTGCTTGAAATAAAAAGACAACACAAGATGCTTGCAACAAATGATGGTCATCAAAACCCCTTTGTTTTGCAGTTTTCATTTAGGGAAGGAAACCCACTATCCTTAACTGGTCTCACTAAATGTGACTCCAGACCCACCGCAATGTTGACTCTTAGCTGGCCTCTGGATTAGCTGAGAAAGCCGCTCAGTACCAGGGCATTTAGGGATCGGCAACAAATGCTACCTGTAATAGTGACACTCACATCCTAAAGAAAAACAGCGAGATCATACGCTTGCCTACCTGTGGACAGACACCAAGTGCTGATGATAAAAAGTACTAAACTGAGCTGAATTGCAGAGTCATTGAATTTTACAGCATGGAAAGAGGATAATCAGCCCATTGCGCCTGTACCAATTAGCAAGCACCTATCTATTTCTCTCCCATTTTTCAACAGTTCATCCATCATCTTGTATACTATGATGTTTCCAATATTTATTTATACATGCCTTAAATGTTGTGAGCTGTTTCCACTTCCACTACACTTTCAGGCAGTGAGTTCCAGATACTCACACTCGCTTTGTGAAAAAAATCTTTCTCAAAATCCCTGCAAAAACCCTGATCCTACCTTAAATCAATGCACCTTGGGTATTAATCTTTCTACTAAGGGGAAAAGTTTCCTTCTTTCGACTGTCCATTCTCCTCATCACTTTTTACACTTCAATTAGGCTCCCTCTGTCAAAAATTATTCCCTACTCTAAGGAAAACAACCCCAGCCAGCTTGTCTCTCTTCCTGGCTGAACTGTTCCAGACCAGACATATGGAAAATCTCACATGCGTCGTCTCTCGGGCAGTCACATCCTCCTGATAGTGGGGTGACCAGAACTGCACATGATAGTCCAGCTGTGGCCGAATTAACATCTTACACAACTCCAACTTAACTTCATTGCACTTGTATTCATTGCTCGTGCTGATGAAGGCAAGTGCTCCTGTAAGACTTGGAATGGGAGCTTGTATATCGTTTCTGTGTAGTATTGCTGAACTTGTTAGAAAAATGTTGACCCGTGCCAGTTAGAGAGAGGCTCTTGTGACATGACTGTACAGCCTCTTACAACCAAAGTCAGCTGATAGCTACTCTGGCAGATTGACACGAACGGAAGGAAAGCAACTTGTTCTGACCAGCAACACCCCCCCAGGTAGGAAACCACAGGAGGCTGCAAATCTTTGTCATTTCTTTACATCTGTCCAGAACCGATACCTGGGGCTGGAATATTTCAGAATGTGATCTGCCTGCCTCATAAATCTCTCTGTCTCGACAATAACCTAGATTGTATTTGTATTTACTTCTCTGAAGACTGTTAACAAACTGATCTTATCGATTATTTTTCAGAATAAGGGCTACATTTTTGGCTTTAAGGTGCTCACTGATTTCAATTGTTGTGCAGCAGGAATTGGGAGGTAAAGGTATAGTTTTATTAATGGAATGAAGAAGGTGCAGTTCACTCTGACGTTTGATTCTTCTGGATGCTGGCTTTCACCAGTGTTGGAACTGCACAGGACATGTAACAATAGAACTGTAAAGCACACTCCTGTGTAGTTTGCTTACATTTGTCAAAACTAACATTAAAATTATAGAACTCCAGTAAATTTCAGGGAAACAGACTTTTCCTCCTCTAATGTGTTTCAGATTGCAGTGTCAGTCTGGGCTGTGGTCCAAATACTATTTAGCATTCACAGTAAAAGAAGACATTGGAATTGTATCTCGTTACCTGTGCATGAGACCTGATGTGATTTTTCAGTACAAGTAACTCCAAATGCAATATTCAACATTGCCTGACAGCATCACAGTCAGATGTCATCCATATCAATCTCACCAGACACTTTTGTTTAACCCTTCAAAGGATGTGAGCATCACCTCTCAAGGCCATTTCTATGGGTCTTGAACTGAATGGCTTTCCTAAGACATTTCGGAGGATGGCTAAGAGTTGACTGCATTATCGAATGTCTGGAGTCACATGCAGGACAGACCAACTGTAGAGAACAGATCGTACTCTTGGAAAGGTATTAGTGGACCAGATTTTTACATGAATCAGTGATAAGTTCACTGTAGATTTTCAGTTGCAGCTTTTTTATTTATTGGTTTAATTTAATTCTGTCAGCTTCTGTAATGGAATTTGAACCTCTCCTCTTTGGACAGGCTCATGACGTTATAACTATACCACCAGCTCATACAGGCTAATGGTGCGAACACTTGCACTACTGATGTGAGGAAACATGAGTTCAATTCCTGCCATGGCAATTTGAGGATTAGATGAGATTCCCTACAGTGTGGAAACAGGTCCTTCAGCCCAACAAGTCTACACTGCCCTTTGGAGCATCCCACGCAGACCCGTCCCCCTATAACCTACACACCCCTGAACATTATGGGCAATTTAGCATGGCCGATCCACCTAGCCTGCACATCTTTGGACTGCGGGAGGAAACCGGAGCACCCGGAGGAAACCCACGCAGACACGGGGAGAATGTGCAAACTCCACACATACAGTTGCCCGAGGCTGGAATCGAACCCGGGTCCCTGGTGCTGTGAGACTGCAGTGTTAACCGCTGAGCCACTGTGCCGCCCCAGAATTCTGTTTTTGAAAATATCTGTAAATGAGGGACTCCAGTTCCACAACAAGGCTGGGAAAGCCAGGATATTTCTCTTCAATGCAGAGAAGGTTGAAGGGAAAATTCATGAAAGCGTTGAGAGTTATAAAAGGTTTGGATACAGTATGGAGAAACTCTTTCCACAGCCAGCAGGATACATAATCAATGAAAAGAGATTTTACAAAATTTGCAAAAAAGTCAGGCTGTGTTTGGTTGTTCAGCATTTGTTTGAGTTTGTCTTTTAATTACTCACTGTTCGCTGTGTTATATACCAAGCCTGTGGGTTTGGTTACAGAGGAACTGAAAGCAAACAATAAGAATGAGAAATCAGACATTGTAAACACGTTGAAACAAAACTCCTGTTCACAAACACAACCTGTTGAGAGCCATCTCTGTATATCCCTGAGCCAAACTAGGGGAAGTTGAAGAGTTTTGTCAATGTTCTGTAATGTTCTAAGGAATTCAGTGATAGCACACAAAAACTGTGTACAGTCTTCCATTCCAAGGACCCGTGTGGCATGCTTGCCTGCATGAGTCGAGGCATTGAATAAAAGAGCAGGGAAGTTGTGAACGAGCTGTATGAGGTGTGAGTGAGATGTTATGTTTTGTTCTGGTCTGGAATGTACTGTTTAATTGGTCAGTCAGAGCATTTTCATTCAATCGTAACTTCCAAGAAAAAAGTTTAGTACAGAACACATTGCAAGAAGATGAGGGAAACCAGATAGGGTGAATAATTAAATAGATCTGATGGAAATGGGTAAGATTGTGGAAGGTATGTGGACAAAGTAAAGCTAATATTTTTGGCTGATGGTAGAAGCACTTAGAGGAACTTTGATTTCAGGTTTTCAGCAAGAGATGCCGTAAGGTTATGAGGAAGAACTTTGAATGATATGGACCTCACTGCCGATGAGGTGGGGCATATGGAGACAATCAGGGATTTGAATAAGAGATGGATAGGCCCATGGAGGCATAAACTTGACAGAGAGACTGCCAAGGACTGGGACTAACCAGGTTGTTCTCCAAAGGGCTGGCACGGACTCAAAGACCGATTAGTCTCACTTTTTATCCTAGAACAGATACCTGGTGACTTCAGCTGGGCACTTGTTCCTGAGGACTTCAGTACTGTCACTTGGCATGATCAGTATTCCAGCATATGTACCATGGAAACCAGCCTCAAGTATTCCACATGCTCAGGTATTGACACTTGACATGTGCGAGCTCCTAAGAACCGTCTTGATACATCTCTGATCAGCTTACAGTACAAGTCTCCACTTCAGTGCTGCATGGGAAATTCGCATTGTGTTGCTGCAGTAAGGATACTGTGTGCTCAGGGAGACACACTCAGCTAACAGACTGGACCAGACTGTATCTCCAGTCAGTTTGCTTGCTATCATAGCACACACTCACTCTGCACCTACCTGCAATGCTGACAGCATCATTGCCTGGCATTGCAATTTTGTGCTTTGGCCCTCAGCCAGAGATACCAGACTCGTATTCCTTCTGTCTTGCCTTGCTGTTTATTGGAAAAGTCAAATGTGGGGCAGCTCACCACCCCGTCTTGCCTCTGTCCTTTTGTGGCTGTTTCCCTCCTGGAGTGAATGAGAAGCAAGTATTAAGGCGGATGAAAGTGGAGCTGTTACTTTTGATGCAACAAGCAAGTGAGTATGTGGTGCCAAGAGCAGGCAGGGTCAGTGGTGTAGAGGCTTGGGCAAGAGGAGTGCAAGTGAGGGAAGGTGTTGCAGGCAATAGTGAGATTGGCAGAGCATGAGCCATTGGGTAGATGGGTGCCATATCAGAACCTGCGGAATCGGAGAGAAGATGGAGACACTTACACTGGCAGCATGGAGTAGGTAATTGACCTTCTTTGTACAGCCCAGGGCAATCCTCCAGATGGCTGGGATTGTAATGACCAAGTAGTAGCTATGGACCAGGCTGGCATGGCCTGGTGTTGTAGCCTTTGCTGTGAGTCCTGGAAGATAAGAAGGTTCAGCCAGAGACCACCCCATTCAGAAAGACCTTCTAGACATTGCTGAGAAAGCAAGGTGCTGGCTTTCCCCTGCTTGCCATGCCCAGAGCAAATGGCAAGAACTGTGGAGGCAGCTCAGGGCTAACGCGAAAAGAAATTGCTGGAGAAACTCAGCAGGTCTGGCAGCATCTATAGAGAAGAGAAAAACAAGGGTAGCGTTTCGAGTTCAGTGTTTCGAGACTCTTCTACAGAATTCAAAACAGCTGGAAATGGTGGTACTTTTGATAATGATTGAGGGAAGCGGGTGGTGCAGTGAATACACGACGAGGAGATGGGACCCTGTGAAAGACAGAGAAAAAATGGAAAGGCAAACAAAGTGGTTGCTGATGATAATCCGAGAGAGAGAGAGCGAGTGAGTGAGCGAGAAAGAGAGAGACGAAGGGAGAGGGACACTGGGGAGAGTACTGACAGGAAGGGTAAATGGTTGAAAATTGGTTTGCTGTGCTGGGAGCAACCTACACAAAACAACACCTAAGGGTGCAGGAGGAGGGTAACAAACAGAGAAGATGGTGTTCAGGATAATAAAATGTGAGGCTGGATGAACACAGCAGGCCAAGCAGCATCTCAGGAGCACAAAAGCTGACGTTTCGGGCCTAGACCCTTCATCAAAGAGGGGGATGGGGTGAGGGAACTGGAATAAATAGGGAGCGAGGGGGAGGCGGACCGAACATGGAGAGAAAAGAAGATAGGTGGAGAGAGTATAGGTGGGGAGGTAGGGAGGGGATAGGTCAGTCCAGGGAAGACGGACAGGCCAAGGAGGTGGGATGAGGTTAGTAGGTAGATGGGGGTGCGGCTTGGGGTGGGAGGAAGGGAAGGGTGAGAGGAAGAACCGGTTAGGGAGGCAGAGACAGGTTGGACTGGTTTTGGGATACAGTGGGTGGGGGGGAAGAGCTGGGCTGGTTGTGTGGTGCAGTGGGGGGAGGGGACGAACTGGGCTGTTTTAGGGATGCAGTAGGGGAAGGGGAGATTTTGAAACTGGTGAAGTCCACATTGATACCATTAGGCTGCAGGGTTCCCAGGCGGAATATGAGTTGCTGTTCCTGCTACCTTCGGGTGGCATCATTGTGGCATTGCAGGAGGCCCATGATGGACATGTCATCTAAAGAATGGGAGGGGGAGTGGAAATGGTTTGCGACTGGGAGGTGCAGTTGTTTGTTGCGAACTGAGCGGAGGTGTTCAGGTGCTGGACCGACAGTGCTTGTCAGAACTCCCATTACAGGATGGATGTGATTGCAGTGGAGAGGCTGCAGAGATTTTCCAGCATGTTGCCTGGAGTGGAGAAGTTCAGTTGTGAAGAGAGATAAGACAGACGTCAAAGCATCAATGGCCTCAATCTCTCCACCCCTCTCACACACTTCAACTTCCCCAGCGCCAACCACCAAACCATCATCTCCCAAACCATCCACAAACTCATCACCTCAGGTGACCTCCCACCCACAGCCTCCAACCTCATTGTTCCCCAACCCTGCACCGCCCAGTTTTATCTCTTTCCCAAAATCCACAAACCTGCCTGCCCTGGTCGACCCATTGTCTCGGCCTGCTCCTGCCTGACTGAACTTATCTCCACCTAGCTGGACTCCGTTTTCTCCCCCTTGGTCCAGGAACTCCCTACCTATGTCTGTGACACCACCCATGCCCCCCTCCTCCTCCAGAACTTCCAATTCCCCGGTCCCCAACACCTCATTTTCACCATGGACAGCCAGTCCCTATACACCTGCATTCCCCATGCAGATGGCCTAAAGGCCCTCCACTTCTTCCTGTCCTGCAGGCCTGGCCTGTCCCCCTCCACCGACACCCTCATCTGCTTATCCGAACTCATCACCACCCTCAACAACTTCTCTTTCTATTCCTCCCACTTCCTACAGACAAAGGGGTGGCTATGGGTACCCACATGGGCCCAAGCTATGCCTGCCTTTTTGTAGGTTATGTGGAACAGTCCCTCTTCTGCACCTACACAGGCCCCAAACCCCACCTCTTCGTCCGTTACATTGATGACTGTATCGGCGCCGCCTCCTGCTCCCACAAGGAGCTCAAACAGTTCATCCACTTCACCAACACCTTCCACCCCAACCTCAAGTTCACCTGGGCCATCTCCAGCACATCCCTCATCTTCCTGGACCTCTCTGTTTCCATCTCAGGCAACCACCCAGAAGCTGATATCCATTTCAGGCCCACCAACTCCCACAGCTACCTGGAATACACCTCCTCCCACCCACCTTCCTGCAAAAATGCCATCCCCTATTCCCAATTCATTCGCCTTCGCCGCATCTGCTCCCAGGATGAGGTATTCCACTCCCGTACATCTCCAATGTCCTTGTTTGTCAAGGACTGCAACAATACCCCCCGCAGTGGTCGAGAACGACCTTGACCGTGTCTCCCACATTTCCCACAACACATCCCTCACACCCCGCTCCCACAATAAGCGCCCAAAGAGAATCCCCCTAGTCCCCACATACCACCCCACTAATCTCCGGATACAACACATCATCCTCCGACACTTCCGCCATCTACAATCCAACCCCAGCACCAAAGATATTTTTCCATCCCCACCCTTGTCTGCTTTCCGGAGGGACCACTCTCTCCATGAATCCCTTGTCCGCTCCACACTCCCCTCCAACCCCAACACACCCGGCACCTTGCCCTGCAACCGCAGGAAGTGCTACACCTGCCCCCACACCTCCTCCCGCACCCCTATCCCAGGCCCCAAGATGACTTTCCACATCAAACAGATGTTCACCTGCACATCTGCCAATGTTGTATACTGTATCCATTGTACCCGGTGTGGCTTCCTCTACATTGGGGAAACCAAGCGGAGGCTTGGGGACCGCTTTGCAGAACATATACGCTGGGTTCGCAATAAACAACTGCACCTCGCAGTCGCGAACCATTTCAACTCCCCCTCCCATTCCTCAGATGACACGTCCATCATGGGCCTCCTGCAGTGCCTCAACAATGCCTCCCGTAGGTTGCAGGAACAGCAACTCATATTCCGCCTGGGAACCCTGCAGCCCAATGGTATCAATGTGGACTTCACCAGCTTCAAAATCTCCCCTTCCCCCACCGCATCCCAAAACCAGCCCAGCTCGTCCCAGCCTCACTAACCTGTTCTTCCTCTCACCTATCCCCTCCTCCCACCTCAAGCCGCAGCCCCATTTCCGACCTACTAACCTCATCCCGCTCTCATGACCTGTCCGTCCTCCCTGGACTGACCTATCTCCTCCCTACCACCCCACCTACATTCACTTTTACTGGAACTCACTGTAAGGGTGTTGGAGCCATAACATTTAAGCAACATTTTGACGTGCACTTGTGATGCCAAGGCATTTAAGGCTAGAGGAAGTGCTGGAAAATGGGATTAGAACGGTCTGGTGTTTGTTTTTGAACAGCATTGAAAAGTGGGCTGAAGAGCCTTTTTTCCATGTTATAGATCTCTATGACTCTGTGACAATGGACTTTTAATGTTGCAGGTGGACCCAGTGTGTTGTCCAATTGTGGACCATTCCAGCAATGCAGAATTAGCCTGGTAATGATGACTGATACGATGGACCTAGAATCAGACTTGAGGGGTGCCATAGAGGCAAGGTCGGTAGTCAATGAGGTACCATGGTGAAAAAAAGACCTCCCCAAAAATTCAATGCAACTGGCACTTTGCCAATAAAAGTAACATTAAGCCTGAAGAAGCTATGAAAAAGCATTGGATGCAGTGGATCAGACTAATGCTTGGATTAAAAGTAAAATACTGCAATGCAACTGAAAGTGCTCAATCAGGTCAGGGGGCTCTGTGAAGAGATAAACAGAGCTAACATCCAGAGCCTGATATGACTCTGTCAGAATGAGTGGGTTATCTCCTGAGGAAAGGTTGGAGAGGTAAGTCTTGTGTCCGCTGGTGTTTAGAAGGGTCGGAGTGAATTGCTCGAAATGTGTATGATCTTGAGGGGGTCTTGAAAAGGTGGATGTGAGGAGGATGTTCCCTCTTGTGGTGTCTGTTTAAAAATAAGGGAGATGACAGAAGAGAGTTCCAGAGACTGTAGATAAGATTTATCTCCCTCTGTATAAAAACTAACAAAAAGAGAGTGAACAGTTGCTCTCAGTCGGTGGGAATGTCGGGTAGTCAGATCAGCTGCGATCTTGTTGAATAGCCAGCAGACTCAATGGGCTGAATGGCCAGCTCCCACTTTTAATTCTTGCGTTTGTGTCAGTCTTTCAAAGACCGCACAGAACGAGTCACTATACAACAGTCTTCATTTTGCAATGAGAGTAGTTTCTAGCCTTGTGAATCTTTGGATTTCTCTGCCCCAGAGAGTGCAGGATTATGGGGATGAGGTGGGTAGAAGGCATTGAACTATATGACCAGCCATGATTGTATTGAATGGCAAACCCCAGCTGTCTGAGTGCCTCCTCCTGTACCTATGCCAATGCCCCATCGTTGATTATATTTAGGGCTGAGATGAACAGATTTTTGGCATCGTCATGAGCCAAATAATCGGGGAACAGGTGGGTCAGAGGAATTAAAACTGGAGATCAGCCACCATCATATTGAAGCATGCCCAATGGCCGTGTGGTCTAGCCCTTCTCCTATTTCTTCTTACAATGGGCTGAATGGCCTCTTTATGTAGTGTATGTATCTGTAATTTGGGGGAAT
Organism: Stegostoma tigrinum; assembly: GCF_030684315.1. NCBI lineage: Eukaryota > Metazoa > Chordata > Chondrichthyes > Orectolobiformes > Stegostomatidae > Stegostoma > Stegostoma tigrinum. The sequence goes on along the minus strand of NC_081356.1, from coordinate 125,546,021 downwards.
AAAAAGAGTAATGTCAATAAGCCTATCAGTGGAGCTGTCACACAGGTTGTTTTTAAGAAAAGGAAGCTCAAATTGTACTCTCACATCCATCAGGCCAGGAACCTGTTGCCCTAACACAGTCTGCCCAATACGTGACTACAGTCCCACACTGGCAAGGTCAGGGCTTAACGGCCTTCCGAAGTGACCTTACAAGGAACTCAGCGAGGTTAATTGAGAAAGGGTGATGAATGTTGACCTTGTCAGCAACATCCATGTCCCGAGAATGAATTTGAAACCTCAGGGCAATCATTGTGGCAATGAGACTGTGTCCTAATCGCTATCAAAATTGTTTCTTCACTCTGAAGCTTAAGCTTCAATTCCACTGCGGTGTTGGGAACGAGTCTCAGTGATAGCTTTTAAATGTCACAGCTCGAGAAAGGATTAACAACCTCTTTATTTAAGTGATCCTTCACACAGTACTGATTGATACAAATATAGCTCTGCATTGGCACCACATCTGAATATATAATTAACATGCATACACCACTTATTAATACAGTTCTGTAACAACAAAAAAAAACCAGAGACAAGAGAAAAAAGAAACGTTTTGGAGACAGATTTCTTAACCTGAAGCTGTTCCACAGTCACTGTTATAATGTGTGAACAAAAACAACCAATTTGCTCAGAGCAAGTTCCCCCGAATTTCAGGTAATGAATAGAGAATCTGTTTTAGTGGTTCCATTTAAAGAGGCATACGGCATGGAAGCAGACCCTTTGGTCCAAGCAGGCCAAGCTAAACATGTTCCCAAACCAAACTAATCCCACTTCCACTGGCAGCTCATTCCACATACAAACCATTCTCTGTGTAAAACAACTTGCCCCGCATGTCTTTTTTAAATCTTTCTCCTCTCACTTTAAAAATATGTCCCCTAGTTTTGTGTTGTCCCACCCTAGGGAAAAGACCTTTGCTATTTACCCTATCCATGTCCCTCATGATTTTATAAACCTCAATAAGGTCACCTCTCAACCTCCTGTGCTTTGGTGAAAGAAGCCCCAGTCTATCTTGAAAACTCGAACTGCTTTGTAAATCTTTCCTGAATGCTCTCCAACCTAATTTTATCCTTCCTGTAACAGGGCAAACAGAACTGCATGTGGTATTCCAGAAGTAGCCTCACCAGGGATGGCACGGTGGCTCAGTGATTAGCACTGCAGCCTCACAGTGCCAGGGACCCGGTTTCGATTCCCGCCTCGGGCGACTGTCTGCGTGGAGTTTGCACATTCTCCCCGTGTCTGCGTGTGTTTCCTCCGGGTGCTCCAGTTTCCTCCCACAGTCCAAAGATGTGCAGGCTAGGTGGATCGGCCTTGCTAAATTGCCTGTAGTGTTCAGGGATGTGTGGGTTATAGGGGGATGGGTCTGGGTGGGATGCTTCAAGGGGCAGTGTGGATTTGTTGGGCCAAAGGGCCTGTTTCCACACTGTAGGGAATCTAATCACCAACATTCTGTACAACCTCAATATGACGTCCCAACTCCTGTACTCAAAGGTCTGAGCGATGAAACCAAGCATGTTAAATGCCTCCTTAACCACCCTGTTTACATGTGACACCAATTATAAACCTGAACCCCTAGGCCTCTGTTCTACAACAGTATCCAGGACCACACAATTAATTGTCTAAGCCCTGCCCTTGTTTCTTTCACCAAAATGCAAAACCTCGGATTTATCCAAATTAAACTTCATCTGCCACTGCTCAGCCCATTGATCAATTAATCAAGATCTCTTTGTAGTCTTAGATAACTTTCTTCACTGTCCCCTTCACCATCAATTTTGATGTCATCCGCAAACTTGTTAACCACGCCTCTTGAGAAAATAAACATTGGCCATACTACAGCAGACAGTTGTCCTATATTTATTTTATATCTGTACCAGATGGCAAATGGAGGTTTTCAAAATCATGAGGAGCTTCGACAGAGGAGAGAGGAAGCCTTTTCTCACACCAATGGATTATGAACAGAAGCTTGCAGATTTAAAGTGATTTGCAAAACAAGCAAATATGTGGTGTGAAAAACTGTTTCACACGACGAGTTCAGGTCTAGAATGCATTGCCTGGAAATGTAATGGAGGCAGAATCAATTGAGGCATGCAGGATGGCAATGGATAATTTTTGAATAGAAGCTATTTATCAATATATGGAGAAAAAACAGGTTATTGGCATTATGTCCTAAAGTTTATTAGAGTGTTTGTGCAGGAACAATGGGCTGAATGGTCTCATTCTACACACGGAAACACACATGTGGTTCTGTAAAGTCTCATCCAAAAGATGAAACAACTACCATTGTGACACTGCTTTGGTATTGAATGAGATGTTTCAGCCCAGCCTCCCTGACGCAAAGTGCTGAAACAGGAAGTATCCTATTATTAAGGCAGGAAGAACACATACTCACTCAATCACACACACACACACACACACACACACACTTTCTCTCACATACACACACACATACACGGAGACGTACACAGTCTCACAAATACGTGCACACTCACACACTGACATGTACACAGTCTCACACACACACATGCACACAGTCTCGCGCACACAGTCTCACACGCGCGCACAAACACACACACGGAAAGATACATACTGTCTCTCACACACACTCATACACACATGCAAATTCACACATACAAATACATGAGCACACTCTCACACACACGTACATACACACACACACAGACAAGCACACATGCATACACACACAGGCACACATGTACACACACAGATACACACTCTCTCACAGACACCCATGCACATTCACACATTCACACCATACATGAGCACACTCTCTCACACACACGTACACAGACAAGCACACATGCATACACACACACACACACACATGTACACACACAGATACACACTCTCTCACATACACACATGCACATTCACACATACACACCATACATGAACACACTGTCTCACAGACACAAGTACATACATGCACACAGACAAGCACACATGCATACACACACATGCCCACACACACGCACACAGAACTGAAATCAGAGGTTGGAGCAGAGATAGAGATGGCTTTGCAATTTGGAAGTAAGCTGTCTTAGAAAATAGGCACTGCCAAGTCAAGCAGTACTCCTTGTTAGCTTCAGAGCCTTTAGAAATCTTCCATGGCCTCTCCTGTCCTTAAGTCATTCAGCTTCTACAGGCCTGCAACCCTCAAAAATGCCTGCACTCATCCAATTGTGACCCCTTGCATATCCCTTACTTTTCATAATTCCACCATTCTGCTCTTCAGGCCCTAAACATAGGAATCCTCAAAAGCAAGAGTGGTGTGGAGAGAAGACAGGAATATGGCTTTGAGATAGAGGATCAGCCATGATCAGAGTGAATGGTAGAGCTCTGAGCCTTACACAGATGCACACACACACACGTGTGTGGGCTTGAGTGTGTGTGTCTGTGTTGCTGGGGCTGTGTGTGTGTGTGTGTGTGTGTGTGTGTGTGTGTGTGTGTGCGTGTGTGTGCACATATGTATGTGCTCTGAGGGGCAAATGGCCACGTCCTGTGGTTCAGTGTTTGATTTTGTATGATAATCATTCCCATGCTGTACCTTGGGATGGTTTTTCTGTGTTGAAGACACTATATAAATGCAGGTTGTTGCTCAATCGTTCATCAGTAGCTAATATAAGCATCTCATGTGAGAGGATGATTCTTGCCATTGTCATTGAGGTTCAATCAGTGGCAATTTGTTTGAATATATACACATCTCCATTCAGCAGATTGAGTGTCATCCACCATTCAGATGATCCACTTGGCCACTTTGTTGGATGATTATTGCAATGGAATTAATATCACATGTCAGAGTAGACAGATAGAAATTCAGTTTTATTTTCAAAGTGATGGATACTGGAACATTTCTCTTGTTTCCATTCACACCTGCACAATAAATTTACTCACCAGAAGAATACAGCAGGAAAGAATTGCATTTGCATAGGGCTTTATTCTGTTGCTGCACCATTCCACTAAATGGCTTCTGCAATGCACGATTCTGTGATGTGTAACAATGGTCCACTTTTGGGTGAAGCTTGATTGCGAAGCCCGGTGTAAAGGTCAAGGAGTAACAAAGCAATTGGATGCCAGTCTGCTTTGTACTTGCCGCATCGTTCTGACCTTTGGCCTGACAAATCAAAGTTGAGGACAAAGTTTGGAAAGTACTGAAGGGAAGCTGCACACTCAGTGCTGGTGAAATTCAAAACTTGAGCCCATTGAGTCCACTCTGACATTGATTCACATCAGAGCTGGTGTGATTATGACTTGGATTAAGATTTCTTCCCTGTTGTATAGCTCTTGATTTGATGAAAGATCTATCTAAATCAGCTTTGAGTATATTCAGTGACTCCACATTCACTGCATTTTGTGGATGAGAATTCCAATTCCTTCGTCCTCATCTTTGCCTCGAATGGAAACCCATTATTTTTAATCTTTTCTTTTACCCAGCAAGCAATATCACTGAGCCTATTGAGCCTGGTCTTTGTCTTCTTATTGTTGGTGGGACATTGCAAATTGGCAGTTGCCTTTTCTGCATTACAACACTGACTGTGCTTCATAAGTAGAGATAATGGGAACTGTAAATGCTGTCCGAGAATCCAGATAACAAAGTGTGGAGCTGGATGAACACAGCAGGCCAAGCAGCATCTGCTTCATAAGTATTTCATTTGCTGACAAGTGCATTGAGACGACCTGAGATTATGAGAGATGTTCAAACCAATGCGACCCTTAGTGAATAGGAACTAGGAGCAGGAGCAGGCCATTCAGCCCTTCGAGCCTGTTTCACTGTTCAATGTGATCAAGGCTGATCATCCATCTCAGTAGCCCGTTCCCACTTTCTCTCCATACCCTTCGATCCCTTTAGCCCAAAGAACTATATCTAACTCCTTCTTGAAGAGATTAAAAATTTTGGCCTCACTGTTTTCTAAGACAGAAAATTCACAGGCTCACCACTATCTGGGTGAGGGAGTTTCTCCTTCTTCCAACCCTAAATGGCCTACTATGTATCATTGAATCATAGAATCCCTACAGTATGGAAGCAGGCCATTCAGCCCATTGAGTCCTCACCAACCCACCAAAGAGCATCCCACACAGACCCATACTATCCCTGTAACCGTGCATTTACCATGGCTAATCCACTTAACCTGCACACCTTTCAACTGTGGGAGGAAACTCGAGCATCCGGAGAAAACCCAACCACAAAATGTGTAAATTTCACAGAGACAGTCGCCTGAGGGTGGAATCAAAACAGGATCCTTGGCACTGTGAGGCATCAGTGCCAACCACTGAGCCAACCTAAAACTGTGGTGTCTGGTATGGGCACCCCAAACATTGAGGACACCCCTACAGCATTTACCCTGTCCAGCCCTGTTTGAATCTTACAGATTTCTATGAGACCTCCCCACCTCATTCTTTTCAATAAATATAACCTTAACAGATACAGTGCCTTTTCATACATCAGTCCTGCCATCTAAGGAATCAGTCTGGTAAATCCTCACTGCACTTTCCGATTGCAAGAACATCCTCCCATAGAGAACAAGAACCAAAACTGTGCAAAATTGTTTTTTTTTTCATTACTGCGCATGATTTATTTCTTATGAAGTCAGGAAGCCAAAAGAGCAATAGAATGCCAGCTGACATCGTAATTCCATCCTTGACCATAGGGCTTGACCTCTTGACACTGCACTGCAATTGTTCCGAGAATTTGCGAAATTGTTTTGGCAACCGAAACTGCGCGTTATGGAAAAGCCGTGGCTTTACCAGGGCACTGTACTGTCAGTTGTATCCTAAAAGAAAAATCAAAGATAAAACACGATATTGCTGGACTTTGAAGAAGGGATTACACAACCGAAAAATTCTATTACAGATATTGATTGACCTGTCATATATTCCAAACACCTTCTTGCATTAATTCTGATACATTTGGATTTGATTAGTTGGATACTATTTCGGTATGTGCTGAAGATGTATAAGCTCTAAGAACTGCTGTTCCTCGCACATTCCCTCTCCTATCTTCTCTCCTTTCCTTCCTTCTTTCCCTCCCACATTTTTTCCCTCCCTTTCTTCTTTTCTCCCTCCCTTTCTTCCTTCCTCCTTCCCGTCCTACCTTATTGTCTTCCTTCTTTTTATCCTTACCTTCCTTCCATCCTTACCTTGCTACCTTTCCTGCCCTTCCCTTTCCTACCTTCTCTCCTTCCTTCCTGCCGTCCTTCCATTTTTTGTCTTCCCTCCATCTGTCCATCCATTCCTCCCTTCCCACCGTGCATCTCTTACCTCCTCCATCCTCCCTTCCCTTCCCTCTCTCCATTCTGATCATTCCGCTATCCTTCCGTCTCTTCCCTTCCTTCTTTCTTTCCTCACTTACCACCGATCTGACATGCTACCCCCCCCCCCCCCCCCCCCACACCCCGCCAACGCAGTTCAATCCGGGAAAGGTGAACACAATCTTTTATCAAGTCGAGCTCTCAATGCTGGCAGAGCATCAGGAACTTAATATGTGGTCTAATTAATCAAGGCACTGCTCTCGCATTTGGACAAAATGCTGATAACACTGCATTATATTCTGTCAGATTGTTGACCCCAGCAGATTAGTGGAAATCATTTATCATTATTTGGTTGACATCTGTGGAATGTATGATATTAATATTTATTTGTTCTTAGAGTTTACTTGCTTTGATAGCTGATTAAAATTTGACATACACAGATGTCACTCTACTTCCTAGCTGTCAGCCAGATGGAGAAGACTTGCATCACAGTGTACACTGATTAGGATAGGCCCAGAGTAGACAATCCTGACAGCAGTGTAATGTTTTTATTTCAAACGAGTCAGCATTGTTGTCCAAAGGGAACACGGCTTGAACCGAGAATGTATTAATTGGATCAACTCATCAAATTAATGGTCCCACTGGCAGTAAAAGAACAATGCAGTGCCAGAAAATATTACGTTTGTGCGAGACTTTTGCCATTAGGCTGAAATGGAAAAGCACGTCAAAGTTCAAACTTGATAAAAGGGTCAAGGGTAAATTCAGCAAGTCTGCAGTCTTTGCGTCAAGAAAACACTCTGTTAATGTAGCACCTTTCTCTTGATCTTGAGATGTCTTGAGGTGCTTTAATAATCAGAGGATGTTGGGTAGGAGGGGAAACAGTGTTAACGGAGAGCTTAGATCTGATGATGGTGGTGAGATCGCTTAACTCTCTCTATCATTTGCAGCTTATGCTGTTTGGTACATAACTAGTCCTGTTTAGTAGCTTCACCAGGTTGGCGCCTTGTTTTTAGATGTGCCAAATGTTGCTCCTGGCATGCCCTCCTGCACTCTCTATTGGACTAGGTTGTTCCCCTGGTTTGAAAGTCATGGTTGAGTGAGTCATATTCCAGGCCATGAGTTGACAGATTGCGTTGGTGTAAAATTCTGTTGCTGTTGATGACCCACAATGCCTCATAGATGCTCACAAGTTTCCAGATCTATCAAAAGTACAATTTATCACAGTGATAGTGCCACACAACAGGATAGAGGGTATTCTCAAAGTGGATGCTCTACCATTCAATATGATCACGGCTGATCATCCAACGCAGTCCCCTGTTCCTGCTTTCTCCCAACACTCTTTGGTCCTTTTAACCCTAAGAGCTGTACCTACCTCCTTCTTGAAAATATTCAACGTTTCGGTCTTAGCCACTTTCTGTGGCAGAGAATTCCACAGGCTCACCACTCTCTGGGTGAAGACATTTCTCCTCAACTCAGTTTTAAAATAACCTGTCAAGTATCCTTAGACCATGACTCCTGGTTCTGGACTCCCTGGTCAATGAGATCATCCTTTTTGCATTTACTTCATCTAGTTCTGAAAGAATTTTGGAGAATTTTAGGTGATTCTCCCCCATTCTTCCAAACTCCAGTCAATATAGTCGCAACTGATCCAGGCACCATTCATACGGCAGTCCTGCCATCCCAGGAATCAGCCTGGTAAACTGTTGCTGCTCTCCCTCCGTAGCCAGAACATCTTTCCATGGATAAGAGAGATCAAACTGCACACACAATACTCCAGGTGTGGTCTCACCCTTTGTAACTGCAGCAAGACATCCCTGTTCCTGCATTCAAATCCTCTTCTTTGTCCCTGATGCACATGCACACAAACCCTGGCCTGGATATCTTCACATATTTTTACATCGCCCTGTTCAGACAAGTGACTAGGATAGCCAGGACAGGAACCATCCCAACCAGAGGTAGGAGCACGACCACTGTACCACCTTTTGCCATTTTACAAAATGTATTGGCGTCTTTATTTACTTTGTTGATTGCTGTTTCACATTGGCTGGCTTTGGCATGCTGCTGGTTCTGCTCATGTTCATAGACATGTCTCAATCTCTCTTAAATGAAATACCACATAACTCGCCTCTCTGGAGAGGGTGGATTGTTTTCCTTCCAGCAGAGAAAGCTGTGAGAGGAGATTGCCTGGTTGTGTGCAAAGTTAAGCAAGTTTCTGACTGAGTAACTAAGGCTCATGGTTACAAGAAGCTGATGGCTATGGTACCCACCTGGAAAACAAGTAGAAAGAACACTGGACTTGTTGAAAAGACAGGCATGAAAAGCCAATCTATCCATTGAACCTCCCACCAAGTCACAATGACATGGCCCTCGATAGCGGCCCGCCCCCGCCCCCCCCGGCCCCATGTGCTAGCAGCTGCCCTGCAGACTGGAGAAGATAGCCTTAAATAGAAACTGTGGACTGATACAGAAAAAGAATAATAATTCTGACAATGTTCTCTCCAGTCATCAATCATGAGGTCCAGGAGATATCTGTCTGTGATCACAAGAGGTACCTTCCTACCTCTCATATGTTGGTGTGTCTTTAAGAGACGTTCTCAAGGTATCATCTCAGTACTACAGCATGTTACCTGAGGATATAGATATCTGCATCTTAGTGATTTCACTGGATGCACAATACCCTACTAGAAGCAAGGTCTTCTGCTGTAACTGAATAGCTAATACTAATCCAGGCACTTACCTGACTATGAATGTAATATAGTTATAATAAAGGTATGTTGTATCCTTCAATACCACATGATCCATACTGCACTTCTTATATTATGAGGGAAAGCACATGTTTCCACTTCAGGTAAAACATCTTGCTCGTGGCAGGGCCCAAATCAATGCCAAATTTCTCCACGTCATCTACTTCAGTAAAAATTGCCCTTTGTGGACCAAAGCCAAAGGAAAGACCCATGAAACAAAATAAGTTACTGTAAAAGCCCAAGTATTTCCCTTATGTGCTTTTAAGATGAGGAACTTTACGCCTGCCCAGCCTGATCTACCATGTGATTCAGTCTCAAATTATGTGGTTTTGGCTGTTAATATCCTCAGTAAACGTAACGACATGAATATCGCCTTTGCAGCAATATCTCAAGAAACTAAAAGAAATTCCTTCCCAAGCCACACACTATCCTGACTCTGTCGTCATTTCACCTTTGCTGGGATAAAATCCATCAATCCCTGCACTAGAGCCTTATCAACATTACATCTACCCAGGGAAGACAGGATTTAACAAAATAAAGCACCATCAATCAAGTGATGAGTGCCCATTAACATAAGCACTAAAACTTAGTGCAGGATAATCCTGCTTGGTGCGGTGAGGGCGTGTGGGAGAGGTGGGAAGAGCAGATGTTTCCATTCCATTTGTTATCTACTGCATCAATCCCTGATCTTATAGCATACACACACAGCCAGCAAAAGGACTCTTGTGGTGCAGCGGTGGTGTCCCTACCTCTGGGCTAGCAGGTACAGGTTCAAATCCCAGCTATCCTAGGCATGTACAAACCAACTACAAATATCTGGACCAGGGCGTAGCCATGGAGCTGGAGTTTGTAACAGAAAGTCACTTTCAACTTTGAACAGAAGCACATTTTTAAGTCAGTGCTTGGTATTGTTCTGTAAATAATGTGTTAACACCACATATGAGTTATGATGAATGCGTTACAAAGTTAGGTTGGGACTTTTTTCACTGGGTGTAGGTAAGGCGAATGGCAGGTGTCTTTTCCCTTGGGTGGGGGCTTTCATGACCGGGGGCATACTTTTAAGATGAGAGGAGAAAGATGTTAAAGAAGATATGAGGAGAGGCTTTTTTACACAGAGAGTGGTTTGTGTGTGGAATGAACTGCCAGATGTTTAAAAGCATTTAAAAGAGATTTAGATAAGTACATCGGTAAGAAATGTTTGGAGGGATGTGGGCTAAGCACAGGCACATGGGACATGTTTAGTTTAAGATTATGGATGGCATAGACTGGTTGTACCAGGGGGTCTATTTCCATGCTCTGTGGCTGTATGGCCAAACATGAGTGAGAGTAAAATCCTGCTCCAAGAGGGCTACTTCAAATGGAATGATAGAATTAATCGACAGCCACTGGGTTTTCTCCCTGAACGTTATACCCAATGTTGAGTATCAGTCTTGGCCAACAGATAATAGTAAATAATTCAACCCAGCTACATATGTAGGATTGATGAAGTGACTTGTTTTTTATGAGTCTCTCCCTACAAGCTGCGCCAGAGATGTGTGAGGGAAATTAGTTCATAAATGAGAGCGTTTTAATAGGTGTCTTGCTGTCATTTTGGTGCCATGATTTATTGGACGACATTGATCAGTTTATTACAGCGCACACAGAAAGCGAAAACCTCATTGGAATACAACAAGATAAATGCAAACCACTTGACTGGATGCAAGACAGGTTTACACTGACAGAAACTTTCCCCTTATCATATGCTCGCTGCTGAGGTAATTTGAAAGTTAATATGTTGGGCAAGTGCTGGCAGGAATGTATGTTGTCTTCTCATTATACTGTATATCAAACCATTCTTGAATTGAATTGCTAGGCTAAATGGTAATAACTTAATAGTGGCAACAAATTGGATTTGGTTTCTTCCTTCAGGACAATAAATTGCCTTGAGATGAAATCTCCAAAAGAAAACTTTACTTGTCAACGAGGTTTGTCCTGTCTAGGGCTACAAGATAGTAAAATAATGATGTCAAAGGAATTTGTGCAACTTAATGAACAAAATGTCCTCCTAATATTGCACACCTTTTGCAGCATATCTAGCAACACACCAGATTCCTCCTCACCCCCCCACAACCCACTGCCTCACTTCACATTAGGATTAAGGTCAACTCAGCAGTCTTCAGTAATATGAGCATTGACCTATTTTGTATTCAGCATTTTTTTTCCCCAAAGCAAATGGAAAACTAACGATTGTATTTATATAGCACCTTCCTGTGTTGCACACTGCTTTACAGCTAATACTGCCTGAAGAGAGCTCAGGAAGCAGACATTTGCAGATAGGAAGCTGCCACCAACAACAATGAAACAATTGATTATATCATTTGTTTCACGATTCTGGTTTTCTTCCCTGGGATCCAGAGGTGGGATCTTTGCTGGCTCCGTAACGCTGACCCAGCAAACAACTGGCTGGATTTTTATTCTGGTGTGGCAGGATTCCTTGGGAGGTGAGTTGGGCGACCCCAGAATGGGAGCAGAGACTGTTGGCTGCAGATGAGTGCCTAGTCATAATGTCTGCCTCCCTGCACTGGCTCTCTGCTACAGTTCAATTGGAAATAAAAACACTGAAACCGAAAACATTCATGGTAGGGTCCTGGGGAGTATTGCTACACAAAGAGACCATGGGGTGCAGGTTCATAGTTCATTAAAAGTGGAGTCGCAGCCAGAAGGATAGTGAAGAAAGCATTTGGTATGCTGGCTTTCAATAGTCAGGGAATCCCTACAGTGTGGAAACAGGCCATTCAGCCCATTGGACCTACACTGACCCTCTGAAGAGCATTCTGCCCAGATCCATCCCGTCCCTGTAATCCTGCATTTCCCAATGCTAACCCACCTACACCCCCGAACACTACGAGCAATTTAGCATGGCCAATCCACCTAACCTCATGTCTTTGGGTGAATAGATAAATTCTTTTCCCCAGGGTGGGGGAGTCCAAAACCAGATGGCGTAGGTTTAAGTTCAGTGGGGAAAGATAGAAAAGACACCTGAGGGGCAGTTTTTCCTTACAGAGGGCGGTGTGTGTATGGAAAGAGCTGCCAAAGGCAGTGTTGGAGGCTGGTGCAATTTCAACATTTAAAAGGCATCTGGATGAATAGGAAGGGCTTGGAGGGATAGGACCAGATGCTGGAAAATAGATTAGATTAATTTAGGATATCTGGTCAGCACGGATAGGTTGGACTGAAGGGTGTATTTCTGTGCTGTACTACTCTATGCCTCCTGGTTTTGGTCACATTCTGCACTGTACAGCAAAGTAAAGTGTATTTATACCATGGCCGACCTTGTCTATTGTTACAATAGTTTAATTTTAATAGTTTTATTTTTGATTTGAGTTTAAAGTGCCGTCGATATCTGGACAGCTTTTATTTTGTTTTTTCAAAAGATATCAATGCAAAGACAAGAAACAGTACATTTTTGGAAAGTAACAAGCTAGTGATAAGTGCCTTTTTTTTGGAATGCCTACCCTTCCTGGGTCTTCGATTGTCCTGTTGTAGCCTCTGCTTTCTCATTGGTCGAGATTTTCAGTTGGTGACCAACCTGGAATGGAAAATAGTTCTCCAGTCCAGCTCTTCTGCTTCTGAAAAATCTCTTGCTGTGATTCCAGTCTCTTACCCGCAGTCCTAGCCCAGTCTGAACTGTGAAGAGTGTGGAGCTGGATGAGCACAGCAGGCCAAGCAGAATCTTAGGAGCACAAAACCTGAAGTTTCAGACCTAGACCATTCATCAAAAAGCGGGGACATGGAGATCGTTCTGAAATAAATTGGGAGAGAGGGGGAGGCAAATCGAAGATCGATAGAGGAGAATTTAGGTGGAGAGGAGATAGACAAGTTAAAGGGGCAGGGATGGAGCCTGTAGAGGTGAGTGTAGGTGGGGACGTAGGGAGCAGATAGGTCAGTCCGGGGAGAACGGACAGGTGAAGGGGGCGGGATGCGGTTCGTTGGTAGGAAATGGGGGTGCGGCTTGAGGTGGGAGTAGGGGGTAGGTGAGAGGAAGAACAGGTTAGAGAGGCTGGTTGGGATGCAGTGGGGGGAGGGGAGATTTTGAAGCTTGTGAAATCCACATTGATACCATTGGGCTGCAGGGTTCCTGAGTGGAATATGAGTTGCTGTTCCTGCAACCTTCCGGTGGCATTGTTGTGGCACTGCAGGAGGCCCAGGATGTACATGTCGTCTGAGGAATGGGAGGGGGAGTTAAAATGGTTTGCAACTGGGAGGTGCAGCTGTTTATTGCGAACCAAGAGGAGGTGTTCTGCAAAGCGGTCCCCAAGCCTCCGCTTGGTTTCCCCAATGCAGAGGAAGCCACACCAGGTACAGTCGATACAGTATACTGCATTGGCAGATGTGCAGGTGAACATCTGCTTAATATGGAAAGTCATCTTGGGGCCTGCGATGGGGGTGAGGGAGGAGGTGTGGGGGCAGGTATAGCACTTCCTGCGGTTGCAGGGGAATGTGCCGGATGTGGTGGGGTTGGTGGGGAGTGTGGAGTGGACAAGGGAGCCATGGAGAGAGTGGTCTCTCTGGAAGGCAGACAAGGGTGGGACAGAAGTGTCGGAGGATGATGCATTGTATCCGGAGGTTGGTGGGGTGTATGTGAGGACTAGGGGGACTCTCTTTTGGCAGTTATTGTGAGGGTGGGGTGTGAGGGATGAGATGCAGGAAATGTGGGAGACATGGTTGAGGGTGTTCTTGACCACTGCCGGGGCGATGTTGCGGTTCTTGAAGAATGGGGACATCTGGCATGTGCGGGAGTGGAATGCCTCATCCTGAGAGCAGATGCGGCAGACCCGAATGAATTGGGAATAGGGGATGGCATTTTTGCAGGAAGTTGGGTGAGAGGAGGTGTATTCTAGGTAGCTGTTGGAGTTGGTGGGCTTGAAACGGACATCGGTTTCTAGCTGGTTGCCTGAGATGGAGACAGAGAGGTCCAGGAAAGTGAGGGATGTGTTGGAGATGGTCCAGGTGAACTTGTGGTTGGGCTGGAAGGTGTTGGTGAAGTGGATGAACTTGTTGAGCTTCTCTTTGGAGCATGAGGTGGCGGCGATACAGTCATCAATGTAACGGAGGAAGAGGTGGGGTTTAGGGCCAGCGTAGATTTGAAAGAGGGACTGTTCCACATAACCTACAAAGAGGCAGGCATAGCTTGGGCCCATGCGTGTACCCATGGCCACCCGTTTTGTCTGTAGGAAGTGGGAGGAATCGAAAGAGTAGTTGTTGACGGTGAAGATGAGTTCGGGTAGGTGGATGAGCGCGTTGGTGGAGGGGGACTGGTCAGGTCTGCGTTACAGGAAGAAGCAGAAGAATATCTGTTTCTAGGTAGTTGCCTGCGATGGAGACAAAGAGGTCCAGGAAGGTGGGGGATGTGTTGGAGATGGTCCAGGTGAACTTGAGGTTGGGGTGGAAGGTGTTGGTGAAGTGGATGAACTGTTCGAGCTCCTCTTGGGAGCACGAGGCGGTGCCCAAAAAGCCATCAATGTAATGGAGGAAGAGGTGGGGTTTCAGGCCAGTGTAGGTACCGAAGAGGGATTGTTCCATGTAACCTACAAAGAGGCAGGCATAGCTTGGACCCACGTGGGTACCCATGGCCACCCCCTTAGTCTGTAGGAAGTGGGAGGAATCGAAAGAGAAGCTGTTGAGGGTGAGGATGAGTTCGGCTAAGCAGATGAGGGTGTCGGTGGAGTCCGACTGGTCGGGCCTGCGGGACAGGAAGAAGCAGAGGGCCTTTAGGGGAATGCAGGTGTATAGGGACTGGACGTCCATGGTGAAAATGAGGTGTTGAGGACCGGGGAATTGGACGTTCTGGAGGAGGTGGAGGGCATGGGTGGTGTCATGGACGTAGATAGGGAGTTCCTGGACCAAGGGGAAGAAAATGGAGTCCAGATAGGTGGAGATGAGTTGAGTCGGGCAGGAGCAGGCAGAGACAACTGGTGGACTAGGGCAGCCGGGTTTGTGGATTTTGGGAAGGAGACAGAAGCGGGCCGTGCGGGGTTGGGGAACAATGAGGTTGGTGGCTGTGGGTGGGAGGTCACCTGAGGTGATAAATTTGTGGATGGTTTGGGAGATGATGGTTTGGTGCCCGGGGGGTGGTCTTGATCCAGCAAGCAGTAGGAGGAGGCGTCGGAGTGTTGGCGTCTAGCCACAGCGATGTAGACGTCAGTGCGCCATACTACCACTGCGCCTCCCTTGTCCGCGGGTTTAATAGTGAGTTTGGAATTGGAGCGGAGGGAGCGGAGGGCTGCCTGTTCTGCGGGAGAGAGGTTGGAGTGGGTGAGAGGGGTGGAGATTTTCAGGCGATTGATATCTGGACGGCAGTTGGAGATGAAGAGGTCGAGGGAGGGTAGTAGGCCTGGGGGTGGTGTCCAGGAGGAGGACATGTGTTGGAGACGGCTGAAGGGGTCAGTGGAGGGAGGGTTAGGCTCCCGGTTAGACAAGTAAGCGTGGAGGCGAAGGCGGCGGAAAAACTGCTCGATGTCCAAACGTGACTGGTATTTATTGATGTGTGGGTGGAGGCGGGGAAAGTTGAGCCCCTTACTGAGGACTGACTGTTCATCCTCAGTCAGGGGGAGGCCTGGGGGGATGATGAAGACTTGGCAGGGCTCAGTGTGGCTGTCTCCTCTGGAGCTGCTGGCTGTGGCCTCAGTAACTCATACTCCATGTGTAAGCTGTAGTACAGATCCACCATGCCCACATCTGAAGCATAACCTGCCTTCAGACACTACTTATGCTTTGATGACGCCATATTTAAAGTGGTGTCTCCATGACAGTTCAGCCCTTTGAACTCTACACCGAAAGAGAAATTTGAAAACTTCAACCAACTCTCCATTCACTGTAAATCGTGTTCCATAGAATCTATACAATGTGGAAGCAGGCCATTTGGCCGAACAGGTCCACACCATCCCTCTGAAGAGCATTCTACCCAGACCCATTCCATACCCCATCACTATATTTCCCGCAGCCAGCCACCTAGTGTACGTGTCCCTGAACAGTATGGGTAATGTAGCATGGCCAATCCACCTAAAATGCACATCTTTGGACTGTGGGAGGAAACCCATGCAGTCGCAGGGAGAATGTGCAAACTCCACACAGACAGTCACCCGAGGGTGGAATCGGACCCAGGTCCCTGGCACAGTGCTAACAACTGAGCTGCCATGCTGAGCTACAAACGAAACCAAGCCTGAGTTAAAATTAAGGAAAGAAGATGGAGTTTAATAATGTCTGCACATCCCAATCCAATCAACCCCTGCTCTCAAACACTTTTTCAGTTAATTGAATGAGTTTGGACATGTCTGTAGCTCTAGATGTACTCTCAAAACACATGCCTATTGAATGGGGAACATGGTACATTCAGTAAGCCACAAACTGACAGCAGTGTGGGTTTGGAATTCAAAGTGCTTCACTTTAAGTTTGGACAAGAACATTCAAGGTCTTTTGTTCCTATATCATACAAATTCAGTATAAGTCATCCATTTGTCTTTGCTTTTGAAGTCCAAATGACTTGCACTGGTTTGAAACAGTTCTGCCTGAACATCGAAATCTGTTGATCCCAGGGCAGTACAAAATGTTCTTTGGGTTCTTTTTTATCTCAATGTTATGTTATGTTATCTTGTGTATGTGTTTTGGGGTAGCAGGGAAGGCTTTACTATATTCAGCATTGGCCTTGTAACAAGATGTCCTTTGTCCTCAAATGCCCCATTGCCCAGTAACCAAAATTTAGGTTTTCCCCTAAATGCCACAGAAGACGTTTTTGAGATCATAGTGGGTGGTAGCCCCTTCTGAGCATCTCTGCAGGACACAGGGTATTGTAACATTGTGGTGGGGGAATATTCAATGGGCAAGAGCAAGAATCTGAAGGGAGAATGGCAGCTGGAGGATCCAATAGGAAGTGAATTTGTTTCCTCTGATTGCAACAGAAATCAAGCTCATCTGTTTCTTCTTCCCCCAAGTATCTTGCTCATTGAAGTGGAAAATGAGATGGTTACCTGTAAAGGGAAACAGCATGTTTGTGTAGGTGGAAGCAGAGGACCAGCCCTTGATCTCTATTACAATCACAGAAAAGACTAAATACCAGATGATGGCTAGATTATGTGAAGTGGATGTCTATTAATTTCATGAATTACATAACGTCATTCTGATAGCACAGTCACTGTATCAACAGAGTGTGGTAAATGGTACACCATGTTAAAAAATATTCAACTGATAGTCTAATTGCTGATTTTTTTAGACCCAGTTACAGGTTTACTGGCATCCTCCTTTTAATCAGAATGTGACCGTGATTCAAGGAATTAATTTTAAAGATGATCCATGTTGTGGATTTTAGTTCAGCCCTTAGAGTCGTAGAGTAATGCAGCATGGAAGCAGGCCCTTCAGCCCAAACTGATCCATGCTGGCCATGGTGCCTGCCCTGTTAGCCCCAATTGTCCACATTTGGTCCATATCCTCTATACCCTTCCCATCCAAGTACTTATGCAAATGGGTTTTTTTAAACGTTGCTATTGTACCTGCCTCAACCACTTTCTCTGGCAGCTCATTCCACACACGTACCACTCTCTGCACGAAAATGTTTCCCCTCAGATCTTTCTTAAATCTTTCCCCTCTCACCTTAAACCAACGCCCTCCAGTTTTCAATTGTCCATCCCTGGGAAAAAGACGATGTGCATTCATCCCATCTATGCCTGTCATGATTTTATGCACCTCAGTAAGTTCACCCCACGTTCTCCTATGTTCCAAGGAGTGAAATGATTTCCTGGCCAACCCCTCCCTATAACTCACTATAAGTGGTGAAGTTAGAGTGGAATCACTTGTGAAAAGCTGTGTGGGAAACCAGGAGATAATCCAAAAAGCATTTTCGTTAGGATGTGGTTATGGTTCGATGTCAGAGTTGTATCTGTTGTATCTGTTCGTCTTAAGTTCCTTCCTCCACTGTTTGGACAGAGATATTTACCTTTCATGATTGTGACCTGATTGAGTTGTACTAGGTAATGAGAGGCATTAATAGAGTTGATAGCCAGAGACTTTTCCCCAGGGCAGGATTGACCGCCACGAGGGGTCATAGTTTTAAGGTGTTAGGAGGCAGGTATGGAGGAGATGTCAGAGGGAGATTCTTCACCCAGAGAGTTGTGAGCGCATGGAATAGTTTACCAGTGGAAGTTGTGGAAGCGGAGTCATTAGTGACATTTAAGCGACTGCTAGACATGCACATGGACAGCAGTAAATTGAGGGAAATGTAGGTTAGGCTATTTTATTTTTGGATTAGGATTAATCCACGGCACAACATCGTGGGCCGAAGGGCCTGTACTGTGCTGTACTCTTCTACGTTCTATGTTCATTAAAACTGCAGCTCAGAGGAGTTTTACGTGACTATTTTGACTAGTTTTTTTTATACCATTGAGATAAAAAAGTGACATGTTGAATTATTTGTGTTGTGCAGTGCCACCCCAAGGGTCCCAGGCCTGTTCAGTTTAAATTTACCTGATGGTTGTACTGACTTGATCCAATTCCCCACTGACTGAGAATCCTTGAACTGTGCCTGTGGAAGTGAGGACTTTTGTGCAGCAGCAATAGGAGTCCTTACTTCTGAGCCAGATGACCTATGTTCAAGTCCCCTCCTCTCCAGAGGTGTGTAATACAATCTCTGAACAGGTTGATTGAAAAAAACATATATGGAAGTGAATTAACTTGCTGCCTGGCTTCTGAGTAGTTAGAATGCTCCCTAACTGCATTAATCATGTTGTTAAGGACATCATGGGAGTTGTGACATCTTATCAAAAGCCCTAAATACAAATCTGTATAAAGACAACCAGTACATTATTTGCCTGCTGCCAAAGATAACAGTGAAAAATCCAGGGGAGGCCCACTTAAGATTCATTGTCCTTGCAGAGCGTGATGTAGTTTAAACAGATGTGTTCGCTGGCTCTGTTTGGAAAAACAATTCATTCTGAGGTTATGTTGATGTCAACATAATTATTTCTCAACATAATTATTCTCCAAATTTGAATCAAGTGAGTCGCTTGCTAGGCCACTTCCAAAGGCAGCTTCATGAAGGACAAGAGCCACATTGAGGCCAGACCAGGTCAGGATGATGTACTTTGATCCCAAAACCAGAAATTTTGTTGCCAGCACATTAACAGATCCTGACTTGAGCCTTGGTCTTCTTCATCCTCTTCACTTCCAAAACCGCCTGTCTGCATTTCTGTAACATTGATTATTTCTGGTCTTCTGCTGCCGAAACTCTCTTTGATGTCACAAACTTCACTTTCCTGGTGGTCTCCAGGCTGACCTCACACCACGCCCTCTCAGTAAACTTGAACTCATCTCAGCATTGCTGCCTGTCAGCGAACTCACACCAGACTCCATTCATACTTAGGTTATTGTGCTGTCCTAACCTCCACTGGCTCTGATCCAGCAAGCGTCAATTTCAAAATTTGCATCTTGTTTGCAGATTGCTTATGGTCTTACCCTAACTTATCTATCTCCTCCAACTTAACAATCTCAGTGATCTCTCAGCTCAACCAATACTGGCTTCTAGTACATTGCTAACTTCACTAACATGGTGGCTCAGTGGTGAGTACTGCTGCTTCACAACACCAGGGGCCTGGGATCAAATCCACCCTTGGGCAACTGTCTATGTGGAGTTTGCATGTTCTTCCTGGCTGGGGGGATTTCATCCCACAGTCGAAAGATGTACAGGTTAGGTTGATTGGCTGTGCTAAATTTCCCATAGTGTCCAGGGCTGTGTGAATTAGCCGTAGGAAATGCTGGGTTACAGCGATAGGGTGGATTCAGGTAGAATGCTCTTTGGAGGGTTGGTTTAGATTCAAAGGGCCAAATGGTCTCACGGTAGGGATTCTATTAACTCTGTTTTCTCTACATTAATGACCAGACCATCAGCTCTCTGCCAGAGTTCCATAAATCTCAATTCTTCTCTGCCTCCCTTTCTCTTTTATGACTTTTCTGACTTCCTCTTTGATCAACCCTATGATTATCTGATCAAAAAAGTCTTCATGAAAATTGGCGCCAAATTCTGTTTTGATGGTTATTCCAGCTTAGGACATCTTACTGTATTCAAGACATGGGATAAATACAAGGTGTTGTTAACAACAAGCTTATCCACTAACTTCATTCTAATGTTTACTGTGAACGCTTAATGTGAAAAATAGTTTTAAGAATGTACCCTTTGTGGGAGAGGTGAGAACAAGTGACAACAGTTTAAAAATAAGGGACCTCATAATTAAGATGATGAGGAGGTGTTTTTCTTCTCTCAGTGACAAATCATCATAACTTGCTTCCTCGGGGAGAGGTAGAGACTGGGTCATTCAATATTTTTCAGGATGAGGTAGGTAGATTCTTACTAATAAAGGTCATTAAACAGAGACGAAACTCTGGAGTTGAAGCCACAATCAGATTAGCTATGATCAAGCTGCAAGGCTTCCTACCACCCAGTGGGTACAAACTGAGCTGATCTTCCCCTTTGTATACTGGATGGCGAAGGTCAAAATGGCTGACATGAACTTTAAATGTCAGGAAATGTTAGCTGGCTGCTGTGAAAAGGGGGTCATGATTCACCTCGCACCATTAAAAAAAAACAGTCAGGATAGAAGCATGAACCATATTTCTGAAGGAATTCTGATCGGAATTTCCCCTCAAAAATGTGCGGATCCATTTTGTTTGTTTGTTTTTAAGAAAATGTTTCATCTAATGTCCCTTTTTATTTGCAGTTGACAGAATGGCAGTCAATGCAACATTGTCCCCTCAGATGCAGGACTCTGAGGAGTGACCACTGCCTCTAGTCTGAGGCCAGAGCATAGAAACATATAAGATGGTTCTTTGCTCGAGAATGAAGCCTTTTAGTCAATGGGACTGTGCTAGAAGAGTCATTCACGAAGCAGTTCTTGGCTGAGTGGGTTATTTTGGTTCAAGATCTAAGTTATATTTCTAAATGCTGAGTGAATTTCATCCTCTGTCATTTTCCTACACCCTCCCTAACCTCTGGGCAAAAAAGATCTTCAACTCCCCCTTCAAAGTTTCTTCCAGTTAGTCTAAATGTTTACCAAATGCTTAGGTATTGACATATCTGCTAACAGAAATATCTTCCTACCTGCTGTATCTATGAAGGGTGTTTGAGCAGGTGTAGGCTGTTCAGCCTTTCAACCCTGCTGTACTGATTAGTCAGAGAATAGCTATCTGACTGTGGAACAAAAACAAAGTTGCTGGAAAAGCTCAGCAGGTCTGGCAGCATCTGTGAAGGAGAAAACAGAGTTAACGTTTCGGGTCCGGTAATCCTTCCTGAGAACTCTGACTCTTGTACTCAATTCCCTAACTAATAAAGGCAAGCATTCCATACACCTTGTTTAGTGCCCTGTCTACTTGTGTGGCCACTTTCAGGGAGTTGTGGACTTGAACCCCAAGATCACTCTGTACATCAATGCTGTTCAGAGTCCTGTGATTAACTCTATACTTTTCCATAACATTTGATCTCCCAAAGTGCAGCACCTCACACTGACTCAGATTGGACTCTCTCTGCCATTTCTCTGCCTATATCTGCAACTGATCTATATCCCAGTGTATCCTTTGACAACCTTCTACACTATCCACAACTCCGCCATTCTTTGTAACATCTTCAAACTTACTAACCCACCCATCTAAATTTTCATCCAAGTCATTTATATAGATCACAAACACCAGAGGTCCCAGTCTGCATCCTTGTGGAACACCACTAGCCATGAACCTCCAGCCTGAAAACACCCTTCCACCATGACCTTCTATCTTCCATGACCAAGCCATTGAATCCATGTGACCAAGTCAACATGGATCCTATTCATCTCAATCTTCTGGATGAGCTACCATGAGGGACCTTGTAGAAAGCCTTACTAAAACCCGAAACGTCAGCTTTTGTGCTCCTGAGATGCTGCTTGGCCTGCTGTGTTCATCCAGCCTCACATTTTATTATCTTGGAATCTCCAGCATCTGCAGTTCCCATTATCTCTAAAATCCATATAGGCAGTATCCATTGCTCTACCCTCATCGATCACCTTTGTCACGCCCAAGGAAAATTCAATCACAGTATCACCTGGACTGCACAGAGCCATGCTGACTGTCCCTAATTAGGCCATACTTCTCCAAATGCGAGTAAATCCTATCCCTAAGAATTCTATCCAAAACCAACGATGTGAAACTCACCGGTCTATAGTTTCCTGGATTATCCCTATTTCCCTCCTTGAACAGAGGAACAACAATACTCACCAGTCACCCAGGACCTCTCGAGTGGCCAGCGAGGATACAAAGATCTTTGTCAAGGCCCAAACAATCTCCTGCCTTGCTTCTCTCAAAACCTGGGGTAGATACCATTGGGCCCTCAGGACCTATCCACATTAATGCTCTTTGAGAGACCCAACACCACTTCTTTCTTGATCTCAAAATGCCCTAGCATATTATCATGCTCCACACAAATCAGATTATGCTCCATTTCCTTCAACTGGGTGAGTACTGATCCAAAGTACTCATTTAGAATCTCACCCACATCCTCTGCCTCCAGGCACAAGTTCCCCCCTTTACCCTTGACTAGTCCTACCTTCTGCCTAGTTATCTATACATGATCAAATGTATACATAGAATGCCTTGGGATTCTCTTTAGCCCTATTTATCAAGGTCATTTCGTGGCCCCTTCTTTTTTTTAGAATCCCTACAGTGTGAAAACAGGCCCTTCGGCCCAATAAGTCCACACTGAACCTCAGTACATCCCACCCATCCCCCGTTAACCCACCTTAGCTACACATCCATGATAACTGTAGGCAATTCAGCATGGCCAATCCACCTAACCTCACATCTTCAGACTGTGGGTGGAAACCGGAGCACCTGGAGGAAACCCACGCAGACACAGGGAGAGTGTGCAAACTCCACACAGACAGACACCCGAGGCTAGAATCGAACCTGGGTCCTTGGTGCTGTGAGGCAGCAGTGCTAACCGCTGAGCCACCCCTTCTTGCTCTTCTAATTCCCTGCTTGAGTTCTTTCTCGCTTTCTTTACATTCCTCATGAGCCCTTTCCGATTTTAGCTTCCTATTATTTTCCATAGGAAGCTACCCCAGCCTTTGCAGTCATTCCTCACTGAAAAGAATTCTCCATAGCTGGCAATGTCTTTGTAAATTTCCAACTAAGCAGCAACTGTTGACGTCAATACTGTCTTTTTCAAAAATGGTCTAAAATATTTATGCTTCATTTTATCGGTTACCACTTTGCAAAAATTCTGCCTTTCAGCTTTTTCTTTGAGGCACGAATGAGAAATGACACGGACAAGGTCAAGCTGCTTGCAAGAATGATTGTGACTAATTGTGTGCAGGACCTGAATTCATATCTTTCGTCGATAGATGCGATCAGTGAAGTCGGAACCCTGTATTTCAATAAAACCAGGATGATTGCTTTAGGTCAAAGTACTTCACTCCACTAATGGATCACTTGTCATGTTGTGCGGCAGTGACTTGGCAAACTGTTGCAAGATCTGATGAAAGCAAGGACTGACGGCGAAACAAAGATTGCTCAAAACACGTATCAGATCTAGCACCATTTTAAGGGAGAGGGACAGGGTCAGAGTTTCAGTCAGAACTAGAAAAGTTGGAAAACGAATTGCTTTTTAAGAACTGGGGAAAACACGACAGGAAAAATACTGAAGAGAATAGTGTCAGAGATAATGGGAACTGCAGATGCTGGAGATTCCAAGATAATAAAATGTGAGGCTGGATGAACACAGCAGGCCAAGCAGCATCTCAGGAGCACAAAAGCTGACGTTTCGGGCCTAGACCCTTCATCAGAGAGGGGGATGGGGGGAGGGAACTGGAATAAATAGGGAGAGAGGGGGAGGCGGACCGAAGATGGAGAGCAAAGAAGATAGGTGGAGAGGGTGTAGGTGGGGAGGTAGGGAGGGGATAGGTCAGTCCAGGGAAGACGGACAGGTCAAGGAGGTGGGATGAGGTTAGTAGGTAGCTGGGGGTGCGGCTGGGGGTGGGAGGAAGGGATGGGTGAGAGGAAGAACCGGTTAGGGAGGCAGAGACAGGTTGGACTGGTTTTGGGATGCAGTGGGTGGGGGGGAAGAGCTGGGCTGGTTGTGTGGTGCAGTGGGGGGAGGGGATGAACTGGGCTGGTTTAGGGATGCAGTGGGGGAAGGGGAGATTTTGAAACTGGTGAAGTCCACATTGATACCATATGGCTGCAGGGTTCCCAGGCGGAATATGAGTTGCTGTTCCTGCAACCTTCGGGTGGCATCATTGTGGCAGTGCAGGAGGCCCATGATGGACATGTCATCAAGAGAATGGGAGGGGGAGTGGAAATGGTTTGCGACTGGGAGGTGCAGTTGTTTGTTGCGAACTGAGCGGAGGTGTTCTGCAAAGCGGTCCCCAAGCCTCCGCTTGGTTTCCCCAATGTAGAGAAAGCCGCACCGGGTACAGTGGATGCAGTATACCACATTGGCAGATGTGCAGGTGAACCTCTGCTTAATGTGGAATGTCATCTTGGGGCCTGGGATGGGGGTGAGGGAGGAGGTGTGGGGACAAGTGTAGCATTTCCTGCGGTTGCAGGGGAAGGTGCCGGGTGTGGTGGGGTTGGAGGGCAGTGTGGAGCGAACAAGGGAGTCACGGAGAGAGTGGTCTCTCCGGAAAGCAGACAGGGGTGCCCCTGTCTGCTTTCCGGAGAGACCACTCTCTCCGTGACTCCCTTGTTCGCTCCACACTGCCCTCCAACCCCACCACACCCGGCACCTTCCCCTGCAACCGCAGGAAATGCTACACTTGTCCCCACACCTCCTCCCTCACCCCCATCCCAGGCCCCAAGATGACATTCCACATTAAGCAGAGGTTCACCTGCACATCTGCCAATGTGGTATACTGCATCCACTGTACCCGGTGCGGCTTTCTCTACATTGGGGAAACCAAGCGGAGGCTTGGGGACCGCTTTGCAGAACACCTCCGCTCAGTTCGCAACAAACAACTGCACCTCCCAGTCGCAAACCATTTCCACTCCCCCTCCCATTCTCTTGATGACATGTCCATCATGGGCCTCCTGCACTGCCACAATGATGCCACCCGAAGGTTGCAGGAACAGCAACTCATATTCCGCCTGGGAACCCTGCAGCCATATGGTATCAATGTGGACTTCACCAGTTTCAAAATCTCCCCTTCCCCCACTGCATCCCTAAACCAGCCCAGTTCATCCCCTCCCCCCACTGCACCACACAACCAGCCCAGCTCTTCCCCCCCACCCACTGCATCCCAAAACCAGTCCAACCTGTCTCTGCCTCCCTAACCGGTTCTTCCTCTCACCCATCCCTTCCTCCCACCCCCAGCCGCACCCCCAGCTACCTACTAACCTCATCCCACCTCCTTGACCTGTCCGTCTTCCCTGGACTGACCTATCCCCTCCCTACCTCCCCACCTACACCCTCTCCACCTATCTTCTTTGCTCTCCATCTTCGGTCCGCCTCCCCCTCTCTCCCTATTTATTCCAGTTCCCTCCCCCCATCCCCCTCTCTGATGAAGGGTCTAGGCCCGAAACGTCAGCTTTTGTGCTCCTGAGATGCTGCTTGGCCTGCTGTGTTCATCCAGCCTCACATTTTATTATCTCAGAAGAGAATAGTGTATCTGGTTTGTTTATGTTCATTGTTGGTGCTTCTTTATTTGATATACTGAAACATATATAAGCAGATGGAAGAGCAGCTTATCATAGAGTTATACAGTGCTGAAAAACCTTACGCTCATTGAGCCTGCATTGACAAAAGAAACTTCTCTAAATCTAAGATAACAAAGTGTGAAGCTGGGTGAATGCAGCAGGCCAAGCAGCTTCTCAGGAGCACAAATCTACACTAGTTCCACTTTCCAGCAGTGGCCCATAACCTTGATTGTTACAATATTTCAAGTGCTCATCCCAGTACTTTTTTAAAGGCGTGAGGTTTCGTGCCTTAGCTGCTCTCCCAGGTAGTGTGTTCCGTATTCTCTTCGTCCTCTGAGTGAAAAGGTTTTTCCTCAAATGCCCTCTAAACTTCCTGCCTTTTCACTTTTAAAACTGTGCCCCTCTGTCACCACCTACGGGGAACAGCTGTTTTAAAGGGCAAAGTTCACTCCAGCCAGCTCAGCCTTAAAATGCGTAGCTCTAACCTTGACATAGGACTGTACAGGCGTTTTTTAAATCAGCCTGTTCAGACATGTTTTTACACACCTCCAGCCCAGGTGGTACTTGAGCATAGAGATAAGGATGCTACCACCCCCAGTGCAAAACCTCTCCAGAGCTGTAGATTACAGTGCTTTACGTGAACTCCAGTGCCCTCCAAACACTCAGTTGTCAATGATGGCTGTGAAGTGCAGTCATTGAGTGCAGAAAATGTGGCTGGAAAGATACACACAGCAAACCCCATAAACATCAAAGGTCAGATCATTTGTCATGTTGATCGATAGATTTTGCATTAGCCAGGACACCAGGGAAAAATCCCCTGCTCAAAGTAATGCTGTGGGTGCTCTTGTATCTATCTAAGCATGCGGGAGGGTTGTGGTATGCCGTCTTATCTGCAAAATTGCGCCGGTGAGCAGTTAACACTCCTTTAGAACGGCTTTGGTGATTTTATGTTTTTATTCCTGGATGCAACTCAAACTGGGAACTTGAGAAAAGACTGTTACCAAATGAGCCACATCTGATATGGTGGCTTGGGTGATTAGCACTGCTGCCTAACTTCACCAGGGACCCAGGTTTGATTCCACCCTCGGGTGGCTGTCTGCATGGGCTTTCTCCGGGTCCTCCAGTTTCCTCCCACGGTCCAAAAGTGTGTAGGTCAGGTGGATTGGCCATGTCGAATTGCCCATAGTGTCCAGGGATATGCAGACTTGGTGGATTAAGGTTACAGGGGTAGGCTGGGTCCAGGTGGGATGTTGGTTGGATGGTTGATGTGGACTCCATGGGTTGAAGGGTTTGTTTACACACTGTAAGCATTCAATGATTTGTAGTTTCATGCTGGTTATTGGGTTTTCAGGGATGCTGACATCAATTTAACATTTAGATAAGGTTGGATTACCCCTCATTGGAGATCCTTGCTCAATACGTCATTTTTACATCAAAACAGTGGAGGTAATTTTAATTCAAAGTGCTGGAGAAACTCAGCAAGTCTGGCAGTATCTGTATTCTGAAGAAGAATCACATCGAATTTGAAACATTAGCTCTGTTTCTTATTTTACAAATGCTGCCAGACCTGCGGAGTTTCTCCTGCACTTTCTGCTTTTATTTCTGAATCTAGCCAGTTCAATACGTGGTTTTATTTTGAGCTCATGTTAATCTTGGATGATGGAGTCAAATGGAAGATATTCCACTCACTGACCATATGCATGCTGCTTAATTTTGCCTGTCGTTGACTTTCTTTGTAAAGGCTAATCAGTTGGGGTGCAGAAAAATGATTTGCTTCTTCCATCTACACAGCACCTTATATGATCTGAGGCCATCCCAAGGAACCTGCTAGCCATTGAAATGCTTCTGCAATATTGTCACCGTTGTAAAGTTGGAAACCAAATTTCAACAGTGCAAGCACTGAAAAACAGCAATGTACCGACAACCTGATCATCTCATCGGAGTGAGAGTAGGCCATTCAGCCCATCAAGCCTGTTCGCTGTTCAGTCTGATCATTGCTAATTATCCACTTCACTATCTTTTTCTCAAACTATCTCCATATCACTTTCTGCTACTATGTTAATCTCCCTATTTAAAATGCACTCAATGATTGACCTACCACAGCCGTATAAGGTAGAGAATTCCAAGTGAATTATTCCTCACCTCAGTCCTAGTGACTTCTTGCTTACTTTGAAATTATGGTTCTAGACTCTCCAAGCAGGGGAAACATTTTAACTGTATCTACCCTGTCTATCCCCTTAAGTATTTTGAAGGTTTCATTTGAGGTCACCTCTTATTCTTCAACAATCTATCTGTTCATGGGTACAAATCTGGTGACTTTAATTGTGCCTTTTCCATGGTAATAATATCCCAGTTAAGGCAAAGAGACCAAAACTCGCACAGCACTCCAAATGCAGACTAACCAACATTTTATAAAGTTGTAGCAAGACTTTGGTAGTCCTGTCCTCAAGTCCTCTTACAATGTATGGTAATGTGCAATTACATTCAACATCTTAGCCTTCTGAATTATCTGCTGCACCTTGCTTTAATATGGATGTAGCTGGTTAGGCCAACATTTATTACTCATTGCTGATTGCCCAGGAAGTGAGTAGCTTGCCAGGCGCCCTCAACAGGCAAAAAGGCAAAAAAAAAACCCAAAAAGAATTCAACAACATTGTTGTGGCTCTCGATCCAGTAAGATTGGTAGCAATGTTAAGTTAGACAGCAAAACTAAATCAGCCTTTCTACTTCTAAATTTGTAATACAGTAAAATTAAACTGCCAAAGACTCCAAGTAGTTACTGCAGTCATTCTTAAAAAGACTTTTGAATGACCAACCCCAGTCTTTGTGAATAATTAATTCTAGATACTGGCTTTGTACCTCAAACAAACTATTTAACTATTTATTAAGTTCGCAATTACTCTGAAGAGAAAAATTAAACAGCGGGTTAATCTGACAGATGTCAATGCTTTAAACTCAAAACCATTGTTTTCAGCCATTTTAAGAAAAGGACAGGCAAACAAACATAGTAAATGGATAAATAAAAGAAAATAATAAAACTAACAAGGCTACTTAAATTGCTTTCATGATGCACTGTTTCACAGGCATAGTTTTGGATTCCTTAGTTACCCACTCAATCAGGGCCACATTTTC
Source organism: Stegostoma tigrinum (assembly GCF_030684315.1). Classification (NCBI taxonomy): domain Eukaryota; kingdom Metazoa; phylum Chordata; class Chondrichthyes; order Orectolobiformes; family Stegostomatidae; genus Stegostoma; species Stegostoma tigrinum. The sequence goes on along the minus strand of NC_081356.1, from coordinate 125,517,169 downwards.
AGTTCACTCACGGTAGTGTATTTCCAACTTTGCTTCCTATTTCCTGGGCTTGCAAAAATTAGTTTGGGAAATTCCAGCAGTTCAAAAACAATTCCAAACTCTGGTTCTATCCTGAGAGACTGATGTCTTTTCCTGAGGCCTCGATTATCTACCATCTGCTTAAGCATGGGATCTCTTTCAGACTTGCTGGAACCAATTCATGGAAACCAACCTTTTTAATAACTGACACAAAAACAAAGTCGCTGGAAATGCTCAGCAGGTCTGACAGCATCTGTGAAGCAAAGCATCAGGGTTAATGTTTCACATCCAATGACCCTTCCTGAGAACTGTTGTTGTTCCAGTTGTTCATATTTGACTTCTGCTATGTTTTTAAACACAATGCTCATCCAAAGGTTGCTGTGTCTGTAGAAATTCTTTTGATCAAGACTTACCTTACAATTAACCTCCAGACCCGGCCTCAGCAACAAATGAAAGCTTGTGTGGTTTGTCCTTTTCTTTTTATCACAACTGCTTCAAAAGAATCCCCAAGTCATCGTCAGCTCACAATTCCCAGTTTCCAGCTCCAAAACAAAACTGATAAAGTGATAAAAACAAAAACAATGAAAAACCATTGAACTTTCTGATAGATAAGCTGCAGAGCTGGGCTGAGAGGTGGCAAATGGAGTTTAATGCAGACAAGTATGAGGTGATGCACTTTGGTAGGAATAACCGGAAGGCAAAGTACAGGGCTAATGGTAAGATTCTTAGCAGTGTAGATGAGCAGAGAGATCTCGGTGTCCATGTACACAGATCCTTGAAAGTTGTCACCCAGGTTGACAGGGCTGTTAAGAAGGCATAGAGTGTTTTAGCTTTTATTAATAGAGGGATCGAGTTCCGGAACCAAGAGGTTATGGTGAAGCTGTACAAAACTCTGGTGCGCCCGCACTTGGAGGATTGTGTACAGTTCTGGTCACCGCATTATAAGAAGGATGTGGAAGCTTTGGAAAGGGTGCAGAGGAGATTTACTAGGATGTTGCCTGGTATGGAGGGAAGGTCTTACAAGGAAAGGCTGAGGGACTTGAGGCTGTTTTCATTCGAGAGAAGAAGGTTGAGAGGTGACTTAATTGAAACATATAAAATAATCAGAGGGCTAGATAGGGTGGATAGGGAGAGCCTTTTTCCTAGGTTGGTGACGGCGAGCACGAGGGGGCATAGCTTTAAATTGAGGGGTGAAAGATATAGGACAGATGTCAGAGGTAGTTTCTTTACTCAGAGAGTAGTAAGGGAATGGAATGCTTTGCCTGCAATGGTAGTAGATTTGCCAACTTTAGGTACATTTAAGTCGTCATTGGACAAGCATATGGATGTACATGGAATAGTGTAGGTTAGATGGGCTTGAGATCGGTATGACAGGTCAGCACAACATCGAGGGCTGAAGGGCCTGTACTGTGCTGTAATGTTCTATGTTCTATATGTTCTATGTTCTAGATCAATATTATCCAGGTGTTCATTTTTCACATCCATTATAACATATTCCAGCATTTTTCCCTATTGCGACAAAAAACTAAAAGATCTGTTGTTCTCTGCCTATCTTTTTCTCTCTCACCCTTCTCAAATAGTGTTTTGACATTTATTACCTTCCAGTCTACAGGAATTATTCAAGAATCTATTAAAATTTGGAGATGACCGCCAATGCATCCACTAACTTCAGAGCTAGCTCCTGCAACACTCTGGAATTGTGGGAAGGGTAAGGCGAATGGGCGGGGAAGTAGATGGACTGGTCGGGTCAGGTCAAGGAGGCAGGGAAGAGAGGGAGGTTCGGATGTGGGCTGAGGCCAGGACTGGGGAGATTTTAAAACTGGTGAATTCTATGTTAAGTCCATCAGCCTGTAGGCTCCCAAGGGGGAATATGACATGTTGCTCCTCCAGTTTGCGTGTAGCGTCATTGCGACACTGGATGCGGCCCAGGATTGACGGTGGGAGGGGGAGTTAAAATGTTTGCCAACCAGAAGGTGTTGTCATTTGCCATCCAAACCGCCCTCTCGTTCTAACCAAATCTCCCCACACCGGCCTCATTCCTCGCCTCCTTGACCTGACATAACCTGTCCATCTTCTTTCCCAACCATTCACTCTTCCTCTCCCGCCAACCAATCATCACTGCCCCCTACCTGCATTCAAATTATCACCATCCCACCTACCTTTCCCCAGCCCCACCCACCCTCGCTCCCGCCTCCTTGACCTGACGCAATGTGTCCATTTTCTCTCCCACCTATCTGCCACACCCATCCCACTGACCAATCTCCACCTCTGCCTATCTGCTCTCGCCCATCACCATCCCACGTACCTTCCCAAGCCCCACCCCTCCTCTCTCTATTTATTTCTGAGCTCCCTTCCCCATCACCCATTTCTGAAGAAGGGTCCTGACACAAAACGTCAATTTCCTTGCTCCATCGATGCTCCCTGGCCTGGTGTGCTCCTCCAGCTTCACACTGTGTAGTTTTTACCTTCACACATTGATACATTCCCTTTTAGTGCTAAATTCAGAAGTTGAGCAGTGTAGACATTGAAAAGAGTCCAGTTGTGTGTGAGGGGAAGCTTCACTGCAAATATTGACCAGATCTTTCGTATCTGAGGTTTGAATTTCTGAATTTACATTTTCTGTATATTAAGCTATACTTCACAAACTTAAAGGAGAGTTTTTCTTAATTCTGGCTTTGATGGGGCTGCGATTATACATTCTTATCCTTGCATTTCAACCAAAAGTCAAATAAGTTTCTCAGCTGAAAAACATGGGATTAAATACATTTCATTCCTTTGCATTATTAAGTATGCCATCCGATAGCTAAATCTTTGCTTCAGAATTGAACCTGCTTTGAAGGAAATAAATCTAATGATAGATAACAAGCAAATTCAATGTGGGAAGATAAACATTCCTATCAGGAACTCACTTTGGGATTGAGATCATTTTATTACAGGACTCCCAGAATCCACACTTTGTAACCTGTAGGGTAAATGTACCACTCTGGTTCAGGGATCAAGTTTTAGTTTTATAACAGAGAATTGGGCTATGGGTGGGGGAGGTAGTGTTGTTTATTTCCAATCCATTAATTAATTTGGAATGAGCGTGACTTTGGGCTGTGGCGTAAACTGGTGTAGTGCGCAACCTATTGAGCTACAGTCAGCAGCACTGTTACTTCTGAATCAGAACATTTTCAGTTCAGACCCCTCTCCAGGTTACAGAGTTTGGGCTGACACTCTAAGGGACCATACAATGGTAATAGCACAGAAAAACGTCATTTGGCCCGTTATGTTTCTGCTGGTTCTGGGCGAGAGCAACTCAGTCCTTGCCTCCAAAGCACAGCAAATATTGTGTGTTGTCGAGTTTTATGCATGAAAGAGGCCCTTCACCCCTTCAAGAGGCCTGTCACTTCTGTCTTCCCTTTCCAGTGAGAGAAAACAAAAAGTCCCATGGCATTTTGAAGATTTCTTCATAGTGCCCTGGTCAACACTTTTTCTGAAAACCAACATCATTACAACACTGAGTGCTGGTTTGGATGTATTATGTAATTTGGGAGTTTGGTGATCGAGGGAGTTCAGTGAAGAAGGGAAAGAGATGCACATTTCCATTTCTACCTCTTTCAATGATCAGTAATTGCCTCCTACTTTAGTACAGGGCAACAATATGTTTGGTGAGCAACTGGCAAGTTATTTTATTCACTGTGACTGCAATAAATGGTTTTACAAGTTTTAGCTTGGCAGGTCTACTCAGCCAAATGGAATGTGCATCCTGCAGTAAATGTAAACTCATGGGCAAACACATGTGTAGGAAGCACCAGCAGCTTTACAAGCTTAAGCTCCAGTCTTTGGAAATCCAATGGCAGTGGGAAACAGCTGCATAGTGTGAGGCAGAAGTGGGAATAATGCACTTAGGGAAGTGATCATACTCCAGGTTAAAAGCGAAGAGGTAGAGAGTGAATGAGTGACCTCCAGGCAGTCTACAAGAACCTGTCAACAGTGCAGGACTCACTTGAGTCTATGTTGCTTCAAAATTGATTGGTCATCATGGCTGTTGGTGAGGTTGATGGGTCTTCAGGGGAGTGCAACTGCAGTCAAATCAGTGGCACCCTGAATGACTCAGAAATACAGGAAAAGAGGAAAAGAAGCAGAAGAGCGATAGTCAAAGCTGACTGCATGGCAAGGATTAGGTTGGCATGTTTGCGACAGTAAATGCAATTCCAGGATGGAGTGTTACCTCTTGAGCGCTAACCTTAAGGATTTCCAGAGTGGTTTTTGGAAATCCCCTTACGACAGGTATCAACTTAAGCCCATGGTCCATATTGGTACCAACAACATCGGTGGGAAGAGATTTGAGGTTTCGAAACCAGACTTTCAGAGTTAGGAATAAAATTTAAAAAGCAGGAGTTCGAAAGAAGTAATAATAGGGCTACTCCCAGAGCTATGTGTAACGAAGAGGGAGAGGAGTGAAGGAACTGATTGAATTGAAATAAAAGGAAGGGCATCAGAATTATTAGTCCAGAGGCATGATGCAAGTAGGACCTGTATTTTCTGGAACCAACTACAGAAAGGGTTAATTAATATTCTTTTCATAAAACTGGAGATTGAAAAGTTTGAGAGAACAGTAAGCATAATGAACAGAATTTCATTTCATGTTGGAAAGTGAAGTCATTCAGTCTGAACCCAGGTTGTTAGAATTGAATCAAAAACAAATGATGAAGGTATAAATGGCAAATTGTCTAAGGTGGATTGTGACAACACAGTAAAACAGTATGATAGAACAAAGACAATGGACAGTCTTTAAAGAATTATTGCATTACTGGGGATATGACAGCCTCGTGGTATTGTCACTGCAATGTTAATTCAGAAACCCAGCCAATGTTCTGGGGAATGGGGATCAAATCCTGCCATGGCAGATGGAATTTGAACTCAATAAAAATCTGGAATTAAGAATCTAATGATGACGACTGTGAATCCACTGTCAATTGTTGGGGAAAACCCATTTGGTTCACTCTTGCCGTTTAGGAAAGGAAACTGTCATTCTTGTGAGGCTGGATGAACACAGCAGGCCAAGCAGCATCTCAGGAGCACAAAAGCTGACGTTTCGGGCCTAGACCCTTCATCAGAGAGGGGGATGGGGAGATGGAACTGGAATAAATAGGGAGAGAGCGGGAGGCGGACCGAAGATGGAGAGAAAAGAAGATAGGTGGAGAGGAGAGTATAGGTGGGGAGGTAGGGAGGGGATAGGTCAGTCCAGGGAAGACGGACAGGTCAAGGAGGTGGGATGAGGTTAGTAGGTAGATGGGGGTGTGGCTTGGGGTGGGAGGAAGGGATGGGTGAGAGGAAGAACCGGTTAGGGAGGCAGAGACAGGTTGGACTGGTTTTGGGATGCAGTGGATGGGGGGGAGAAGCTGGGCTGGTTGTGTGGTGCAGTGGGGGGAGGGGACGAACTGGGCTGGTTTTGGGATGCTGTAGGGGAAGGGGAGATTTTGAAACTGATGAAGTCCACATTGATACCATTAGGCTGCAGGGTTCCCAGGCGGAATATGAGTTGCTGTTCCTGCAACCTTCGGGTGGCATCATTGTGCAGTGCAGGAGGCCCATGATGGACATGTCATCTAGAGAATGGGAGGGGGAGTGAAAATGGTTTGCGACTGGGAGGTGCAGTTGTTTGTTGCGAACTGAGCGGAGGTGTTCTGCAAAGCGGTCTCCAAGCCTCCGCTTGGTTTCCCCAATGTAGAGGAAGCCACACCAGGTACAGTGGATGCAGTATACCACATTGGCAGATGTGCAGGTGAACCTCTGCTTAATGTGGAATGTCATCTTGGGGCCTGGGATAGGGGTGAGGGAGGAGGTGTGGGGACAGGTGTAGCATTTCCTGCGGTTGCAGGGGAAGGTGCCGGGTGTGGTGGGGTTGGAGGGCAGTGTGGAGCGAACAAGGGAGTCACGGAGAGAGTGGTCTCACATCTGCCAATGTGGTATACTGCATCCACTGTACCCAGTGTGGCTCCCTCTACATTGGGGAAACCAAGCGGAGGCTTGGGGACCGCTTTGCAGAACACCTCCGCTCAGTTCGCAACAAACAACTGCACCTCCCAGTCGCAAACCATTTCCACTCCCCCTCCCATTCTCTAGATGACATGTCCATCATGGGCCTCCTGCACTGCCACAATGATGCCACCCGAAGGTTGCAGGAACAGCAACTCATATTCCGCCTGGGAACCCTGCAGCCATATGGTATCAATGTGGACTTCACCAGTTTCAAAATCTCCCCTTCCCCAACTGCATCCCAAAACCAGCCCAGTTCATCCCCTCCCCCCACTGCACCACACAACCAGCCCAGCTCTTCCCCCCCACCCACTGCATCCCAAAACCAGTCCAACTTGTCTCTGCCTCCCTAACCGGTTCTTCCTCTCACCCATCCCTTCCTCCCACCCCAAGCTGCACCCCCATCTACCTACTAACCTCATCCCACCTCCTTGACCTGTCCGTCTTCCCTGGACTGACCTATCCCCTCCCTACCTCCCCACCTACACTCTCTCCACCTATCTTCTTTTCTCTCCATCTTCAGTCCGCCTCCCCCTCTCTCCCTATTTATTCCAGTTCCATCTCCCCATCCCCCTCTCTGATGAAGGGTCTAGGCCCGAAACGTCAGCTTTTGTGCTCCTGAGATGCTGCTTGGCCTGCTGTGTTCATCCAGCCTCACATTTTATCATCTTGGAATTCTCCAGCATCTGCAGTTCCCATTATCTCTGAAACTGTCACTCTTGCATGATTTGGCCTCCATGTAACTCCAGACCGTGTGGTTGGCTCTTAACTGCCCTCTGGGCAGTTTGTGATACATGCTGACCTAGCCTTCAACACCCTCACCCTGTGAATAATTTTTTTTTAAAAGCATAGTTTTCAACAACTACATATCCCTCTAATGCATAAAACCCTGAAGTAGTCAAGCATGGCTTATAAAGGAAATTGAGTTTGCAATACATCAAAAGCGAAGGATGATAATGTTGCCAGAAATTGTCATACACCTAAGGATTTGGAAGGCTTGTAGACAACAACAGTGGAGTACCAAGGACAGTGAAAAAGAAAGGGAATACAGCAAAAAGTCATGAAACTGGATGGGAAAAGCTTTTGCAGGTATGTAAAATGGTCTGGCTAAAGTAAATTTGGGTCCATTCCAGGATGAATCATGATGTTTGACAATGATGAATAGAGGAGTTGCAGAGAAGTTAAATGATTTCCTTGTGTCTGTCTTCACTGAGAAAGATGACTCCAACAACTTTGCTCGGCAGCATGGTGGCTCAGTGGTTAGCAATGCTGCCTCACGCTGCCAGGAACCTGGGTTCGATTTGCCCCCCTTGGGTAACTGTCTGTGTGGAGTTTTCACATTCTCCCCGTGTATGTGTGGGTTTCCTCCCACAGTCCAAAGAAGTGCAGGCTGGGTGGATTGGCCATGCTAAATTACCCGTAGTGTTCAGCGATGTGTAGATTAGGTGGGATGTTGTGAGGGCCAGTGCAGACTTGTTGGACCAAAGGACCTGTTACCCACTGTAGGGATTCTATGGAGCTTCTGCATTTTTTGCTATCTCCAAGTGATGCTCGAGAAGGTCTGCCTTCAGAACTGTGTGCAGTAGTAGTTTGATTCAAGCCATTAAGGAATTTCTACAAGTAGAGATGAAAAATTTGCATTTATATAGCACCTTGTAATGTTATCAAACTATCTCGTATTTTTCACTCTAACAGAGCCTTTCCTCCTTCATGAATGACCTTAAGCTACTAATGGCTGGTCCTTCAGTGTCCTGTCCTTTCCAAATGCACATTCTGATTCATTTCCACTATTCTCTTCAAACTATTTTTTTTGATACCTTACGCAATCGAAAACTAGGCGACAAAGTTTAAAAGTAAGGGGTTTCCCATTTAAGACGGAGATGAGGAAGTTTGTTTTCTCTGAGAGACGCAAGTCTCCTTGCGACTGGGGCTGCGGGCAATGGGCGTGTTGGTCAGTGGATACCTTTAGGACAGAGGCAGTTAGATTTTTGACTAACAAGGCAATGACTGTTGACCAGAATGGGGGAGGATGTGGAAGGTGTTGGTCAGATCAGTTGGCTGAGCCAACTGCCCTATAATGCAGAGCAGCATCAACACCGTGGGTTCAATTTCCACACCAGCTGAGGTTACCGTGAAGGAACTCTCCTTCTCAACATCTTCCCCTCACCTGAGGCATGTTAAACCGCTAGCAGTTATCTTTCTTCAATGAGAAAGCAGCCGAATGGTCTGGCAGGCCAGTAGCAGTGGTCATGAATAGGCTGGAAAGTGGAGTTGGGGTTACAGTCAAATCAGCCAGGATCTCATTAAATGGCAGAACAGGCTTGATGGGCCAAATGGCCTTCGCCTAACTCATATGATGTACAAGCATTTTCCCAACCTGTCTGCAATTGCTGGTTGACTTGCTTTCCGGCACTTTGGAGTTCATTTTTGTTCATTTGCAGAATATACTCAACATATTTATTGCACCAGTTAAGGGTCAGTGAATTTGAGATTGTATCCATACCCTTCAATCAGTATGGGCTGATTAGACCCAACATAGGTTCTATTAGACCCTGCTTCCCTGTACAATGGGAGGGTGGCATGGGAGACGTTAAAATTTACAAACCCTTTCTCCTGGTTCAGATTTACTTCACAATTGAATTGGCTAAACAACCTCCAAATTTGTCTAAATTGTGAGATATCACTGATTTGGGCAGATTTGAAAGTTTGCTCACAATCAAGTGTGATTTAGTTTGTTAAGCAACTGTCCAGTTTACATCAGGGAAAAATGTTAAATGAGCCATTACCTTTATTTTAAATTCTTTTCAGCGATTTTGAGTGTAGTACTCACAAGTGGTGCATGCATATTAAAAATATTTCCGTTTGATAAATTCATCTTCAGCTATATTAAATAATTTGTCAGGAAACTGCTCCTTTACTACACTTAAACACATCAAAGAATATTTTTGGACGGAAGAAGAGGAGACATTCGTAAGTTTGCAGATGACGCCTTTTTGCAGCGGAGAGCGGCGCGAGCCGGGCGGACGTGAGGTCAGAGCAGAGAGGCAGTTGGGAAGGTAAGTGAGTGCTATTTAAGTACTTACCTCGAAGCCAGCGGGTCCTTTTTGAGGCGGAGTGCTATTTAAGTAGGTGTGTTCTCAGCCCCAGGTCCTACACGGTAAGGCCTCCCTCCCACCCTCCTCCTCTAACCTAATTAAGAGTCCACAGACTCACAGCAAACACACAAGGGCTGAGGGAAGTGCCTGGTGAGTAAAGTGCGAGTTTTCCGTGAAGAGGCTCAGTGAGGAGATTACGCCACTGTTGAAGAGGGTGAAGACATGACTGCCAAACTGAGTCAGTGTGCAGCGTGCATGATGTGGGAGGTCAGGGACACTGATGGTGTTTCTGGCTCCTATAGCTGTGGTAAGTGTGTACACATTCAGCTTCTGAAGGAGGTTGTTGCAGCCCTGAAGAAAGAACTAGAAGACCTCAGGCTCATCCAAGAGAATGAGAATTTTCTGGACAGGACCTTCAGCAAGGTCACTACACCGAGGATACCTGAAAAGAGAAGGGGGATGTCGATGACAAAGGAAGACATGAATGAAGTACAAGACACCCCAGGGGAAGCACCTATTGTAAACAAGGCTATACGTGCTACCGAAAGGACAGACTGGTGGGCAGAGGGGGTGGGGTAGCCCTGTTGGTGAGGAATGATATTCGGTCCCTTGCAAGGGGGGACATAGAGTCAGGAGATGTAGAGTCAGTATGGATAGAGCTGAGAAATTCTAAGGGTAGAAAGACCCTAATGGGAGTTATCTACAGGCCCCCAAACAGTAGTCAGGAGGTAGGGTGCAGGTTGAATCAAGAGTTGAAATTGGCCTGTTGCAAAGGGATCACTACAGTTGTTATGGGAGATTTCAACATGCGGGTAGACTTGTAGAATCAGGATGGTACTGGACCCCAAGAAAGGGAGTTTGTAGAGTGCCTCCGAGATGGATTCTTAGCACAGCTTGTACTGGACCCTACCTGGGAGGAGGCAATTCTGGATCTGGTGTTGTGCAACGAACCGGATTTGATCAGGGACCTCAAAGTAAAGGAGCCATTAGGAGGTAGTGACCATAATGTGATAAGTTTTAATCTGCAGTTTGAGAGGGAGAAGGGAGAATCAGAAGTGTCAGTATTGCAGTTGAATAAAGGGAACTATGGAGCTATGAGGGAGGAACTGGCGAAAGTTCAATGGTTCAATACCCTCGCAGGGACGGCAGTGGAACAACAATGGCAGGTATTTCTGGATCTAATGCAGAAGGTGCAGGATCAGTTCATTCCAAAGAGGAAGGAAGATCCTAAGGGGAGGTGGGGGCAGCCATGGCTGACGAGGGAAGTTAAGGACTGTATAAAAATAAAAGAGAAGTATAACATAGCAAAGATGAGAGGGAAGCCGGAGGACTGGGAAGCTTTTAAAGAGCAACAGCGGATAACTAAAAAGGCAACACACAGAGAAAAAATGAACCATGAAGGAAAACTGGCCAAAAATATAAAGGAGGATAGTAAAAGCTTTTTTAGGCGTGTGAGAAGAAAAAAAATGGTTACGACTAAAATTGGGCCCTTGAAGTCAGAAACGGGTGAATTTATTAGGGGGAACAAGGAAATGGCAGATGAGTTGAATAGGTACTTTGGATCTGTCTTCACTGGGGAAGACACAAGCAATCTCCCAGATGCAGTAGTGGCTGAAGGACCGAGGGTAATGGACGAACTGAAGGGAATTTATATTAGGCAGGAAATGGTGTTGGATAGACTGTTAGGTCTGAAGGCTGATAAGTCCCTGGGACCTGATGGTCTGCATCCCAGGGTACTTAAGGAGGTGGCTCTAGAAATTGTGGACGTATTGGTAATTATTTTCCAACGTTCTATAGATTCAGGATCAGTTCCTGTGGTTTGGAGGGTGGCAAATGTTGTCCTACTTTTCAAGAAAGGAGGGAGAGAGAAAACAAGAAATTACAGACCGGTTAGCCTGACATCAGTGGTGGGAAAGATGCTGGAGTCAATTATAAAAGATGAAATTACGACTCATTTGGATAGCAGTAACAGAATAGGTCAGAGTCAGCATGGATTTACGAAGGGGAAATCGTGCTTGACTAATCTTCTGGAATTTTTTGAGGAAGTATCTATGAAGATGGATAAGGGAGAGCCAGTGGATATAGTGTACCTGGACTTACAGAAAGCCTTTGATAAAGTCCCGCATAGGAGATTGGTGAACAAAATTAGGGCACATGGTATTGGGGGTGAAATACTGAGTTGGATTGAAAATTGGCTGGCTGACAGGAAGCAAAGAGTATTAATAAACGGGTCCCTTTCAGAATGGCAGGCAGTGACCAGTGGGATACCACAAGGTTCGGTGCTGGGACCGCAGCTGTTTACGATATATATTAATGACATAGATGAAGGCATTAGAAGTAATATTAGCAAATTTGCTAATGACATAAAGTTGGGTAGCAGTGTGAAATGTGAGGAGGATGTTATTAGAATACAGGGTGACTTGGACAGGCTAGGTGAGTGGACGGATGCATGGCAGATGCAGTTTAATGTGGATAAATGTGTAGTTATCCACTTTGGTGGCAAGAACAGGAAGGCAGATTACTATCTCAATGGAGTCAAGTTAGGTAAAGGGGAAGTACAACGAGATCGAGGTGTTCTTGTACATCAGTCAATGAAAGCAAGTATGCAGGTACAGCAGGTAGTGAAGAAAGCTAATAGCATGCTGGCATTCATCACAAGAGGAATTGAGTATAGGAGCAAAGAGGTCCTTCTGCAGCTGTACAGGGCCCTGGTGAGTATTGTGTGCAGTTTTGGTCTCCCAATTTGAGGAAGGACATTCTTGCTATTGAGGGAGTGCAGCGTAGGTTCATAAGGTCTATTCCCGGAATGGGGGGACTATCATATGTTGAAAGATTGGAGCGACTGGGCTTGTATACTCTTGAGTTTAGAAGGATGAGAGCGGATCTGATTGAGACGTATAAGATTATTAAGGGATTGGACACTGTGGAGGCAGGAAGCATGTTTCCGCTGATGGGTGAGTCCAGGACCAGAGGACACAGTTTAAAAATAAGGGGTAGGCCATTTAGAACAGAGTTGAGGAAAAACTTCTTCACCCAGAAAGTGGTGGATATATGGAATGGTCTGCCCCAGAAGGCAGTAGAGGCCAACTCTCTGGATACTTTCAAGAAAGAGATAGACAGAGCCCTTAAAGATAGTGGAATCAAGGGTTATGGGGATAAGGCAGGAACAGGATACTGATTGTGGATGATCAGCCATGATCATAATGAATGGTGGTGCTGGCTCGAAGGGCCGAATGGCCTACTCCAGCACCTATTGTCTATTGTCTGTTGTCTATTGCCAAAATTGCTAGTATAGTGGACAGTGAAGAAGGTTATCTAAGATTACAAAGAGATCTTGATCAATTGGGTCAACGGGCTGAAGAGCCGCAGATGGAATTTAATTTTGTTAAATGCAAGGTATTGTATTTCGGTAAAACAAACAAAAACAGGAGTTACACAATTAAAAGTAGGGCCTTGGGTTGCGTTGTAGAACTGAGAGACCTAGGGGTCCAGGTGCATAATTCTTTGAAATTTGCATCACAGGAAGACAGCGTGGTTAAGAAGGCATTTAGCATGCTTGCCTTTATTGCTAAGAACTTTGATTCGAGGAGTTGGTATGTCATGTTGAGGTTGTACAGGACATTGGTGAGACCTCTTCTGGAATACTGTGCATAGTTTTGGTCGCCCTGTTATTGGAAGGACGTTATAAAGCTGGAGAAGGTTCAGAAGAGATTTGTCAGGATGTTACTAGAAATGGAGGGTTTGAGTTATAAGATGAGACTGGATAGGCTCCTATTTACTGGAGTGTAGGAGTTTGAGGGGTGAACTTATAGAGGTTTATAAAATCATGAGGGGTATTGATAAGGTGAATGGCAGTTTTTTTTTTCCCTAGGGTGGAGGATTTCAAGACCAGGGGGTATATTCTTAAGGTGGGAGGAGAAAGATTTTAAAAAGGCGGAGATAATAGGAACTGCCGATGCTGAAGAATCTGAGATAGCACAGTGTGAAGCTGGATGAACACAGCAGGCAGAGGAGCAGATTCTCCAGCATCGGCAGTTTCTACTATCTCTGTAACAATTTTAACCCCGCTGTGAAAATTTCCTGCTTCTCTGATGCTGCTTGGCCTGCTGTGTTCATCCACCTTCACACCGCGATATTTTAAAAAAAAGGTTTGGGGAGGGGGCGGGCAAATTTTTAACACAAAGTGAACCGTTAGTTGAATTAACTTCCCGTGGAAGTGATGGAATGCCGGTGGAGTTACAACATTTAAAATATATTTTGGTAAGTCTGAGAATGAGAAATGTTTGGAGGGATGTGGAGCAAGTGCATGCAGGTTGGACTAGTTTAGTTTGGGATTATGATTGGCATGGATAGATTAGACTGAAGGCTCTATTTCCGTGCTGCACACCTATGTGACTCTAAGTTACAATTGAAATAATTTAATGAAAATGAAATATTGCAAAGGGCCTGGAGTATAAGAGTCACTCTACTGCAATGTGGATCCTTACTAAGTTCATGTATGAAGAACTGTGTACCATACTGCTCTTACCTGAGGAAAGACATACTACCTGCCTAGACCCTAGCTGCATTGATTCCTGGGATTAGAGGGCATTCTTATGAGGAGAAGTCGGTAAGGCTATGACTACATTCCCAGTAATTTCGGAGAAGATCCCATGAGGCCTGTCTAGGTAGATGCAGACCACTGTGTGACGATGAAGAATTGAGAGGATTATATATTCCTTCATGCACCAGGCTGTGAACCTTTGGAATTCATTGAGATCCTTCATTGCTTGGTTACTCAATCATGTCATGGATGGGCAGATTATTGATTGCTCAGGGATAGGGGGAAGAGTGCGGGAACTGAGCTGATGTAGAGGATCGACCATGATCTTGATGAATAAAGGGTGGGGCAGGAACTGAATGACTTCCATCTGCTCCTATCCCTTATGTTTCTACTCTGCTGCCCAGTTACTCTCCATGTGCAGTTAGTAACCCCGCGAAAATAAACTCCTCAACAGAATACTGACCAAGAAGCAAATATTTTCCATAAAGTGCACACAAATTTTGCAAACAAACTCACTCAGCATTCCAGATTAAAATCGTTGGCCTTTTCTTAAAAAAAATCAGCACAGCAACTTTAGCTTTCCTCGCTCTCACAGTAATTTTCTGACACTTTCCAGACTCAAATGAGCTGGATTTTCACGACCTCTTTGCGTAGCCGTAACTGAAAGCTGAAAAAACCTGGTTGTGTGGCTTTGAATTATTTAACACCCAGCGTGCTGTAATTGAACAGGTGCATTATAAAAAAAGAAAGGGTGTTTGATGAATGGTGAGTGGCTTATCTGTGTGCCAGCATGGACATGGGGAGCAGCTCTGAATACCAATATCTTGGCTTTGAAGCATGTGGTGTGATGCTCTGGCCCTGTGGAGGAAATGCAGAATAAGCTCTACCCTTGTTTGCCGGAGGGCTGTGATGACTAAAAATCTGAACGTCTGCTTTCTGAGCACTGAAATTAAACCTGTAGCTCGAAGGCTTTGTTAAGCTACGAAACGTTTTAGAAAGAAATCGAAAACTCTTGCACTTAACGAAAGATGCTGTGGCAGAAAGGAGGAAGAACAAGGCACCAGGAGTGAGACAGAATGTACTGGGAGATGTGAGCTTCCGCTCAGCAAGAAGCCTCTATTTTTTGTAAGAGAAGAAGAATTTGTGAGATCCAGTGTCAGTCGGGGCTCAGTCAGTGGTATGCTTGCTTCTGAATCATAAGGTTTTGAGTTCAAGTCCCACTGTGTGGTATGTGTACAGGAATCAAAGCCGCTACTCCAGTGAAATAGTGATGGCATACTGCACTGTCACCGAGGCTGTCTTTTCAGTGGGGTGTGAAATGGAGACCCCCAACTGCCTGCTCAAGTAGACCTAAAACTCTCCATGGTCATAATCCAGACAAAGGCAGGCGAGCTATTCCCACTCTCCAAGCCAATGTTTATCCCTAAGGTGCATGTGAGGGTTCACTGAATGCAAATTTGCTGCAAAATTTCTTATTTTACAACCTTGACTAGACTTTAAGAAAGTGTCATTAATTGTGGAGGACTTTGAGACATTTGGTGACCATGAGAAGTTCTACATAAATGTGAGTCCATCTTTACTGAGACTGCAACTTACATGATCTCAAGATGTACCAAATAATTGTCCATTCAATGAAGATGTTTGGAGGGTAACATTATCCTCCTAACAGCATCTAACATATAGACAAACACTCGTATATGAGTTTAGGATGACATTACAATGTCAAATTTTACAACTATTGGTCAGCTTTAACTCACTGGATGCTAGGGGGCTTCAAGTGGATTGGAAAACTGCAAATGTGACATCCCCGTTCAAGAAGGGACGGAAACAAAGTAGGAAACTGTAGGCTCGTTGGCCTAACATTTTCATTGGGAAAATGCTAGAGCTTATTGTTAAGGAAGAAATACGCAGCATTTAGAAAATCTTGATGGAATCAGGCAGTCAACACGGTTTTGTAAAAGGAAAATCATGTTTGACAGATTTACTATAGCTCTTTGAGGAGATAGCAAGTAGATATTTTCAGGCATTCGATAAGGCGTCACATAAAAGGCTATTGCACAAGTTAGGAGCTCATGTAATATTGCTCAGAACATTGAAGTTGATACTATTAGCATGGATTCTGGATTCAGGAAAAGTTGCCGTCAATGGGTCTTTTTCGGGTTGGACAGACATAGCTAGTGGAGTGCCAGATGCACCCGTTTTTGAACCTCAATTACTATCTGTGTTAATGACTTAAGGCAGCACGATGTTTCAGTGCTTTTCACTGTACCCACACAGCGTTAGGGACCCAGGATTCGGGCAACTGTCCATGTGGAGTTTGTACATTCTCCTTCTGTCTGTGTGGGGTTTCCTCTGGGTGCTCCGGTTTCCTCCCACAATTCAAAGACGTGCAGGGTAGGTGGATTGGCCACGCTAAATTGCCCATAGTGCTGAGGGATGTGCAGGTTAGGTGGTTAAACTGTGGGAAATGCAGCGTTACAGGGATACGTGGTGGGGGGGGGCGGGTCTGGGTGGGATGCGGTTCAGGGTAGGAGGGGGTCAGTTTGGACTCGATGGGCAAACGGCCTGCTACACAATGTAGGAAATCTATGATTTCGCACAGGAACAGCACCGGGTAGCCCTGAAATTGAGATGTTCAGCTGATGAAACTACAGCACAGAACTTCCAGCATGGCACACAGTGGGAGCAGCATGCAATAGATGGGGTGAAGTTATCCCACCACCCAGCACAGCAGTATAAAAGATAAAGTTGAAGCATTTGCATCCAAGCTCACGTGCCATGAACAAGTCAAAACAAAAGCCCATCTCGATCTCCTCCTACAGTCCCCAGCATCATATTTATCAATCTTAAGCCAGTTTGATTCACTCCTCACGAGCTCAAGAAATGTCTGAAGGCACCGGATATTCCAAGCCAAACTGTTCGAGTACAAATAGTATTTACCTGACAAAGTGTTAAATTACAAGGGTATGTCCCAAACATGCAAAGCAAGGCAGATCCAGCCAATTACTGCCCAGTCCCCATTTACCCTCGATGACCAGCAAAGTGATAGCACAGGGACATTAAATGTCTTCAAGGCAGAGATTGATAAATTCTTGATCTCACAAGGAAACAGGGCTAGGGGGAGAGTGCAGAGAAGTGGAGTTGAAATGCCCATCAACCATGATTAAATGGCAGTGTGGACTTATAGAACATAGAAAAGTACAGCAGAGTACAGGCCATTTGGCCCACGATGTTGTGCCGTGGAATAATCCTAATCCAAAAATAAAATAACCCAACCTACATTCCCCTCAATTCACTGCTGTCCGAATGACCTTACTTCCACTCCTATGTCTTATGGTCTTGTGGCCATCGATAGTACTCTCCAGTAGCACTTACAAAGGCATCATCTGTTTATTGACACGCAGTTGGTTTCTCCCAAGACTACTCAAATCCTGACCTCAGTACAGCCTGAACATAAGTGTCAACTGCTGAGCCAAGAATGGCAGCCCTTGAGGTCAAGGCCATCTTTGACCGAGTATTCCATCAAACATCCCGAACAAAGTTGGAGTCAGTGGGAGTCAGCGTGAAGCTCTCCGCTCTTTGGAATTTTACCTGTAGGGTAGGAAGATGGCTGCGGTTGTTAGAGATCAGTCCTCTCAGCTCCAGGACATCTCTGCAGGAATTCTACAAGGTAATATCTTTGATCCCGTCACCTTCAGCTGCTTCATCACCAACCTTCTCTCCACCATAACGTCAGAAATGGGGATGTTTGCTGACGATTGTGCAATGTTCAGCACTATTCACGATTCTTCAGATAGTGAAGTAGCCCATGTTCAAGGGCAGCGAGACGAAGATAATGTCTGGGCTTGGGCTGAAAAGTGGCAAATAACATTTTTGCCAGATAATTGGCAGACAATGCAATAAAACAAAAGAAAATGTCCACCATTCCTTGACATTCAGTGCTTTACCATTGCTACATACCCTACTATCAATATTCTGGGAGTTAACATTGACCAGAACTGAACCGGATTGGCCATCTAAACATTATGGCTACAAGAGCAGGTCAGCGATGAGGACTCCAGCATCAGTTGACGCATCATCTAACTCACCAAAACTCCCTGCCTGGCATGGGCCATGACAAGAAATTTGGGCAAGTCCCAAGAGATGGTTTTTGAGGAGCTTTTTGATTTTGTGAGCCATGAGTCCCATTTACCCAAGAAGTGTTGAATAATGGGGTGAGATTCTCACTAGTGAGTGGTGGAAGTCCCAACTGCATGTCTTAAACATCTGTATTTTATTCCATCTCACCTCATTACAAGAGAGATTTGCATTCTCTCACTGGCCAGATATAAAATAGATGGTGAAAATTCCTGACACAGAAGTCAGAGCAGTACTGTGAGGGGTGATTCCGGATTTTCGCTCGTTCCTCTGCGCTTCCATCATGGACATCAGTAACATTTCTGGGCACTCTCCGAGGACAATAACGCCCTTACCCATTCACAGTCATTGGCAAATAAAAACTGCAAGAAGTGCAGATGCTGTAAATCAGGAACAAAAATAAAGTTGCTGGAAAAGTTCAGCAGGTCTGGCAGCATCTGTGACGGAGAAAACAGAGTTAACATTTCGGTTCCGGTGACCCTTCTCAGAACTGTCACCGGTCCCGAAACATTAACTCTGTTTTTGAATTCACAGATGCTGCCAGACCTGCTGAGGTTTTCCAGCAGATTTGTTTTTGGCATCTGGCATGTACCAGACTCAGAGCACCATCAATGCCCACCCCCAATCCACTTACAGTATAATTGTGCACTTAAATGTTGCACTACAGAGTGCACCAGAAACTTGCATTGCCATGCCAACGCTAGGATGCACTCCACTCAGGGACAGGCACCCCTATTCTGAATCTGATTCAGATGAGAGCCTCAGTGCTGCTCACTCACTCCCTTAGGCCTCACTCACTTTGTGCTTATCGGGTTGCACACAGCATCCCTGCCTTCCCTTACTTTGTAGTGCTTTGCCTCATCAGCCAGAATTTAAAGACTCTCAGTGCTTCTTTCTGGACTTATCTTTTAGAGCATGCTCAAAGCAAGGCAACTTGCCATGTTCGCTAGCAGCCATCCGTCAACAGGTGCTACATTCATCTCACACCACCACGTGCCATCCTTGCACATGCCAAGACAGATACTGCATGTGCTTCAAGCAAAAAGTAGTATCACAGAGTCTCAGGAGAGTAGTCCTCATTCAAGCCAAAGGAGACAACCCTACATAAGGAATTCACGACACAGTAAGCCAAGTCAGGCTCTGACATCAGCTTTGACATGGTCAGGCAGTCATTCAGGGTGGTCATGTTCAGGGAGGCTGTAATGTTCAGGGGGGTGTCCATGTTCAGGAGTGTGTCCATGTTCAAGGGGGTGTCCATGTTCAGGGGGTGGTCATGTTCGGGGGTGTACATGTTTGCGGGGTGGTCATGCTCAAGGGGGTGCCCATGTTCAGGGGAGTGGTCATGTTCAGGGGGGTGTCCATGTTCAAAGGAGTGTCCATGTTCAGGGGGTGGTCATATTCAGGGGGGTGTCCATGTTCGGGGGGTGGTCATGTTCGGGGGGGGTGTCCATGTTCAGGGGGTAGTCTGTTCAGGGGGTTGTCCATGTTCAGGGTGGTGTCCATGTTCGGGGGGTGTCCATGTTCAAGGGGGTGTCCATGTTCAAGGGGGTGTCCATGTTCAGGGGGGTGTCCATGTTCAGGGGGTGGTCATGCTCGGGGGGGGCGGTGCCCATGTTCAGGGGGGTGGTCATGTTCAGGGGAATGTCCATGTCTTTCTACAGTCCAGTGTTGAGGCTTCAGACAGCTCTGTGGCTCCATTACAATGAGTGAGGGAAATGGTAGGAACACAACTGGGAAACTGTACAGATATCAGCTGGAATTCTGGTCACCCATCGTTCGGGATGTCCATCTGAGATACTCAATGGTCCGAGTCACAGTAATTCCACAGTAATAGCTGGGGAATGTAATCATGGCGATTGGAGGCAGCACACTGGAATGCAGAGGTGACAATGCTTGTGAAGGGGGATCTTAATACATGAGGTGAGGGGATGAAAATATATTGAAAGGAAAAGGGTAATTACAGCAGTAAGTTGAGTCACCAACAGTTAACAATAGCCTAGTTTCTGCAGAGGAAGTGTGGACAGTGTGTTTCTGTAGCAGGCATGTTGATACAGTATGCCTGAGCTAAGGGGTTAATGTGGGCAGAAGTTGATTAAGATAGACAGGTTGCATGGGAGCACGGGCAAGCTCAAAACCAATGGGGTTGATGGGAAGAACCGTCAAACCAGCATGTAGTAATCCCAGGTATCTTACAGCTATACCCTATGGTGTTTGTGTCATCACAGAATTCCTCCAGTGTGAAAACAGGCCATTCAGCCCAACATGCCAAGGGAATACAGACACATGAAGGCTCACCAATAGTAACAGGCTGAGTCTGACGCTGATTGGTTGTCGGGTACCTTCAGTTGTGCTGCTCTGGAGCTGAAAATGGCTGCCGCCTCCTGGAATGGCCGGCGTAAGTGTTTCCCTCTGTGAGGGAGGAGGCCTCCGTCTCAAGCAATATGAGAGATTTCAAATGGCAGCGTGATTAAAGGCAGCACAATGGCTCATTGGTTAGCACTGCTGCCTCCCAGCGCCAGGGACTTGGAGTTCAATTCCACCCTTGGATGACTGTATGTGTGGAGTTTGCACATTCTCCCCATGTCTGCATGGGTTTCATCCGGGAGCTCCAGTTTCCTCCTACTGTCCAAAGATGTGTAGGCTAGGAGGATTGGCCATGCTAAATTGCCGGTAGTGTCCAGGGATGTTTAGGCTAGTTGGTTTAGACATGGGAAAATACAGAGGTAGGGGAATGGGAATGGGCCTTGGCAGGATGCTCTTCAGAGGGGCGATATGGATATGTTGGGCTGAATGGCCTGTTTCCACACTGGAGGCATTCTATGATGACATGGACACCATAGAGTATAGCCGTAAGATACCTGAGATTACTACATGCTGTACACAGACCTACTGTGTGCAGTACAAATCACTGCCAAGCATTATTGACCACAACATCAGGAATCAATGCCTACAATCCCGGTGATATACCGGCAATGTTTTGGAGCCTGGAAATTTATGTTCCATCTAATTGTGAAAATAGTAAACACCTTCCAAGTTCCTATTCTCTGCATATGTTGTCGGAACTGTTCACTTCACACCTTAGATCACAAAGCCTTGCATCGTGCTAAGGATGGTTGAGCTCTGTACCTTCAAGCCTTATAGTGCAGCTGGACAGATAGTCATTCTGACAGCTGATGAGAACTGAATACAACAGAACAAATGCAATAGCATATTTAAAAATGAAGTTTTTTCAATCGGAGGGTGTGGGGAGAAGCGGGAGCAAGCTATTGAATTGGATGATGGGGAGGCAATAGCCGAATGACATTATGACTGGATTATTAATCCGAAGAACCAGGCCATGCCCTTGGACCTGAATTCAAATCCTAACATGGCAGATTATGGAATTTGAATTCAATAAAAACAGCCTCATGGTGGCCGGGCACATTAAGTTTGTTGGTTAGTGGTAGCTACTATCTATTATAGGTTACTTTCAGACAGGAAACATTTACAGGCTAGAAACTAAAAGAGAAGCACATTTTTTTAAATAAAAATCAAATTAAGAACTAAGTAATTAAAATTAGGATGCAGGCCAAGTGATCTGTTGTATCTGTATGATGTGGGAACTGGTGGACCCCATTGTGGCTCAGAGTGACCACATCTGTAGCAAGTCTGTTAGTTGTTTGAGGTACCCCAGTTCAGAGTTGATGAGCTGGAGTCTGAGATTTGAATACTGTGACACATTAGGACAGGGGAGAGTTACCTAGATACTGTGTTTCAAGAGGTAGTCATAACTTTCAGATTAACTACCTCAGATTCAGTCAGTGGTCAGGGCCAGGAGGGTGTGACTACGAATGATGCTGGTAGGGAAGATCCCGGAGGTAATGCTGAAGGAGTCTCAGCCCTTGAGCTCGTCTGACAGACTTGAGGGTCTTTCTGTGTGTGTGAATGAGAGTGTGGCTGCAGGGAGGTGAGCAAACTGAGCATAGCACCATGGGACATGGAGCCATTCGAGAGGGAGAAGAAAAGAGAAATGTAGTTGTAATTGGGGATAGTATAATCAGGGGAATAGACCCTGTTCTCTGTGAATTTTGAAGGCTGTGTTTCCTGCTTAGTACTCAGGTTTGTGATATCTCATCCAGGGTGCGGAAGAACCTGGAAAAGATCCAGTTTTCCTGATCTGCACAGGTACTAATGTTACATGTAGTAAGAGGAAAGAGTCTTTTTTCAGAAGGAATATGAGCAGCTATGGGTTAAATTTAAAAATCAGAATGAGAAAGTAATAATTTCTGGATTATGACTTGAGCGTTGAGCAAATTGGCACAGGCTAAGCCAGATTAATGAGACGAATGCCTGGAGTATAAATTGGTGTGGGAGAAACAGGATCAAATCTGTGGGATACTAAATAAAAGCCAAAAGAACTGCAGATGCTGTAAATCAGGAACAAAAACAAAGTTGCTGGAAAAGCTCAGCAGGTCTGGCAGCATCTGGGAAGGGAAAAACAGAGTTAACTATTGTGAGGAAGCATCACCGGACCCGAAACATTAACTCTGTTTTTTCTCCTCACAGATGCTGCCAGACCTGCTGAGCTTTTCCAGCATCTTAGTTTTTGGTTCAAATTTATGGGGCATTGGCAGCACGACTGAAGAGGGAGGGAGCTGGTCCAATGGGACAGGCTCTCCCTGAATCATGCTGGGGCAACAGTCCCGGTGAATCACACAACTAGGACTGTGGACAGGGTTTTAAACTAAATAGTAGCAGGCAGTAGAGGAGGTGGGGATGTTGGGGTGAAAGGTAAAGATGGGAGAGGGAGATTATTAAAGCTTCCAAAATGAGTAATAGGACAGAGTGAATGGAAAAGGTCTGGAGTTGAAGTTCAGGCACAGCAGATGAGGGGACAACTAGGGGAAGGGGGGCAGCCATTGCAGGACTGAGGGTGGTTGTATTTAAAAGCATGGAGTATATGAAACAAGATAACTGACTTGTATTGCAGATTGAAATGAGCAGATACGATGTTGTGGACACCAGAGATATAGCTGCAAGGGGATCAGGGCTGGAAACTAAATATTCAAGGATATATATCCTATCAAAAGGATAGTCAGATGGACAGAGGGAGGAGGGATTGCCTTTGTTAGCAAGAAAGGAAATTAAACCAACAGCAAAAAGTGATATAGAGTCAGAATCTGTGTGAGTAGACTTGAGGAACTGCAAAGGAAAAATGACCCCGTTAGGAGCCGTGTCCAGGCCTCCCAGCAGTAGTCAGGATGCGGGGAAGAAAATAACTCAGGAGATAGAACAGAACATGTAAGGAAGGCACTATTGCAATAATAATGGGAGCCTCAATATGCAGGTGGACTGGGAAAATCAGGATGGCAGCAGATCTCAAGAAAAAAGAATTTGTGGAAGGTCACTGAGATGGTTTTGTGGAGCAACCTTTGATGGAACCCTCCAGGGAACAGGTAATTCTGGATTTGGTGATGTGTGATGAGGCAGCCTTGATTAGGGAACTGAAGGTGAAGGAACTCCTAGGGGCCAGTGACCATACTATGATAGAATTCACCCAGCAGTTTGAGAGAGAGAAGCTGGAATCAGATGTAACAGTATTATGGTTGCATAAAAGTAATTAGGGAGGAGCTGGCCAGAGTTGATTGGAAAGGGAGCCTAGCAAGAAAGATGATAAAGCAGCTATGGCAGGAGTTTCTGGAGGTGGTTCTGCAGTGTTATGTAGAGAGAGTGGTTGAATGAAGAAAAATCCCTGATATTCACTTTATAAGTAACAGGTAACAATGTATTTGTTTACACTCAATAGCGAACAAATTAACAGGACGACGGACAAACGAACGATTCCCTCCCGCCCCCTGCACCGCAACTCCTAACTATTCCCTAATTGAACAAAATTCTGCCGGTATGCTATTCCAATAAACACCAAGTCCCACGTATATATCCCAAGTAGTAAGAAAGAAAAAAAAAATAAGCCTTTCAAAGTCGACACAGAATGTGTCTTCCGTAATGCTCTGTCTTCTCCAGTGTCTCTCAAGTCATAAATATCTTTCTCCCACTGATCCTGCTGTCAGGAATGTTTTCTCTATGCTGACTCTTACCTAGAAGTGCTGTGGTCCCTTTTGTGGATAAGATGGTGCTTTCTTAGAGATCTTAGCGATTCTTGTGAGAGCGATGTGTTTATTCCTCAGATGGTAATTCGCTCACACATCGATTTTCAAAAACCCTCTCCTTGTATACCTGAGATGGCATATCAATTTTCTTACAATAGCATTGTCTGAGGTTGTCAAAATGATCAAATTTAAATTCAATTGGCTTTGAGTCGCTAAATTAATTGGCTAATTCTGCCCCATTGCCCAAACATCAAAACATACCTAAGTTTTCCAATCACACAGTCAATTGATACGTTTTCATTTTACAACTG
Organism: Stegostoma tigrinum; assembly: GCF_030684315.1. NCBI lineage: Eukaryota > Metazoa > Chordata > Chondrichthyes > Orectolobiformes > Stegostomatidae > Stegostoma > Stegostoma tigrinum. The sequence continues at coordinate 125,492,952 of NC_081356.1, read as the reverse complement.
GCTGTATATTTTCAGCTACATACAGACACTTTTTATTTCTGACTAAATCTCTAAGCTTAGAAAATCACTTTATCTCTTAAAGTGACCATGCACTCTTTCCTTTATTCTACCAAACAAATTCTAGCTTCCTGCCTTCCAATTCAGGACTACTCTACACAACTTCTAACAGGAGGCACAGCAGAAATTCATCTCGAGGAGGAAGAAACATATTTAAAGGGAGGATAGAGCCATTGTGGCTTACAAGGGAAGTTAGAGAAAACATAAAAGCAAAAACATACGACGTGGTGAGTGAGAAGCTGGAGGATTGGGAAGGCCTTAAAAGCGAGCAGAAGGCAATAAAAATGTAATATTGGGGAGAGAATATAAGAAGGCAACAAGTAATTTGAAAGAGGACTACAAGTGTTTTTTTCTGGATACAATAAAAATAAGAGAGAGGTAGGAGTGGACTTTGGACCACTCCACAATCAGGGTGGAGAAGTAGTCATGGGAAGCAATAAAATAGCAATGGAACTGAATAGATATTTTGTATCAGATTCACCAGCTGCATGCCAGAACTTCAAGAAAGCCTGGGAGCAGAAGTGAGCTTAGTGACCATCACTGAAGAGAACATACAAAAACAAAGCTGCTGGGCCTGTGAAGGAGAAAACAGAGTCAATGTTTCAGGTCCGGTGACCCTTCCTCAGAACCAGCTCTGAGGAAGGGTCACCAGACCCAAAACGTTAACTCTGTTTTCCCCTTCACAGAGGCTGCCCAGCCTGCTGAGCTTTTCTAGCAGCTTTGTTTTTGTTCCTGATTTACAGTGTCTGCAGTTCTTTTGGGTTTTAAAGAGAAGATGCTTGTCTTATGCTAAATAAGACAATAAATCATAGTGTTATGGACAAGGAACTAGCATGGATAGAGGATTTGGGGTCTGTTAGAGGTAGAGGGTGAAGATAAAGGGGTCTTTTTAGGGATTAGAGCTGGTGACCAATGCAGATCCAAAGGCGTCAGTGCTGATACCTCATCTATTTGCATTATTCATTAATGATCTGATAAAGGAACTGAGGGCTTGGTTGCTAAGTTTGCAGATAACCTAAAGATAGGTGGAGAGACAAGTGGTGTTGAGGAAGTGGGAGGCTGCAGAAGGACTTGGACAGCCTAGGATAATGGGAAAAGAACTGGCAGATGGAAGACACTCAGGGAAAATGTGAGGTTGTGACCTATGTTATGCATAGAGGCATAGAATATTTTCTAAAGTGAGGAAGGCTTTGGAAATCAGAAGCACAACAGGACATGGGAGTCCTGGTTCAGGATTCTCTCAAAGTTAACATAAGACCATAAGACATAGGAGCAGAAGTGTGGCCATTCAGCCCATTGGGTCTGCTCGGTCATTCAATCATGGCTGATAAATTTGTCAACACCATTCCCCTGCTTTCTCTGCATAACCTTTGATCCCCTCGACAATCAAGAAACTATCAACCTCTGTTTTAAATACCTAATGACCTGGCCTCCAACGCCTTCTGCGGCAGTGAATTCCATAAAATTGCCATTCTCTCACTCCTTATCTCCAATCAAAAAGGTCTTCCCTGTTAGATTTGAGAGTGGATTTGTAGCTCAGGTTGTGCGTGTTGAGGTTGGTTGGCTCGCTGAGCTGGTTTGTTGCTCCACAGACGTTTCATTACCCTACTGGGTAACAACATTAGTGCAGCCTCAAATGAAGTGCAGTTGTGTTTTCCCACCTGTTATTTAAACTCTGGGGTCTGTTGAGCTCGATTACCTCACTCCCAGTTTTCCTTCTCAGTGGGGTGTGAATGGGGTCTTGCTCCATGTGTTTATTAATGACTTTCTTAGTGGAGCACCAGTCTTCTAGGAATTCCCGTGCTTGTCTCAGCTTAGCTTGTCACAGGATTCTGGTGTTGTCCTAATCAAATTGGTGGCTCTCCTTATCCATGTGGATGGAGATGAGTGAGTATTGCTCGTATCTTTTTGTTGCCAATTGGTGTTCGTGTATCCTTGTTGTTAATTTCCTTCCTGTTTGTCCAATGTAGTGTTTGTCACAGTCTCTGCAAGGAATCTTATATATGACATTGGTCCTGTCCATAGTGGGGAGTGGGTCTTTAGTTCGGATGTGCAGTTGGTGTAGGGTAGATGTGGGTTTGTGTGCTACACTGATGCCCAGTGGTCGTAGGAGTCTTGTGGTCAGTTCAGATGTGTTCCTGATGTAAGGTAGCGTGGTGAGTGTGTCAGGGCGTGTAGTATCTTCCTGTTGTCATGCGTGTGATAGGCATCTTCTGACCAAGTTTTTTGGGTATCCATTGTCTTTGAACACCTGTAAGAGATACTCTTCTTTTTCTTGGTGTAGTTCTGTGCAGCTGTAGTGTGTTGTTACCCATTTAAGATCTTCCCTGTAGTCTAAGGCTGTGCCCTTGAGTCCTAGTCTCTCCTACCAATGGAAATAGTTTCCCAACATCCACACTGTCCAGACCATTCAGTATTCTGTAAGTTTCAGTTAGATCCCCCCATCCTTCTAAACTCCATCGAGTATAGATGCCGAGTCCTCAAACGTTTCTCAAATGTTAAGGTTTTTAGTCTTAGGACCATTCTCGTGACCCTCCTTTGAATGTACCTCAGGGCCAGTCCATCTTTCCTGAGATATAGGTCCCAAAACTGCACACAATTCTCCACATACGGTCTCACCAAAGCCTAATTCAGCCTCAGAAATACATCCCTGTTTTTATATTGAAGTTTTCTCAAAATAAATGCCAAAGATGCATTTGCCTTCTTAAATACTGATTCAATCTGCAGTATTACAATTCTTTGCACTTCAGATTTCTGAATTTTTTCCCCATTTAGAAAACAGTCCATGCTTTTATTCTTCCCACCAAAGCGCATGACCTCACACTTTCCCACGTTGTACTCCATCAGCTACTTCTTTGCCCGTGATCCTAACCTGTGAATCCTTCCATAGCCTCCTCAATACTACCTGTCCCTCCACCTACCTTTGTATTGTCTGCAAACCTGGCCAGACTGTGCACTGTTCCTTCATCTAGATCATTAATGTACAAAGTGTGGTCCCAACACTGACCCTTGTGGAACTCCACTTGCCACCAGCTGTCATCCTGAGAAAGACCCCTTTATCCCTAATCTCTGCTGTAAACAGGTTCAGCTGGCAGTGAGGAAAACAAATGCGATGTTATTATCTATTTCAAGGGGGCTAGAATACAAGAGCGGGGATGTACTGCTCAGGCTGTACAAGGCCCTTGTCGGACTGCGTTTGGAATATTATGATCAGTTTTGTGCCCTGTGTCAAAGGAACTGCGTGCTGGCATTAGAGGGGATCCAGAGGATGTTTGCAAGAATACCAGAGATGAAGGCCTCTTCATCTGAGAAAATTTTGAGGGTCTGAATTTGATGAAGTTTGAAAGATGAGGAAGGTTCTGAATGAAACTTACAGAATACTGAGAGGCTGAGAAGATGATTCCACGGGTCAGGGAGACTAGGACCCAAGGGCACAGCCTCAGCATGCAGGGATGACCCTTTAGAACTGAGATGAAGAGGAATTTCTTCAGCCAGAGGGTGGTGAATCTGTGGAACTTATTGCCACCTAAGGTTGTGGAGAGCAAAGAATTGAACATGTTTAAGATGGGAATGGATGGGTTTTTGATTAATAAGGTGATCAAGGGTTACTGGGACAAAGCAGGAGAATGGAACTGAGATGCACATCGACCATGATCAAATTACAGAGTGGACTTGATGGGCCAAATGGCATAGTTCTGCTCCAATGTCTAATGGTCTTATCAGAAAATACGTACAGGTGGTTGTGTTTCTTACATTACCACGGAGAGTACGCTTCGTCATTGGCTGTAGACTGCTTTGTGATTTCCGACAGACGTGAAAGATACTTTAAGAATGCAAGTCTCATTCTGTGACATTTACTCACTCGTGATGGAGATGTAATGTGTATTATCTCCGTGTTGCCTTACTGGGGGAGAAAATAAATCAAAAATGCCGGCAAGCACACCGTGTGATTTTCTCACTATTCAAACAAATGCACAGGGAATATGAATGCCAAGTGCCTGAAAATGTTCACGGACAACAGGAGCTACCCACAGCAAGGACAGTGTTAGAAATCTAACCCGATAAACTGTCAAATATTTTCAATCTTTGCTTATTTTATACTCCCTTCTCCTTCGGGAGACTGTGAAGGGCAAGGCGAGACACAGTAGAAAAACATCAGGTGAGAAACAACTGGCCAAGAAAGGTGATTGGTGGCCTGTTTATGAATCCACAAGCAGCTGTCTAATGGGAAGATAAGGCATCTCTTCTTCAGGGATCCAACAGTCGACTGAAGCTAGTTCATATTTATTGCCTGTCCCTCCTGATGTCACAAACTCTATACCACATGCATCCCACATTGTTTAGATAGGTGGGGTGGTCCAGTCCATTATATTGACAGACAATACACCCCTGGAATAAATTCACACCATTAGTTAATAGTCAGAGCAAAGTAGGTTTTTGCTTCACAGCAATACAAACCTTCCATCCTGTCAGCTTGGAGTTGAAACCTGATTGGATCGAGCAGAGCCCCACAAGGCAAGGGCATTTTCAAAGGCAAGAATGAATGAATGAATGAATGTGTGACACATTGGAAGAGTAAATGCAGGCAACACCCAGATCTCATGAACTAATCAAATAGTCTTGTTACAGTCATAGCTCCCGACACTTGGAGGGGTTCCTTGCAGTATGGTACAACAGTATGCTAGCTGGAGATCCTTAGAAAGGTCCAGCTTTGCATCAAGATGTCAGGGTGACCCACGTTTATCAGGGATGGCAGTGTGGCTCAGTGGTTAGCATTGCTGCATCACTGTGTCTGGGACCTGGGTTCAGCTCTACCCTGAGGTGACTGTCTGTGTATAGTTTGTATATTTTTGCCATGTCTGCATGGGTTTCCTCCAGGTACCCTGTCCAGTGACGTGCAGGTTAGGTGGATAGGCCATGCTGAATTGCCCATAATGCGCAGGATAGGTGGATTAGCCGTGGTAAATGTGGAGTTACAGGAATGGGGTGGCTTTGAGTGGAGCGTTCTTCAGAGGGGTGGTGTGGACTCGGTTGGCTGAATTTCCTACTTACACATTCTATTCTAAATCCAACGTCAAGCAACCTGTTTTTATTATTACTGTGAGAAATAGAACAGCTCAGCTTGACAAACCAACAAAGAGCTCAAGGAAGGCTCTGGAGGACTTCTATAAGAGTAAGGTGAGTCTATGGAGATTGAAATGAAAGCTCAATTATTGCAGATAAATGAACTTTACCGAGCATATCTGTCATTTTGGTTTTCTAAACATCAAGCTACATTTTGTATTCCCTGCAGAAAGTGATAACTTTTAAAACGAGATTCAAAATTCCAACTGAAAGAATGACATAAGAAGAGATCACTTAGTGCAGCTTTTACTGAAACAAATGACTAAAGAAACACTATTGGCTAAACACACTTTTCCTCTGAGGCAATGTAAACTTTAAAATACAGAAACAGTTGTCTCATATATCATACTTTACATGGATTTACAGTCCGTACAGCAAACAGCCCACAGTTCTCAGCTTTAGGTGAGATTCTAAAATCCTTTTTGCATTCACTCATGGGTCGTGGGTGTCTCTGGCTAGGTCAGCATTTAGCGCCCACTTCTAGTTACCCTGCTAAAGTAACTTTAAGCTCATATTTCTTAAAACTCATACTATCAATTCCCAACCATGCAGGGCAAATCTGCCTGAATCCTGAGATAACTGTAGCTTGGAGATAATGGGAACTGCAGATGCTGGAGAATCCGAGATAAAAAAGTGTGGAGCTGGATGAACACAGCAGGCCAAGCAGCATCTTAGGAGTACAAAGGCTGACGTTTCGGGCCAAGACCCTTCATCAGAAAAGGGGGATGGGGAGAGGATGCTTTCCACATCAAGCAGATGTTCACCTGCACATCCGCCAATGTGGTATACTGCCCGGTGTGGCTTCCTCTACATTTGGGAAACCAAGCTGAGACTTGACGACAGCTTTGCAGAACACCTCCGCTCGGTTCACAGTGAACAATTCCACCTCCCAGTCACGAACCATTTCAACTCCCCCTCCCATACCTTAGATGACATGTCCATCGTGGGCCTCCTGCAGAGCCATAATGATGCCACCCGTAGGTTGCAGGAACAACAACTCATATTCCGCTTGGGAACCCTGCGGCCCAATGGTATCATTGTGGACTTCACAAGCTTCAAAATCTCCCCTCCCCCACTGCATCCCGAAACCAGCCCAGTTCTTCCCCTCCCCCCACTGCATCCCAAAACCAGCCCAGCTCATCCCCTCCCCCACCACTGCATCCCAAAACCAGCCCAGCCTGTCTCTGCCTCCCTAACCTGTTCTTCCTCTCACCCATCCCTCCCTCCCACCCCAAGCCGCACTTCCATCTCCTACCTACTAACCTCATCCCACCCCCTTGACCTGTCCGTCTTCCCTGGACTGACCTATCCTCTCCCTACCTCCCCACCTATACTCCCCTCTCCACCTATCTTCTTTTCTCTCCATCTTCGGTCTGCCTCCCCCTCTCTCCCTATTTATTCCAGAACCCTCACCCCATCCCCCTCTCTGATGAAGGGTCTAGACCCGAAACATCAGCTTGTGTGCTCCTGAGATGCTGCTTGGCCTGCTGTGTTCATCCAGCTTCATACTTTATTATATAATCCTCACTTTGATCTCTAACAGTCAAATAATACAGATCAGTTCCATTTCTGCACAATGTAAATATTACAGTTAAGATGTTTATGTGTTGAATTTGTCTTGAAATATTACAAACTAAGTACTTGAGGACCAGGATTCAAAACCAAGATGAAAGCAATAGGTTACCAGGAAGCCATCTCCCTCATGCTCCTTGTCTTTTACTTATTCATTTGTGAAATGTGGGCATCGTTGGTTAGACCAGTGTTTATTGCCTGTCCCTAGTTGCCCTTGAGAAGGTGGTGGTGAGCTGTCTTCTTGAACCGCTGCAGTCCACCTGCTGTGGGTTGACTCACATGTCCTTGGAGAGGCAATTCCAGGATTTTGACCCAGCGGCAGTAAAGGAACGGCGATATATTTCTAGGTCAGGACGGTAAGTGGCTTGGAGGGGAACTTGCTGACAGTGCTGTTCCATGTTTCTGCTGCCCTTGCCTTTCTAGATGGAAATGGTTGTGGGTTTGGAAGGTGCAGTCAGAGGATCTTCAGTGAATTTCTATATGCTTCCAAAACTTGACTAGATTATAGCAAGACCCCTCAAAGCACTAGGGAAGTTATTAGTGGTAGTTTCACATGTGCCCTTAAATTCACCAACAAGAAGGGTCAATCCTATGTTGATATCCTCTCCTAATGCTTAGGTTGAGATGCCAGTTACTCAATACCTGCTCCATTAGGCAAGTCAAGTATCCAGATGTCTGACACCAGACTCCTAGAGAAATCGTAGAATCCTTGCAGTGCAGAAGCAGGCCATTTGGATCTCAAGTCCACCTCAACTCTCTGAAGAGCATCCCACCCAGATCCATCTCCCAACCCCCATCCCTGTAATCCTGCATTTCCCATGGCCAACCCACTTATCCTGGGCATCATGGCCAATTTAGCATGGCTAATCCACCTGACCTGAACATGTTTAGACCGTGGAAGAAACAGGAAACCCACGCAGACATGGGGAAAGTGTGCAAACTGCAAACAGACAGTTTCCCGAGGTTGGAATCAAACCTGGGTCCCTGGTTTGTGAGGTAGCAGTGCTAACCACTGAGCCACCGTACTGCCCAACTGTGCTCAGAAGTCAGTCATGACAAGAAAGACCAATTCAAGCAATAGAGATGCTTTTGGATGTTGCCAAAGCCTCTCTGAAGAGACCTAACACATCTGACAATTCAGAAGAGATCCTGGCTTGTAGCTGGCTAAAGGGGAGGTTCGCTCAGGTAGGGAGTGAGCACACCAACAGAATTTGTTAGGAGCACACAAAACGGAAGTCAAGGATTCGGTGGCAACACTCAAATCTCCAGAAACCTCTTCTATCCATTCTTCATCATCAGCAGCCCTATTCCTGACAGAGACAGCAGATCATGTATTGTACTCATCAGCCATCTCAGAACAAGTGGGGAAGCAAGTCTACCTTGATCCTGTGAGACCCTGTTAGAAGAAGATCTATCTAAATATAATTATGAAAAAATTTTGTGCATAGGCAACACTTCCCATGTGTATCTCACTTGCTCCCTGTAAAACCTTCCCTGTGACACTTTGCTAACCCCTGTCCCAAACATCCTGGAGTGTGTTTTGACTGTGCAGTGGTGCAAAATGATTCATTGTGAATTTTACTTCTTTTAACCCTCCCTGATTGAAGTTGGTATTATGGTGATAATTGGTGATTGAAATAACAGAGGCTGGTATCCTGTCACCAAGGCACCCTTTATTTATACATGGAGAGTCATTGACACTGATCCAGCTCCCGCAGAGCCAGCTTTCAGAGTGAACAGAACCGCTGACACTTCTGTTTATATTTGTCAGTCAGGGTTCCCTGATTGGACCAGATTAACAGCCCCACTTAGGGAATTCATATTGTATGAGGTCCAGCTGGCTGATCTCGTTACACTCACTACTGTGATGAACTGAGAGTTATGTTGAATATGAGACAGTCTAACATGACAGCAGAAGTGGGGACTCCACTTTTACAATGTGCTCGAACTTCGCACAGTACAGTAATTAAACAAAATTATAACACCAAGCCACATAAGACAGTAATAAGACAGAACACAGAAGTAAGTTTTAAGAAGTATCTGAAAGGATGGAGAGGCTGTTGAGATAATGAAGATTATAGAAGATTGGACAGCTTGAGGTTGTTTTCCATAGAGTAGAGCAGGTTGAGAGGGGCCATGATTGAGATGTTTATGAGTGTCATAGAGATGGTAGACAGGAAGAAATGTTTCCCTTTGATGGCAGGATCGCTGGCCAAGGGGAATAAGTTTAAGGTAAGGGGAAGAAGATTGAGAGGAGATGTAGGAAAATCTTTTTCAGCCAGAGGGTAGTCAGAATCTGGAACTCAATATGTATAAGGGTGATTGAGGCAGAAACCTTTGTAACATTTAAGAAGTATTTAGATGTGCACTTGTAATACCAAGGCACACGAGGCTATGTGCCAAGAGCTGGGAAATGAGATTAGAATAGTTAGATGGTTATTTTCAATCAGTGTTGACACAATGGACTGGAGGGCTCTCTGATTTCATGTGGAGGGAGAGGACATTCCAGGGTATCTCATGATACAGCCATCATTAGTGGGCTCATGACAATTCAGTAATCACAAGATTGTAGATTTAATGGCACACCGAGTATTAAATGTCACAACAAGATGTATGAAGTGGTTGGAAGTGCACTCCATCAGTTTATCTGGTGATTTGCCATTGTCACCCCATCGACTCTCCTTTACTCAGTGCCACTTGTTCAGAAGAGCAAGAAAATGGAAGGAATGTTGCCAGTCAGTTGATTTTTTTTTAGTTATCTTCAAGTAACCCCATTTTCCCTTTGGATGACAGATAAGTAGAGGCAAAAGATGTTTTAAGGTAACAGTTTAATGTCATCAGGACAATTGAACTAGGTGATGTCATTTGCTCAGTACTTCAGACTATTAAGATCTGCATTTTAAGTCAAGATTGTATGTCGTGAGCCACCTGAAGAGAAAAAGAAATCTGTTCTGTTGCTGATTTCTGTTCATCCAAAACTTTACTGCCAATCATTGCTTTGAATGAATTTCTTTGCGAGAAATCTCCCTTCGTAACTATGCCTGTGAGCTTGGGCAGTGGGGACTGCAAATCTTTCAGGCAGATCCCTTGCCTTTTGTAATGCTTTAAGGAAGTTTACAGAATAACATCAATGCTGTGGAAAGTAGTGAACTCAAAGCGGCACAGTTGTCAAAATCTTGGAAGTATGGTTGTGGATGTTAGCACACGAACACTTAGAGCTTTAGTTCACATTGATTTTATTTGCAACTTTACTGGAGGTGATGCTACAGTCATAATAAATAGATTAGAAACTCCTCGATCAAAACAAAGGAGTAGAGTCACAAAGCCATGGAGTAATACAGGCTCTTCATCCCAAACTAGCCCAAACTGACCATGGTGCCCACTCTGCTGGTTCTAATTGCCCGTATTTGGTCCATATCCCTCTAAACCCACCCCACCCTTCTAGCTATCCAATTTTTTCAAATGTTGCTATTGCACCTGCCTCAACCACTTTCTCAGGCAGTCCATTCCAGAGATGTACCACTCTCTGCATGAAGACGTTGCCTCTCAGGTCTTTTTTTTTAATCTTTCCTCTCTCAACATAAACCTATGTCCTCTAGTGATCAATTCCCCATCCCTGGGGGGAAAAAAACTATATGCATTCACCCTATCTATGTCCCTCATGATTTTATATACCTCAAAAAGGTCGCCCTTCATTCTCTCACATCCCAAGGAATAAAGACCTATCCTGGCTAATGTCTCCCTATAACTCCTGCCTACTAGCCCTGGCAAAATCCTCATATATCATCTTTTCACACTTTTCAGTTTAACTATGTCTTGCCTATAATAAGGCGACCAAATCTATATATACTACTCCAAGTGTGGCCTCACCAACAACTTATATAACTGAAACATAATGTCTCAACTTCTGTACTCAGTGCCTAGACTGATGAAGGCCGCCATGCTAAATGCCTTCTTCACCACCCTGCCCACCTGTGATGCCACGTTCAACAAACAATGTACTTGTAATCCGAGGTCCCTCTGTTACACACACTCTTAGGACCTTACCATTTACTGTATAATTCCTACCGTGGTTTGACTTTTCAAAAGTAGGGTAGACATTGATGGGAAATGTTGCCATTTTATGCTGTCATCTGAATCTTAATATTTCCAGATAGTGTCTTATTGTCTGACGAGGATCATCAGTTGAAGATGATGTTAACTCTTGGAGTCAGTTAGAACTCTTAAGTCTGAAGAAGGGTCATTGGAAAGAATAATTTGGTTCTCTGTCCACAGATGCTGCCAGACCTGTTGAGTTTTCTCCAGCAATTTCTGTTTTTGCTTCTACTTTCCAGCATCCACAGTTTTTTCTGATTTCTTTTTAGGTTAGTGTTTAACTCTCAGAGGCTATAAGATAAAGTTGCACATCAGAGACTTGAGAGGAGATTCCAGATGGACACTGCAGTAGGGGAGGTAAGTATTTCTTGGCACCAAATGGTTGCTTCATTTTGTCTATTACGACAAAGACTATATTTCAGATGTGCTTCATTTGTTATGCAGTAGTTTTGGACATAACACAAGCCTCTTTGCACATGCCCATCTTATTTAAACATTTAATACTTTGAGGATAGAGATGGTGGATACACCAATGATATAATTCCCAAACTGGGGAATCTAAAACCCAAAGGTTCAATTTAAAAATAAGAGGGATTCTACTTAAGTCAGGGATGAGGGGCATTGTGAATATTTGAAACCTTCCATGACTGAAGACTGTCGGGCTTTAGTTTTTGAGTCTGTTTAAGGTAGAGATTAATAGATTTCTGATTACCAGTAGCATATAGGGTTGGGGAATAGGTAAAAGGCATTAAATATTTCAGTCAGCCATGATCAGATTGAATGATAGGACTGGCTCAAAGGGTTCAATGCTGTACTTCTGTTCCAATTTTTCTATGTCCCTAACTCTAGGTCAAAAATAAAACAGACTGATTTCACCACTATATCATAGCCTGTGCTATGGAATCTTACAATGCATGAATTGGATGCCACATTTCCAAAATGACAACAACAAATTCTGGTCCCTCTGGTATAGGAAAGATGTTGTTGAGCTTGAAAGGGTGCAAAAAGATTTACAAGGATGTTGACGGGGTTGGAGGGTTTGAACTACAGGGAGAGGCTGAATAGGCTGGGACTATTTTCCCTGGAGCGACATGGATGGGTCTTTTTTTCCAGGGTAGGGGAGTCCAAAACTGGAGGACATAGGTTTAAGGTGAGAGGGGAAAGATATAAAAGGAACCTAAGGGGCACACTTTTCATGCAGATGATAACGTGACTTCACCTGATGAGGAACAGCACTCCGAAAGCTTGTGATTTCAAAGAAACCTGTTGGACCATAACCTGGCGTCATATGACTTCTGACTTTATCCATCTGAGTACAACACCTGTGCCTTCATGTCATGGAATGAGCTGCCAGAGGAAGTGATGGAGGCTGGCACAATTACAACCTCAAAAGGCATCTGGATATGTACATGACTAGGAAGGGTTTGGAGGGATATGGGCCAAATGCTTGCAAATGGGACTAGATTAATTTAGGATATCTGATTGACATGGATAAATTGGACTGAAGGGTCTGTTTCCATGCTGTAAAATATTATGACGAGATGTCGGTAAAGTTCTTTATTGGTTGTAAAGTGCTTCTATATATCCTCAAGCAGTTTACAACTAATAGAGTACTTTACTTCATTATATCTTGAAGTCAGGAATGCTGCTCCGAAAATGGTGAGTTCTTTACGAGATAACAAGGTGTAGAGCTGGATGAATACAGCAGGCCAAGAAGCATCAGAGAATCAGGAAGGCTAACATCTCAGGCCTAGGCCCTTCTTTCTAGGTCTGAAGCGTCAGCTTTCCTGCTCCTCTGATGCTGCTTAGCCTGTTTTGCTCATCCAGTTCGACACCTTGTTATCTGACATTCTCCAGCAGTTCCTACTATCTCTGAGTTCTTTATGAGATCGTTCTTGCGCTACAAATACTCTTAACCACTGTGACGTTCCATTGATGAAGTCTGTCGGCTTGGAGAGAAATGGGGGTGAAGACGGGTATTCCATACTTAACTGCCCAATGCTGTGATGCTGTTATCAGGATGGCACAACAGAGGATGGAGTGAAAATTCCATCGCTTCACTGCAGGTCGTGTCTAAAATTTAAAGAAAATAAAGCCAAGGGAAGAAGCAAGCTGGAAAGTGGTCCTGCACTCCTTCAAAACAAAGTTGTCCTGTTCGCACTTTAGCTTTCTAATGAAACAGCCTCCCAATTAGTGAAGTGAAAAATTGAATCTTTGGACCTGAGGTGCTCAAGAATCAGCAGCCAGTAATAAAGCCCCGAGGTCGTTTGCACTTCTCAGCTGGTCACTGTGCCCACTGCCTGCCAAATAAATACGGGATTAATATGTGTTTCAGTAAGGGCATTGTTGCCGCGGTGATGCCAGTGGAGAATATGATCCAGAAATAAATACTGCTGTAGAAGCAAAAGCTAAAGGTGGCCTGCTAGTGAATCAAGGGGTTTGGTTGGCAGTTTGTATAATAGCCAGCATAAGTAACCAATTGACATGGATTCATAAAACAGGAGGAGTGATTTCACATCCCACTGCAGCAGTTTGAGGATTCTGATTCAGTATTTCAATGAAGATCAAGAAATAAAAAGCCGGTATCTAGAACAGCGACCATGGTTAAAAACTCCACTGGTTCGCCAGCGTCCCATTAGGGAAAGGGACCTTTCAAACTTAGCCAGTCAATCCAGTTCTGCATTTGAGTGCTTGACTCTGAGCAGCCTTCTGAAGAAGCCTTGCAATTGTACCCGCATTAAAATCAATGGAAAAGCTTGAGGTAAAGGCCCCAAGAGTTTACCGTCACTTTCTCAAGTGGAGATGGGTGAAGCCTTGCCAACAAATGCCCATCCTTATGAAGGGTCCTTTTTCTGAAGAAGGGCCTAGTCCCAAAATGTTAGCTATCCTACCCCTAGATGCTGCTCGGCCTGCTGTTTTCATCCAGCTCTACGCTTTATTATCCCATCCTTATGAGTTTGGTGGGTAAAAGTGAGTTGATTCAGGACTCGGTTATGGTTGGACAGTGATCAGGCTGTCCTTGCCCCCTTCCTCCAATGATTTGCAAATTCATTGGTGGAGATTGATTGCTGTAAGTCAACAACCCCGTTTTTTTGAGGTCATTTTGAGGTGGACATGACTTTGCTCATCGTCAGGAAATGTTTGCTGGAGCTGTGGTGGGTGTGGAGGGCTCATGTATGTGACTGAGCTGAGGGTGCTGTAAGTCCAGGAGATTCTGCTGTCAATAAGGCAGGCGACTGCAGATGGTTGCGTTTTTGATGAGTTGCTGACTCAAGACCTCTTGTCTTGCATTTTATTCTCTGCCTCTGGCATGCCGTTTCATTCAAAGGATGTCACACCTTTTATAAAATGAAATGTATTCACGTAAGGCCCAGTGATCCTAAACAAGCTTCTCCAAGAACTTGAGCTTGACGTCAAAATGCTTCAGAGTGAATTTGTTGCAACCATCCTTTGATATGAGCAAGGCTGGTGTTTTCTGTGGAATTTGAGGAGTTTGAGGGAGAATATAATTGAGGCACAAAAATTTATGAGGCATTTTGATAGGAAGGACGTGGTTCCATTGGTGGAGAGGCCAGTGAACATCAGGATAGATTGAAAATAATTGGTAGAGGATTGGGGGGAATTGAGGAAAAATATTTTTACACAGAGGGTAGTCACTATCTAAAAGGGAGATCAAAGCAGGCACACTGATTTCATTTAGAGGGATTCGAATATGCACCTGGAGTGTTCCAAGACATATGGGTCAAGAGCAAGGAAGTAGATTTAGACTGGGCAACAATATTTTCAGCCCCAAGGGGGAGGATGTTTTCTGATTGAGCTGGATATTTTCTCAGTTGCCATGAGCAGGATTTTAAAAAGGATGGTGTCTACCACCGCACCCTTGAGGAGTTGCTGGGAAACGCCACTCTGCGGATCACAGTGCTCCACAGTGGAGTGCCAATCAGCAGGATACCGGGCTGTCTCTCCTCACTTGGTCAGAAGTCCTGCCTCAGAGAGCTGGTGGCCATTTGGATTGCCCAGCAGCTCTGTCGTTCCAACAGTGCCACTAGCGGCGGTGGGCAGGACTGGGACTGCAAGCTGTCAGAGGACCGAAAGAACCTGGAGTCCGATATTGGGCAGGGAGGAGCAGCATGGGAGGCCTGCTGGTGTTTGGAGCTTTACTGGAGTGACCAAAGGAGAGAAACATTCACCAAGGAAGGAGCTAGGGTTTTCGCGATTTACAAAGGCACATGGGAAGGGAGTGTCTGATGTGGAAATGGGGTGTTTGTGTCCGTCAACATGTCCCTTTTGCCCAAGATCTCATCCACCTCTTATAAAATTACAGAAAGGTTGGGAGAAGTTGAAAGGGCAGCAACCATCACCCTATGCCCCACAGAATATCAAACCTGCTGGTGGAGGACATGAAAGCTCCACTCTACCAGTAGAGTCCTCCTTTCCAGGAAATGATAGGGAAGTGGGCATTGAGGCATTAGCTGCCACCTTAGAAATTAAGTTCTGGGCAGAGCAGACTTGAGGGGCTGAATGTCCTTCTCCTGTTCTTATTTCTTCTGGTCTTATTAGAAGGTCTAAATTCTAATTTCTTACCCAACTATCTACTCGAGCCCTTAGATAGTCAACTGGTAACTACTCAAGAGCCTCTTCAGGCCACCTCTATGATTAATAGTTGGGGAAACCTTTCCAGTTGGTGAAAAGGAGTGGCTGCCCACCAGATTGTTGGAGGTTTATGGGAGGGAGGGATTATCAGAACATTTTGAGCAGTTTTAGGCCCCGTATTTAAGGAAGGATGTGCTGGTGTCAGTGAGGGACCAGAGGAGGCTTTCAAGACTGAACCCAGGGATGAAGAATTTGTCGTATGAGGAGTGTGGAGGACTCTGAGTCAGCACTCGATGGAGTTTAGAAAGATGTGGAAGATGTCATTGGAAACATACAAAACATTGGGAGACCTGGATAGAGTGGATGTGGCGAAGATGTTTCCACCGGTAGGAGAGACTAGAACCCAAAGGAGCAGCTTCAGTGAAATGACGACCCTTTAGAACTGAGATGAGGAGGATCTTTTTTCACAGAGTGGTGCATCTGTGAAGCAAGTTGCCATAGAGTACTGTGGGGGCCAAATTGGTAAGTGTTGTTAAGACAGAGGCAGATAGGTTCTTGATCAGTAAAGGGATCAGGGGTTATGGAGTATAGGCAAGAGAATGGAGTTGAGAAACAGACCAGCTATGATTGAATGGCTGACCAGGCTCAATGGGGTGAAAGGCTGAATTCTGTTCCTATATCTTATGGTCTTGTGGATGCCCTGCAGTGACAGTCATGGGGAAAAAAACAAGGAAGATGAAGCCAATCCCTGCCACTCGTCCTGACCATCTGACACGCACCTCCCTGTGGTGATCTCCATTTCCGCCACAGCCTCACTCCAAAGCCACTAACATTGCCTGCTGTGCCTTGACTTGGACATTGCTGGATAGCTGGTAACCTTGCTTTGAAAGGCAGTGGGATATTTTAGTGAACGCACTGGCCTCCGATTGTCTAGGCAGCTTTGGGCAGGGCTGGGCATCACTGTCCAATGAATCCTCTTGAGTGACTGCTGAACTGTCCCAATGCAGAGGGCATGCCCATTTGTGGGCATCAAATGGGAGGGGTAGATACATTTGGAGGTGAGGGCTTGGATGCTTGCTATCTCATTTCAAAGAAAATAAATAGGCAGATCCCAACTCAGGTTTTCATCTTATGGATAGCTGTGCTGCCAGAGGGTAGGAGGAGATGAGTGGCCTTTATCTTGGCCACCATCAATACTCGTGCGAATGTTTCTCACCTCTTGCTGGATAAAACCATACATTTTCTGTAGAGAGTGTGGCATGTGTCATTACAGAAGGAGTGATGCCAGGTTTGCACTTTCCTTAAATGTTATCCAACAGCCGAGTGGAATGCTGTCCTTAAATGTCCGGCTCCTCGTCATGGAGAGGAGATCACTGCGGAGGTGAATCTAGCAGGCAGCAGTTCCTAGAGAACTCCGTCGCACAGGATTGTGAGGACTGAATTGTCAAAATATGTTGCCTCCTCCTTATTTTGTCAAGGCCTACGAAGGCCACTCATCGCACTTGTGGGGTGTTGCCAAAGCTTCGTGTGATAGTACACTGGTTAGCTGAGGAGCAGAAGTAAGCCATTCAGCCAATCGAATATGCTTCATCATTCAATTAAATCATGGCAAATTGAAAATGCTCAACTCCACTTTTCTGCCTTTTCCTCACAACCTTTGATTCCCTTACAGCTTAAAAATGTGTCTGAATCAGCCTTGAATATATTAAATGACCCAGCCTCAATAGCCTTCCGTGACAAAGATCTCCGCAGAATCACTTCCAACTGAGAAAAGAAATTCCTCCTCATCGCTGTCTTAAACAGCACCTTGGAGAGCACCTTCCTCCTCAGACAGCACCTTCCAACACACATGACCACTTCCACCTGGAACGACAAGGGCAGCAGATACACCTCCGCCTGCAAGTTCCCTTCCAAGCCACTCACAATCCTGACTTGGAAATGTCTTGATGTTGCTTCACTGTCACTGGGTGAAAAACCTTTCTCTGATGCCATTATGGGTCGATCTGCAAATCATGTGCTGCAGTGGTTCAAAAAGACAGCTCGCCACCACCTTCTCTACAGCAGCTAGGGACAGGTCATAAAATACTGGCCCAGCCAGCAACAGACATGTTCCATAAGTAATAAACAAAATTGTGCGACTCCTTGCTCTGAGAATATACCCTCTGGTATCCCATAGAAGGAAACAACCTTTCCACAGTTACCCTGTCAAATCCCGTAAGAACCTATTATATTTCAATAAAGCCTATTCTCATTGTGCCAAGTTGCAACAAGGACAGGCCAAATTTACTCACGGTCTCCTCATAAGATGGTTTTTCCATGTCCAGTATTGAGCCTAGTCTGTGCACGAGGATTTTGCAGCTCGCCAGTGTCCATTTCATGGCGGCTATCCCAAAACTCATGCCCAAATTTCCTGCGCGTTCCCCATTGCATAACGCTATGTGTCAAGGGCTGTTCAAAGATTGTCATCTGTCACCTCCTGCGGAGGTACAACTGAATGTAACATTACTATATACGGTTTTCCAAGGAGCTGCTAATCCGAACTCCAGCTTTGTAGGCTGTTTGCACAGCCTATGTTGTTTGTCAATCATATGTCTTCTTGGGCAAAATCAACATTGATGGTTTTTTATTGTCAGGAAAATAAAATAACCTTTTAATATTGGCTGAACTCAATAATTCTCAGTTCCAGCAGCCAGTTATAAATTAGTTATCTTCAAGTACATTATGTTGACAAGGCAAGATAGAAAACAAGTGCTGGATGCATGATGTCTGATTTATAAGATCTAGAAATCATTTGGAAAAGCTCTCATCGAGACAGGGAGCTTTCTTTTTCAGATTGGACAAGAAATTTTTATTTTGCACCTTTATCGCCCTAAACAAGAACTTGCTTATAGTTGCATAAAATAAAACCAAGTACATTGTCTGGAATTATAGATGCCATCAACAATTCATTTTATTTCAATTTTTTTCCTTGTTTTTGTCCTCCCATTACCGGCCTGATAGTTATGAAACGTTGGTGGGTACTGCCAATTCAGTTCCGATAATGTGAGGACACCTCAAAGTGGGGGTGTCTGCAGAGGGGAATTTTTCATTTCATGTTCCATGCATCCAAGGCAAATATTCTCACAGGATGAAGGAAAAAATCCAGTCAATGGATTGATGGTAAGCCAGAGAGGGCTGAGATGAGGGGTAATTTCTTTAGCCAGAGAGTGGTGACCCTGTGGAATTCTCCACTGCAGAAAACAGTCAAAGCCAAAGCATTTTATGATTTCAAGGTGGAGTTGGTTAGAGCACTTAGGGGCTATAGGAATCAAAGGATGTGGAGGAAAAGCATGAGCAGGAGATTGAGTTGGATGATCAATGAAGAACACAGTAAATGGTGGGCCAGGTTAGAAGGGCTGGAAGGTCTATTCTGGCTCCTATTTTCCATGTTTCTATGAAACCTCTCCAGAGTGAGGATCAAGATTAACTCCCTACCCTGGCAGACAGAGAGACTGCTTCCACAAAGCTGGCAAACTCCATACTTGACAGGGAACTCCTTCCTTGCCAACAGGATTCCATTAACCCGCAAAAGGAAATTAATTTATGTAGATTGCCTCCTTGACCAGGGAAAAAATGTCATTGAACTGACGCACCACAGTTCCCTGTTATTTTAATAGCCCTGCTTATAGTAGCGTCTTGATTGGAGAATCCTTATCCTTGCACTCATATCCGTTCATGGCTTACCTGAGCCTTGTTCTATGATGATGTTGTGGTAATGTCACTGATCTATTAACAAGGGCATTAAGCTAATACTCTGGAGGTATGGCTTCAAATCACGACATGGCAGATAGAGAAATCTGAATTCAATAAAATCTGAAATTAAAAGATAACCTTTGACATATTGCTGGAAAAAAAATCCATCTATTGCACTGACATTCTAATCTGATCTGGCCGACATGTGACTCCAGACACACACAATGGGGTTGACTTTCAGCTGCCCTCTAGGGATGTACAATAATTTCAAGAATCACAATAAAAGCTTACAAAAATGTGCCTTTCTCCAACTCTGGCCAATTTTTTGACTGATTGGTCATTTAAGCTGAGGAAGGGTCACTCGACCGAAAACGTTAAGAACATAGAATATAGAACATAGAAAAGTACAGCACAGTACAGGTCCTTCAGCCCACGATGTTGTGCCGTGGAATAATCCTAATCCAAAAATAAAATAACCCAAACTACATTCCCCTCAATTCACTGCTGTCCGTGGGCATGTCCAGCAGTCGCTTGAATGTCACTAATGACTCCGCTTCCACGACTACCACTGGTAAACTATTCCATGTGCTCACAACTCTCTGGGTGAAGACCCTCCCTCTGATGTCTCCTCTATACCTTCCTCCTAACACCTTAAAACTATGAACCCTCGTGGCAGTCAATCCTGCCCTGGGGAAAAGTCTCTGGCTATCGACTCTATCCATGCCTCTCATTACCTTGTACACCTCGATCAGGTCACATAGAACATAGAACAGTACAGCACAGAACAGGCCCTTCAGCCCACAATGTTGTGCCGACCATTGATCCTCATGTATGCACCCCCAAATTTCTGTGACCATATGCATGTCCAGCAGTCTTGTAAATGACCCCAATGACCTTGCTTCCACAACTGCTGCTGGCAACGCATTCCATGCTCTCACAACTCTCTGTGTAAAGAACCCGCCTCTGACATCCCCTCTATACTTTCCTCCAACCAGCTTAAAACTATGACCCCTCGTGCTAGCCATTTCTGCCCTGGGAAATAGTCTCTGGCTATCAACTCTATCTATGCCTCTCATTATCTCGTATACCTCAATTAGGTCCCCTCTCCTCCTCCTTTTCTCCAATGAAAAGAGACCGAGCTCAGTCAACCTCTCTTCATAAGATAAGCCCTCCAGTCCAGGCAGCATCCTGGTAAACCTCCTCTGAACCCTCTCCAAAGCATTCACATCTTTCCTATAATAGGGCGCCCAGAACTGGACGCAGTATTCCAAGTGCGGTCTAACCAAAGTTTTATAGAGCTGCAACAAGATCTCATGACTCTTAAACTCAATCCCCCTGTTAATGAAAGCCAAAACACCATATGCTTTCTTAACAACCGAGTCCACTTGGGTGGCCATTTCAAGGGATCTATGTATCTGCACACCAAGATCCCTCTGTTCCTCCACACTGCCAAGAATCCTATCCTTAATCCTGTACTCAGCTTTCAAATTCGACCTTCCAAAATGCATCACCTCGCATTTATCCAGGTTGAACGCTCTGATGAAGGGTCTAGGCCCAAAACGTCAGCTTTTGTGCTCCTGAGATGCCGCTTGGCCTGCTGTGTTCATCCAGCTCCACACTTTTGTTATCCAACAATTTCTATTTTTGTTTCTGATTTACAGCATCTGCATTTCTTTCGGCTTTTGCTTTGGTCGTTCAATTTATTGGTTGACATGCCTGCAGTTGTTTCGACTAAAACCCTTGACCTATCAACACTCTGTTTCTCTTCATTTCAGTGATTTAGTTTAACACCTTTGGTCAACAGCCCAAGTTTCCTTCTTTACCTTGTTGTCAACTTTGTTATATTCCTGGTAATTGCTGTGGATGACAAACAAACTACTGCATGAAAGGTGTTCTTGTTGAGCGCACAAAATCCATTGATCGAGGGCCTCACTGACACTGTCTTATGGTTGAGATCAAGACCTTCAATTCCATTTAGAGTCATACAATCATAGAGATGCACAGCATGGAAATGTACCCTTTAGCCCAACACACCCATGCTGACCAGATATGCCAAATTAATGTAGTGCCATTTGCCAGCATTTAGCTCAAATCCCCCTTATCCATGTACCCATGCAGATGCCTTTTAAATGCTGTAATTGTACCAGCCTCCACCACTTCCTCTGGAAGCTCATTCTATACATGCACCACCCTCTGTGTGAAAAGGTTGCCCCTTAAGTCCCTTCTAAATTTTTACCGTCTCACTTTAAACCTATGCCCTCTAGTTTTGGACTCCTCTCTTCTGGGAAAAAGACATTGGCTATTCATCCTATTCATCTCTTTCATGATTTTATAAACCTCTATCAGGTTCCCCCTCAGCTTCTGACACTCCAGGGAAAATAGCCCCAGCCTATTCAGCCTGTCCCTATAGCTGAAACCCTCCAGCCCTGGCAACATCATTGTAAATCTTTTCTGCAACCTTTCAAGTTTAACAAAATATTTTGCACAGCAGGGAGACCAGAATTGAACGCAATATCCCAAAAGAGGTAATTTACAAATTCTTCCATGATCTCGTTCTCAACTAAACACATGCACGATTCTCCAATCTATGTCCAAATCCCCATCCTTCCAGCTTCTTTCCTCACTTTGAACTCTGTCAGTGGCAGAAATACCTCTGGAATTACATCCCTAAATCCGTCATCCTCATTTCATCTCTTCTGATATTTTGACGTGTCCTCAAAACCAACTCTTTCAACTACGTCTTAGACTGTTACATATGTATTTGTGTATGACGTATTGTGGCCATGTATAGCTGTGCCCAGTGGAGACAGAGAAAAACATCTTTTGATTTTTAAGCCATTAACACTACGGGAATGTTTCCTCACTAACTGTAGAGATGTCTGATATTTCCCCCAGTGGTTTTAGGAACAGTAGAGATCATCAGGAAATCCCTGAGGAAATTGTTCGATATTTTTATGATTTCTTTCCAGATAACTTTCCTGATAGGACTGAGTTGGGGTAGACCTTTTTCACCCAAAAGATTGTGAATCTGTGGACCTTCCTGCCGATTGAAGCAGTTGAGGCTACCTTGTTAGATATTTTTAAGGTAAAGATAGGTCTTTGAACAGTAAAGGAATTAAGGGTATTGGTGAGACGATGGATAAGTGGAGTGAAGTCCACGAAAAGATCGGTCATGATCTTATTGAATGGTCGGGATGTGGAGGTGCTGGTGTTGGACTGGGATGGACGAGATCAGAAATCACACGACACCAGGTTATAGTCCAAGATAACAAAGTGTGGGGTTGGATGAACACAGCAGGCCAAGCAGCAGCTTAGGACCACAAAAGCTGACATTTCGGATGAAGGATCTAGGCCCGAAACGTCAGCTTTTGTGCTCCTAAGATGCTGCTTGGCCTGCTGTGTTCATCCAACCCCACACTTTGTTATCTCGGATTCTCCAGCATCTGCAATTCCCATTATCTCTGACCAGGTTATAGTCCAACAGGTTTATTTGAAAACACAAGCTTTCAAGGACCGAGGCTCTGAAAGCTTGTGTTTTCAAATAAACTGTTGGACTATAATAGCGTGCCATGTGATTTCTGACCTTATTGAATGGCGGAGCAAACTCAATGGGCCAGATGTCCAACTCCTGTACCTATTTCTTGTGTTAACGTAGAACATAGAACAGTACAGCACTGTACAGGCCCTTTGGCCCATGACATTATGTCGACCTATTATCACACTAAGATCAATCTACCTTGCATACCCCACATTTTAGTATCCTCCATGTGCCTATCTAAGAGTCGGTTAAACGTCACTCAAGTATCTGACTCCATTCCAGAAGAACAATTCTGTTCCTATGTTCCTTCTGTCCAGACAATGAAAGGTCTGTCACTTAAACAGAACATTGATTGGATTGCCTCGGCTTTGTCACTTTAGGTCAAAATTATCCCAGGTTTAAGGTGACACCCTTTGGTTGAGAAAATGAAACATCGAAAATGATAATTTCGATGTAGAGTTTCAGGATAACGACAGGGAAGATGTGTGTAATTAGGAAGCCAGCACAGACATTTCAGTCTGAATGGCCGATTCTGTGTGTTGAAGGGGAGGAGGTTGGAGGATCAGAGAAATATTGCAATTCAGATTTTCAAAATATTAAAAGCAACAGCGCAAGTCGCAAAGATCAGAGTATAAAATCTAACGGGACCCTTCTGTGTTTGATCACTAGAGGTGGTAGACCTTACTTATTGTGTGAAGTGATGGTTCTGAGAGATTTTGATTTTGATTTGATTTATTGTTGTCATATGCTCTGAGGTGCAGCGAAAACTTTTGTTGTGCATGCACTACGGGCTGACCATTCCACACAAAGTGCAATAGGGTAATAGAGCAGAGTGAGGAAAACGATGTTATAGCTGTAGAGAAAGTGCACAAAGGGCGAAACCAACATTAAATTTAAAATTTGAAAAGTCCATTCAGAAGCCTAATAACAGCAGGGAAAAAGCACGTGTGTTTAAGCTCTTGTATCTTCAACCAGATGGAAGAGGTTGGAAGAGATTATAACCAGGGGTCTTTGATCATATTGGCCCCCTACCCAAGATGGAGACATTGATGGAAGGTTGGCTTGAGTGATAGACTGGGCTATGTTGCAATTTTCTGTGGTTATTTTATGGTTCTGGGCAGAGCAATTGTTGAAGTCACATTGGCTCCACCCAGGCTTTTGATGTCAGGCACTGTCGCTAGCTGATTTAGGGAATCCTACACTAGCCTTTACAGGGGCCAGGTGTGCTCTGTTAAGCTTCTGAGGTCCCTTAGTAATCATGCCTAGTAAACCTAGGAAAGTGAGTTGTTCTTAAAGCTGTCATGATATAAGCCTCCCAATTAACAAAGAACAGTTGCTCTTCTGTTTAGAATCATCAGTGGTCTATCCTCTCCACTAATCATTGAAGAGTCCCTTGATGGAGTTTCGAGAGAAGTGGATTGGTGGCTGTGAACTACCTCAAACAACGCCTTACCTTAGCAACACATTGGAAGAAATGGTAGATACTTTGAGGCAAATACCACAAAGGTGAAAATTGAAATTTAATGCTGATTTTACATGTAAGTTGCATAAGATGTGTACGTTGTCGAGGGCTCTGCACTATGGGTCAGATGTATTGAGATAAGGGAAGGGTACAGCATATATTCTGAGAAGAAATATAAAAGTGGATTAAACAGCAGATAGCGTGGAACCATCTTCTTCAGACTGGAGGAAATTAGAAGGGGTGAGTGAGCAGCACTTCCTGTCGAAAGAACAAACGGCAAAGATAATTACAGCACAGGAACAGGCCCCTTGGGCCCTCCAAGCCTGCACAGAAAAAAGAAGGTTCCACCTAGACTTTAACTCAGATCACAGGGTTCAGAAACCAGCATGCTCATCATCACACCATGGCAACCACAGCCAAGAAAGAGGTGGAAGTAAGCTGCACACTGGAATCTGAGTGAATGATTCTGGTTGATCCTGCAATGCAGAAGAAATGATGAGAAAGTGACGTCCTTCAAAAGAGATGCTAATTTAAGGGTCTGACTGCTTGTCCTCTCGGCTGGGGGTTGTTATAAACTATGGTGCCTGGATAGCATAGCATTGATATTCTGTAAGGTTGAGGTCAAAAAGGCAAGCAAACTGATCTTGTTTGCTGTCCTTCTCCAGTTCATAAACTCTTGGTGATGAGCTTGATTTTGAACATGCAGACTAATTCTGTCTCACTGGCCCCAGAGTCGACAACATGGAAACAGACAGCTGGGTGTAAGTTTTCTTACACTGCCTCTCAGCATGATTTATGAGCCAAACCGCATATGCTTCACAAACAGAGTGACTTGTGGCTGAATCAGTGACTAACGTGTCACCCTGTCCATCAAAAACAGGTTGCAAACAGAGGTAGTGGGGTGGGGGTGTAGGGGGTGGACATGAGGTGATGCTATGGTGGTGTCACTGGGCTGATAATTCTGAGGTGCAGATTAAAAAGTGGGGTTAAACACCAACACAGGAATTGGCAGAGTTTAAATCCAATGCATCAAAATGATGGGCTCAAAGCTAGGGCAATGAAAAGTGCACCGAAACACCAATATCCTTCCTTTGGGGAAGTTAAGCTGCCATCCTCACTATGCCTGGCCTACATGTGACTCCAGACCCACAATAAATGCTCATGCCAACAGCACCCAGATCCCATAAGAGAATACATTTCTTGAAGAGTCTAGAGTTTCCCTGAGGGAAGTAACAATTTGCATTGTGAATGATCAATTTTTGATTTTTCGCTTTTTGCTTAACATGGACTTAGAGTGCCAAACCTCCAAGACAGAGCTAAAATTTCACCCTCAGGAGATTGCAGTGGTTGAAACAGGGGAGACAGTTCATGGAGCTATGTTGACAACCAGGTTTTATTAAATTGCCTTTGACCAACTTAATTTTTAAATGACTGGCAATGGTCTAGTGGTATTAGCGCTGGACTGTTAATCCAGACAATATTCTGGGAACCTGATTTTGAATCCTGCTACGGCAGATGGTGGAATTTGCATTCAATTAACATCTGGAATTAAGAATGCAATGATGACCGTGAATCCATTGCCAATTGTCGGAAAAGCCCATCTGGTTCACTGATGTCCTTTTCAGGAAGGAAGCTGCCATCCTTACCTGGTCTGGTCTACATGTGATTCCAGGCCCACAGCAATGTGGTTGACTTTGAATTGCCCTCTGGGCAATTAGGGATGGGCAACAAATGCTTAGTTCGCAATGCCCTCATCCTGTGAATGAATAAAGAAAAAGAAACATTGCGGATGAGAGTTGGGGGCAGGAAAAGGTTAATATTCACCTCAGAATCCAACCACCTTTGAAAATATTCTTCCATTGGAGTCAAATGTGGATTCCAATCTCAGTGATTTGTGAATCCCACCAACCCTGCCTGATCTTCCCTCTTACCTGACTGCTCACGGAAGCAACAATGTTGGAATAAACACAACTACTCTTTCGAAGGGGCCAGCACAGACCTAACAGACCAAATGGCCTCCTTCTTGTCTGTAATTCCAAGATTCTATGATGCTATGAATTATTTTGGCACAATTGATGTTGATTTGACTAATAAAGAAGGCTTCCTCTTTAATTAATTGAATATTACACTGAACTCTTGTGGGAATAAAGGAAGCAAAGACACCTAGCATGTTGAGCTGATTGAGCAGAATGGTTGTAATGTCCTCATTCATATCTTTACTATCTAAATAAAACTGATGACACTTATCATTGGAATGATGCTATTCACTGTTATTGTGCAGCTTAGTACCCACACTAAACCAGCAAACATTCATTACTTACACATCATGTTTTATAGCAAGGTGCTTTGTTATAAAGCAAAGGATTGTCAAGGATTCCTTTAGACTTTGGTGCGCCATCAAATCAGTCATTGATAAGAAGGATTTTGTTTGTCAAACCACAATGAATCCCAGTTAAGTACAACATTATTTATTTGAATCAGCTGCATTGATGCAAAATGTGAACTTGGGAGTTGATTGAGTCTGTCCTGTTGTAAAATTAAAGCTGTCCAGAGGGTATATAACTGTTATTTTTCTTATAGATTCTATTATTTTGATTTCTATTTATACAGACAGGGTAACCGATGAAGAGATTTTGTTTTGCCTACTTGTCAGTGGCTGAAAAGAGGAGAGAGTGAGGTAAAGAGCTATATATATACATAGAGAGAGAGAGAGAGAGCAGGAGACAGAAGGATGGAAATCCAGAACTCGGGATCTCTCGGGCAGCTGAAGGTATGGTCACTCGAGGTGGAACAATCAAAACTATGGATGTGCAAGGAGACCAAATCATAGAGATCTTCAAGAGTTCAAAGGAAACTGCAGAGTTAGGGAAGGGTGAGGCCTTCGGGGGATTTGAAAACAGGGATGAGCCTCTTGAAAGCAAGATATTTGTTTGGTCAAAGGTTCAAGGAGGAAGCTCTGAGTTCCCCTTCTATTGCTTTCCAGCTTTCCACCTCCCTAACCTCCTTTCAGATATTTGTTCAACCAAACTTTCAGTTTCACTCCTAGAGAGCGTCTGGGGATGTTTTGCTGCATGGAAGACACTATATAAATATAAGTTGTTGTTCCGTACTCCAGGCCCAGTTCAGCATCGGTGAAGAAAAGCCAGATGATGAAGATGAATGGGAAGTCAAAGGATTAGGAAGCTTTTCAAAAACAGCAGAGGGAAACTAAAAAAGTAATGTGGAGAGAAGATGAAGTACATAGAACAGTACAGCACAGTGCAAGCCCTTTGGCCCACGATGTTATGCTGACCTATTATTCTACTCTAAGATCAAACTACCCTGCATACACTACATTTTACTGTCAAGCATGTGCCTATCCAAAAGTTGCTTAAGTGTCCCTAATGTATCTGACTCCACTACTACCACCAGCAGCGCATTCCATGCACGCACCACTGTCTTTGTAAAGAACCTACCTCAGATATCTCCCTTATACCTTCCTCCAATCGCCTAAAAAAGACGTCCCCTCAGAATAGTCATTTCCCCCGCTGGGAAAAAGTCTCTGGCCATCCACTCTATCTATGCCTCTCATTATCTTGTATACTTCTATCAAGTCACCTTTCATCCTTCTTCAATCCAATGAGAAAAGCTCTAGCACCCTCAATCATTCCTCATAAGACCTGCCCTCCAGTCCAGGCAATATCCTGGTAAATCTCCTCTGCGCCCTCTCCGAAGCTTTCACGTCCTTCCAATAATGAGGCGACCAGAAGTGAACACAATATTCCAAGTGTGGCCTGACCAGGGATTTATCGAGCTGCAGCATAACCTTGCAGCTCTTAAACTCAATTCTCTTGCCAATAAATGGCGACACACCGTACACCTTCTTAACAATCCTATCAACTTGAGTATCAACTTTGAGGGACCTATGGACGTAGACCCCAAGATCCCTCTGTTCCTCCACACTGCCAAGAATCCTGCAATTAAACCTGTATTCTGCATTCAAATTTGACATTCCATAATGAATCACTTCACACTTTTCGGGGTAGAATTCCATCTGCCACTTCTTTGCCCAGCTCTGCATCCTGTCAGTGTCCTGTTGCAACCTACAACAGCCCTCCATGCTGTCCACAACTCCACCAACCTTTGTGTCATCGGCAAACTTACTCACTCACCCTTCCACTTCCTCATCCAAGTCATTTATAAAGATCAAAAGAGCAAGGGTCACAGAAAAGATCCCTGTGGAACACCACTGGTCACCCAGCTCCAGGCTGAATACTTTGCATCTACTACCACCCTCTGTCTTCTATTGGACAGCCAATTCTGTATCCAATATGAGAATAAGCCAGCCAGTAATATAAAAGAAGACTGAAGGAGTTTTTTTTTTAGATATCTAAAAGTGAGACACAGGCAAAACTGGATATTGGACCACTGGAAAATGTGGCTGGAGAAGTAGTAATGTGGAACAAAGAATTGGTGGAGGAACTGAATAGGAACTTTGCACCAGTCTTCACAGTTGAAGATACCAGCAGCAAACCAGAGCTTCAAGAGAGTGAGGGGACAGAGGCGTGGGTAGTGGCCATCACTAAGGAGAAGGTGCTGGGCAAGCTGAAAGTCTGAACGTGAATAAACCCCAGAATTCTGAAGGAGATAGCTGAGGAAATTGTGGCGATCTTTCAGGAATCAGTAGTGTGAAGGAGTCTTCCAAAAGGCTGAAAAATGTTTACTGTAACATCCCTGTTTAAGAATGGAAGAAGGCAGAAGACAGGAAATTAAAGGCTGGTTAGCCTGACCTCAGTCATTGGGAAGATTGTAGGATCCGTTACTAAGGCTGAGATTGCAGAGTACTTGGAATTGCATGGTAAAATACAGCTGAGTCAGCATGGTTTCCTTGAGTGGTGGTCAGGCCTGACAAATCTGTTAGAATTCATTCAGGAAGTAATGAGCAAGTTCGACAAAGGAGAGCCACTAGAAGTGACCTATTTGGATTTCCAGAAGATCTTTGACAAGGTGCCATACAGGAGGCTGCTAAATAAGACGAGACTCCATTGTATTCAGGAAAATGACTGGCATGGATATAGAATCAGCTGTCTGGCAGGAAGCAGACAGCAGAGATAAAGAAAGCCTCTTTCAGGATGACAGCCCATGACTAGTGGAGGCCTGTAAGGAGCCTGTGTTAGACCATAATTATTCACACAAGACATTAACGATCTGGGTGAAGAAATGGAGGGCGTTGTTGCTAAGTTGTAGATGAAACAAAAACAGATGGAGGGACAGGCAGCGTTGCGGGGCAGGGAAGCCACAGAAGGAATTAGATGGACTAGGGGACTGGAGAAAGTAGTGGAAAATGGAACCCAAGTGGTGAAATGTGAGATAATGCACTTTGGGAGAAAGAGTAGAGGCATAGACTATTTTCTCAATGGGGAAAGGCTTTAGAATTCAAAGGCACAAAGAGACGTAAGAGTTCTAGTTCAGGATTCTCTTAAGGTTAATATGCAGAAAGGCAAGTGCAATATTAGCATTCATTTCAAGAGGGCTAGAATACAAGAGCAGGGATCTACTGCTTACACTGTATAAGGCTGTCATCAGACTGCATTTGGAATATTGGGAGCCATTTTGGCCCCCATCTAAGGAAGGATGTGCAGGTGTTGGAGGGGCTCCAAAGAAGGTTTACCAAAATGGTCCCGGGAATGTAGGGCTTGTCATATGCAGAGCAGTTGAGGACTCTGGGTCCATAATTGATGGAATTTAGAAGAAAGAAGGGGCCATCTGATTGAGACTTAGAGAATTTTGAGAGGCATGGATACAGTCGAGGCAGAGAAGATGTTTCCGTTAATAGGAGAGACTCGGACCAAAACGTACAGTCTCAGAGTGAAGGGAAAACCCTTTAAAAGTGAGATGACGAGGAATCTCTTCAACCAGAGGATGAGTGAATCTGTGGATATCATTGTCACAGAAAGCTGTGGAGGCCAAGTCTGTGTATTTAAGTCAAAGATAATGGGAACTGCTGATGCTGGAGAATCCAAGATAACAAACTGTGAGGCTGGATGAACACAGCAGGCCAAACAGCACCTCAGGAGCACAAAAGCTGATGTTTCGGGCCTAGACCCTTCATCAGAGAGGGGGATGGGGAGAGGGTTCTGGAATAAATAGGGAGAGAGGGGGAGGCGGACCGAAGATGGAAAGAAAAGAAGATAGGTGGAGAGGAGAGTATCGGTGGGGAGGTAGGGAGGGGATAGGTCAGTCCAGGGATGACGGCCAGGTCAAGGAGGTGGGATGAGGTAGTAGGTAGGAAATGGATGTGCACTTGAGGTGGGAGGAAGGGATAGGTGAGAGGAAGAACAGGTTAGGGAGGCGGAGACAGGCTGGGCTGGTTTTGGGATGCAGTGGGGGACGGGGGCGAGCTGGGCTGGTTTTGTGATGCAGTGGGGGAAGGGGACAAACTAGGCTGGTTTTGGGATGGAATGGGGGAAGGGGAGATTTTGAAGCTTGTGAAGTCCACGTTGATACCATTGGGCTGCAGGGTTCCCAAGCGGAATATGAGTTGCTGTTCCTGCAACCTTCGGGTGGCATCACTGTGGCACTGCAGGAGGCCCATGATGGACATGTCGTCTAAAGAATGGGAGGGGGAGTTAAAATGGTTCGCGACTGGGAGGTGCAGTTGTTTATTGCGAACCGAGTGGAGGTGTTCTGCAAAGCGGTCCCTGAGCCTCCACTTGTTTTCCCCAAAGTAGAGGAAGCCACACCGTGTACAATGGATACAGTATACCACATTGGCAGATGTGCAGGTGAACATCTGCTTAATACGGAAAGTCATGCTGGGGCCTGGGATGGGGGTGAGGGAGGAGGTGTGGGGGCAAGTGTAGCACTTCCTGCGGTTGCAGGGGAAGGTGCTGGGTGTGGTGGGGTTGGAGGGGAGTGTGGAGCGAACAAGGGAGTCACGGAGAGAGTGGTTTCTCCAGAAGGCAGATAAGGGTGGGGATGGAAAAATAGCTTGGGTGGTGGGGTCGGATTGTAGATGGCAGAAGTGTCGGAGGATGATGCGTTGTATCCGGAGGTTGGTAGGGTGGTGTGTGAGAACGAGGGGGATCCTCTTTGGGTGGTTGTGGTGGGGGCGGGGTGTGAGGGATGTGTTGCGGGAAATGCAGGAGACGCGGTCAAGGACTCTCCTCTCCATCTATCTTCTTTTCTCTCCATCTTCGATACACCTCCCCCTCTCTCCCTATTTATTCCAGAACCCTCTCCCCATCCCCCTCTCTGATGAAGGGTCTAGGCCCGAAACGTGAGCTTTTGTGCTCCTGAGATGCTGCTTGGCCTGCTGTGTTCATCCAGCACCACACTTTGTTATTTAAGTCAGAGATGTGTTCTTAATTGGTAAGGGGGAAAAGGCAGGAAAATGGAATCGAGAAACATATCAACCATGATCAAATCGTGGAGCAAACTTGATGGGCTGATTGGCCACATGCTGCTTCTATATCTTATAGTCTGATGTCAATATTTTCATAATTAATTTGACTTCAGGTCAGTTTAATGCAATCTTAATTCTGTGATATCACTGTTTACTACAGATGTTTTACACCAACCTTTGCATCGCTGACAGTAAAAAATTGGGGGATTCTTTCAGAGCAAGCTGAGGCTAACATGTCTGATGCTATATCCATTGAATGTAAAACTCTCGAATCCACTCTCTGAAAAACTTCACAGCCTTAAATTCTTTGTTTCCCACTAGGTATGGAGTTTCCACACTGTTACAGTTTATGATCAGCCTGTGAATTCAATGCCCTTGCAATTGGCTTTTATAGAGGCATGGTATGCAATTTGCTGCAATCTTCCATCATGATAAAATGTTTTTTATGTGTTTACAGTGCATTTCACTGAATTCCACTTCACTATTTTCTGTAATGGATGAGCCAGTGGTTTTGTGAGTGAGTGTTTCAAAGTACATCATTATGGTACCTAATGGGGAAGAGGACTCGGTGGTAGAGTGGCAGTACTGGAATCTGTCTCAAAATAGTTGTAATCATTCATTTCTCACCGAGGGGAGAAAAAAGGCTCAGGGAAAGTGGTGTGTGTTGCATGGTTAAAAACATGTTATCTCAATTACAGATAATAAATTGTGAAGCTGAGTGAACACAGCAGGCCAAGCAGCATCTCAGGAGCACAAAAGCTGACGTTTCGGGCCTAGACCCTTCATCAATTACATACAGCATTCAACAAAGACTGTTTCACACTCTTTAACAAAAGAATACCTTGCTTTGTGGCAGCATTTGTAACACTGACACTCCCGGACGCTCCTCCAAAGGAGGAACATGACTGTAAGAAATGCTGTCATTTGAAAGAGGCATTAAATGGAGGCTCTATCTGTTAAAAAGATAACATGGTTCAATTATGTATGACCTTAAATGCACATCCATCCCTAATTACCCTTGTGAAGGTGGCGCTGAACAGCCCTCTTTTATCTCTGTTGCCCTATGTGGTTTAAGGACAGCCTCACTGCTGTTAGGGAGGGAGTTCCAGGATTTTGACCCAACTTAATGCAGTTCTTCATTGACTAGTGGAACAGACTCAAGAGGCCAAATGAGCACCTCCTGTTCATCCAGCTGCACACTTTGTCATCTTGGATTCTCCAGCATCTGCAGTTCCCATTAGCTCTGACTTCCTGTTCCTATGCTTCCCATGAGCCATGAAAATCGACTAAAATAACTAAAATAATTGTGGACACTGGAAATCTGATACTAACACAGAAATTGCTGGAGAACTCAGCAGGTCTAGCAGCATCTGTGGAGAGAAAAAATACCTCAGAATTGATTGATTTATCGATTTTTTTGTCACGTTTAGCAAAGTACAGTGAAAAGCTTTGTTTACGAGCAGGACAGGCAAATTATAGTAAGCAAAGGATGTACACAGCAAAAGGTCTTAGAGGCATACAGGTTACCTTGCGTAGGGCATGCGCTAGACGAGATCAACATTAGCAAGTTCAGCATTATTTGAGGCTAGAGAGTCCATTTATCAGTCTAATAACAGCTGGGAAGAATATTTTTGTGAACCTATTGGTGTGTGTGTTCAGGCTTCTGTACCTTCTACCTGACGGAAGAGATTGTAGGAGATCATTAACAAACAAAGAACAAAGAAAATTACAGCACAGGAACTGGCCCTTCGGCCCTTCAAGCCTGTGCTGATCGAGACCCTCTGTCTAAACCTGTCACCTATTTTATAATGGTCTGTATCCCTTTGCTCCCTGCCCATCCATGTACCTGTCCAGACACATCTCAAAAGACACTGTTGTGTCTGCGTCTACCACCTCCACTGGCAACGCATATCAGGCACGCACCACCCTCTGCGTAAAGAACTTTCCACGCATATCTCCCTAAAATCTTTCCTCCTCTCACTTTGAACTCATGACCCCTAGTAACTGAGTCCCCTACTCTGGGAAAAAGCTTCTTGCTATCCACCTTGTCTGTACCCCTCATGATTTTGTAGCCCTCAATCGGGACCCCCCTCAATCTCCGTCTTTCTAATGAAAATAATCCTAATCTACTCAACCTCTCTTCATAGCTAGCACCCTCCATACCAGGCAACATCCTGGTGAACCTCCTCTGTACCATCTCCAAAGCATCCACATCCTTTTGGTAATGTGGCGACCAGAACAGTACACAGTACTCTAAATGTGGCCGAACCAAAGTCCTATACAACTGTAACATGACCTGCCAACTCTTGTACTCAATACCCCGTCCGATGAAGGAAAGCATGCCAAATGCCTTCTTGACCACTCTATTGACCTGCGTTGTCACCTTCAGGGAACAATGGACCTGAACACCCAGATCTCTCTGTTCATCAATTTTCCTCAGGACTTTTCCATTTATTGTATAGTTCACTCTTGAATTAGATCTTCCAAAATGCATCACCTCGCATTTGCCCGGATTGAACTCCATCTGCCATTTATCTGCCCAACTCTCCAATCTATCTACACTCTGCCATAATATCTGACAGTCCCCTTCACTGTCTGCTACTCCACCAATCTTCATGTCATCTGCAAACTTGCTGATCAGACCACCTACACCTTCCTTCAAATCATTTACGTATATCACAAACAACAGTGGTCCCAGCATAGATCCCTGTGGAACACCACTGGTCACAGGTCTTCAATCTGAGAAACCCCCTTCCACTACTATTCTCTCTGTCCTGTTGCCTAGCCAGTTTTTTTATCCATCTAGCATCCTGTACCCCATACGACTTCACTTTCTCCATCAGCCTGCCATGGGGAACCTTATCAAACGCCTTACTGAAGTCCATGTACATGACATTTACAATCTTTCCCTCATCAATCAACTTTGTCACGTCCTCAAAGAATTCTATTAATTTGGTAAGACATGACCTTTCCTGTATGAAACCATGTTGTCTTTCACCGATAAGCCCATTTTCTTCCAAATGGGAATAGATCCTATCCCTCAGTATCTTCTCTAGCAGTTTCTCTACCACTGACATCAGGCTCACTGGTCAATAATTACCTGGATTATCCTTGCTACCCTTCTTAAACGACGGAACAACATTAGCAAGTCTCCAGCCCTCCAGGACCTCACCCGTGTTTAAGGATGCTGCAAAGATATCTGTTAAGGCCCCGGCTATTTCCTCTCTTGTTTCCCTCAATAACCTGGGATAGATCCCATCCGGACCTGGGGACTTGTCCACCTTAATGCCTTTTAGGTTACTCAACACTTCCTCCCTCCTTATGCTGATTTGTCCCTCTCCTTGGTAAATACCGATGCAAAGTACTCGTTAAGAATGTTACCCATGACTCGATGCATAACTTTCCTTCTTTGTCCTTAAGTGGGCCAATCCTTTCTCTAGTTACCCTCTTGCTCTTTATATATGAAAAAAAGGCTTTGGGATTTTCCTGAACCGTTTTTGCTAAAGATATCTCATGTCCCCTTTTAGCCCTCTTAATCACTGGGGTGCGATGGGTGTTTGGTGAAGTTGGCCATCTTTCTGCAGCAGTAAGCCGTGTAAATAGAGTCCATGGATGGAAGGTTGGCTTCCATGATGGTCTGGGCTGTGCTCACCACCTTCTGTAGTTTCTTACAGTCCTGGGCTGAGCAATTGCCGTACCAGACCGTTATACACCAATCCAGTGACCCTTGTTCAAAACTGATAGTAGCCAGGAAAAGGTGGTATATAAGCTGAAGCCAGGCAGTTGTGGGGCGGAAAGGAGCGAGCAGAGATATGCCCAGAGAGACAAATAGAATGACATTAAGGCAAACAAAAGGTTGGATAATGCTGAGCTAGAAAGAAAGAAAATCTGATAATAGTTTGGTGAAAATGGGTTGGCTCTGCTGATAGCACCCCATGTCATGACAGGACATGGGGTTTGGGGATGGGTAAAGGGTGAAAATTTGTTATCCTTCAGTTTCCTTCACAATTTTGCTATCCTGTGGTATTACACACTCAGTCAACAGCGGCCAGGCTGGAAGTGTTTTATATTGCTATTGCCAAAGAATGTGATGACCTGGGATTCAGGCTGGATGGAGGAAACCGATCATATGCAGATGAGCTTACATATGAACTCACTGAAACATAAACCAATTTTACTGGAAGCTCTCAGTTGGAGATGAGTACATTATGTTTCCCAGATTTCAACATCTTGAGTCCTGAATCAACACTGATCCCATGCAAAGTTTACATTTAGGTCTTGATCTGATACCAAAAAGCCAATGTTCACCTGAAGGGTGTAACTAGTTTGTTTCACTATGATCACTAGCTACCCTGTAACAAAAGATAGAGGCTATACGTAAATACTTGGGTGGTATAGTGATGAAGTGACTGGGCTCACAATCACGAGACCCTCTGAGTTTGCGGTTTAAAATCCTAACACAACAGGTAGTGAAATTCAAATCCAATTGGGAGGGGAGTGGGAGGAAAAGCTGCAGCTGGCTTCATGGTGTGATTGCTGTTTGAAACATGAGACACTGTTCTTCAGTGGTTAGCACTGCTGCCTCATAGCACTAGGGACCTGGGTTTGATTCTACCCTCGGGCAACTGCCTGTATGGAGTTTGCACATTCTCCCCTTGTCTTGCGTGGTTTTCCTCTGGGTGCTCCAGTTTCCTCCAAAGATGTGAACGTTAGGTGGATTGACCATGCCAAAATGTCCACGGGTGCGTACGTTAGGTGGATTAACCATGGGAAATGCAGGGGTATGGGGATGGATCTGGATGGGATGCTGTTCAGAGGGGCAGTATGGACTTGTTGGGCTGATTGGCCTGTTTCCACACGTAGAGATCTATGAAAAGCCCATCTGATTCAGTCGTTCCATTTAAGAGAGGGAATCTATCATATTGACATGTAATTCCAAACTCCTCAGTAATGTGGTTGACTATCAGCTGTTGAAATGGCCCTAATGCACCACTCAGACTTCTTAGGGAGGGCAGCAGATGTTGATCCTCACCTGTAATGCCCATGAATTAATAACAACAAAATTGTTTGAGTGTGACATCAACAAACCCTTGGGAAAATGATGAAATAAGGGATGAGTATCTGCAGGTCGGTTTCATGATCATTATTAAAAAAAATAGTGTGTTTGTTGGAAATGGATCATCTCAGACTTTCACATCACTACAGGTGTTCCTCATGGTTGTGTCCTAAGTCCAGCTGCTTCATCAATGACTGTCCCTCCATCATAATGTCACAAATAAGGGTGTTCACTGATGTTTCCATAATGTGCAACAGTGTTTGCTACTGTTCAGGCACTGAAGCAGCCTATGTCCCAATGCAACTAGACCTGGACATTATCCAGGTTTGGGCTGATAAATGACAAGTAAAGTGTATGCCACACAAGTGCCAGGCAACAGCTATTTTAACCAGGTGACAATGTAACCATCACCCCTTTGCATCCACTCAGGACCATTGTTGAATCCACCATTATCAATATTCTGGGGTTTACAAAACAGCCTGTACAGTCATTTCTTGTCATCACTTTGCTGTACTACAATATTGAATGAATACCTCTTTTAGTCCTGTTGTTTTATTGTTAATTATCTCAAATTCACTGAAACACTTCAGGCTTAAGTGTAGCCCATCAAAATACTTCTCCCTTTCTGCTCCATTTTTAATGAGTGCACTTTCATCTCTTGAAACTTGAGGTAGCTTGACCTAATCAATACATTCAGGCTTGTTATACACATCTCTAGAACTTGTGGAACTTGAATCCACTAACAGAAGTGATGCCACAAGCAATTTTGCTCTGATATTTGAAGTTTGGAAAATCTTTTTTTCACACAGTGAATACTTAGGGTATGGAAATGTGGTGGAGGGAGGTTCAAATGAGGCATTCAAGAGGACATTGGATGTTATTTTGATAGAAACAGTGTGAAAGGGTATGGGAAAAAAAAGGGAGACTGGCATGAGATAATTAATTGCTTGTTTAAAGAGCTAGTGCATGTATGATGGGCTGAATAGCCAACCACGCATGACAATTCTGTGATCTTATTCACATCTGCTTTCATGCTTATTAACTTACATTGATCCAGTTTAAGTTCCACTTACTTATTCTTTGCCTTGTCTTAATTGGTGTCAATCTATTTTTAATTTTACACCCCATTATTACGTATCTGCCCATGAGACATTTGGGATGGTAGAGAATGTAATATTGCTCGCTGCTGTCTGGTTTCTGTTGCAGAGCCATTGTTAATCCACTTTGATAATTTAGCCTCACCAGCTAAGACCACATCCTGTGAATTAATAAAATAATATCTCTTGAAGAGGCCTCTAATCTTCATCTTCTGGAAAATCCAATTAATTTAATGATCTTTCAGTCCCTGAAGACAGTAGCACCCAAAAGGTATAATTGCCATGGAGGGAATACAGCAAAGATTCACCAGGCTGCTTTCTGGGATGGTAGGTGTGACCTATGAGGAGAGATTGGCTTGACTCAGCCTGTATTCCTTTGAATTTAGAAGAATGAGAGGGGATCTGGTAATGTATAACATTCTGACAGGGTGGTCAGACGGGATGTGCTCTGGTCAAGGTGTCTAGAATAAGGGATCAAGATCTCAGAGTAGGCGGTTGATGGGGGAGGCCATTTGGAATGGGTGGCATAGCGGCTCAGTGGTCAGCACTGCTGCCTTGCAATGCAGGGACATGGGTTCAACACCAGGCTCGAGTGACTGTCTGTGTAGAGTTTGCACATTCTCCCTGTACGTGTGTGCGTTTCTTCTGGGAGCTCAGGTTTCCTCCCACTATCCAAAGATGTACAGCTTGAGTGGGTTGACCATGCTAAATTAACCCATCGTGTCCAGGGATGTGCTGGCTAGGTGGATTTGCTGTGGTAACTATGGGTAACTAAGGAGCTGGACCTGGGCAGGATGCCCTTCATAGGGTTGGTGTAGGCTAAATGGTTTCTTTCTGCACTGTAAGGATACTATGAATTAAGATGAGGAGATATGTCCTCATTAAGAGCGTTTTGAACTTGTGGAAATATCTGTCACATAAGGCAATGGAGATGAAATCACTCAATATACTTAAAAATAACTTGCCGCATTTCTAAGAGTTAGAGGTATCAATGGATATGTGAAGAGAGCAGGGATATGATATTGAGATAGAGGATCTCTCATGATCACATTGAATGGTGGAACAGACTCAATGGGCCAAATGGCCTACTCTGGCTCCAATTACCTATATTTCCACGTTTCTAAAAGGAGCTGGGGCCAGACATAAGATATGAGATAATAACTTTGATTCTTCCAAATTACTGACACCAACAGAGCTCCGTTACAGATTGTGCACAGGATTCTAGAATTACTTCTCATCTGCAGTAGGTTTCCCGTCTCTGGAAATCTAATTCTCCCTGTTATTTTCTTTCAGTGATTCCATTTACTTTCTGATTCATGACCTGTTTGCGTAAAACGTTCTTCATGATGTCTGCTATTATTGAGATCAACTCATGTGATAACATCAAGTCCTTTCTCTGTTTTGTGTTCAGCTCCGGTAGTTAGCTGGCTTATGTTTTACTGTTTGATTAATTAACCACTTGTGTGATCTCCATTCCCTGCGTAGTCCTTCAAAATCCATTAGACCACTGCAAATTATCAAGTGGAACATCAGTAATTTTCCCTCGCACTTAGATAAAAGTTCAGAGGTTTAATATGCGCTGAGTATGTGGCTAACTAAAAAATTGTGCTCCCAGTCTGGCACAAAAACCTCTGATAACAAATGTATTTTCTTATTTAAAAAAAAAGGTATTTCTAAACTGCACTGAATCCAATAAGTGAACATTAACAAGAACATTGCTAGAGAAACAGAGCAACTCTGCCATTGTGTCCAGAGCCATTGACTCTGGGAGTGCTATTTTCAAAATATGCAAATCCTCATTCTTATCCTGGTGGGCAGTTTGAAATCCCAGCTCACATTAGAAGCACAATCACTAAGTAAGGCCAGTCAGCCACTTAGTGTAGAGGTGAGGAGTAATTTATTGACAGAGAGTTGTGATTTAGTTCTCCAGCCCCACAGGATTGGTAAGCTCATTTATGGAGTGCACTCAGGCTGAAGATCAATAAAGTCATAGAATTGCACAGCACAGAGACTTAGAATCCCTAGATAATAAAATGTGAGGCTGGATGAACACAGCAGGCCAAGCAGCATCTCAGGAGCACAAAAGCTGACGTTTCGGGCCTAGACCCTTCATCAGAGAGGGGGATGGGGGGAGGGAACTGGAATAAATAGGGAGAGAGGGGGAGGCGGACCGAAGATGGAGAGTAAAGAAGATAGGTGGAGAGAGTGTAGGTGGGGAGGTAGGGAGGGGATAGGTCAGTCCAGGGAAGGAGGACAGGTCAAGGAGGTGGGATGAGGTTAGTAGGTAGCTGGGGGTGCGGCTTGGGGTGGGAGGAAGGGATGGGTGGGAGGAAGAACCGGTTAGGGAGGCAGAGACAGGTTGGACTGGTTTTGGGATGCAGTGGGTGGGGGGGGAGAGCTGGGCTGGTTGTGTGGTGCAGTGGGGGGAGGGGATGAACTGGGCTGGTTTAGGGATGCAGTAGGAGAAGGGGAGATTTTGAAACTGGTGAAGTCCACATTGATACCATATGGCTGCAGGGTTCCCAGGCGGAATATGAGTTGCTGTTCCTGCAACCTTCGGGTGGCATCATTGTGGCACTGCAGGAGGCCCATGATGGACATGTCATCCAGAGAATGGGAGGGGGAGTGGAAATGGTTTGCGACTGGGAGGTGCAGTTGTTTGTTGCGGACTGAGCGGAGGTGTTCTGCAAAGCGGTCCCCAAGCCTCCGCTTGGTTTCCCCAATGTAGAGGAAGCCGCACCGGGTACAGTGGATGCAGTATACCACATTGGCAGATGTGCAGGTGAACCTCTGCTTAATGTGGAATGTCATCTTGGGGCCTGGGATGGGGGTGAGGGAGGAGGTGTGGGGACAAGTGTAGCATTTCCTGCGGTTGCAGGGGAAGGTGCCGGGTGTGGTGGGGTTGGAGGGCAGTGTGGAGCGAACAAAGGAGTCACGGAGAGAGTGGTCTCTCCGGAAAGCTGACAGGGGAGGGGATGGAAAAATGTCTTGGGTGGTGGGGTCGGATTGTAAATGGCGAAAGTGTCGGAGGATAATGCGTTGTATCCGGAGGTTGGTAGGGTGGTGTGTGAGAACGAGGGGGATCCTCTTGGGGCGGTTGTGGCGGGGGCGGGGTGTGAGGGATGTGTTGCGGGAAATACGGGAGACGCGGTCAAGGGCGTTCTCGATCACTGTGGGGGGAAAGTTGCGGTCCTTGAAGAACTTGGACATCTGGGATGTGCGGGAGTGGAATGTCTTATCGTGGGAGCAGATGCGGCGGAGGCGGAGGAATTGGGAATAGGGGATGGAATTTTTGCAGGAGGGTGGGTGGGAGGAGGTGTATTCCAGGTAGCTGTGGGAGTCGGTGGGCTTGAAATGGACATCAGTTACAAGCTGGTTGCCTGAGATGGAGACTGAGAGGTCCAGGAAGGTGAGGGATGTGCTGGAGATGGCCCAGGTGAACTGAAGGTTGGGGTGGAAGGTGTTGGTGAAGTGGATGAACTGTTCGAGCTCCTCTGGGGAGCAAGAGGCGGCGCCGATACAGTCATCAATGTACCGGAGGAAGAGGTGGGGTTTGGGGCCTGTGTAGGTGCGGAAGAGGGACTGTTCCACGTAACCTACAAAGAGGCAGGCATAGCTGGGGCCCATGCGGGTGCCCATGGCCACCTCCTTAGTCTGTAGGAAGTGGGAGGAGTCAAAAGAGAAGTTTTTGAGTGTGAGCACGAGTTCGGCTAGGCGGATGAGTGTCGGTGGAGGAGCAGGCTGAGACGATCCTGCCCCACCGAACTCATCTCCACCTATCTGGACTCCATTTTCTCCCCTTTGGTCCAGGAACCCCCCACCTACGTCCGTGACACCACCCACGCCCTCCACCTCCTCCAGGACTTCCAATTCCCTGGCCCCCTCATATTCACCATGGACGTCCAGTCCCTGTACACCTGCATTCCGCATGGAGATGGCCTCAAGGCCCTCCGCTTCTTCCTGTCCCGCAGGCCCGACCAGTCCCCCTCCACCGACACTCTCATCCGCCTAGCCGAACTCGTGCTCACACTCAACAACTTCTCTTTTGACTCCTCCCACTTCCTACAGACTAAGGGGGTGGCCATGGGCATCCGCATGGGCCCCAGCTATGCCTGCCTCTTTGTAGGTTACGTGGAACAGT
The DNA here is from genome assembly GCF_030684315.1 of Stegostoma tigrinum. NCBI lineage: Eukaryota > Metazoa > Chordata > Chondrichthyes > Orectolobiformes > Stegostomatidae > Stegostoma > Stegostoma tigrinum. The sequence continues at coordinate 125,451,101 of NC_081356.1, read as the reverse complement.
CCCTCTTCCGCCATCTCCAGCACATCCCTCACCTTCCTGGACCTCTCAGTCTCCATCTCAGGCAACCAGCTTGTAACTGATGTCCATTTCAAGCCCACCGACTCCCACAGCTACCTGGAATACACCTCCCTCACCCACCCTCCTGCAAAAATTCCATCCCCTATTCCCAATTCCTCCGCCTCCACCGCATCTGCTCCCACGATAAGACATTCCACTCCCGCACATCCCAGATGTCCAAGTTCTTCAAGGACCGCAACTTTCCCCCCACAGTGATCGAGAACGCCCTTGACCGCGTCTCCCGTATTTCCCGCAACACATCCCTCACACCCCGCCCCCGCCACAACCGCCCCAAGAGGATCCCCCTCGTTCTCACACACCACCCTACCAACCTCCGGATACAACGCATTATCCTCCGACACTTCCGCCATTTACAATCCGACCCCACCACCCAAGACATTTTTCCATCCCCTCCCCTGTCAGCTTTCCGGAGAGACCACTCTCTCCGTAACTCCCTTGTTGGCTCCACACTGCCCTCCAACCCCACCACACCCAGCACCTTCCCCTGCAACCGCAGGAAATGCTACACTTGTCCCCACACCTCCTCCCTCACCCCCATCCCAGGCCCCAAGATGACATTCCACATTAAGCAGAGGTTCAGCTGCACATCTGCCAATGTGGTATACTGCATCCACTGTACCCGGTGCGGCTTCCTCTACATTGGGGAAACCAAGCGGAGGCTTGGGGACCGCTTTGCAGAACACCTCCGCTCAGTTCGCAACAAACAACTGCACCTCCCAGTCGCAAACCATTTCCACTCCCCCTCCCATTCTCTAGATGACATGTCCATCATGGGCCTCCTGCACTGCCACAATGATGCCACCCGAAGGTTGCAGGAACAGCAACTCATATTTCGCCTGGGAACCCTGCAACCATATGGTATCAATGTGGACTTCACCAGTTTCAAAATCTCCCCTTCTCCTACTGCATCCCTAAACCAGCCCAGTTCGTCCCCTCCCCCCACTGCACCACACAACCAGCCCAGCTCTTCCCCCCCACCCACTGCATCCCAAAACCAGTCCAACCTGTCTCTGCCTCCCTAACCGGTTCTTCCTCCCACCCATCCCTTCCTCCCACCCCAAGCCGCACCCCAAGCTACCTACTAACCTCATCCCACCTCCTTGACCTGTCCGTCTTCCCTGGACTGACCTATCCCCTCCCTACCTCCCCACCTACACTCTCTCCACCTATCTTCTTTACTCTCCATCTTCGGTCCGCCTCCCCCTCTCTCCCTATTTATTCCAGTTCCCTCCCCCCATCCCCCTCTCTGATGAAGGGTCTAGGCCCGAAACGTCAGCTTTTGTGCTCCTGAGATGCTGCTTGGCCTGCTGTGTTCATCCAGCCTCACATTTTATTATCTTGGAATTCTCCAGCATCTGCAGTTCCCATTATCTCTGACTTAGAATCCCTTCAGTGTGGAATTCGGCCCTTAGGCCCGACAAGTCCACACTGACTCTCACAGCATCCAACCCAGACCCATTCCCCCTGTAACCTACCTAATCTACACATAACCCTGGACACTATGGGTAATATAGCATGGCCAATCCACCTAGCCTGCACATCTTTGGACAGTGTGAGGAAAACAGAGAACCCAGAGGAAACCCACGCAGACTTGGGGAGAATGTGCAAACTCCATACAGACAGTTGCCCAAGAGTGGAATTGAACCCAGGTCCCTGGTGCTGTGAGGCAGCAGTGTTAACCACTGAGCCACCATAGACTGTTTGGTCCAACTCATCCATGCCGACCAGATAGCCTAAATTAATCTGGCCCCATTTGACAACATCCAGGCAAATGCGAGGTGATGCATTTTGGAAGATCCAATTCAAGGGCGAACTGTACAGTAAGTGAAAAAGTCCTCGGGAAAATTGATGAACAGAGAGATCTGGGTGTTCAGGTCCATTGTGCCCTGAAGGCGACAACGCAGGTCAATAGGGTGGTCAAGAGGGCATATGGCATGCTTTCCTTCATTGGACAGGGTATTGAGTACAAGAGTTGGCAGGTCATGTTGCAGTTGTATAGGACTTTGGTTCGGCCACATTTGGAGTACTATGTACAGTTCTGGTTGCCACATTACCAAAAGGATTTGGATGCTTTGGAGAGGATGCAGAGGAGGTTCACCAAGATGTTGCCTGGTATGGAGGGTGCTAGCTATGAAGAGAGGTTGAGTAGATTAGGATTATTTTCATTAGAAAGACGGAGATTGAGGGAGGACCTGATTGAGGTCTACAAAATCATGAGGGGTATAGACAGGGTGGATAGCAAAAAGCTTTTCCCCAGAGTAGGGGACGCAATTACTAGGGGTCATGAGTTCAAAGTGAGAGGAGGAAAGTTTAAGGGAGATATGCGTAGAAAGTTCTTTACCAGGGCAGAAATGGCTCGCACGAGGGGTCATAGTTTTAAGCTGGTTGGTGGAAAGTATCGAGGGGATGTCAGAGGCAGGTTCTTTACGCAGAGAGTTGTGAGAGCATGGAATGCGTTGCCAGCAGCAGTTGTGGAAGCAAGGTCATTGGGGTCATTTAAGAGACTGCTGGACATGTATATGGTCACAGAAATTTGAGGGTGCATACATGAGGATCAATGGTCGGCACAACATTGTGGGCTGAAGGGCCTGTTCTGTGCTGTACTGTTCTATGTTCTATGTTCTATGTTCTACTTACACAGAGGGTGGTGGGCGCCTGGAACGCATTGCCAGCGGAGGTGGTAGACACAGACACGTTAGCGTCTTTTAAGATATATTTGGACAGGTACATGGATGAGCAGGGAGCAAATGGACACAGACCCTTAGAAAATAGATGACAGGTTAGACAGAGGATCTCGATCGGCGCTGGCTTGGAGGGCCGAAGGGCCTGTTCCTGTGCTGTAATTTTCTTTGTTCTTTGTTCCTTGTATTATCCCCAAATCCCTCTAAACCATTCCTATTCATATACCCATCCAGTTGCCTTTTAAATTTTATTATCCCAGTCCCCACCACTTCCTCTGGCTCCTCATTCCATACACGCACCACCCTCTATGAAAATGTTGCCTATTCGGTCCTTTTCGTATCTTTTCCATCTCACCTTAAACTTCTGCCATCTAGATTTGGACTCCTTTACCCTGGGAAATCAACCTTGATTATTCACCCAATCCGTGTCCCTTGTGACATTATAAAAACTCTAAAATTTCACCCCTCAGCGTCGGATGCTCCAGGAAAAATAGCCCCAGCCTATTCAGCCTCTCCCTACAGCTCAAACCCTCCAACCCTGGCAACATCCTTGTAAATCTTTTCTGCACCCTTTCAGGTTTAATGACACCTTTCTTATAACAGGGAGACCAGAATTGAATGCAAAATTCCAAAAGTGGCCGAACTAACGGATATGTAATGCAGGGCAGTAAAATTCAGCCCAATATTCTCCCAATAATCTTATAGAAAGGTGAATCAAGGTATAGGGGTCATAGAACTGACTTTTCAGGCTTCTATTTCTTATTTTCACATTTTAAGGTGGAGGAACATCGATCACACCAGAATTTTGAAACTACTTCTATATACTAATGCTGCGACATACAATCAGATTAACGATGACTGACTGACAATATTGGTGCTAAATCTGATGAAATTCAGGTCAGGTCACTTGTATCAGTGATAATGGGAACTGCAGATGCTGGAGAATCCAAGATAACAAAGTGTGGAGCTGGATGAACACAGCAAGCCAAGCAGCATCTCAGGAGCACAAAAGCTGACGTTTCGGGCCTAGACCCTTCATCAGAGAGAGCTCTCTGATGAGGGGTCTAGGCCTGAAACGTCAGCTTTTGTGGTCCTGAGATGCTGCTTTGCCTGCTGTGTTCATCCAGCTCCATACTTTGGTATCTCAGGTCACTTGTCCCTGCCTTTTCTCCCACTCTTGTTTCAAAGGGTTGGGCCATGGTTTTCCACTGGAATGGGCCATGCTATGGGCAATGTGGTGCAGCGGATTCTGCAGGATCGTTGATCAGGAAAATCTCCCATCCTTACCACCTGCTAGCAGATGTGTCGAAAGGAATCACAAGCTGATATTCAGCCCCTTTGGTCATGTTATGAGGACATCTTCCATGGCCAAATTGTCCTTGCCAAACCAGTTCTGGCCCAGAGGCAGCAATATTGGCACTGTGCCACAAGGTGTCATTATGCTTATTGCTTTGTCAAGGTCAAAGGTAATAGAAGGTCTCAAAATGCTCTGGCTTGCTGCTAAGAGAATCTTGGGAACTAAAGCACTGCCCGCCCTGGCTTAGTTAAGCAGAATCTATTATCACTCAGTCCTGCATATCTCTGTGATTGCACTATGGATTGTTTGTGGAGGTCAGTTTAACCAAGTACCTGTTGATTGTAAAAGGACTCAGTCAAAATGAAATGGTTGCAACAATGAAGGAGGACATTTGGCCTGTCAAATCCATGCTAGCTGTCTGTAAAACGTACCCTGTTGCTTGACAGCACTCCCTCACTTTTTCCTCGCCAGATAATTATCCCATTCCCTTTTGAATTTCACATTGAACCTATTCCCACTGCTGTCTAAGGCAGTGCATTCCAGATCCAGACTACTTTCTGTGCAAAATTAAAATCTCCCCTGTTGTGGCCTTATGTTTGCCTCAAATCCGGTTCTCCACCTTTCTGCCACTGGGAACACTTCCTTCCTATCGATTCTCTCCAGATCCTTTGTGACCCCTTAGGGAGGCATGATGGCACCATGGTTAGCAAAGCTGCCTCATAGAGCCTTGGCCTCGGGTCAGGTTCCACCTTTGGACCACTGTCCGTTTGGAGTTTGCATTTCCTTCTCTGTATCTGTGTGGGTTTCCCTAGGATACTCTAATTTCCTCCCACAGTCCAAAGATGTACAGGTTAGGCTGGATTGGCTAAACAGTCCCATAGTGTCTGGGTATTCATTGGTTGGGTGGATTAGCCGTGGGAAATGCAGGGTAAAGGGCTGGGTTTGGGTGGGATGCTGTTCAGAGGGTTGGTGCAGACCCGATGGGCTGAACAGCCTCTTTCCACACTGAAGGGGTTCTACAGTTTTAAACATCTGGATTAAAGCTCTACTTAACCTCCTTCAATTCGACAAGTACAGCTTCAGCTTCTTTTCATAACGGAAATCTCTACCTCCCAAAATCAGCTCCTGCACCCTCCTTCCTCTTTAAAATATGTGGCATCTGGAATCAGTATGAGTTCTGTCAAGCTCGTGCTCGACAAAGTTTCACAATAACTTTCTTATATTTGCATTTTATTCCTCTGGTTAGACAGCCCAGTATCCTCTGTCTTGGCCCACATTCCTACGTTGTTTCCTAACTTATGCAGAAACACATCACCGTATCACAGGGGAAGGACGAAACTTTGATTCACAGACTATCTGTTGTGCCCTCAAGATGTTCCAGAGAGAATGATTCAACTTTGTTTGGAGTGTAGCCACTGTTGTTTCACAGGTGATGTGATAGGCAATGTGTGCACAGTTTGGCTTTAGAAACTGTAGGCAAGATAAACGTCCAACTAATAAGCTTGTGAAAAAGAAAGGCTTGGATTTATCTCAAATCTTTAACACACTCCAGAAGCCCCCAAGCATGCCACAGCCAGTGAGGAGCTTTTAAAGTGTAGCTGCCATTGTAAACTGGGGTGGCCCATATGCACACAGCAAGATCCCGTATTTGATACGGGGTGGACTTCAGTGTATATCTTCAGGTAATGCCATGGGATCTTTCAGATTTAAATGAGAGAACAATTGAGGCCTCAGCTTAACGTCTCTCATCTGAAAAACAATGGGGCAACGGTAGCTTTATGGGCTGAAACGTCAACTAACCAGTTTGTAAAGTCATGGAAACAGACTCTTCGGCCCAACTAGTCCAGGCCAACCATAGTCACAAACTAAACTAGTCCCACTTGTCTGCGTTTGGCCCGTATCCCTCCAAAACCTTCCTATTTGTGTACTTATCCAAATATCTATTAACTGTTGTAACTGTACCTGCATCCATCAATTCCTCTGGCGGTTCATTCCACATATGAACCACTGTCTGTGTAAGAGAGATAATGGGAACTGCAGATGCTGGAGAATTCCAAGATAATAAAATTTGAGGCTGGATGAACACAGCAGGCCAAGCAGCATCTCAGGAGCACAAAAGCTGATGTTTCGGGCCTAGACCCTTCATCAGAGAGGGGGATGGGGAGAGGGAACTGGAATAAATAGGGAGAGAGGGGGAGGCGGACCGAAGATGGAGAGGAAAGAAGATAGGTGGAGAGAGTATAGGTGGGGAGGTAGGGAGGGGATAGGTCAGTCCAGGGAAGACGGACAGGTCAAGGAGGTGGGATGAGGTTAGTAGGTAGATGGGGGTGCGGCTTGGGGTGGGAGGAAGGGATGGGTGAGAGGAACAACCGGTTAGGGAGGCAGAGACAGGTTGGACTGGTTTTGGGATGCAGTGGGTGGGGGGGAAGAGCTGGGCTGGTTGTGTGGTGCAGTGGGGGGAGGGGACGAACTGGGCTGGTTTAGGGATGCTGTAGGGGAAGGGGAGATTTTGAAACTGGTGAAGTCCACATTGATACAATATGGCTGCAGGGTTCCCAGGCGGAATATGAGTTGCTGTTCCTGCAACCTTCGGGTGGCATCATTGTGGCAGTGCAGGAGGCCCATGATGGACATGTCATCTAGAGAATGGGAGGGGGAGTGGAAATGGTTTGCGACTGGGAGGTGCAGTTGTTTGTTGCGGACTGAGCGGAGGTGTTCTGCAAAGCGGTCTCCAAGCCTCCGCTTGGTTTCCCCAATGTAGAGGAAGCCACACCGGGTACAATGGATGCAGTATACCACATTGGCAGATGTGCAGGTGAACGTCTGCTTAATGTGGAATGTCATCTTGGGGCCTGGGATAGGGGTGAGGGAGGAGGTGTGGGGACAAGTGTAGCATTTCCTGCGGTTGCAGGGGCAGGTGCCGGGTGTGGTGGGGTTGGAGGGCAGTGTGGAGCGAACAAGGGAGTCACGGAGAGAGTGGTCTCTCCGGAAAGCTGACAGGGGAGGGGATGGAAAAATGTCTTGGGTGGTGGGGTCGGATTGTAAATGGCGGAAGTGTCGGAGGATAATGCGTTGTATCCGGAGGTTGGTAGTGTGGTGTGTGAGAACGAGGGGGATCCTGTTAGGGCGGTTGTGGCGGGAGCAGGGTGTGAGGGATGTGTTGCGGGAAATACGGGAGACGCTGTCAAGGGCGTTCTCGATCACTGTGGGGGGAAAGTTGCGGTCCTTAAAGAACTTGGTCATCTGGGATGTGCGGGAGTGGAATGTCTTATCGTGGGAGCAGATGCGGCGGAGGCGGAGGAATTGGGAATAGGGGATGAAATTTTTGCAGGAGGGTGGGTGGGAGGAGGTGTATTCTAGTTAGCTGTGGGAGTTGGTGGGCTTGAAATGGACATCAGTTACAAGCTGGTTGCGTGAGATGGAGACTGAGAGGTCCAGGAAGGTGAGGGATGTGCTGGAGATGGCCCAGGTGAACTGAAGGTTGGGGTGGAAGGTGTTGATGAAGTGGATGAACTGTTCGAGCTCCTCTGGGGAGCAAGAGGCGGCGCCGATACAGTCATCAATGTACCGGAGGAAGAGGTGGGGTTTGGGGCCTGTGTAGGTGCGGAAGAGGGACTGTTCCACGTAACCTACAAAGAGGCAGGCATAGCTGGGGCCCATGCGGGTGCCCATGGCCACCCCCTTAGTCTGTAGGAAGTGGGACTGTCTGTGTAAAATAGTTTCCCCTCATGTCCTTTTTACAACGTTCTCCTCCCATTTTAAGAATACACTCCCTACTTCTGAATTCCCTCACCTTGGGGAAAAGATGCTTGCTATTCACCTTATCTGTGCCCCTCACAATTTTATAAGCCTCCACAAGGTCAAACCTCAACTTCCTGCGCTCCGGTGAAAAGAATCCCAGCCTTCCCAGCTTCTCCTCATAATTGAAACCCTTTAGTCTTGGCAACATCCTGGTAAATAATCTCTGAACCGTCTCCAATTTAATAATATTTTTCCAATGGCAGGGCAAAAACATCCATACACAGTACTCCAGAAGAGGCCTCACCAATTTCCTGTACAACCTCAACATGACGTCCCAATTCCTATCCCCTAAGGTCTGAGCAATGAACGCAAGTTTGCTAAGTGCCTTCTTAACCACCCTGTCTACCTGTGATCCAAATTTCAAAGAATTATGTAGCTGAGCTCCTAGATCGCTGTCTGTTCTACAAGACTACCCCAGGCCACATAATTAATCATATAGGTTCTGCCCTTGTTTGTTTTACCAAAATGCAAAACCTTGCATTTATCCAAATTAAACTCCATCTGCCACTTCTCAGCCCATTGATCCATTGATCAAGATCTTTTGTAATCTCAGATAACCTTCTTTACTGTTCACTCTGCCATCAATTTTGATGTCATTCACCTGGGCCATCTCCAGCACATCCCTCACCTTCCTGGACCTCTCAGTCTCCATCTCACGCAACCAGCTTTTGATGTCATTCACAAAGTTACTAACCATGCCTCCTGTATTCCCATCCAAATGGTTTATATGAATGATATTGTTGCAAGAAGATGCAAATGGTGACTTTCTGTGGTCACTAAATGTTGCTGTGGCTGCATTACCACACCCAAGACTATTATTTGTAAATGGCTGTGTTGCAGGAGCCTTTTCCCAGTTGGACAACACCTTTCAAGAGAATAAAATGTGAGGCTGGATGAACACAGCAGGCCAAGCAGCATCTCAGGAGCACAAAAGCTGATGTTTCGGGCCTAGACCCTTCATCAGAGAGGGGGATGGGGGGAGGGAACTGGAATAAATAGGGAGAGAGGGGGAGGCGGACCGAAGATGGAGAGGAAAGAAGATAGGTGGAGAGGGTGTAGGTGGGGAGGTAGGGAGGGGATAGGTCAGTCCAGGGAAGACGGACAGGTCAAGGAGGTGGGATGAGGTTAGTAGGTATCTAGGGGTGCGGGGACAAGTGGGTGAGGGAGGAGGTGTGGGGACAAGTGCTACACTTGTCCCCACACCTCCTCCCTCACCCCCATCCCAGGCCCCAAGATGACATTCCACATTAAGCAGAGGTTCACCTGCACATCTGCCAATGTGGTATACTGCATCCACTGTACCCGGTGCGGCTTCCTCTACATTGGGGAAACCAAGCGGAGGCTTGGGGACCGCTTTGCAGAACACCTCCGCTCAGTTCGCAACAAACAACTGCACCTCCCAGTCGCAAACCATTTCCACTCCCCCTCCCATTCTCTTGATGACATGTCCATCATGGGCCTCCTGCACTGCCACAATGATGCCACCCGAAGGTTGCAGGAACAGCAACTCATATTCCGCCTGGGAACCCTGCAGCCATATGGTATCAATGTGGACTTCACCAGTTTCAAAATCTCCCCTTCCCCTACTGCATCCCTAAACCAGCCCAGTTCATCCCCTCCCCCCACTGCACCACACAACCAGCCCAGCTCTTCCCCTCCACCCACTGCATCCCAAAACCAGTCCAACCTGTCTCTGCCTCCCTAACCGGTTCTTCCTCTCACCCATCCCTTCCTCCCACCCCAAGCCGCACCCCTAGCTACCTACTAACCTCATCCCACCTCCTTGACCTGTCCGTCTTCCCTGGACTGACCTATCCCCTCCCTACCTCCCCACCTACACTCTCTCCACCTATCTTCTTTCCTCTCCATCTTCGGTCCGCCTCCCCCTCTCTCCCTATTTATTCCAGTTCCCTCCCCCCATCCCCCTCTCTGATGAAGGGTCTAGGCCCGAAACGTCAGCTTTCGTGCTCCTGAGATGCTGCTTGGCCTGCTGTGTTCATCCAGCCTCACATTTTATTATCTTGGAATCTCCAGCATCTGCAGCTCCCATGATCTCTGATACCTTTCAAGAGACTCTGAATTCAAAAGCAAATTTTTAGATTGACTGAGATGGATATAGGCTATACTTCAAGGCTTTACTGTCAGAAGCTGTATCATGAATGGCTGATTCTGAATGTTAGTCATCATGTATCGCTTGATTCATTGCTGCCGTAGCAAAATTAACCAGTTTTGCTATCAACAGAGGGAGGCATGGCTCATGTTTGTAAATGTACCCAGTGTCACTTTAAATGTAGCCACATGGGGTGTCAGCCTAGATTTTGGATCCTGGTTGAGGGAACAAGTAAGGAAGTGATAACTGTCAGACACTGAGGTGAATTTGTGAAGACAGGGGCATAGCTGACACCCCTGTGTAATGAGGGGAGTGCTACGCAGTTAACGGTATCATCTTTTTGATGAGTCATCGAACTGGGGCTCCGTCTTTCCTTTTAGGGTGGCATGACTTTGAGAGTAGCACAGTACTCCCCACTGCCCTGCCAGTATTTATCCCATCAATCAATGTCATATAAACTAAATTGTCTGATCATTGTCATGTTAAGTTTGTGGTTTGGACAGATATGGGCCAGGCATAGGTAGGTGGACCTAGTTTCGTTTGGGACTAGGTTCAACACGGGCTGGTTGGGCCAAAGCGTCTGTTCCCTTGCTGTATGTTAGCTGTGTGTTGGCCGGTGTACTTCACACCCTAAGACAATAGAAGTACTTCCCTAGCTAGGAAATCTTTGCCTCACAGTGAGCATACCTTCTATCATTTTGTTTGGCAATATTACGGTGCTAATTGAGACAGATTTTGAACAGATGTAATGACTCAAAACTGACAATACAAGAGGTGCTGTGGGCCATCAGCAATGGCAGAAACGTAATCGCCAGAATCTCCAAACTCATGTCTGGTGTATCCAAACTCTACCTTGTGCCAGGAGGAGCACAAGGTAGATAAAATAGACGTATTGTCCTGGTAAACGTGCGACACTTGACTACTTGCATGCCAAACAGCATAAGCAACAAGTGTTATGCTTGCTAATTGATCCCATAACCAATGGATCAGACCTATGTCAGAGGTGTTGAGTGGATGATCTGTCTCCACTTCTCCTGAGGTCCTCAGCATCACAGATGCCAGTATCTAGCCAAATTCAATTCACTCCGTGCAACATCAAGAAGCTGTTGGAGGCACCAGACTTCTGCAAAGGTTATGGGCTCTGCCAACATTCCAGCAATAGTAGTGAAGAGTTGTGCACTCGGATGAGCCAAGGTCCTAGCCAAGCTGTTCCAATACAGATACAAGACTGGCATCTGCCCAAGAACGTGTAAAACTGCTCAGCTCTGTACGCAAATCCAACCCAACCAATTTCTGCCTTTCAGCGTACCCTTGATCATTGGAAACTGATATTAGAGGTTGATGCCAAGCATTGACAAAAAGCTGAACTGGATTAACCATGTGGGAAAAGGTTCAACAGATTAGGAATCATTAGAGTTTAGAAGAATAAGAGATGATTGCATTGAAATATACAGGATTCTTAAGAGTAATTGCAAAATTGAAGGCTGAGATAATTAGATTCTTCATCAATCGGTTTGAGTTTGAGTTTGATTTATTGTCAATGTACCATGATACAGTGAAAAGTCTTATTTTGCGTGCTATACAGGCAAATCATACCACACAAAGTGCATCAGGGTAGCAGAGCACGGCGCAGAATACAGTGTTAAAGCTGTGGAGAAGATGCAGAGAGATAGAAAGGGATCAATGTGAACATTTGAGAGATCTGTTCAAAAGTCTGATAAAGAGTGGGGAAAATTCTATTCATAAGTGAACTTTGATACCATCTGCCCAATGGAAAAGGGTGGAAGTGAATATAATCTTGTTGGGAGAGCAAGGATCATGGGGAACGGGCTGTTAAGTGTACGTGAGGAATGTTGGATCAGTTCTGATCCTAGTGAATGATAGAGCAGGCTCGAGGGACCAAATGGCCTCCTCCTGTGCCTGTTTTGTATGGTCTTATGGCATAAGTATATTGGCTACAGGAGCAGATCAGAGACTTGGAATACTGCAGCAAGTAAATGTCTGTTCACCATCTAGAAGGCACCAGTCCGTGGTGTGATGGAATACTGTCCACTTGCCTGAATGTGTGCAGCTCCAAAAACATTCAAGAAGCTTGACACCATCCAGGACAATGCAACTCTCTTGACTGGTGCCCCAGTCAACAACTTCAACATTCATTCCTCCACCAGTGTGTATTACAGTACCAACAATATGTCGTAAGTCACCAAGGCTCTTCCGACAGGACCTTCCAAACACAGTGAGAAGGATGAGGGCAGCAAATACATGGAAACACCACCCCCTGAAAATTCCCCTCCAAGCCCCTCACCATCCTGATGTGGAAATAGATTGCTGTTCCTTCAGTGTCGCTGTGTCAAAATCCTGGAAGTCTCCACTTTAAAAAATTGTGGGTGTCCATTCGAGCCAAGTACTGCAGCAGTTCAAGAAAGCAGCTCATCACCATCTTCTCAAATGCAACGAGGAATTAGCCACAAATGCAGGCCCAGCCAGTGATTTCAACACCTGATGCACAAATAAAAGAAATCAGGAGCTTAGTGAAGTTTAGTTGTCATGAAAAGTGCCATATCAAAGTCATTATTGTTTGGAATTAGCCATAGAACATAGAACTGTACAGTACAGTACAGGCCCTTCGGCCCATGATGTTGTGCCGAACTTTTACCCTAATCTTAAGGTCGATCTAACCTCCGCCCCTACCTTATACTATCATCCATATGCCTATCTAATAGCTGCTTAAATGCCCCTCATGAGGCTGACTCCATTACCCTCTCCGGCAATGCATTCCATGCCCCTACCACTCTCTAAGTAAAGAACCTATCTCTGACTTCTCCGCTATATCTACCTCCAATCACTTGAAAACTATGCCCCCTTGTAATAGCTACCTCCACCCAAGGAAAAAGACTCTGGCTATACACTCTATCTATGCCTCTCATCATTCTGTACACCTCTATCAAGTTACTTCTCATCCTTTGTCATTCTAAAGAGAAAAGCCCTAGCTCTCTCAACCTTTCCTCATAAGACCTTCCCTCCATTCCAGGCAACATCCTGGTAAATCTCCTCTGCACCTTTTCTAACACTTCCACATCTTTCCTGTAATGAGGCAACCAGAACTGGAAACAATACTCTAGATGTGGCCAAACCAGGCTTTTGTATAGCTGGAGCATAACTTAAAGGCTCTTGAACGCAATCCCTCTATTAATGAAAACTAACACACCATTTGCCTTCTCAACAACTCGATACACCTGGGTGGCAGCTTTCAGAGAACTGTGGACATGAACGCCAAGATCCCTCTGCTCCTCCATGCTGCCAAGAATCTTTCCGTTAATTCTGTACTCTGCTTTCAAGTTTGTCCTTCCAAAATGAATCACCTCACACTTTTCAGGGTTAAACTCCATTTGCCACTTTTCAGCCTAGCTCTGCATCCTATCAATGTCCCTTTGTAACCTAGAACAGCCCTCCATACTACACACAACTCAACCCACCTTTGTATCAGAGATAATGGGAACTGCAGATGCTGGAGAATTCCAAGATAATAAAATGTGAGGCTCAATGAACACAGCAGGCCAAGCAGCATCTCAGGAGCACAAAAGCTGACGTTTCGGGCCTGGACCCTTCATCACCAGGTCCGAAACATCAGCTTTTGTGCTCCTGAGATGCTGCTTGGCCTGCTGTGTTCATCCAACCTCACATTTTATTATCGACCCACCTTTGTATTGTCCATGAACTTGCTAATCCACCCTTCCACTCCTTCATCCAAATCATTTACAAAAATCTCAAATAGAAGAGGACCCAGAACAGATCCATGTGGTACACCACTCAACTGAGCCCCATGTTGAATATTTTCCGTCCACTACCACCTTTTGTCTTCTAAGGGTCAGCTAATTCTGAATCCAGTCTGCCACATTTCCCCCTACCCCATGTCTCTATACCTTCTGCATGAGCCTACCATGGGGAACCCTTTCAAATGCATTATTTAAATCCATGTATACCACATGCACTGCTCCACCTCCATCCACATGTTAGGTCATCTCTTCAAAGAGTTCAAGAGGGTTTTTGAGGTATGATCTATCCCTCACAAATCCATGCTGACTATCACAAGTCAAACTGTACCTTTCGAAGTGATCATCAATCCTATTTCTCAGAGCCCTTTCCAATAATTTTCCCACCACTGACATAAGACTAACTGGCCTGTAATTTCCGGGGTTATCCCTATTCCCTTTTTTGAACAAGGGAATGACTTTTGCCTCTCTCCAATCTTCTGGCACTATACCCGTGGACAGTGAGGATGAAAAGATCACTGCCAAGGTCCCTGCGACCTCTTCGCTCGCTTCCCATAGAATCCTAGCAAAGATGCCATCAGGCCCAGGGGAGTTATCTATCTTCAATTTCTTACAGCCATAAATTATTTAGGAAGTTCTAGGATTGTACAATGCTCTGGCTGGATATTACATGCCAGGTGTGTCTCTGGGGGTGTTCGTACATAGGCACAGACCCAAAATACAGAGGCTGGACTCGTGTTGAAATCTGCATCCATATATATGTAAATACCTATGTGAAATAACTCCACAGAGGCTGGTATCCCATTACCAAGTCACCCTTTATTTAAACATGGAGAGTCCTTGATGCTGTTCCAGCTTCCTCAGAGCCAGCTTTCAGAGTGAACAGGATGCCTGACACTCCTGTTGACATCTTTCAGTCAGGGCTCCCTGCTTTGACCAGATTAACAGCTCCAATCGAGCACCTCATATTCTATGAGGTCCACCAGGCTGACCTCATTACAATCACTGCAACGTATAAAGGTCATTTAATAGGATTCTGGGTAATCCAAGATGGAGTGTGGGAAAAAAAATTATGGATGTATGAGCTGCTCCTTTTTGAAATATTTGCTGTGTTGGAGGTGATTTCCTCAAATTCTTGCAGCACTTGTCGCTGTTTTATAATCTGTTACATTGTTTTGGAACTAATGGAAAAACAGTTCAGAACTACAGTGCTTTAAAAAAGGAGGAACAGAGAGAATGCAGGGACCACATGGGAGGTGAGAAAACATGGAGCAGTTAACCTGCACAGCTGTCTGGCTAGACCTACACCTTCACAGCTGACTGCCACTGCTGTTTAGTTTCAAATATCTCTGGACATCAGAGTTTGTTCTAAGAAAAATAAACAGTTACATTCATAGCTGACTTTGGAGAAACCCGTGTGGCGAAGCTCTCAACAAGGAGAACAGCTAAGTGGCATTCTTTTTAAATAAACATGTAACCTTACAATTTTTTTACTATAAATCTAGAATAGTGAGTCGAGTGGGATTTTTTAACTCAGGGGCAACATTTTCATGCAGAGGGTCGTGCGTGTATGGAGTGAGCTGCCAGAGCAAGTGGTGGAGGCTGGTATAACTGCAACATTTAAAAGACACCTGGATGGGTATATGAATAGAAAGGCTTTAGAGGGATGTGGGCCAAATGCTGGCAAATGGGACTAGATTAATTTAGGATAGTTGGTCGGCATGGATGAGTTGGAGTCTGTTTCCATACTGTACAGATTTACAACTCAATAAATTATCAAAAACTCAGTTGACTCAAACAATCTGCCCTCTCGGCCATAAAAGTTATTGTTGTTTTTAAGGTGTGAGTGGGATGCATGTTTTATATTTCAAAGTGTTCAAATCTGCAGGGGGTGTAGCCTTTGTCCATCAATGGAGCACACCTGGCAAGATCATCCATGTGTGCTTTCAATCTCAGCCCTCCAACCCTCTTGCTTGCCTTCCTAAAGATGCCAAAAAGACAAGCCCTCCCACAACAGCAGATCTCTGGTGCTGCCGTGGAGTGCTGGGCCTGCCAGACATTCTTGGTCAGCATTCCAGAGGATGGGACATCCTTCCAGTGTACATCTACCATGAAGTTCACCCACAGTGTGTGCTGGCTGCAGGGCAGGCTTGTTCCTGGCTTAGTGACTCACTGCCGAGTTGAACTGTCCATTATTTATACAACCTGTCCATCTGTGATTTTCCACCCCAAGTCTTATTTGGCCCCTTTCCATTTCAAAAAAGACTAATGGTGAAATCCACACGAGGAGAAATGGAAAACCACTGGAGAGGAGTGATGTTAAGCATCTCCCCTCACACATAATTCACTCTGAATTTATTTGCAGCATTTTCATCATTGGGACTGAATTAATTTGCATGTTGAGATGATACATTTCATTGAGAAAGAGTACCTGTTACTGACACACATACGCTTAATGGTCTTTCACCAGTAAAATATGCAATCTGCCAAAACATTTTGGGTGTTAAATGAAAACTATGGATTGCAACGGGAAAAACAGAGATCTCGAAACTCACTTTTTCTACTTCGAAAAATAACTTCACTGCTCAAGAATAAAGAAACAATTCTGATTTTATTGCAGATGCTACTGCTGCCTAAAGCTCGTCTGCTCTTATAGTTTGTCAAATTGGTTTATTACAGTCACCCTCACATAGTCACTGTACCTTGGACTTAATTTCTCTGTGACATCTGACATCTGACATTTAATTTATACTTTGGTTGACTCCCTCTTTCTGGTGCCCTCTACATTATTACCACAGAGATTTCTGCGGTTCCTCGGTGCTGATCAAAATGCCAACGTTCTCCTTTCTGGTTGTCACTTTTTAAGAGTTCTCTGTGCTCTTGTATTTTAGAATACCCTTTCACTGTCTAACAATCTATGCATGGAAATATCTTATCATCTTAGCATGAACCTTTCAAAGACCTCTAATTTCTTCTTTGGCTTTTTTTGCCAGATTTCACAGGAAAGTCGATAGAATGTAGCATCTTATGAGTTTTTTTTATTACTTTTTATAAGCTCAAGTTTTCATGTTCTTGACACATCCTTCACCTTAACCAAATTACTTCTGACTATCTTAATCCTTTGTCTAACTCTGCATCACATCTGTCATCTTCTTTTTCATTTGTCCGAAAAAGGCAAACTCATCTATTTATTCCACTGTGAACTATCCACGGCAATCTTCGGTCTGTTTTCTTTTTGCGGATTCCTTCAAAAATCCAGTGACCTTTTGTCTTTCTTTGGTATTCATACACAATCTATATTCTAGATTTTACTTGAGCTACAATATTTTGTCAGGCAGTGCTTCTAAATTTTGTCCCACTGGATCCCATTTTGAGCCTTGAAAATTGCCATGAATTCAAAGTGAGAACTATAAGGGGGTAACATACGAACTTAAGAAAAGCCATTTAGCCTCATCATTCTCTAATATCAGGGCTGATCCACCCTAGATCTCAATTACTCTTTTGTGCGTAGCCATCAATCTTAGATCTTTCAAAACGCTATCAGTTTCTTCTTTAAATACTTGAAGTGATCTGTGCAGGAGAGAATTCCAGACATTCGCTACTCTCTGAGTCAGTGAATTCCTTTCCACCTCAGTGTTCCTGCATTCTGCAACTATGACCCCCGACTAGTGAAACATCATCTCAATATCTGCCCTGTCATGCCTCCATGAATCTCAAATGTTTTGATAAGATCACCGCACATTCTTCTAAACTGAAATGAGCAACGTGTTAAACTGTTCAGCTTCATCCCAGGTGACAGCCTAGTGAATTTCTTTCACACTGCCTCCAATGTCAGTATGTTCTTTCTTAAATATGGGGACCAAATCTGTACAAAGTATTCCAAATGCAGCCTCACCAATATCCTGTACTATTGTAATGAGTCTTCCCTGTTTTTAAACTCCAACCCCCAGCAAAAAATGCCAAAACTCAATTTGCCTGCATAATTACTTGCTGCACCTGCATACTGATTTTTTAGTGTAGCACAATCTCTCTGCGCTACACTTTTTTTTAGTTTCTTTCCATTTAAACATTAGTCTTCCTTATGATGTACACTGTTATGAACTCTGGATGGACATTCAAATAAAAAAATGCTTAAACCTTGAATTTTTTGCTTTATTACTTTTTCTGGTGCTAATTTTTGCTGCACTGTTGGCATATATTTCTGAAACTTCTTGTTATAATTTGATTATCAATCACCTCTTCATTCCCCTGCACTTTTGCTCTCTCATTTCCTTTTGATTTTCTAAAATTTTCCTTTAATTGAACCCCTCGCACCATTAATTAGTTTAAAGTTCGTGTACAACCTTAATTATGCAATCTGCCAGATTCCTGCATAGTTTGTATGAAGCCCATCACAAGAGAAAGGCTCTCTCTTTCTCCAGTACTGGAGCTAGTGTCCCACGAATCAGAATTCATTTCCCCAAATCCACCTTTGAACGATGCATTTGCCCGCCTAATCTTATTTAGTCTCAGTCAATATGCACATGATAGTGACCTTGAACTGTTATCCTTCTGGTTCTACCTTTTAATTTAACCCTGAGGTCCTTGCAATCCCACAGAGGAAACTCTTTTCTATTCCTACCAATATCTCTGGTACCTATGTGGACCACAGCAACTGGATCCTTCTCCTCCCATTATGAATTCCTGTCCAGCATGGACCTTTGGCACCAGGTAGACACAGCCTTCAGGAACAAAAACAAAGTTGCTGGAAAAGCTCAGCAGGTCTGGCAGCACCTGTGAATGAAAAAAAAACGCGTGATCCTTCTTCAGAACTCATGGTGGCTGGGAGAACGTCAGTTTATATGCAGAAAATAGGGAGGTGGGTGGGGTAGGGCGTAAACGATAGGATAGAGCCCAAAGAGAGAGAAAGACAGTCGGACAGACAAAGGAGTTGCTAATGATCAGGCTGGGAGGGTGAATAGTTGTTAATGGCGACTGTTAATGACTAACAACAGTGGGTGTTAAATGGCAGACTACGTGGTAACAAGGCCTGGTGTGTGGGATAGGGGGCTGGCCCATGGAGAGATTGTTACGGTAAATTCCTCTTTCTTTGGTTGTGTGTTAACTGTAGTGTTAAATAAATTATGTTTTGCTTAACATCAAGTAGTTTGGCCAGGAGGTTAAGGTCTAGGCAACCGTCTTAGAATATTTTAAGGGGGTCTGGTCTGGTCCTTAACAACACCACCAGCTACAAGTTCCCCTCCAAGCCCCTCACCATCCTGACTTGTTTTATTACCTTTCCTTCATGGTCACTGGTTCAGAACCTTGAAACTCCCTTCCCAACTGCTCTGTGCTTCTGCCTACAGCGCATATCCGCATGGTGGCTCAGTGGTTAACATTGCTGCCTAACAGTATCAGGGACCCGGGTTCAATTCAATCCTTGAGCAACCGTCTGTGTGGAGTTTGCACATTCTCCCCGTGTCTGTGTGGGTTTCCTTCTAGCGCTCCAGTTTTCTCCCACAGTCCAAAGAAGTGCAGGCTAGGTGGATTGGCCGTGCCAAATTGCCCATGGTGCTCAGGAATGTTTAGCCCAGTTGGGCTAGATGTGGGAAATGTAGGGGGAATGGCCCTGGGTGGGATGCTCTGAGAGTTGGTGCAGGCTTGTTGGGCCGAAGGGCCTGTTTCCACACTGTAGGGGATTCTACGGACTGCAGCAGTTCAAGAGAGCAGCTGAGCACCACTCCTACAGGGCA
This sequence comes from Stegostoma tigrinum, assembly GCF_030684315.1. Taxonomy (NCBI): domain Eukaryota; kingdom Metazoa; phylum Chordata; class Chondrichthyes; order Orectolobiformes; family Stegostomatidae; genus Stegostoma; species Stegostoma tigrinum. The sequence goes on along the minus strand of NC_081356.1, from coordinate 125,431,629 downwards.
ATTAGGGGCAGGCAATAAATACTGGCCCAGCCAGCAACGCCCATGCCTCATGAGTGACGTTTTAAAAATATCCAGCGTGCTTGAGCAGGAATGGGATTGGAGCAGACCCAGGCTGTTTCTTGCCTCATTCATCAATCCCCCCTGCCGTCCTTTTGCCTGTCGTGCAGCTTTAATTTCAAAAACTTGCTGCAGAAGGAACTCATTGAATCAATTGACCAGCATTCAGCAGAAGTAGTTGTTATAAATAACTTGATTTTTAACAATTCATGTGTATGTCTGAGCAACTGACAAGTGGCAGTGATGCTACATTAACACAGCCACTTTCCAAACATAGACCATTGTTGATGCCTTTGAATAGATGACTGTAATGGTCAATTTTGAACATTAAAATATCCTGAATCTGTGCTCTGAAGGTTTAAACATAGCTCCAGAGATCAGCACTATTATCTTTTTCTGCCACTTAGCTTTTACAAATGGACAATTAATGCTAATCACAAGTGAAAGCTCAATCACCATAATGTAGTCAATAATCTTGACTAATAATTATTTGTAAGTCCTTTTAAACAAAAGCCTAGCACTTTAGAGTTTCTAAAATCAATGCGTCGCTCAATACAGTCTATTCCTCACAGTGGGTTTGCAAAATTAAAATCAGATTCACGTGTGTGGGTTTTCTCTGCATTTGGTTCTATGAAGCTTTTTGACAATCTGCCCTCTGGTTTCAACTTAACATTCCATGCATTTTTCATACCAAAGTGGGATAAAAACCAGCAAGAAGACCTGTTGTTGTGGCTGGATTGGGATTCAGCTTCCAAACTACTGAGATTGCTTTGGTTTAGCATGTGATTAATCTGTGAAATGGATGTGAAATTGACAGAGAAATATCAGGGAGCATGCAGCTTTAACTGAACACAGGAAAAAAAATAGAAAGTTCTCCATCTAATGCTGTGAGCTAAAGCCTGTGGCAGAAAATGAACAGCCAAGGCCAGGATTTTACTAATGCAGACATCCCTACCTACTGCATTCATGGCTCTGGTAGATAAGGCAAACATTTGATGGAACAGTCTGTATCAACTGAACGGGAACACGTCTGGAAGCTATGGGTTCCTAGCTGCTTTTACTTTCAAATTAAAATGCATTTGAAGCATGCAAGTTATCACATTTGACACCTCCACTAAGCCGTATATATCCAGCCCTCATTTTGCGCTGCATACTGAGCAACACTGAATATTTTGGAAACAGCATTCTCACCTCTTATAATGCGGAAGTTCATTTTGAATCTGTCTAAGAGTACGGTCATCCTGTCTTTACTGTAATGGGAATGTTTTCAATTCTTTAACTAGTCCAGATTTTGTTGTACAGAGGTGTCTGCACCAATGGGCCTGTGGATGTCACTGCAGGTCAAATGGAACATCCTAGAGAAACCTCAGTTTGCATAAAGGGATTACTTTGAATGCATACTATAGGACACCTTGACTGGTCACAGCAACAAAAGCAAAAGTTGCTGGAAAAGTTCAGTAGGTCTAGCTAGTCACAGAATTGATAAAGAATTTACTCGTTCTAAGGCTCAACTGATTATTTTTCACCAATTGTCTATGCAACTCTCTCTCAAATTTGGCATTCCTCAAGTGTATTTCATTGTTTGTGAGGCGTTTTGAGACGTTCAGAGGTCAAGAAATGTAAAGATGCATTGTTGGACCTTGGAACTGAGGTGGCTCAAATGGATCAAGTGTCAGTAGCGGAGCATTAAGGAGCCAGTGATCACTCTATCATAGGGCTCAGAATGGTACTCGGGAATGACTTGCAACAACCCTGAGTAAAAGAAAAAAACAATTTGCTGCTGAGCTGACTCAATGGGGCAAGAACAGAGCAGTGCAAGATCGGGTAGAACGACAGATGGGCAAGCAAAATAGGAATTGATTAGTGGGCTATCTTTGAGGGTAGGTGGTTCACATGGAGTGATGTCAAATGAGAAAGGTAGGGCAAACATATCCTGAGTCTTTTTATTCACCCATGGCATGTGGGTGTTGCTGCTAGCCACAATTTATTGCCCATTCCAATTTGCATTGGAGAAGGTGGTAGTGAGCAGACTTCTTCAACCACTGCAGCCCATTTGCTATTAGGTTGACCCACAATGCTATTGGAGAGGTCGCATTTTGACCCAGTGACACTAAAGAAGCCGCAATATATTTCCAAGTTAGGATGGTGAGTGGCTTGGAGGGGAACTTGCAGGGGGGTGGTGTTCCCATGTGTCTGCTGTCCTTGTCCTTCTAGATGGAAGCAGTCATGTGTTAGAACATTGCTGCTACTAGTGGTGGAGGGAGTGGTTGCTTGTAGATGAGGTGCCAATCAAGTGGCTGCTTTGTCCTGGATGGTGTCAAGCATCCTGAGTGCTATTGGAGCTGCACCCATCCAGGCAAATAGGGAATATACTATCACACTGCTGATTCGTGCCTTGTAGATGGTGGAGAGGCTTTGAGGAGTCAGGAGGTGAGTTACTCACACTGTATTCCTAGACTCTGACCTCCTGTTGTAGCCATTGTTTTTATATGGTGGGTCCAATTAAGTTTCAGGTTGAAGGTAACCCCAAGGATGTTGATAAGGGAGATTTGATGAGGGTAACACCATTGAATGTCAAGGGGCAGTGGTGAGGTTGTCTGTTATTGAAGATAGTCTTTGCCTGGCATTTGTGTGGTACAAATGTTACTTGCCACTTGTCAACCCAAACCTGGATATTGTCCATATTTTGTTGCATTTGAATCTGGATTACTTCAGTGTCTGAGGAGCCAGAAGAGGAGGGGAACATTGTGTAATCATCGGCAAACATCCCCACTTCTGACCTTATGGTGGAAGGAAGATCGTTGATGAAGCAGCTGAAGACGGTTGAGCCTGGGACACTACCCTGAGGAACCCTTGTAGATAAGTCCTGGAAGTTTGATGACTGGCCTTCAACAACCGCAAACATCATCTTATGTACAAGATATGACTCCAACCAGTGGAGAGCTTTCCCCCGATACCCATTGATTCCAGTTTTGCTAGAACACCTTGATGCCACACTTGGACAATGCAGCCTTGTTGCCAAGGACTGTCACTCTCACCTCAACTCTGAAATTCAGCTCTTTTGTCCTTGTTTGATTCAAGGCTGTAATGAGGTGAGAAGCTGACTGGCTCCTGTAGAACAAAACTGGGTGTTGCTGAACAGGTTATTGCTGAGCAAGTGCTGCTTGATAGTGGTATAAATGTCCCCTGCCATCACTTCGCTGATGATCAGAAGTAAACTGGTGGGGTCGTAATTGGATAGATGACAAAGGAGGTAGAAATTAAAATATTAGGACGAAAAGTTTTGCTTAAGACAGATGTAGGGCAGAAAATATAGTTGAGAACAAGAGCAATATAGAAAGTTTAGAGGGGACGTAAGAAAGCAAAGAGGAATTATGAGAAAAGGCTAGCAGCTAACACAGTGTTCTTCTAGGCCCATAATAAGTAAGAGAGTGGGTAAAGGAGGAGTACTGTTGGTAAGGTACCAAAAAGGGTTTTACACATGGAGGCAGGGGCCTGGCTGAGATGTTAAACTAATACTTTGCATCTGACAGAGGAGGATACTGTGCCACTAGAAGGCTTCAAAATTAATAAGGAGAAAGTCTTGGATAGACTGTCATTAATTAAAGTTAATAAGGCACTGGGCCAATTGATATACATCCAAGGATTTTGAAGGAAGTGAGGGTTGATATTATGAAGACACTGGCCATTAACTTTCAGTCTTCCCTGGACCCTGGGGAGGTGCCAGAAGACTGGAGATTTACCAGCATTGGCCAATAAAGTGTGTCAGGGTAATCTCAGCAATTACAGATGAGTCAGTTTAGCCTTGGTGATGGGAAAACTTCCAGAAATAATTATTCAGGGTAGAATTAGTAGCCACATTGAGAAAAGTGGGTTGTTTAGGAAAAGTTGCATGGCTTTCGAAAGTTGTGTTTATTTGGTGTATTTTGAAGAGGTATCTGAACAGTGGGGTAATGCTGGGAGTTAGCAAGGCCTGATGAAAGGTTTAAACCTGAAACGTTGACTTTCCTGCTCCTGATAAGATGCCTGACCTGCTGTGTTCCTCCAGCTCCACACTGGCGATGAGGTAACGGTGTTGATATGTAGTCCATGGATTTTCAGAAGGCATTAATACAGCGCCACACAACAGGCTTGTGAGGAAAGTTGTAGGCCATGGTATAAGATGGACAGTGGCCACGTGGATGCAACATTGGCTGAGTGATGGGAAGCAGAGGGAAATGGTCAATGAGTATTTTTGAAGTTGGAGGTAAGTTTGTAGCAGATTTTCTAGGGGTTAGCGGAGTTCCCCAGGAATTGGTTTTGGACCCTTGTTTTTTCTTATGTGTGTTAATGATCTGGATTTTAATGTTTGTAGCTTGTAGATAACATACAACTTGGAATAATTGAAACGTGTGAGTGCATGTGGAACTTGAATAGGGCACGGTGGCTCAATCATCAACGCTGCTGCCTCATAGCACGAGGGACATGGGTTTGATTCCACTCTCGGATATCTGTCTGTATAAAATTTGTGCAATTTCCCTGTGTCTGCGTCACTTTTGGCTGCATGCTCCAGTTTCTTCCCACATTCCAAAGATGCACACGTTAGGTGAGTTGGTGACATTACATTACCCATAGTGTCCATGGATGTGTGAACCAGATGGGTTACCATGGGAAATGCAGGGTCACAGGGACAGGCTAGAGGGATGGGTCCAGGTGGGATGCTCTTTGGAGGGTTGGTGTCGGCCGAATGGCCTGTCGGAATTCTGTGATTCTATGACATTGACAAGTTGGTGGAGTGGGTGAACAGGTTCAATGCAGAGACATGCAAGGCAGTGCACTTTGATAGGAGGAATATTGAAAGACAATACAAAATAAGGACTACAATTCTAAAAAAAAGCTGCAGGAGCAGTGTCCTGAGTGTGTATGTGCACACAGCATTGAAGATGGCAGGACAAGTAGAGAGTGTAATTCCCGTAGTATACAGTGTTCTTGGATTTATCAATTGGGGCACGAGGACAAGAACAAGGAGGTGATGTTGAACTTGCGTAAGTATTGCGTGTTAAAGGAATGAATGTGAATGAATTAGAGACTGTGAAGAAGCAATTTGCGGGAATTGTTCCAGGAATGAAAACAAAAGTTTAGAGGATAGATGAAAAAAGTTGGGACTGTTTTCCTTGGAGAAAAAAAGGCTGAAAGAAAATTTGAAAGAGATTTTCAAAGTTATGGGCCAACTTGATAGAATAGATCAGGGGAAGCTGTTCCCATTCAGAAAGGAACAAGAACAAGAGGGAACAACAACAAAGTTGCTGGAAAAGCTCAGCAGGTCTATCAGTATCTGTGAAGGAGAAAACAGAGTTAATGTTTCGGGTCCGGTGACCCTTCCTCAGAACTGAGGGCACTGATTTAAAGCAATTGAAACTGAAGCAAGGGTGATGTGAGAAAAAAAACGTGTTCACATAGTGAGCCATTAGGATATGGAATGCACTGCCTGGGACAGTGCTGGAGGGAGATTAGACTGAGGCATTCAAGAGGGTATTAGATGATTATTTGGATCAAAGTAGTGTGTCAAGATATTTAGGAAAAACAGGAGATTGACACTGGGTCATGTTGTTCATTGTGAAGAGTTGCAGGGAGTTATGGGTCGAATGGCCTTCTGTACAATAACAATTCTGTGATGAAAAGAGCTAGAAAAATTATAGTTCTTTCCTCCTTTAGTGAGTCTGTCTGCTTTCAATCTCCTCCCATCGCACTAATTTCAACCAGGCATCTTCACATTTTCTACCAGTGGGCTTATCTGTTGGGTGAGATATCAAACTAAGGCAAATATTTGTGCATTTGAGTGGAGATAAAGCCTCATGCCTCATCAAAGAACAGAGGGGGAGTGTATTTGAGTGCGTCTGCTGATATCTACCATTCAATCAATGTGTTAAAATTAGGACAAACAATGTGGCTGACATCACACTGATGTTCATGGGAGCTTGCCGAGTGTGAATTAACACCTGGGTTTCCTACATTAACAACTATTGTTACAGTCCTTTCAAGTAAGTAAGAAGCCCTTTGCTTGGATGGATTGAAGAAAGAACAGCTCCACACCATTTAACCTGTGTACTACACTGCATGATAACAAAAGGCACTCATCTGACTCAGTGGTAGCGTCGGTACTCTTGAACTGGGAGATACAGGTTCAAGTCCCACCTGCTCCAGAGGTATCTAAGAACATCCTTGAACAGGTAGATTAAAAAGAAGATTGAATTTAAAAAAGACTCTTTATTTTAAGAACCTGAGGAGTGTTGCCGAACTAAGAGACTTTGGTGAGCAGTATAGCAATATTGTGAATGTGGAGGTAGATGGGATAGTGAAGAAGGCATTTGGTATGTTTGCCTTTATTGGTCACTGCACTGAGTGGAGGAGTTGGAAGGTCATGATGCATCTGTACAGGATATTGGTGAGGCCACTTTTAGAATATCGTGTTCATTTCTGGTTTACCTGCTAAAGGAAAGACGTTGTGAAACTTGAAAGGGTTCAGAAAAGATTGATAAGGGTGTTGGCAAGGTTGGAGGGTTTAAGCTGTAGGGAAAAGCTGGGGCTTCATATAGGCTGGGGCTATATTCCCTGGAGTTGAGGGCTGTCCTTATAGAGGTCTGTAAAATCATGAGGGGCATGAATAGGATAAATAGCCAAGGACTTTTTCTGAGGGTAGGGGAGTCCAAAACTAGGGGGCATAGGTTTATGCTGGGAGAGAAAAGATTTGAAAGGGACCTAAGGGGCAACATTTTCACATACAGGGCGATGCGCGTATGGAATGAGCTGCCAGAGGAGGTGTTGGAGGTTGTTACGATTACGGTACTTAAAAAGCATCTGGATGGGCACATGAATATGAAAGGCTTTGGAGGATATGGGCCAAATGCTGTCAAATAAAACTGGATTAACTTAGGATATCTGGTCAGCATGGATGAGTTGGGCCGAAGGGTCTGTTTCTGTGCTGTACAGCTCTACAACTCCATCACAAATAGTTCTTCTTATAGCATGGTTTCAGAGATAGTAGGAGGACTCTCTTGTAATCTCTTCGGCAAAAAAGATTTCTGAAGAAGAGTCCAGGCCCAAAACGTCAGCCTTCCTGCTCCTTTCACACTGCTTGGCCTGCTGTGTTTATCCAGCTCTACACCTTGCTATCTCTCTTCTTGTAGCATGGTCATAGTGTCCTTACCCCTGACTGGGAGGCCTGGGTTCTGGAGTCAGCTGCTCCAGAGCCATGTAATAAAATCTCTGAACAGGTTGATTAGGAAAATAGGATAAATAAAAATTTAAATTCCGCATTATAACAAAAGGGCTTTAATGTAGTAGTGTTAGTGTCCCTATCTCTCGATCAGGAGCCCCGGGTTTGGGTCCCACTTGCTCCAGAGTGATGCAGTAATATCCTTGAGCTGGTTGATTAGAAAATACTCAGTGTTCTAACCCTCCATAAAACAGATCAGGTTGAAAGCTGTAATCTGGTCTGTTGCATATCCTGTTATAAATTTGTGGTGAATATTATTCGATTGTGGAAGCAAACAGATATACAATACATTTTAAAAAATATACAATTTGGGCCCAAAAATATCCTGAAGCATCAGTTAATCCAAGTGCAGTAAGCTTAAGGCCGAAATCTGATTCACAGCTGGCAATGTAACTCAAACCCCCTCACCAGTATTGTGCAACATAACTGATGAGAGTTGAGCATTTTGATTGTGAGGCTGGAATGGAGTTCAGGAACTTTCCTCCAATTAAATTTCATCATCACCGGTATAATAAACCAGAAGAGTTTTAGAAGTTGTATTTACACCCAACCTTGTGGTCTCTAGAGACTGAATTGATTAAATGAAATACAAAATAGTGTCAAAAATGATGAGTTTGGTGAATCATAGAATCACTTTGCGGTGGAAACAGGCCCTTTGACCCAACAAGTCCACACTGATCTATTCCCCCTATAGCCCACCTAAGCTCCACATCCCTGAACACTATGGGCAATTTAGCATGGCCAATCCATCTAACCTCTGAACTGTGGGAGGAACCTGGAGCACCTGGAGAAAACCCACACAGACATGGGGGGGAATGTGCAAACTCCACACAGACAGTCACCTGAGGGTGGAATTTAACCCAGGTCCCTGGTGCTGTGAGGCAGCACTGCTAACCACTGAGCTACCATGCTGCCCTTAATATTTGTTCCTAAACTAAAATCAATTTAAGAGAGATTTTTTGTGTAATTTGCAATATTGCTGTTCATGCAAATATATTGCACCTAAATTTGCTGTTATCGGTTCTTGGCTGCAACAGTGAGTGCATTTCAAAAGCATTTAATTGACTATAAAGTATTTTGGGACATCCCCAAGTTGTAAAAGTTGCTATATTAACACAAGTTCTTTTGCTTCGTTTCTTTTTGTGGTTTGTACAATAAATGTATTCTATTATGTAGTCTTCATTTCTGAGGTTTGAAATTCACCCTTTTTGTTCCTTGTGAAAGGATGCATGAGAACCTATAACTTTTCAGTCGTGTCGTGAAGATTGTTCTGTAGTGACGCTGCAACAGTGCCATTGCAAACAAAGTTAATGCCCTTTTGAAAATCCCTTTACATCAAATTGAGATGTTGCAGCCCATAATGAAAACCACTGTAAGCAGAAACTATTTAGGTCTGAAGTTATTTATTCCAAACATGCACACATATTGGGAAGAAACATTAGGACAGCAGTCAATTCACTGATACAATAATTCAGAGGTCCAGGCTAATGCATTGTAGAAATGGCTTCCTAAGTCCATCACATTTGCTGATGGAATTTAAATTCAATTTAAAAATTCTGGAATTAAAAGCTGGCCGCAGTAATAGTGATCGTAAAACCATCATTGATAGTTACAAAAACTCGTCTAGTTTTACAATTTACAAGTGTTGTTTCGAGAAGGGAGCATGCTGTCCTTGCATGACCTGGCCTATATGTGACTCCAGACCCACAGCAACGGTGCCTTCAAATGGCACTGCAACACATTCAATCCAAGGTCAATTAGGGATAGGAGTTCAATGCTAGCTTTGCCAACATCACCATATCGCATCAAAAACCGAAGGAGAAGACACATAGGCAGGCAATGGCCTAGCGGTATTATTGCTAGACTATTAATCCAGAGAGCCTGGTAATGACATGGGTTTGAATTCTGCCATGGTGCAATTTGAACTCAATTCAAAAAGCACATGGCGTTACGAGTCTAATGGTGGCATGCAAAACCATTGTCAATTGTTGGAAAAATCCATCTGGTTCTCTAATGCACTTTAGGGAAGGAAACTGCCAACCTCACCTGGTCTACCTATATGTGACTTCAGTCCCACAGCAATGTGGTTGACTCTTAATTGGACTCTGGGGAATGAAGGATGAGCAATAAATGCTGGCCTGGTCAATGACGCACACATCCTGTGATTGAATTTAATAAAAAAAATTCCAACTAATAAACCAGGAGTATGTTTAGTGGAAATTATGTAGACAGATTTCCTTTCTTCATTTTAGATATTGATATTATCAGTTTTCACTTGGATTAATGTAGTTGATGTGATTTTGGGATACCTACAGTGCTGTTAGGAAAGGAGTTACAGGATTTTAATTCTGCGATAGTGAAGGAATGTTGTTATCTTTCCAAGTCATTAAGGTATTGCCTTGGATGGAAATTTATAGGCAGTGGTGTTCGCATGCAGCTGCTGTCCATGTCCCTTTGCATGATAGAGGCCTCAGATTTGGCAAGTGCTTTTGAAGGGCGTTGTCCTTTCAATTCATACATGAGATGTAGGCAACTCCAGTTATTGAGTTATCATGTTAGTCCCCATTTGGCTGAACCATTCACTCCTCACCTTGTTAATTCTCATACTCTATCCCATATAAACCTGTGCTCGTTCAAAACACTGCTGTCCAGCTGAGCCAACGAGGGGACCCCACCACAGCCAGCACTTACCCCTGCAACCGCACCAAGTGCTACACCTGCCCCCACACCTCCTCCCTCACCCCCATCCCAGGCCCCAAGATGACTTTCCACATCAAGGAGATGTTCACCTGCACATCTGCCGATGTGGTATACTGCATCCGCTGTACCCTGTGTGGCTTCCTCTACATTGGGGAAACCAAGCGGAGGCTTGGGACAGCTTTGCAGAACACCTCCGCTCGGTTCACAGTAAACAACTGCACCTCCCAGTTGCGAACCATTTCACCTTCCCCTCCCATTCCTTAGACGACATGCTCATCCTGGGCCTCCTGCAGTGCCACAATGATGCCACCCGTAGGTTGCAGGAACAGCAACTCATATTCCGCTTGGGAACCCTGCAGCCCAATGGTATCAATGTGGATTTCACCAGCTTCAAAATCTCCCCTCCCCCCATTGCATCCCAAAACCAGCCCGGCTCGTCCCAGCCTGCTTAACCTGTTCTTTCTCTCACCTATCCCCTCCTCCCACCTCAAGCCGCACCTCCATTTCCTACCTACTAACCTCACCCTGCCCCCTTGACCTGTCCGTCTTCCCTGGACTGACCTACCCCCTCCCTACCTCCCCACCCATACTCTCCTCTCCACCTATCTTTTCCTCTATCCATCTTTGGTCTGCTTCCCCCTCTCTCCCTATTTATTTCAGAATCCTCTCCCCATCCCCCTTTTTCTGATAAGAATCTAGGCCCGAAACGTCAGCTTTTGTACTCCTAAGATGCTGCTTGGCCTGCTGTGTTCATCCAGCCTCACGCTTTGTTATCTGAGAGTCTGTCTTAGATTGGTTAAGCAGAACTCATTCACTGTTTGGCTCTGCTAACTGTCTAATAGATTTTTAAAAATCTTTATACAGAATCACCAGCATATGCATTGTTTACATTTCATTCTTGTGCAATAAACAGAAATCTTCCGGCCTTGTTCTTTCTCTTATCCTTTCGACAGGAATATGTTTATACTCTAGTTTGATGCCAAGGCTGACACAGACCCGAGGGTGGACAAGGTTCCTCCCCACTCATTCCTGCTGTTGTAACCCCAGGGAAAGGTCTATGCTGGCGAAAATGTGCCTTCAAGTCTTTGCTTGTGATGTGTGTCATCTTACTCCTGTTTTAACCCCATTTTATAACATCTTATTTAATTTCCACTTACACCTCCTTATCTCCTGAATTAGGAGCCTTCACAGTGTCTGAATTCTTCCTGCAGGCATTCTACTTTCCTCAATGTTAATGGTTTCGCCTACTGGTGGCTGTTCTTTTGAGCTATCTGGTTCGTACGTTGTGTACTTCCCTGAACTCCACCTCGCACATTTCTCTCTTCAATACCTCATTCACCAAGTTGTTCTTTCAACTTGCCCTGATTTCCCCTTCTATTATTTAATTCTTTTACTGATATTATCTTGTGAAGCATCTTGGGACACTTTGTTGTGTTAAATTTGGTTTCTAAATATAAGTTACTGTTCTTGTTGTTATCAGCCCAGTAACAAGCACAGAGTTACAGGATCTGTGATACAACGCTTTAAAATGCAAACTTGATCACTAATATCACTGGATTCATCTCATCAATTTCAACTGAGGGGAGCTTGTTCAAGAGTGACTCCCTGTCAATCAACCATATGACAGAGGAAGAGATGCTGAATATCTTAAAATGCATAAAGGTGGATAAATCCACAGGACCTGATCAGATGTACCCTAGAACTCTGTGGGAAGCAAGGGAAGTGATTTCTGGGCCCCTTCCTGAGATATTTATACCATTGATAGTGATGGGTCGGAGGGGGAGTGGGCAATCAGGTAGCATCCGAGCAAGAGGAAAGTTGATGTTTCGGGTTGGGATCCTCCTTCGGAAATTATTCAAACAGCACACATCAGAGTCAGAAAGAAAATGCAAGGAATGGAAATCCTAAGCCAGACCAACTCATTCAATTCTCACCCATCTACAAGTACCCTGGTCTATTTGTGACAGCAGCATCCAAATATAGATCAACTTCAGCAGTCACCTACCCATCAACCAAACACTTCAAATGATAAACATGATCAGACTTTTTTGAAAGGCAAAATAATGTTCAAGTCTCGGACTGAGAAGACAGTGGGTTCAGGTCCCATTCTAAGCAATGGGCTCATAAATTCATTGTTTTCCAGAGGGAGTGAAAGGTACACAATCCCACGGGGTCACAGCCTGCTCTTTCAGTAGAGAGAAATTTGCTGGTGATGAATTTAACCAGAGTCATCCCCATAAAGGAAAAGCCTCCATAAGGATAATAAGGTGTAGAGCATAAGGTGTACAGCAGGCCAAGCAGCATCAGAGGAGCAGGAAAGCTGATGTTTCAAGTCAAGACCCTTCTTCAGAAATGGGGGAGGGGAAAGGGTTTCTGAATTAAACAGGGAAAGAGGGTGAGGCAGACAGAAGATGGATAAAGGAGAAGATAGGTGGAGATGAGACAGACAGGCCAAAGAGGCGGGGTTAGAGCCAGTAAAGGTGAATATAAGTGGGGAGTTAGGGAGGAGATAGGTCAGTCCAGGGAGGATGGACAGGCCAAGGAGGCGGGATGAGGTTAGTGGATGGGAAATGGGGGCGGGCCTTGAGGTGGGAGGAATGGCTAGGGAGGTGCGGACGAGCTGGGCTGGTTTTGAGATGCGGTCAGGGGAAGGGAGATTTTGAAGCTTGTGAAGTCCACATTGATACCCTTGGGCTGCAGGGTTCCCAAGTGAAATATGAGTTGCTGTTCCTGTAGCCTTCGGGTTGTATCGTTGTAGTAATGCAGGAGGCCCAGGGTGGACATGTCGTCTGAGGAATGGGAGGGGGAGTTGAAATGGTTTGTGACTGGAAGGTGTAGTTGTTTGTTATGAACTGAGTTCTGCAAAGCTGTCCCCAAGCCTCCACTTGATTTCCCCGATGTAGAGGAAGCCACAATGGGTCCAGCGGATGCATCATACCACATTAGCAGATGTGCAGGTGAACATCTGTTTGATGTGGAAGATCTTCTTGAGGCCTGGGATGGGGGTGAGGAGGGCCGTGTTGGGACAGGTGTAGCACTTCCTGCGATTGTAGGGGAAAGTGCCAAGTGTGGTGGGGCTGGAGGGCAGTGTGGAGCAGACAAGGGAGTCACGGAGAGAGTGGTCTCTCCAGAAAACAGACAAGGGTGGGGAGGGAAAAATGTCTTTGGTGGTGGAGTCGGATTGCAGATGGCGGAAGTATCAAAGGATGATGCGTTAGACCTGAAGGTTGGCAGGGTGGTATTGAGGACGAGTGGCATTCTGTTTTGGTTGTTATTGCAGGGACGGGGTGGGAGGGATGAGTTGTGGGAAGTGCGAGAGACACGGCCGAGTGTGTTCTCGACCACCGTGGAGGGGAACTTGCGGTCCTTGAAAAATGAGGACATCTGAGATGCCCGGGAGTGGAATGCTTCAATCTGGCATCAGATGCGGCAGAGATGAAGGAACTGGGAATAGAGGATGGCCTTTTTGTAGAAAGGTGCGTGGGAGGAGGTGTATTCTAGGTAGCTGTGGGAGTCGGTGGGCTTGAAATGGATATCAGTTTCCAGGTGGATGCCAGAGGTGGAGACAGAGAGGTCCAGGAAGAAGAGAGAGGTATCAGAAATGGTCAAGGTGGACTTAAGGTTGGGGTGGAAGTTAGTGAAGTGGATGAACTGTTCCAGCTCCTCGTGCGAGCATGAGGCACCGCCGATACCGTCATCAATGTAATGGAGGAAGAGGTGGGTTTTAGGGCCGGTGTAAGTATGGAAGAGGGATTGTTCCACATAACCTACAAAGAGACAGGCATAGCTTGGGCCCATGCGTGTACCCATGGCCACCCCCTTTGTCTGGAAGTGGGAGGAATCGAAAGAGAAGTTGTTGAGGGTGAGGACAAGTTCAGCTAGGTGGATGAGGGTGTCAGTGGAAGGGGACTGGTCGGGCTTGCGGGACAGGAAGAAGCAGAGGGCCTTTTGGTCATCTGCACAGGAAATGCAGGTGTATGGGGATTGAACGTCCATGGTAAAGATGAGGCGTTGGGGACCGGGGAATTGGAGGTTTTGGAGGAGGTGGAGGGCGTGGGTGGTGTCATGGACATAGGTTGGGAGTTCCTGGACCAATGGTGAGAAAATGGAGTTGAGATAGTTGGAGACAAGTTCGGTGGGGCAGGAGCAGGCGGAGACAATGGGTCAACCAGGGCAGGCAGGTTTGTGGATTTTGGGAAGCAGATAGAAGCGGGCGGTGTGGGGTTGGGGAACGATGATGTTGGAGGCTGTGGGTGGGAGGTCACCTGAGGTGATGAGGTTGTGGATGGTTTGGAAGATGATGCCTTGGTGGTCAGGGGTGGGGACGTGATCAGCAGGACGGTAGGAGGAGGTGACAGAGATTTGGCGCCTGGCTTCGGTGATGTAGAGGTCGGTGTGCCATACTACAACTGTGCCTCCCTTGTCCGTGGGTTTAATGGTGAGGTTAGGTTTGGAGCGGAGGGCTGCATGTTCTGTTGGAGAGATGTTGGAGTGGGTGAAAGGGGTGGGGAAGTTGAGACGATCAATGTTGCGACAGCAGTTTGTGGTTGAGGGAGCGTATGAGGCCTTGGAGTGGTGTCCAGGAGGAGGGAGTGTGTTGGGGGCGGGAGAAGGTGTCAGTAGGGCGATGGTTAGGTTCATGATCAAAGAAGTAAGCGTGGAGGCGGAGGCGGCGGAAAAACTGTTCAACGTCCACGTGTGAGCAGTATTCGTTGATGTGTGGGTGGAGGGTGACAAAGGGTGACTGACCGTACGTCCTCAGTAAGGGGGAGATCTGGGGGGATGGTGAAAACCCGGCAGGGCCGGATGCTACAGTCTCCTCTGGAGCTGCTGGCTGTGAAGGCAGTGGGCGGAGTGACATCGGCGTCAGCAGTGGGCAGAGTGACATTGGTATCAGTGGTGGGCTTCTAAGCATGATATCTTCTATCCGCCTCCCCCGTCTCCCTATTTATTTCAGAATCCCCTTCCCCTCCCCCATTTTTGAAGAAGGGTCTTGACCTGAAATGTCAGCCTTCCTGCTCCTCTGGTGCTGCTTGACCTGTTGTGTTCATCCAGCTCTACACCTTGTTATCTCAGATTCTCCAGCATCTGCAGTTCCTACTATCTCAGCTTCCATAGAGGTCTTTGCTGCTGCGAGCATTGATTCTATGCTGTTGGTGTCACTTTGCATCTTCAATGAACCATTTCAGCCAACTGAGCTGACTGATCCCAAACTGAGATTGTACTAAAATGCTGAAGGTGCTATCTTTCAGGTGTGATTTTAAATCTGAGGCTGCATCTGGCATTTCGGATGAGTGTAAAACATCCCATGGAACTATTTGGAAAAGCTATTCATAACACCATGTCTGGCCCCTTTCCAGCAATATTAAAAAAAAAGTATACCCAGACATTAAACTGTATGACTCTATTAACACATCAACTCTAGACGTTTGCTGCTGAAAATCCGTGCTACCATGTTTCCCAACTTGCTTGGCCACAATCAACATTTACATGATTACATTTACAATCAACTCGATTTCAAACTTCTTAATTGAGTTGAATGTACTTTGAGAGACCCTGAGGTTGAGAAGGCTGCTACACAAATGCAGATGTGCCTTTCTGTTATCGTGCACAAATTCTATCTCGTTCTAACCATTATTTCATGCTTAATCTTTACTGGATCTATTTGTTCTTTTACTGTTACAAATACATCCAAACCCCCTTCCTTAATTTCCTTCTCTAGACCTTGTGATCTTTTTTTTTCCAATTTCTTCTTTCCATCAGCATTTTCAAATTAAGTTTTATATTTTTTAATCTTCTTCCCTGTTTCTGTAGATATTTTAAAACCTCTGTATCTCGAAGCTTGCTATTTTTAGTGCAACATTACTACTCTAATGGACAGCATTAAATCCTTCACGAATTGAGGTCAGATGAAGACAGAGCCAGACTGTGTAATTTATATTAATACCAACTTTCTGCTCTCACCAGCACTTCTTCTCCAGAAGCTACCGACTTCCTGCAAGAGAAAAGTTTCCCGTGACCAATTTCCTCAGGAGTGAAACTTGCAACAGACTTCTCATTTAGCATAAAGTGCCGCCTCCGCGCTTACTTCTTTGATCGTGAGCTTAACCATCGCCCTACTGACCCCTTCTCCCGCCCCCAACACACTCCCTCTTCCTGGACACCACTCAATAAGACCATGACTGATCTGATTGTAGTCTTATTTCCCCTTCTTGCCTGACAAACCCTCCGGCCTATCAATGATCTCATGGATCAAGATTCTGGTTAACCCAGCCTTGATTTTATTCAACTCCAACCCGAAGCAGCTCTCATGGGAAAAGATCTGTAGGCTAAGTGCCCCTTGACAGGCGAAACTCATCCTCATTCCTTAATTAAATGGCAAATTTCTTCTTTTGACACTGTGGCCCCAAGTCAGATGTGACATTATTCACATCCATTTTCTTGTCTTTCCCATAACCCTGATCAAAAATCTACCGATCTCAGCCTTAAATGTACACAAGTACTCCACCCCCACAGCTCTGTGGCAAGGATTTCCAAAGTCTCTCAACCCTCAGAGAGAAAAAAAATCTTCCTCATTTCAGTCTTAAATTGGCATCCTTTCATAAGGCATTGAACACCTCCTTGTTTACATCCTCCAGTCCAATGAGCATTACTTTGCTCCCTCAGCTTATTTAACTGTGATTGTATACAAAATAGAAGCGAAAAAAAAATATTCAGCCCATTGAGTTTGCTCCATTGTTCAATAGGATTATGGCTGATCTGTTTGTAATTTGAATTCCACGTTTCCTTCTACTCATGATAATCATTAAAACCCCTGCCCAACAAGAATTGTTCTGCCTCTGCTTTGAAAATATTGAATGACCCCCCCTGTAACAAGGTCAGCCAGATGGACCTCAGAATGAGTTCCCTGACTAGGGCTATTAATCTGGTCCAATTTGGGAGCCTTGGATGACAGATATTAGCAGAAGTTTCAGGCATCCTGTTCACCCTGAAAGCCGCCCTGAGGGAGCTGGATCAGTGCCAAGGACTCTCCTGGTGTAAGTAAAGGGTGATTGGGCAATGGAATGCCAGCCTCTGTGGAGTCCTTTCACCTCCCGCCTCCACTGCTTTCTGCAATGGGGTTCCAAAGTGGCCCAGCTCTTTGAGAGAAAAAGAAACTTCATCTTTATCCTGGAAGAATGACTCTTAATTTTAAAACAGTTCCACCTTGTGCTGCACTGACCCACAAGAGGAAGCAATCTTTCCATGTCTACACTGCCAAGCTTGTTCAGGATCGGATGCAAGTCAATCAAGTCGCTCCGGATGCTTCAAAACTCCAATAAAATAAAACTTTTTTTTGATGAAGGGTCTAGGCCTGAAACATCAGCTTTTGTGTTCCTCAGATGCTGCTTCGCCTGCTGTGCTCATCCAGCTCTGCACTTTGTTATCTCAGATTCTCCAGCATCTGCAGTTCCCATTATCTCTGATGAAATCTAGCCCAGCTTGTTGACGTCCTCATAAGATGTCTCACTCATTCCTGGTATCAGTTGTAGACCTCTTTTGAACTGCTTCCAATGCAGATTCTCCCTTCCTTAAATAAGGAGACCCAAACTGCATGCATTATTCGAAATGTGGCCTCACAGATTCCTTGTATACTGAATCATTATGTCCGTACTTTTATACTGAATTCCTGTCATAATATTCCTCAACGTCGTGCATTTGAAGCCCTTGGATTTAAATTCTCCTACATGTAAGAAAAAGTCTTTTTTAACTTTTTCTCCGTTATTCATAAAGATTTCTGTTCATTCTCTCAGTTTTCTATAGAAAAGACTCTGAGCACATTTAGCCTTCCCTACCGCTTTATCAATGTGTTAAAGGGATGAAAACAGTTGATATTTGTATACATAATTTTTAAAAATTCCCTAAAATGTCCTTAAAAATTGGAGACGAAGGCAGGCAGATGTATTGAGCTCAAGGACTGTCTAGTAAAGGCATTCAAGATCTTCTGAGATTGGCAAAGAAATTCCACTCCCTCCAGTTGACCCCAGAGCATTGAAGGTTCAATCCCAAATGAGATCTTCAGTCAAGGATTTCTTCCTGAGCTTTTAGCCTACCTCAGCCCGAGCTGATCTGCATTAGCTCTTCTCTCCCTGCTGAAACATTTCGCTGTGATTGCGAATATAGATCATAGAACAGTGCAGGCTCTTCGGCCCACAATGTTGTGCTGACTAATTGTCCTACTCTAAGATCAAACAACGCTGCTAGTGGTTGGGAATCTTACCAGGAATAGTGCCAGTGACAAAACAACAACAACTGGCATTCGCATGCTGCCTTCGGTGCAATAGAATCAAATGAGATAATTCACAGGAACAAAAACAAAGTTGCTGGAAAAGCTCAGCAGGTCTGGCAGCATCTGCGGAGGAGAAAGATGAGTTAATGTTTCAGGTCTGGTGACCGTTCCTCAGAACTGAGTGTGTGAGATAATTCACGGGACCGCTATCAAACTAAATTTGAAACCGTGCAACAGAAGATGCTGGCAGGATTGGTGACCTGGTATGATCAAAGGAGTAGGTTTTAAGAAGTATCCAATAGGAGGACAAAGCAATGAAGAGGTTTTGTGAGAGAATTCCAGAGTTCAGGGCCTTGATGTCTTGAAGATTGCCCTCCAATAATGGAATGGCAATGACAAAAAGGAAGAATCCAGGAAGACTTTGGAACGTGGATAATTAATCCTGTCACACGGAAATGGCTCAGGGGCTAGGAATTAATAAGGCAGGGCCAGTGTGTCTCCAGCTTTTACACGAATATTGCCCAGAGATAAAGAATCTCCTCTCATAGTCTTTAAAATAGAACATTTAGGAGTCATTAAAAACTGATGTCTCCTTTATCACAGTGTGACATTTTACATTCTGACTATCAGTGTGTTCCTGGGCTGTTCAGTTAGCTCTATGTCAGAAGATTTGTAAAGCCCAATTTTCACACCAGGAGTACATTGGGGAAGTGGATCTCTGGTCATCATAGAATCCCTACAGTGTGGAAACAGGCCCTTCAGTCCAACAAGTCCACACCGACCCTTGGAGCATCCCACCCAGACCCATCCCCTTATAAGCCACCTAATCTACAGACCCCTGAGCACTACAGGCAATTTAGCACGGACAATCCACCTAACCTGCACATCTTTGGACTGTGGGAGGAAACTGGAGTACTATGTTAATTGTAACTCTGGTGTTTGGTTAAGGTGTTGGAGCACAATCTCATTTTCAGGCAAATGATTAAAAGTGCACAGTACAGTTCCCAAAAAAATCAGAGAACTTTCCTGACTTTGAGAAAACCAACTTTTAAAAAAAATTAAAAACAAATTCTATTAAACAGAAGGCCAGGTGATATCTCCAGAAAGAGACAGAATAAATTCTGAGTTTCATATCCTTGATGACTCTTCATCTAATTTCTGGCAGATGCAGCATTCCAGAGATCCGAAGATAAAATCTGGATTGACCCTCCAGTCCTGAACTGGCGAGTTACCACAACACCAAAGCTGCTGTCTTTTGGGTATCTTTGTTGAGGTGAGGCTGCTCTCTCTCATGGCATAACAAACATAAGCAGCACTATCACAAAATCAAGCATAAGAGCTGTTCCTCATGCCATGGCCAGTCTTCCAAGGTTATCCAAATAAATTCCATTGCCATTAAAACCTTGCTTAATGTCCACTATTCCCTTTGTTACAACAGTGACCAACTTCAAAGTAACTTCTCAGCTCTGACGTACTTTGAAACATTTAAAGACCTGATTATGTGCTTTTGTCATGTGCAGCACTGGTCAGAACAGCAACACACTCTGGACATTTATAACTTGTAATTCCAAAACATGTTTTATTAAAGAGGACTGATACAGCCAAAAATGACTACCGATGTAAATTTAGTGACAGTGTCTAGGGAGTGAGAGAGGCAGACAGAATGTCACACCTAAGAGTGCAAAAAGAACTTTGAGTAGATGGCTTTTGAAAGGGGGAAAAGGCAAGTCAAAACACACTGAACTCTTAACTCTTGTAGCCATAAAGATAACAATGGGTTAAGACCAACTCCTCAACAGCAATTCACCATCTATGGATTTTGATCCAAACGGCAGGCATGTTTTCCTTTTATTCCTATTGAAGAATGCACAAGGATAGGGGTTAAAAGCCACTTTGAACTCTGTTGAAGAGTACGAGCATTACATGACATTTCAGCCTGAGTTCAAGCATCAGTGTGACTTAATGGTCATACTCAAACAGCTATCTCCTGGCTACCCCAGTATTGCAGCTTAAGACTCAACAATGAAAATAAGACAACAAAAAGGGCTCTATCTCAAACCGAATGCTGGAATTCAATCACGGGTAATAGCAGTTAAGACAACAGGACATCAAACAATTTGCAAAGCTAATCATTGCTTAACTATCAATATCAGTGCTACCTATGAGTAACCTCAACTGCAGTAGTTGTACCATTCATCTGTGCTTTGTGAACGATTCAGAGATGTTTTTAAACTAATAATTTTGAACTCCTCTCTTACTTGTAATATTTGTGAAGATGTCTTGTGTTAGGATTTCCCCTCACATAAACTCACTCTTTTTCTTACTTCAAGAAAGCCTGGTTCCATTAGTTCATTTTAAACATAATTTCATTGTAACTGAGAGGAAGATACTCACAAGGGAATGAACCCATTCTTGATATAACGTTGTTGCAAATAGTCGAGGGTGAATAAAGAAGGGGAGCCAGTTCACTCCTCCTCACCCTGGAGTGTGACAGATTGTGCAGTCCCACTGATGAAATCACTGTAAACAGAGAAAACAGGTCAGCATATTGGTCAAGACAATGTATAATTTGGTCTTTTTTCTCTGCTGTGTGTTCTTTTGATTTCTTCGCCAAGTTACCAGTAGCAAACAAAATGATCAGCCAGGTCCAACTGTTCACCCATCTCCTTGCAGCTACTGAAATGAATGTCATGTTAGAGTGCATGACAATGCTCAGTGTGTTGCACAGCTTGAAGATTTTTGAGACGCTTTGGTAATGTATACTGATGCTATAGAACTGAATTAGTTGCCCATGTTGCAGTCTCATTAACGACATTTGCATTGTGAAGGAAAAGATATTAGACCAAGCTAGCAGATTGAAATATTGCATAAATATTTCTTATTATCCCTACAGCATGGGAGGCCACTTGGCCCATTGAGTCCACACCAACCCCTCCAAAGGGCATCCTATCCAGGCCCAGCCGATCTGTCCCTGTAGCCCTGCATTCCCCATGGTAATCCACTGAGTCTGCGCATTGCTGAGCACGATAGGAAATTTACCATAGCCAATCCAGCTAACATCCACATCTTTTGACTGTGGGAAGAAACCCATGGAGACTCAGGGAGAACGTGCAAACTCCATACAGACAGTCACCTGAGGCTGGAATCGAACCTGGGACCCTAGCACTGTGAGGCATCAGTCTGATCCAAGCTTTCCTTTTTTTTCCCTTTATGTATAAATTGAGTTCCACCACTGACAGCCATCAGGAGGCCAAACACTGGAATTCCCTCCCTAAAGCTCTGCAGTGGTCCTGTAGATATTTTCTAATGAGTCTGTTCAGTGGTGGTGCTGCATAGTTTTGGAGCAGGTGGAGCGTGAACCCAGGCCTGCAGACTCATAGGCAGGGACACCTACCACTGTGTCACAAGAGCCCTCAAGTCGTATATGTGTGGTCGGAAACATGGTACAGGAGGAAGACTTTGAGGTTAAGCAGCAGTTTGTAAATATTTTCTAATCAACGTGCTCATGAATGCTATTGCACACCTTTGGAGCAGGTAGGGCTCGAATCGAGGGTAAGGATGTTATCACTCTGCTATAAGATCCCTCACCTCTCCCTCCTTTACCACACAACATAAAACCTATGTCTCCTGCCTTGATGCTTCGCTGTTAATTTCAATTCCTGCGAAGCACTGAGGTGCATTTTGTCACTTTAAAAGTGTATTTTACTGACCCCTTTAACAGACGAGAGTGGAGCCTGTTGTCGAGGACAATTGACTGAATTTCATGCAAATACGGTCGTCTGCTAAAATTTAATTTGTTCCTTTCACGATAAATCATTTTAATGCACAGATTTTCAATGTTTAGTTGATGTCTTTTATTTTGGAGAAGTACTGTGTGAGGTATCAGCACCTCATATTTTTTCTTTTGCCTACTTCAAAACAAAGAATACGCCCATGAGCAGCTTTAATATGCATGGGCTTCCATCCATGCTGTGGAAGTTGTCAGGTGAAGGAATAGCTTTATCAAACTAGCGATTGCTTCATGTTCTCCTGCTCGAGGACTGGACCCATCAGCACCATACAGTGCAGGCCATACATGCTGCATACAGAGGCACAGTGTCATGCCCCTACCTTTCGACTGAAAGACCCCGGTTCAAGGCCCACCTGCTCCAACTATGTGTAATAACATGTCTGAACAGGTTGCACAGGGAAAAATTGGTTAAATTTTAAAAAAAAACTGTGATCTATACTCGCTGGACAATCAGTGATGATTGCTGCAGAGAGATTGAGGAGCCTTTTATGGAAGTTTTAATCCCACTTTTGTGTCAGTCCCATCACCAGCTTCCGTTGAGCTCCTGCAAGTTTTAGAGTTGCTGGTCATGCAATAATTGCACACTGGCAACCCTCTGGAACTCAGGAAATTGAGAAATAACAGGCTGACCTACTTTTTTTTTAAAAGGAGTCTTGAATGGTTTGTCCCTTTCTCCCTGCAGATTATAATGCCTCCAGCTGACAAGAGCCCAAAGAGATTTTAATGGCAACTTTTAACACTACAGGCCCCAAAATTGTGCTTTATGCTGTGGGATAACATTGAATTAGGTTGAATTGTAACCCAAATATTCTCTTACGGGTATGGGTATATGAATAGAAAGGATTTAGAGGGGTATGGGCCAGGTGCTCACAAATAGGACTAGATTCATTTAGGATATCTGCTCAGCATGGACAAGTTGGACCAAAGGGTCTGCTTCCATGCTGTACAGCTCTGTGACTATGAGTGCAATGTCCTCAACAGCAAATAGCTTTTTGTTCTCCCCATCCCATACCTCAGAATACAATAGTCAGTGATGCGCATGGATTGGGAAGTTCTCAAGGTTGCTTAGAAGAGCTTCAGATATTTTTAATCTCCCTGTTCAGACAGAGTGTGGGGCCATGAGTCTTGAACCCAGAGCTTGTGACCCAGAGGTAAGGGCATTACCACTGTACCACACAAACTCTGCCCTGATGACCGTAATGTGATGAAATGGCCTAGGTATTCAAAGAGAATTACGTTGTTCCTTAATAAGTAATACAGTAGCCAGTGTTCTACAATTGGAAATCTGGATGTTGAGCAGGGAAGTGACTAAGGATTATAGAGTCCTTAGGGACATTTGTTGGGTAGATTGGGAGAATTGTATTTTTTTGCAATGACCAGTTTGAAATATTTGGTAATATATTTTTTGAAAAAGTGCATTGTTTTTGAAAACCAAACTAACACCCTACATGTATTTGCTGTTTATAGCCAGTAAGCTCAGGAGCCAGACTCTGTGTAAGACTGAGATATTTATGGAGATATTACAGTGTTGTTACTAAACTTCAAGATGTGTGACTCATCAAAAACTCAGTCTTCACGTCATATGTTATAAGGACTCCCATGTAGAGGGCCCTCAGATTACATCATACTGGCTGTGCTGCTTGATCTAAAATCTACATTGGAAGGCCCATGGTCAGACTTCCTGGGAGCTGCTAACTGAGACCTTTCAGAGTACAATTGACGTCCATTTAGAATGCCCGATTAGAATGGCCATTTGCCAAAAACTCAGCAAAATGAAGGCTTTCAGCAAAGGCATTTCTCAATGTCTGCATGGTCTTCCCAGTGCAGAGGAGATCCTATTATGAGCAGTGAAAACAGGCAGCAGTGTGAGAAGGGAGTGCAATCACTGCCAGTGTGAGAGGTGACTATTCACTTATTGGCTTTCTATAAAAATAAAGAAGGGGAACTCCAAGAAGGAAAAGGAAGAATCACATGTCATGTAAAGAAATGAAAGATTAGAAGCAAATGTTGATGAAATTTTCCAGCAAAGGGGGACAGCAAGAAGTGGTACCAATAAGCAAGAGCATACCTCAAAACACTGAGGGCAGTGATATGGTGTTGGACTTGAACAAAGGAAGGCAGCAGTGAAAATTGACAAAGATTGAAGACAGTTTTACCTCTCTGACTCTCCAAGATGCTGATGAGCTACCAGTATTTGATTCACTTCTAATATTCTTGCTATCTCTTTGGAAGCTGCCAGCAACAGGTCATATTCAACTTGGAACAGCATTTATCTCAAGCAAACCAAACTCTGGTGAAGGAGCAGCAAGAAAAGGATCTCCTGGAGGTGGAGTGGGGCATGTTGGTAAGGAGAAAAAAGCATTCCTGTCCTGATGCTGGCTTTAGAGAGTAATACCGTTACTGTGTACTGTGTACTCAAATAAAAACTGGGTTTTTAAGAACATATCCTTTTCAAGTAGGGAGTTGGCTTTAGGGTGGACAGTGAGAGCCTTTTTCCTTGGATGGTATGGCCAACACGAGGGGACATTGCTTTAAATTGAGGGACGATAGATATAGGACAAATGTCAGAGGGAGGTTCTTTCCTCAGAGAGTAGTAAGGGTGTGGAATGCCCTGCCTGCAACAGTAGTTGACTCACCAACTTTAAGGGCACTTAAATGGTCATTGGATAAACATATGGATGATCATGGAATAGTACATGTTAGATGGGCTTCTGATTGGTTTCACAGGTTGGTGCAACATCGAGGGCCGAAGGCCCTGTACTGCGCTGTAATGTTCCATATTCTGTTTTCGAAAGCTGATTACAAAGGAAGATACAGAATATTACAAATCGAAGTTCCACAGAAATGTTTGCAGATCACAAGTGGAGATGGGGGATTTATTGTGGCTGATTGAAAAAGGATTTGGTTGTGTGCGCTAAAATTGCTTGGAACAGACAAGTAATTGGATAAGCTAGAGAGCCAACTACAGCACACATCAAAGGAAGAGCTTGACAGCTCTTAGTCTATGGTTTGCTGTTTTTACACAGTTCTGATGCAGTCACACAGCAAAATTTTCTTCAGAATTTCAGGTCTGTTTACTGTATAGGTTTAACGTACAATGAATGGCTGAGGATCCTGGGATTGTATTCATTAGAGTTTAGAAGGTTGAGGGGAAATCTAATAGAAACGTACAAGATAATGTATGGCTTAGAAAG
Organism: Stegostoma tigrinum; assembly: GCF_030684315.1. Classification (NCBI taxonomy): domain Eukaryota; kingdom Metazoa; phylum Chordata; class Chondrichthyes; order Orectolobiformes; family Stegostomatidae; genus Stegostoma; species Stegostoma tigrinum. The sequence goes on along the minus strand of NC_081356.1, from coordinate 125,406,364 downwards.
GGTGGACGCTGGGAAGTTGTTTCCGTTAGGCGGGGAGAATAGGACCCATGGGCACAGCCTTCGAATTAGAGGGGGTAACTTTAAAATGGAAATGAGGAGACATTTCTTCAGCCAGAGAGTGGTGGGCTTGTGGAATTCATTGCCACGGAGTGCAGTGGAGGCCAGGACGTTAAATGTCTTCAAGGCAGAGATCGACAAATTCTTGATCTCACAAGGATTTAAGGGCTACGGGGAGAGTGCAGGGAAGTGGAGTTGAAATGCCCATCAGCCATGATAAAATGGCAGAGTGGACTTAGGCCAAAAGACCTTACTTCCACTCCTATACCTTATGGTCTTTTGGTCTTATGGTGTTCACAAAGCAATCTGAAATATCGATGTTCACTTTGGAAACTTGCTTTCTGGGGCAGTAGTAGGACTATTCCTTAGCATTGTGTTTTGAGTAGGATTCCTGCATCCATTTTCCACAGAACATTTTCAGACTTATACAATGATGCCCAATGAATTGTCCTTACTTGTGCTGTGTTTGTGTTTTTTTTTGTTTAAATTTGTTTTTCGATGCAATATTTGTTTGAGAGAGACAGAAATGGTCTTTCACGATCTCAGAATATCCCAACATGCTTTACAGCCAGTGACGCGCATTTTGTGCAACAATTGCTGTTGTAATTTAGGGAACAAAGTAGCCACTATGCATGGAAAAGAAACGAGCAGCAAGTTTGCTTCTGTCCATCTCAGGAGCAGTTCTGGTCAGGACAATGGGAAATCTCTCCCAGCTTTTCTTTCCATGAAGGCATTCACACCCACTTGAGAAGGCATATAGGACCTCAATTTGACACCTTATCTGAAAAATGACACCAGAGGTGTTGATCTGTGAGGAAATCTCTGGAATGTTGTTTGAAGCCACAATCTGCTTCCTCAGAGGTGCAAGTGCTAACTTCCAAGGCAAGATTGACACCACCTACTCCCTGGCAGGGAGATATTTTGTTTGGGCTCAGGTCATAAGTGTACAGTTTCCGAATTGTGGACTGCACTGTCACTGTTTGTGAAGCATGTCCTTGCCATTACCCTCTATTTACAACTTGGCCTTGAATCACTGCTACATCGTCTGTCAGTCCTCAATTGGCATTCTCAATAATTCTTTTGACAGGCTCCTGGGGCACGGGGGTGGGGACGGGGTGGGGTTGACTGAATGTTCCTTTCAGCCTGCCTTTCTACTTAATAGGGACCTATATGTCCTTCTCTGTGAGTAAATATATCGAAGCATATTAACACATGCTGTAGCCCTGGGTATTCATTAACTGGACAAACTCTAAACATTTATTACTGTAAGAACACAAGACTGTACGCCCGCTGGCTAAACAATAAAAATGTCAAAATGATGCATTAGCCACACTTTTGAGGTACTTTGTTATGTTGCTTGGGAAAATGAAGCATTATTGAGAAAGAGTTATAGCCCAAGTGCAACAATGGTTTTCAGGCAGACAGTAGAATCATTTATCGGAGGTTTATTTTTAATATGTGAGTTATTATAAATATTGCTTTCTATACTGTGCGCAATGAGCTATCTTTCACTTGTCCGTAACATTCTATACAGAAGTTACACTGTGTGTTCAGAGCTCCTCCTATTGCTGTAGCCATTATTAATTCATGATCAAACAACGAGAAATGGCGTTCTAATTGACAGGGGCTGGATGGTGGGGAAGCTCAGGTATCGATCTCATCAATAGCTGGTTGGACCCATACATCCTATGGGCCACATCACATTACTTACTCACCATGTCCACTCACCCCATTAGTCAACCAACATATTAAATACTAATGGTGATTCATGCTGCCATCAGGGAACCAGTCTGTTACAAACCTGACGGTGTTATTATTGGACAGGTCAACCACAGAATGAAATCTGCCTTGATAGATTACATTTTGTTTTGTTTTTAACAGTAGCACATAATGCTGCAAATTTTCTTTTAAGGATAAAACAAGTGCTCCTTTTAATCATTCATGGGATGAGGGTGTTGCCGGCTAGGCCAGCAATTATTGCCCAGAGCACAGCTAAGAAGCTACCGTATTGCGGTGCGTCTGGAGTCACATGTAGGCCAGATCAGGTAGGGATGGCAGCTTCCTTCCCTGAAGGGTATTAGTGAACCAGTTGGGTTTTTCCTAACGATTGACAATGGATTAAGCTCTTAACTCCAGATTATTGCATTGAATTCAAATTTCACCAGGATTTGAACCCAGGTCTTCAGAGCATTATCTGGTTCTCTGGATTAACAGTAAAACAATAATATCACCAGGCCCTCACCCCACTGCAAAAGAAATTCAGATCAACCAGAACTAAACAATTTGTTTGCTCTTACCATTAATTTAAATACACAATAAATTATAATACCATGAATAACCCAAAAACACTCATACAGGATTTAAAAATAAAACATCCCTTATACAGTACCCAACAGCAACCTTTGTATCGTACTCATGCCAGAATCTATTTTTCTAACACCTTAGTAGGTTTGTGGCAACTGTGACTTTAATATATTATTCTTAGAACCTCTTGTACATAATTCCAGGCTGAGTTTAAATATTCTCAGTTCCAAGCCACCTCTTAAGAGTTATGTCCCAGCACCTATGTTGGGGGCCCTTTTACTAACACCTTGGTCTAATGTAATCAAGTATTTTCCCTTTCTCAGGAGACTGCTGCATATATGCATCTCCATTAAAGGACTTCACAGACCTGCCAAAAAACAAAATAAAACTGAAGCAAAAAGACCTACCTTCCAAGTTGTGTGTGTTTCTTCTAAGCTTAAAAAAAACTACATATTGAAAATTCTGTCAGAATTTCAAGCGTAACGATCCACATTGCTAAGTTGTTTAAGCCTAAAGTACACAAAAATGGCTGCCCTCGCAGTAGTTCTAATGCACTGTTTCAAATGAAAGCAAAATGGCGACAAAATAAGTACATCATCAGAAACATGTATCAATATGATACCTCCTACCAAAGAAAAACAAAAATGCATCTGAAAACCTGCATTACTCGTCAAAAGTTATCTTACAATTATTTCTGTGTCACATAACACTCATTACGTTTTAATGTCGAATACAAAATGACTGAACACGGAAATAATTTTGACGTAGGTTCATCACTTCGTCATGCGCAAATGGACTTTTAAGTTGGCCACAACGATATATTCTTGCCAGGCACATGAACGATTTTCAAATTATGCAGTTGGAGAATTAAGTTCTGTCAAAAGTATCATAAGTTCCTGACCTAAAATTTATTGTAGAAAATCAAAAGGATCATGGTCTGTACGAGTAGCAGCTTCTTCTGTGTTGTTGCTAATGTATATTTCAAAATAATGTAGAGTCAGCACAAGACACAATGTCAGTTTTTCAGCAGTCAGGTATTTTTGCTGACGTGGTCAGTTTCTTCACAAAACAACACACAAACCATTCTCTCCCATCTTGTGGGAAAACAGCTTCTTGTCCTGATGCCACTGGCATCAACGACCAGGTTTAAATGGCTTCACATAATTCTGTGCGATGACAATTGGTGCATTTGTCAGCACTGTTGCCAAATGTTCAAAGGCACATTGACAATCTCGCATCTATTGCAATGTACAGCCTATTCTGAGCAGGTTTGTTAAAAATGCACCAACAGTGCTGATAAATAGAACAAATATGCAGTAGAACTGATTGTGCCAACTTAATGTCAACTTCCTCATTTCATCATAGGCATGAGAAAATCCAAACCAATGTGTAGGTTTGTGTTTTTTTACATGCTACTTGGCCTTGTCCCATTGCATGACCCAAAATAAATCATGCCTTAACACTCTGAGCCAAATTGATAACATTTTTTTTATTGAAACTGCTCAAGCAGTTCAGTCAAATTGTGCAAATTTGCTTCACAAGTTTGACCAGAAACAGCCAAATCACTGATGTATATAGTACAATTACAGAGTACTTTGATTACTTTGTTGGATAACAGTTGAAATATCACTGGTGCATTTTTCTTTCTGAACAGCAAGACTTTGGATGGATGAAGTTCAACCGGTGTTCAAAAAGCCAATATTTATGTAGTTCCCAATGCATCCTTAGCAAGTCATTTTTTTAAAGAAAAGAATCAGCTGGCTTGATTTACTCAGCCCACTCTTCCATTCTTAGAATATGTTGAGTCCAACTTCATTGCCACATTGATGTTATAATAATCAATACATGATCTCTGTGACTCATAGAAGCAAGATCATACAGCATTATGAGTAATTTATTAGCTTGAATAGAAGATTGGCTCGCCAACAGAAAGCAGAGAGTAAGGATAAATGGGCCTTCTTCTGATTTGCAAAATTAACTTGTGGGATGCCACAGAGTTCAGTCTTCATGTGCAATCTGTGTTTGTGGCTTGGATGAGATGGGGGAATAGACAGTACAAGAGCCAAATTGGCAGATGATATTGTAATAAGTAGGAAAGTAAATTGCAATGAAGAAATAGAATCTCCACAGTGTGGAAGCAGGCCACTTGGCCCATTGAATCTACAACAACCCTTCAAAAAGCAGCCCACCCAAACCAACCACCACCCACCCCCCACCCCCCCACCGCCATCTATAACCGTGCATTTCCCTGCATAGGAAATTTACAAATGGATATGAAGAAGATAGATGAAAGTGCCAAAATGTGACAGATTGAGTTTAACATGGATCAGTGAGAGGTCATCCATTTTAGTCAGATGAATAGAAAGGCCCCCCTTTTTATATAAATGGAGAGAAATTTCAGGGTGCTTCAGTGCAGAGGGATCTGGGTGTCCTCATGCAGAAAACTAGTGTACAGTATAACAGATATTAAGTGAGGCAAATGAGATTTGGTATTTATTGCTGAAGAAATAGAGTATAAAAATAGGGAAGCATTGCTGTAATAGTACAAGGCATGAGTGAATATTGCATGCAATTTTGGTCCCTTATTTGTGGAGGGTTGTAGTTCAGAGGTCCTCAACACTGGAGCCCGCTAAAGATACATTCTCACCCTTCTAGTATACTCCCTGTACACCCATGACTGTGTGGCCAAATTGTGAATGAACACCATCTACACATTTGCTGACGACTCCACTGTGATTGGATAGATACCAAACAATGAGTCAGAATGCAAAATGGAGATAGAGGACATGATGTCATGGTGCAATCTTAACAACCTCTCTCTCAATGGCAGCAAACAAAACAACTAATTGTTGACTTCTAAAAGAAGTGAGGAGAGCACACTCAAATTTACATCAACGGAGCAGAGGTTGAGAGGATTGAGAGAGTCAAGTTCCACGGAGTAATGATAGCCGGCACCCTATTCTGGACTTCTCACATAAATGCGATGGTCAAGAAGGTACAAAAATACCTCTTCTTCCTCAGGCCGCTTAGAATCATAGAATAGAATCCCTACAATGTGGAAACAGACCCTTCGGCCCAACAAGTCCACACCGAATCTCAGAGCACCCCACCCAGACCCATCGCCCTGTAACCCACCTAATCTACACATCCCTGAGCACTACAGGTAATTTGGCATGGCCAATCCACCTAGCCTGCACATCTTTAGACTGTGGGAGGAAACCAGAGCAAATCCACGCAGACATGGGGAGAATGTGCAAACTCCACACAGTCGCCCGAGGGTGGAATCAAACCTGGGTCCCTGGTGGTGTGAGGCAGAAGTGCTAACCACTGAGCCACTGTGCCACCCCTAGGAAACTAGGCAGGTCCATAAGAAGCCTCACCAACTTTTACAGATGCACGATTGGAAGCATACTGCCCAGGACTGTAAGAAACTGCAGAAAGTTATGTGCACAGCCCAGACCAGCACGGAAGACAACCTTCCATCCACGGACTCCGTTTATACTTCTCGTTGCCGTGGAACGGCTGCCAACATCATAAAAGGCCCATCTGACCTTGGTAATGCTCTCTTACAAAGACTTTTTTCAGCAGAAGGTACAAAAGCTTGACCACACACAAACAGGTTCAAGAACAGCTTCTTCCCTGCTTCAATTAGACTGATGACTGGACTCTCTAACTTCAAATCATGTTGATCTTGTTAATGTTGACCTTGCTTCATGCAGCTTTTGTACAGTGTAACCTGTATGCCTTACTCTGTCTAAGCACCCCGTGCTCTGTATGTCCTTGCTTATTATGGTTTGCCTGCACTGCTTGCAAGCAAAGCTTTGCACTGTACTTAGATAGATGTGACTACAATAAATCAAATCAAGAGGCCCTCTAGGTTGATTCCAGTACTGCGGGGCCTGCCTTATGGAGATAGTAGGAAGTTTTGGCCTAATCTTTCTAGACTTTAGAAGAATGAGAGGAGACCTAATTGAGGTAGATAAGTTGCCGAAGGGGATTGACATTGTAAGTGTAGAGAGGATGTGTTCTCATGTGGGGCAATCTAGAACAAGTGGTCATAGCTCAGGGATAAGAGATGGCAGATTTTAAACAAAGCTGAGGAGAAATGGCTTCTGACAAAGGGTCATGAATTTGTGGAATTCAAGGCCCAGAGTGTAGTGGACGCTGGGACATGGAGTAAATTTAAGGAGGAAGTAGACAGAGTTGTGATTCGAAATGACTTGAAGAGTTACAGAGAATGGGCAGGAAAGCAGAGTTGAGAACGAGATGAAGTCAACCACGATCATGTCAAATAGTGTCGTTGGCTGGAGGGGCAGAGTTCTCATATTCTTAATGGAAACTAGGAGTAGAAGCGGGCCTTTGGAGCCTGCTACACCATTCAGTACGACTAAGACTGATTATCTGTCTCAGTCATATTGCAGCAGTCTCACCACATTTTCCTTGGTGCCTTCATGATCTAAACCGTACCATCTCTCAAATTTAATCAGTGACTTGGCTTCCACAGCCTTTTATGTTAGAGAATTACACAGATTCACGATCCATTAAGTGCTGACATTTTCCCTCATCTCTGTCCTAAACAGCCTGCTTCATATCCTGTAATTGTGCTCCTGCTTGAAAATTCACATGCAAATAGAACTCTAAAAAGTGAGATGTAGAAAAAAAAAGTCAGTATTTCAGCCACAGTAACTGACCTGAGGAAATAAAGCCATTTAATGATGCCATCTCAGTGACAATTCATAATGTGGACTTTAAAATAATATCTAAGTGTCATAGTGGATGACAGTTTGAATCAAAGGGAATAATGCTCGGATGGAATAGCCAAGGGACATTCACAGCTATACTATCTTAGAAAATCAAAATGTCTTAGAGTTGATTGAAGGTTCATGAAATACTATTTTCCGCTATTGTTGAGGTTTTATTGTTTGGAGATCTCGCCTGGCACTGTTGTTTAACGAAGGCAGACTTTTTAAAGATAGAGAGACTATTAAACAGTGGGAAGGATGATTTGATTTTCATTGACAGAATCTGGTCTTGAAGAACTTTAGAGAAAGCAACAACGGTGTGACAAATAATGAAGGTCCCTCATTTTCTTTGGATTATTGTTGGATGCATTCAGAAAAGATCATAATCCTTCAGATGTGGCACAAATTGACACTTGAATACGTTTGTACTCTTCTCCATAATAGAGTCATACAGCATAGAAGCAGGCCGTTTGGTCCACCCTGCCCATGATTAATTGGTAAAGTGAACTAGTCCCACCTACACGCATTTGGCCCATATCCCTTTCAATCTTTCCTAACAATTTCTTGTCAAATGTGTTTTAAATGTTGTAATTGTACCCGCCTCTCCCACTACCTCAAGCGTCTCCTTCCATATATGCAAGACCTTCTGTGTGAGGAAATTGCCCCTCAGGTCCCTTTTTAATCCTTCCCGTCTCATTTAAGCCTATGCCCTCCAGTTTTGGACTCCCCCACCCTGGGGAAAAGACCTTGGCTACTCATTTTATCTACGCCCCTCATGATTTTATAAACTTTTAAAAGGACACCCCTCAGCCTCTGACGTTTCAGGGATAAAAAGCCCCAGCCTGTCCAGCCTTTCCATTTACTGAAAACCCTCCAGTCACTGTAATATCCTTATAATTTTTTTTGCACCTTTTCCAATTTAGTAACATCCTTCCTATAGCAAGGTGACCAGAATTGTTTGCAGGTCTCCAAATGACTTTGAACGGGAGCTGATGTATGGTTGAGAATATGCACTCAGGGTAGACACAGTAAGTAATTATTTTAATTTCACTGAAATTATTTGAATAATTATTATAATTAAGGTTGATTTTTGCAATAGAGTAATTATTTGTCTATTGTTGTTACTTACTTTATGTAATTAAGTAATGAACAATGTATCAAGAACTAATTTTTTGCATAAAATTTTCTGTATACACGATAAAGTGCAAGCAAAATGATGTGATTTGATCAGACCTGGAAACCTGCAAGGTCTTCAACAGGGCAATGTGTTGGGCAGCAAAGATGGGAGTCAAACTAGGTGTAGTTGGATGATTTATGTAGCCATGGTGATTTCTTTTAAAACAGTTTGTGAGGGCTATTTTGGAAGCCTAATGGGTTTTGTTTCCTTTAGGCTTTTATAATTCAGCTGTTGTGCTGTAAGGTCCTTTATCGATTGCGCATGAGTTTCAGTGATTATGTAAGGATTGCGCAAGACAAACAGCCGTGATGGACCATGACACTAACTGCCTGACAGAAGTAGAGCTCTAAGCATTAACAGCGCCGTATGCCTTGGAAAATAGGAGACTGCTGTGCAACTTCTCATCAAAGGTCTTTTGAGAAGCTGGATATGTTTAGTCTGTGACATGACCCTTATCTGAACCCGGGTGATGGACTGCCCAGGTCATCAATGTACAACAGTCTGTGGCTTGGTGATTTCAGTCTAAATGTAGCTCTGTGGATGATGGCTGGCTTTAGGAATGAGGCTTCCCACTTAGTGTGCAAATGTGAATGGTACTGACAGTCCTGTATATCAGAAGGAACAACCTTCAGCCTTAAGTGTCTGCTATCTGTTGCTGTTAAATAACACTGTCTGTAATTATCGGATGATTTTGCTGTGTCATGTTTGCTCATTGTGAGATCTGTTCTGTCTCATGCACTGTTGATTCTGACAGCCAACTTTTCTCATGAAGGTAAAATAAAAGATACAACCTTTGCTGACATTTAAAATGAATGACCTAAGCTATAGGACACTGAGAAGATACTTTTTGTACATTTTCTACACACATTGGAAACCTTGGACAGAACGGGACTGTAGTACATGTGCAACCTACTTCACACCTCCCCAAGGTAAGGGCAGGAAAGGAAGCCCTGCTATTCCTGGAGTTATCGCAGAAGACTTTTATTTTTAAATAAGCAGAATTCTCCACAATTTACCTGACCTTTAAACCCAGGGTTACAAAAAGCACAGACCAAGTGTCTGTACTTAATAAAAATTACTATCTGTTACAATAATAGGATAAACAATTAGAAACTATTGGCATATAACTCCACTCATTAAAACTCCACTCCCCTAAAAATCACTACCCTACATATGCAAGCATAGGCCACAAACAGGAAATAAAATGCTGGTGTTGTAGATGAAAGGAAAACTGGGAAAACCATTCATAAAACTGTACACATGGGATCCTCTGAAGTGATAATGTTGATCAGAATGCTACCCCACTCCTCCTCTCTCCATTTATTTCGGAGCTCCCTTCCCCCTCCCCCATTTCTGAAGAAGGGTCCTGACCTGAAAGGTCAACTTTCCTGCTCCTCTGATGCTGCCTGGCCTGCTGTGTTCCTCCAGCTCCCTATTGTGATATGCTATTCTTGGTCTTTCTTTTTCAGGTATTTTTGTTGGTTTGCAGAAAGCACAGTAGTTGGCTCACACTTATAAAAGGTCTTTGACTTCGTGAATTACTATAAAAGCTTACAGTAAATGTTGGAGAAAACATAAAATGGTTTTGTTTTGGATTGAAGTTGCTTTTATTACAAAGAGTAGAGAGAGATTTTTTTAGTTGCAAGAGGTCTGAAGGTCACTATCCTGTCCATATCCTCAAGCTGTCCAGCTACCTGGGAATCAGTTGTATAATTCTTAGCAGGCTAAAATCCTTTGTCATTAATTACTAGTCACAAGTACATAAGCTTGTTACTTGTTTCCAAACAAAGTTTCATTTGTACATGACTTTTCAAATACAGCTTGTCTCTAAAGTGCCACTGCTGAAACTCAGCAGCTCTGTAATCAATGTTTACAATGAGTGTCAGAGTTCATTCTTTTAAAACATGCAATAATTCTCCAACAATCCTTCATTTTAAAGCCGTTCTTATTTCAATCTACAATTATGAAACAAAGAAATATAAAAACAGTCTTTGCAAAATTGGAACATTAAGTCTAATAATATACTCTTCTTCTTCTTGAAGATAAGTAATTGGTAAAAGCAGATGATTTGCTTTAAAAAGATCTTTTATGGGATGTGGATATTGTGATTTAAGTTCTATCCTTGTACTTATGGCAAAGATGGAAAAAGTCAGGGCCATTGTTATCTTTGCAATTGTCAGCAGGCGCCCCCACGTCACTGACTGGAAGATCTAGAATCTTTGAACCTTTCCAGTTCTGCTGTGAACAGCAATTAATCACAGCCTTAACCTCCTTTTTGATCCTGGGATGAGTTTCCAATCATGTTTCCATTCCATCACAAAGTTTGTCCATTTCCACTTCCCATAACATTACCCATCTGTACTTCTATCTCAGCTCTTGTGCTGCTTAAATCCTCAAACAATGCCCTTGTTATATCTGGACTAAAGTATGCCAGTACTCCACTGGCTAATCTCCCATCTTTCACCTGTCTTAAACTTGAACTGTCCTGGAACTCTGTTGCCCATAATCATAATTTGCATCCATTATCCCTGCATATTCTAACCGATGCTGGCTCCTAATCCTGCAGACCTCAATTTTAAAGTTCTCATCCTTTGTTTCAAATCATTCCATGGCTTTGTGCTTTTCCCTGTCTCTGTAACCCCCTCCAGCTTCACAATCCTCAGAGCGATCTATGCTCTTACAATTCTGGGATGTTGTGCATCCTCAATTTTAAATGTGTTACCATTGGTGGACATACCTTAATTTTCATAGGCCCTAAGCTGTAGACTTCCTTCCTTCGGCCTCTTTATCTCTTTATCTCTTCCTTTGAGTCGGTCCCTCAAATGTACCTATTTATGGCTTGGTGCCAAGTTTTGCTTGGCTCAAGTTGGAGTTTAGCTTTGCAGCAAAACATCATAGAACTGTTTCAAAAAAAAAACAAAACCAGCCACAGGAAGGAGTGTTTAGGCATATAGTTCCAGAGATGAGAAACATCATGTTTGAAGATAGCTTGGAGAAATTGGAAGTGTTCCCCCAGAACCCCTGGGGAGGAGAAGGCTAAAAGGAGGATTTATAGAAGGTTTGAAAATCATAAGGGGGTCTAATCAGAGTAAGTCATGAAAAGAAATCATTCATTCATCATTCACTATTGTGTGGTCTGTCCCCAGTACCTACCTCAATGTTCACGTCAGCTGTCATGCACGCCCAATTACCAAACCTCCAGGAGACTCAAAGAAAGAAAGATAGATCTCCAGGACTTTGCTGCAAATAGTGTGAGCGAAGAGTCATCAGGGCAATGGCAGTAATGTGAGGCCTACACTCATGTGAATGAGCAGCAGCAGGCTTTGTTTCAAGATTGTTCAGACAGGACATTTTATCTGGAGCTCAAAGGAACCAGGCTTCAGCTCTGTGTGACCTGGTGTCAATATGACGTAGCCCCTTCCAAAGTTGCTCAGTAGCTATTCTTAGAGGAAAGGCATAACTTCCTTTACTCTGGAACAATACAACTTATGGTTAAAAGGGAGTGCCTGCGCTCATCATAAAAATGGCTGCTGTGATTTTGCCATGTAATTTCAACCGTGATAGTGTGGCAGTTCGGTATTAAAGTTTAGATGACTTGTAAAATCCGATAAACGCAGAAACAATTCCAATTTGAACGTCATGTTAGATCTATATGGTGACCAGCCTGTTTAACAGTCTTTGGAAGCACCAATTTGCAAAGGAAGTTAAAGGTGGATTATAATTGTTACCGTGTTTACCAGAATCCTACAAAGAGTTTAACAGTTAATACAGGACCATTGTTGTGTTTGGTTTACTGGTTTCCTGCTTAGGCTGGATTTTGGTCGAAAAGATGCAGTGGTCCTTGCCATGGTCAACTCCCTTTCATGTTGCTGTTTAAGACCATAACAGTCCACCATTCATTACCATTCACTCTAGCCTACTTTGACCATTTTTGTTCATGAGTTATTACCATCCTGGATTTTGGAAGGGAAAGGGGAAGAAGAGCCCACTTTATTTTGGCTGTGCTCCACCAACTATGGACGTGTTGAGTGACCAATAGCTGAGTATAAGGGCAGCAGGAATTAGAGTAAGGGTGGTCACATGACAGCACCTGCAGAAGGATCAAAGATAGTAAGAACTGTTGATGCTGGAGTCACAGATAAGTGTGAACCTGGAGGAACACAGTAGGCCAGGCAGCATCAGACGAGCAGGAAGGGTCTGAAGAAGGGTTCCGACCCAAAACATTAGCTTATCTGTTCCTTTGATGCTGCCTGGCCTGCTGTGTTCATCCAGCTCCACACTGTGTTATACCTGTGGAATTATGTCCAGGTAAAGTTGGTAACCCGAAAGGGAAAGCCTGAAGAATAAAGATACTCAACCACTTGGTGACTTCAAGGGTTCTTTCAGCGAAGCCACTTTTGAGTTTTTAACCCTTTACCTTGTTCTCCTCTCTCTGTATATCCCATGCTATTTGGTCATTCAAGGGTTAATGTCATCAGCTAAAAGTGAGTGTGTCACGTCAGGGCTTCAGGCTGTTGGAGGTCATCAGAATCATCATCATTTTAAATTGCTTCCATTTCAAACCACCCCCCCTCAGGCAACAAAAAAAAGTGTTGCATAAATCAGATGATGTTTTTAAGTGAAAATCAAACTCATGACATTGGTAAGCAACCGACCTCTTCCATAATTTTAACCTTGAGGTTGTAAACTTTTAGCTTTACAGTTATACGGTGTAGCTTTTCAATTAATTTGGAGATTACTGAAGGCAGTTTGAATGCTAAACCTGCTCATTTCAAATTCTTTTCTCTCCCACTCTAACTGAGGCCTAATTTTTTGAAAGGTCAAAGGTTAAAATAGTGGAAGTTAGGGCATTTGTTGCGAGTGCATGTTTGCCCAGTTTTCAGCTGACTGTTATGTGTGCGTTAGGAAGAAAACATGAACAGTTCCTTACCCTTGGGAATGGTGAAATGGCAGTTCTGTCACAATGTGGGAACGTCAGGATGAGGATAAACCCTGAAGTATGTTGTGCCATTCAGTAAGATGGAACATAATGTGGGAAGCTGTGAGATGATGAACCAAGGTGAGTAAAAGAGAGGAGCTGAATATCATTTAAATGGACAAAAGATTGCAGAAAGCTATGGAACAGAGGAATTTGGGATCCTCGTGCAAATCACAACAGGTACTATCAAAGATAATAAGGTGTAGAGCTGGACGAACACAGCAGGTCAAGCAGCGTCAGTGGAGCAGGAAAGCTGACGTTTCGGGCCGAGACCCTTCATCAGAAATGGGAGAGGGGAAGGGGGTTCTGAAATAAATAGGGAGACAGAGGGAGGCGGATGGATGGATAGAGGAGAAGATAGGTGGAGAGGAGACAGACAGGTCAAAGAGGCAGGGATGGAGCCAGTAAAGGGGAGTGTAGGTGGGGAGGTAGGGAGGGGATAGGTCAGTCTGGGGTGGACGGACAGGTCAAGGGGGCAGGATGAGGTTAGTAGGTGGAAAATGGAGGTGCGGCTTGAGGTGGGAGGAGGGGATAGGTGAGAGGAAGAACAGGTTAGGGAGACAGGGATGAGCTAGGCTGGTTTTGGGATGCGGTCGGGGGAGGGGTGATTTTGAAGCTTGTGAAATCCACATTGTTACCATTGGGCAGCAGGGTTCCCAAGCAGAATATGAGTTGCTGTTCCTGCAACCTTCGGGTAGCATCATTATGGCACTGCAGGAGGCCCAGGATGGACATGTCATCTGAGGAATGGGAGAGGGAGTTGAAATGTTTCACGACTGGGAGTGTAGTTTAGTGTGAACCGAACGTAAGTGTTCAGCAAAGTAGTCCCCAAGCCTCCGCTTGGTTTCCCCGAAGTAGAGGAGGCCACATCTGGTACAGTGGATGCAGTATACCACATTACAAAATGTGCAGGTGAACATCTGCTTGATGTGGAAAGTTTTCTTGGGGACTGGAATGGGGGTGAGGGAGGAGGGGTAGGGGCAGGTGTAGCACTTCCTGCGGTTGCAGGGGAAGGTGCCGGGTGTGGTGGGGCTGGAGGGGAGTGTGAAGCGGACAAGGAGGTCACGGAGAGAGTCACCCCTCCAGAAGCCAGATAAGAATGAGGAGGGAAAAATGTCTTTGGTGGTGGGGTTGGATTGCAGATGGCAGAAATGTCAGAGGATGATGCGTTGGATCCGGAGGTTGGTGGAGTGATTTGTGAGGACAAGGGGGATTCTTTTTTGATTGTTATTGCGGGGACGGTGTGTGAGGGATGAGTTGTGGGAAATGCGGGAGACACAGTCGAGGGCATTCTCGACCACTACGCTGAGGGGGGGATGTAGCGGTCCTTGAAAAACGAGGATATCTGAGATATACGAAAGTAGAATGCCTCATCCTGGGAGTAGATGCAGCGGAGGCAAATGAATTGGTAATAGGGGATGGCATTTTTACAGGAAGGTGGGTGGGAGGAGGTGTATTCTTGGTAGCTGTGGGAGTCGGAGGGCCTGAAATGTATCAATGTGGACTTCACCAGTTTCAAAATCTCCCCTTCCCCTACTGCATCCCTAAACCAGCCCAGTTTGTCCCCTCCCCCCACTGCACCACACAACCAGCCCAGCTCTTCCCCCCCACCCACTGCATCCCAAAACCAGCCCAACCTGCCTCTGCCTCCCTAACCGGTTCTTCCTCTCACCCATCCCTTCCTCCCACCCCAAGCCGCACCCCCATCTACCTACTAACCTCATCCCACCTCCTTGACCTGTCCGTCTTCCCTGGACTGACCTATCCCCTCCCTACCTCCCCACCTATACTCTCTCCACCTATCTTCTTTACTCTCCTTCTTCGGTCCGCCTCCCCCTCTCTCCCTATTTATTCCAGTTCCCTCTCCCCATCCCCCTGTCTGATGAAGGGTCCAGGCCCGAAACGTCAGCTTTTGTGCTCCTGAGATGCTGCTTGGCCTGCTGTGTTCATCCAGCCTCACATTTTATTATCTTGGAATTCTCCAGCATCTGCAGTTCCCATTATCTCTGATAAGTATCTATCTCCCTCTGCCTCGGAAATATTTAAAGATTCTGCATCCACTGCCTTTTGCAGAAGGGAATTCCAAAGACTGACAACCCTCTGAGACAAAATAGCTTTCCTAATCTCTGCCTTAAATGCTCTTTCCCAACCCCCTAACCCCACCATCATTTTAAACTACAGTCCCTTGTTCTAACTACTCATACAAGAGGAAACATCCTCTCCACATGCTAAGTCCCCTCAGGATCTTATATGTTTCAATGAGGACATGCCTGATCTTCAGAACTCCAGACGATAAAAAAACAAGCCTGTTTAGTTTTTCCTCATACTGCAATCCACTTTTTCCAGGTAGCAGGCCAGTAAACCTTCTCTGAACTGCTTCTAATACATCAACATCCTTCCGTAAGCACAGTGACCCCAGCATTGTGTACATACAGTCTTACCCAAACGCAGTATAATCGAAGCATAACTCTTACTCTTAATTTCTCTTGCAATAAATATATTAGCTTTCCTGATTACTTGCTGTACCTGCTTACTAACCTTCTGCAATTCATGTACTAGGACACCTAATCCCTCTGCATCTCCAGTGGCACAGTAACTAGCACTGCTGCTTCACAGCATCAGGGACCAGGGTTTGATTCGAGCCTTGGGTGGAGTTTGCATGTTGTCCCTATGTCTCTACAGTGCTCTGCTTTCCTCTCGCAGTGCAAGTATATGCAAGCTGTGTGGATTGGCCAAGCTAAATTGGCCAAGCTAAATTGCCCAAGAGTTCAGGGAGGTGCAGGTTAGGTGTGTTAGCCAACTAGAAATGCAGGGTTACAGGGAAAGGGTAGGAGGTTGGGTCTGGATGGGATGCTCTATGGATGGTTACAATTGATCTGTTGGGCTGAATGGCCCATTTCCACACTGTGTGGAATCTCAGACCTGTGCAACCTCTCACCATTTCAATAGTATGCTTTTTTTTATTCTTTCTGCCAAAATGGACAACATTACATTGTCACTCCATATGCTCAGCATCTTTACTCGCTTACTTAACCTATCTGTATGTCTTTGTTGGATCAACATAAACTGGCAACTGCAGAGGAGAGCTTCAAAATTTTAATACCCTTTGTATGTAGCAACATTCCTTAATTTCACTCCTAGGGGTGTAGGCTCAGCCATCTTTAGTTGATTCATTAATGACCTTCCCTCCATTGTAAGGTCAGAAGTTGGGATGTTCGATGAAGATTGCTCAATATTCAACATCAGTAAGAACTCCTCACGTGCTCACATGTTGTCCATGTTCAAATGCAACAATATCTGGACAATATCCATACTTGAGCTGACAAGTGCTAAGTAATGTTTGCGCCCCAGAAATACCAGCCAATTATATCTCAAATGACGGAGAATTTAAAATCACTCCTTTATACCTTTATTTACACCCTTTCTACATATCCCTTTCCTTTACTATCATTCACTACCTATTTGTCTTGTTGCATTTGAACATGGACTGCTTCAGAATCTAAGAAGTCACAAATGGTGCTGAACATTGTGCAAATCATCAGAGAGCATCCCCACTTCTGGCCTGATATTGGACATAAGGTCATTGATGAAACAGCTGAAGATGGTTGGCCCCCGAACACTATCCTGAGGAACTCCTGCAGAGATGCCCTGGAGCTGGCATGACTGACCTCCAACAGCTATCACTAGCTTCCTATATGCCAGGTATTACTCCAACCAGCAGAGAACTTTCCCCTGTTACCCAATGATTCCAGTTTTGCTAGAGCTATTGTTCAAGCACAGAAACTCAGCTAATGTTCCGGGTCTCAGGTTCATATCCTGTCACGGCAGAGAGTGGAATTTGAATTCAATAAAAAATTCTGGAATTAAGAATCTCACGATGACCATGAATCTGTTGCTGATTTTCGGTGAAACCCAGCTGGTTCACGAATGTCTTTCCTGGAAGGAAATCTGCCATCCTCAACTGGCCTGGCCTACAGGTGACTCCAGGCCCATTGCAATGTGGCTGACTTTCAATTAACTTCTGAAATGGCCTAGCAAGGTCAATTGTTACAAAGTCTCAAAGTAATGAAACCAGATAGATCACGTGCCAATGACCAAGGCACCGGAACAGACAAAGGCAGAAACAGCCCTGGTGATCCTGCAGTGTCCTCCTTATAGCATCCAGGACCTCATACCAAAATTGCAGGATCTGTCTCAACAAGACTAGTCAAGCAACAGCCTGACATGGTCATATTCACCGAAACATACCTTCCAGACAATGTCCCAGACACCACCATCACCATCCCCGGATATGTTCTTGTCCCACCAACAGGACAGACCCAGCAGCGGGTATTCAGCACAGTGCTGCACAGTAAGGATGGAGTTACCCTGGAAGTCCTCAACATTGACTCCGACTCCATGAAATCTTGTGGCTTCATGTTAAACATGGGTAAGGAAACCTCCTGTTGATTATCACGTACCGTCCTTCCTCAGCTGATGAATCGGTACTTCTCCATGTCGAACAACACTTAGAGGAAGCAGTGAGGATGGCAAGGGCACACAATGTACTCTGGGTGGGGGATTTCAATTCCATCACCAAGAGGGGTTCAGCAGCAATACTACTCATCAAGCTGGTCAGGTCCAAAAGGACGCAGCTGCTATACTGGGTCTGCGGCAGGTGGTGAGGGAGCCAACAAGAGGGAAAAACATACTTGTTCTCATCCTTACCAATCTACCAGCTGCAGATGCAGCTGTCCATGACAGTATCAGTAAGAGTGACCATTGCACAGCCCGTGTGGAAACAAAGCCCGGTCTTCACATCGTGAATAATCTCAATTATGTTGTGCGGCCGCTATCACCGTGCGGAATGAGACAGACTTTGTACAGATCTGTGAACTCAAGACTGGGCATCCATGAGGTGCTGTGGGCCATCAACAGCAGAAAAATATGGCTGCTGTATTATCCTGATATATTGACAGCATTTCAACACATGGTCATTTTCTTGTGAGTTCACTGAATAAGGTGATAAGGTACCACACCTAACCTTTGAGGCCCAACATTGTCCAACGTGATTTCATCAGCATTGTATTTGACTTTAATAAAAACAAGGTGGCAGTTATCCAACAGAGGGCATGGATCCAGCCACACATTGACACATGTAGAGAGGACCCAAATTTTTTAAAAAAAATCTGCAGTGATGTTAATTTGAAACAGAGAACTTCATATCCAAAAGGGGAATGTCCAGTTTTCAGTTTGCTGAGCTTTCCTTTGCAAGTCGCATTGTGAAGTAGAAAAATAAGATAATGGCTAAAGTATTCACATCGAGCTCTGAAAGTTGTTTTTCAGGAGATAAATAAAAATCTCTCATGTACAATTACATCCACTGCCCTATCTCTGCCCTCACTCACATTGCTCTGAAATTGTCTTCGATGACGCAGGAGTGCTGTGAATCAGGTCCACACTGATTGAAGTTCAGTGGCAAGCTAAGTTTCAACACCAAAAACAGCACTTTTCCATTTCTCATATCAATCAAACCTGTATGAAGCAGCTTTGTATTTACTTATATATCATGCCAGGAGTGTATCTTTGGTCATAGACTCTAGCAATCGGGAATGTGAGTTTCTTAGTACCACTGCAGCTATAGCCACTGCCTTTATAGAAAACCATTGAAGCAAGGATTGTGATATTCAAAGCCTATATAGAAATGAGTTTGAGTGATTTATCACTGTTGACATTCAGTAGTTTACTTCCCACGACTCATTGGAGAAAACTCTGATGACCAACTGTTCAACTGTAAATCAGCCATGTCGAATACAAAATGGTCAGTTGATTGATTTTAGAATTGACAGTCAGTGGAAGAGGTGATCAAGGTGGTATCAATGACCCTGAGGTAAATTCCTTTAGTCAAATCAGGAAGGCCCATCTTCCCTGAATGTTACCGTAGGAATAGCACAATGAGCACACAACAGAAAGCAGAATAGTGGGAGAGAGGGAGGAAAGTCTATTGGGATTTTAAGTGTGCGTTTACATCTTCATTACTTCATTCCTCCCTTTGTTTTTCTGTTGAGTTGCTCTTCACTCTCAAGCCCAATGAAGCTCACTCTGTCTGAACGAGTGCCATTATAGAATTCCAATCAGCACCATGCTACATGAATATTAAATAAAACGCTGGGCCATTAGTAATGACAGCAGCTTTGGTCTGAGGAATTACAGTTGTCAAAACAACGGTAGCAAGCTGATTTGTGCCGAATCTATTTTGTCGCCAACACTCGGTCACACATGGACAAGAAACAATTGCAAGTCACCTCTCAATCTCAATTGGGTAGTCCTGCATAATAAACCAATGTGAATGAATGAAAAAAGAAATGCATCACAGGCTTCCTAACCATTACTCATTGTGATTTATTTTGTAGCAAAACTACTATCCCTTGATGTTTATTCAATATCTTTTTCTCTTGGTCGACATCTCCACATCAGTTTCTCACACCAGATAGAAATCTCCCCTGAGTAAGAAAAGACTGGATGATATCAGGGCAACTTAAATCGAATTTCTGGGCAAAAAGGTTGTCAGAAAAGTAAATAGTGACTTGGTCAAAAATAACGTTGTTATTTCTCTCCTTAACCCTGCTACATATCAAATTTGCACAAACTTTGCAATGTGCTTCTCTTCATGTTTAATCTACATTGCACTCTTTCTTTTAAATGCTGTGCATGTGAAGATGAAGCTGTGCCTAATGTCAAATGTCAATCTCCCAAGACATAAAATGCCCAGTATCAGTCTCCAGTTTGACTGGGTCAGCACGTCCACCGTCTTTCCCCCCCCGAGCCCCCGCCCCCGCCCCCCAAATGATCCAGTTGTGCGTTGCAGCTTGTGTTGAGTCAGACACACTTCAGTAATGCTGGTAACTTGTATAAAGAAGTTTGTTGAAAGTGATCGTGTTTTGTGTGCAGTGGCATTTTCATGTGGGACTCAGTGTGTTTGTGCACACATGCCTCGTGGCAGAGCAACTTTTGAGTACAGCCAGTGATGGGCCATTGGCTGAGAGAAAGATATTTAATAGCAAATCCAACATTTTAACTGAATTAAACTGTATCCAGACCACAACTGCCGATTGCCTTGATTCTTTCAATCCTGATTTTGCCTTTTGCTTGAGAGGAGATAATCTTCTTAGAAAGTTGGTTGGATAGCCATTTATTTTTATGGTTAGATATATGGGAGATAATGATGTAAAATTGCTCTGTTCTGTTTCGCATGCTGTCTCTCTCCTTCCCAGTAGAGCTACTCTCTCACGTTCAATGTCCTGGCTTTCCATCTGTTTTTATTTAGCTTAATGTCTCATGGAGTTGAGGATTATCAGCTCAGCCATGATTGTATTGATTAGTGGAAGAGATACAACAAGCTGAATGGCCTACTTCTGCTCCTGCTTCCTGTGGCCTGATGATCATTTTCTTTTGTGCCATTTCAATCTTTGATGTGACACAGTAGCTCAGTACTTAGCACTGATGCCTCACAGCTCCAGGGACCTGGTTTTGATTCCAGCCTCGGGTGACTGTCTGTGTGGAGTTTGCCCATTTTCCCCGCGTCTGTGTGGGTGTCTGTGGGAGGTGCTCCAGTTTCCTCCCACAGTCCAAAGATGTGCAGGTTAGGTGAATTGGTTGTGTTAAATTTCCCCATAGTGTGCAGAGATGTGCAGACGATATGGATTGGTTGTGATAAATGTAGAGTTACAGGGAGTGCAGCTGGATCTGAATGGGATGCCCATCAGAGGGTCAGAGCTGAACCATCACCTTCTGCATTGTTGGAATTCAATTATTTTGTGTATGAGAAGATCATAAGATGTGGGAGCCTACTGTAGGCTTATCTGAGGGATTTAATGTTGACAGTCAACCCATTTGTACAAGACCCATGGCTATTAATTCCTGAGGTAGGAATTGATGACTGCATTGTTGCATAAATTTTAGAAAGGCATTATACCCGAAAACAGCAAGATGAACTCACAAGATGAGGCATATGAGTATGAGGTCTCCAACTATGCTCATTCAGTCACCAATTAGTTAGCAGTAAAAAGCTAGCCTACTAGTCAACTAGTCAACGAGTTAATTATTTACATAAGAACCAGGAGCAGGAGTAAGGAGTAGGCCATCCGGCCCCTCGAGCCTGCCCCACCATTTAATAAGATCATGGCTGATCTTTTTGAGACTCAGCTCCACTTACCCGCCCACTCACCATAACCCTTTATTCCTTTACTGTTCAAAAATTTATCTAGCCTTGCCTTAAAAACATTCAGCGAGGTAGCTTCAATTGCTTCACTGGGCAGGGAATTCCACAGATTCACAACCCTTTGGGTGAAGAAGCCCCTCCTGACCTCAGTCCTACATCTGCTTCCCTTTATTTTGAAGTGATGCCCCCTAGTCCTAGTTTCACCTGCTAGCGGAAACAACCTCCCTGCCTCCACCTTATCTATTCCCTTCATAATCTTCTATGCTTCCATAAGATCTCCCCTCATTCTTCTGAATTCCAATGAGTATAATCCCAGCCTACTCAGTCTGTCCTCGTAATCCGACCCTCTCAACTCTGGAATCAACCCAGTGAATCTCCTCTGCACCCCTTCCAGTGCTAGTGTTTCTCTTCTTAAGTAAGGAGACCAAAACTGCACACAGTACTCCAGGTGTGGCCTCACCAGGATCCTATACAGCTGCAGCGTAGCCTCCCTGTTTTTAAATTCCATCCCTCGAGCAATGGCAGACAAAATTCCATTTGCCTTTTTAATTACCTGCAGCTCCTGCAATCCTACTTTTAGAGATTCATGCACAACGACACCCAAGTCCCTCTGCACAGCAGCCCGCTGCAATTTTTTTTACCATTTAAAATATAGTCCATTGAAATAACAGTGGCTCAGTGGTTAGCACTGTTGCCTCACGGTGCCAGGGACCTGGGTTCGATGCCATCCTTGGATGATTCGTTGTGTGGAGTTTGCATATTCTCCCTGTTATCTACATGGATTTCCTCTGGGTGCTGTGGTTTCCTCCCACAGTCCAAAGATGTGCAGGCTCGGTGAATTGGCTATGCATAATTGCCCGTAGTGTTCAGGGATGTATAGGTTAACTGGTTTATCGGGGGGTGAGTATGAGTGGGTGCTCTCAGGGTTAGTGTTGACTTGTTAGGTCAAAGGACCTGTTTCCACACTGTAGGATTTCTATCATCTGATCTATAATAATAACCTCAGTATGTAAATATGAGATATTTCATGAGCATACATGGATAGTTGTTAATAAACTTCCAAATATCCAACTCAATATAAACTGTTATATATGTTACGTGGGCTAACAGAGAGAACACCATTTATACATCGCCCAGAACTAATGGCCCCAGGATCAGGGCACTGTCACTTTGCCATAAGACTTCATTGAATCTAAATTAATGCCTTTGTGATAATATAACAGAAATAGCAACAGGTTTATAAAATTAATATCCTGTAAGCAAACAGATTGTTGGTTCCTATCACTGTGCATTTGGCGAGTCCCATCATTCTTGAAGTGATTCTTCAAGTCAACAGAGGAATAGATTCTCATTCATTTTGCTCATGGCAGGAAGTATGACCTTTGCCTTTATCTATCGAAGGAAACACTATTAGTACCTTTTTGATCTGCTCATTCAGTGCAGTGTGATTACATTAAGGAAAACAGCCTAAGGAAAGCTAAAATGAGCATTAGTTAATTGAGATTCCTCAACTATACGAATCAGAATATAGCAGGAAATTTTTTTAAAATCCGAACTGTGATGCTGGAAATCAGAAACCAAATCATAAGTTGATGGAGAAATCCAGCAGGTCAGTCAGAGAGAAAACAGAGTTAACGTATTCGCTCCAGCGACGCTTCTTCAGAACATAATAGAAAGTTAAGGTGTAATGAATTTCTATCCTCCATCACTGAGTCTGTGGATTGCCATTTCATGCTGCACTCTCACTCTGAGGTTGACGTTTCAAGCACAGGGTAGAGTGAGGGGTGCTGGTTTAGCTAAGTTGGCTGATGGTCGGTTTTCAAAGCAGTACAATACTAACAGTGTTGCTTTAATTCCCATCGCTGGCTGAGATTACCATGCAGGGTTCTCCTTCTCAACCTCTCCCCTTCGCTTGAGGTTTAGTGGCCCTCAGGTTAAATCACTGCCACTTTTTCTCTCTAGTGAGAGAGCAGCCCTATGAGCCGGTAAGACTACGGTGACTTGAAAGTCAGTGTCGAATGATCGGAGATTTTGTCTTGTTAATGAATATCTTAAGAAGCCCCAGTGTTTGGATGGATATTACAATGCAGTGGGTCTATTCCTGTCTTAGCTGACACACACATTAACCTGGACCTTTTCTCTTTACCAGTTGTTTGAAATGCCTCCGGTTTGACTGTCCTATTTATCAAGTCTATGAATAAATCCTGAAATGAGGTGTGGAAAAGAGAAAAAGAGTGGAACAGAATTTCTTATTCAGTTGTTCATTTTCTGCAATATGCAATGTAGAGTAGTTCTCATCTAAATATTTTCATTTTATTAAAGTAGAATTTCCAAGGTAATATTTCAAAACAGTCTCCAGTTGATTCAAACTTTCAAAGTATATTGAAGCTGATCTTGGTTTTTAGGTCCATGGGGAAGGAGGTTGTAAAGCATGGGTTGGCTGGAGGTATTGCGCACTGTGAGCTGTATTGGTGACCAGGCAACTGTGCCATCTATAACAGGCCAGTCATGCATTCACTCAAGCACTGGCTATCCAGCACTGCCCTTCACAATTGTAAACTTTCATTCCAGGAGCGGCAAAACAATAGAAGTTGGCACCCCGCGGAATTTCTGGTTGACAAGAGGAGCAACATCCTCTCCCCAGCTTGCTGGCACAGGAGGGCTGAGTTTGCCACCTGGGTCAGTGCTGTGTGAATGGCTTTGGATGAAAGAGGTGCCACAGGATTGCGGTAGGCAGATAAGGAGGTGATTTCGGGACTGACGGCACAAGAAAACCTGCGAGGCCTCTCAGAGAGAAATCCTTTGTGAAATTCGATTGCAGTGACACTTGGCCAAAATATGAGAAAGTTCAGCTCTTGGTAACTTTAACCCAAGTGACAACAACTCTGTGGTACTTTACCAAGCTTTGCTGCTCTGAACTATACCTTTTCTGTGCATCTCGTGATTAGATCAGCATAGTCCTAAATAAGAAGAAGCCATCTTAAATTCAAGACTTGAAGAACCCTGTCAGGGAAATAGTAATTCCTGCTGATTCCCAACATTTCTCTTTATTCCTGCTTTTGAGGGTCTTGTGACATAATGGCTATGCCCCTACCTCTGGACCAGGAGGCCAGAGTGTCAGCGAGGTTGCAGCAGGGAAGAACCCTTCAACCCATTGTGTCTGCACTGATCATCAAACGCCCATCTACTTTAGCCCCATTTTCCAGCGCCTGGTCCATAGCCCTGTAAGCTACAGAACCCCCAGTGCCCATCTAAGTAAATGTGAAATGTTGTGACGGTTTCCCATTTCCATCACTGTTTGCCAAGAAATATTTTGTCCTATCTATCCCTCCCTTAATTTTACACGCAGCAGTCGTACCTAAGCCAGGACGGGTCAGTCACAAAGCTGTGTCATAACAATCCAAATGGGATATATAAAATTGATGAGAATTTTAGGAAAGATACTGCCATGGCAACGTCCAGTGAACCTTTGAGGCCTGCCCTCCCATCCCATCTGACCCTGGTTGAACTCTTACTTCAAATCTTTCATTTCTCTCAGCTTAGTTCCATGAGATGCTGATCAAGCAAATATTGAGCCAGCTCCATTTGAAAAGCTCAAAGAACACCCTAAACTTGCCCCCACATTCTTTAGAACAGGGCTTTCCAAGTTTCCCCTGGCTCCTTTTTGTGAGAACATGCCCCTAAGTTTCATTTGTAAATGGCCTGTTTTATTGTGTTCATTCAGGGGAAGTCACTGTCTGGACCAGCATTTGTTGCTGGGCAACTTTCCTTCCAGTGATGACAATGTGGTGAAGGGGCTTCATGCCTGGCCACTAGGCCCATGACGGAGCACTCAACACAAAAGACTGTAAAGGTGGACACTTTGCAGTGCTGTAATGAAGCCACCCATAGGTTGCAGGAACAGCAACTCATATGCTGCTTGGGAACCCTGCAGCCCAATGGTATCAATGTGGACTTCACCAGCTTCAAAACCTCCTCTCCCCACACTGCATCCCAAAACCAGCCCAGCTTGTCCCTGCCTCCCTAACCTGTTCTTTGTCTCACCTATCCCTTCCTCCCACCTCAAGACGCACCTCCATTTCCTACCTGTTAACTTCATCCTGCCCCCTTGACCTGTCCGTCCTCCCTGGACTGACCTATCCCCTCCCTATCTCCCTACCCATACTCTCCTCTCCACCTATCATCTCTTCTATCCATCCTCGTTCCGCCTCCCCCTCTCTCCCTATTTATTTCAGAACCCTCTCCCCATCACCCTTTTCTGATGAAGGGTCGAGGCCCGAAATGCCAGCATTTGTGCTCCTGAGATGCTGCTTGGCCTGCTGTGTTCATCCAGCCCCACACTTTCTTATAAAGGTGGACCCTTTCTTTATTTGTTCATTTTTCTGCCTTTTCGTTCCATGTTTTGGTTTATTTTTCTGCGTTTTAAGATGGCGCTGGAAAGTGACAAATCTTTTCAATGCTTTTCGCTATATTCTGTAGCAAGATACATGTGACAAATAATAAACCAGAAGAAATCAAATCAGTTGGGCCATTTTTTTCTTGCCTGACTCTTCATGTAAAGTTATACAACCCCCACTATTTCTTCTGGAGTCCCATCAACACAAGAATTGGCTAATCTGTGTCTGACCGTACTGAATCCTTTTAACATATTAAGCACCTTGATGAGATCACCCCTCAATTGTCGACAAAGATCTACATGCTGAGTTTGTGCAACTCAGCACTTCTGGTTTTTTTCTGTTGGTCAGCCAATCATGCTGTTGACGTGGTTGACAGCCCAGTGTCTTGAGCTGCATCAAGAAGTATTGATCTCCATTGAGTAAAAGCACAAACTTTGAAATGTATTTGCTAAAATTTGAAATGATTTAGGCCTCCTGGCTATGTTTTTTTGTCCCGAAGGCTGAAATAATTGCAAGAGCACTTTAGAATTTTAATTGAATACTCGTGAAATTTCTATACTGATACCCATGGTTAGTCGAAGGTTGTGCTGATTCATTGTGCTGTCCTGGTAACCTTCCCAATCCGAAGCATTCCTTCAACCATATGTCCCTTTTTTCAGGCCAGTGAAGGAACGGGGATATATCTCCAAGTCAGGATGTTGAGTGGCATGAGAGGAACTTGCAAGGGGTGGTGTTCCCACGTATCTGCAGGGGTGTTGCTGGTTAGGCCAGCAATTATTTTTCATCGTCTGGTCTTCCCCTAGAAATGATCCTGGAACAACATGTTCAAACCCACGGCCACTGCCATTTAGAAGGACAAGGGCAATAGATACAGGGGAACACCACCGCCTGCAAGTTCCTCTCCAAGCCATTCACCATTCTGACTTGGAAATATATCACCATTCCTTCACTATTATTGGGTCAAAATCCTAGAAATCCCTCCCTAAGGGAATTGTGGTCAACAATGTGGGCTAGAGTGGTTTAAGAAGGCAGCTCACCACATACCTTCTCAAGGGCAACTAGGGACGGGCAATAAATGCTGGCCCAGCCAGCGATGTTCACATGTCGCAAGTGAATAATAAAATAACTACTAGTCGCCCACATCGGGAGTAAGGTGCAAGAAACAAATTATCATGTTTTCATTGTGTCTTTGATGAAATGAACATTGCCCTCTATCTCTTCCATACTAATATATAGATATGTTTAAGATATCTGAAACCAGAACTGCGTGAAAGAATTTTTTTGAACAGCTTCAGAAGCTCCATTCCGCACTCAAATTTCCAATTGAAATCAAGCAATTGAGCAGTCCCACCTTCCTTTGATGTGCTACTTGAGAAATGGCTTCTCTACTACTATCTCCTAAAAGTTCACTTGCGACTACGTGTTGAAATTTCTATAGTACCACATGCTACAAGATCAGTCTTGTTGGCAAACTTGTGAATAGAGTCCCAGACATCTTCCTACCATGTACGCTTAATGTTGAGATGGGAGATGTATTAAAACTATCTGCATTCAAATCATCAGTCACTCCATATCATGAGAATCTATGAAATAGCTTATGTCCACCACTTGCAGCCCTGAGCGATGTCCAGTTTACCTGAAAGGACAAGGCCCCTCTAAGATTTGAACAGAAGATTTAGCAAACCAGTCAATCCACAAGTGGTCTTATCCATTAACAGTATGCTAATGTCAAGCCAAAAAAGGCACTCTCACAGAATCACAGAAGCTAGTAGTTTTGCTGCATGAGTTTTGGTGCCCGCGTGATGCCAGATACGTAGGTGGTATGAATGATTCCAGTGATTCAAGCAATACATTCCATTACCCATTACACTGGGCAGCATGACTATCATGTTCAAATGGCCTGTGTTTGCGTGCCTCAGGAGAATTACAGAATCATGGAACTTTACAACAAAAAAAGAAAGGTGTTCTCCCACTGTAACAGTGATAATGGGAACTGCAGATGCTGGAGAATACAAGATAATAAAGTGTGGAGCTGGATGAACACAGCAGGCCAAGCAGCATCTCAGGAGCACAAAAGCTGATGTTTCGGACCTAGACTCTTCATCAGAGAGGGGGATGGGGAGAGGGTTCTGGAATAAATAGGGAGAGAGGGGGAGGTGGACCGAAGATGGAGAGAAAAGAAGATAGGTGGAGAGGAGAGGAGAGGTGGGGAGGACGGGAGGTGATAGGTCAGTCCAGGGAAGACGGACAGGTCAAGGAGGCGGGATGATGTAGTAGGTAGGAAATGGAGGTGCGGCTTGAGGTGGGAGGAAGGGATGGGTGAGAGGAAGAACAGGTTAGGGAGGCGGAGACAGGCTGGGCTGGTTTTGGGATGCAGTGGGGGGAGGGGACGAGCTGGGCTGGTTTTGTGATGCAGTGGGCGGGGGGTAGAACTGGGCTGGTTTTGGGATGCAGAGGGGGAAGGGGAGATTTTTATGCTTGTGAAGTCCACATTGATACCATTGGGCTGCAGGGTTCCCAAGCGGAATATGAGTTGCTGTTCCTGCAACCTATGGGTGGCATCATTGTGGCACTGCAGGAGGCCCATGATGGACACGCCATCTAAAGAATGGGAGGGGGAGTTAAAATGGTTCGCAGCTGGGAGGTGCAGTTGTTTATTGCGAACCGAGCGGAGGTGTTCTGCAAAGTGGTCCCCAAGCCTCCACTTGGTTTCCCCAATGTAGAGGAAGCCACACCGGGTACAATGGATACAGTGTACCACATTGGCTGATGTGCAGGTGAGCATCTGCTTAACCAGCTCCCACAAGAGGTATTCGGCTCAATTCACTTCTAAAATATTTTAACACCCAAATAAGTTGATTAGCTGGAATAGAGATGACGAGGCAGCTAATGTGCTGCAGCCTTAGTAAAGGCAGATTCGAGGCACAGCAGCTCTTTCATTACAGAGAAAGAGAGAGAGAGAGCGATGACTGGAGGTTGTTTAACCTGAGGGTCACCACACATCAGGTGAGGGAAGAGCACTGCTGGTTTCTGTCAGCCCAGAGCCTAGACATAGGAACTTAGGCCATTGGCTGCTACAGAGCTTGATGCTGGATCAGGGATGTTCTCTTTCTGCAGTGTAAGGTTGTATTTGGCATGGATGGGAGATGAGGCCCAGTGCAATTTAGAAATGAGGCCCGGTGCAGTGTGGAGGCACGGCCTGGCAGGGTATGCTTGAAGGACTGTAAAGCTGAAGAAGAATCCCGACCTGAAACACCAACTTTCCTGCTCCTCTGATGCCGCCTGGCCTGCTGTGTTCCTCCATTCCACACTGTGTTGTCTCTGACTCCAACATCTGCAGTCCTTACTCTCTTTGAACTTCTCATTTCTTTATTTTTCGAATTTATTCCTAAGACCCCATACCCAGGTACCTTTGGACCTAAGATGGTGCCGTAAGAGGTGATTTTATAAACTTTTCACTGCACTTATGTGAGTGCATGTGGCAAAAAACCTAATTCTAATTCTAGTCCCATTTACCAGCCCTGTCATCTTTTTATTATTTATTCACGGGGTGCGAGTGTCTCTGGCGAGAGCCAGCATTTATTGACCATCCCTAATTGTCCTGAGGGTGGCTAAAAACCAACCATGTTGACGTGGGTCTGAAGTCCCATTAGAACAGGTAAGGGTGGCAGTTGATATTAGTGAACTACATGGGGTTTTACCTAACCATAGATATGTGGTCACCATTAGACTCTTAATTCCAGATTATTATTGAATTCAAGTTCCACTATCTGCTGTGGCAGGATGTGAATCTGGGTCCCTGGGTCTCTGGATTAATATTCTAGCAATAATACCCCAGTATTAAGTTCTGTTTATAGGGGGCCATTTTGCAGGATTGCTGAGCAGACTGATTTATTATAAATCTACAACTGTTGTTATAAGAAACTACTGTCACAACTCCTCCTTGTTGTATTTTGCATTCTATACTGTCCAATAGCCAATGGTCACATGTTCTACATCCTTGGTTACTTGCACATCATCACACCTCACTTAGGGTGATATATGAGGATCAGTGCAAGTTATTTCTCTCTATCTACCCTACTCTCCAGTCTCTCTATAGTAGTTTAAAATCATCCATTTCAAGTATACATCCAGCTCTCTTTTGAAACCTCCTATGGAATCTGCATCCACCACTCTCCCAGGCAGCACATTCCAAATCCTAACAATTATTTGAGTGAAGATGTATGACCACCATTATTCACAATTCTACAACTGGATGTGTTTTTATTAAACAATCCAGACCGTGCTTAGAATAGCATTGCAAACTAATTTAACATCATCCATCAGGCTTGCAGTGTGATGTATTTACATGGACTAGAAGTTAATCTTAACACACAGGACTCTGTTTTATTTAGGAAAATGGCAATTTGTACATAAACTCATGAAAAACATGGCCATTGAGACAATCTCTGTTTTATTCCTAAGGCAATACCCTGACTAATCAGTGTCTACCTCCTTAGTCTGAGAACAATGACCGACAGCGAACTGTTCTTGCTGCATCTTTGTGTCTGTGATGCTCCAACCAATCAGTGCCCTCTTCTCATGCTGTACAAATTGGTGTCTCTTTTCTCACATCTGTTTCTTGTGCCCGAGTTCTGAAGAATCAAAGGCGAAAGGCTTTTATTTGCCTCCATTTAGCAATGTTTAGCTTCCATGCTGCCAAGAAATTGTTCTGAAATTTTCAGTTGACCACCTTCCAGCCTCAATATCTGTTTTGTGAGAAAAAGTATTTCCTAACATCATTCAAGGACTGTCTCTAATTCTAAGGTTGTGTCACCTTTTTTTGTTTGGGAACCAGATGCTGTGGGTCTGTGTTTCCTTGACACATACTTGCCTAATTCACACCACAAATACTCGATCAAACGTAAGTTCTGTTTATAGGGGGCCACTTTGCGGGATTGCTGAGCAGACTGATTTATTATAAATCTACAACAGCTGTTGTTATAAGAAACTACTGTCACAACTCCTCCTTGTTGTATTTTGCATTCTATACTGTCCAATAGCCAATGGTCACATGTTCTACATCCCTGGTTACTTGCACATCATCACACCTCACTTAAGGTGATATATGAGGATCAGTGCAAGTTATTTCTCTCTATCTACCCTACTAACTCCTTTAATTAGGTGAAACAACTAATGAAACAACTAGACTATGCCTTGATCCTGAAAAGTCAACAGAACATAACTTATGTTGTGTGTCCTTCCATCTAGTGCTCCATTAGGGGCTTAGATATTTTTGTATGCAATGGGAACCACTTTCTGATCTAATGGGATGGGTGTTGTTGGTTTAAGTAAAACGGATTTCGATACTTCTTCATAAATAAGCTGGGGCTATTTTCCCTTGAGCATCAGAATCTGAGGGGTGACTTTCAAGAAGTTTATAAAACCATGAGGACCGTGGATAGGGTGAATGGCCAAGGGCTTTTTCCAAGGATATGAGAGCCCAAAACTAGAGAGCATCGGATTAAGGTGAGAGGGGAAAGATTTAGAAGGGACCGAAGGAGCAACTTTTTCTCGCAGAGGGTGGAGCCTGTATGGAATGAACTGCCAGCGGAGGTAGTGGAGGCTGGTACAATTACAAAGGCACCTGGATGGGTACATGAATAGAAAGGATTTGGAGGTAACAAGGTGTAGAGCTGGATGAACACAGCAGGCCAAGCAGCATCATAGGATCAGGAAGGCCCGCGTTTCGGGCCTAGATCTTTCAACAGAAATGGGGGAGGGGAAGGGGGTTCTGAAATAAGTAGGGAGAGAGAGGGAGGCAGATCGAAGATGGATAGAGGAGAAGATTGGTGGCGAGGAGACAGACAGGTCAAACCTCATCCCACCCCCTTGACCTGTCCGTCCTCCCTGGACTGACCTATATCCTCCCTACCTCCCCACCTACACTCACCTTTACTGGCTCCATCCCTGCCTCTTTGACCTGCCTGTGTCCTCTCCACCTATCTTCTCTATCCAACTTCTATCCGCCTCCCCCTCCCTCCCGTTTTCTTTAAGAACCCTTACCCCCTCCCCCTTTAATGATGAAAGGTCTAGGCCCGAAACGTCAGCTTTTGTGCTCCTAAGATGCTGCTTGGCCTGCTGTGTTCATCCAGCTCCACACTTTGTTATCTCGGATTCTTCAGCATCTGCAGTTCCTATTATCTCTAGGGTTTAGATGTATAAAAGCCAATTGCTGGCAAATGGGACTGGATTAAATTTGGATATCTGGTTAGCATGTACAAGTTGGACTGAAGAGTCTGTATCTGCTCTGTACATCTCCATGACTTTATTTACAGTTTATAATAGGCTGCACATTATTACAGAATTGTTGAGCGTTTTGCGGTGCACTGGTAATGCCCCTACCTCTGAGCCAGGAGGCTCAGTTTCATATCCAACCTGAGCCAAGAGGGTGAAAGAACAGGTTGACGAGAAAATACTTGCAGAACAGTTGGGCCTCGCTTTAAGGCTGGCTTAGATGAATCTCTGCTTCACCGTTTCCAAGGTGAGTACATGGCATGGACGATGCAGTACCCAACACCGAACATGCCATTCTAAATGGGGTCTAAGATATTTAAATAAACTTTGCACTCCAACCTTCTGCGCTGAAATGCAGCCTTTCAACAGGCCAAGGTTATGAATAAAGTTGTAATTTAAATTTTATGATGCCTTTGATTTTTCTCCTGTTTTGCTCACAGCAACAGTCAGAAGATGAAACATGCATTCGTGCAGAGCCCTGGCTTTCCTGCAGACTGGTTAAGAAGCAAAAAAAGATAGTCTTGTATCATACAAGGGCTGGCAGTTTGAGACATGATTGGCGCGGTCTCCATTAACTTTGATGGTTCCATCGATCCAAGCCCGCATCATGATACACTCAGGAATTCTACCTCCCATGGGATCTGCGTGTTGAGTATCTGTATTGCCACCTTGAAGCTCCTCTGCCGAGCTAGACTGTTTCCTCTGAGTCTGCTGCATCTCTATCTTTATCTTACCTCTCTCTCAGTAAGTCCTGCGAACTATTTATTTGCACCGTGCTGTTCAGAATGCCAATTAAAGCTTTTCTTCCATTCTGCTCAACCAGAAGTTCTGACAGCATGTGACCATGGATGTCAGTGTTTCATCAGCATCACAAACATAGTCGTGCCCTGTTACATTTCAACATGAACAGAAGTGATTCAACAAGCCTGGACTCTTTTTTTTCACTCTCTAAAAGAGCCTGAGATGGTCTTCGTGGAGCTTCTTAAGATTATGAAAGAGCTGTGGAAAGCAGTTCGGTTTCCTTTGGGCTTTTGGGTCCTATAAATAGAGATTCTGAGCCCACAGAAGAGGGGAAGACAGGACAATCTTTGTCCTAATTAGCTGTCGGTAAGCTTGCCGCCCTATCCCTGACACTGCACCCAATCAGAATCATCACTGCCCTGGCCACTCGGCACCCTCACTAGGTGAGGTCATCGTTGACTAGGCAGGCTGGGGACAAAATCACAAATTATCAAAGGCTGAAGCATCAGGCACCATGGATACCCCACCCCTCCCAGCCCTCCCCCCCACCCATTGACAATTTGTGCCATTACTGCAACCTATCCTCCTCAAGTGAGAAGGGCTTTTTAATACCCGCAGCCTGCCAAGTACCAGAATATTTCAGTTCCTGTCATGTCAATTTACTCTTCAGTATAGCTTGAGTTTTTAGCAAGGATTCTCAAGTATCACAGATGTAACGTAATGAGCTCTCATGTCATACAAGTAGTTATCTGGTCGAACAGAACTTGAGTATTGCAGAAAAAAGACACATTTTGTGGTGATTTTTTTCTTAAACTCATCAGTACAATTCACAAGCATATCATTTTAAGTGGGAAGTAGACATATGCCAGTGTATACTATATGCCATGGGAAGAAAGCGCTTATTGTTTTGTCAGTGTTCTCTGAGTGGTAGAGGTTTTACTGGGGAATGTGCAAAGAATTATGCTGACAACTAATTTTGGATTGTCGTCTGGGCTCATAATGTGGTGCACTTGTATGTACTGGAAGCTGCATGTATGAATGTATAGGCCATGTTCTTTGCAAACAGAAAGACACATACTGCATGTGTTTCAAATAAAAATACATGATGGTTCATTTCTCATGGCAATGTCTTGTCAATCAGAGTCAATCATCCTGGTTTAAATAAGTCTAACTGTTAACTGTCAATTATCATTAACTGGCACCTTCTCCATGACAAGTGATCCATCAACATACTGTTCTCGTGAAGTATAAATGTTGGCTTTCCCATGAAATTGGTATTCTTGTGAATTGTCCTGATCACTAGTTTGACAAAACGTGGCTGCTCAACATTATTAATTAATATATAAAGAACCTATTCTGTTTATCAAAGCTGAGCTACCTTCTACCAGAGACATCATGTCGAGACCCTTCCCTACTTGGTACCAGTAACTCGGACGAGCACCATTTTTGTGGCGGTGCATCTCCCCAAGTATCTTAGATGGTTGTGATGGGCATGCCTATGAAATAGAGCAGAAAGTATTGATGCATATTGGCCAGGTTAGACAAATACATGATGGAAGAAGGAGTAGAAGGCTGTGTTGTGGAACACAAAGGTAAAGTTGTGACAATGATGAAAACTACAATACCCAGCTTGGCAGCAGCTATGGTGAGGGAATCAGAATTAACATCTCAGTCAGTTGAGCTGATAAAAGACCACAGACATGAAATGTTAAGTCTGGTTCTCTTTTCACAGTTGTGTAACTGAGTGTTCTAAATTTTTTTTGATATTTTGTCAAGGTTGGTCAAAGGTAGATAGTTGAAGGTAATTTACATGGTCACATATTTTGGAATGGGCCAAATGGCCTTTTTCTGTTATATATATTGTGATGTGTCTTTATTTTCTTCAGTCATCAGATGCTGCTGAGCCAGGACTTATTGTCCATTCTTAATTGTCTTTGAGAAAGTGTCTGCCTCTTTGAACCGCTACGTGCTGTAGACAGACACACAATGCCATTAGATTGGTAATTCTAGAATTCTGACCCACAGACAGTGAAAGATTCTGTATAGCAAAGACACATTTGTCAGTAGACATACATTCCAGACCGACATGGCTTTGCAGAGACCTTACAAGCAAAGTAGCTGGGCTTCCTGCATATTAAACAAAGCATTGTAGCGTTTCTCTCACTGTCGATCAAAGTTCCTGACACTTTAATAGCAGGCCCAGATGATTGAGCATTTTTTTGGAACAGAAGAATCATTAGAAACGCAATAAAATGTACAGATGATGAAATGGCCAGGCAAGTGCTAATGTGCAATCATTCCCTTAAGTATCAGGTAATTAGGCAGTAACAAATGCAAAAGAGCAAGTTTAAGAACTCCATTGTGTTGTTGTAAATGTTGGTACAACTGAGTATCTACCAGAAGAGAAGCATCATGACATTTCAGTGCAAGGAAATTAAAAGGAAAAATATCAACAAATTTCCATAACCCTGAAAGCTGCATCTAATATGGGAATATTAAGCTCTGAGGCTAGCTACCATCTTTTTAAATCTGGTTTTGTTAAAAAAAACTGAAGAGCCAATGGCCCTTATGGTGCAGTACCTCTGAACCAGGAGACCTGGGTTCAATCTCACTTGTAAGCAATATCATCTCTGAATAGGGGAATATGAAAATATCTAAAATATGAACACTGTAGCTTTGCATTTAAGCAAATAATTGAAAAATGGACTACATACAATCTAGAACTCTCTAGGAATGTCAAAAATGAGAAGATCCAGAGAAGATTTACTGGAATGGTACCACAGATGAGGTTTATAACACCAGTTACAGTGACAAACTGAGATTATCAGAGAGGATTGAGGTGAGAATCAATGAATGTATTTAGAGGTAAGAAAGGCTTTGATGGATGATGAAAGGATAAACTGTTTTCTTTAGCAAGAGAGTCATTTTATTCTTTAGTAGGATATGAGCATCATTGGCAATTCATTTGTTGCCATTAACCTTAAACTAAATGGCTTGGTCAGGCTATTTCAGAGTGCAGTTAAGAGACAATCACATTACTGTGTGTCTAGATTCACAAATAGGCCCGACCAGGTAAGGGGTACTGAATTCCTACTGGCCCATAATCAGAGAACATAAATATGAGATGATATGCAAAATGACTGGTGTGGCAAACTGAGCATGCCGTTCTGTTATAGTGCAAATTGCCCAAAAGTAAGTGGAAGCCAAATCATTAATATCTCTCAAAGGGGACTTGGTGGTTTTATTGAAGGGTAAAGCTTGCTCAGCTTGAAGTGATATCTAAGGTTTTGGAGTAGATATGTACTTCCCTGTCTCTCGGTCTTAATGCATAGAGTGGAGTCTCAAACGAACTCAATCGTGTTCACAATACATATTTTTCATTTTAGTTTGTGCCATGCACTGACAATTATAGTGTGTATTGTAAAATTAGGAAGCAGTACAGGGCATTGGTGAGACCACAGCTGGATAACTGCGCACAGTTTTGGTCACCTTATGTAAGGACGGTAATATTGGAAGCAGCTCAGAGAAGGTTCACTGAGCTGACTCCTGAAATGGAGTGATTGTCTTGTGAAAGGTTGAGGTTAGGAAACATTGAGCAGATTAGGGATTATCCATGTTCGAGTTTTGAAGAATGAGAGTTGCTTTTATTGAAACATAACTCTGAGTAGACTTGACAGGTAAGTGCTGGGAAGATATTTGCTATCATAGGTGAATCTGGGGTTTCAAAATAAGGGGGGTCTACCATTTAAGATGGAGCTGAAGAGAAATTGCTTCTATCTGAGGATAGTATGTCTTTAGAATGCTCTTCTACTGAGGGCTGAGAGGTTGCATTATTGAATATACTGAAGGTTGAGTTAGACAGATTTCTAATCAAAAATAGTTCTGGAAATAGGCAAGAAAGTGAAGTTAGGGCCACAATAGATCAGCTAAGATCTTATTGAATGATACAGTAAGCTTGAGGGGTGAATAGCCTGCCCCTTTCCCTTGTTCCTGTTCCTTGTTATCTGTCTCATTTTCAGTACTCCCGTGAAAAATAACACGCTTAGGTATCTCCTCATGTTAAGTTTACCCAGTACTCAAACAAGCATCAACAGAATCTGTGGTTGATTCCAATCAATATTAATGATGAATATTTCCATTGTAATTTAGGAAATGTGGTGGGCCCTTTGTGTACAGCATTGATGCTCTGACCATCTTGAGTGTAGGACACGCTTAATGGAGAAACCTGTTACAAAGAAACGAAGAAACAAAGAAACCTACAGCACAGGAACAGGCCCTTCGGCTCTCCAAGGCTGCGCCGATAAAGATCCTCTGTCTAACCTGTCATCTATTTTCTAATGGTCTGTGTCCATTTGCTCCCTGCCCATCCATGTATTTGTCCAAATATATCTTAAAAGACGCTAACGTGTCTGCGTCTACCACCTCCGCTGGCAATGCGTCCCAGGCGCCCACCACCCTCTGTGTAAAGAACTTTCCACGCATATCTCCCTTAAACTTTCCTCCTCTCACTTTGAACTCATGACCCCTAGTGATTGAGTCCCCCACTCTGGGAAAAAGCTTCTTGCTATCCACCCCTCATGATTTTGTAGACCTCATTCAGGTCCCCCCTCAATCTCCGTCTTTCTAATGAAAATAATCCTAATCTATTCAACCTCTCTTCGTAGCTAGTGCCCCTCCATACCAGGCAACATCCTGGCGAACCTCCTCTGCACCCTCTCCAAAGCATCCACATCCTTTTGGTAAAGTGGCGACCAGAACTGTACACAGTACTCTAAATGTGGCCGAACCAAAGTCCTGTACAACTGCAACATGACCTGCCAACTCTTGTACTCAATACCCCACCCAATGAAGGAAAGCATGCCATATGCCTTCTTGACCACCCTATTGACCTGCGTTGTCACCTTCAGGGAACAATGGACCTGAACACCCAGATCTCTCTGTTCATCAATTTTCCCCAGGACTTTCCCATTTACTGTATATTTCGCCCTTGAATTTGATCTTCCAAAATGCATCACCTCGCATTTGCCCGGATTGAACTCCAGCTGCCATTTATCTGCCCAACTCTCCAGTCTATCTATATTCTGCTGTAATTTCTGACAGTCCCCTTCACTATCAGCTACTCCACCAATCTTAGTATCATCAGCAAACTTGCTGATCAGACCACCTACACCTTCCTCCAGATCATTTACATATATCACAAACAACAGTGGTCCCAGCACAGATCCCTGTGGAACACCACTGGTTACAGGTCTCCAATTTGAGAAACTCCCTTCTACTACTACCCTCTGTCTCCTGTTGCCCAGCCAGTTTTTTATCCATCTAGCTGGCACACCCTGGACCCCATGTGACTTCACTTTCTCCATCAGCTTGCCATGGGGAACCTTATCAAACGCCTTACTGAAGTCCATGTATATGACATCTACAGCCTTTCCCTCATCAATCAACTTTGTCACGTCCTCAAAGAATGCTATTAAGTTGGTAAGACTTGACCTTGCCTGTACAAAACCATGTTGCCTATCTCTGATAAGCCCATTTTCTTCCAAATGGGAATAGATCCTATCCCTCAGTATCTTCTCCAGTAGCTTCCCTACCACTGACGTCAGGCTCACCGGTCGATAATTACCTGGATTATCCTTGCTGCCCTTTTTAAACAAGGGAACAACATTAGCAAGTCCTCCGGGACCTCACCCATGTCTAAGGACACTACAAAGATATCTGTTAGGGCCCCAGCTATTTCCTCTCTCGCCTCCCTCAGTAACCTGGGATAGATCCCATCCCAGAGATAATGGGAACTGCAGATGCTGGAGAATCCAAGATAATAAAGTGTGAAGCTGGATGAACACAGCAGGCCAAGCAGCATCACAGGAGCACAAAAGCTGATGTTTCGGGCCTAGACCCTTCATCAGAGAGGGGGATGGGGTGAGGGTTCTGGAATAAATAGCGAGAGAGGGAGTTAGGGTTAGGATTAGGGTTACCCTAACCCCCCTCTCCCTATTTATTCCAGAACCCTCACCCCATCCCCCTCTCTGATGAAGGGTCTAGGCCCGAAACGTCAGCTTTTGTGCTCCTGTGATGCTGCTTGGCCTGCTGTGTTCATCCAGCTTCACACTTTACTATCTTAGATCCCATCCCATCCTGTTAATGCATATGTTCATAATTTGTAATAATTTGCATTGATAAACAACTTTCTCAGCATCTCAGAGAGGGAAAAAAATCAAATTCTGGCATTTGTGTAACTTTTTTTCATGACCAGTAGATGTCCTGAGGCTCTTTACAATCAATGAAGTATAGGCAGTTCCCAGGCCGTGAATGGGTTCCGTTCCTGAGACGGTTCACGAGTTGATTTGTACACAAGTTGAAGCACAAGGCAGGATAACCTAAAAGCCATTTGTGAGTACAGGAAATATTCGTACATGGGATAGTGAAAATCACATCCCTGTCTAAGATCATGTTTGTAAATTTGAGACTGTCTAAGATTGTAAAGCAATTTGTAATGTTGAATAATGCAATATCGGAAATGTGATAATCAATTTTCACACAGCAAGCTTCCCCATACAGCAATACAATAATAACCAGATAATCTTCCCTCTGTAAAATAAAAGTGGAAACTGCTGGAGAAGCACAGCGTGTCTGGCAGCATCTGTGGAATAAAAGCAGTGGATGTTTCTTATGAGATGTATCTTAAGCTGATAGTAGCAAGGAAAGGATCGTGTATTTGCTGAAGACAGGGAGTGGGTGGAGTGAGCAGATAGGTGAAGGTGAAGCCCTCAGAGATTGAACAACAGTTGAACAGCTAAAGAAGTGGATGATAGTGAGCCAGGTAGAAAGGAAAGGTAATAATATGGAACATGAGTAGGTACAAATGGGTTGATGAAGGAGCAGCGGTCCGAAAGCTTGTCATTTCAACTAAACCTGTTGGACTATAACCTGGTGTCGTGTGGCTTCTGACTAAGTCTTGAAGCTGCAGGGTCCCCAAATAGAAAATGAGATGATGTTCTTCCAGCTTGTCTTCATCATGTTGGTTGAGAGAATGAAGGGCGCCAAGGAGAGGTCTCCAAATCTTCTTCAAAGTACTACCATAGGATCCATCATGTCCACCTGAAAAACATGACAGGGCCTCAGTTTAATGTTTCATCTGAAAGCTCCGTTGTCTCTGCACCACTTTTATCTTGTGCTCAAGTCTCCAGAGGGGAAGTTGAACTGGAAGGTGATAGTGCTATACTGAGCTTTGTCAAACACCGAGGTGTCATGCACTTTAATGGCCACAGGGATGGATTAACAGCTGGCTATCCATACCATACAAAATATTACACTGTTGACTTCTGAAATACACCTGGTATTTTTACAAAGATGCTATTTTCTGAACACAAATCATGTTCAGTTTGAAGAGGGTGAGTTGTCAAATTACTGTAAGGAATAGACTGCCTCTGTGTTGTAATAGTCAGTTAAGAATACAAATAGTACAAGGCTGTTATGTGCGGGAACACCAGCACTTTCTGTTTCTCTTCTATTTCATACTGGTACTTCATATAAAAGCTCAATAATATGTTAGCATTTCTTCAGGTAGGGATATTGATTAGGAACTGGAGATGATTATGTATTAACTAGAGGTAGGAGTTCCAATAATAATCTAGTTAGGTAATTAAAATCTTCCTGATTAATACGGATTGGAAGAACACAATGCTTGATAGTTCTGATAAAGTGATTTATGTTAAATGCACTTACCCTATTTTTTTTATTTTGATTGATGAAATAGCTGCTTTAGGAGATAAATCCTGAGACAACACTGACAACAGTCCATTCTAGGGGTTCAATTTGATAGTGTTGGGGTATGTGCAAACTGCTCACCATTCCCCCTGTAGTCCTGCAAGATAAGCCTGTCCTGAATGGAGCAACACATGCAGATTAAGAGTTGGGATTCCTTTCTTCTGTCGCCAGAGAGACACAACCTAAAGAACTGTTTTCCAGTCAGAGATAGTAGGAACTGCAGATGCTGGAGAATCTGAGATAACAAGGTGTGGAGCTGGATTAACACAGCAGGCCTAGCAGCACCAGAGGAGCAGGAAGATTGATGTTTCGGGCCTAGACCCTTGGCCCGCTGTGTTTATCCAGCTCTCCACCTTGTTTTCCAGTCAGGTTGGCAGGGCTTCTCTAGTGCTAGAACTTAGTAGTGGTTGCTGCTGGTACTGCAAGCATTTCCTCAAAGAAAAGGGTTGGCAAATGCAGCTGTGATCTGTCTGGTACGCCAGTAGTTCCAGCTGTGACGAGACAATGACTTTAAGAAGTGTATTTTGCACTTCCTTGTTTGAAGAGGTCTTTTATGATGGGGTGGGGGACTGTCCATTGAAAGCCCATAAAGTAAACAGGTAGTCAGACCTCAGAGAAAGTAGGAACTGCAGGAACTCATTTCTGAAAAATGGTCTAGGCCCAAAAAGTCAGCTTTCCTGCTCCTCTGATGCTACTTGGCCTGCTGTGTTCATCCAGCTCGACACCTTGTTATCTCTTTTAATCAGGCCTCAGGTGTTTTTTTAAAAGTTAGAACAATAGAAGCAGCCTGAATGGATGTGACAACTCCTACTGAATCAGGAATTTTAGTTTTAGTTTTTCAGTAGCAGCTGCTCTGGTGTTGAAGCCAGATATGGAAATTGATTCTCCTCTCTTGGTTAGAGCTAAAAGCTGATGTTCTCTTCCTGCTGTTGGAGTTGCAAATGAGACAATCTGTTCTTTTCAAATTGCCTCTGTCAAGCGTGTTTATGAGATGTTACTGTATTGAAATAGTTACTATTTAGTGTAAAATAACCTATTACTCTGTTTAGTTTTCTGATAGAGTTGTTATTTTAATTTCTTCTTTGTTTTTTGTATTTTAACTACAGCATATGAATGAAGTGTGTTTTGCTTCAATGCTGGTAGTTTGACTGGTCAAATTGCATCCAGATCTCTTTACCTGGCATTTGCCTTTAAAGTAAGAAAAAGCTAGAGACTAACCTTTCTTCTAACTATATTTTCAGAGGATTTGGTCTGGTCCATAAAACAATCCTGAAAATGACACTTTCACCCCAACCCTCTGTCTCCTGCTAGTTGACTAGATATTGATACTCAAGTACTACTACTCAAAACCATGGGCTTTATCTTATTAAGTAGCATTGTGTGCAGAACGTTATTGAATACCTTTTGGGAATACAAATATATTGCATTTACTGGTTCCCCTTTATCTATCCTGCTTGTTACCTGCTCAAAGAACTGCATTAAATTTTTCAGGCATATTTTTTCCTTCATAAAACCACCACTCTGATTTTATTACACATTTCTAAAAGCTCAGCTATAACAACATTTAAAAAAGATTCGAACATTTTACCAGTGACAGATGTGAAA
This sequence comes from Stegostoma tigrinum, assembly GCF_030684315.1. Lineage (NCBI taxonomy): Eukaryota > Metazoa > Chordata > Chondrichthyes > Orectolobiformes > Stegostomatidae > Stegostoma > Stegostoma tigrinum. The sequence continues at coordinate 125,364,120 of NC_081356.1, read as the reverse complement.
CTAACAGGCCAATAGTTACGTTTTATTTTACTCTCTCCCTCTTTGTATGAGAATATTACAGTTTTCCAATTATTTGGGATGTTTTTAGAATGAAAGATTTTTGGATGATTACCAGACGTGCATTCACTATCTCATGTGATGATACTGTGTTTGAAGAGGGTATTGTGCCCTTTTTTTTGAAAAGAGGTTTTAAGGCAGAGGTTCGAGAGGTTCTCTAACAGAGCCACTGGGGTAAACAACTTGTGAGGCCTTGGATTTTTTTAAAAATTGGAACAATAAAAGCAGCCTGAAAGTTGTGTTCGATCTCCCACATTGGAAGCTGCAGTAAATCTCTCCTGCCTGCTACGCTTACTGCAAGATTCCTCTTGATGCTTTTCCTCCTGGGATGTGGAGTTACATGTAAGGCAATCTCTTTTCTGAATTTGCCTTTACCAAGGGTGTGTTTGTGGGATGTTACTATGTTGGAACAGTTACGTAGTAGTAGTTATTGTTTGTATTATTCTGTTAAGCTTTCCAATAGTGTTAAGTTATTCCAATTCCTAATTTCTTTCAGAGATAATGGGAACTGCAGATGCTGGGGAATCTGAGATAACAAAGCGTGGAGCTGGATGAACACAACAGGCCAAGCAGCATCTTAGGAGCACAAAAGCTGACATTTTGGAAGGCTCTAGGCCGGAAACGTCAGCTTTTGTGCTCCTAAGATGCTGCTTGGCCTGCTGTGTTCATCCAGCTCCACACTTTGTTATCTCCGAATTTCTTTTGTTATATTTCAACTACAGTGGATTCATAAAGCTTTAAATTCAATAGTTTGACCAATCAAGTTCCATCTGGAACACAAAGCCTTACATTTACCTTTAAAATAAGAGAAAAGTTCTTGACTAACCTCTGAACAGTGTGAGGGGCTCGGTTTGGCCTGTAATACTCTGCAGCAACTTTAAAATATCCCGGTACGACCTATCAGGCTCAGGAGACCTATCACCCTATAGCCTTATTAGTTTCCCCGCTATTTTTTTCTCTAATGACGGCCATTGTGTTTATTTTCTTCCCCTTTTAACTCCTTGATTATTTAATAATATATGGAATGCTCTTTGTGTCCTCTGCCATAATGATTGCTGCAATTCTTTTTCAACTCTCCTGTCATGTGTGCTAGAATCTGTGTTACTCAACTGTTAATTGTTAATTGTTACACTCCTGACATAGTGCCAACATCTCTCTCTCTGCCTGTTCCCACGACTCAGTTTAATCTTTCAACTTCTCTTTAGTGATGCCCAAACTGTTAATAGTGATCTATTGAAAATCTTGCAATCGGCCTCTTCCCCATTCTTCCCGCCTCTTTCCCCCTTTTCTAGAACAGTGTTGCACACTTGGGAATAGTTTGGGGATAGTAACAATACCTTAGAAATGAGTGCACCCTGAATGTTACAACACACAGATTGCTGGCTTCCCCAATGAAGAATAATATTTATAAAAAGGATACTTCATAGCTTTCAGTGCTATTTCAGAGGGCAGGAATTTCTAAACTTGGTAAAATATTTGCTCACACCAGGCGTTAAAGAAATCTTTGAAAAAAATGAATGCTGCCAGTGTTAGAGATAATGGGAATTGCAAATGCTGGAGAATCCGAGATAACAAAGTGTTGAGCCTCGACCCCCGAAACGTCAGCTTTTGTGCTCCTAGATACTGCTTGGCCTGCTGAGTTCATCCAGCTCCACACTTTGTTGCCAGTGTTAGAAATCTTTTTGAACAGGAAGCACCAATGGAGAGAGAAACCAGGAGTAATGAGTGGAATTTGTAGCAAAAGCACTGGGACAACAAATGGCTTTCATTGTTATCCATGGGTACATCATGCAAGGAGGTGGAGGCTGGTATTGGTTAGCTCAGTTGGCCAGACAGCTGGATGGTATTGCAGAGTGATGCTAACAGCGTTGGGTTCAATCCCTACAGGAATTTCAATACCTGCCTTCTTGACCTCACCCCTCTCCTAAGGTTTGGTGACCTCAGGTTAAACTCACCACCTTTCTCTCTAACAGGAGGGCAGCCATATGGGACTATTACATTGTGCAGGAAATTCAGGTGAGGAGGAATTGTGGGAATATCCAAATGTACTGTAACCTCTTTACAAACAGCAGCCTTTCTATTTTCTTTTGTAATTTGAAGTAAAAACCAATTAAAATTGCACATGACACCTTGGTGCATTTCTCCACTATAACCAGCACATTCATTTCCAAGTATTACAGTCTTTTTTTTGAAACTGTTTTGTATTTCCCACTGGGATACATTGGCCATTAATTGTCCATTTAGCTCAGCACAGAAAATAATGTTTCATTGCTCCAATTTAAAAGCATTCTTAATGACGTGTAAGTGTTCATTGTTGCCAATCAACCTCTTAACAACTGAAAAGTTAATTTCTCAGCATTCTCTTCAAATGCTACCAGACCTGTCAAATATGTTCAACATTTCAAAGTTTTGTTTCCTGTGCTCCAGATCTCAGGGCAACTAGGGATGGCAGTAAATATTGGCCAGCCAGTGATGACCATGTTCTGCTAGTGAATAAATATAAAAAGATGTTGGGCAGGTATGGATGGTCACTTGTGAGAATACTAAGCAGGATTCACCATTAACATCCTGACTCCAACTTGAGTGCAGTAATTGATTTACAGCTCATCCTCGTGGATGTTCATTTGATCCCCACAGCACAGTGGCACAGTGATTAGCACTGCTGCCAGAGACCCAGGTTCGATTCCAGCCTCGGGTGACTGTCTGTGTGCAGTTTGCACATTCTCACCATGTCTGTGTGGGTTTCTTCCGGGTGCTCCAGTTTCCTCCCACAGTCCAAAGATGTGCAGATTAGGTGGATTGGCCATGCTAAATTGCCCATTGTGTTCAGGGATATGTAAATTGGGTGGTTTAGCCATGGAAGGTGCAGGGTACTCGGTCTAGTTAGGATGCTCTTTGGAAAGTCCATATGAACTTAATGGGCCGAAGGGCCTGGTTCCACATTGACTCTTCTATCATCAACTCAGTAATCAGGAAAGCTCAGAGAATGTTGTGGTTTATTGCAGGGGTGAATTCAATGTAAGAGTAAGGAGATTATGCCTCAGTTATACAGCACACTGGTGGAACTGTTTCTGGCGTACTGTGTGCTGTGCTGGTCTCCATATCTACAGAAATATGTTAATGCATTTGAGATGGCTCAGTGGTTTACTGGCCTAATACCTGGAATGAGTAGGTTGAAAGCTTAAACAGGCTATGTGCCCTCTGGAGTTTTGAAGAGTCAGAAATAATATTTGTATCATTAGCAGCCTTCAGTGAGGTGCTGGAAATCTAGAGCTTGGCTAATGTTGTGCCATTTTTTAACAAAGGTGGTGAGGAAAAGTCAGGGAACTATAGTAAGCCTCAGGTCAGTTATGGGTAAATTGTTCCAGGGAATTCTGAGGGCCAGGATTTGCATGCATTTGGAAAGGCAAGGACTGATTCAGGATAGTCAACATGGATTTGTGCATGGGAAATCATGTGTCTCAAATTTGATTGAGTTAACAAAGAAAATTGATGAAGGCAGAGCGGTAGATGTTGTATATGGATTTTAGTAAAGCATTTGGCAAGTTCTGCGTTATAGGCTGAGTAGTAAGCTTAGATCACATGGGATCCGGGGGTGCTATCAAACTGGATATAAAATTGGCTTGAAAGTAGGAGACAGAGGGTGGTGCGAGAGGGTTGCCTTTTGGACTGAACAAATGTGACCAGCAGTGTGTTGGGTCCACTGTGCTTTGTCACCTATAAATAATTTGGATAAGAATATTAGGAGGCATGGTTAGCAAGTTTGCAGATTAACCAAAATGGGTGGTGTAGGGGACAGTGAAAAAGTTTATCTCGGAGTACAGTGGGACTTGATCAGATGGGCCAGTGTGCTGAGGTTTGGCAGATGGAGTTTACTTTGGGTAAATGAGAGGTGTTGAATTTTGCCAAGGCAAGCCAGGGCAGGATTTATACAGTTAATGGTTGGGTCCTGGGGAGTATTGCTAAGCAAAGACACCTACAGGTGCAGGTGCATAGTTCCTTGAATGTGGAGTCGTAGGTGGACACAGTGGTGAAGAAAACATTTGGCACACTTGCCTTCTTTAATCAGAACATAGGGTTTGGAGTTGGGAGGTCATGTTATGGCTGCACGTGAGACAACTTTTAGAGTACTGAATACAATTCCAGTCATCCTGCTATAGGAAGGATGTGATTAAACCTGAGAAGATACAAAGAAGATTTACAAGTCCTGTTGACAGGACTGGAGACTTTGAGTTACAAAGAGATTCCGAAAAGACTTGGGCTTTTGCAACATTTAAAAGGATGGGTAAATGAACAGGAAGGGTTCAGAGGGATAGGGACCAAATGCTGGCAAATGGGACTAGGTCAGTTTGGGATGTCTGGTCAGCATTGTTGAGTTGGGCCAACGGGTCTATTTCTGTGGTGTATAACTCTATGACTTTATGAAACAGTTCCATGTCGAGTTAGAAAATAAACTTACAGAATCATTCAACCCATTATGTCTGTGCTGGCTAACAAATAGCAATCCAACGTAATTCCATGTTCCTGCCTGTCGTCCACAATCTTGTGGGTTGTTTTGATTGATTGATTGATTGATCAATCTTAATTATTTTTATGTGTACCGAGGTACAGTGAAAATCTTTGTTTACAGGCAGCAGAGGCAGATCATAGTGAGTAAGGACTTATAGGTCATAGGGTGAAAATACCTTGGACAGCATAAGGCATGCAGGTTACACCACACAGGACATGCACGAGACAAGATCAACATTAACAAGATCAGCATTACTTGAAGTTAGAGAGTCCATTCGTCACTCTAATAATGGCAGGGAAGAAGTTGTTCCTGGACCTGCTGTCACTTCTGTATCTTCTGCCTGATAAAGAGGCTGTAGGAGAGCATAATCGGGGTGGGATGGGTCTTTGATGATGTTGGCAGCTTTTCTGTGGCAGGGAGCCACGTAAATAGAATCTGTGGATGGAAGGCTGGCTTCCATGATGGCCTGGGCTGTGCACACCTCCTTCTGTAGTTTCTTACGGCCCTGGGCAGAGCAGTTGCCATACCAGGCCGTTATGCACCCAGACAAGATGCTTTCAATGGTGCATCTGTAAAAGTTGGTGAGGGAGCTTATGGACATGCCAATTTTCCTGAGCCACCTGAGGAAGAAAAAGTGTTGTGCCTTTTTGACCATCACATCTATCTAGGGCAGGTTGTCGGTTATTGTCACTCCTGTGGTAATTCAAGTCTGTACCCAAGTACATTTTAAAGGGTTTATAACTCTGTGAGTTCCTGCCCTTACCCCACTTACATGGAGTGAGTCCTGAATCCACTGCCTTCATTCCTTCCTCTGACTGAGAAAAATTTTCATTGAAGCACTTCCATTCCGTCCAAATGTTAATTTGAATCTATGTGTACAGCTATGGAGCACTCAGTCGGGGCAAGGTGAGTGTTCCTATTCACTGTGTTTCAGCCTCCCAGAATTTTATGTATTTCAGTTAATGATGGTTTTCTTTTTGTTATTATAGAATTAGTTTTCTTTTAAATATATTATGTTTGAGAGATTATTGGGGTGGGCAGGAATGTGGATATGAGGTTATGGGCAGGTCTGCCTTGGTCAGATGGAAGATAGTGCAGACTCAAGGGGCTGAATGGCCAACTTTTGCTCCTGATTTGTAGGTTCATAAACTTAAATTGTTTCTTGAGGTGAAGAATTCCAAAAAAATTCGCAGTCCTCTGTGAGACAAAGAAAATTCTCCTTATTCTCGATTGAAATGATTTGGTAGTTCTCAAATCGTTGAATATAGGATCTTGTTGTGTGCAAATTAACAGCTGCACCTCCTCCACCACAATGTCCAGTATGAAAAATTTATGTTGCAAGGCACTTTAACACTGCCAGAAACATGAAAGGCGTTACCTCAATAGAGCTTCTCCGTTCTTTGAACTTTCTTAGCAGAATGGTTTCAGTTTGATAGGATTTTGTTAACAAGTAATTCTCAGGGATATCCTGAGCTAGCAGACTGATGTCCACAGCTCTCAAAGGATGATGTTGTTTTCATTTCTATCACATTGTTAGGTTATAATAGTGTTATGTGGTTGAAAGATTATCAGCAAGCAGGATCGTGGATTGACATTACACTCATATTAGCCATGATCTTATTGAAAGGCAGAGTGGGCTTCAGGGGCTGTTCCTTATCTACATGTTTCTGTGTTCCTGTTGGTTGTATGCAATTTCCTAGTTTCTAGTAGTATGCTAAAGGAGCTACATAAATGCAATTTTTTATTTAATATTGATGACAATAAGAGCTCTAATGAACTTTCTCATGGTGTTTATTCTTGGTCTTTCATTGTAGTTGAACAGACATGTATGGAAAGCTATCTATTGCAATGAAATGTATTCTCAGAAATGGGAATTCACCAAATTAAAATAGCTTCCTTAATTAAGAAGATCTTGCACTATTCTGAAATGTTGCCTTTGTGGCAACACTCATTTAAATGTGAATGGGTCTCCGTTGTAATACAGCAACTGGATTATATTATGTGAACATCTTTGAAGATGTGCTTTGATAACTGCTGCAGTCCAATTAATTTGTGATTTGAGAATGGCGATGGTGAATCAGTAGCTAACGAACCTTGAATTAAAAGCAAATGTGCTTGATAGAGGGGAAAAGACACATACACACAAACCAAAATGAATAACTTGGCAATTCCTTCCTTTTATTACATCACAAATCTACAGCAAGGTCTCGGCCCACAGTTTGGGATGTTGGAAAATGAGAATTTGCTTCCCTTGGGCAGACGAGAGGGCTGGTGGCTCACTTGGCCAATAGGAATGAAAGAAGCTTGACCCTGGACGAGTACACCAGAGGCATGATGTAAAGACTAGGACCACGGGTTCAAAACCCACCAGCACATTTAATACAGCTTTGAATAAGGAGTCTATTGTGGTGCAGTGGTCATGTCCCTACCTCTGAGCCAGGAGGCCTGGGTTCAGATCCCACCAGCTTCAGAGGTACGTGCAGGTTGTTCTGCCATAACATATGTTTCGTTAATGTGAATCGGCTATACTGTGATTGATGAATAGTGGACGCTGTTTGGATAATGCAAACTTTCTGCTATATTGATATTGTGATTTGCCTATAACACAATTTTCTATAGCGTGAGGTTATACAAGGACGCAACTATCGGATTATAGTTGAACGACCTGTAATAACACCTATGAACAGGTTGATTAGAAAATATCTAAAATTTGGGTTTGAAAGGTAGTCTCAGAAATGGTGACTGTGAAACTATCCTTGGTTGTAAAAACCCATGTGGCTCACTAACATCCTGGTTTGGCTTACATGTGACTCCAGACCCACAACAACATGGTTGACTCTTGACTGCCCTCTGAGAAGGGCTAGCGAGCTCCTCAGTTCAAAGAAGGGGGAGCCTGAGGAAGGATGTTCTGGCTGTGGAAGCAAGGTAATAAGGGTTTGACAGATTGATTCCTGGAATGTAGGAACTGATGTATGAAGAGAGACTGAATCAGTCAGGCCTATGTTCACGGATGTTTAGATGAAAGCGGGAATGGGGACAATCTAAGAGGACTAGCCAAAGTAAATATAGGAAGGATGTTCCCAAACTTCAGGAAGCCAAGAACCAGGGGTCACAATTTTATGCTAAAGGATGGGTCACTTGGGCCAGAACTGAGGAAAAACATCTCCGCCCATAGAATGGTGAGCTGATGGAATTCTCTGCTGCAAGAAACTATGGAGGCCAAATTATTGAAGATATTCAAGAACAATGTAGGTATAGAAACAAAGAAAATAGGTGTAGGAGTCGGCCGTTCGGCTCTTCGGGTCTACCCCACCATTCAATATGATCATGGCTGATCATGCAATCTCAGTATCCCATTCCCACTTTCTCCCTATACCCCTTGATCCCTTTAGCCACAAGTGTCATGTCCAGCTCCCCCTGGAATTAATCTAATTAACTGTCTTCAACAGCTTTCTGTGGTAGAAAATTCCACAGGTTCACAACTCTCTGAGTGAGGGAATTCTTTGTCATTTCAGTCCTGAATGGAGTGCCCCTTATTCCTTGACTGTGACCCCTAGATCTGAACTTCCCCAATATCAGAAACATTCTCCCCACAACTAGTCTGTCCAGTCCCATTAGGATTTTACATATTTCTACAGGGTGCCCCCTCATTCTTCTAAATTCCAGTGAGTATATGCGCAGTCGATCTAGTCTTCCTTCACATATCAGCCATACCATCCCAAGAATCAATCTGGTAAACCTATACTGGATTCCCTCAAAAGTAAGAATGTCCTTCCTCAGACTAGGAGGCCAAAACTGCACACAATACTGAAGGTGTAGCCTCACCTCTACATATAACTCTTAGAACTAAAGGGATCAAAAGATATGGGGAGAAAGCAGGAACAGGGAATTGAGTTGGAAGGTAAGCCATGATAATATTGAATAGTAGAGCAGGCTTGAAGGGCTGAATGGCTTACTCCTGCTCCAAGACTCTCTATGTCAATGAATGATGTCTTTCTGTGCTTTAACCATTCTCTGATTTGAGTAGCTTTCTCTTTTGCTATTGCCCTGTTCCAAACGCATTTTGTGTGAGTCTTCAATCATGTCACTGGTGAATATAAATTTGTGTTGAATGAGAATTTGCACAAAATTTCATGAGACTTGGCAAACTTTACAATCAACTGTGACCAACTTGTACTAATAACCAGTAAATGAGGAAGAATCACACAGAGGACATTCTGAATTCCCTAGTTCCAGTCAGGTTTCTAAGAATTCCCAGAAAGTGTTATTACAGTGTGAATAAGTGGAAATAGAAAACTTCCTATGGGAACTTGCATGTGAACTCAATTGAGAGCACTATTAATCTGATACTGATCAGAAGATCAGAACTTTCGAATTTAATATTGTCGAATGCATTTTCTGAGCAATCCAACATCATTCATGTTAGCAGCAGACAACTACCAGTATCATACCAACAAGAGGATTAACCAGACTGTAATCCCATAGAGTAAGATACACATTAATGAAAAGATTGGGTGAGGACAGGTATGTTTTTTCCAATAAAGTATGCACTATCTTGGACAGCCTGTTTGCTTTTTAATCCGTGATGGAAATTTAACTACCTAGAGTTCAAGTTATTACAAGAGATTAAATGCTGTAATTATTATTTCAGCTCACAAAAGTGATTATATAAAATTGAAAATCTCCCCTCTTGTCTCAGATATTGAAATCCTAATCTCGGCCTCTGTTGACTCCAGACTTCAATTTTCTGATCCCTCCTGACCTCTCACTTTTAATCTTCCATAAAATTGACCTTATTTCAAATCTCTGCTGCCCACATCCTAACTTACATTAAGTCTTGCTCACCCATCTTCCTACTGGTTGTTGCCCCGCACTGACTTTCAGATAAATTACGCCTCAATTATAAATATCTCATTCTTGATTTCATTCCATCATTTCTCCTGAATATTCTCCAAGCCCACAGCACCCTGAGATCTTTGGACTTGTCCAGTTCAGACCTTCTAATTATCATCACTCCATCATTGGCAGCAGTGCTTTGAACTGCTAGGGGCCGAATCACTGGAATTCCTTTGTCATCCACTTCAACTCTCTGTTTCCTCCTTTAAAACGTCCCTTGGAGCCTACACTCTTGGAAAGACACTTTGTCCATCGGCCCTAATATCTCCTGGTCACATTTTTACTTGATAATACCCCAGTGACATGTTTTGGTTCAAATTGTTACATTGAAGGTGCTTTTTAGTTGAGAATTGTTTTTGCACCAAGCATTGATTTAATGGCTTTCCGATTTGCCGATCTGACAGTGACTGGGTGTAGTCTGAGATGACATTTCCCTGAATCCAAGAAAAGAATCTTGTCATGATTCAGACCCTACTGGATGTACCTGTGTTAAACCTGAACAACTTTACTTCTGTTCTTCAGTATCTAAGTGACAACCCATTTCTTCAAAGAATGCTTGATTTAAAACAATCTGTTGTGGATATTTTAATATTTTATATCACATAATTAAAGCTACAGAAATCTTAGAGGATTGAAATGTCATATTAGGTATTTATTCTCCACATGAACAAATAGTGCTGTAATGTTCTATGTTCTATGTTCTATATGTTCTATGTCGTTCTATTACATCTTTAGTGGGTGTCGGAGTCATAGAGTCATGCAGCATGGAAGCAGACACTTCAGTCCAACCAATCCATCCCGACTATGTTCCCAAACTAAACTGGTCCCACCTGCCTACGCTTGGCCCATGTCCCACCAAAGATTTCTGATTCATGTACTTATCTAAATGTTGTAACTGTACCCGCATCCACCACTTCCCCTGGAAGTTCACTCCATATACAAGCCATTCTTTGTGTAAAAAAAGTTTGCTCCTCATGTCTTAAGTCTTTCTTCTCTCACCTTAAAAATATCCCCCTTCCTGGGGAAAAGACATTTGCCATTCACCTTATCTACACCCTTCATGATTTTATAGACCTCTGTAAGGTCACCCCTCAACTCCAACGCTCCAGTGAAAAATATCCCAGCCTATCCAGCCTCTCTCCATAGCTCAAACCCTCTATTCCTGGCAACATTCTGGTAATTGTCTTCTGAACCCTCTCCAGTGTAATAATATATAGTTGTTTGCATCCCTATTTGATCATTTACTCATTCAAACTTAGCTTCAGTGTTAACTTAATTTCTAGCTTGACCACTAACCCTGCAAGTAAGATGCACAATCTCATAAAATTTTGTGAAAGAGATCACCATTAAATCAGCTTAGTGCACCTTAAATTTAAGCATGTTTGAAGCAATTTTATGTGTGTGCAAATGCAGTGCCTCAACACCAGCGAAATGCTCTAAATAGCCATGAGCAGAACTGACCAATTGCTCTGCCATTTCTTTTGATGCTCTGATGAAGGTGGACACACCCAGGGCACCATTGGCTCCATTAGTGCTCTCTCATCTCTGTGATGTGGGGTTCAAGCCCCATTCTAGAATCATGAGTGCATAATCTGGGCAGAGATTCAAGTTCAGCACTGGTGCTGTCTTTCTGCTGAAATATACAATTGAGGAATTTGTCTGCCCTTGCAGGTGGATGCAAATGATCCCAATCAACACTATTTGAGCAACTTTTCTGCCGTGCTCTGCATCAATAAATAACACCCAATCAACACTAATTGGATATATAATCTGGATTCGGTTGCAATTCTTGTTTGTGCTAGATTTAAGCATTTCAGTTGACAGTTCCCTGCATTAGCGACAGCACCTATAATTCCCAAAACGCTTAATTCATTGTGAAGCACATTGTAACATCATGAGGTCGTGAAATGCTATATCTAAATGCAAGCTCCTTCTGATCTCCTGACCTAGAGGGTCACCTACAGTGCCAATATAAGAGGAATCCAGTGTTGCCAGTTCTGTCCTTTTGTGAGCCAGGTCTGCGATGATAATGAAAGCTGTATGAGCTGAACTGCAATTGAAGAACATCTCATATTTATTTATGTATATTAGGTAATGTATTCACTCTGGAATCTGACAGTAAATTAATTTAAAATTTGCTGTCACTTTCTGCCCTATGAAGATTCAGTGCCATGTAATTCTGTCTGGGAAATTGCTAGCTAATGAATGTTTCCGTGAGCTATGAAAACATAACTGCAAGACTTCTATCCAGGCTAGATTCATGGGTGATCAAAGTAAAAGTCAATGTAATAATTTAATGGGAGCCACTGCCTTCTTTCTTTGTTTGAGTGAACCAAACATGATCAAACACATAGCAATAAAGAGATCAAACTGGTCATATAAAATGCAAGCTTCACTCCACTAGTCCACCATCCCAGAATATTACAAATATACAGCAAATCTGTCAGCATCTGAAAATTGTAAAGATATTGTATCAGCACCCCACTCTCTAAATTCTCTGAGACAAAGAAACAAGGGGTCAAGCCCAATTCAAAACCTTGACCCCAAATGAGAGACCAGCACTCCCTGTGGCCACCTGAGGTAAAACAGCCTTTTGAGTGAGGTTAAACTTTGATTTGATTTATTAAAGTCAAGTGTACCTAAGTACAGTGAAAAGTTTTGTGTTGCGAGCAATACATGCAGATCATAGCAAAAACGTGCAGATAATAGAGTCTATCAACAGAGCAAGGCATGCTCAGGAGATGCACAAAGCAAGATCGACATTCACCAGATCATCATTATTTGAAGTTAGAAAGGTCCATCCATCACTCTAATAACAGCAGGGAAGAAGCTGTTCTTGAATCTGTTAGTGCGTATGTTCAAACTAAGATCTGTCCTACCCTCACACTGGGTGACTGCTCTGTGTGGAGTTTGCACGTACTCCCTGTGTCTGTGTGGGTTTTCTCCAACAGTCCAAAGGTGTGCAGGCTAGGTGGACTGGCCATGCTGAATTTGCACCCTTGTAGCCACTACCTACAGAAAAGCAGTGGAGCACTTTTTGTTTTGTCATGCAAACCTGCCCCGGCATCAAATCAGCCACTGCATTTCCTGGCAGTGCAAGAATATTGTTTAAAAGTCCTTCTGTTCCATGATTTGTGGGAATAATTACATCAGGGCAAATCCTTGTGGTTGCGGTCGATATGTTTTTATGCATTTTGTGTAGTGTAAAGGGTTAACATAAATATGTCAATATGAATATGTGATGCCAACCACTGCCAACATCTGCTCAGGCAGATTGTTGCCCTTGGAACAAAGAGACACTGCTGTCTAAAACAAGGCAAACACACAAAAATATTGTCCCCAGACTCAATCACTGTGTATTCTCCCTGACTTGCACTTGACTACATGTCCACATAGGCAAATGATAACTGACTGAGTTTTTGAAACCCAGCTGAGTTGTGATAGCCTAAATACTAATCGTATCTGCCTCCTCACACCAGTGGTACGGCATAGTGGTTAATGCTGCTGCTCCACAGCACCAGGGATGAGGGTTCAGTTCCAGGATTAGGTGACGACTCGGTGGGGAGTGTGCACGTACTCCCTGTGTCTGTGTGAGTTTCCTCCAACAGTCCAAAGGTGTGCAGGCTAGGTGGACTGGCCATGCTAAATTGTACCTCAGTGTTGAAGGATATGCAGGCTAGCTGGATTAGCCATGAGAAATTTGAAGATGAGGTGGAATGCTTTACAGAGGGTCAGCACAGACCAGAAGGGCCATATGGCCTCATTCTGCACTGGCTTACATTGTTGATGCAATCCCAAACAATTGGATGCAATTGTTTGTTAAAATCTATCAACCATTTTGTTTTACATAACTTTGGAATCCAGCAGGTCAGGAGGAATCTATTTATCCTACACTGGGAGCTCTAGCTCTGTGAAACACCTACCAGATAATCCAGTTCCATGGTTCATTATGCAAGATGTCAATTGCACTTTGCCAGTTAGTGTTGAATCTGCTTCCCCCAGCAGTTCCAGATTATTACAATTCGCCATTAAAACTAAATTCCTTGTCTCTCAAAATTTTTCCAAATGATTTTCAATCAGCATTTTCCAGTTATTAGGACATTCCTGAGAGTGGAAACTCCTTATGTCCTCATTTAGTCTATCCAAACTTCTTATATTTGTGAGCAACTTTATTAAATGTCACTTTAGGCTGCTCTGTTCTGCAGGGAACGGTCCCAGTTACTGTGCCTCTGACTGCAAGCAGCACCGGTTAGCATTTCTGCTTCACAGCACCAGGGACTCCGGTTTGATTTCATCCTGACGTGACTGTCATAGAGTCACACAGCAAGAAACAACCCCTTTAGTCCAATCAGACTATGCTGACCGTGAATCCAAACTAAACAGTTTTCACCTGCCTGCCTTGACCCATATCCATCCAAACACTTCTTATTTGTGTACTTATTTAAATATCTTTTAAATGTTATAACTGAACCTGCTTCTACCACTTCCTCTGGAAGTTCATCCCACACATAGACCACCCTCTGCGTAAAACAGTTACCCCTACATGTCCTTTTGAAATCTGTGTCGAGTTCGCACATTCTCCCCATGTCTGCGTGGGTTTCCTCCCACAGACCAAAGATGTGCATGCTCGGTGAATTGGCCATGGGAAATGAAGGGTTACAGGGATAGGGTAGGGAGGAGGGTCTGGGTGGGGTGCTTTTAGGAGGGTCAGTGTAGACTCGATGGACCAAATGATCTGCTTCCACACTGTATGGATTCTGTGAATTCTGTGCAGACACACTGACCTGAAAGCCCGTAGTTTTCCCTGCAGAATACTAATGTGGATTAAATATATTTGTAAGTTAAGAGATGACTTGGTTCCCTCTTATGATGAATGGGATGTGAAGTAGGGAAGAAACCATTATTGCTTCCTTTGTTTCAGTCTTTCTCTAGTTGTAGTCTTGTGCAGATGATTGTAGTACTCATATTAATCATTTCAAGGTCCGTTTGCTAGATTTGGATTTGTTATCTTTTGTGAGTTCTAAACATCAGCCCACTAGTCCAAGGAGCCCTAGGAGTTCCTTGGCGTCCAAATTCTATCAGACTGAAACTGTTCTTCTCAGAAAGACTGAGGAAGGAAGAACTTCCATTTATATAGCATCTTCCGTGATCCTGTTTTGACTCTTAGTTCCTTACAATCAATTAAGTAATTTTTCATGTCTTAGACCCTCTTGCAATGGAGTATGTGCAGCTGTCAGTTTGCACAAAGCAAGATCCCATAAACAACAATTGAGAATAATCAGATTATTTCAGTCAGCAACAAGAAGATTTCCTTTTAAGATTGTGAGCCTTTGGAACTGTTTTCTTTAAAAGACAATGGAAGCAAATGGACTTCTAAATCTAGAGTAGGAGTTGACCATTCAGCCCCTTGATCCTGCTCCATCATTCCAGAAGATCATCGTTAATCTGACTGGAGTGTCAAATCTACATTACCACCAACCTCCAATAACTCTTCAATACCTTGTTTAACAAGAATCCGTCTATCTCTACTATGAAAATATTCAAGAACTCTGCAACACCTTTTCAGGAAAAGAGTTCCAAACACTCATGACCCTCCCAGAGAAATATTCTATTATTCTCATCTCTGTTTACAACAGGAACTGCTGATTTTTAAACAGTGATCCATAGCTAGAGATTTTCCTGGAAGAGTAAATATCCATTGTACGTCTATCCCTCAGGACTTTATATGTTCCAGTCGTCACCAGTTAGTCTTCCAAACTCCAGAGGATATCAGCTGAGCCTATCAACCTTTTCCCGTAAGACAACCTGCCCATTCCAGTTTTGAATCTTGTAAACCATTTCTGAACTGTTCTAATGTACTTACATCCTTCTTTAAGTGAGGTGCTCAATATTGTGCACTGTACTTCAGATAAGGGCTTACCAGTGCACTGTCTACCTGAAGCACAGCCTCCTGAATGTTTTTATTCAATTCCCATCACAAGAATTGATAACATTTCATCAGCTCTCCAAATAACTAGCAGTACTTGTAGTCTAACTTCCTATGATTCCTGCATGAGGAGACAGAGCTCTGCACTCTCTCACCATTTAGAAAATAGGCCTCTTTTTAATTCTTCTTGCCAAAGTGGACAATTTTGCATTTGTACACATTGCAGGCTGTTTGCAACATTTTTTTCCTACTTACTGAACCATCAATGTCTTTTTGTGACCTCCTTGTGTCCTCTTCACAACTTGCTTTCCTCTGTACCTTTATGTCCTGAGCAAAACCATGTGTTTGCATTTGTTTCGATGATTTTGGACAAGGTATAGATGTGGGGAGGTAATGGGAGAAAAAAAATCATCCCATCTCATCTTTGAAATGACGTTATAAGATCTTTAGGCCCATCTGAGAGAGAGAAGGAACCGTAAGGTAAATTTTATCTGAAAAATTCCACCTTTGAAATTACAGAACTGAGTTGAACTATGACCCTTACTTGTTGCTCAATGCATTAATTTGCTACGAAATCCATCAGAACTTAAATGGCATCCACAGCATCGTAAATAATTCTGAGGGATTTCATGGGAGTGTTAACAAACAAATTTTGGCACTAAGCCACAAAAAAAAGATATTAGGATGGGGATTAGAGCCTTGAAAGAAGGAGCAGTAGAGAATGGGAAATGTTTAGCGAGGAGGGCAAATTCCAGAAGCTATCACTCTGGGAGTGGAAGACATGGCTGCCAATAATACAGTTGACAGTGTAGCATAGATAACAAAGCATGGAGCTGGATGAACACAGCAGGCCAAGCAGCATCTTAGGAGCACAAAAGCTGACATTTCAGGCCTAGACCCTTATAAACAAAGAAATCTGTACTTTGCAATTTGCTACCTGCTAGGATTCATCGCCCTCTGGGCACTTAGGGTTGGACAATAAATGCTGCCAAGTGAGCAACATCCTCATCCTGTTAATGAATAAAAAAATTCCTTGCCTTCGGAATCAAAAGCAGTCACAAGCCCGGTCTGCTTGAAGTTTCTTTACCTAAGGGTCCCATGCAAATTGTTTGACAGCCAAGTGCAGAATTGGCGCCTGCAGTCATTTTACGTCTGCAGCATTTCAAAAAATAAAACCACATTTTGCAATTAAGGGCTAACGTGTCTGTAAGATTTTGGGATTCTGACCCATCAACGTAACAGTACAGGAAGCGGAGTTTAGACGAGGTCACGTTTATGGACGTATAAAGGGCAACTTGGAGAGCAGGAAGGAATGGGGCAGAGAAATGATGCAGCTGTCCTTCAGTATCAGCCTGAATCTTTGGATGCTGCTTGGCAAAAACGCTGAGGCATCTGCACTCAATCTTAGAAGGATGTTCGGCCCATCAGGCTCTCAGCTCAGAGCCGTCAGCCAATTGCCCTGGCTACTGCTGTACAATGGCCTCCAGATGTCTAGGATAGAGGAGCAACCAAGGGATAGACATTGGTGTTGTGCTTGATTCCCGCAGCAGAGAAAACTTGACCTTCCAAATATTATCTTTGCGCCAGCCATACAGCGAGTTAATATGGTGAGGAAAAAATGTAGACTTATTCATTACCATTCAATGAGAGTAATTTTCATACATTTGTTCATGCAGGATTGTGGGAAACAGTAGCAAGTCATGTAAATTTATGACCCACTTAAATTTAATCCGTATAATAACAGAAATATAATAGTAAATGGCAGTGAAGAAAATAGCAAAAGGAAATCAGCCGATTAACCTTAATTCTTGCGTAGGACCCCTGCTGTTCACTTATTCCATCAGGTACACCACTTAAACCAGATCATTTGCTGAAGGAGGCAATTGACCAACCAGTAAAGTTATTACAAAGACAGAGATGAAAAGAAATGTTCTCTCTCAGAGAAATGTGACTTTTTGTGATAATTTTAAATCCAAATAGTGGTGGAAGGGGAAATCACTGAATATACTCAGATCTGACACAGACTGATATTTAAACTATATGGGAGTCCAGGGTTTTATGGGGAACAGGAAGGAAAGAAGTAGTGAGGCTAAGATGCCACTAAACTGATAAACCAGAGGCACAGACTAATTCACTGTAGTTTGATTGATAAGATTTATGATTATTATGTATAACAAGATACAGTGACACATGTTATTTTGCGTGCTAGCCAGGCAAACCATACCTTACATAAACATATCAGGGCAATAGAACAGAATGCAGAATATAGTGTTACAGGCACAGAGAAGGTTTAGAGAAATATCAACTTTAATATATGAGAAGTCTTTGCAGAAGTCTGAAAACAGTTGGGAAAAAAGCTGTTCTTAAATATTTTGCTACATGTTTTCAAACTTCTGTAAGATGGAAGAGATTATAATGGATGGGGGAGGCTTTGATTACGTTGGCTGCTTTCTCAAAGCAGCGGGAAGGTTTGACTGAGTCAATGGAAGGAAAGCTGGTTTTCATGATAGAAAACTCTCAAACTCTCTGTGGGTCTTGGGTGGAGCAGTTGCCAAACCAAGCTGTGATGTATCGAGACAGGATGCTTTCTCTGGTGCTTCTATAAAAATTGGTAGGAGGCATGGTGGACATGCTGAATTTCCTTAGCCTTCTGAGGAAGTAGAGGCAGCAGTGTGCTTTCTTAACTGTAGCCTTGACATGGATCTATCTGTAGAGCATTGGTGATATTTACTCCTATGAGCATGAAGCTCGTGACCACCTCTACCTCAGCACCATTGATAGAGACTGCTGAAGGCAGGGGTTTGAATCTCACGTGGGGAGCTAATGGAATTTCAATTTAATTAATAAATCTGTAATTGCAAGTTAGTCTAAGTGTTGGTTATCCTAAAACTGTCAACAAATGCCGTAAAAATCCTTCCAGTTCTTTAACGCCCAACAAAACTGGAGATTGGTTGTCTGGCCTCTGTGCGATAAGAGATGCACAGCAATGTGGTTGATCTTTAGCTGCTGTCTCAAATGGCCAACACCATCAAGAGAAGTTTAGGGATGGGAAACAAATGCTTTGACAATGATGAGCACATCCCATGGAAGAATAAATAACCAATAGTCTTCGAAATGTATAAGCTAGGAACAGGAGTAGGCCACTCAGCCCCTCAAACCTGCTCTACCATTCAATATGATCATGGCTGATCCTCCATCTCAATTCCTGCTTTCTCCCCAAACCCCTTGATGCCTTTAAAATCTAAATATTTATCTCTTTCTTGAATATATTCCTTGTCTTGGCCTCCACAGCCTTTTGTGACCGAAAATCCCATAGATTCATGCCCTCTGAATATAGAAAATTTTTTCTTACAACCTTTTAGTCCTAAATGGCGTACTCCATATGTTGAGACTCTGTCCCTGGTTATAAACTCCTGAATTAGTGAAAACATCCTCCCAGCATCTAGGCTGACCATCCTTGTCAGAATTTCGTTTGTTTAAATCAGGACACCTGTCATTCTTCTTAACTCGAGTAAACACGTGTATTGTTGAACCAATCACTCCTCATGGGACAGCTCTGTCTTCCCTGGTATGAGCCGAGTGAATCTCTACAGAACTCCCTCTATGGCAAATATATTTTCTCTTATTTACGAAGACCAAAACCTGACACAATACTCCAGTAAGTATTAAGGCCCAGTATAACTGCAGTAAGACACCTCTACTTCTGAACTCAAATCCTTTTGCAATGAAAGCCATTCTCCTTCTGTGTCCAGTTCGGGTCTCCCTGATACAGGAAAGATGTTGTTTGACTTGACAGGGTACAGCAAAGGTTTGCACGGATATTGCAGGGCTGGAGGGTTTGAGCTGTAGGGAGACGCTGGATAGGCTCGGGCTATTTTCCCTGGAATTTTGGAGGTTGAGGGGTGACCTTATAGAAGTTTATAAAACCATGAGGGGCGAGGATAGGGTGAATAGCTGATGTCTTTTCTCCAGGGTAAGGGGAATCCAAAATGAGAAGGTATAGGTTTAAAGTGAGAGGTGAAAAATTTTAAAGGGACCCAAGGGGCAACTTTTTCACGCAACAGGTGGTGCATGTGTAGAATGAGCTGCCAGAGGAAGTGGTGGAGGCTGGTACAATTATAACATTGCAAAGGCATCTGAATGGGGATATGAATAGGAAGGGTTTACAAGGATTTGGGCCAGATGCTGGCAAATGGGACTAGATTAATGTAGAATATTTGGTCAGCATGGACGAGTTGGACCGAAGGGTCTGTTTCCATGCTGCACATCTTTATGACGCATGCAATTTCTCTAATAAGAAGGTCAGATCAGCCATGACTTGAATGGATGGCTGAGCAGGCTTGAGGTGTTAGAATGGCCTATGGCTGTCTCCATTCCTTATCTTTTCCTGTTCTTGAAAAATATTCTCCCTAATTCTTAAAGGTCTTCAAGCAATACACATGTTCCTCAGTGAATGTTACAATCCACATCCAGAATGACAGGCCACTGAAAGCTGGATGGAAGACACTTGTCAAGTTACAGTCATTACTCAAATCTGTGGGTGTCCTGTGGATCATTTTTCGTGAACCACCGCTCCCCCCCGCCACCCCCGCCCCAGTTATCTGTGGCATGGTCTAGCAGAGGAGAAATATAAATTGGTTTAAGATTTGCTGAGATTTCCCTAGAGACAACAGAGTAGGCAATTCAAATTAAATGCTGGAAACCAAAGAAATAAGCGATAACAAAGTGTGGAGCTGGATGAACGCCGCAGGCCAAGCAGCAGCATAGGATCAGGAAGGCTGACGTTTTGGGCCCAGACCCTTCATCAGAATTGGGGGAGGGAAAAGGGGTTCTGAAATAATTAGGGAGAGAGGGGGAGGTGGATAGAAGTTGGATAGAGGAGAAGATAGGTGGAGAGGAGGCAGACAAGTTAAAGAGGAGGGGATGGAGCCTGTAGAGGTGATCTCTATCCCTGCCTCTTTAACTTGTCCGTCTCCTCTCCACCTACCTTCTCCTCGATCCAACTTCGATCCACCTCCCCCTCTCTCTCTATTTATTTAAGAACACCTCACCCCCTCACCCTTTTCTGATGAATGGCCCAGACCCGAAACGTCAGCTTTTGTGCTCCTAAGATGCTGCTTGGCCTGCTGTGTTCATCCAGCCCATGCTTTGTTATCTCGGATTCTCCAGTATTTGCAGTTCCCATTATCTCTGAACCAAAGAAATAATGTTTTTTTCTGGACACCACAAGTTGATTAATAAATGTTCCCATTAGATAATATAATTGCATGAATTAATAAACAGCTTCATATGAAACTGAATTGAAGCTATCACCCTTTTAGTTCATAGCTTTCATGTCTGGCTTCCTCTGTATGGCATAGGCAAAGAAATATTTAACATTTAAAAAGAGACAAAAGATATTTGCATCCGTTGTTTTTAACTTGACAATAGCACTTTGCGTAAGCAAGCCAGAGGTGGTTGTTGAGTCTGATTCATTAAGCATATTCTGTACTGAGATAGACAGATTTTCCAGGAAGGAAATTAAAATTATGAGGAAGAGGCAAGAAAATGGAGTTGAGGACTATCAGAACAGGTATAATCTCATTGAATTGTAAAGATTTGATGGGTCAAATGGCCTCCTTCTACTCCTGCATCTTGTGGTCTTAAAGAGTTTGTGTGAAAGAGGTTTATTCACACAACTTCCTGTGAATGTTTAGCCCTGCGCTGGTCACAGTTAATATTAACATTTCCTCAGAAAATGCAAAATCTGAAACAAATGCAGAAAATGCTGGTGGAGCTCAACAGGTCTGGCAGCATCTGTGAAGAGGAATGAGAGTTAAAGTTTCAAGTCAGGCGATCCCTTGTCAGAACTGATCTTTGCTAGGAAAATGTCAGTTTACATCGCAGAAGATAGGGTGGGTGTAGGGGGTAAGGAGTAAATAATAAGTGGGGGCAGAGCCCAATGAGATAGAAGAACAGTTGGACAGACAAAGGAGTTGATAATAATCTGGCTGGGAGAATGAATAGCTATTAATGGGGACTGTTAGTAGCCAATAATAGGCAGTGTGTAATGGCAGACTGTGTTAACAAGGCCTGGTATGTGGGGGTTGAGGTAAGGACGTGGGAGAGCTCAAGCCCTAAAGTTATTGAACTCAACATTGTGTGAAAGAGGTTTATTCACACAATTTCCCACAGAAGGCTGCAGGGTCCTCAAGCAGAAAATGAGGTGATGTTCTTTTAGCTTGCGTTGAGCTCTGCTGGAACACTGCAGCAAGCCTGAGACTGAGATGTTGGCCAGGGAACGGGGTGGTGTGTTAAAGTGGCAGGCAACTGGAAGCTTAGGAACTGCGAGCAAAAAGATCTTGCAGCCTTCTAGACTGAATATCATTTATTCGGTATCCTAGCATCCCCCCACACTCTGGGGTAGTGAATTCCACGTATTTATGACCCTTTGAGAGAAATAATTTCTTCTCATCTCTGTTTTAAATTTTCCACACCTTATCCTAACAGTGTGACCTGGAATGCCCCACAAGGGGAAGAATTGTCTCGATATCAACTTTACCAATCCCCTTTAGCATCTTAAAGAGTTCAGATAAATCGCCCTTCATTCTTCTAAGCCATACTGAGTATAGGCCCAAACTGCCCAATCTCTGGAATTAATCTAGTAATTGCAACCTTTCTCAAGTAAGGGCAGCAAAACTGTATGCAACAGTTCATTTGCAATCTTGTCAATGCCTTGTGCAGTTGTAACAATAGTTTCCTACCTCCATTTTCCTCCATTCGTCTAGCAATAAATGCCAAGATTCCATGCACTCTCCCTATTACCTGCTATATTGTACTACCCGCTATACTCCCATCCTGCCTTGCCTCCTTGCGCAGGCACAAAGACAGGCAGCCTATCATTGTTTGTCAGCAGTGACCAGCCAAAGGGGTGGATGAGTTTCTCAGCACTGTGGTACGCCAGTGTCACGTTTGCAGCATGTGCATCAACCAAATGACCATGTCTCAACGTCAAAGGGAAATCGCCCTCAATTTAGGGAGGTGATGGCCTCGTGGTATTATCGCTGGACTCTTAATCCAGAGAGCCAGGTAACGTTCTGGTGACCCATCTCGGAATTTGGCGGAACTTGAATTCAATAAAATGTCTGGAATTAAGAATCTAATGATGACCATGAATCCGTTGCCAATTGTCAGACAAGCCCATCAGGTTCATTAATGTCCTTTAGGGAAGGAAACTGACATTCTAACCTGGCCTGGCCTACATGTGACTCCTGACCCACAGCAATGTGGTTGAAGGGATGGGAAATTAATACTGCCTCATTAGCAAAGCCCTCATCCCATTAATGAATAAAAAGAAATCAAAACAAGGGAATTGCCATTAATTGAGGGGTACCAATATTCTAGGTCAAAAGCATAATTCAGTCTCAGTCCCTACACTTGGACACGGTCAGCCAGCCTGCTTATTGAGAGGTTGACACAATCAGCATCAGGGTGTCTGTACTAAAACAGTCTGGGGATTGGGCCATGGTCGGTTCTGCAGCTCTGGTCCAATCAGACCAGTGAATCATAACAAATCAGCCTGGAAATTGCACAGAAGTCTCCTACCAGGTGTATCTACAAGCAGCAGCAGCAGAATTTCTGCTTACCTTGCTTACTGTCTTCCTAAAAGTATTTTGGGAACAGTCATAGGCCATCCAGCCCCTCAAATCTCTTTCAATTATCCCATGGTTCACTGGTATCCTAACTCCATCGGCAAGACATAGTTCCACAACTTATCTTACCTTTGCCGAACAGAATTCTGTTGATAACAAAGTGTGGAGGTGGATGAACACAGCAGGCCAAGCAGCATCTTAGGAGCAGGAAAGCTGACGTTTCGGGGCTGGACCCTTCATCAGAAACATGGGAGGGGAAGGGGATTCTGAAATAAATAGGGAGAGCGGGAAAGATGGATTGAAGATGGATAGAGGAAAAGATCGGCGGAGAGGAGAAAGACAGGTCAAAGAGGCAGGGATAGAGCCAGGAAAGGTGAGTGTAGGTGGGGAGATAGGTCAACCCAGGGAGGAAGGACAGGTGAAGGGGGCGGGATGAGGTTAGTAGGTAGGAAATGGGGGTGCAGCTTGAGGTGGGAGGAAGGGATAGGTGAGAGGAAGAACAGGTTAGGGAGGCGGGGAGGAGCTGGGCTAGTTTTGGGATGCTATCAGGGGACAGGAGATTTTGAAGCTTGTGAAATCCACATTGATACCATTGGGCTGCAGGGTTCCCAAACTGAAACAGAAGTCTATTGATGTCAGTTTTGAAATTCCCCTTCCATCCTCAAAGTCAATATTTTTTCAGGGGAAGCAGATTCCAGGTTTTGACTTCTGTTTGTGTGAAAAAGTGTTTCCAAGCATCATCCTGAAAAATCTAGCTCTAATTTTATTCTGGACTCTGTTGATCAATAGGAATAATCTCTCTCTATCTACCCTCACAAAGTCATTTAACTATTTTCACTATGTTAGTTCGATTACCTTTTCAGTTTCTTTATTTGAGGGAACTCAAGGCCTTGACTGTATTCCTGTCTTTACAACTTAACTATTATAGCCTAGCTGTCACCCTGGTGAATTTGTGCTGTGTACTTTCAATGATCATGACTTTCTTTCTGAGGTCCAGTGTGCAGAATTGAATGTAATCCTCCAGATTATCCAGAGCACTGTACGGCTGTAACAAAGCTTCCAAGCTTCATTCCAGCATTTTTTGTTGGAGAAAAAGGCTGATATTCCTGCTTTCTGATTGCTTTCCGTGTAAATAACAGTTTCGAGAGCATTTGGATCCCTCAATGCAGTTGTGAATGATCTGTCAATTTACATTTGTTTCAAAAGTTACCTCCCAAGATCTTCATCTTTTCCTCATCTGATATGCTACGAAACATTTCTGAGCACTTTTGTGGTTTCTGAACAATGTCTTCTCTGTGCCCTTCTCTACCAGTCTTGATTTACTCTGTGAATGGCCAGGTCAACAGCATTTTAAGTTCGGCCTTGAAACTGCTACCTGTCCGTCTTCCCTGGACTGACCTATCCCCTCCCTATCTCCCCACCTATACTCTCCTCTCCACCTATCTTCTTTTCTCTCCATCTTCGGTCCGCCTCCCCCTCTCTCCCTATTTATTCCAGTTCCCTCTCCCCATCCCCCTCTCTGATGAAGGGTCTAGGCCCGAAACGTCAGCTTTTGTGCTCCTGAGATGCTGCTGGGCCTGCTGTGTTCATCCAGCCTCACATTTTGTTATCACAGCATTTTAGAAGTTCTGGCTACAGTAGAAGTAGCACCATTTTGCATCTGTTTTTCCTGTGAAGAAACTCCTGTACTATTAAGGAAACAAAAGTTTGGTTGCTAACACCTCTCTTTGTCCATTTTCCTGGTTTTGCCAAGATAGCTTCATCAACAACAGCAGCAACAATAACAGTTCCCACTTATACCATATTTCATGCAAGGAAAACCTCTCGATCTGCTCAACCTTCAGAAACCTGAGAAAACTTGTGGAATGAGACACCATGGTTTCAGCATAAGGGGTAGCAAATTTAAAACAGAGATGCGCAGAAATTACTCCTCTCAAATCTGTGGAATTCACGACCCCGGAGTGTGGTGGATGCCAGGACACTGAATAAATTTAAGGTGAAGAGAGACAGATTTTTTAAGTTAACAATGAGTTGTGCGAAGCAGGCAGGAAAGGGAGTCGAAGCCAGGATGAGATTGTCATGTGATTAGTGGATGAGGACTCTGGGTCTGTACTTGACAGAGCCTAGACGGATGAGGTGGGGATCGCATTGTAACCTACAGAATGCCGAGAGTTTTTTCTTTATTCATTTGTGGGATGTGGTTGGCCAGCATTTCTTACCCATTCCTAAGCCCTGGACAGAGTGGATGTGAGAAAATGTTTCCACTAGTCGGAGAGATTAGGACCCGAGGGCACAGCCTCAGTGTGAAGGGACAACCTTTAAAACTGTGATGAGAATGAATCTCTTCAGCCAGGGGGTGATGAGTCTGGGGAACTCAATGCTGCACAGGGCTGTGGTAGCCAAGTCTTGATTACTTTTAAGACAGATATAGATAGACTCTTGATCAGTAAAGGGATCAAGGATTGTAGAGAGGAGGCAGGAGAATGGGGTTGAGAAACATATCAGCAATGATCCAATGGCAGAGCAGACACAATGGGCTGAACGGCCCGATTCTATTCCATCAGCTTTGGCCTTACAAAGATCAGCCATGATTGTGTTGAATGATGAGTAGGCTCAAAGAGCTGAGTTGCCGATTTCTGTTCCTAGTTCTTATGTTCTGAAACAAAATTTGATCCTGAAACTTTGCAAGGTTTCCTTCAAGTCCAGTGACTCTGCATTGGCCCACTTCTGATGAAGAGTCACTCAACTTGAAACGCCAACTCTACTTTCTTCCTGCAAATCCTACCAGACCCACTGAATTTTGCCAGAAATTTCTGTTTTAATTTCATGTTGAAGGCAGTGGCTGTGTTAAAAGTGTTGCTGACAGCCTGTATTGAGGCATGATTACATTCTTATAGAGGACTGATGTTAGGAAAGGAGACTATCACCTATATGCAACAGAGAGTGTTCACAGTGTGGTCATGTCTAGTTAATTAAGATCATCAATAATATTGCACTGTGGGGCCAATATTGAGCAGGGCACTGGGGACAGCTTTCTGTCTCTTACTTAAAAAGGTAGCCAAGGCAGCAAAGTTAAAGCAATGAGCCAGGGCATCTGAAGGTGCAGCAGTGCAGAGACATATCAGTCTGAAGTGCCTCGATTTGGTGTTGAATCTGGTGTGTTAGGTAATGGCTCTCAAACAGTCAATGCTTGAGCTGTGCAGAGCTCTGGCCAGCCAGCAACCATCACCTAACCTCTGGGGGAGACTCTCCTGGTGGAGACACTTGTGTCATCTCTACCAACTCTTCATAATAGATAATCTAAGAGCGAATGGAATCTCTGCATCATCACTGCAGTTCAATAAACTGTGTTTGTTTGGAAAGACAAGTTCCTCTTCTGCTGTGACCTACTCAGCAACTGCATAGCCCCTGAGACTTGCATAATGAGGAGGCTTAGGAGAAGCACTTTACCCCAGTCCCCGGACCACCCGTTGTTGGTCATAAAATCATATTCTAACAGAATTAACAACCTCACATTCAGTCGTGTGCATGTTACAACTGAGAGAGTGAATTTCACATCTGAAAAATAAATCTGTAGCCTTAGATCATTCTGCCATGTTTATTTCAAAGTCTCTCAGTTACTATCGAAGTTGATCAGGCCACACCCATTATTCTATTGATTTATACATTTGAGTCACCTCAGGCTGCCAGAACTCCTTCAGTCCATTCCAAAAAGCACTCTTTGAAGCAAATGAAGCAATAATACTGGGAGGCCAAAGTATCTGCTGGATTTGTATGCTTCAACACTATTTCACTTGCATTTCCACAATAGGCCCTGCAACTGTGTGAAGCTGACCATTTGATGTTCTGGAAACTGGATTTCATCGCGTTGATTCTGTCAGCTTGGAGTCTCAGCAGGTGGTCATCTCTGGGTAACAAACCAACATGTTTGAGTCCTGCAGCAGGATTTGAGATCAGACTCCAGGATTATAAATATTTCAGTCTGGTACCAAGGGAACTGTTGTTTCCATTTGCAGGCGGCAATTAGAAATTCCATTCTGCCAGTCAAAGTTGAAATTCAAATTTCGGTGGGAAGGTGTTAAGCTTGATGTTATATAAAGAGATGGGCTTGAGTGGTCTGAATGCCGGCCTTTAAGAAAAGATATTGGGAACAGTCCAAAAGAGATTCAGTAGCTTGGTTTCAGGGATGAAGTGGTTGACTTATCTCAAACATCTAACAACTTAGGCCTTTATTCATTAGAATTTAGAAGGATCTGAGGTGGCCTAAATGAAACATGCAAGATTCTGAGGGAGCTTGAGAAGGTAGATGTTGAGAAGATGTCTCCGCTATTGGGGACTCTCAAACTCAAGGACAAAATGAAGGGGACCTCTGTTAAAACTGAGATTTGAAAGAATTTCTTCTCCCAAAGGGTCTGGAATTCTCCTTTCCAGAGAACAGTGAAGCCTAGATCACTAAAGATGAATGTAGAATATGGAAGAACATAGAACAGTACAGCACAGTACAGGCCCTTTGGCCCACAATGTTGTGCTGACCTATTATACAACTAATATCAATGTACCCTGTATACCCTTCATTTTACAATGCTCCATGTGCCTATCCAAGAGTCGCTTAAAAGTCTCTAAACTACCTGACTCCACTACCACAGCTGGCAGCGCATTCCACATGCCTACCACTCTCTGTGTGAACAGAGGTTGATAGAGCTTTGAAATATCTGGGAGATGAGTGCTATGAGCTGGTAGAAAGGCAAATTGTGAGAGGGATACAAACAGCTTACAGAGATATATTAATAGTTTAACTGAGTGGGCAAAACGTTAGCAAATGGAGTATAATGTAAGAAGTGTGAAGTTGCCATTTTGGAAGATAGAACAAATGAAGAGATTATTATTTAAATGGAGAAAAACTGCAGAAAACTGCAACACAACTAGACTTTGGGTTACTTGCGCATTAAAAGCTGAAAGCTAGCACTCAGTACAACAGATAATCAGAAATGCTAATGGAATATTGACCCTTATTTCAAGAGGTTGGAGTATAAAAGTAGGGAAGTCTTACAGCAATTGTACAAGGTGCTGGTGAGACCGCATCTGGAGTACCATGAACAGTTTTTGTCTCCTTATTTAAGGGAAGTTGTTATTTCATCGGAGGCAGTTCAGAGATAGTTCACTAAGATTACCCCCAGTATACAGTGTAAGGTTCAGAGGGATGTGGGTCAAATGCTGACAAATGGGACTAGATTAATATAGAATATCTGGTCAGCATGGCCGAGTTGGACCAAGGGGTCTGTTTCAATGTTGTATATCTCCATGACTGTATGCCTGTAATATAAAGATCAGACCAGCCATAACCTAAATGAATAGGAGAGCAAGCTTGAGGAGCAGAATGGCCTACAGTTGGTACTATTTCTTATCTTTGTCTCTTCTTGAAAAGCTGAGAAATGTTCTCCTTAATTCCTAAAGGTCTTCAAGCGACACGCATCTTCCTCAGTGAAACTTCCAATCCACATAGATTCATTTAGGTTATTTTTTCAGCATGGATGAGTTGAACCGAAGGGCCTGTTTCCATTCTGTATAGCTCTATGGCTCTGTTTAAGGGAAGCAAATATTAGTTACTTGTATTTGTTTTTAAGCTGGGACTGGCAGCAATGGAAATTGCTGAATCTGTAACTTGACGCTGACCATGTAATAGAGTGGTTGATGCCCTCCTGCAACTCACTAGACAATATTTAAACAGTTGGTCATTGGCAATGTCACACATTCATCACGAGGAATACAAATGACACTCAACACTGTTGATTAATGATAGTGATTTGTGAAATTTCATTTCTGTTCTTTAATACTTGTAAATCTTGGAAAGGGCTCTCATGCAGGAGTGGTTTGTAAATAAGCATCTATTAGGTCCTGTGAAAAACCCCTTGTTGTAAGGAATGAAATGCTGTTTTATTTACCTTCAAAATAATTTCACTAAATAACTCAATTTCACAGCAGAATCTCCCAAGATCTGATTGAGGAAATTAGCACAGAGATGTTTGCAAGGCATGTTCAAGACATTGGTCTTGTCATCATGACAAGGAACTAAGGATCAGAGGAAAGAAAGAGAGGGAAAAGAAAGAATGGAAAAAAAAATCCAAAAATTGTTTGGAGAGCTATAGAGAGAGGCTGAATAGGCTGGGGCTATTTTCCATGGAGTGTCGGAAACTGAGGGGCGAGTTCATAGAGTTTTATAAAATCATGAGGAGCATGGATAGGGTGAATAGCCAAGGTTTCTTTTTCCAAGGGTGAGGGAATCCAAAACCTGAGAGCATAGGTTTAATGTGAGAGGGGAAAGATTTAAAAGGGACCTAAGGGACAACCTTTTCAGACAGAGGGTGGTGCATATATAGAATGAGCTGCCAGACCAAGTGGTGGAGACTGGTTACAGCATTTAAAAGGCATCTGGATGGGTACATGAATAGGAAGGGTTTAGAGAAAAATGGACCAAATGTTTGCAAATGGGACTCGATTAATTTGGGATATCTGACCGACATGGGCCAGTTGGACCTGGCTCTGCTTTCGTGCGACTGACTAACATCTTCCTCCAATCCACATAGATTAATTAAGGTATCTGGTCAGCATGAATGAGCGGGACTGAGGGGGTCTGTTTCCATGCTGTGCAACTCTCTGACTCTATTTCAGTGAAGCAAATATTAGCCATTCATGCGTGTTTTTAAGCTGGGACTGACAGTAATGGAAAAGAAATGGACTAGCAGCAGTTAATTCATGCACAGCAAACTCCAGAAAACAGCAATGAGAAGCAGAGACTCTTATGTTAGTTGAGGGGTAAATACTGGCCAAGGTACCAGGGAAAATTCCCTTGCTTTCTTTTGCATATCCTACTGATAGGGCCAATGGGCTCTGGATTTAATGTATCTGCTGTTTGACATTGTAACACTACCCCTATATGAGAGCATTAGTGAGACTTGTGCACATGACCTTATGACTCAGGGGTGAAAGTGCAACCAATGGGAGCCAAGCGTGAGGATCATTAGTGTCTACTTTCTGATACCTGTGCCTCTGGGAAAGGTCACAACCTGATAGGTAGTTTCAGGCAGACTGGGCAAATTCAGTTTTCCGTCTCACTTGACTATTGGAAGACTTGGCTTATTCTTCATGAAAAATGTTATTTGTGGAAAGTGTACCAGACAGGGTCCATAATTTATACTTCCACACCATTAGTTCCAAATGGGGCTTGGCAATTTGCTATATGCATTCTTATTTTTCATTTTCCTCTCGAGTGCTTCAAAACAAATCTGCACCAGCTTTGGCCAATAATGGAAGCTTGTCACCCTATCAGTAACCAAGATTATTAACCAAGCAAGCTGTCTGAGGACTTGGCATAATGCTCTTTGAAAGGCCGTTGACCAGACATTAATGTCCTTCGATAACAGCAGAGACAAAATTAAATGTGGGGAATTGCTGTAAAAGCGTAAACCACTTATCACTGGGGAAAGAACTAGCAGCTGAAAAAATGCTTTAACACTATAATAAACTAGTTATGGTTTCGGGCATAGTCAAAAAATGAAAGACCATGTCTGTACCATTTAAATATTGATAAGAATTACAATTATTTAAAGCCAATTGCTTGTGATGTTGACAGCACAGGAGGCAAAGGTTGATTTGCTTCAATTATGATTCGCTCTGAGAAAAAAAAAATCAGTGAAGGCGGGTGCTTTGCAAGTGTGAAGTGTGGCAAGAAAATCACTGCAGAACCAGAATCTTACTTAACAGGTTAGTTACACAACACAGAGTGCTTTCACTTTGCAGAGCTGCTAAAATCTGTGCTGTGGCTCAGTTAGAATTAAAAGCAAAACACTGTTAGAAATGTGAGATTAAAATGAAAAGAGAAAGTACTGGAAATCCTCAGCAGTCTTTGGTAGCATCTGAGGAGAGAGGAACAGAGTTAACAGTTTCCGCTGAATGTGACCCATCATCAGAACTTCAGACCAACTGTTGGGAAGAGTCATATTCAACTCAAAACATCCAAGTTACACGTCACCCTGCCTTGAGAAAGTGTTCCTTCACTGTTATAGGTCAAAATACTGGAACTTTATGCATCACAGCATTAGGGGGGAAGCTACACCAGTCAGACGACAAATAGTTCAGGAAGTCAGGTCACTCTCACTTTCTCAAGAAGAGAAAACAGTATCGTGTTGTCTATATCCATAGAATGAACGTGGCAAATTTTGTTGAGAGTAGAGTTGCCAATTGTTTAAAAGTGCGCTTCTTCTCCACATCTATCCTGTCAAACTTCCTCATAATCTTATATCTTCAATAATCTCTAATTCTTCTAAAGTCTAATAAAAAAAAAGAGGCTAGAGCTGTTTAGCCATCCTTGATAGGTCAATCTCTTCATCCAAGAAATCAGCCAAGCCAATCTTTGTTGATTGCATGAGACCTTAGAGATAAAGAAGTACTATATTTCTCTTCTTAATTGTTTGCTGCACCTAAATGCTAATTTTTTTTATGTTTCATGCACGTTTGTCTGTCTTGCAGGTTTTTGAAGTCTCTTTCTATTTAAATAATAATCTGCCTTTTGATTTATTTTCTACTAAAGTGCATGACCTCACACATTCCTACATTAGATCTCATCTGCAAAAGTTTTGCCCATTCACTCAATTTACCTATATCTCTTTGCAGATGTTTGTGTCCTCATCACAGCATGATTTCCCACCTATTTTTGTGTTATCAGCAAATTTGTACTTTGCTCAAACAATCTTCCCCGTTCTCCAAGTCTAAAATATAGATACTAAATGAACAAGGGCTTTGGTCAGATATTTATAGCTGTCCACTAGTTATGTCTTTCCAAACTGAAAAAGAACTAATCGCTCTGACTCTCTATCTTCTGTGTAATAACCAAGCTTCAATCCATCTTAAAACATTGCTCCTGGTATTGTGTGACCTCTTATTTGGTGCAATAATCTCTTCTGGGGCACTATATTATATACCTTCTACAATTACAACGACACTGCATCTACTGGTTCACTTTTATCAACTCTGCTTGTTATATCCTCTAGAATTCCAGCAAGGTTGTCAAACATGATTCCCTTTTCACAAAGCCGTGTTGACTATGTTAAAATGCATTGAGGCAGGCCAAGAAAGGATGGCAGTTTTCCTTCCTTAAAGGTCATTAGTGAAACCAATAGGATTTTGCAATGATCAAGATAGTTGTCACGGTCACCATCATGGAAAGCAGTTTTATATTTGGAATTGTATCAGAGATAATGGGAACTGCAGATGCTGGAGAATCCAAGATAATAAAGTGTGAAGCTGGATGAACACAGCAGGCCAAGCAGCATCTCAGGAGCACAAAAGCTAACGTTTCGGGCCTAGACTCCTCATCATGAAGGGCCTAGGCCCGAAACGTCAGCTTTTGTGCTCCTGAGATGCTGCTTGGCCTACTGTGTACATCCAGCTTCACACTTTATTATCTTATATTTGGAATTAATACTTTAATGTAAATTCCACCACCTGCCACGTGTTCCCAATGTTTTAATCTGGACCACAGCATTGCTAGTCCACCTCCCTACGTTTCCTCAATGGCTAGCAACACTATCCTCTTGGAGCGTGGCTGACCTTAGAAGATGTTGTTAATTGCAGATACAGTCCTTACCCATTCGGTGCTAGCACCACTTGCGCACTAAGCATGATTGGTGGAAAACCAGTACACACTGATGGCTGAAGTGAGTCAGCTTTGGTTTTCCAAACTTCAGGCCGTCCACCTCTTGCCTTCCTTCACTTACAAAGCAGACGCAGTTTCATGCATTGAATATGATGGCGGGTTGCACTAACTTAGTTTCAGTGTTCTGTATTTGGCACTAAATCTTACATACTATGTTTTAAACTAAACTTCAAATCTTAGGTTCACCGTTCTGTATTGAGCATTAAATCTTCCATACTGACTTCCAGTTGACAGGGCAGAAAGCTGATTGATGCTACTCAAAGTCCCTGGTTTCCAATACCCTCCTGTAATTGTTATCCATGGAAATCACAGAAAATTTACACCTCTGAAGGAGGCCATATGACCCTTTGGATTCGCAACAGTTGGTGAAGAAGTCCTCAGCCTAATCCCAATTTATTGCATTCGGTTTGTGCAGGTCATAGGCCTTCACATGGGCTTGCCTGTTGCTGAGGAACAGGTAGTTCTGGGGAGTTCTGCTATAACGCGGCTTTCGCATGGGCAGTTTATTGAAGCTGCTTGAAGACTTGACTTGGAATCCCTACAGAGGCCATTCAGCCTATTGAGTCTGCGTTGACCCTCTGAAGAGCACCCCACTCGGGCTGATACAGCCCCATCCTGTTTTTACCATGGCTAATCGACCTAGCCTACACATTCAAGGGCTTTACTTGGGCAATTTAGCACGGCCGATCGACCTAGCCTGCACATCTTTGGACTGTGGGAAGAAGCCAGGGCTCCCAGAGGAAACCTACATAGACACGGGGAGAACATGCAAAGTGCACACAGACAGTTGCCCGAGGCTGGAATTGACGCCAGGTTGCTGATGCTGTAAGGCAGCACTGCTAGCCACTGTGTTACTGTACAGCCCAACTTGCTTGGAATCAATGGAAGATTTAAATTGATGAGAATTGAATTGTAGAGAATAGCCAGTGAGCTTGAAGCATCAATGCAGTCTCTTGGCTGAGATATTGAACTCAAGCACTTTGGATGAACATTTTTATTTTATTCACTGATTGGATGTTGGTCAGCATTTCTTACCCATCCCTAGTTGTCCTTGATAAGGTCCATGTAAGGGACACACCAAGTAAGATGGAGGCATCTTCATTCTGGGGGTGTTGAATCTTTGGAATTCCCGATGCCAGAGCATTGTGGTACCATAAACATTGAGTTGAACTGTTCAAAACTACAATCAATAGGTTTCCACAGACCCAGTGACAGTTGGAAAGTGGCACTGAGATAGATGATCAGTCAATATCTAATGGAATGGTGGAGCAGATTCAATGGGCTGAATTGTCTGCTCCTGTTCGTTTGAGCCTACAGACCCAGGAAAGCTCGTTGATCCAATGTTCAGGTGGAATACCCAGTTCACTACCCCTATCGCTCAGGTGATTCCCTCACTAAGTTCTTGATTATCCCTCCTAAAATTACTCATGTCATCAGCCCCACACACACCTCCTGGTCAAATCAAACACTCATTGTTTATGCATTTAGGCAAAATAGTATCTGAGTTGACAACCTTACACCATTCTGGGAAAGGAATTTAATACCTATCAAAACTGATTCACAGGCGCACCATGTTATGTTTTAATTATATATCATTCTTCATAAAGAGGTTTGTTTTTCTCTTATATAATAAAGTGTGAAGCTGGATGAACACAGCAGGCCAAGCAGCATCTCAGGAGCACAAAAGCTGATGTTTCGGGCCTAAACCTTTCATCAGAGAGCTCTCTAGGGTCTAGGCCCGAAACATCAGCTTTTGTGCTCCTGAGATGCTGCTTGGCCTGCTGTGTTCATCCAGCTTCACACTTTATTATCTTGGATTCTCCAGCATCTGCAGTTCCCATTATCTCTGATATCGTTTTTCTTTTTTTGTTCTTAACCTGTTTTGATGCTACATCTCAAAATATTGAAACTTTCTTTGCGAAATTAAATAGATTCAATGAAGGTGATACCATGTAGAGTACAATGATTACTGTCATAAATATTTCAGATGAATAAAATTGACCAATTTATTAAATTATATTCTGTTGTGGTCTGTTAAACCATATGGTGCGCAGAAACAGTGTGTGAGCACATCATTAAAATTGATTTACAACTTTGTCCCAATTAATAAGCGGTCTTTTACATTCTACAGCCTCACTTGTCACTTTCCATTCAAAATGTGGTGCATTATAATCTGGAGACTAAAGGATGTGTAAATCTTTAGAGAGAAAAAAAATTGCTACTTTGTGAATTCAGTACCTGAACATTTGAAAGTACAATTTGACTTTTTTTTCCTGACTGTTTGTCAGTGGAAAACGTTTCTTTTTTTTAAAAAAAAGAATGAATTGACTTTCTGAACTACTGCTTGACATTAATTTGCTGTGAAGATGTAGTTATCTCATGAAACTGGATTGCACAGTTGACTCAAAGCTTTCAGCCAACTCTTCTTTGTTGGATACTAGACAGGGAACACTGGTGCAGCTGCAAAATTATTTCAATTTTTGACTGTTTAATAACGCATCAAAGTTGCAAAGTCTGTCACACAAACAGATATGAGAACAAAGACTTCACAGCTTTGTGATTTGCCTGCTAGTAAAAGTCATTGTGTTTAATGATGAAAATGAAAATGATTCTCTCCTTTTGTGCTTAAAATGTACAGCAAAATGAAAGGCAGTTTTAACACTCAGCTGCTGTTCACCACAGATCCCATGAATGAACAAAAAAATCTTCAGCTTAAAGGTGTGCTTCTCACTTAGAAGCACCCCATAAAATAATGTAGGGCACAATTAGCAGCATTCGTGATGGGTAGATTCAGGTTACAAAATGACTTTAATCCCGATAGTTAGGGGTAAGCGGTGACGGCTCACAGATTACTGAAAAGTATTCAAAATAAACTCATCCAAACCAAGAATGTGGTCTCACAGGTCCTCAACAACAGTTTTTTTTTTCTCTACGTTCCCCAGTTCACCACGAGGAAAGGTCAGTGCCAAAAAGGTGCCCTCAGCTAAAAAGGAAATAAGTAAAGTGTAGCACTTATATAGCACCTGGCACGACCACACACATTTAAAAATGAATTTAAGACAGTGAAGTATTTTCAGAGTGTAGACACTGTTGTACTGTAGGAAACATGACAGCCAATTTGTGCATAGAAAAATCCCACGTAGTGTCAGGATGACATTTTTGATGTTGATTGAGGGATTCAAGATACAGTTACACGGCTCAGTGTGGTCTTCAGGACACCAGCCATGTGGAAAAACTATTGAACAAATTTGCAAAGAACTTGCAGAAAGGGGTGAGCTTACATTTTATTCAGCTATGGAGTGTGGGCGTCGCTGGCTAGCCAGCATTTATTGCCCGTCCCTAGTTGCCCTTGAGAAGGCGTTGGTTAGTGCCTTCTTGCACTGCTGCAGTCGTCCTGCTGTGGGTTGACCCACAATGCCTTTAGGGAAGGAATTCCAGGATTTTGACCCAGGAGCAGTGAATGAATGGTGATAAATTTCCAAGTCAGGATGGTGAGTGGCTTGGCAGCGATCTTGAGGGTTGTGGTGCTCCCATATATCTGCTGGCCTTGTCCAGTAATTGAAATGGGGCTCTTTAGTTATCTGAATGCAGACTGAAATTGTAGTAGATGAAAAGACAGTGAGGGCAAGAGATCATAAAGTGTGTGCAGGTCAATTTTCTACAGCATTTTGTATGTAGACTAGTAGCATTACTAAACCTGGTTCTTGGGATGAAAGGAAGACAGTGGAACAATTGAGGGATAGATATTATTGCATCATGAGGTCTAGGTTGGCTACAAAAATGCTTTTGAAACAATTCAGAGAAGAACTAGGGAAAGTCTACTTCAATGGGAGAATGAATCTGGGCCAACTGAGTAAATTGGAAACCAAAGGATAGCAGATGGAACTGAAGTTGAAGAATGGGGCATCTTTGTAGAAGAGACAGGTTGGGCACAGTCAATGAAGGAGAGAGGGAGGACAAGCAAAATCCAGAGTCCTGTGATGGCAAGATTAAGGTGAAGCAAAAGAAAGTGTGTTTATACCAAATATCAAGAGGATAATAAAATTAAGAACCAGGCTGAATACAGAAGGTTCAGAATGTAATTGAGAAAACAAAGGGAAGCAAAGTGAGCAATGCGGGAAGAGACTGGCAGCATTAATAAAAGGGAATCTCAACATCGCTAATAAGTATTTAAATAGTAAAAGTGTGCCAAAAAGAATAGTCTGGCCAAATATGGTTTACAAAGAGAGGGGGGGAATGACAACAGTATTCAATAAATTCTTTACATCTGTCTTTCCCAACAAAGAATAGGTCATGCAGAATATGAAATATGTCAGAGAAGTGTTTAAAATTGACAAGGGCTGTCATATTGCATCGGCCGACTGTGCTTATAGTTGTTACAACACCCCAAGACTGGCTGAGATGCATCCAAATAAACTGAGACTGGTGAGAGTGGAAATTGCAAAGACACCGACCAAATCTTCCTTCCACCCAGAGCCAGAGGAGTGGAGAATTACAAATGTTTCATCCTTGTTCAGAAAAAGAGTGTAAAAGACACACTGAGCACCTGCGGGTCAGTTAGTTTAGCCTCGTGATCATAAAGCATCAGCAAATTATAGTTGAGGACAAAATAAAAAGTCGCTTTGGCAAATGCGGCTGGAAGCATGGATTTTCTTTGAAAGCAAACTCTTTAATTAAATTGCTGATATTTTAAAAGATGTAGCAAGGCAATGCTGTTATTGTGGTGGACATGGGAGTTCCAAATGACATTTCATGAAATGTCACACACAAGACTTTTGCACAAAGTTAGAGCTCGTGGAGCAAAAGGTCAGTAACATGAATATGAATCATAGAATCCCTACAGTGTGGAAACAGGCCCTTCAGCCCAACGAGTCCACACCAACCCTCAGAGCATCCCACCCAGACCCAGCCTCTATAACTACCTAATATACACAGCCCTGAATACTATGGGCAATTTAGAACGGCCAGTCTGCCTAGCCTGCACATCTTTGGATTGTGGGAGGAAACCAGAGCAATGAAATTGACTGAGTGACTGGAAACAGAGAGCAGTAGTTAATGAAGAATGGTCACTAGACCAAAAATGTTAACTGTACTTTCTCTCCACAGATATTGGCAGACCTGCTGAGTTTTACCAGCAATTTCTGTTTTTGTTTAAGATTTCCAGCATCTGCAGTACCTTTTTTAAAAAATATAGTAGTAGTTAGAATCCCTACTGTCTGGAAGCAGGCCATTGGACCAACTGAATCCACACTGACCTCCAAAGAACATCCCACTCTCCCTACAACCCTGCACCTCCCATGGCTAATGCACCTAGCCTTCTCACCCCTGAACACTATGGGCAATTTAGCATGGCGAATCCACCTAGCCAGCACATCTTTGGACTGTGGGAGGAAACCAGAGCATCCAGAGGAAACCCACGCATACACGGGGAGTATGTGCAAACTCCACACATGTCCCATGTGTGAACCCATGTCCCAGGCGCTATGAGGCAGCAGTGCTAACCACTGAGCTCCTGTGTCACTATTAAGAAGTACGTTACTAACTATTTTTTTTCAGACAGGAGGAAGGTTTATAGCAGAGTTCCTCTGGGATCAGTGTTAGGACACTTGTTCTTCCTGTTAGGTGTGAATGACCAAGACATTGGTGTCCCAGGTGCAATTTCAAAATGTGTAGATGATACAGGTTGGTGGAATGCCAATCTGTCGGAAGACTGAGCTGAGTAGCCAGAGTGTGGGGAGACCCTGTATAATGTAGCAAACAACTGTCAAGGAGGTGCAGGAGCAGAGGGACCTATTCGCATATCTTGTGTAAGACATTGAAAATGATCGGACAGATTGAGTGAGTGCTTATAAAGGTAAAGGAGTTTGGTGCTGAGGGGAAACAGTTCCTCTCAGAATGCCCTGATTCTTTGGATCATTCATCCCTGAGAGCAGTGGAAGCAGACTTCGTAAATCTTGTCAAGGCATACGCAGACAGATTGAGTATCAAAAGAGTTTAAAGTCATTAGAATAGATGGGAATGTGGAGTTGAGGTCACAATCAGATCAGCTATGATTTTATTGAACAGTGGAGCAGATAATATAACAAAGACAAAATACTGCTGACATTTCACATTCATTTAGGAGAGTGAAATATTGCTGGTTGGAGCAACATTTATTGCCCATTCCTATTTGCCCTGGAGAAGGGGTAGTGAGATGCTTTCTTGAACTGCTGCTATCCTTGAGACTTTGGTGAGCCTATATTGCTCTTAAGAATGGGGTAAGAATTTGATCTTCCAATCTGCCTGAGATGAGGAGAAATATCTTCACTCAGAAAGGAGTAAATCTTTGGAATTGTCTGCGCCAGGGAGTGTGAATGCTCAGCCATTGAGTAAGCTCAAGACAAAAATTGATAGGTTTGCAGTTACTACTGAAATTAAGTGATGACATTAAGGTAGGTGATCAAAAATGATCTAAAATGGTGCAGCGGGCTCAATGGCCTACTCCTGCTCTCATCATCCCCTGTTCAATGTTGCATCTTGTTCTCTACCACTGTCAATCTGCTTCTGAAAATTACCCTTGCCTCTACAGCACATCAACCCTGCATCATTAATTTATCTCATTGTACTTGTCAGGAAAAGAATGATGTGGGAATAAGCAGGATCTGCAATAATTCCTCTTTCCTCTCCAAACTGCACAGACTGTAACCATGCAACTGACAGTTTCAAGGGTTTACATCAAAATATATCTGTGCAATTATCACAGAAAGCGTCAAAGCTTAAATCCTGCAGGGTTGAGAAAATTAATCACACATTGAATATTTTCTTTTATATCGTTCAACTTTTAGCGAATCGAAAGAGTGTGAAAAGGCGCAGGGAATTCAGTTCTGGTTGGCTACATGATATTGATCACAATAAAGTTTCAACCTCTTCTAACTAAAAATATCCGGAGACCTGGCTCCCAGTGACCACTGGTTGCACAAGTGCAAATGGGCAGCTTCCTTATTAGTTGGTAAAAGAAATTATTCTCAAATGGAACAGATAGTCTCAGGCTGTGGAAAAACCAATGTGGAAAGCATCAATGCTTGGGTACAAAACATCTCCCTTTTCCATTTGTTAAACAGTTGATCGTTTGCGCATAGATGTAATTTTTATGCCAACATTGTTCCTAACGTATTAGGAAAGAAGTCTTTGCCAACCATCATCTGATTTAATTAGTGGTTGTTGTATGCAATTGCAAGATTTCGGAGCTTTCATGAGGCTAGTTTAGGTTCTGTTTTCATTCATTTTGAGAGTACAGTATTGCTAACAATTTCACACCCATGTAAGGCGACTTAAGAGTGTGACTCAGTAGAATGCCGCAATTCTGTCACTCTGTCGTGTGTCTCAAAGACCACAATCAACATGAAGAAGAATATTATACAGCACTCACACCGCAGAAGCAAGCCAACTGAACCGTGGTGTTTATCGCGTACGTGACTGTCTTCTCATTTCTTTTCATCTCATCCCATTGATATAGAATCTACAAAGTATCGATCTCACTGTTCAATGCAATACAGAGATGCCATGTTTTTAATGAAACATGAAACTAAGTTCCCACCTGTGTTTTCAGGTGGACATGAAAGATCTCAAAAGATTATTTCTAAAAAACAAAGATGCTATCTCTGGTGTTCTAGTACGTGTATATCCCTCACAAACATTATTTAAACAGTTTATCAGTTACTTGGGAGTACCTTGTGAGATTATCACTCGACCATTTTCTGGAGACGCAGCCAAAGTTCTGGGAATCTGGATTCAAATCCTGCCATGGCAGATGGTGGAATTTGAATTCAATAAAAATCTGGAATTAAGAATCTAATGATGACCAAGGAACCATTTTTGTTTGTCAGAAAATGTCATCTCATTCATTAATGTCCTTTAGGGATGGAAAATGTTGTCCTTACTTATTCTGGCCTACATTTGCCTCCAGACCCACAGCAATGTAATTGGCTTTTTACTACCCTCCGTACAATTGAACATGGGTAATAAAAGGTGGCTCAGTGGTTAGCACTATTGCCTCACAGTACCAAGGGCCTCGGTTCAATTCCATCCTCAGGTAACTGTCTGTATGGAGTTTGCACATTCTCCCCGTTTCTACGTGGGTTTCTTCCAGGTGCTCCAGTTTCCTCCCATAGTCCAAAGATGTGCAGAACAGGTGGATTGGCCATGCTAAGTTGCCCATAGTGTCCACGGATGTTCAGAGGTTTCTCCTGAATTATGTTATCATTCCAACAAATCTCTGTGTCTTCTCCATTGCTTAGGCATCCTTCCTAATGTTGCTTCCCAGAACTGAAGACAGTACGCCAACTGATGCCTAATCCTGCTCAGGTTTAGCTCTGCCTTTCTTCGCTCAGGTACAATAAAAGACAGTTCTGACACTTTACCACATGGAGAGGATAAAGTCCATATGTGCGTGTTTCATTGCAGAGTGCATTGACTTGTGAGTCCTTGGCCATGCATTCAGTTGTGAGCACTGCATGCAAGGAAGGATACAGTATCCTTGGAGAGCAGATTTTTATTTTATGCATTCACTGGCTGGACATTTATTTATTTCCCACCCCAAGTTGCCCTTGAGAAGGCTGTGGTGGTAAGTTGCTTTCTTGAACTGCTGCAGTCCACATGCTGTAGGTAGACCCATATAGTCAACAGGGAGGGAATTCCAGGATTTTGTCCCAGTGGCACTGAATGAATAGTGATGAATTTTCAGGTCAGGTTGGTGAGTGGCTTGGAGGGGAACTTTCAGATAGTAGTGCTCTCATGTATCTGCTGCTTTTGTGCTTATATTTTACATATTTTACAGAGGTTGTGGGTCTAGAAGGTGCTGCCTGAGGAACTTTGATGAATTTCTGCACTGCATCTTGTAGATATTACACACTGCTGCGACTGATTGTTGGCTGTGAATGGAGTCGATGTATGTGGATCTGGTGCCAAAAAAGTGGATTGTTTTGCCTGGACGGTGTCAAGTTTCTTGAGTTGGAATTACACCTATCCAGGGAAATGAGGACCATCCCATCACATTACTGACTTGTGTCTTGTAGCTCATGAACAGGCTTCAGGGAATTAGGAGCTGAGTTACTTGCTGCAGTATTCCCAGCCTCTCACCTGCCCTTGTAGTCTCAATTTATGTGGCTAGACCAGTTCAGTTTCTGGTCAATGGTAACCCCCAATATATTGATAATGGCAGATTCAGTGATAGTGATACCATTGAATGTCAAAGCACAACAGCTAGATTTTCTGTTGTTGGAGATAGTCTTTGACAGACGTTTCTGTGATCGGAATCCTCCTCTCTGTGTGTTAGCCCAAACCTGGACACTCCTGCTCCTAAGATGCTGCTTGGCCTGCTGTGTTCATCCAGCTCTACAACTTGTTATCTCTATTGCCCAGGCTCCACTGCATTGGGATATGGACTGCAGTGGTACCTGAGGAATTGTGAACAGTGCTGAAAATTGAGGTGCCAGAAGACTGGAGGGTGGCTAAAGTTGAGCAATTATATATGAAAGGCTTCAAGGAACAACCAGGGAACTATAGACTGTTGAGGCTGATATTAGTGGTCTGAAAGCTATTGGAGGGGTTCTGCAAGACACAATTTAGATACATTTTAAAAGGAAAGGACTAGTTAGGGACAGTCAACATAGCTTTGTGCATGGGAAATCCTGTCTCACAAACGTGATTGAGTTTTTAAAGTGTGACTGAGAAGATAGATAAGGGCAAGCCATTAAATGTTGTTAACATGGACTTTAACAAGGCCTTCAACAAAGTTCTGCATGGTAAAGTCAGATGACATAGGATCCAGGGAGAGCTAGCTAATTGGATATAAAATGGCTTGATGTTAGGATGAAGGCCTGTGGCAAGGGGTGTTCTACAGGGAAAGATTCTGGCTGCTCTATTTGTCATTTACATAAATGATTTGGATGACAACATAGTTATATGGTTATCAAGTTTGCAGATGACAGCTAATTGCTGGTATAGTGGATAGTGAAGAAGGGTATCGAAGATTACAAAGGGATCTTGATCAATTGGGCCATTGGAATGAGAAGTGGCAGATGGAGTTTAATTGAGATTAATGAAAAGTTTGCATTTTGTTAGGACAAACCAGGCCAGTGTTTGCACAGTTAATGATGGGACTCTGGAGAGCATTGTTGAATAGATGTTTAAGCACATAGTTTCTTGAAAGTGGAGTCACAAGTAGTCAGAGTGCTAAAGAAAGTGGTTTACTCGCTTTCTTTCATTGGTTGGAAAATTGAGTTACAGGGGTTGGAGCGTCGTGTTGTGTCTGTATAGGACATTGGTGAGGCCATTTTGGAGTACTGTGTACAGTTCTGGTTGACCTACTATAGGAAGGATATTATTAATTTGGAAAAGGTGCAGAAAAGACTTATAAAGATGTTACTGGGACTGGAGGGTTTGAATTATAAGGAACGCCTGGATAGGCTGGGACATTTTTTCATTGGTGTGTAGGAGGTTGAGGGGTGACTTTATTGAGGTTTATTAGTACAATGGAATGGCTTACTGGGCCATTTCAGAGGGCAGTTAAGAGTCAGCCACATTGCTGTGGGTCGGG
Source organism: Stegostoma tigrinum (assembly GCF_030684315.1). Taxonomy (NCBI): domain Eukaryota; kingdom Metazoa; phylum Chordata; class Chondrichthyes; order Orectolobiformes; family Stegostomatidae; genus Stegostoma; species Stegostoma tigrinum. The sequence goes on along the minus strand of NC_081356.1, from coordinate 125,320,812 downwards.
AATCACATGGGGGAAGGCAATAGCCTAGCGGTATTATCACCGAACCATTAATCCAGAGACCTGGATAACATTCTGGGGACCCAGGTTCGAATCATAGCAAATGGTGGAATTTGAATTCAATAAAATATCTGGAATTAAGAATCTAATGATGATCATGAATCTGTTTTCAATTGTTGGAAAAACCCATCTGGTTCATTAATATCCTTCAGGGAAGGAAATGCCATCCTTACCTGGTCTGGCCTACATGTGACTCCAGACCCACAGCAATGTGGTTGACTCTAAACTGCTCTCTGGGCAATTAGGGATGGGCAATAAATGCCCTCTGGTTAGAGAAACTGCCATCCCATTAATGAATAAAGGATGTCAGCCAGACCAGGTGAGGGTGGCAGTTTCTTTCCCTAAAGGACATTAGTGAACCAGATGGGTTTTTCCAAGAATCAGCAATTATTGGTGATCAGTCAGTTCTTAATTCTAAACTTTTTTTTTCATTCCAATTCCACCATCTGCTGTGGTGGGATTTGAACCTCGACCCAAAGAGCACCAGCTGTGTTTCTGGGTTAATAGGCCTGCAATAATAACACTTAGGCCATAGCCTACCCTGATAATATCATGAAGGGCTTAGATAAGGTGAATAATGAGGGTCTTTTCACTAGGATGGGGGAGTTCAAAACTAGGGGCCATATTTTTAATGTGAGAGGAGAAAGATTTAAAATGACATGAAGGTCAACTTGTTTACACAGAGAGTGGTTTGTGTGTGAAATTAACTGTCAGATGAAGCGGTAGATGCAGGTACAGCTGTAATATATAGAAGACATTTGGATAAATTCATGAAGAGGAAAGGCTTGAGGGATATGGGCCAAGTACAGGCAAATGGGATTAGGTTTAGTTGAGGAACATGGTCAGTGTAGATTGTTTGGACTGGAGGGTCTGTTTCCACACTGTATTACTTGACAACTCTAGGGGACAGAGGTTTAGGCTGAGACGGGAAAGATTTAAAAGGGACTTGAGGTGTAACTTTTTCACACAGAGGCAGCGTATATGGAATGAACTGTGAGAGGAAGTGGTAGATGCAACATTTAAAAAAATCTTTGGACAGGTATATGAATCGGAAATGTTTAGAGGGACATTGGCCTCATGCAGGCAAGGTGGGATTGAATTAATTTGGGAGACCTGGTCAGCATGGATGAGTTGGAACGAAGGATCTGTTTCTGTGCTGTATGGTTCTACGATTCTATGCCTCCCTAACATCTCACTTCTCACTTCATGTTCAGTAGAAGGTCATTGATGAAGTCTGTAAAATATTAAAATGATTTGCTTGTGAAAGACAGACAGAAATTATTTCCTCTGGTTGCGGAACTCAGAAGTACGTGGCTCTGTCTTAAATTCAGAAAATGCTTGTCACACAGTGTGGGAAGAATCTTGAAGTTTTCCTTTTTAAAACATGCTGGAAGAGTAGGTCCTTTCAAGACTGACACTTTTATCATTTTTATGATGGAATTACAAGTACTGAAAAGATTGAGGGGCTGAAAGACCTCCGCCACCTCAATGTCTTTATCTTTTGTGCCTTGACACAGATTCAAGCCGAAATATACAAGCATCATTGCAGCACACATCAACAGGGGCCCTTCTCTGCAATGGAAATTCTGAAATAACCTCTAAATTGTAATTAAATTTAATATTGAATATTCAATTACTGTAATCATATTACTGGTGATATATGTCACTATAAACTGATTAAATAATTTGTAAAGTCAGCACAGCGTGAACCTAAAACACAATATTTTCCTTTTTTTTCCCCTCTATCATGTAATTTTGTGCCAAGTAAAGATTGCTTGTTGGCATTGCGGAAATGTAGTTGTTAATCAGATCTCAATGAGCTACAATGAAGTATCAGATCCCAACAGCTGTTAACTAACTTTAGGCATGCATAACACACCAGGATTCCTGAGCTCATCTGCAGAGAGCTCTCATTCATCTTCACGTGGCTCCTGAATTCTCAGGGCATTGGGGTACATTGAGATATTCCTTTCCATTATAGAAATGTGCTGCCGTAAAAAGGATCACTCAAGGATACCATTTGCTCCATCATCTCTCTGCCTTCTAACTGCCATTCTCCCAACCTTTTCCTTTGGCCTTGCACATTCTTCCTCAGCAGTTAGTAATTACCTTTCCCCTTGAATGGCTCAACTGAACCTGATTTATTTTTATCGAAGAAATAACTACTGAGCAGATTGGCTCGATGGTGAGCTCTGCTGCCTCATCGTGCCAGCCAACCGAGTTCGATTTCAGCCTTGGGTGACTGTGTGGAGTTTGCTTCAAAACGACTCCAGGACCAAAAACAACAGCCTACTCGATTGGCACCCTATCCACCATCGTGCACAGTGGCAGCAGGCTGTACCTTCCACAACTCGCCAAGCCTCCTTCTACGGCCCATCTTAACATCCCCAAAAAAAAAGCTCATTTGATAATAGGGCACACCAAATAAATGCTTAACATACTTAAAGTTTTGGCAGCGTTCTTTATGACCAGTGTAAGTTGCAACACACTTTGACAGCGGATCAAATAGTTTTTGCAGTGTAGTCATGGTTGTAGTGGAAGTCCAGTTCTGAGGAAAGGTCACATGACCCAAAACATTAACTCTGATTTCTCTCCACAGATACTGCCAGACCGGCTGTGCTTTTCCTGCAATTTCCATTTTTATTCATTGTTCTAATGGTTTGGGTAAGGAAATTAAAGCCCTTGAACAACCTTGTAATTATGTCACAGAGCTGTACCTCAGAGGGTATAAATAGCATCATGTGGGTGGATTTAAGTGAAAGAAGCACAAGTAGAGAATAACCTCCTGATAGTGTTACAGTGAGATTAGAGCCTGGTCTATCACAGATCACCATGCACAGCCGTGCTTAATATTAATATGCAATGAGCATAGTTCTGAAGAAGCCTAATTCTGAGGATAGCTCTAGACTTCGTGTTCTTCTCAATGATCTTTCATGAATCTGGGCATAAAACCACACATCAAAAAAATCAGTGGCTGCGATCGGATCCATAGCCTAGAATATTGTAGCAATCAGGAGATAAATCTGAAGTTGTTTGGAGGTGATCATAAAGATCGTGACTGATCTGATAATCCATGAGTTCACGTTCCTGCCTTTTCCCGAACACTATTGACTCCCTTACAGATGAAAATTCTGTCCATCTCCGCCCTGAATATAAAACAGAGGCACAGAAGTAGGCCATTCAACCCATCAAGTCTGCTTATCCATTCAGTGTCTGGGTAGACTGCCAAATTGCTAAAACCTTTGAGTAAATGGAAGCCATCAGAGGCAAGGAAATCTCTCTAACTTTGCCTCAAGAGTTTGCAAATCTTTGTCTCAGATGTTCCTTTTCCACTCATCATCATGGATGAACCAATTAAGATATCTTTGGAGGGATGGAAAAAATAGACCATAAATGCCAAGAAAAGAAGCAAAGTAACTTGTTTTTGAGTGTATTTGAATTTTAATTAATATTTAGGACAGGGGTTTGTGTAAGACAGTTAGTACCCTGAAGTAACTTTGTGATAATGTCATGGAGCTATACCCCACTGGGCATATATAGCACTGTGTGGGTGGAGTTAAGTTAGAGAGAAGAGAGAAGCACATGTGGAAAATAGTCTTTGAAACGATGATGGTATTGTGTAATGTCACTGAACTAGTAATCCAAACCCCTAGACCGAATGTGCTAGGGACAAAAATAGATATTGGTGGAAAATCTCAACAGGTCTGACAGCATCTGTGGAGAGAAAGCAGTGTTAATGTTTTGGGTCCAGTGACACGTCTTCAGAACTAGTTTAGAAAGAGTTCTGAAGAAGGGTCATTGGACCTGAAACATTAACTCTGCTTTCTGTCTACAGATGCAGCCAGACCTGGTGAGCATTACCAGCAATTCCTGATTTTTTTTCCCTGATTTCCAGTATCTGTGTTTTTTTGTTTGATGCTATGGAGACATTGATTCAAATTTTCATCATGGCAGCTGCCAAGTCCTTTGTTTGAAGGATTAGTGATTGGGCAGCTCATGTTTAAATATTACATAGAGAAATGTAGCCAATAATTTATATATCTCTGGAAAACCATCAATTATACAGTGGGAGGAATACAATAAAATCCTTGCAGGCCCATGATAAGGCGGTTAAAAAAATGCAGCTACATGCCTGACATAAATATGGTGGATGACAAATGAAAGCTGGATGATAGGTATCCAATGAGTGTGCTTGAATTCTGATATCTGAACTGCCAGGGTGGATACATAAATGTCCAGTTGCCAGTTGGTTTGGGAATAGAGTCATGGTGTTACACAGCATGGAAGCAGACCCCTTCGGTCCAACTTGTCCATGCTGACCAGCTGCCCCAATCTGACCCAGTCCCATTTGCCAGCTTCAGGCCCATATCCCTCTAAACACTTCCTATTCATGTACCCATCCAGATGCCTTTTAAATGGTGTAATTGTACCAGCCTCCACCACTTCCTCTGGCAGCTCATTCCATACACACACCACCCTCTGTGTGAATCTGTTGCCCTTCAGGTCCCTTTTAAATTTTTCCCCTCGCACCTTCAACCTATGCCCTCTAGTTTTGGAGTCCGCCCTCCTTGGAAATAGGCATTAAGCTTTTCACCCTATCCATGCCCCTCATGATTTTATGAATGTTCTGTCATTTAACAGCCAAGGAAGCATGGCAAGATACGCAAGAGGGACAGAGGTTTGTTCGTGATGACAAGCAAACACATAGAAGGCTGGAGAAAGTCGGCATCTCTGGCAGCCCCTGTTGATAGAGAAGCAGAGTTAATGTTTTGAGTCCAGTTTGACCCTCCTTTGGAATTCAGTTCTGATGGCTTCTGTCCAGGAATGTTTCCTTCATAGCAGCTGTTCAGCTCTGTGACTTTTCTGCATTCTAGCTGGTCATAAAGTTATATCTACAATTTCTTGAAAAGTTATATTTCTCAGTTCTTCTGTCCTCCGGGTGATCTCAAGTCTGATTTTCGATCACCACTGCTATTATCATTTTCTATCTACCATAGACAACAAAATGTGAGGCTGGATGAACACAGCAGGCCTAGCAGCATCTCAGGAGCACAAAAGCTGACGTTTCGGGCCTAGACCCTTTTGTGTTTTTGTGCTCCTGAGATGCTGCTGGGCCTGCTGTGTTCATCCAGCCTCACATTTTGTTGTCTTGGATTCTCCAGCATCTGCAGTTCCATTATCACTTCTATCTACTGTAATTTGCTTCTATGACTTGCCACTATCTTTTATCACATCATTTGATGCCACACTAGAGGTTTGGGCTCAAGAAAGACCAGTCAAGCAGAAGGCAAAGTCATCAACTGTTTCAGACTTAGACCTTAAATAAGCGCCATCTATTATAGTCTCATTCTGAACCCTGCTAACATCATACTCTGATGTATGGTTACATTAATTAAATGTGAATTAATCATCTTCGTCTGCTCATGCCCACGTACCCTCTCAGACTTTCTAGTGTAATTCTTCCAGTGCTCCTTCTATACTCAGTTTCTAGTGTGATTCTTCTGGAGTGTTAGTGTTCTAGAGTTTCACCTCCTAAAGTGTTCCAATTCTGCCCACGCTGTGCTATTTATGCTCAGTGATCTGCTGCTCCATGGCATCATTTCAAGATTATCCCAGGGCCCTAAAGCATCCAAATTCCACAGCTCTCTAGGAGAGTTTCCAAAGATTGACAGGCCTATATGAGAAGAAATTACTCCTTATCTACTTTCTCTGCTTCTTCTTTTAAACAGTCCTTGTGACTATAGCCAAGCAATAATCAGTGCTCTTAGCTCTTTACTTGCCTCGCTGATGTGATGAAAGGTGTCTTATTTTGACATATATCATTACGTCAGTTATTTTTGAGTTTAAATTTTGAACTAGTGGCATGTAAATTTGTTTGAGACTTAGAATTGCATTTAATTATTAGCTTGAAAATATATCAATAACACTGAGGAATCAAGAACATTGATTTCTGAAGAAGGGTTCCAACCCGAAACATCAGCTTTCCTGCTCCTCTGATGCTGCCTGGCCTGCTGTGTTCCCCCAGCTCCACACTGTGTTATCTCTGACTCCAACATTGGCAGTTCTTTCTATCTCTCAGTAGCCATGGTGATTTCTTTTAAAACACAGAATGAAAGAGAGAGAGACTTCCTGGTGAGTCATGGGGTTTTGTTTTCATTGGTTGGGTTTAAAATTTAACAGAATAAAAAAGCCAAGTGGCTTCAGTTAAATGAATCCAGAGTTGTATTTTTTTCTGGATTAGAAAGTAACATTGATTGCCTGAAAAAACCTTGTGATTTTTGATTCTTTGATGGAGGCCAGATGTGCAAAATATTTACCCCTGGAGACAGGAGATAGTTTAGAACTGTTAAGAAATAGGTTACTTTCATGTCATGAGTTAAGTTTGAAAGTTCCAGACTAGAGATGATTCGGTTAAAACCCTGAAGAGGTTACTTGAAACTAATAAAGTCGAAGCTTCAGTTATATGAAGACTCAAGGAAGAAATGATCAGATTCTTGAAACCAGGAGTAGAAACCATCAATTAAACCAAACCCTTTGGGTGTGATAGAGAATGGAATTCTCTCTGGCGTGAGTACTGTAAAGGAGTATTGGTGGGATTAGTAGGATTGTATGTTTTAAAATATTTAAGCTTGTTTATTCTATTTTATCTTCATTTCTGATCACTAATAATATCCCCTTTTATTGTTAAACCCAACTCTGCTGCACAACAATTTTGTATTTCAGTGAAAGATTACCTTGTTAAATACAAAAAAAAAACTAACAGGCTTGATCTCAGATGGAAATCTGACTTGTCCAATAATGACATGCGCTGGGATCACAACAGCTTCAGTTTTTGCCTGCTAATGCTCAGGTAACATACGCATATCCCAGTAACTCAATTGGGAGCACTCTTGCCTCTGGCTTCACATAGCACTTCTACACTCAAAGGGTGGTAGAGGTTTGGAACTCACTGCCGCAAGTAGCAGTGGATCAGTTGTTATTATCAAATCTGAGAGTGATCATTTTTGATAAGCAAAGGCGTCAAGGGATAGGGGCCAAACACAGATATGTGGAGTTGGGCCGTAGATTAGCCATGAACTGACTAAATGTTGGAACAGGCTCACATGTCTGAATAGCCTACCCCTGCTTCTATGTTCCAAGCCCCATTTCAGAGACCTAATGGCAAATCTTGAGGCTGACGCTCCAGTGCAGTACTAAAGGAGAGGAGCACTGTTGAAGATATTGCCCTTTCAGGGGATTTGGTTTCTCTCAGTTGGCTGGATGTTTGGCTTGCTAAACCATCTGTGATACTAAAAGTGTGGGTTCAAATCTCTCACTAGCTGAGGTTACCATGAATGACTATCCCTGTCAACCTCTTCCTCTCACCTTGGGTGTTGGTGGCCTTCAGGTTAAGTCACCATCAGTTGTCTCTCTCTAAGGACAGAGCAGCCCTGTGGTCTTGTATGACTATGGCAAGTTATCTGAGTTTCTGATGAAATAATTAAACTGGGCACTGTCTTTCCTCTCAGGTAAACAAAAAAGAGCAGGAGATTTGTATCTGGAGCATTGACACAAAGTTATCCATCAATAACAAGTCATCATCAGATTTTTTTTTAATGTGAGACCTTGCTGTGCTCATACATGCTGTCATATTTCCTACATTACAACAATGACAGCCTTGGCTTGAGACCTACTTGTGCACTGGGGTAACTCTTGGCCCGAATAGCTGTAGCTCCAGCATTGGCCTGTAGGAGTCACCAGTGGGCAGAGGAATCATAAAGCTGGGCAGATCCCTATTCCTACTTTGAGGGAAGGATGAGGTGCTAAATTGCCTGTAATGATCATGGGAAACTGGCTGGATTGATGAAAGTTCGTTGCTGTGTCTGTTTTTCCATTCAGCAGCCTGTCATGGGTAGGAATCGAGCCAGTGAGTTAATTAGTTTAATAAGGCTTTGTGCCCTGCTTGTGACAAATAGTTACTGATGTGAGGTAGGGCCCTTTCCATTCTGAGGCACCCTACCTTTCTAGTGTAGCAGCTTATTATAACTACCAAAGATCTCACTGTTCAGCTGTTGGGATTTAGCTCCCTCTGAATCTCTGTGTTATTTTTAGAACCTGACTTGATGCATATATGTCAAACACCAGCCTGAATTAATTCAGTTACAATCCAGTTAAACAAAAAAAAGGAGGGTTAGTAGTAGGTCCTTACACAATAGAGGTAGGAATATAATACAACCCTGTGAGTTCAGAATAGTGTACAGAAGAAATAAAACCTGCTTCATCCTCAGATTGTGTTTAACGATCATTTCTGCTGGTGTCACACCAAGTCTATAGTTCATAGTCAGCTCCGATGAGATTCTGGCTGTTGTCCTCTGAGCTCTGTGTTGTTTTCTCATCAAAATGTACCACAGCACACATTTCACAGTGCCAGCACGCAGACCATGAACAGATACAGTTTTTTGGCAGTATATCGTGAAGCTAGCATCTTGTCACAGTGCGGGTCGAAAGCTCAGATTATAATTGTGGTTCTGTAAAATAATTCATTCGGCGCAAAACAATTTAAGATGCCACCTCAAAAAAAAAACAAATCAGCTCAATCACTGCTTCAATGAGCAGTATCGGTTTGCACTGCAAGAGGCCCGGGATGGACATGTCATCTGAGGAATGGGAGGGGGAGTTGAAATGGTTCACAACTGGGAGGTGCAGTTGTTTAGTGCGAACCAAGCAAGGGTGTCTCACAAAGCGGTCCCCAAGCCAGTCGCGAGCATTTTAACTCCCCTTCCCATTCCTCAGATGACATGTCCATCCTGGGCTTCCTGCAGTGCCACAACCCGAAGGTTGCAGGAACAGCAACTCATATTCTCAATGGGAACCCAGCAGCCCACTGGTATCAATGTGGATTTCACAAGCTTCAAAATCTCCCCTCCTCCCATCGCATCCCAAAACCATCCCAGCTTGTCCCCGCCTCCCGAACTTGTCCATCCTCCCACCCATCCCCACCTCCCACCTCAAGCCGCACCCTCATCTCCTACCTACTAGCCTCATCCCACCCTCTCGACCTGTCCGTCCTCTCTGGACTGACCTCTCCCCTCCCTAACTCCCCACCTACACTCCCCTTTACTGGCTCTATCCCTGCCTCTTTGACCTGTCTGTCTCCTCTCCACCTATCTTCTCCTCTATCCATCTTCTATTTGCCTCCCCCCTCTCCCTATTTATTTCAGAATGCCCTTCCCCTCCCCTATTTCTGAAGAAGGGTCCAGGCCCGAAACGTTAGCTTTCCTGCTCCTCTGATGCTGCTTGGCCGGCTGTGTTCATCCAGCTCTATACCTTGTTATAGAACATAGAACATAGAACAGTACAGCACAGAACAGGCCCTTCAGTCCACGATGTTGTGCCGACCATTGATCCTCATGTATGCACCCTCAAATTTCTGTGGTCATATGCATGTCCAGCAGTCTCTTAAATGACCCCAATGACCTTGCTTCCACAACTGCTGCTGGCAACGCATACCATGATCTCACAAATCTCTGTGTAAAGAACCTGCCTCTGACATCCCCTCTATACTTTCCTCCAACCAGCTTAAAACTATGACCCCTCGTGTTAGCCATTTCTGCCCCAGGAAGTAAAAAGGTTGATTTTAGACTGGCAAGATGTGACAAGGGGTATGCCACAGTAATGGGGCCTCAATTTATAAATGGTCTTTAAAATTACTTAAATGAAGGGGTCACATGTACTATTAGCAAATTTGCTGATGATACAAGCACAAGTAGAAAAGTGAGTTGCAAAGATGACATAAGGAATCTATATGGGGTTTATAGGCTAAGTGAGTGGTCAAAAGTATGGTAAATAGAGTATAATGTGAGAAAATGTGAACTTGTCCACATGGATAGAAAGAAAGAGGAACCAGCAAATGTCTTGTATTTGAACATCCCAAAAGCATTCGACAAATTACTTCAGAAACGGTTAAGTCATAAGAACCCATAGTGTTGTAGGTAGTAGTTATCTCAGACTCTCCAGCATCTGCAGTTCCTGCCATCTCTGTCAGCTCCCTGAAATGAGTTACCCAAATAAACTTTGTTGTCCTCTTTCCAGTAGCTTATAGTTTTACTTCCTTTTTAACTAGAGATCTAGTTTGCATTGACTCAGGGTGCGTATTCCCGATCACAACAACAACTCATTGCATAAACAAAAAAAAGGATTCCATTCATTTCTCCTTCAGCTTTAATATGGAGTTGAGTCCCAGACCACAGGCAGTGGTGGGGAGGTTGGTCCCAGACCAGACGCTGTGGCAGGGAGGTGAATCCCAGACCTTGCACCTAAGATGGCACCATTCGCGACAATGTTGCAAACTTTTCACTGCACTCATTCAAGCACACATGGCAATAAAACGAATCCCATCCTAATCTTTGCCCTCTGGCCAGTGGAAATACTTCCTTACCATTGCATTTTCTGAAATGCCTCCTGATTTGGGACATCGCTATTTTAAATCCCCCCACCCTGTTTAACCTTGCCTGCTCTGTGTGTGTGGGAAGTTGCAGATTCATCCCTCACATCGGTGTTTGAGAACAAAATCTAAACTGAAAAACCTGGATGGTATCAAAGGAACCCAACGTTGAGGGAGACACAGAAAAGTTTTTTTTTGTTTCTGACGTAAGAAAGAGAAAATATTGGACAAAGCTCAGCAGCTTGACCAGATTTGTGTGGAGAGTCAAAGAAACTATAGACAGTCGTGAACATAGCCATCACACAAACCAGCCAACCATCTATTGACTCCATCTATTCTTCCTACTGCCCCAGGAAAGGAACCAACATAATCAAAGACCCCTAACACTCCTGTTATACTCTCACCCTCTTCCTCCAGGCAGAAGATATAAACATGTGTACACATGTGCGATTAGATTCAAGAACTGCTACTTGCCTGCTGTGATAAGATTTATGAATGAACCTCGCAAATTTGAAATGTAATGTTGATCTTGCCCTCTGAGCATCTTCTCTGCACCTATAACATTATATTCCTCTCTCTGTTCTATTATGTTAATGCATTTTATATGGTATGATCTGCCTGTACTGCACACAAAACAAAACTTTTTACTGTACCTTGGTACATGTGACAATAATAAATCAAATCAAATCAAAACAGAGTTAACATTTCAGGTCTGAGTCCTTTCATTAGATTTACCACTTCTGGGATACTTTGCTTTCTGATTAGACTTTAACCTTTAACCTTCATTCAGGTGATCCAATGTACCTGATATGCAGGCACAGAACATTGTCCTCTGTCCAATTTGCTTAAACTAAGGCCCTATCTACCAGCTCAGTTAAGCGTTAATTACTTTTCCCCATGAAACAGTGTTTAACAACTAACTGCATCGAGTTATCTGGGCCAACATTCCTCCAAAACCAGAACTTCAGAAAAAGAACATATTAATTGGCCATTATCTCATTAGTGTCTGTGAGACGCAGCTTGCACCTACATGAAAGCCATTACACTTCAAAAATATTTCACTGTGTGAAATGCTTTGAGACATTTCAACATGACAAAGTGAGTTGTAAATTCTAATCTCTGCTCTGCAAATGACAAGCCTTCCTTCATCTAAATGCTCAGAGCATGTCTCAACTAATATATATCCCGTATTTTCTCATCTGTTTCAAATTAATTCCCCATGAGTTATTTTGAAATGACAGTTTACAGAGACGAATAACGTAAAATAGGCATGCAAAATAGGCATGCAAGAAAAAACAGTGCCACTCACAAGAGGATATGTGGTTCAGAAAATGTGAACTTGTCCTTATTCACTTTGTGAAGCCAGTCTGACCTACTCAAAATTGAAGGAACCAAAGATCTATTCAGATCACTGTTCAATTAGCTGGCATAAAAGCAGAAAGTGCTGGACGAATCCAACGAGTCTCACAGCATCTTTGGAGCGAGAAACAGAGTTAATGTTTCAAATCCAAGATGACTTCTGTTGAGAGCTGGGATATTGTCCAGAAGCATATACATCACAGATGCAGCCAGACCTGCTGAGTTTCTCTAGCAATTTCTGTTTCTATTTCAGATTTCCAGTTTCCGCAGCATTTTGCTTTTGTTAAATCAGCTGCGTGTCACCACTGCTGTGATATTTGTCCTCAGTACCCATCTTTGCGGGTGTTCTGGGTAATCACCGTAAGCTACCTTTTCATTTGGCTCCCTATCACCGACAATTAAGGTCTGAAACAATGATTTAAACTTTATATTGTGGAACAACCAAAATAAACCCCCTCAAGTAAGCAAGTTAAGCCTCAGAACTCAACTTGGCTGTTACCTGATTAATGGCTGAGATTCCACAAACAGTGATAACAAGGTGTAGGGCTGGATGAACACAGCAGGCCAAGCAGCATCTGATGAAGGGTCTAGGACCGAAACGTCAGCCTTCCTGCTCCTCTGATGCTGCTTCGCCTGCTGTGTTCATCCAGCTCTACACCTTGTTATCTCAGATTCTCCATCATCTGCAGTTCCTACTATCTCATTCCACCAACAGTGTCAGTTTCTGGAAGTGTCCAGAGTTTGATCCTTGTGCAGTGTTGTTCTTTGAAGTTCAGCTGGAGGGGGAGCTCTGGTGTTCAGTTCTTATACAGATTTTCAATATTACAAGAGTAACCACACTGCAAAAAAAGCGACAGCTCTTTTTTCCTTTATTCATTCACAGGCTGAGGACATTGCTGATTAGGCCAGCATTTTTTGCCCATCCCTAATTGCCCAGAGCGCGGTTAAGTATCAACTGCATTGCTGTGGGTCTGGAGTCACATGTAGGCCAGACCAGGTAAGGAAGGCAGTTTCCTTCCCTAAAGGGCATTAGTGAACCAGATGGGTTTTTCCAACAATCGACAAAGGATTCACGGCCATCATTAGATCCCTAATTCCAGATATTTATTGAATTCAAATTCCACCATCTGCCGCAGTGGGATTCAGACCCAGTTACCCAGAATGTTACCTGGATCTCTGGATTAACAGTCCAGCAATAACACCACAAGGCCATCACCTTCACTTAATTGTAACTCTCTTTGCAAACTAACTGAGGTTGTGAGAAATGCTATTGAGACGCATGTTTGCCCTTTTATTCGACATTTGGGGCATGAGTTTCCCCTCATTGCATGTTTTTTTTTGAAAAGAGATTTAAAAAAATGTCATCTTTGCTGGCCAGGCCAACATTAGTTGCCTAGAGGACAGTTAAGAGCCAATCACATTGATTGTGTAGATCAGGATTCACATGTAGCCCAGAGTAGGCAAGGACGGCAGTTTCCTACCCTGAAGGACACGAGCCAACCAGATGGGTGCTCCCCAACAGTCATTAGACTCTTAATTTCTTTCACACAAATTCCACTGCCGCTTATGGTAGGATTTGAACCCAGGTCCTGACAACGTTAGCCTGTACCTCTGCCGTAATAGTCCAGTGACAATACCAATAGGCCGTCGCCTTCCCAGTGATGAGAGAGGTGGTGAAAACGGACATTTTTAACCACAGCACTAACTAGGTTCAGTGTGAGATGGTCCATGGGTGGCCTTCTTGGTTTAGTACCATTTCGGGCCCTTAAGTTGGCACTCCTCCAGTCACCTGCTTTTAGCCTCCAACGGGTTAGTGTACTCCAGTCTGTGTGAGTAGTAGTTTCGAGTAACCATCAGTTGGTGTTACTCTCTGTCTTAGGGCCAGCGGTAAAGACTGATCCACCATCCAACCCCACAACTGGCTACGTTAGAATGAACCTCCCAGAATCCTTAAACCACTGAAGGAAAATGTCTCCCTCCCACAACAGAGGGTGATAACTCACAACATGCATTGAGTTCTTTTCACTGCTGGTGACAAACAACTGCTGCTTGCCTGTGATGTTCATCACAGAGAAGCCTGTAAACTGAACTCAGAATGGCTTCCTCTATGTTCTTCCCATGAAACATTTAAACCTTATACCCAGGTAGAAACGATGACTTATTATTCTTGACTCATTTTATGCTGGAAGGATGTAGGCAGTTTACAGTGTAACTCTTCACAATCCAATACTTACAGCACCTTTTGGAACTTTGGGAGACTGAGACTCTGCTTATTAGAAACTCAGAGATTGGTGTCATTGACTCCACGTGTAAATATCTTGCACAAAAAACAAAAATTGGAGGAAAAGCTCAGCAGGTCCGTCAGCATCTGTGGAGAGAGTTAATGTTTTGGGTTGTGTGACCCTTCCTCGAATCTGATATTGGACAGGAAAATGTTAACATCGAACATAGAACATTACAGCACAGTACAGGCCCTTCGGCCCTCGATGTTGTGCCGACCTGTCATACCGATCTCAAGCCATCTAACCTACACTATTCCATGTACATCCATATGTTTGTCCAATGACGACTTAAATGTACCTAAAGTTGGCGAATCTACTACCGTTGCAGGCAAAGCATTCCATTCCCTTACTACTCTCTGAGTGAAGAAATTACCTCTGACATCTGTCCTATATCTTTCACCCCTCAATTTAAAGCTATGCCCCCTCGTGTTCGCCGTCACCATCCTAGGAAAAAGGCTCTCCCTATCCACCCTATCTAACCCTCTGATTATTTTATATGTTTCAATTAAGTCACCTCTCAACCTTCTTCTCTCTAACGAAAACAGCCTCAAGTCCCTCAGCCTTTCCTCGTAAGACCTTCCCTCCATACCAGGCAACATCCTAGTAAATCTCCTCTGCACCCGTTCCAAAGCTTCCACATCCTTCTTATAATGCGGTGACCAGAACTGTATGCAATACTCCAAGTGCAGCCGCACCAGAGTTTTGTACAGCTTCACCATAACCTCTTGGTTCCGGAACTCGATCCCTCTATTAATAAAAGCTAAAACACTCTATGCCTTCTGAACAGCCCTGTAAACCTGGGTGGCAACTTTCAAGGATCTGTGTACATGGACACCGAGATCTCTCTGCTCATCTACACTACTAAGAATCTTACCATTAGCCCTGTACTTTGCCTTCTGGTTACTCCTACCAAAGTGCATCACCTCACACTTGTCTGCATTAAACTCCATTTGCCACCTCTCAGCCCAGCTCTGCAGCTTATCTATGTCTCTCTGCAACCTACAGCATCCTTCGTCACTATCCACAACTCCACTGACCTTAGTGTCGTCTGCAAATTTACTAACCCATCCTTCTACGCCCTCATCCAGGTCATTTATAAAAATGACAAACAGCAGTGGACCCAACATCGACCCTTGCGGTACACCACTAGTAACTGGTCTCCAGGATGAACATTTCCCATCAACTACCACCCTCTGTCTTCTTTCAGCAAGCCAATTTCCGATCCAAACTGCTATATCTCCCTCAATCCCATTCCTCCGCATTTTGTACAATAGCCTACTGTGGGGAACCTTATCGAACGCCTTGCTGAAATCCATATACACCACATCAACCTGTTTACTCTCATCTACCTGTTTGGTCACCTTCTTAAAGAACTCAATAAGGTTTGTGAGGCACGACCTTCCCTTCAGAAAACCGTGCTTACTATCCCTAATCAATTTATTCTTTTCTGGATTATTGTAAATCCTATCCCTTATAACCCTTTCCAACACTTTACCAACAAGTGACGTAAGGCTGAGGTAAGGGTGGGAGAAGTGGCTAAGGAGTAAACGATAGGTGAGAATAGACCCCAAAGGGAGGAGAACTGTTGGACAGACGAAGGAGTGGAAAACAATCTGGCTAGGAAGGTGAATAGCTGTTAATGGGGCCTGTTAGTGGCTATCAATGTGTTGTGTATAATAGCAGTCTATGTGATAACAAAGCCTGGTGTGTGGGGGTTGTGGTAAGGACATGCGAGAGTGCAAGCCCGAAATATTTTTAACTCCATACAGAGTCTGGAAGACTGTAGCGTCTCCAAATCAAAATGAGGCTGGAGCACTGCAGCAAGCCTTAGACGAAGATCTCTGGCCACACCATATTAGAGGAAGTAAAGTTGACTATGTTGTCTGTACCTGAATGCACTGGATAGAAAAGCAACTTAAGAAAAAGAAATCCACCATTTTAATCTAATTTTAAAGAAGCCTTTCCAATAACGTGTCAGAGATGATATATTGAGGTATTATATTTGAAATGAGCTGTAATGCCACAGTAAAGCCACAAGTAATCGACAATGGCTAAGTGTTTAGATTTTGAAAACTTTTCCACTGGTTAAAATAGCTTTGTCTTTTGCCTTATCTTCAATGCAAATAAGAACAGTAAGCTTTAACGTGAATATTAAACTTGCCCTGTATATGCATTGATCGCTTATGCTCTGCAGCTGCTCCTACTCTGTGCAATGTAACTCTTCACAGAGAGCATAATCAGTGAGCCAGGAGGGTTGTAATGGTGTTGGGGTGACAACCTTTTGGATACACATTATTGTAAGCCCATGCGAGCTGATAGATGAGAGCTACCTGTTAAGAGATTGTTTTTTTTTCCCCTGTTGAGCTTTGCAAGGGGTACAACTGCGTATTTAAAGGAAAAATCTTTCAGGGAATGTGGGTGTCATTGGATGGGTCAGAATCGTTTCAGAGTTGGTGGTGAGCTGCCTATGCAAACCACTGCAGTCCATGTGCTATGGGTAGAGTTTGTTAGGAAGGGAGGACCTAAGATTTAGAATCAGCAACATAGAGGAACAATGATATATCACCAAATCAGGATGTTGTGTGACTTGGAGGGGTAATTGGCGGTTTGCCTGTGCGTCTGCTGTTCTTCTCGGTGGTAGAGCTTGTGGCTTGAGAATGTTGTATTAATAGAGGCTTAGTGAGTTGATTTAGTACATTTAGTATATTGTACAAACTGCAAACAATGTGCAATAGTGAAGGAGGGAGTGAATGTTGAAGCTGGTGAATGAGGTGCCAATCAAGAAGACTGCTTTGACCTGTATAGTGTTGAATTCCTTGAGCATTGTTGGAGCTACAACTGGAGAGTATTCTATTATATTCCTGACTGGTGCTTGTAGATGGTGGACAGGCTTTGGAGAACGTAGGGATGAGTAACTCATCAAAGAATTGTCAGCCTCTGAAGTTCTCTTGTAGACACAGTATTGATATTGTGCTCCTTGAGATGCTGCTTGGCCTGCTGTGTTCATCCAGCCTCACATTTTATTATCTTGGAATCTCCAGCATCTGCAGTTCCCATTATCATTGATAGGGTTGTCTCAGTTATTGGGCACTGTTGAGGAGGATAGTGTCTCAGGGAAAATAGAAGTGGCAGCCAGATCTTTGGCACTAATGAATGTTATGTTAAGCAGGGTTTGTGGAGATTCCAAAGAGTAATTATTACAGGGACCTTGCCTGTCAGGGGCACAGACTAGAGATTCTGAGGCGGTGAGTGTGAATTCAGGATGATATGTTGCCTCCCTGGTACCAGGGTCAAGAATGTCTCAAAACGATTGCAGCATATTCTCAAAAGAGAGAGTGAGAAGCCAAAATAATAAAATGTGAGGCTGGCTGAACACAGCAGGCCCAGCAGCATCTCAGGAGCACAAAAGCTGATGTTTTGGGCCTAGACCCTTCATCAGAGAGGGGGATGGGGTGAGGGTTCTGGAATAAATAAGGAGAGAGGGAGAGGCAGGCCGAAGATGGAGAGAAAAGAAGATAGGTGGAGAGGAGAGTATAGGTGGGGAGGTAGGGAGGGGATAGGTCAGTCCAGGGAAGACAGACAGGTCAAGGAGGTGGGATGAGGTTAGTAGATAGGAGATGGAAATGCGGCTTGGGGTGGGAGGAAGGGATGGGTGAGAGGAAGAACAGGTTAGGGACGCAGAGACAGGTTGGACTGGTTTTGGGATGCAGTGGGTGGAGGGGACGAACTGGGCTGGTTTTGGGATGCAGTGGGTGGAGGGGAAGAGCTGGGCTGGTTGTGTGTTACAGTGGGGGGAGGGGACGAACTGGGCTGGTTTTGGGATGCAGTGGGGGAAGGAGAGATTTTGAAGCTGGTGAAGTCCACATTGATACCATTGGGCTGCAGGGTTCCGAAGCGGAATACGTGTTGCTGTTCCTGCAACCTTCGGGTGGCATCATTGTGGCACTGCAGGAGGCCCATGAGAAGCCAAAAGTTGCCGTTCACATTGGTAAGAATGGCATAATTAGGGAAAGGCTTGAGGCTTTGCAGAGTGAATGTAGGCAATTAGGTAGATGGTTAAGAAACAGAACTTCAAAGGTAGTAATCTCTGGATTACTCCCAGTGCCACATGCAAGTGACAGTAGGAATAAGATAGGGCAGATAAATCAATGGCTGATGAGAAAATGCAGTGGGCCAGGGTTCGGATTTGTGGATCATTAGGATCTCTTCTGGGGAAGAAAAGATCTGTTCAAAAGGCATGTGTTTCACCTGAACTGAAACAGGCCAATATCCTGGCAGGGGGATTGCTAGTGGTATTCTGGAGCCTTTAAACTAATAGGGAGGTGGACTGGGTGTGTCCTAAGTTGCAGTGAGAATAGAAAGATAGATGAGGATGATTCTGAATTAAAGAAGAGCAAGTTAATTAGAAAAGACATGCAAGAGCAAATCAGACAACCAGGTAACTCTGATGAATTAAACTGCATCTATTTCAATGCAAGGGGCCTGACAGGTCAGGCAGACAAACTCAGGGCATGGATGGGAACTGTGACATCAAAGCTATTATAGAAAAATGGCTGAAGGAGGGACAGGACTTAGCAACTCAAAGTTCTGGGGTTTAGATGCTAGAGAAATGAGAAAAAAAGAAAGCAAGAAAGATGGGAGAGTGGTGTTTTTGTTGAGGGAAAACATTACTGTCAGACTTAGAGAGGATATGTCTGAGAGATTGTCCAGTGAAGTTATATGGTGGAACTCAGAACTACAAAGGGGATGATGCCATTGATAGGATGGTACTATAGGACTCCCAATAGTCAAACAGAAATTGAGGAACAAATGTACAGAGAGATTTCAGATGTATGTAAGAATAATAGAGTGGTTTGAAAGGAAGGCTGCTAAATTGGGGGAAGGCCAACTATAGCAAAATTTGGCAGGAGCTGGGGAATGTGGATTGGGAGCAGCTGTCTGAGGGTAAATCCACATTTAATATGTGGGAAGCTTTTAAAGAGAGGTTGAGTAGAGTGCAGGATAGACATGTCCCTGTGAAAATGAGGGATAGAATGCGCAGGATTGGGGAAGCATGGATGACAGGTGAAATTGTGAGACTAGCAAAGAAGAAAAGGGAAACATACATAAGGTCTAGGTGACTGAAAACAGATGAAGCTTTGGAAGAATTTTGGGAAAGTAGGACCAATCTGAAATAAGGAATTAAGAGGGCTAAAAGGGATTATGAAATATCTTTAGCAAACAGGATAAAGGAAAATCCCGAAGCCTTTTTATTCATACAAAAGGAGGAAGAGGCTAACTAGAGAAAGGATTGGCCCACTCAAGGACAAAGGAGGGAAGTTATGCGAGGAGTCAGAGAAAATGAGTGAGATTCTTAATGAGTATTGTGTGTCGGTATTCACTGAGGACATGATGGATATTGAGGTTAGGGATAGATGTGTGATTACTGTGGGTCAGAAGGAGGGGGGAAGTGTTGGGTATTCTAAATGGCATTAGGGTGGACAAGACCCCAGGACCGGGTGGGATCTATCCCAGGTTACTGAGGGATGCAAGAGAGGAAATAGCTGGGGCCTTAACAGATATCTTTGCAGTATCCTTGAGCACGGGTGAGGTTCCGGAGGACTGGAGAATTGTTAATGTTGTCCCCTTATTTATGAAGGGTAGCAAGGATAATCCAGGTAATTAGCCTGACATCAGTGGTGTGGAAGCTGCTGGAGAAGATACTGAGGGATAGGATCTATTTACATTTGGAAGAAAATGGGCTTATTAGTGATTGTCAGCATGGTTTTGTGCAGGGAAGGTCATGTCTTACCAACTTGATAGAATTCTTTGAGGAAGTGACAAAGTTGATAGATGAGGGAAGGGTTGTAGATGTCATGTACATGGACTTCAGTAAGGAGTTTGATAAGGTTCCCCATGGCAGGCTGATGGAGAAAGTGAAGTCACATGGACTCCAGGGTGTGCGAGCTAGATGGATAGAGAACTAGCTGGGCAGCAGGAGACAGACAGTTGTAGTGGAAGGGAGTTTCTCAAAATGGACAACTGTGATCAGTGGTGTTCCACAGGCATCCGTGTTGGGACCACTGTTGTCTGTGATATACATAAATGAGCTGGAGGAAGGTATAGATGGTATGAT
Source organism: Stegostoma tigrinum (assembly GCF_030684315.1). Classification (NCBI taxonomy): domain Eukaryota; kingdom Metazoa; phylum Chordata; class Chondrichthyes; order Orectolobiformes; family Stegostomatidae; genus Stegostoma; species Stegostoma tigrinum. Next base: position 125,300,576 of record NC_081356.1, on the reverse strand, counting down.
TAGCAGGTTTTCAGATGACACTAAGTTTGGTGAAGTTGCAGATAGTGAAGTGGATTGTTGGAGAATGCAGCACAATGTAAATAGATTGGAGAGTTGGATGGAGAAATGGCAGAAGGAGTTCAACCCAGGAAAATGTGAGGTGATGCATTTTGGAAAATCCAATTCAAGAGTGAACTATATGGTAAATGGAAAAGCCCTGGGGAAAATTGATGCACAGAGAGATCTGGGTGTTCGGGTCCATTGTTCCCTGAAGGTGGCAACACAAGTCAATAGAGTGGTCAAAAAGGCATATGGCATGCATTCATTCATTGGTTTAGGTATTGAGTATAAGAGTTGTCAGGTCATGTTGCAGTTGTATTGAACTTTGGCTCAGCCACATTTAGAGTACTGTGTACAGTTCTGTTCGCCACATTACCAAAAGGATGTGGATGCTTTGGAGAGGGTGCAGAGGAGGTTCACCAGGATGTTGCCTGGTATGGAGGGCGCTAGCTATGAAGAGAGGTTGAGTAGATTAGGATTATTTACATTAGAAAGATGAAGGTTGGCGGGGGGGACCTGATTGAGGTCTACAAAATCATGAGAGGTATACTTAGGATGGATAGCAAGAAGCTTTTTTCCCCAGAGTGGGGGACTCAATTACTAGGCGTCACGATTTCAAGGTGAGAGGGGAAATGTTTAAGGGAGATAAGCCTGGAAAGTTCTTTACGCAGAGGGTGGTGGGTGCCTGGAATGTGTTGCCAACGGAGGTGGTAGAGGCGGGCATGATAGTGTCATTTAAGATGTATCTGGACAAATACATGAATGGGCAAGGAGAGAGGGACACAGATCCTTGGAAAATAGGCGACAGGTTTAGATAGAGGATCTCGAATGGCGCAGGAGGGCCGAAGGGCCTGTTCCTGTGCAGCAATTTTTTTTGGTCTTGGTTCTTTGTTCTTTGTAACAGTAGGGGATTTTAACTTTCCAAACACAGACTGGGACTGTCATAGTGTTAAGAGCTTGGACAGTGACAAGCTTGTTAAATATATTCAAGAAAATTTTCTTTATCAATATGTAGATATATCGACTGGAGAAGGAGCAAAACCTGACCTTCTCTTGGGAAATAAGGCAGGGCAAGTAACAAAAGTGTTAGCAGGGGAGCACTTTGGAACCAGTGATCCCAATTTTATTAGTTTTTAAATAATTATGGAAAAGGATTGGCCTTAAATAAAATTTAAGCTCTTAATTGGAGTAAGGCAAACTTTAATGGTATGAGACAGGAACTTTCAAGAGTTGGTTGGAGTAGACTGTTCACAGTGAAGGGATGACTGAAAGGTGAAGGCTTCCACCATTGAGATAAAGAAAGTTCAGAGGCACTATGTTCCTCTAAGAGAGAAGGGCAAGGCTTGTAAAGGCTTGCTCTCTGATGAAGGGTCTAGGCCCGAAACGTCAGCTTTTGTGCTTCTGAGATGCTGCTTGGCCTGCTGTGTTCATCCAGCCTCACATTTTGTTGTCAAGGCTTGTAAAACTAGGGAACAATGAGGGAATAAAGATATTGAATCTCTGGTCAAGAATAAGAAGGTGCTATATATTAGGTATAGACAACTGGGATCAAGTAAATTTCTTCAAGAATATTTTTAAAGGAAAACAGGAGGGCAAAAGGAGGATATGAGATAGTTTCAGCAGGTGATGTTAAGGACAATCCAAAGAGATTCTACAAGTACATTCAGGGCAAAAGAGAAACTAGGGAGAGAATAGAGCCCCTTAAAGGTCAATGAGGTCGTCAATGTGTGGAACCACAGGAAATGGGAAAGATATTAAATGAATATTTCACATAAGTTTTTATTGTGGAGAAAGAAATGGCGTCTAAAGAACTCAAGGAAATAAATTTTGATGCCTTGAAAGCAGTCCACACACGGAAGAGGACATGCTAGAGGTTTTACAAAACATATAGGTGGATAGATCTTCAGGAACTGATTGGGTATATCCCAGGACATTGTGGGAAGTGAGGTAAGAAATTGTGGCATCTCTAGCAGAAATATTTAAAGCATCTAAAGCCATGGGTGAGGTGCTGGAGGGTGATTAATCATAGAATCCCTACAGTGTGGAAACAGGCCCTTTGGCCCAACAAGTCCACACCAACCATCAGAGCATCCCCCAGAACCACCCCCCCCCTCCCCACAATCAATGCATCCCTGAACACTACAGGCAATTTAGCATGGTCAATCCACCTACCCTGCATATCTTTGGACTGTGGGAAGAAACTGGAGCACCCGGAGGAAACCCACACAGACATGGGGAGAATATGCAAACTCCGCACAGACAGTCAGCCAAGGCTGGAGTTGAACTCAGGCCCCTGATGCTGTGAGGCAGCGGTGCTTAACCATTGAGTACTGAGCCACCCCATGTTGTGCTTTTATTTAAGAAAGAGTGTAAGAAGAAGACTGGCAGCTAAAGATCTTTGAGTCTGACATCAATGGGAGGTTCATTGTTGGAGGGGTTTCTGAGAGACAGGATTTTCCTGCACATGGAGAGGCAAGGACTGATTCAGGATAGTCGGCATGGTTTTGTGCATGGGAAATCAAGTCTCACAAACTTGATTGAGTGTTTTGAGGATGTAACCAAAAAGATTAATAAGGGCAGAGCAGTAGATGTTGTCTACATGGACTTTAGCAAAGCCTTTGACAAGACCTGCATGGTAGATAAATTAACAAAGTTAGATCATGTGAAAATCAGGGAGAGCTTGCCAATTGGATACAAATTGGCTTGATGGTAGTAGACAGAGGGCGGTGGTTGTGGTTTGTTTTTCAGACTGGAGACCTGTGACAAGAGATGTTTTGCAGGGTCCACTTTTGTTTGTAATTTATATTAGTGATTTGGATGAGAATTTAGGAGCCATGGTTAGTATGTTTGCAGGTGACACCAGAATTGGATGTCTAGTCAACAGTGAAGACGATTTTCTGAGATAACAAAGGGATCATGACCAATTGGGCCAATAGGATGAGGAGCAGCAGATACAGCTTCATTTGGATAAATGCGAGCAATTGCATTTTGGTAAAATAAATAAGGACAGGACATTTACAGTTAATGATAGTGCCCTGTGTCTTGATGTCAAGCAGAGAGACCTAGGGTTTCAAATGCATAGTTCTTTGAAAGTTGCATCATAGGTAGACAAGGTGGTTGAGAAGGTGGGCATAACACAGAGTGGAGCTAGAGGAACACAGCAGGTCAAGCAGCATTAGAGGAGCAGGAAAGCTAACATTTTGGGTTGGGACCAGAAATGGGCTTTGGCCTGGTTGCCTTCATTGCTCAGGCCATTGAGTATAGGAGATGGGACTTCATGCTGAGGTTGCGCAGGATGATGAGACCATTTTTGGAGTATTGTGTACAGTTCTGTTCATCCTGCAATAGGAAGGATATTATTAAATTGGAGAGGGTTCAGAAACAATGTTGCCAGGACTGAAGGGTTTGTATTATAAGGATCGGCTGGATAGGCTGGGACTTTTTTCAATAGAACGTAGTAAGTTCAGGGGTGACCTTATTGAGGCTTTTAAAGTCACGACGAGCATAGATAAGGTGAAAACCAAAAGTCTTTTCCTGAGAGTGGTTGAGTTCAAAACTAGGTGGCATATTTTCAAGCTGGGAGGAGAAAGATTTAAAAAGGGCCTGAGGGGCAATTTTTTCACAGAGATCTTGGTTCATATGTGGAATGAACTGGCAGAAAAAGTGGTAGATGGAGGTATATTTAAAAGGCATTTGGACAGGTACATGAATAGCGAAGGTTTAGACGAATATGGACCAAACACAGGCAAGTGGGACTACGTGAGCTTGGGAGATTTGGTTGGAATGGACAAGTTGGACCAAAGTTGGACTAAAAAATATTTTATGACTGTACGATTCTGTAAGTTTCCAAGTCAAAACTAACCTTCGAGATATTGCTGGTAGGGAATTCCTTGATGTTAACACCATTGAATATCAAGAGGAGTTGGTTCTTATTGAAGATTCTTTCTTGCTGGAGATGGTCATTGCCTGGGACTTTTGTCATGGATGTATTATTTACAATTACTTGAAATGCATGAATGTTGTCTTGGAATTCCGTATCTGGACATAGACTGCTTCAGTATGTGAGGAATTGCAAATGGTGCACCCACACTTCTGACCTTTTATTATTCCTGATCCTTTCGTGGGATGTGGGCATTGCTGGAATGACAATGTTTGTTGCCCTCTCGGCCTTTTCAGACAGACATGAAGAGTCAGCCACATGCTGTGGGCTAGAAGTCACATGCAAAGCCAGGAAGGGAAGATAGATTTTCATCCCTAAAGGGCATTTGTGAACCAGATTGGATTATATGGCAATTGAAAGTTTTTAATTCCTTTTTTATTTAAAATTGGCTCAAATTTCAACATCTGCCATGGTGGGATTCACACTCATAGTCCCAGAAGTTTAGCCTGGGACTCTGGTGCTGAACGATTGATATTGCCACTACTTCACCGCTGTTTTATGTCTTGAAACAGATAAGCAATATATCTTTCAGGGCACTCTCCTGAAAGTATCATTTTATCAATGCATGGTGTAAAGGGCTTAGTCTCCATCCTGTTGAGTCCTCTTGCAGCATGTCATGCTGAGACAAATAAGTTGCAATACACCTGAATTGCTTAGCTTGAGTCCAAAAAGAATCCTGAAATTAAGAGTGCAATGATGACCATGATGAAGGGTCTAGGCCCGAAACGTCAGCTTTTGTGCTCCTGAGATGCTGCTTGGCCTGCTGTGTTCATCCAGCCTCACATTTTATTATCTTGGAATTCTCCAGCATCTGCAGTTCCCATTATCTATGAATCCATTGCTGATTGTTGGAAAAACCCACCTCATTTGCTAATGCCCTTTAGGGAAGGAAACTGCCTTACCTGGTCTGGCCTACCTGTGACTCCAAACCCTCAATGTGGTTGACTTTCAACTGCCCTCTAGGAAATTAGGGATGGGCAATAAATGCTGCTTAGCCAGTGATGCCCTCAGCCTGCAAATGAATTTTAAAAAATGTAAATACTTGTGATTACAAAGTACGTACCAAGTTCCATTAGAAATCTTGATGGAAGTTTTCAGGACTATGTGACTCATATCTCAAGCACATGATACAGGAGCTTGTGCTGGGTGTAGCGATAGAAAAAGTGTTAGTATTCCTGTCTAAGAGCACCTTCTAACTCATTTAGCACTTGTTTAGCATACAGCCGCCTGAGACTTAGATGGACACCAGACAAGTAATGTTTCTTTACAGTATATGGAGCAATATCATAAATGCATTCATGAAGAATTGATACTCTTGACAATTATAGTAATAGGTTAAGAGAGAAGTGAATCTGAGTCACAGAGATCTAGAGTATAGTGGATGAAAAGGAGCAACGAGATATGGGCCAAATGAGAGAAAAGTCAGATCTCGGATCCAATGGACTGCGAGAGCATTGTGAAGTGGGAAACAAGCTATTCAGAGAACACTGGGATGTAAAACACAACAGATACACAATTTGAAGAGCCTTGGTTTGCTGCAGTGTATTTTGTAGACTGCATTCTCTAGCTGCCTTAATCTGAGGCTGGAGGCAGTGACCATGGATTAACATTGGTGCAGGCATGATGCAGGCTAAATGGTCTCCTTCCATCCTGAATTGTCTAGGAGCTAATTAATTGAATTTCTGTTGTTACAGGCAGAACGAACATGTACTGCATCCTTGGTTGACTAATAATGACCAGTTATCAAATAATTCCACCCAGAGAAAACAAAGAAAATACAGATGAAAGCTAACAATAGCTCAACTATGCCAAGGATCAAGATAATTCTCTGCATATTAATCAAATATATAATGTCAATAAAGGACATGGTGTTCACTCACAAATGGGCTGCTATTTATCTGATGGCTTAAACTGCCAGTGATTTGGCTAGTTTTCATTTTGAGTTTTGTATTTCTAGAGACAATTACCATCTAACGCTCTAAATTGCAACAGACCAGTAATCCAAACTCCCACTAACACATTAGCTTAAAGACCAGAAAATGACTTCAGATAAGAATACAAAAGTGATTTTCATTATAACACATTTATCGCTGGGTATGCATATTATGATTTCAAAAGCGACGATTTACATGTCTGCAAAAGGACAAATATGAGAAAGCTTGCAAGCTAATAACAAAGGATTTTATCAATGTATCTAGGGGAATAGTGATAAAGGAAAAGATCAGCTCGTGTGAAAGGTGAAACAATATCAAACGATATGGAAATATATGAAATGAACAGAATATATCCATTTCCATAATAGAGGAAGAAGACCAAATATCAGGGGTATGAAAGAATTCCCAGGGAGGAAATCACAGGATTTCAAGATATATTTTAAACACTGGAGAAAATAATGTGATTTAAAATGAATAAACCTCTTAACAATGATTTTTCCACACAGGAGATATGAATATGCTAAAAGCTAAGGTAATTGCAAGTGCATTACTGTAAGAAATCACTACAATGACTTCATAAAATCATAAGAAGTTTATTGAATCTTATAGGAATAGCTCTCACATTCTTACAAAGAGACCACCTTTACCAACTGATTCAGAGATAGTAGGAACTGCTGATGCTGGAGAATCTGAGATAGCAAGGTATAGAGCTGGATGAACACAGCAGGCCAAGCAACATTATAGGAGCAGGAAGGCTGACGTTTCGGTTCTGGACCCTTTTTCAGAAACATTTCTGAATAAGGGTCCAGACCTGAAACATTAGCTTTCCTGCTCCTCTGATGCTGCTTGGCCTGCTGTGTCCATCCAGCTCTATACCTTGCTATCTCATCTTCATCAACTTCTTGGGCTGGCAAACACATGGCCATAGAGGGTGATTTCTCCACCAACAACATATCTCTAAAACACACACTGAAACAAGACACAGATCCTCTTAAAAAGGATTATCTGATGAAGGGTCTAGGCCAGAAACATCAACTTTTGAGCTCCTGAGATGCTGCTTGGCCTGCTGTGTTCGTCCAGCTTCACACTTTATCATCTTAATAAGGTGGTCGAATAACACCTGATGACACATACACGAATCAACAATCTGATAGATACACAAGGCATCCTAGCAAGCAAGGAGCCATGGGATAACATCATGGAATTTTGATAGAAATGGGAGGGATTACCCTGCCTATGGGTGACCAAATGACTGTTTGGTATGAGCCTGACAGAATAGAGTATGTAATCAGACTACAGAGAGGGAAGGAAACATTACTTTTGAATGGACAGCAGCTTGTGCTCCTAAGATGCTGCTTGGCCTGCTGTGTTCATCTAGCTCCACACTTTGTTATCTCAGCTTCACTAAGCAGACCGCTTTGGACCCTTTCTTAACACTTTAGCTCAAGCTTGGCAGGGAAAAGTTTTCCAAAGTGATCTATGCTGCCTTCCGCTGAACAGTTTCACTAACTCAAGAAGATTATAGCCCCTGTTCAGCCATTCCTTTCCCCATTTATCCATTCTGATCCAGAAACACGGAGCCATTCTCTCCTGATATGAGCATTTTTTGCCCCTTCTCCAGAAACGGGTTGTGAGTTGTATGTAAATGCTTGCATCATCATAAGCTACCTCAAAATCACTTATGGATATTCGGTCACCCAACTAGGTGAAGCTGCAATTTTCAAACCATGAAACTAATTTGAATCATAATTTTCCAAAGCTCTTGAGAATCACAAATTTTGCATTTGATTTGGTATTTTCTTATTTATTTATACATTCACAGGATATGGGTGCCACTGATTAGGTCAGCATTTGTTGTATGTCTTCAGTCAGCAGTGAGAGGGCGGAGGTGAGCCTGATTTCATTCAGATTTATTTCCAGGATGTGGGTGTCGCTGTCTGGGCCAGCATTTATTGCCCACCCCTAGTTACCCCTTGAGAAGATGGTGAGCAACTTCTGGTGACTCCTGTGAAAATAGCGACTGTCAATCATAGATCATGGAATCCCTCCAGTGTGGAAACAGACCCTTCAGCCCAACAAGCCCACACTGACCCTAGGAGCATCCCACCTAAACCCATCCCCCTATAACCCACCTAATCTACTCATCCCTGAATAGTACAGGCAATTTAGCATGGCTAATCCACCTAACCTGCACATCTTTTGACTGTTGGAGGAAACCCATGCAGATGCAGGGAGAATGTGCAAACTCCACACAGATGGTTGCCTGAAGCTGGAATTGAACCTGGGTCCCTGGCACTCTGAGGCAACTGAGCTAACCACTGAGCCACCATGCCACCCCTTTTCTTTTATTTTTTAAATTTTAACATGGGCATTGATCCCACTACCTCTGCATGCTAAGTGAGTGGTCTACCATTTGAGCTAACTCCCTCCCTCCTTGGGACTCAAACACACGACTCTGAGATTAAGAGCATCACGCTCTACTGACTGAGCCACACAGTCCTTGGTTCTTTGGGTCCTGGGAGAACAACAGCCCCTCATGACACTATAAACCTCTATAAAGTCAGCTCACAGCCTCCGACGGTCCAGGGAAAACACCACAAGCTTATTCAGCCTCTGCTTACAGCTCAAACCCTCCAAACCTGGCTCCTTGAGCCCAGAGCTGTGAAATGGACTAATTTTTCATTCTTAACATTTCTTTCTTTTCTTCTATTATACTATCAGGGGAAGACAGTTGTTCTGAACTTTTTATTTCTTTGCTTTGCTAATTTATTGCTGTGATTTTGTACTTTTGAAGATCAATAATGCTGGACTTTTTATATATTTTTTAAAAAATTTTTTTCCAAAAAAATTGTCCTCAACAATCTGCACCGAGATAGCTTTGTACTTGAGGTGGCACTATAAGTGGCAACTGGTAAACTTGTCACTGCGCTCGTGTCAGTATGTGACAATGAAGCTAATTCAGTAAATTCAGTTCATTCTTGAAAAGCTGTAGATCTTGAGGAGGTTAATCTGCCTACAGTCCTGTTGGGAAGGGAATTCCAAGGAGGAAAGATAAGTCAAGATGGCATGTGACTTAGATGGGACCTGGAAAGTGATGGTGTTACCATGCATCTGTTGTCTTTGTCTTCCTCCATGGCAGAGGTTGCGGCTTTGAAAAGTATCATCAAAGGATCCTTGATGAGATGCTGCAGTGCACCGTGTAAATCGTACACATTGTTGCTACTGTGCATCAGTGATGGAGGGAGTAAACATTGAAGGTGGTGGTTTGGGTGCTAATTGTGAGGCTACCTTTGCTCTAGATAATGTTTTTGGTTTTGTTGGAGCTGTACATGTCTAGGTAAGTGTGGAAAATGTGACCTCGTACTGGAGACATGGATTTATGGAAAAGATCCAGAAGCTTGGAGGGAATTTAAGAAAATAGTTTTTCATCCCAAGAGTGCTAGGTATCCGGAACGCATTCCTTGACAGGGTGACAAAAGTGGAAACCCTCGTGATATTTAAGGAGCATTTACAGAATCACTTGAAATGTAATCACATACAAATCCACAGGCCAGCTGCTGGAAAATGGGATGAGAGTAAGTACCTGCTTGATGACTAGTACAGACACAATGGACCAAATGTCCTCCCTTCCTGTTTTATGACTCTATTACTTGGTGACCAGCTCCATAGGCACCAGCCACAATCATCCATAATATTCACCAATATTGGAATCTGATATGTGCCAGCCTGTGAAAAAATTCCAGTCCACTTATGGGACACGTCTGCCCTTTAAAATCGCACTAGTGACTGTCTTTGTAATGCTGCAGCAAGTACACTATGCACGTAGAGACACACTCCCAGCTCATGGACTAGGCCTAGCTGCATCTCTGGGCTCTCCACTCACTCTTATAGTGTCCATTCATTCTGCGTTAACCTCGATGGACACAGCATTCCTGCCTTGCCTTGCCTTGCGTTGCCTTATCTTTATGATCATTGCTTTGTTTTTGTGAGTGTTGCTGAGCCAGAGCCACAATGCTCATGGTACTTCTGGCTCGCTTTGCTCGTTAATGCTGGCAAAAAGCTTGCCTTAGTTGTCAGCGAGCCTCGGTCAAGTCAAGAGAGGTAACCTTCACATAGTGGATAACAGTATAGCAAGCAGTGGCACAGTGGCTAGCACTGTTGCCTCACACCACCAGGGACCTAGGTTTGATTCCAGCCTCAGGGGATCGTCTGTGTGGAGTTTGAACATTGTACCTATGTTTATGTTTTCTTCCAGGAGCTCTGGTGTGGACTCAAATTGCCAAATGGCCTGTTTCCATACGAGGAATTCTATACTAATAAATATTAGTCTCCAGCACCAGTCTGGGGACTTGATGGAGTCAATTAGCTGCTCAGGGTATCCTGGGTCAAGAATCCTTCCTCATGAGGAGCTGAATGTCATGTATAGCTATCACCTGTCTTGAGTCTTTCTGCCCTTTTGTGGGCTCGTTTCCTCCAGGAATGAGAGAGAGGCAGGTATTCAGGGAGAAGAAGTAGGTGGTACAGCTGTTACTTTTGGTGTGGGAGGGTCACAGAGTTTCAAGTGGGTGCGTCGGCAACACATGAAGGATCAGTGCTGTCCGTGATTAAGCTGGTTGAGCGAGTGGGGAAAATGTTGCAGGCAATAGTGAAAGTGCTCAAGAGTGAGTTTTGGTTGGAAGTAGGTACAGAATCAGAGACAGAGTGAGAATGAGGTATTGGAGAGAAGGGCAGTGCTGGGCACACTTCAGGATGAGTGAGACTGCTATAATTTGGATGCTAACCTCGGAGCTGACTGGCATTGCCTAATTTGATGGCCTGCAGGAAGAGACAGTCGACACCACCCCATTCACTAGGACCTCAAGGTCCGTGCCCAGAGAGCAGGGTACTGATTCCTACCTGTCTGCTATGTCTGAGGATAATGTCAGGAAATGTGCAAGGTAGCTCTGGACTGATAATGATTTTCAAGATGGCGTGGGTGCAAGGGTTAATCCTGGGATCTCCCAGCAGTGGTGAATTGGTTTGGGAACAATAGATGGAACTGGACTCTGACATGAAGGATATCATAGAGGTGGAGTAGATCCTTAATGAGAGATGTGATAAGCTATGGTGAAAGATTTCGTTAGTCCTTGGCAAAAATCCCTCAGAAAAGCTCAACTCAACTCACACCTAGCCAATAGAACATAAGATTCAATCAAATGTTCAAGTCTGTTTCATGATGCCATGCTTCACAGAAACTCCCGCCAACTTTCTAGAGTTCTTCTTCGCTGATTGCCAAAAGTGTCTTGTACTTTTAACAGCAAGTGCAATTCAATTAGTCCCTTTGAAATCTTCCAACTCAAAGTTCTCGCAAATCTGTGAACCTGAGCTTTCCCAACTTAACACTCCTGTCCACAGAACTGAATCAAGAAAAAAACACACTGGCTTGGAAATGGACTTAAAAAGTAAACTTTCTGATCCTAGATTCTTAGAAGATGAAAACAAACTAATAGTCATACATGTTGACTCTGCTAGTCACAAACCTCACATCACTGTTTAGCACTGCTGCCTGGCAGCGCCAGAGACCCAGTTTCGATTCCACCCTCTGGCAACTGCCTGTGTGAAGTTTGCACCTTCTCCCTGTGTCTGTGTGGATTTCTGCCAGGTGCTCCAGTTTCCTTGCACAAAAATGTGCAAGTTAGGAAGATTGCCCAGGCTAAATTACCCATACTGTTAAGGGATGTGAGGGCTCAATGCATTAGCCATGTGAAATGCAGAGTTACAGGGATAGGTTAGATGCATAGGCTTGGGTGGGATGCTGGCTGGAGGGTTGGCCTGGACTCGATGGGCTGAATAGACTGTTTCCACGCTGTCGGGATTCCATGGGATTCTATTTCATTGCCATTCTTGGGTTTCACAATCACCTGCTCTCTGATATGCACTGGATTTGGTCCATGTTACAGAAAGACACTGATTATTTTTTAAAGGAAACCCTCTTAAAAATAACCAACACCCACAGGCCACTGTTTTGAAGTTCAACTCAACGAATGGTGTTAATATATATGTAAAATTGATATGTTACAAACTGTTCATCCACACATCCTGCTTGACCTAACTTTCACTTTCCAATTGAGCCAGGCTATTACTGCCCATTGTAATATTGGTATAATACATGCATACAACAACTTATAAGCTGTCTACATACATTTCTTATAATCATTGCAAAACAAAAGCATGATGACAGGCCGCATGAGGACAATTAGAACACACGGGGGTTCAAAGTTCTAGGTTTTAATGAGTGTCTTAAAAGAGGAAAATCAGGCAGAGAGGCCTGGGGTGGGAATTCCAGAGTTTGAGACCTTAGCCATTGGCAGAACAAATACTAATTGTGGAGTAATTAACATTGGGGATGTTCAAGTGGCCAGAATTAGAGGAGTGCAGATATTTCAGCTGAGGAGGGATTTGAAGGAGAGGATGAGAAGTTTTAAAAGCATGATTTTGCTTTGCTGGGATACAATGCAGGTTAGTGTGTACAGGGGCAGAGAGCGAACCTCACCATCCTGCAAGTTACTGTGCTGACACTAAAGAATTGGACTGTTCGAGCCCAGAGATAACACACAAATAAGGAACAAAAGTAGGCTACTCAGCCCTTCCAACCTGCTCCACCATTCAATAAGGTCTGATTTTAACTTCACATTACTGTCCTGTGTATCCCAATACGCTTTCACCCCCTTGGTAATCAAAAAAAATCAACCTCTGCCTTAATATTTAACTGTTCTGTATCTGTTATCTTTTGAGGAAGGGAATTTCAAAGACACATTGAGGGTTTCCTCATCTCTATTGTAAATGGGTGACCCCCTAATTTTTAAACCATGACCCTACATTCTCCCATGAGAGGAAACATCCTTTCCACATCCACCTGGTCAAGTCCCCTCAAGATTTCATATCTTTCAGTTCAGCCATCTCTGCCTATTCTGAACTCCAGGTACAGACCCAGTGGTCTTGCCTTTTCTCTTAAGATGACCTGCTCAGTCCAGATATGATTCACCAAGGTCTGAATGAAGAGTTCAACAGCAGATGAGTTGAGACAGGGTGAAGCCTGGTGACTTACTGAGGCAAAGGCACATGGAGGTGGAGGCATCTTGCAATGTGGCCTGTCTCTCGTAAAATTATCATGATCACCATCTCCAAAGCCAGCTCTGCAATATTACCAAAACCCAGGTTAACCACTAAATTCAATGACCTTTCCACAGACCTTTCATCAACTTCATTGCTTGATACACAGTAACACTGTGATAACCTGAATGCTAAATTTAATTTCCTCAACTTTGTTCAATGTTCACCTTAGCTAGTGGATCAGTACTCACACAGTAAGTAATAATCTTTCTCACTGACCAAAGTATCTCACGCTTGCTCACATTGAGCTCCATCTGTCAGTTTTGCCCAAATACTCATTCTTCCTTTTCATTATAAATGACTCTAGTTGGCTGCCTCCATGATGTAACTATTGATTAAGGTAATGAAAAACCATAAGAGAGTGAATTACAACTTGTTCCATGATCTAATACATAGATGACTCTAAACGAAATAAACATCACTTAATATAAGCAGAAATATGTATAGTGACAGAACAAAAACCATGAACATTTTTACAAGAAACATCCAGACCTTGCATTTCTGGGAATTTGCAGCACAGTGGGAATTTGGTGCAGACATGAAAAACTATCTTTTACTCTTTTGCTTTTTTTTCTGCAGCTTTTGTTTATAAGGATTCTGTTCTATCATATCAAGGACCTGTGAATAAGGATTTAGAGAAATTGATGTTCAATATGAAGCACCCTCCAAAAGGTTTAATGTAAAGGAGTAAGTCTGTGCAATGGAGCTAAAAGCCATGGTGTACACTTTCTACTCTTTGTGCAAAGTCAGGAACGTCTCTAGTGCCTGGGGCCAGGAAAGTATCTCAAGCTGAAGCCCGTCAGGAGTATTCACTATTTGGGAAACACAGGCAAAAGCTTAAAGGCAGTGCAACTAAATGTATCTGCCTTCAATCCATTTTGCCAATACCATTCCCCTATTGATACTAATTTCCTTCATTTCCTCTCTCTTACTAAACCCTGTGTTCTTGAATATTTCTGGTATGTTATTTGTGTCCTCCTTTGTGAACGCAGAAACAAAATATATAATTAGTTAGTCAAACCATTTGTTGTTCCCATCATACACACCTGTTTCTAACTGTAAAAGATTTACACTTATCTTTTAGCTATCTTTTTTTTCTCTTTTACCAATTAAAAAAATTACAGACACTGTTTATGCACCCTGCAAGCTTGCTCTCATTTTCTATTTTCCCTTTTACTCATAAATCCCTTTTACTTCTTTTACTGATTTGTAAGCTGCTCCCGTTCCTCAGGCCTGTTGCTTTCTCTGAACAATGTAAATGCCTCTTCCTTGGATCTAATACTGTCTCTCAGTTTCCTCATGAGCCATGATCAATTTCCTGATTCTATTTTGGAGCCAGACGGAAATGAATAATTGTTGCAATTCATCCATGTGATCTTTGAACGCTTGCCACTGTCTTTTCGCCATATTCCCTTGAAGTAACATTTCCCAATTGGTCAGCTCTAACTTACACCTCATATCACCGTAACTTCCTCTATTTAGATTCAAGACCCTACTCTCAGAATTGGCTATGTCTCTCTCCATTTTGATGAAGACCCCTATGATATTATCGCCACTCATCCCCAAAGGGGCCTCACAAAGCTAGACTACCAATTATTCCTTTCTTATTACAAAATACCTAATCTAAGATGGACTGTTCTCTAGTTAGTTCCTCAATCTATTGGTCCAGGAATTTATCCTGGAATGATGACAATGTTATTAATTTTTAATTTGCCCAATTTATCCGCAATGGGGCTGTCAGCTTGACATTGGTAATGGGGTAATTGGTTGAATCCATTATAAAAGATTTCATTGGATGTAATTTGTAGAATTGATGAGGAGAAGTCAGAGGATGTGGTTTATTTATACTTGCAAAAGATTCCTGACAAAATCCCACAGAAGAGTTTAGCTTGTAACATGAAAGCACATGGGATTGGGGTTAGTGTACTGATATGGATAGAAAACTGGTTGGCAGAGGGAACGTAAAGAGTAAAAATAAACTGATCTTTTTCCAAATAGCAGGTGGTAACTATGAGAATAGAGCAGTAAATAAGAATTTATTATCACTTGTATTTTCGGAAAAAATAAGCACAGTGAAAAGTGTTTAAGTTGCCAAAATCTGGCCCGTAAATTAACCACAGAAATCATGTATCAATAAAATTAAAAAAGCCCATTTTGTTCAACCCATGGCTCATGGGTTCCCAACATTGAGGAAAAGACAGGAACCACACTCCTCAGCAGTGCAGAAACATCAAAGCTGCCAAACCACGGGCTGTTGATATCCTGGGACAAATCACCATGCTGCCGAAGACACCACAGAAGCCACCTCAAAGATCCCCCTCATTGGATCAGTGCTAGGACTCCAGCTACTTACAATATGTGTTAACGGTTTAGATAAAAGAACTAAATGTAATGTCTTCAACTTTGCAGATGACACAAAGCTGGGTGGGAGGGCCAACTGTGAGGGGGATGCAGAAATGGTTGTGTGGTTTGCACAGGCTGCGTGTATGGGCAAATGCATGTCAGATACAGTATAATAGTGAGGTTTGGGAAAAAACAGGATTGTCGGCTAACTGGCTATAAACTGAGAGAGGTGAATGTGTAAGGAAACCTGGGCATCCTGGTACATGAGTCACTGAACATAAGCATGCAGCTGCAACAGTTCTCCAGAAGACAAATTGTATATTGTCCTTCATAGCAAGAGGATTCAAGTACAGCTACAGGGATGGCTTTGAATTGTGCTGGGCCTTTCTGAGGCTACACCTGAGATGAAATGTACAGATTTGGTTTCCCTCATCTGAGGAAGATGTTCTTGCTATAGAAAGAGTGTAACAAAGGCTGACTGGACAGATTTCTGCAATGGTGAGACTGACAAATTAGGAGAGATTGAATTGGTTAGGACCACATTCACTGGAGTTCAGAAGGGCGCGGTGGTAGTGGGGGGAGGGGTAGTGTTCTCGTACACGTCCATAATTTTCTAACAGGACTAGTCAGGCTGAACATCGGAAGGCAATGGCCTGTCGTATTATCGTGAGACGACTAATCCAGAGACCCAAGTAATGTTCTGGGACCCTGGGTTCAATTCCTGCCGTTGCAGATGGTGGAATTTGAATTCAACAAAAATCTGGAATTAAGAGTCTGACGATGTTCATAAAACTGTTGTCAATTTTTGGGAGAGAAGGAAAAAACACCTGGCTTGTTCATATCCTTTTAGGAAAAGGAACTGCCATCCTTACTTGGTCCTTACTTACTTACTTGATAGATAAGTCCCCTGGGCCGGATGGGATTTATCCTTGGATCCTCTGGGAAGCCAGGGAGGAGATTGCCGAGCCTTTGGCATTGATCTTTAACTCGTCATTGTCTACAGGAATAGTGCCAGACAACTGGAGGATAGCAAATGTGGTTCCCCTGTTCAAGAAGGGGAGTAGAGACAACTGTGGTAATTATAGACCAGTGAGCCTTACCTCAGTTGTTGGTAAAGTGTTGGAAAAGGTTATAAGAAATAGGATTTATAATCATCTAGAAAAGAATAAATTGATTAGGGATAGTCAGCATGGTTTTGTGAAGGGAAGGTCGTGCCTCACAAACCTTATTGAGTTCTTTGAGAAGGTGACCAAACACTAGATGAGAGTAAACCGGTTGATGTGGTTTATATGCATTTAAGCAAGGCGTTCGAAAAGGATCCCCACAATAGGCTATTGTAGAAAATGTGGTGGAATGGAATTGTGGGAGATATAGCAGTTTGGATCGGAAATTGACTTGCTGAAAGAAGACAGAGGGTGGTGGTTGATGGGAAATGTTCATCCTGGAGACCAGTTACTAGTGGTGTATCGCAAGGGTCGGTGTTGGGTCCACTGCTGTTTGTCATTTTTATAAATGACCTGGATGAGGGCGTAAAAGGATGGGTTAGTAAATTTGCAGACGACACTAAGGTCGGTGGAATTGTGGATAGTGAGGAAGGATGCTGCAGGTTGCAGAGAGACATAGATAAGCTACAGAGCTGGGCTGAGAGGTGGCAAATGGAGTTTAATGCAGACAAGTGTGAGGTGATGCACCTTGGTAGGAGTAACCAGAAGGCAAAGTGGAGGGCTAATGGTAAGATTCTTGGTAGTGTAGATGAGCAGAGAGATCTCGGTGTCTATGTACACAGATCCTTGAAAGTTGCCACCCAGGTTGACGGGGCTGTTAAGAAGGCATACAGCGTTTTAGCTTTTATTAATAGAGGGATTGAGTTCCGGAACCAAGAGGTTATGGTGAAGCTGTACAAAACTCTGGCGCGGCCGCACTTGGAGTATTGCATACAGTTCTGGTCACCGCATTATAAGAAGGATGTGGAAGCTTTGGAACGGGTGCAGAGGAGATTTACTAGGATGTTGGGGATAATGGGAACTGCAGATGCTGGAGATTCCAAGATAATAAAATGTGAGGCTGGATGAACACAGCAGGCCAAGCAGCATCTCAGGAGCACAAAAGCTGACGTTTCGGGCCTAGACCCTTCATCAGAGGGCTATTACTAGGATGTTGCCTGGTATGGAGGGAAGGTCTTATGAGGAAAGGTTGAGGGACTTGAGGCTGTTTTCATTAGAGAGAAGAAGGTTGAGAGGTGACTTAATTGAAACATATAAAATAATCAGAGGGTTAGATAGGGTGGATAGGGAGAGCCTTTTTCCGAGGATGGTGACGGCGAGCATGAGGGGGCATAGCTTTAAATTGAGGGGTGAAAGATATAGGACAGATGTCAGAGGTAGTTTCTTTACTCAGAGAGTAGTAAGGGAATGGAACCCTTTGCCTGCAACGGTAGTAGATTCGCCAACATTAGGTACATTTAAGTCGTCATTGGATAAGCATATGGACGTACATGGAATAGTGTAGGTTAGATGGGCTTGAGATCGGCATGACAGATTGGCACAACATCGAGGGCTGAAGGGCCTGTACTGTGCTGTAATGTTCTCTGTTCTATGGGCTACATGTGACTCCCGGTCCATAGCAATGTGGTTGACTCTCAACTGGGCAATAAATCCTGGCCTCGCCAGTGGCAACCACATCCCATGAATGTATTACAAAAATGAAATTAAAATGGTGTTCCTGATGACCAGGGAGTCCACAAGTAGGGGTCACAGTCTAAAGATTAGGAGTGGATATTTAGGACTGAAATGATGAGAGAATGGTGATCCTTTGGAATTCACGACGACAAAACGCAGTCGAGACTAAAATATTGAATAATTTCAAAGAGTAGGATGTGGCAATTGTGTTTAAAGGCACCAAACAATGTGGCAAAAGTGAGAACATGTTGAGTTGGATGATTAGCCATAACATATTGAATGGCAGAGCAGGCTTAAAGGGGCTGAATGGCCTCGGTGCTGCTCTTGTTTTCTATGTTTCTATATTTATAAAAGGAAAATTGCACTTGAGCACAAAATTAAGATGGTTCATTGCTCACCAATCATTCAAGAACAATGAAATAAATTAAAGTACTTCGATACAAGCAACTAATACAATGGAAATACCTAGGAACTGATGTGTTTTGCTCTCTCTCAGATGCTGCCAGATCTCCTGAATTTCTACAACACTTTAATTTGGATTTCCAGCAGCTGCAGTGCCTTGCTTTCATAATAGGAACTTATGTGTATTATCTTTTCAATTCTGTTTGACAATTCGAGTCATAGAGATACACAGCACGGAAACAGGCTCTTTGCTCCAATTCATCAGCGCCGACCATATATCCCGGATAAATCCAGTCCCATTTGTCAGCATTTGGCCCATATCCCTCTAAACCCTTCTTATACGTATACCCATCCAGATGCCTTTTAAATGTTGTACCTTGTGCCAGCCTCCACCACTTCCTCTGGCAGCTCATTCCGTACACACGCTACCCTCTGCATGAAAATATTGCCCCCTTGGCCCCCTCTCATCTTAAACCTATGCCCTCTGGTTTTGGACTTTCCCACTCCAGAGGAAAAGACTAGTTTACCTTATCCATGCTGCTCATGATTTTATAAACCTCTATAACATCACCCTTCACCCTCTGACACTCTGTGGAAAATAACCCCAGCCTATTCAGCCTCTCTCTTTAGCTCAAACTCACCAACCCTGCAACATCCTTGTAAATCTTTTCTGAACCTTTTCAACTTTCACAACATCCCTCCTATAACAGAATTGCACACAGTATTCCAATGGTGGCCTAACCAATGTCTCATACAGCCTCAATGTGACCTCCCAACTACTGTACTCAATGCATTGACCAATAAAGGCAAGCATGCCCAATGCCTTCTTCACTATCCTATCTACTTGCAACTCCACTTTCAAGGAGCTATAAACCTGCACTCCAAGGACTCTTTGTTCAGCAGCACTCCTCATAACCTTACCATTAAGTGCATAAATCCTGACCTGATTTCCCTTTCCAAAAGGCAGCACCTTACATTTATCTAAATGAAACTCCATTTGTCACTGCTCAGCCCATTGGCCTATCTGAGCAAGTTCCCAATGTGCTCTGAGGTAGCTTTCTTCACTGTCCCACTACACTTCCACTTTTGGTGTCATCTCACTAACCATACCGCCTTTGTTCACATCCAAATCAATTTGTACAAATTGGAATGATTTTATACATTTCTGACTTCCAGCAGCGACATGGGATTACTTTTACCCTGATGATACTTGGGCAGATTTTTAATGGAAATAGAAATAAAGTGTTTGCAAGACTCAGGAGACTACTTAATGTAAAAACTGCTGCAGTATCCTTCCAGTATTTCAGGACTCTACCAGGAAGCCAGTCCAAAAACCAGATGTGGAGGATTTGGAGTCTAGTGTAATCTAGCATGACCAGTGATCCTCTGAGCTGTGTGCAGTGGAAAGAACACATTCTTATTTCTTTGCCTTCTGCTACCTATTGCTAATCCGAGTATTTCCCTCTGTAAATCCCTCCATATCTCCATCCTCCTTTTATACGACATCGTCGACCAAGATTTTGGCTGTCCACTTTGTTGTCTATTTCTGTGGCTCAGTGTCAGCAATTGTCTGATGATAATTTGGTGAAATGCCTTGGGACTGTTTACCGTGTCCAAGATGCTACAAAAATGGGACTTCTCGCATTTTGAAAATGCACATTCTTGCATCCTTGGGATGTGATTCCACAAAATTTATAGCCTTTTCAATTAGAATGGGCAACTCCTTCCACGCCTTGTATCATGAAATTACAGTGAGATGTGGCGTGCAAAGAGGCTGTTCAGCCCATTAGCCCTTGAGGACCAATGAAGATTGCTCAATGGAGGCTGTGGTCATACCACTGGAATAGGAACCTGGTTGTTTTAGGTTGCTCAGAGATAGTAAGAACTGCGGATGCTGGAGCCAGAGATAACACAGAGTGGAGCTGGAGGAACACAGCAGGCCAGGCAGCATCAGAGGAGCATGAAAGCTGATGTTTCAGATCGGGACCCTTCTTCATGTTTCCAAAGAGCCCTGACCCAAAATATCAGTTTTCCTGCCCCTCTGATGCTGCCTGGCCTGCTGTGTTCCTCCAGCTCCGCACTGTGCTATCTCTGTTTTAGGGTGCTGCTTGGTGGTCACAGGTACACTTGTGCCACTGCATCTGAAATGAAAGCTAGACTAATGGTGATTGTGAAAAACCTGCCAGTTTGGACCATTTCAGTACAGAATCCCTATAGTGTGGAAGCAGGTTATTCATCACCTCAAGTTCTCACTGACCCCTCTGATGAGCATCCAACGCAGACCCAGCCCTCTCCCTGTAACACTACAATTCCCATAGCTAACCCATGCATCCCTGGACACTATGGGCAATTTAGCATGGTTTACATTTAGCATATCTTTCAACTGTGGGAGGAAACCAGTGCACCAGATGAAACCCACACAGAGAATATGCAAGTTGCACACAGACAGTCACCCCAGAGTGGAATCAAACCCAGGCCCCTGGCACCGTGAGGCAGCAGTGCTAACCACTGTGCCACTGTGCCATCACCATGTTGTCTTTATCAGGTCTGAGCTCCATGTGAAGGCAGAGCATCAGTAATTTCATTGACTGTTAACTGTCCTTAAAATGTGACCAAGTTTGAAAAAAAAAGAGAAATGGAAACAGAAGTGACAGAGGAGAGCAGGTTACAAGTTCCTGTGCAACCAAAGTCCCAACTGAATAAAAGTTTAAAGAATAGACCATTGAATTCCGTTGCAGTTCACTTCAAAGTTAATTCTCTCCTTTTTACTGGTGACACTAACAGTTAACTGACTACAACACTGTGTATGTTTTTCAGTATTTAATACTGAATCTAGATTGTACACCATTATCAAAAATACCATGATAGTACAGTTTGTATTTCCTAACCAGCAGGTCCTGCCAGTCACTGCGTTACCTGGGGATCAGATAGCATGACAGAAAGCAGAAGGGTTTCATTATGTATGTTTGTGTGCATGGATGAATTATTTAGTGTGTAGTGTCAGATACCTCATCTCCAGACTCCAGGCTGACTAATAATTTTTAGATGGGCGGTAATCAAACTAATTGGCTGCTCCTGCTCAGTACATTAAGTAAAAGGATAATTGCTTTTCGCTTAATCAATCCCCTTTTCAAAACTTTTAGAGGGGGTGCCTTCACCTCTGTTCCACTCTCTGCAATGCCTTCTTGTTTCTCAGCTTGGGAATTCATCATTGTTCCCTCTTCCCTTGCACCAGTGTTCATCAAAACTGTTTCAAACCTGCAAAGAGATGAGAACTGGTTTCGAGCAACAACGATGCAGTGATCTGGAATGGTTGATGGTCACAGACTCCATGGTAACATTCAAAAGAAAAACAAAATTGGATAAATAATTGAACTGTAAAAATTTTACAGAGCTATGGGATCAGAGCTGAGGAATTACGCTAATTGATGGCTCGAGCAGAAAGCCAACACAGATATCTTATTTTCTCTTTTCTGCATTGCAACATCCTGTGATATGGAAGGGAGCATATGTGCAGGAAATGACCTGGGTGACAAAAGTAAGAAAAATTGCCTGAGCAGTTTCACATTGATAAGCAGAAAAGAAAATGAATCAACCAAAATAAAATAAAAAGTCTTCCGAAAAAGGAAAGAAAGCGAATTGAGTGACAGTGACATTTGTCTATGAGCGCCAACTGGTACTGAGTGGAAATCCAGCTCTTGGCATTTCATTTACTAATCAAAGAATTAAATGTGTCAGATTGATATGTATGTGGCAGTTCCATTTTCTAACTTATTTTATCTCAGCTGCAGCACTTTTATTTTCTTTGTACTTTTTTTTATTCTGGCTAGTGGTTATTTCCATGGTTGAGTGCAGGATTTGTGGAAGGCAGTCAAGAGTGGGACCTCTGGGCCAATTCTGATTGAACCATAAAGTTGACACTGAGACGAACAGCGCAAGAGTGCCATTCCAATGTGTCTGTTGAATTTGGCAAATACAGTCTATTAAAATGACCTACAGTTATAGAGCGCAATGCCTGAAAGGATGTTTGAAGTAGATTCAATCGTAATTTTCAAAACAAGAAAAAGAACTCAATAAATAATTACAGACCAGTGATTAATGGGCTGTTGGCCAAAGTATAGGGGATTGGGCTGACTCTCTGAGCGCCATCAAACTGACACATGCATTTAATGAGCTCTTTCTGTGCTGCTTCTTCTTCATGAATTGTGTGAAGAGACTGGGCCAAGCAGCTAATTAGATGTCAATTTTCACAAGGCATTCAGTGAATCAATTAGAATCTGTGGAGAGAGACTAGATATCCTTGGTGCAGAGAAGGTCAAGCATTGGGGTGGCTCAATAGTTAGCACTGCTGCCCTACAGCACCAGGAACTTGGATTTGATTCCAGCTTTGAGAGACTGTCTGCATGGAGTTTGCGCATTCTCCCTATGTCTGTGTGAATTTCCTCTGGGTGCCCTGGTTTCCTTACACAGTCCAAAGGTATACACATTAGCCAGGTTGGTCTTAGTGCCCAGAGATGTGCAGATGTACTTGGCAGATTAGCCGTGGGAAATGCAGGGCGACAGGGATGGTGTGAGCTTGGGCGAGATGCTCTTCTGAAGGTCAGTGTGGGCTCAGTGGGTTGAATGGGCTAATTCTACACTGTAAGTGTTCTGTGATTGAGGAGGATTGCTAGGAATAAACTTTTCACTTTGTAGAGGAATCAACCACATTGCTGTGGGCCTGGAGCCACTGTCAGCCAGACCAGATAAGGATGGCAGTTTCCATCCCTAAAGGACATTAGTAAATTAGTTGGGTTTATCCTGACAATTGACAATGGATTCATAATTCTTAATTTCATATGTTTATTGAATTCAAATTCCCCTATCCACCATGGTGCGAAGGTAAGAAACTGCCCTCTCCATTAGAAAGATTGCCCAGTTGTGGTGTTGGGAAGTGATGGATTTCCCTATGTGCTGTTTATGGCAACTCTACAACCTGCTTCAAGTGCTAACAAGGGCTCCTGCGATACAGCACTAATACTGGTTAATTCAAGGATTAATAGCAGTCACCACTGACCTCCACCTTAAATGCTTGGAAATTTTACTCAGCAGGACCAGAAGACAGCCACAGCTGACCTTGAATGTAGCTTTGACTTGAAGCACTGGCTCTGATACAAACCCGGCCATTCAACTCACTTCTGCACTCAGTTTGCAACAAATGACAGCACCTTCCAGCCACGAATCATTTCAACACCCGCTCCCACTCCCTGGGTGATGTGTCCATTCTGGGCCTGCTCCAGTGTTACAATGATGCCACCTATAAACTGGAGGAGCAGCAGCACCTCATTTTGCCTCAAGTGCCTACAGCCTGATGGCCTAAACATAGAATTCACCAGTTTTAAAATCACCCCACCTCCAGCCTCACCGTGCGACTAACCCTCTCTCTATTCCCCGCCTCCTTGACCTGACACACCCTGTCCATCTTCTCTTCTACCTATCCGCTCCTCCCACCTCACTGACCAATCCCCACCACTCCCTACCTGTACTCATCTATCACCATCCCACCTACCTTCCCCAGCCCCACCTCTCCTCTCTCTGTTTATTTCTGAGCTCGCTTCCACCTCCCCCATTTCTGAAGAAGGATCCTGACCTGAAACATCAGCTTTTCTGCTCTTCTGATGCTGCTTGGCCTGCTGTGTTCCTCCAGCTCCACACTGTGTTATATCACATTCAACTCACTTGTTCATTGATGCTCAGAGTTAATTTGAAACATCTGAACTTTCCCCATTATCCTTATCACTCATTTTCTTCGACAGTATAGAATTTAAAAACAAAGACAAAGCCTTCATGCTGCAGGCATCAGGACAAATGCAAGGGCGGCACATTTCAAACTGTCACAAGAGTTTATGCAACAGATAATTGTTGTATTTGTCCTGATGAAAAACTCGTGCAAGATCCTGCCCCTTTAACCTGTCCATCCTCCCTGGACTAACCTATCCCCTCCCTACCTCCCCACCTACACTCACCTCTACAGGCTCCATCCCCACCCCTTTAACCTGTCTGTCTTCTCTCCACCTATCTTCTCCTCTCTCCATCTTCAATTCACCTCCCCCTCTCTCCCTATTTATTTCAGAACCCTCTCTCCATCCCCCTTTTCTGATGAAGGGTCTCGGCCCGAAACTTCGGCTTTTTTGCCCCTAAGATCCTGCTTGGCCTGCCGTGTTCATCCAGCTCCACACTTTGTTATCTCGGATTCTCCAGCGCCTGCAGTTCCCATTATCTCTGATGCAAGATTTTGGAACTTTTCAGAAATATTCTCGTTTCATTTCAGAGTTTTGATGGAGCAATTTTTAGCCAAAGTATTCATGTCTGGTTTGCTGTTAGATATTTTTATTTCACCCAAAACCCCAGAGATTCAACAGGAATCATAGCAGAAGCTCAGATTCAGGTCCATTTTCTCCACGGAGGGGATTACAGCAGCTGGTTTCCCAGGAGAAGAAAATTACATGATGTGTGAATAAAAGGATACAATTGAGTCATAAATTTACAACAACTCTTTTAGGAATATGCTTGACTTGTGGCTCAAAGTATCTGCCAGCAATAAAGCTGAGTCTACATGTTGGGGAGTCAAATTTACAAACAATTAAGACTTGACTTGCAAGTGATATGCATTACGTTTAAAATTTTTGACTCTTCGTTAATTTTCTGCTGGTTTTCCCAAAGTGGCTGACTCTTTCTTGAGTGCAGTTCCATGGGTGCTGAGCCTTTTCAGAGAATTCCTTATGCAACCTGTGCACACAGTGTTATCAGCTATCGGAGCGACAAGGGAAGGTGGGAGTGAAGCAGTCAGGTCCCAGCCAAGGGCAGTGTTCAGGTCCAGTTCTCACCATACCTAGCCCAGTAAGTGCCCAATCCTTTTGTAGGGCCCCCTTCTTTTGACTGCGATAAACTAATTCAGTCCAGCCCAGAGCTTATAACTGAGACTTGGTAAGCATTGTTTAAGATGAGATGAAAAGGATGTTCATGAAGCAATTGCTAAGCAAGCTGTGTGCACCATTATGCTTTCAGAATCTTTATCTTTGGAAATTTGTGCGGAAGAGAAACTGGTCCCCAGCAGCATCACTTTGAAATTGAGTGAGACAAGGAGACAGGCCTAGAAAGGGGTATCAAGCCATCCGATCCAGACAGAGCCTCTCAAAGAATCCGAGTTACTGTGGCAACAAACACTTGACATTCACAGACAGTGAGGGGACAGGTTCTAATATTCCTTCCATCTCTTAGTTTACCAGGTACTGTGCTGCCTGCCTTCAGCATGCATTAGAAGGATTTACAAGTTGATACTCAACCTGTTTGGCTACATTAAGAATTTTTGAACTGTCAATGTCAAGCTCTGAAGTTGAATTGAGACCTGTAGCCCCTGGCTCAGAAGCAGGGACACTACCTGCTATCTTGTTCACTGACAGCACCATAACCACACAGTTCATCCCTCCTGGAAGATACCTAACTCCTTGTAGATAGAAAGGAAATCCTTCCCTCTGGTTGTTACAGCCTCCAAGATCCAAGTTCTGGCAAGCCATTCTAAACCATGGTTTCTCTATTAGAATTCCTCTGTTGCCATGATTGACCACCACCAGCCTCACTTCCAAATTGTTTGAGAAGCCAAAATGAGGGACATTGCTGTGAATGCACACAGGAAATTCCCGTAGACAGCAATGTGAGAAGGACCAGATCATCTGAGACAATGGGAACTGCAGACGCTGGAGAATCCAAGATAACAAAGTGTGAAGCTGGATGAACACAGCAGGCCAAGCAGCCTCTTAGGAGCACAAAAGCTGATGTTTCAGGCCTAGACCCTTCATCAGAGGCCTTGACCCTCTAATAAAGTGCCTAGACCTGAAACATCAGCTTTTGTGCTCCTAAGATGCTGCTTGGCTTGCTGTGTTCATCCAGCTTCACACTTTGTTATTGAAGACCAATCATCTGCCTCTTCCATTCCTCCTCAAAAAAGCACATATGGAATTTTCCAATCCATTCCAGGAGATATATGGGGTCTCAGTATAGCTTAACAGTTGACAGACACCATCGCTGACAATGCAGGACTCCCTGAGGATTACTTTAGAGTGTTAGCCTTCTCCACTTTTTTTGGACCAAGTCCTGAAGTTTGCTTTGAACCTAAGATGTTAACCAAACCACAGCTGATATTCCAGGAATAATTCCACCTGTCGAGTTTAATTCTGCTGTTCTGATGGTGGCAGAGTAGCAGCTCAATGTGCACCAGTGAGCAGGTTATTCCTTTACAAGTGCCTCTCAGAAATACTGTCTATGATGCCTTCCATCACTTTACTTATGATTGAAAGTAGACCGATGGGGCAGTAATTGGCTGAGTTGAAATTATTCTGCTTTTTGTGCACAGAACATAACTAGGTACTTTTCCACATTGTTGAGTAGATGTCAGTGTTGTAACTGTACTGGGACAGCTTGGTGAGGGAAGCAGCAAGCTCTTGAGCACAAGTCTTTAGTACTATTGCAGGAATGATGCCAGGGCCCATAGCCTTTGCAGTATCTGGTGCCTCCAACCATTCCTTGATATTACATGGAGTGAATTGAATTGCTGCATTCTAGTATCTGTGGTGCTAGTGACCGCTGGAGTAGGCTGAGATAGACCATCAATTTGATGTTTTAACTACAGATTATTGTGAATGCTTCAGCCTTACCTTCTGCAATGATGTGCTGCGCTCCTCCATGAAGATTAGCTGTAGAGCCTTCTCCAGTCAGTTGTTTAATTGTCCACCATCATTCACAGCTGAATGTGACAGAACTGCAGAGCTTAGAGCTGATCCATTGTCAATTAGCTTTGTCAAATTCATATTCCTTATCTATTTGACACCTAAATAGTCTTGTTTGGTGACTCTGCCAGGTTGATACCCCATTTTCAGCCTGGTGCTGCTCCTGCACTCTCCATTGAACCAGGGTTGTGCCTCTGGCTTGATGGTAATGGTTGAGTTAGGGAAATGGCGAGGTTACAGATTGTGCTAAAGTGCAATTCTGCTGCTGTTGATAGTCCGCATTGCCTCATGGAAGCACTTTAATTCTGAGTTGCTCGATCTGCACAAAATCTGTTCCATTATGCACGGTGATTGTGCCTAAACAGATAATGCCCTCAAAATGAAGATGGGTCATTCTCACTGCTTAAAGATTTGAATAGACTCACCTGCAACAGGAGAATTGGTGAGGGGGGGGGTGTTGAGTAGACTTTTCCCACCTGTTGATTGATTCCTTGACCACCTGATGCAGACTCAGCTCAGCAGCGGCGTCTTTCGTGATCAATCAACTCAGTGGTGCCAATGAGTCCCTCTTTAGTAATGGATTTGATGTCCCCTAACTAGGGAACACTGTCTGCCCATTCCTCCCTCTAATTGTTGTTTAATATGGCACACTGATTCATCAATCGAGGGGGAAACATTAGGTGATCATTAGCAACTTTTCCCAAGTTTGATCGGATGTCTTGAAACATGGACGGGTCAATGTTTTGGACCCCCTGGGCAACCTCGACCTGACTGTACACCACTGTGCCAGCACCTCTGATTGGTTTTCCCTGCCTATTAGACAGGAAGTATCCAGGGAAGGTTGAAGGTGGTGTCTGAGTTATTGCCCTGAGTATGACAATATTAGGACATTGCTTGATGAGTCTATGAGACAGCTCTCCCAATTTTGGAAAGAAAAACTCCTGAACATTAGTGAGGAAGACGTTTCAGGGCCTACCGGTCTGGATGTGCCATTGTCGCTTCCTGGTCCATCACGAACATTCCTTTATTTATGATTTGCAAGTTTGTTGCAGCTGAATGGCTTGCTTGGCCGTTTCAAAACATGGTTAAGAGTCAACAGCACCATGTGGGACTGGAGTCCCATGTAAGCCAGTTCAGGTATTAATGAAATAGATTTTAAACAAAAAAACTCAACAATTGTCACCATTAGGCTAGCTTGCAATGCTAGATTTTTTTCAAGTTTGACTATCTGCTGTGGTGAGATTCAAACCCATATTCCAAGCCCATTAGTCGTTGTCTCTGCAGTAGAGGCCCTGTGACATTACCACTCTGCTGCTAGCCTCTAGGACAGGCAAACATATTAATTATCTAAGGTTCAAGACACGTCATTAGGTATAGGAGCAAATCGTAGATTTTATACTGTTGTTTGTATCCTAGCATAAGATGCCTTTCACTGAAATCCCAGCCGGTCAGTCCTCACTGTTGCAGCATCCTCTATTCCATGTAAAATGGGTAATCTCGTCTGCTTTATAGTCACTATTCTTTCGGCGTCTTTGTTTTGTGGTACTGTTGAGTCTATGTGATAACTTTATCATTTACACAATGCATCTGTGACAGGACCATGACAATAATGAGTGGAGGTAATAATTAAAATGTTGCAAAATAAAATTGCAGAGAAAGGGACAGAAACCTATCGCTGAGAGTGTAAACTGTATTTGGAACTGTAGTGGAAAGACATTGCTACTGAGCACAAACACTACCATGGATCAGTTGGGCCAAATGACCTCTCTCTGTACCACAGTCTAAGTGGAATCAGCCATGTTTTGCAGATCAATAAGACTGTTTCTGACCAAAGCTACACAGAAAGCATTTCCGAATGAGTCCTTTTGTGATGTAACTTTATCACTGGGAGTGTGTTTGGAATATTGTGAAATGGAGTTCACAGTTTTCCCAATACATGCTCTGAGCACTGAAACTTCCTATTCGGTACACACATTCCAAAAGAAAGTGTTTCAGATTCTAATCAAGATGTTCTTCACAGGGGTATTTGTGGTAGAATTTTGATTTGGCCAAAAATGACTGTGATTTTTTGCCAGGCTATGTCTAGGTATCAAGTGATATTTATTATTTTACTATTTGGTATGTGGGTGACATTGGCAATGACATTTACATAATGACTCTTAACAATTTTTGTAGATGCCCCATAGAAAGCATCCAATCCGAATTACTGCTCTGCCCATGACTGCAAGAAATTAAGAGTCCTGAATTAAGCCCCAGTCATCATGAAAGCTAACCTTCCTTCTGCTGACTTTATCAATATTTCTCACTGCCTTGGGAAAGCAACAACATCTCAAAGACCCTCTCACCCTGATTATACTCTCTTACACCCTCTTCTGTCGGCAGAGCATACAAAAGTTTGAAAACACGTTCCAACAGATTCTAGAACAGCTTCTCCCCCGCTGTTATCAGACTTTTGAACGAACCCCTCATATATTAGAGTTGGTCTTTTTCTGAACCTTTTCTCACACCATATTCTGCATCCTGTTCTACTGTCCTGATGTCCGTATGTAAAGTATGATTTGTCTGGTTAACTGGATACCATTCATCGTAATCCCCCTCGTTCTCACACACCACCCCACCAACCTCCAGATACAACGCATCATCCTCCGACACTTCCGCCATCTACAATCCGACCCCACCACCCAAGACATTTTTCCATCCCCACCCTTGTCTGCTTTCCGGAGAGACCACTCTCTCCGTGACTCCCTTGTTCGGTCCACACAGCCCTCCAACCCCACCACACCCGGCACCTTCCCCTGCAACCGCAGGAAATGCTACACTTGCCCCAACACCTCCTCCCTTACCCCTATCCCAGGCCCCAAGATGACTTTCCATATTAAGCACAGGTTCACCTGCACATCTGCCAGTGTGGTATACTGTATCCATTGTACCTGGTGTGGCTACCTCTACATTGGGGAAACCAAGTGGAGGCTCGGGGACCGCTATGCAGAACACCTCCGCTCGGTTCGCAATAAACAACTGCACCTCCCAGTCGCAAACCATTTCCACTCCCCCTCCCATTCTTTAGATGACATGTCAATCATGGGCCTCCTGCAGTGCCACAATGATGCCACCCGAAGGTTGCAGGAACAGCAACTCATATTCCGCTTGGGAACCCTGCAGCCCAATGGTATCAATGTGAACTTCACCAGCTTCAAAATCTCCCCTTCCCCCACCGCATCCCAAAACCAGTCCAGTTTGTCCCCTCCCCCCACTGCACCACACAACCAGCCCAGCTCTTCCCCTCCACCCACTGCATCCCAAAACCAGTCCAACCTGTCTCTGCCTCCCTAACCTGTTTTTCCTCTCACCCATCCCTTCCTCCCACACCTCCATCTCCTACCTACTAACCTCATCCCACCTCCTTGACCTGTCCGTCTTCCCTGGACTGACCTATCCCCTCCCTACCTTCCCACCTATACTCTCCTCTCCACCTATCTTCTTTTCTCTCCATCTTCGGTCTGCCTCCCCCTCTGTCCCTATTTATTCCAGAACCCTCACCCCATCCCCCTCTCTGATGAAGGGTCTAGGCCTGAAATGTCAGCTTTTGTGCTCCTGAGATGCTGTTGGGCCTGCTGTGTTCATCCAGCCTCACATTTTATTATCTTGGATTCTCCAGCATCTGCAGTTCCCATTATCACCTTTCACCGTCTCAGTACATGTGACAATGATAAATGTGACTTAAATTAAAAATCAAAGTAACAGAGACCATACCCGATGCACTTAGAACATTAAAGTTAGTGCATTGTCTGGACCTAGACTCACCAGGGAAGGCATGGTGGATCTGTTTGACTCTCACAGATCGATGAAGTCATTAAGCAGTTAGAAAGATCGGATGGCTTTCATGATAATTCCTTGTAAATGACCAGTCGCTGTACCTACCATGGTTTCAGAACACCGGAATCATTCATTCAGTACCTTAAGCATAGAGCAACCTGATGTGTCTTTGTCCAGTAATGCTCTGCAATGATGTGACTTAGTGGGGACAGCAATCTCCAAATCCACAACAATAGTGCAGGCAAAGTGCTATCCTTGTAAAGAGGTTTGAGCTCATTCCCAAAACAAGGAAGCTTTATCTGTAGCTAGAGGGAAAACGTATATTCTGCAGTCTCTCCAGATCACCTCAGTGGATCAGTGTTTGAAAGTGTCAGGCAAGTTTACAGAATGTGCTTTCTCTTTATCTTCAGGATAGTTGAAATCTAGCACCCATATGTTAGTCATAGAGTCACTGAGTCACAGTGATTGACAGAATGGAAACAGACCCTTCATTCGAACTCATCCATGCTGACCAGATATCCTAAATTAACCTAGTACCATTTACTAGCATTTGGCCCATGTCCCTCTCATCCCTTCCTATTCATATACCCATCCAGATGCCTTCTAAATGTTGCAATTGTACCAGCCTTCACCACTTCCTCTGCCAGCTCATTCCATACGTCTCACCCTCTGTGTGAAAAAGTTGCCCCTAAGGTCCCTCATTTTTAAAATCTAAGCATTGAGGAGAATCATATTTCGAGCAACTAGAATGTAAAAGTTACTACCAAGAATTGAAAGTAGCCAAGGGATCTGTCACAGTCTTTAAGAGGAAGTTGAAACAGCACGTGAGGGTGGAAAAGTGATTGAAACTGAATGAGATGACCTAAGGTGGAAAAGGCGAGCATGGTGCAATCAGTCAGTGGGCTGAATGGCCTGTTGCTATGCAGTTAACTCTATGATACTTTCCATCCAGGAAATGAAATGAGAGAGAGGGAAGGCGATAATGGAATGAAATGTGGCTGGAAAGTGAATGTCACAAGCCTGAGGGGGCATATGAAACTGAAACCTGGAGAGACTCAGTTATAACACACATGCCATTGATCTGAAAACCCAGTTTATGGCAACCTTTCAGAAACATATGCACAGATTCTTGGCTGAGGGCTCAGTGCAATGCTGAGATGCGGCCCTTTGACCAGACATTGAACTAAGGCCCACTCTGTCCTCAGGCATAAAAATGCCCCATGGGATATTTTGAATAGGAGCAAGGAAATTCTCATGATATCTTACTGGCATTTAAACCTCGAGCAAACAGTGTCAAAGTGGATTTTCTAAATATCATTGACTGAGCATCAGTCATTGCTTAAAAGGCTTCACACACACCTATGGGATCAAGTTCCACTCCAGGACCTTGGCACAAAAGAATCCATGTTGACATCCCAGAGCAGCGCTGAGGAAGCTCTGCTTGGTCAGAAACCTGTCTTGCAGGTGAGACATTAAATGAGGCCCCCCTGTCTGCTTGACCAAGATCTTGTTCATGTTGATGTTGCTTGGCGCACCACCTGTGCAGAGTAACCTGTATGTCTCACTCTGTCCAAGCACCCTAAGCTCTGTATGTCATTGCTTACTACAGTCTGCTTGTACTGATCACAAACAAAGCTTCTCACTGTGCGTGGGTACATGTGACTATAATAAACCGAATCAATTCAGACCCCACGGTTCTTTTTTGGAGAAAACCAGGGGAATTTACCCCTTGGTGACACTCAATCAATGCCACAGAAAATAGCCCATCTGATCATGATCACATTTCTATTTGTAGGAGCTTGTTGTGCGCACATTGGCTGCAGCTCCCTCCTGAAGTGGCGACACTTCAGAAACCTTCTATTGTTTATGAAGGCTGATGGTCATTAAAGGCGTTATATAAATTCAAGTCCATTCATTTTGTTTAGTTCTTGAATCAGCTAGTTTCAGGGATGTTACAGCACACCACTGGAGCAGCTGGGACTTGAACACAGCCCTCTCGGCTCACTGGTAGGGACAGTACCACTGTGCCACAAGAGACCTTGTTAGTCACATTTCCTGTTTTTGGAAAACTGCTGTACAGAAATTGGCTGCTGTATTCACTGACTTTGCCACAATACATAGATTCCAAGAGAATTTAATTCACTCCAAAACAATCTGGCACATCTGGAGGGTCTAAAAGGGGTGCTGTGTACATGCAAACATCCCATGAGGGCACACTTTGGGAATTAATTAATTATGGGCATTGACTGGCATTGATTACCCATTCTTAGCTATCCTTCCGATGAACTGCCCTCTCAAAGTGCTGCAGTTCACGTGCTGAATGTGCTTCTGCAGTGCTTTTATTGTTTTCCATCATTCTTTCATTGGATTTTGGGCAGTATTTTTTGTTTATCCCTAATTGCCTTTGAACCAAGAGGCTTGCTTGGCCATTTCAGAAGACAGTTAAGAATGAACCACTTTGCCACATGCCTAAAGTCACAAGGGGGCCAGACTGGGTCAAGACGGGAGATTTCCCTTCCCTAAGGGACATCAGTAAACCAGATCGGTCCTTTTTTAAATCAGCAATCGATGGGAGACTCTTGGGATGGAATTTTCCAGTTTTGCAGCCTAGTGTCGTGGTGAGTGTGTACATTCTGACCAACCACTGCCCCTGACTGCTGAAACAACTCACTGGATCGCACACCATTCAGCTTGCAAAGAGCTGACCAACGGATGTGAGCAAGTTCCTCAGCCTGTCACAGGCCTCAAGGCTGCCAACCAATCAGAATCGGGCAGCACTTGGGTCCTAAAGACCGCCATTCGAGGTATACTTCTTGGAAGATCCTGTGGTGGGGAGGTAATCATTTCAATCTTATTGTTTCAGGACAGATGTCACAGGATGTGGGGATCTCAGCGTGACCGAAATGGAAAGGGCTGGCTTTCAGAAGCCACATCCTTCCCGCTTGCCCCCCTCCATGTCTCTGATTGCCTCCAGATAGAGATAAACGGAGACCTTCCCACTCCCCACCAAATCCAGAAGACCGTGACTTGAAAGGGACCAAGACTTTTGATGTGCCCACTGCTGTACCATCTCTAGATATTGAGTTTGATGACGCTGCAGTGGGCCAGACTGGCAGAGCACACTGCTATCATTGAAACAAAAGGACTAGGAGCAGAGGTAGGCCATTCAGCCCTTCATGCTTACTCCACATCCATGGCTGATGTGTTTGTCCTTTGAATTCCACATTCTTCTCTACCTCTTCCAGTGCTTCTGCGAACAAGAACCTATTGGAGTCACCTTAAAAATGTTGCATGACCCTGCCTCTACTTGCTTCTGAGGCTGAGAATTCCAAAGCCAAGCAACAATCTGCTGTGACAGAAGCAAAAAAAAACCTCCTCATCACTGCCCTGAAAGAGCGACTCTGAATGATAAAACAGTACCCTCCCTCATTCCAGACTGACTCACAAGAGGAAACATTATTTCCACATCCACCTCAGACCATGAGACACTTCCACCAAATAGTCCCTCACTCTTCTGGACTCCAATGTAAACACATTCGTTCTGCCTGATCCATTGTTAAAATACAATTGACTCATTCATTGTGGTATCATAAGAATATAAGAACTAACAGTAGAACTAGATCATTTAGGCTCTTCAGCAGCTAAAAAAAATTGTGACTTTACTAATAAGGAGTTCATTTTGAAAAGCCATGTAAGTGTACACATTGGGCTTCTGTGGCACACTGGTTGTCTCCTTGTTAGTTGGCATGGTGGCTCAGTGGCTAGCTCTGCTGCCTCACAGCGCCAGGGACATGGGTTTGATTCAGGCCTCGGGTGACTGTCTGTGTGGAGTTTGTACATTCTCCCCATGTGAATGTGGCAAGGTGTTATTTTGGTGTAACATTAATCAGTTCAGAGTATTCTTTCCCCAGCAAATTACTAGAATAAGGCAACACATCGGAGAAGGTTCCACATTTCTCACCCAGATGAGAATAATGTTCTGTTCTGTTACCCTGATGTATTTATCTATGGCACTATTCCCGGTGGCTCAGTGGTTAGCAGTGCTACCTCACAGTGTCAGGGACCTGGGATCGATCCCACCCTCGGATGACTGTCTGTGTGGAGTTTGCATGCTCCCGCCTGTGTCTGCATGGGTTTCCCCTGGGTGTCCTCCCACAGTCCAAAGATGTGCAGGTTAGGTGGATTAGCCATGCTAAATTTCCCATAGTATTGAGGTGTGTTAGCTATGGGAAATGCGGGGTGATGGGGATAGAGTAGAGGGGGTCCTGGGTGAGACGCTGTCCGGAGGGTTTGTGTGGAATTGATGGGCCAAATGGCATACTTCTAACTGCGGGAGTTTGATAATTCAATGGAACAGCAGTCTCAAGTCCCACCTGCACTAAACAGGTTGATTCAGAAATAATTCATAAGTGAACAAGTAATGAAGAACTTGCACTGTCTAAACAAAAATAAAGAAGCACATGCCTCTTATCTCTCAGAGCTGACAGCTCATAAAAATTCAGCACTGGCAAAGACTCTCTCTGCTTTGAGGGGGTGCTAAAATGGAATCACATTCAAATGTGAGAGCATGTGTCACTATGCTGGAAAAATGGTGACTGTTTTGTAATGCGATCAGCTGCATTTGAATATGAGTGTTCCTTCTTCTTCAAGTGTGACGTCTCTCTGAAGAGCAGGCCGAGCTGGTGAATATGTGACAGGCTCCAAGTACAGAGCCTGCAGTGTTGCAGAAGAGAAAGAAACATATGGTGACAAGTATTGAAATACAAATGAAGTGGCAGCCAAGTTGATAAATCAGTCTTTGAGCTAGATCTTGACTTTGTGTGATCCTGAGTGCACTAGAGATGAGGCTGCCCATTTCTACATTTCCCCCTGATATTTTACATCGGTCGGGGATTTGCTGCCACCCAGTTTTACAGTATTGATCACACAAATTAGGACTTAGCCTATTGCTCATTATTTTGTTCAGATAAAAGCAGAAGATGTAAGACTTGGAGAAGGCTAAAGGGACCCTTGTGCCTGTTCCAGCGGCAACATCCAACCAAATCTTTATTTCAGCTTGTCTGTTCAAACCTATCCTTTAAAAATCATTTAATTCCCATTCTGCAAAATCTGTCACTCTCAGTCTTGAACATACTGAGCATTGAAATCACCTGGGGTCCAGGGTGTGCTAGCTAGATGGATAAAAAACTGGCTAGGCAACAGGAGACAGAGGGTAGTAGTAGAAGGGAGTTTCTCAAATTGGAGACCTGTAACCAGTGGTGTTCCACAGGGATCTGTGCTGGGACCACTGTTGTTTGTGATATATGTAAATGATCTGGAGGAAGGTGTCGGTGGTCTGATCAGCAAGTTTGCTGATGACACTAAGATTGGTGGAGTAGCTGATAGTGAAGGGGACTGTCAGAAATTACAGCAGAATATAGATAGACTGGAGAGTTGGACAGATAAATGGCAGATGGAATTCAATCCGGGCAAATGCGAGGTGATGCATTTTGGAAGATCAAATTCAAGGGTGAACTTTACAGTAAATGGAAAAGTCCTGCTGAAAGTTGATGAACAGAGAGATCTCGGTGTTCAGGTCCATTGTTCCCTGAAGGTGGCAACGCAGGTCGATAGGGTGGTCAAAAAGGCATATGGCATGCTTTCCTTCATTGGGCGGGGTATTGAGTACAAGAGTTGGCAGGTCATGTTGCAGCTGTATAGGACTTTGGTTCAGCCACATTTAGAGCACTGTGTGCAGTTCTGGTCGCCACATTACCAAAAGGATGTGGATGCTTTGGACAGGGTGCAGAGGAGGTTCACCAAGATGTTGCCTGGTATGGAGGGTGCTAGCTATGAAGAGAGGTTGAATAGATTAGGATTATTTTCATTAGAAAGACGGAGCTTGAGGGAGGACCTGATTGAGGTCTACAAAATCATGAGGGGTATAGACAGGGTGGATAGCAAAAAGCTTTTTCCCAGAGTGGGGGACTCAATTACTAGGGGTCATGAGTTCAAAGTGAGAGGAGGAAAGTTTAAGGGAGATATGTGTGGAAAGTTCTTTACACAGAGGGTGGTGGGTGCCTGGAACGCGTTGCCAGCGGAGGTGGTAGAAGCAGACACGTTAGCGTCTTTTAAGATATATCTGGACAGGTACATGGATGGGCAGGGAGCAAATGGACACAGACCGTTAGAAAATAGATGACAGGTTAGACAGAGGATCTTGATCGGCGCAGGTTTGGAGGGCCGAAGGGCCTGTTCCTGCGCTGTAGGTTTCTTTGTTCTTTGTTCTTTGTATTCCCAGCTCCCCAGGGTAGAGAATTCCAAAGGCTTGCCAACCTTTGAGGGAAAAAAATTCTCCTCATCTCAGTTGGGTGATGCCTTATCCTAAGAGTTTGATGTCTAATTCCAATCGCTCCAGCCAGTGGAAACAGCCTGTCAGCAGTGATCATGTCAATTCCTCTAAAATTTAAACATTTCAAAGGATTACCCCTGATTCTTCAAAACTTCAGATGATATATGTCCATTCTGCTTGAACTCAACTGATAGAAGCCTCTCACGCCAGGAATTAATCTCATGAGCCTTGCTTGTGCTGTAATTTTAATTCGGGTAATTGGGACTGTACACAGTTGTCAAGATGTGATCTCATGAAAACCTTTGAGACTTCCTAACTCTTACACTCCAAATCCCATGCCATAAAGACAGACAGTCCAGTTGCTTTTCCAAATGCTTGCCGTTACTGCCAGTTAAATTCCAGTGATTCTTAGGCGAGGACATCCAACTCACCCACATTTCCCCTTCTTCCCACCAAAATGGAAAATTGCACTTTTCAATGTTTCGTGTCATGTTTGTGGTATGTTACAGATTTTACAGGGACCCAAGCGACTCAGTTATCACTGATAAAAGCAGACAATAAAGAGTCTAGGTCCGAAACATCAGCTTTTGTGCTCCTGAGAAGCTGCTTGGCCTGCTGTGTTCATCCAGCTTCACACTTTGTTATATCGGAGATAATACTTGGACAGTTTTCTAAGTATACTTGAGTGAGGAATATCAACAGCTCATCATAGAATCCCTACAGTGTAGACACAGACCCTTCAGCCCAACAAGCCCACACTGTACCTCAGAGCATCCCACCCCCCATAACCCACCTAACCTACACATCCCTATGGGCAATTGAGCATGGCCAATCTGCCTAGCCAGCTCATCTTTGGACTGTGGGAGGAAACCAAAGCTCCTGGACAAAATCCACGCAGACATGGGGAGAATGCGTAAGCTCCACGCAGACAGTTGCCGGAGGCTGGAATCGAACCCAGGTCCCTGGCACTGTGAGGCTGCAGTGCTAACCACTGAGCCACGCACATGTCAGCATTTTCTACCTGTAACGTAAAATGTCACTTTTTAAAAAAATGTTGCAAATCTTGTGTATCACTGTTAAAATCAGAAGGCAACAGTTGTGGCTTACTAATTTCAAGAGATCCCTGCTGGGCCTTCATCCAATTACACCCTGTTCTACAAGATACTGAATAAAAATGGCTAATTTGCCATGTAACACCAATGGCACATAATTAACCTGAAGCTCAACAATTTGGCCAAAGTGCTTGGCTTCTAATGAAGCTTGGTTCTTGTCAGTCTCTCTCGAGCCCTGAGCCTTGTCGTTCAATGCATTTCCTGATGACTGTTGTGACCAAGGCAATCAATGGGATCTTCAGCGCTTGCTGGTTGGTGACAAGAGCATTTACTTTGGCCAGTATGTACGGTGGCATTCCTGAATCCTGCCACCTCCCCCTCTCCGAAACAATGATTGACCTTCCTGACCCAATGCAAACTGGGGGCAAGGCATTCAATGAATGATCAAGGGGCTGCACACCAATAGGGTGGGGGAATGTTGGAATGTACTATAAGACCATAAGACCATAAGACATAGGAGTGGAAGTACGGCCATTCAGCCCATCAAGTCCTCTCCGCCATTTAAATCATGGCTGATGGGCATTTCAACTCCACTTCCCTGCGCTCTCCCCATAGCCCTTGATTCCTTCTGAGATCAAGAATTTGTCGATCTCTGCCTTGAAGGCATCCAACGTCCCGGCCTCCACTGCACTCCGTGGCAATGAATTCCACAAGCCCACCACTCTCTGGCTGAAGAAATGTCATCTCATTTCAGTTTTAAATTTACCCCCTCTAATTTTAAGGCTGTGCTCACGGGTCCTAGTCTCCCTGTCTAACGGAAACAACTTCCTAGCGTCCACCCTTTCTAATCCATACATTATCTTGTAAGTTTCTATTAGATCTCCCCTCAACCTTCTAAACTCTAATGAGTACAATCCCAGGATCCTTAGCCGTTCATCATATGTTAAACTGACCATTCCAGGGATCATCCATGTGAATCTCCGCTGGACACACTCCAGGGCTAGTATGTCCTTCC
This sequence comes from Stegostoma tigrinum, assembly GCF_030684315.1. NCBI lineage: Eukaryota > Metazoa > Chordata > Chondrichthyes > Orectolobiformes > Stegostomatidae > Stegostoma > Stegostoma tigrinum. The sequence goes on along the minus strand of NC_081356.1, from coordinate 125,261,109 downwards.
TGAGGTGTGGGGCCCAAAATTGGACACAGTATTCTAAATGGGGCCTAACTAGAGCCTTATAAAGCCTCAGAAGCACATCGCTGCTTTTATATTCCAACCATCTTGAGGTAAACAACATTGCATTCGCTTTCTTAATTACGGACTCGACCTGCAAGTTAACCTTTAGAGAATCCTAGACCAACACTCCCAGGTCCCTTCGTACTTCTGATTTGCGAATTTTCTCACCATTTAGAAAATAGTCCATGCCTGTATTCTTTTTTCCAAAGTGCAAAACCTCACATTTACTCACATTGAATTTCATCAGCCATTTCCTGGACCACTCTCCTAAACTGTCTAAATCTTTCCGCAGCTTCCCCACCTCCTCAGTACTACCCGCCTGTCCACCTATCTTTGTATCATCGGTAAACTTCGCCAGAATGCCCCCAGTCCCTTCACCCAGATCATTAATATATAAGGTGAACAGCTGCGGCCCCAACACTGAACCCTGCGGGACACCACTCGTCACCGGTTGCCATTCCGAAAAAGAGCCTTTTATCTCAACTCTCTGCCTTCTGTCAGACAGCCAATCCTCAATCCAAGCCAGTAGCTCACCTCAAACACCATGGGCCCTCACCTTGCTCAGCAGCTTCCGGTGAGGCACTGTATCAAAGGCCTTTTGGTAGTCTAGATAGATAATATCTACTGGGTTTCCCTGGTCTAACACACTTGTTACCGCTTCAAAGAATTCTAACAGTAATTCTACTGAGACCCAGTCTCCTGCCCTTTCTGCCTCTCTCAACCTCATTGTGAAATACACTCCCTCAGCAAGACCACTGTGTGGCCTGGACTGTTCATCTATCCAGGGATTCCAGTGCAATGTCTTTCTGGCAGCTGCCACCACTTTCCCTGAGGCACAGCTGAGCACAGGAGCTGGAAGCTGGTTGGCAACTCATAGTGGACAAGATTTCCACTTCCTTGGGTCTTGATTTGAGAGAACGGCCAGCGAGTGACCTCACCATGCCCGATTGACTTGTGGCTCAGCGGGCCTTCCCAGAAAGAGACGGACTGAGTCGCTCCCTGGCTCAATAGGCAAGACCTGGCCACCTCAACAAGAATCTTCCAAACACCATTTTTGCAAGAGCAAGCCATGATCACTTTGCCCCTTCAGTTCTTCCCTCTTGTGCATCCCCATGTTCCTTCACTCGACTGCAGTTGGCTGCACCTTCAAACTGTGTCAATTGCAAAGTTTCAGATTCCCCCAGAACCTCTTAACTTTCTAACTCTCTCTGTCTTTTCCTTCAAAGCATTCTTTAAAACCCACCTTTTTGATCAAATGTCCTTATATCTGTCTACGTGTTCTAGTGCAAACATTTTCCCCTTAATGCTCCTGTGAAACATTTTTATCCATATTGATCATAGATCATAGAAGCCCTACAGTGAGGAAACAGGCCCTTCAGCCCAACAAGTCCACACCAAACCTCAGAGCACCCACCCAAACCCATCCCCCTATAACCCACCTAATGTACAAATCCCTGAACACTATGGGCAATTTAGTATGGCCGATCCACCTAGCCTGCACATTTTGGACTGTGGGAGGAAACCGGAGCACCCAGGGAAAACCCACACAGACACGGGGAGAATGTGCAAACTCCACCCAGACAGTCACCCGAGGGTGGAATCGAACCCGAGTCCCCGGTGCTGTGAGGCAGCATTGCTAACCACTGTGTCACCGTGCCAAGGACTATGTTACAGAAAAAAGGCCTTGCAGTGCATCAAGTCTGTGCCATTCTAACCCCATTTTCCAGCCAATGGCCCACAGCCTACACGTCCTGGCATCACAAGTGCATATTGCAAAGCTTTCTCAATGTTATCAGGGTTTCTGCCTCTACCACCCTTACAGGCAGTGAGTTGCAAATTCCCATCACCTTCTAGGTGAAAAAAAGCAGTCTTCAATGCCCTTCTAACCCTAATTTTGACTCAATGCCCCTTGGCCATTGACCTGTTCACCAAAGGGAAATGCTTCTTCCTGCCTAACCTGTTGGAGCTGCTCAGAAATTTACACATCTCAATCATGCCCTCCATCCCCTCATCACCCGCTAATCTCCTATGCTGTAAGGAAAACAACCTCAGTCTATCCAATCTCTCTAGCCCATCCTGATAAATCTCCTCTGTACCCTCTCTAGTCTTATCACATCCCTGCTGTCATGTGGATTCCCGAACTGCGCACATAAAAACAAATGGTTGCTTATATTGACAAAGCAATAATGAACACTTCCATCTTTTCAAGTTCTATTTCAGATTAGGATACCTTTTACACCAAATTATGGAGTGATCAGACTGCACAGGATTATTGTTATACAATGTGTAACCTATTATCAATATACAATTACATTAGTGCAGTTAAAGCACACTGAATTGTCAATAATTAATGGAAATTGAAGGATTGGAATTCACCTCAGGCAAAACATCCTTCACACAGATCCAAGTCAACCACTGAAAGTTTGAGAGGATTGTTTCAGCCTCAACAAGTAGCCTTCTTTCACTTCATCATTGCACTATCTACTTAGATTATGTGCCCAAAAGCTGAATTGGCTTTAAAATCTGCACTCAGGACTCCATCCATTGAAGCTTCCAATCAAGGCTAGCTGTAAATTGAAAGTTTTGCCTTATCTGCACTCAGAAAATAAGCATCTCTGACAACACTCGTTTGTTGACCGCGGTGGCTCAGTGGTTAGCACAGTAGCCTCACAGTGCCAGGGACCCAGGTTCGATTCCTGCCTCAGGCGACTGCCTGTGTGGAGCTTGCATGTCCTCCCCGTGTCTGCGTGGGTTTCCTCCAGATGCACAGTCCAAAGATGTGCAGGTTAGGTGGATTGGCCATGCTAAATTGCCCATAGTGTTCAGGGGTGTGTGGGTTATAAGGGGATGGGTCTGGGTGGGATGCTTCAAGGAGCAGTGTGGGCTTGTTGGGCCGAAGGGCCTGTTTCCACGCTGTAGGGAATCTAATCTCTTTCGAGGCTGGAGATAGTGTTGATTTCTCGAGCTTTGCATCACAGTGGTAGTTGAGAGTTTGTAAGCAATTTTCAGATGGTGTATTGAGTATGTCAAGAAGCAGCAACTTAGTTATGACTCATTCATTAATAAGATAAAGAAAGAATTTGCACAACCCGTGACAGATGAGAAAACTGCACCAATCCTGCCAATATCTGCAGAATAGGGGAGGAGAGGGGAAGCAGGTTTCTCTGGTTTTGGAGAAGTGGAATATATAATTCTCATGTCTTGCAGTCTTTAATGTTAGTATTTGGGAGCAAGATCTTTGTTCTACTATCAAAATGATACCTGGTCTTCTACTTAGTAGATGCTGACTCCTCCTGTAGATCGTCTCACTCCCCTCTCCAAACGTATATCTATTGATGTAGTCACTGGGGAGAAATCCTGGAATTCCTACTCTATCAGCATTCTGTGTCAACTTACAGCAGGTGGGCAGCAGTGGTTCAAGACGGTAGCTCACTGCCACCTTTTTAAGGGCAACTAGGGATGGGCAATAAATGCTGGTCAGCCAGCGGCACTCACAACCAATGAATAAATAAAACAATACATTATTTTGCACGTTGATCATCTCTGTTTGTCAAGCACCTGTCTAAAGCCTCTTGGTTAATGACCATAGGTGGCACTTTATAATGCCAGAATGACTGTTGTCCCCTTACTCACCTCCATTTGAATGTTAATTTTTACTCATTTTAAGAACAAAAGCATTGCTCTTTTTTTATTCGTTCACAAGATGTGCGCATCATTGCCTCGGCCAGCATTTTTTGCCCATTGCGAATTACCCAGAGAGCTAATTAAGAGTCAACCACATTGCTGTGGGCCTGGCATCACATGTAGGCCAGATAAATAAGGATGGCAGTTTCCTTCCCAAAAGGGCGTTAGTGAACCAGTTGAATATTTAATATAATAATTGATAGTGTCTGCATGGTCATCATTAGACTCCTAGTTCCAGATTTTTTTGTTGATTTCAAATTCACTCATCTGCTGTAGCCGAATTCAAACTTGGATCCTGAGAACATTACTTGGCTCTGTCAATTATAAGCCCAGTGATAATATCACTACACCATTGCCTTCCTCATAATAGGTTAGTGTGATGCCTAATAAATCTTTTGTTTACTCTTGTAAAAGGATAGTTACCATGGTAACACAGTGAAATAAGGTCTTGTTCAACCTACAGAATGCTAAAAAATGAATGCTGAGAGAATGCAGTTTTAAAGAGAGCTCCAATTTCCAATAAAGATAGTTTGCTTTGTTTGTTTGCTTGTTATTGTCATCTTCTCAACGAGCATAAACCTCCATCTCCTGTACTGTGCTTGCACATTCCACATTTTAAAGTCATGCGTAAATGAAGCAAAGGTGCTGTACGAAAAAAGGACTTCCTCACACAGCAAGTGGTTAAGATTCTGGAAAGCACTGCCTGGAAATGTGGTGGAGGAAAATTCAATTAATGCATTTAAGAGGGTATCAGATGGTTAGTTGGATAGAAATGGTAAGCACAGATAAGGGGAGAAGATCCAGGAGATTGGCACTTGGCAATGGAACAGTTCAGGAATGATGGACGCCCTGCAATAGAACAATTATGTGATTAACCAAAAACATCCATTACATTGCAGTCTATTTTCTCCTCAGCTTCCCTCTCCTATATTTTCCATCAATCTTTCCCTTCAGCAACTGCCTCTGTCTAGCAACTGCTCTATTAATGTGAGCAAGCAATTGTACCCTTCTGTCTCTGATAGCTTAAATTCCATCCTTTCTCCAGTCATTTGATTTGATTTATTATTGTCACATGCACCAAAATACAGTGAATAGTGTTGTTTGGTATGCTAACCAGACAAATCATCATAGAATTTTAGAATCCCTAAAGTGTGGGAAACAGCCCCTATGGCCCAAGAAGTCCACACTGACCCTCAGCGCACCCCACTCAGATCCATTCCCCTATAACCCACCAAATCTATATATCCTTCAACACTACAGGCAATTTAGCATGGCCAATTCACCTAGCTGGCATATCTTTGGACTGGAATGGAAGCTGGAACATCAGTAGGAAACCCACACAGACATGGGGAGAACATGCAAATTCCACCCAGACTGTCCCCCAAGGGTGGAGTCAAACCTAGATCCCCAGTGCTGTGAGGTAGGAGTGTTAACCACCGAGCCACCGGAAATCATGCCATAAATAAGTACATCAGGGTAATAGGACAGAACATGATTCTCATCTGGGTAAGAACTGTGGAACCTTCTCCAATGTATTACCTTATGCTAGAAATTTGCTAGGGAAAGAATATTCTGAACTGATTAATTTTACACCAAAATAGCACCTTGTTGCACTCACACAGTGCGGCTTGCATAGTGGTGTGTTATAATGTGAATTCTTGAGGTGTGAAGGTGAAATCCTTCAAAAGCTACATTTGAATTCAGTTTGTATTTTCTCACATAATAATATATGTCAAAATGCAAGGATTGTTGTCGCTGTCACCGTCACAGTACTTTGACAGAAGTAATTATGGATTGAGACAAAAGGCATTTGTTAAATATTTCATTCAAGAAGCGAAACAATGCAGAGAATTATCAAGAAACTGTTGCCATTTGTCATGTCATTCATCCTTGATGCATTACACATACAAAGGAATTGTCTAATGTTCTTTTATAATATTAGTACAAAACTGGCACCCACCCAGCAATTTGATGTCACACAGTACAAAGTTTATGTCACTGTCTGACTTTATTTCACAACAACGTTTTATATGATTACTGCTGGAAATGAAAAGTCACAGTGAAACTGCAAAATTGAGTCCACAAGGGTTTACTTCATTGTGAAAGCACCTCTGACTAGCAGTGATCATAATACAATTGAATTTTACGGATTACAGGAGAGAGGTGTGAGTCTAAGGAGGACTATTTTAAATTTAAACAAGGGCAATTCTGAAAGCACAGTTAATTAAAAGGAACTGGCAACTTATATTAAGAGACATGTTGATTGAGTTACAGAGGCAAACACTTAAGGGTATATTCCAGAAGGTGCAGAATAGATATATTCCAACAAATAAGGATAATTCTAATGGGTAGATCTACCATTCTTGATCAGCCTGAAGAAGGCAAAGAGAGCATCAAACTCAAAAGAAAGAAGTTTTGTTCTGGAAAGGCAGGTGGCAGGTCAGATGATTGAAGAATATTCAAACAAAAAAGCAACAGATCTTTAAAGATAAATGAGGGAAAGATCAGAGCACAAAAGAAAGTTAGGCATAAATACAAAACCAGGTTGGAAAAGTTTCTTTAGATATTTAAAAAAGCAAAGAGTTAATAAAGTACAGTGATAATGGGAACTGCAGATGCTGGAGAATCCAAGATAATAAAATATGAGGCTGGATGAACACAGCAGGCCCAGCAGCACCTCAGGAGCACAAAAGCTGACGTTTTGGGCCTAGACCCTTCATCAGATGAAGGGTCTAGGCCCGAAACGTCGGCTTTTGTGCTCCTGAGATGCTGTTGGGCCTGCTGTGTTCATCCAGCCTCACATTTTATTAGTTAATAAAGTACATATTGGTTCCATATAAAATTATTCAGGGAATTAATAATGAAGAGTTAAGAAGTGGCAGATGAGGAACAAATATTTTGTATTGGCCTTCACCGGAGAGGATATAAATAAGATCCCGGAAATAGCTGTAAATCATGAAATAATTGAAACATATTAGGCCCTGAGGGGACATGACCGGGTGGAGGTGGAAAGGATGTTTCCTCTAATGGGAAAAGATCTAGGGGTCAGAGTTTAAAAATAAGGAGCCATCCATTTAGGACAAAGATGAGAAAAACAGGGTTCTGAGTACTTGAAATACCCTTCCTCAAGACGCAGTGGATGTAAAGTCGTTAAGTATTTTGAAGACAGAGATAGATAGATTCTTGATTACCAAGGGGATGAGAGGTTTTTTGTGGATTTGCAAGAATGTGGAGTTGATTGTAAAGTCAGATCATTCATGACCTTATTGATGACAGAGCAGGCTTGAGGGGGCGAGTGGTCTGCTCGCGGTCTTTATTTATATGAATGTACTTAGAAAATGGATCTGTAACCTGCTGAGCATGTGTGAGGGTCATTGGGAGTATTTAATGTCCTCCATTTTCATCACCATAGAAAAACATGACTATCAGGGCAGGCTTGAGGCTTGTTCCTGAATTGTCTGGACAATACAGAATTTCGTTGTTCAGCTGGGTTGCATTTTCAGTGTGGGGTGGAGCCAATTTTCAGGCGCTATGTTCAAAAGGAAAAGGAACAGGAGAGAGAGGAACTGTTTCTGCCAGGCTGCCAGAGTGCACAACAGCTTGAAAGATGGAGTGTAGGTTCAGTGCAGGAAATTCAATACTGTCCAAAGGAAAACAAAAGCCAAGGTGACTGCGCATTTGCCAAAGCTAACTACGCACGGCAACACTATTTAGAGTGAGAATAAGATTTTATTTTTAGGCATAGTCAAGTACAGAAGTACATGAGTGCAATGAAAAGTACACAAAGTTACCATGCTTGGAACCATCTTAGCTACAAAGTTACCTTGGTACAAAATCTTTGGTCCACCATTGCAGTCCTCCTGAAGTGCTTAGCCATGGGCCAGGATCTGGGCCTTTCTACCCTAATGCTGCGACCAATGCCAGGAGGAAACAGCCAATCAGTCTTGACTCGCTGCTCCACCACTGCAAAACTGTGCCACTATTCTTCAGTTTCATCGTACCTCTACCGCTGTCATCATTGCCATGAGTCCGCACTGGGCCAATCCCAGCGACGCAGGCTGCGCTGAACCTGTTGGCTCCTGTACCAGGCACTGGCCCCAAACTCACCTCCCTCCTCTGCCACCTGCAACACACTCTAGCCTCCCTCCTCCGCCACGAGCACAAACTCGACTCCATCCACCACTGCTGCCAGGAAGAAACCTTGCTTCAGACATGCTGGACACTTGGTTGCTGCCAAGCTCTCCGCAGAAGGTAAGTAGGTTATAGTAAGAAAAAGAAAAGCAGCAAAAGAAGAGAAAAAACTGTAAAAGTAAATGGAGAAGATGAGCTCTGGGCAAGAGCCTGCGCACTGCACTACCACCCTGCTGCTGTCTTGACTGGAATGTTTCGGAAGTGTAGTGATTGTAATGAGGTCAGCCAGATGGGCCTTTTGGAATATGAGCTCCCTGATCTGGGCAGTTAAGCTGGTCTAATCAGGGAGCTTTGGCTGACAGATATAAACAGGAGTGTCAAAGGTCCTGCTCACTCTGAGAGCTGACTCTGAGTGAGCTGGATCAGTATCAATGACTCTCCACATGTAAATAAATGGGCAACTTGGTCATGGGATACCAGCCTCTATGGAGTTATTTCAGGAAGCGTCATTGGTAACAAGGCTGGAAGAATTTGGAAAAGCAGGTTACTAGGGAGTTAGAATGTTAATTTTACACCCATGTGGCATTATGCCCGGAGCAAATAAATACATACCATCAGCCACAACTGGCAAAATTACTAGGAGAACCATGTATAGCATTAGAAAAATAAAGTCAACATTGTCCCACTCTGTCATTAGAGGTGGAATGATGGGTTGGTACTTTACCCTGATGGTCAACACAGTTTGAGAAAGGGATATTAAACCTGTACTGGAAGTGAGAAGTAAAGCCATACTGTTAGAATCACTGAGTTATAAACCAGCTGTCTAGAGAACTGAGAAAACACATATCCTGACATCAGAATAGGCTGTATAGGAAAACAGCATCTTAAACTCTGAAACAAGCGATCTGACATGTCTTTAAAAACCGTAAAAAATGCAGAGGCTGTAAATCAGGAACACAAACAGAAATTGCTGGAAAAACTCAGAAGGTCTGGCAGCATCTGTGGAGAGATATCATAGTTAATGTTTCAGGTCAGAACTGAGGAAGGGCCACTCGACTCAAAACATTAACTCTGTTTTCTCTCCACAGATGCTGCCAGACCCGCAGAGCTTTTCCAGCAATTTTAGTTTTTGTTTCTGACGTGTTTTTGTTTTTTTTTCCCCGTTGAGCTCACTGATCGGATGAGAAGCTGAGTAAAAATTGTGTCACCTGGCAATCCATGAGACCAAAAGCAGCAACTTCTATCTTACATCGTGCCTTTTACATCATAAACAATCCTTGGGTACTTCATTGGAATATTACAAAACAAAATTAGACACACTCAGAACACACAAGGAAATAGTGGCTCAGATGACTACAGCTTGATCAATGAGGCAGGTCTTCAGGAGTATCACTGTAAAGAAAGGTAAAGAAGCAAAGGGAGGCATCAGAAGGCTATTCTAGAGTTGGAACGCAGACTGCTGAGGGTGCAACCACTTATGTTAGACACTCACACAAGGGAGGTACCTCAATGAGGAATAGGAGTGGAGCAAGTGTAGGTTCCTGGGAAATGACTCGGATTAAAGAGCAGGAACAGGAACTGAAGGCTGTGAGCAAAAAAAATCAAATTGGAAAATAACCACTATTACTCCTCATCCTTGACAATTCGTATTCTGAACAAGGGAGAAAGAGATTAATTCCTATGATTATGATAATTGAATAGCTTTATTGCACGTGTGGCGTGGTCAGACTATAAAATAGAAACTGAACTCCTCAACTGAAACGCTGAAATACTCATTTTGTCACTTTTAGAGTTTGCAATCTTGAAAAAAATGCCATTCATAGCTGTTGAGCTTTCATAACAATTACGTTGCAGTGTTTACTTGCTGATTTTGGTTGTATTCGATACGATTACAATGTTATTTCTGTTTGAAGTGTTCGATTTTGATCTGGGGTCTGGCGGTAGCTGATGTAAATATAGCTAACTTCCCGAAAATGGGCCTCTCGTCCTTATATATAACTCTCTATGTTGTGGTTTGGGAGGGTGAATCTGAGGGACATGAGAGAGGGAGAATCCTGCGTCATTGACAAGGTGGTCTAGTCTAAACCGCCTTCTATCCAACCTCCTGGGTCATTGAGTCATAGAGCTGTACAACACGGAAACAGACCCTTTGGTCCAAATCGCCCATGCTGATCACGTAGCCTAAATTAAATTAGACCCATTTTCCAGCACCTGGCTGATATCCTGCTAATCCCTACCCATTCAAGTACCCATCCAGATCCCTTTTAAATGTTGTAATTGTACTCACCTCCCCACTTCTTCTGGCAGTTCATTCTATAAATACACCACCCTCTGTGTGAAGAAGTTACCCCTTAGGTCCCTTTTATATCTTTCCCCTTTCAACTTACATCAATGCCCTCTAGTTTTGGACCCCCTGCCCTGGGGAAAAGACCTGGTCAATTCACCCTATCTATGCCCCTCATTATTTTATAAACTTCCTCAAGGTCACCCCTCAGCCTTCAATGCTCCACGAAAAATAGCCCCAGTCTACTCAGCCTCTCCCTATAGCTCAAATCCTCCAACCCAACAGCATCCTTCTACATCTTTTCTGCACCCTTTCTAATTTATCAACATCTTTCCTATAGCAGGGAGACTAGAATTGAATGCAGTATTCTGAAAGTGGCCTATCCAATATCCTGTGCAGCTGCAGCATAAAATTCCAACATCTCTGCTCAATAAAGGCTAATAAAGGCAGTGTACCAAATGCACAAGTCATTACAGATGACTGATGATAGCTGCCTTTGCCATTCCGACAAGTTCTTACGGTAGCAGGAAGTCAAATAACTACCATATTGTGACAGTTGGCCTGTGGGGAGAAGGAACACAATATCAAGGGGAAGCAGAGTTGTGCCTAACTGCAAAGAGAAATTGAAAGCTTCCTGTGTCATGCTTTGAGCTGTCCCTTTGAGGATTCATGGTTAAGTTTTTCAGCATTAATGAGAACTGAGAAAACTGTGTACGGGGCCTAGCCATGCTCCTGACTGGCAGATTTTTTGCATTTGCTGTTTTGGTCCCTTTATCTGTGGAACGATGTTCTGGATCTTAATGGAGTGCAAAGAGAGTTTACTGGACTAATTAATTCTCTGGTAGGATCTCAGTGTTGCTGGCTTAGCAGTATTTGCTGCCCATCAGTAATTGCCCTTGGGAAGGTAATGATGAGCTGTCTTCTTGAATCACTGCAGTCCATGTGCTGTAGAAAGACCTACACACCTTTCGAGAGAGAATTCTGGGATTTTGTCCCAGTAAAAGTGAGGGAACAGCAGTATATTTCCAAGTCAAGATGGTCAGTATCTTGGAGGGGAATTTTCAAGTGATTGTTTTCCCATATACCTGCTGCCTTTGATCTTCTGGATGGAACTGGATTGTGGTTTGGAAGGTGCTCTCTAAGGATCATTGGTGCATTTCTGGAGTGCATATTGTAGATAGTACATACTGTTGCTACTGAGCATCAATGGTCAGGGAGTCAATGTTTTGAGGATGTTGTGTCAATCAAGCAGGCTGCTTTGTTCTGGACAGTGTCAAGTTTCTTAAGTGTTGTTCAAGCTGCATTCATCCAGGCAAGTGAGGAGTATTCCATCAGAATCCTGATTTGTGCCTTGTAGATGGTTGATAGGTTTTGGGAGACAGAACGTGAGTTATTCACTGTTGTACTCCTAGCCTTTCACCTGCTGTTGTAGCCACAGTATTCATGTGGTAAGCCCAGTTGAGTTCAAGTCATGGTAACCACCAGGATATTGATCGCAGGGTATCCAGTTTTGGTAACTGAATGTCTAGTGATGGTATTTTTATTGTCCATTAATGCAGATGATCATTGCCTGGCATTTGTGTCAGCCCCAGCCTGGATATTGTCCCGATCTTGTTGCACTTGAACATGGACTGCTCCAGTATCTAAGGAGTTGTGAATGGAATTGAATATTGAGCAATCATCAGCGAGCATCCCCACTTCTGACCTTATGATGGAGGGAAGGCCATTGATGAAGCAGCTGAAGATGGTTGGGTCTCAGACACTACCCTGAGGAACTCCTGCAGAGATGTCTTGGAGTTGACCTGACTCACCTCCAACAACCATCTTCCTATGCACCATGACTCCAACCACGGAGCATATGCCCCTGATATCCATTGATTCCAGTTTTGCTGGGTCTTCTTTAGGTTCTTTACTCAGAGAGTGGTTGGGGCATGGAATTCATTGCCAGAGAGGGTAGTGGAGTTGGCCTCATTAGGGGCATTTAAGCGGCTATTAGATAGACATATGGATGATTGTATAAGATAGCCGTGGAGGTCAGATAGATTTTAGGTTTCGGGTAAAAGTTCGGCACAACATTGTGGGCCGAGGGGCCTGTACTGTGCTATACTGTTCTACGTTCTGTGTTCTATGCTCTTGATGTCACACTCAGTCGAATGCGGCCTTGATGTCAATGACTGTCACTCTCACCTCACCTCTGGAATTCAGTTCTTTTGTCCATGTTTGAGCCAAGGCTGTAATGAGGTCAGGAGCTGAGTGGCCCTGGCAGAACCCAGACTGGGCATCACTGAGCAGGTTATTGCTGAGCAGGTGCTGCTTGATAGCACCGTTAATAACACCTTCTTCACTTTACAGATGATCGAGAGTATACTGATGGGGTGATATGTGGCCAAAGTGGATTTGTCCTTTTTGCGTACTGGACAAACCTGGGCAATTTTCGACATTGTCAGGTAGTACCAGTGTTGTAACTTTGTGCTGAAAGAGCTTGGCTATGATAATGGCAGGTTCTGGAGCACAAGTCTTCAGTACTTTTTACCAGAACCTTGTCAGGGTCCATAATGTTTGCAGTGCCCAGTGCTTCCAACCATTTCTTAATATCACATGGAGCAAATTGAGCTGGCTGAAGACTATTTTCTGTGATGCTGGGGTCATTGGAAGAGGAAAATGGAACACCCACTCGACACTTCTGGCTGAAGATGTTGTAAATGCTTCAGCCTTATTTTTTGCCCTGCTGTGCTGGGCTCCCCATCATTGAAGATAGGGATATTTATGGAGTCTGCTCATCCAGTGATTGTCCATTTCCATTCATGATGGATGCGGCAGGGCTGCTGAGCTTCGATCTGAACCATTGGTTGTGGGATCACTTAGCTCTAACTATCACTTGCTACTTATGCTGTTCACATGCAAGTTGCCCTTTTTTGTAGCTTCACCAAGTTGACACCTCAGCTTCAGGTATGGCTGGTGTAGCTCCTGACATGCCCTCCTGCACTCTCCATTGAACCAGGGTTGATTCCCTACCTTGATGGTAATGCTTGAGTTGGGGATATGCCGGGGCATGAGGTTACAGATTGTGCTAGAATCCAATTCTGTTGCTGTTGATGGCCCCCAGCATCTCATGGATTTATTCGAAGTCTGTCCCGTTTAGCATGGCAATAGTGCCACACAACACGATGGAGAGTATTCTTAATATGTAGGTAGGACATTGTCTCCATGAGGAGATCACTCTTCCCAATATTGTCATGGACAGATACATGTGTAGCCAGCAGATTGGTTAGAATGATGTCAAGTCTGACTCTTGTTAGTTTAATCAGCAGTATTGCTGCCAGCCACCCCTGAGGCAACAGTACTGACATACACGGAGACACTAGATCAGTTAGGGCTGTATTCACTGGAGCTTAGAAGAATGAAGGCGATCTGATAGAATCCTGTAAAATTCTAACAGTGCTAGACGAGGTAGATGTAGGAAGGATGCTATAAATGACAGGGATGTCCAGAACCTGATGTCTCCGTTTAAGCATAAGAGTGGAGTAGGCCTTTAAGAACTGAGATGAGGAGAAATTTCTTTACTTAGTTACCACGAGGAATAGCAAAGAATTATTCGTACTGAGTTAAAAACTAATATAACTCAGCTGGTCAGGAGCTGTCTGAAGATGCAGCAACAGAGTTAACATAGGCAGTTGTAACAGAACCTGCCCTTTGGGAAACTGACGAACTCAGGGTCAGCACTGTGTTTAAATCCCACTTGAATTTGCATTGAAGTCAATGGGAATAATTATGATTATAATGTCAAATGAGGGTTTCACATTCCTGAGGTTCCTTCCAGGCAAGTTGGAGAAAAATTATCCCCAGTATCTTACATTGACGATCCTTTGTTTGAACTGCAGGATGTTTATATGTGATAAACCACAGTAACAATTTGGATTTATACATGTGTGGAGCTGGAGGAGCACAGCAGGCCAGGCAGCATCAGAGGAGCAGGGAAGTTGATGTTTTTGAAGAAGGGTCCTGACCCAAAACATCAGCTTTCCTACTCCCCTGATGCTGCTTGGCTTGCTGTATTTCCAGCTCCAAGCTGTGTTATCTCAGACTCTAGCGTTCACAGTTCTTGCTATTTTTGGATTTATACATTTCCTTTGAATAGTGAAGCGTCCTAAAGAGATAAAGTAGAAGTGGAATGTTAAAAGCCAAGGGGGCTATAGAGGCAGAGAGGCTTGGAGAGAGCTTAGGGCCTCACCAGTCAAAGGCACATCTGCCATTGACCTTAACAACACCAAGGATCAGAGTCAATGTGGATCAGTGAAGACTGGGAGTCATAGCTTCAATCTCTCACTTCCTTCACATTAGCAGTGTTGGGCTGGTAGTAATTACTGGTATTAACTACATCATCTTTCTGGGAGTTTCTGTCACAACTCCATGAAGTTTCAGAAGAAGTAAGGAAGGCAGCCCTGTTTAATTCAAAGTAAGGGTTGAGTTTAACGGTTTAGTATGAGATGAGAGACTGATCAAATGGCCATGAATATATGTGGCTGTTCTTGGCTTCTTTGACAAATAAACTCACACTTAGTCAAGTCACTTGATGTATTTGATAGAAGCAAAGTAATTATTATCCCACTCCTAACAAATGTAGTGAGTTGCCACAATTGATTTTGCCTACATTTCACAGTGTTGTCAGATAAGCTCTACATTTGAATCAAACTTGAGGAAAAGTTCTGTCAGCATAGAAATTCTGTTTCACTAAGTCTGTGCTCCCCAAGGAGTACTAATATAGAGTTCCGCAACAAATCTCTCCAGATATTGTCGTCTGTGCTATTACATGTATAATCATTTGGCCAAGATAACTGCGTAAGATCATCTGGTCTTATTGTCCTTTACTCAGATTGAGAAGTACGCAGGACCACATCTCTTTTCTTGTAGTTCTCTGTTGTATTTCAGAAGCAGGAGCAACATGCGCTGTGCCTTGTTTTTTTTTCAACCCTGGCATCACTAAGTATGTACTTAGACTCATTGATTGCCAGGACAGATCTATTTTACTTTTAAGTACTTGCAAAAGACAGATGGTAAGTTTTTTTTTCTGTTTGAAGACCAGATTAATTTGGGTACCCAAAGCGCAGAGAAACTGTAAATTGAAGCATGCTTTGTGTTGTTGTGTCTCAAGTGTTTACACAATCATCCTTCCCTATTTTAAAGGAATTTCAGTGACTTATTTGCATTGGAATGTGAAGGCTTTTCCTGAATATTTTGGAGCTGAATTTCCTGTAGATGTGTTCTGTGGTGATGGTGTACTTGTGTTGTTCTCACGTTCTTTCAACTTCAGGTAGTTCTGACAGATACAGATAGTGACTTATGCCAATACATCCCCATGCTGTACCTTGTGAGGCCAAAACATTCATTGCTTTCAAGGAGTTGCATTGTCTGCATTGTCCTACAGAGACACCTGCAGAAAGATTTCAACACTTAATTGTCATAGCTACACAGCAAAAATCAATGGTGAGATCGAGTTTGCTTAATTAATGTCGTGGTCAGTGTCACTTAGATCTTGCAGAAAGGCACTGGAGGGTCTGAAATGACTAATGCATTCTAATAGCTCTGCAAGTTTCCTGAGGGTGAAACTGGTGCCAGGAACTCAATTGACATCTTGACCTTCAATTAGATAAGAAAGTAAATACTTCGACATGTTCTGATTGTCTTCCATTGACACTAAGCAAGGAAAAAAAACTGAGGCAAAAAAGATCAGGGTTTGAAGGCAGATTAGTGTGTGGCCCACTTTTAAAACTGGTAAGAAATCAAATGAAATAACTTGATAATAAAATGTGAGGCTGGATGAACACAGCAGGCCAAGCAGCATCTCAGGAGCACAAAAGCTGACGTTTCGGGCCTAGACCCTTCATCAGAGAGGGGGATGGGGGGAGGGAACTGGAATAAATAGGGAGAGAGGGGGAGGCGGACCGAAGATGGAGAGTAAAGAAGATAGGTGGAGAAGGTGTGGGTGGGGAGGTAGGGAGGGGATAGGTCAGTCCAGGGAAGACGGACAGGTCAAGGAGGTGGGATGAGGTTAGTAGGTAGCTGGGGGTGCGGCTTGGGGTGGGAGGAAGGGATGGGTGAGAGGAAGAACCGGTTAGGGAGGCAGAGACAGGTTGGACTGGTTTTGGGATGCAGTGGGTGGGGGGGAAGAGCTGGGCTGGTTGTGTGGTGCAGTGGGGGGAGGGGATGAACTGGGCTGGTTTAGGGATGCAGTGGGGGAAGGGGAGATTTTGAAACTGGTGAAGTCCACATTGATACCATATGGCTGCAGGGTTCCCAGGCGGAATATGAGTTGCTGTTCCTGCAACCTTCGGGTGGCATCATTGTGGCAGTGCAGGAGGCCCATGATGGACATGTCATCAAGAGAATGGGAGGGGGAGTGGAAATGGTTTGCGACTGGGAGGTGCAGTTGTTTGTTGCGAACTGAGCGGAGGTGTTCTGCAAAGCGGTCCCCAAGCCTCCGCTTGGTTTCCCCAATGTAGAGAAAGCCGCACCGGGTACAGTGGATGCAGTATACCACATTGGCAGATGTGCAGGTGAACCTCTGCTTAATGTGGAATGTCATCTTGGGGCCTGGGATGGGGGTGAGGGAGGAGGTGTGGGGACAAGTGTAGCATTTCCTGCGGTTGCAGGGGAAGGTGCCGGGTGTGGTGGGGTTGGAGGGCAGTGTGGAGCGAACAAGGGAGTCACGGAGAGAGTGGTCTCTCCGGAAAGCAGACAGGGGAGGGGATGGAAAAATGTCTTGGGTGGTGGGGTCGGATTGTAAATGGCGGAAGTGTCGGAGGATAATGCGTTGTATCCGGAGGTTGGTAGGGTGGTGTGTGAGAACGAGGGGGATCCTCTTGGGGCGGTTGTGGCGGGGGCGGGGTGTGAGGGATGTGTCGCGGGAAATGCGGGAGACGCGGTCAAGGGCGTTCTCAATCACCGTGGGGGGGAAGTTGCGGTCCTTAAAGAACTTGGACATCTGGGATGTGCGGGAGTGGAATGTCTTATCGTGGGAGCAGATGCGGCGGAGGCGGAGGAATTGGGAATAGGGGATGGAATTTTTGCAGGAGGGTGGGTGGGAGGAGGTGTATTCTAGGTAGCTGTGGGAGTCGGTGGGCTTGAAATGGACATCAGTTACAAGCTGGTTGCCTGAGATGGAGACTGAGAGGTCCAGGAAGGTGAGGGATGTGCTGGAGATGGCCCAGGTGAACTGAAGGTTGGGGTGGAAGGTGTTGGTGAAGTGGATGAACTGTTCGAGCTCCTCTGGGGAGCAAGAGGCGGCGCCGATACAGTCATCAATGTACCGGAGGAAGAGGTGGGGTTTGGGGCCTGTGTAGGTGCGGAAGATGGACTGTTCCACGTAACCTACAAAGAGGCAGGCATAGCTGGGGCCCATGCGGGTGCCCATGGCCACCCCCTTAGTCTGTAGGAAGTGGGAGGAGTCAAAAGAGAAGTTGTTGAGTGTGAGGACGAGTTCCGCTAGGCGGATGAGAGTGTCGGTGGAGGGGGCCTGGTCGGGCCTGCGGGACAGGAAGAAGCGGAGGGCCTTGAGGCCATCTCCATGCGGAATGCAGGTGTACAGGGACTGGACGTCCATGGTGAATATGAGGTGTTGGGGGCCAGGGAATTGGAAGTCCTGGAGGAGGTGGAGGGCGTGGGTGGTGTCACGGACATAGGTGGGGAGTTCCTGGACCAAAGGGGAGAAAATGGAGTCCAGATAGGTGGAGATGAGTTCGGTGGGGCAGGAGCAGGCTGAGACGATGGGTCGACCAGGGCAGGCAGGTTTGTGGATTTTGGGAAGGAGATAGAAACGGGCCGTGCGGGGTTGGGGAACAATGAGGTTGGAGGCTGTGGGTGGGAGGTCCCCTGAGGTGATGAGGTCATGAATGGTGTTGGAGATGATGGTTTGGTGCTCGGGTGTGGGGTCATGATCGAGGAGGCGGTAGGAGGTGGTGTCGGAGAGTTGGCGTCTGGCCTCGACGATGTAGAGGTCAGTACGCCATACTACCACTGCGCCACCCTTGTCTGCGGGTTTGATGGTGAGGTTGGGGTTGGAGCGGAGGGAGCGGAGGGCTGCCCGTTCTGCGGGGGAGAGGTTGGAGTGGGTGAGAGGGGTGGAGAGGTTGAGGCGGTTATTCCACTCCCGCACATCCCAGATGTCCAAGTTCTTTAAGGACCGCAACTTCCCCCCCACGGTGATTGAGAATGCCCTTGACCGCGTCTCCCGCATTTCCCGCGACACATCCCTCACACCCCGCCCCCGCCACAACCGCCCCAAGAGGATCCCCCTCGTTCTCACACACCACCCTACCAACCTCCGGATACAACGCATTATCCTCCGACACTTCCGCCATTTACAATCCGACCCCACCACCCAAGACATTTTTCCATCCCCACCCCTGTCTGCTTTCCGGAGAGACCACTCTCTCCGTGACTCCCTTGTTCGCTCCACACTGCCCTCCAACCCCACCACACCCGGCACCTTCCCCTGCAACCTCTTCACCAGTTTCAAAATCTCCCCTTCCCCCACTGCATCCCTAAACCAGCCTCCACTCTCTGGGTGAAGAAGCCTCTCCCCATCTCAACCCTGTGGAAACAGGCCCTTTGGCCCAACAAGTCCATACCAACCTTCAGACATCCCATCCAGGCCCATATAGCCCACACATTGGGCAACTGAGCATGACCAGTCTAACTATCCTACACATCTTCTGCCTGTGGGAGGAAACCCACACAGACATGGGGAAAATGTGTAAACTCCACATAGCCCAGTTCATCCCCTCCCCCCACTGCACCACACAACCAGCCCAGCTCTTCCCCCCCACCCACTGCATCCCAAAACCAGTCCAACCTGTCTCTGCCTCCCTAACCGGTTCTTCCTCTCACCCATCCCTTTCTCCCACCCCAAGCCGCACCCCCAGCTACCTACTAACCTCATCCCACCTCCTTGACCTGTCCGTCTTCCCTGGACTGACCTATCCCCTCCCTACCTCCCCACCCACACCTTCTCCACCTATCTTCTTTACTCTCCATCTTCGGTCCGCCTCCCCCTCTCTCCCTATTTATTCCAGTTCCCTCCCCCCATCCCCCTCTCTGATGAAGGGTCTAGGCCCGAAACGTCAGCTTTTGTGCTCCTGAGATGCTGCTTGGCCTGCTGTGTTCATCCAGCCTCACATTTTATTATCTTGGAATCTCCAGCATCTGCAGTTCCCATTATCTCAAATGAAATAACTTGTAATTGTATCGTACCTTTATCATGAGAAAATACCCAGTAGTGCTTCCTTGAGGAGCATTATCAAACACGGCACTGAGTCATAATGAGATGTGAGGACAGCTTTGGTTAAACAGGTAAAATTTAAGCAGTGTCTTAAAGACGAAAGGGAGAGGTAAAGTGGTGGAGAGCCACAGAACTATATCTAACTCCTTGAAAGCAATCAATGTTTTGGCCTCAGCCACTTTCTATGGCAGAAGATTCCCTAGTCTCAGCACTCTCTGGGTGAAGAAGCCTCTCCCCATCTCAACCCTGTGGAAACAGGCCCTTTGGCCCAACAAGTCCATACCAACCTTCAGACATCCCATCCAGGCCCATATAGCCCACACATTGGGCAACTGAGCATGACCAGTCTAACTATCCTACACATCTTCTGCCTGTGGGAGGAAACCCACACAGACATGGGGAAAATGTGTAAACTCCACATAGACAGCCACCTGAGGCTGGAATCGAACCTGGGTCCCTGATAGTGTGAGGCAATAGTGCTACCACTAAGCGACCATGCTGTCCTTCCAACATCACTTGTCTGTCTTCACAATGAGAGAGCAGCTCTATGATTTGGTAAGACCGCAGCCTTTACCTTTGCAGGAGCTATTCTTCAGTGTTACTAAGTCTATTTCAGCGAATATCATTGTTGAATGTGAGAAGGAAAAAGAAGACTATTAATGAGGTTACAAGTGCCTTTTGCTTATACAGTAAATTTAAAAACAATTTTTAAGTAATGAGAGGTGTAGATAGAGCTAATAGTAATTGTCTTTTCCCTAGGATGGGGGATTTCAATTAACAATTATTGCTCCTTTATGTGTACAATGATAATGAGTGCATTATTATTTTTAAGAATCCCATTGGAACACTTACTTTTATTGCTAATAAACAACCAACTTGAAAACTGCTTTCTAAATTCTTTTGGAGTCAGAGTCACACAGCACAGACGTAGACTCCTCAGTCCAAACAGTCCACACTGAACCTAATTCCAAATTAAACTAGTCCCACCTGCCTGCTCCTGGCCCATATCTCTCCAAACCTATCCTATTCATGTACCTATGCAAATATCTTTGAAACAATGTAATTGTACCCATATCTACTCCTTCCTCAGGAAGTTCATTCCACACACAAACCATGCTGGATGTAAAAAAATTGCCTCTCATCTCTTTTTTAAATCTCTCTCCTCTCACCTTAAAAATGTGCCCTGTAGCCTTGAAATCCCCATGCTAGGGAAAAAAAAAATACAATTACTATTAACTCTATCTATACCTGTCATTTTTTTTATAAACTACAGTCAGGTCACCTCTTAACCTCCAATGCTCCAGTAAAAAAAGGATCCAACCTTTCTTTACAACTCAAAACTTCCACATATGCAACATCCTGGCAAATCTCTTCTGACTGCTCTCTTAGCTTAATGTCCTTCCTAATGTGGACAAACAGGATCCTGGAGTAAAGCAGCAGGCCAGGCAGCATCTGGAGAAATGGAACAGTTCACATTTCGGGTATTACCGTTCTTCAGGACTGATTGTGGGGCTAGGGGTAACTGCAGATAAAGAGAAGTGGGTAGGGTGGAGCTGGACTGCTGGTGATAGGTGGACACTTGTTGTAGGTATGACCTGGTTGGTCGATGGGAGGGATGAGTCTGTCTGGTGGCTGGAAGAGAGGTTCAGAAGGTGGAATGGAAGGGAGAAGGTGGGGCTAGAAAGGGGGCAGGGAGATGGGTGGGAAGGTTATTTAAAATTGGAGAACCTCATGTCGGGTCCTCTGGGCTGACAGGTGCTCAGGTGGAAGATAAGGTGTTGTTCTTCAAATCTGCGTTCTGAGTTTCTGCAACACTGGAGGAGGCCAAGGATGGACACATCAGAGGAGGAGTGGTGCAGGAAGTTGAAATAGATGGTGACTGGGAGGTTAGGCTGGTAGTTACGGACCAGTTGAAGATGCTCACCAAAACAGTCACCTAGTCTATGTTTGGTCTCGCCAATAAAGAGAAGGCCACATCAGGACCACCAGATGCGATAGACTAGGTTGGAGGAGATGCAGGTGAAGCTCTGTCTCACTGGGAAGGGGTTTTTAGGCCCTGGATTGAGGTGAGAGCGGTGGTGTGTGGGCAGTTGTTGCATTGTTTACGGTTACAGGGGAAAGTACCGCGCAGGTTGGATTCATTGGTGGGGAGTCTGGCACAAACTAAGGAGTGGAAATGGTAATGGTACTTGTGAAAGGAAGAGAAGGATGGTGAGTGGAAGATGTTACGGGTGGTGGGAGCTAATTGGAATTGGTAAAAGCATTGGAGGAATGTCCTTCCTATAAGTGGGCAATCAGAACTGGACGCAGTATTCCAGATCAGGTCTCACCAACGTTCTGTATCTGCACCTCTCCAACACTTGCCTTAACTGGCTCCCAATTGTTTGTAGTCGAAGTGTAACCTATGAAACACAAGAACGGTGTGACCCACAGCCATTAGTGTTAAGAAGGAGGAAGCAAAATATAAGTATCTGAAATGGAAGACCAGATGACCACTTTGAGTGGCAGAAGAACACAAGAACTAGGAGCAGGAATAGGCTATTCAGCCCCTTGAGTCTACTCATTTGATACAATCATGGCTGATTTCAGTTTGGCCTCAACTCCACTTTCCTGCCCACTCTCCATAACTCTTCAACCCATAACTCATTAAAAATCTATGTATCACCTCCTTAAATTTATTCAGCCTGCATCCACCTCACTCTGGAGTATTGAATTCTACAAATCCATGCCTTCTGTGAAAAGTCATTTAGCTTCATCACTGTTTTAAATCTGGCACCTCATATCCTAAAGCTATGACGACTCATTCTAGATTGCCCCACATGAGGAAACATCCTTTCCATGTCCACCTTATCAATTAGATTACATTAGATTAGCTGTATGCTGTGGGAGCTGGCTGATCCCATTGTGAACGGCAGCGACCACATCTGCAGCAAGTGTTGGTTGCTGGAAGAACTCCAGGTCAGAATTAATGATGTGGAATCTGAGCTTCAAACTCTGCGGCACATCCGGGAGGGGGAGAGTTACCTGGACACTTTGTCTCAGGAGGCAGTCACACTTGGTAGATTAAGTAATTCAAATTCAATAAGTCTTCAGGGACAACAGGGTGTGACTGCAAGTTAGGAAGGTAGGGGGATTCTGAGTTCAGGAGTGCAGGACCCTCAGCCCTTGACCTTGTCCAACAGGTGTGAGATTCTTGCTCCCTGTATGGATGAGGGAAAGGGCTGTGGACAGGAAGAGCCAGCTGACCATGGCACCATGGTGCAGAGGCCATTCAAGAGGGGGGAGCAAAAAGATAAGTAGTTGTTATAGGGGATTCCATAATTAGGGGGACAGATAGTATCCTACGCAAGCCAGATCGGGAGTCCTGCATGGTGTGTTGCCTGCCCGGTGCCAGGGTGCAGGACATTTCCGACTGGCTTGAATGTATATTGGAGCGGGAGGGGGAGGATCCAGTTGTTGTGGCCCACGTTGGGACTAACAACATGGGCAAGGCTAGGGTAGAAGACCTGTTCAGGGGTTATCAAGGACTAGGAAAGAAATTGAAGTACAGGTCCTCAAGGGTCATAATCTCCGGATTACTGCCTGAGCCACGTGCCAATTGGCATAGGGATAAGAAAGTTAGGGAAGTAAACACGTGGCTAAGGGATTGATGTGGGAAAGAGGGATTCCATTTCGTGGGGCATTGGCATCAGTTTTGGAACCGGGGGGATCTGTACCGTTGGGACGGTCTCCACCTGAACCAATCTGGAACCAGTGTTCTAGCGAAAAGGATAAATAGGGTGGTCAGTAGGACTTTAAACTTCTGAGTCAGGGGGAAGGGAAAGTGAAAGTGACAGGGAGTATGGAGTTGAATGGAAAGAGAAGCAACAGGATAGCATGTATACAGGTGGGTTTAAGCTCGAGGCAGACGAGGACTACAGCAAAAAGGAAGGAGAGCTTAAGACATCTTAGGATTTCCAATATCTCTAATAATGATGAGAAAGTTATCATTAAGGCACTTTCCCTAAATGCTCGTAGTATTCGCAACAAAGTAGATGAATTAACAGCACAAATCCTCTTGAATGATTATGCTGTGGTAGGCATCACAGAGACATGATTGCAGGGGGTTCAGGACTGGCAGTTAAACATCCAAGGATTCACAATTTATTGAAAAGACAGAGAGGTGGGCAGAGAGGGTGGGGTTGCCTTGTTAGTTAAGAATGAAATTAAATCTACGGCACTGAATGACAGGGTCAGAGGATGTGGAGTCTGTGTGGGTGGAGTTGAGGAACCACAAAGGCAAAAAAACCAAAATGGGAGTTATGTACAGACCTCCTAACAGTGATCAGGACCAGGGGCGCAAGATGCACCGGGAAATTGATAGGGCATGTCAGAAAGGCAAGGTCACAGTGATCATGGGGGACTTCAATAGGCAGGTGGATTGGGTGAATAATGTTGCCGGTGGATCCAAAGAAAGGGAACTCATGGAATGTTTACAGGTTGACTTTTTGGAGCAGCTTGAGATGGAGCCCACAAGGGAGCAGACTATTCTGGACTTAGTGCTATGTAAAGAGCCAGACTTTACAAAAGACCTTAAAGTAAGGGAACACTTAGGAGGCAGCGATCATAATATGGTAGAGTTCAGTCTGCAGTTTGAAAGAGAGAAGGCAAAGTTGGATGTAATGGTTTTACAGTTAAATAAACGTAATTACAGGGGCATGAGAGAGAAATTGACAAAAATCAACTGGCAGCAGAGCCTAGCGGGGAAGACAGTAGACCAACAATGGCAGGAGCTTCTGGGTGTAATTGAGGACATGGTACAGAGGTTCATCTCAAAGAAAAGAAAGATTATCCAAGGTGGGATTAGACAGCCATGCCTGACAAAGGAAGTCAGGAAATGTATCAAAGAAAAAGAGACAGCCTATAAAGTGGCCAAGAGCACTGGGAAATCAGAAGATTGGGAAGGCTACAAAAATAAGCAGAAGATACCAAAGAGAGAAATAAGGAAGGAGAGGATCAACTATGAAGATAGGCTAGCTAGTAATATTAGAAATGACAGTAAAAGCTTCTTTCAATGCATAAGAAACTAATGAGAGGCAAAAGTAGACATTGGGCCGCTCCAAATTGATGCTGGAAGGCTAGTGATGGGAGATAAGGAAAAAGCTGAAGAACTTAATAAGTATTTTGCATCAGTCTTCACAGTGGAAGACATGAGTAGTATGCCAACAATTAGGAAGAGTCAAGGGGCAGAGTTGAGTATGGTAGGCATTACAAAAGAGAAAGTGCTAGAAAGGTCGCAAATGGAGTTCAATGCGGATAAATGTGAGGTGATTCACTTTGGGAAGAATAATAGGAAGACAGAATACTGGGAAAGATTCTTGGCAGTGTGGATGTGCAGAGAGATCTTGATGTCCATGTACATGGATCCCTTGAAAGTTGCCACCCACGTTGATAGTGTTGTTAAGAAGGCTTACGGTGTGTTAGGTTTTATTGGTGGAGGGATTGAGTTCTGGAGCCGTGATGTCATGCTGCAGCTGTACAAAACGCTAGTGCGGCCTCACTTGGAATATTGTGTGCAGTTTTGGTCGCCCCATTACAGGAAGGATGTGGAAGCATTGGAAAAGGTGCAGAGGAAATTGACCAGGATGTTGCCTGGTCTGGAATGAAGGCCCTATGAAGAAAGGCTGAGGGACTTGGGTCTGTTCTCATTGGAGAGAAGGAGGCTAAGAGGGGATTTAATAGAGACATACAAGATGATCAGAGAATTAGATAGGGTGGACAGTGAGAGTCTTTTTCTGAGGATGATGACTTCAGCTTGTACAAGGGGGCATAGCTACAAATTGAGGGGTGATAGATTTAAGACAGATGTCAGAGGCAGGTTCTTTACTCAGAGAGTGGTAAGGGGGTGGAACGCTCTGCCTGCCAATGTAGTTAACTCAGCCACATTAGGGGTATTTAAACAGTGCTTGGATTAGCATATGGATGATGACGGGATAGTGTAGGGGGATGGGTTTAGATTAGTTCACAGGTCGACACAACATCGAGGGCCGAAGGGCCTGTTCTGCGCTGTATTATTCTATGTTCTATATTCTATGTTCAGTGAACACACCAACATCTACAACCAGCATCCTAGCTACAAATCCTCACTCAAAGTGTAAGGCCAGCTTGGTCAATCATTCTTCATAATGTGTGCTCGGGAATCAACTAAATGAACCCTCTCTGAACAGCTTCAGGACCTGCGGTCCCAATGTTCCTGTGCTCCTATAGCCTAAAATATATGGACTTCTGCTGCATGATATGCCAGGAAGGGCTAAGTAACTGTCCCATCAGTCATGTTTGCTGTTTGTTGTCGAGATTAGTCAAGCGACATGGGCTTTGATTTCAAATCTAATTAAATTAATCACTAGTTCAAACGTACTTAAAGCATTAGCAGGAATATGACATCAGGGCAATGTGGGATTACCAAGCCAATTGTATTGTATGCAACTCACAATTATAGCTTCAAAAAACAAAAGTTAGGCAACTCAATGATAAGACCATTTAATTATTGAAAATTCTTTTACGGTTTTAGCTCTGGTTAGATGTCTGAACTTGTGGAAATGTCCTTCATCCATGTCAGCTGTCATGAATATCAAAAAACAGGATTTTACACAGTCACCGTACAGTAAGAATGCATTTCAATTAGGGCATTTTAAATACTTATGGCCTGATGTTACCTTGATTATCTCAGTATGTTGTACTTTCAGCAATTTGTTACATCACACAGTCTATTCATGTTATTCAAATGAAAAATAAAATTTGCCATTACTTTTGGTCTGTACGCTTTTCTTGAATGAATTTCTCCCCATTGTTTACGATTTGAGGAATATGTTGAATACAATAAGAATAGCAATAACCATAACAACAACTACAATTGAGATGTTACCCTCAATAAAACAAAGTGTCCCGGGGGTTATCAAAGAAAACTGGATGCAAAGCCACAGAAGGAGATTTAAGGGCAGATTCCCAGAAGTTGTAAGGTGCATCTTAGAGAAAGAAGAGATGTTTCCAGAGCTTAGGTGCTTGAGAGCTGAAGGTATGGGAACCAATAGGGATGACTAAGAGGTCAGGATTGGAGGAATGTGGAGTGCCACAATCCACTTGAGAACATAGAACATAGAACATAGAACATTACAGCACAGTACAGGCCCTTCGGCCCTCGATGTTGTGCCAACCTGTCATACCGACCTCAAGCACATCTAACCTACACTATTCCATGTACGTCCATATGCTTGTCCAATGACGACTTAAATGTACTTAAAGTTGGCGAATCTACTACCGTTGCAGGCAAAGCGTTCTGTTCCCTTACTATTCTCTGAGTAAAGAAACTGCCTCTGCCATCTGTCCTATATCTTTCACCCCTCATTTTTTTATATCCTGAGATTACTGCATTTCCATTTTTCTTAACTCCCTAAAATTTCCTCTAAGAACCTCATTCCTCTTCCTACCTATATCATTAGTAAAGGTGCACACCACAATTTCTGGTGGCTCACCCTCTCCTCAGAGAGACACCCTGCAGTCACTCTGTGACATCACAATGCTTGTACCATGATCTTGAATACTGATATTTAAGGCCCACTACTCCTGGGGTCATCACTGGCCTTGCCAATGTAATCAAATTATTTAAAACTCCCAATTTTCCTGTCTGATGAGCTCAGGTTAACAGAAACCTCACAATGCCAGGCATCCAAGTTCGATCCCACCCCCAGGCAACTGTCTGTGTGGAATTTGCACATTCTGCCCGTGTCTGTGCGGGTTTCCTCTGGGTGCTTCGGTTTCCTCCCACAGTCCAAAGATGTGCAGGTTAGGTGGCTTGGCCGTACTAAATTTCCCACAGTGTCCAGGGATGTGCAGGCTAGGTGGATTATCAATGGGAAATGCAGGATTACAGGGATAGAATTGGGGGGTGGATCTAGATGGGATCCGGTTTGGAGGGACAGTATGGACTCAATGGGTGTGCTTACACATTGTAAGGATCATATGATTCTATGAAAAAGCTAACCATGTTTCAGTACTTAATAAGAAGTTACTATTTATTACAAATTCTAAACACAGCCAGTCAAAACTATGAATCATGAACTGAGAGCTCTACTGGCTGAAACTCTAATCCTTTTCCTCTACATGCACTCATACAGTTAGACAAAGAAACAAATCAACCTGAATATTGTCGGTGAATGGAGCAAAAAGAGGGAAGAGGGAATCACAGTTCAGTGGCACCAATACACAAGATTTAATGAACCATCCCTTTTGCTTCCCAGCCACCTCCCAAATATAGCAGCAAAGTTGACCCCCCTACCCCTCCCCCACCATCAACACTTCATATCAGCTCTGACGAAGAGTCATCTAGTTTTGAAACAGAAGCTTACTTTCTCTCCATGGATGCTGCCTGACCCGCTATGATTTCCAGAATTTTTTGTTTTCAGTACAGATTCCAGCTTCTACTGTGATTTGCTCCTCCTTTTGTCTTCTAAATTGTTCTGATCTTCAAGGTTCTGATTCTTTCCAAGTTCCTTCAGTTCTTTACTGGAAACACAGGGCAATCGACACATTAAGTTTTCAGTCTTTCAGTCACTGTTTGGAGGAAATAGCTTATAGCAGATGGTGGGAGAGAATAGTTGGCTATCTTTCAGACTTTTGGTTAATTCACTGCAGAGAGAGTACGTGAGAGAAATGCTTTTTCTGTTGCATCCTTGGAGTTTCTATCTCTATTGTTCACACACTTTGATTGTCTGCTCATGATCCAATGAGAATGTTGTTGTCATGCACAAACCAATCAACAAAGCGTCTCTGGGCACATTCAGGATGCGAAGGCATCTTAGACATCTTCTCCCAATGCTTGAACAATGTGGCACAGTGTCTCAGTGGCTAGCACTATCACCTCACAGCAGTAGGGGTCTGGGTTCAATTCTACCCTCGGGCACCTGCCTGTGGCAGGTTTACGCATTCTCTCTGTGTCTGCATGGGTTTTTTCCTACTGTCCAAAGATGTACAGGTTAGGCCATGCTAAATTGCCCATTGTATCCAGGCTAGGTGGATTAACTATGGGAATTACAGGGAGAAGAAGGATCTGGGTGGATGCTCTTCCAAGGGTCAGCGTGGACTTGATGGGCCAAATGATCCGTTTCCACACCATAGGGATTCTATGATAACTTACAATGAGTGCCAGTAACTTGTTTTCATTAAGAGCAACAAGTTCTTAGTTTACAGCAGTCCTTTTCCCATTTTCGTCCACAAGCCAAAATAAAGAAAAACAAAATGACGCAGTTTGGATGAAGAGCAGCCAATGCTCATTGTCCACAGTTTGGGAGACGTGTAAGAAGAGGTGCTAAGGGTTGTTAGAGTTGACTGACAATATCCCTCCCTCTGGGGTCAAAGCACTGAGTTCAAGTCACAGAAATATGTCATGACATGTGCAAACACATTAATTTAAAAAATGATTTTGATTAGGGCTCTTGTAGAACAGTTGTAGCGTTCATATCTCTGGGCTAGACGGTACAGGTTTCAGTCTCACCTCCCCTGGAGGTATGTCATAACATGTCTGAAAGGTCGATTTAAAAGGTTTCTGTCTGAGAATGGCTGTGCAATGGAAGGCAAAAGTTAGTCTACACAAATACTAGAATTGTGTATTGTGAATAAAGCAGCACAGAAGATAAAGTGGCTCCAGATGGAAGTTCGACATAGTAACAGGGATAGGGAGGACAAAGTGAGGTTTGAAAGCAAGGATGGGATTTTTATAGTCAAACCATTCCTTCACCAGGAGCCGATAATGGTCCTTGAAAACCAATGTGACGAGTAAATGAGACTGAGTGTGAGTAAGAACAAGGACAGTGGAGATTTGGATAATCTGAAATTTATGAAGGTTAGAATAAGGGAGGTTGGCTAAGCGCATATTGGAATAATCAAAACTAGAGGTAAGCAATACCAGAATGAAGGCCATCGGATAGGAGAGCAATCTAACAAAGTTTTGTTTGATTCATTCATGGGATGTGAGCATTGCTGGCCGGGCAAGAATTTATTACCCTTCCCTAATTTCCCAGTAAAAAAAAGGTCAACCACATCACTGTCATATGTAGGATAGCTCAGGTAATGAGACCAGATTTCCTTCCCCGGATAACATTAGTGAAGCAGGTGGGCTTCGTGACAGTTAATAACAATAGTTGCCGTTAAGCTACTTCCCCTCCACTCCCCTATTCTGACTTGGTGACATTGAACTGATGTCCATAGAATATTGACTTGCGGATGCTGGATGACGAGAGTCATGGAGTCATAGAGCTGCACAGCATGGAAACAGACCCTTCGGCCCAACTTGCCCATGCTAACTAGATATCCTAAATTTCGCCCATATCCCTCTAAACCCTTTCTATACACATACCCATCCAGATGCTTTTTAAACTTGATAATTGTACCAGCCTCCACCACTCCCTCTGCCAGCTCATTCCATACACGCACCACCCTCTGCATGAAAAAGTTGCCCCTTAGGTTCCTTTTTTGAATTCTTCCCCTCACACCTTAAACCTATGTTCTTTAGCTTTGGACTCCCCCATCCCAGGGAAAATACCTTGGCTGTCCACATTATCTATGCCTCTCATGATTTTATGAACCGCTATAAGGTCACACCTCATCATCTGACGCTCCAGGGAAAGTAGTCCCAGCCTATTGCTGTAGCTCAATCCCTCCAACCCTGGCAACATCCTTGTAAATCTTTTTTGTTAACCTTTTCTGACTATTTCAGTGACATTAACATGGCTCCACCTTAGGGGCTAGTTAGCTCGATAGTCAGTTTATGGAGCAGAATAATACCAACAGCTTTGGTTCCATTCCAACAGCAGCTGAGGTTACCATGATTCATAGAATCAAAGAATCCCTATAGTGTGGGAAGCAGGCCCTTCGGACCAACAAGGCCACACCAACCCTTGGAGCATCCCACCCAGACCCATCCCCCTATAACCCACACATGCCTGAACACTACGGGCAATTTAGCATGGCCAATCCACCTAGCCTGCACATCTTTGGACTGTGGGAGGAAACCCACACATACACGGGGAGAATGTGCAAACTCTACACAGACAGATGCCCAAAGTTGGAATCGAACCCAGGTCCCTGGCACTGTGAGGCTGCAGTGCTAACCACTGAGCTACCGTGTCACCACCGTTCTTCTTGCCAACCTATATCCCCTTTCCTGAGGTATGGTAAGCATCAAGTTAAACCACCATCAGTCATCTTTCTCTAATTAGAGAGCAGCCCCATAGTCTGATAGAACTATGATGAATTTACCTTCTCCCATCCGTAATCTTATAATGATCCATGTATGTGATCAAAATTTTATCTTGGAGTGCAATACAACGCAAATTACCCAAAAGGCTTCCTGAAAAACTTATGGACTTAATACCCAGAGAACAGTATTTGCAAAAGACAAAATGCAACACCAAATCTTTCCTACATGTACAGGAATTTGTGTGTGTACAGGACATGAAATGTGTAAAAGCAAATACTTCTTTTGATAAGAGACTGGGTGTCAAATTTGTGCCTTGGCCTATGGACATCAATGAAATTCAGCGGCTGTTAATGTGTAGCAGATCCAGTACTCTCTGTTTTGTGAAAGCATCCAAGATGAATATGTGCCCTTGGGTCTTTTTTATAGATTTGTTTTTTTTCTTGTATTATCATGCCTTACATCTTATCTTTGGCATCACCAATTGTCAATTTTATGGCAAATTAAAGTATTTTTTTAATTAAATGAGTCTGTGCCTACTTGGAACTTGAAATTAACCTGTTGAAAATCTCCTGTGGAGTAGTTTTAGAGCTGAAATAAGGGCTTGAAAGTCACAATGTACAAGATTTGCACACTGCCAGTTCCTTTCCATTTTTGCTCAGGCATAATTTCTTTTTTTAAAAATTTTATCACAGTAATAAGGCTGACATCCTTTTCCAAAGTGATGTGTAAAAGGAGCTAGACACTCAAGAGTAGTGCACAGGAAACTGGGCACCATCCAAGATGAAGCAACCTGTTTGATTGGCACCACATCCACAGGCATCCAGTCCCTCCACAGCCAATGCTCAGTAGCATCAGTGAGTACTGACTACACTGCAAGAATTCACGAAAGATCCTTAGACAGCACCATCCAAACCCACGACCACTTCTGTCTAGAAGGACCAGGGCAGCAGATACTTGGGAACACCACCTGCTGCAAGTTCCCCTCCAAACCACTCACCATCCTGACTTGGAAATATCGGCGTTCCTTCACTGCCACTGGGTGAAAATCCTGGAGTTCCCTTCCTAACGGCATTGTGGGTTTTCCTGCAGCATGCGGACTGCAGCAATTCAAGAAGGTAGCTCACTACCTCCTTCTCAAGTGCAACTAGAGATGATGCAGTAAATACTGACCAGCCAGCAATCTTCATGTTCCTCAAGAGGATTAAAAAATGGGATTAAGTGAGGAAAAACATTTTCATATAGGGTATGGAATGTCCGGTCTGGAAGTGGTGGAAGCAGGCTCAATCAAAGCATTCAAGGGGGCACTGGATGATTTTTTGGATAGAAATTAATGTACAGTGTTAACGGGAAAAATCAAGAGGTTTGCACTTGGTCATGATGGTCTTATAACAAGCTGGTACAGATACAATGGGCTAAACAATTTCCTTCTGTACTGTAACACTTCTGTGATGGTGACTGATGTTTGAGGGGTAAGCTGTGATTACTGTTGTGTACTGCAATCCTCAAGTGCAATGACAGAAGAGGGAGATGTAACTTAGAAACAAATAAATAAAGAATTTGCATTTTTATGGCAACTTTCACGAACTCAGGAAGTCCCAACTTTTCTTATATCCGATTAAATACTTCTTTGTTTAAGTTGCAATCTGGGGAAGTATGGCAACCAATTCATGCAAAGCAAGCTCCTCGAAACTGCAATGACATTATTCCCCAAATGATCTGTTTTTATCTATATTGCTTGGATTTTAATCAGTCAAGGAATCAGAGGTAACATGGAAAAGGTAGGAAGTTGGAGTTGAGGAATATCCAATCACCCACAATCTCATTGAATGGCAGAGCAGACTCAGAGGGCTGAATGGCCTACTTTTGCTCCTCTATTTGATGGTCTAATGGATTGGCAACCAAGGAAGAGCCCTGCTACTCTTTGTCATGTTACTGACAATGATTTAATGATCCATTCGGTTCTTGAAGTACTGGCATATCAGCAGCACTGAAGACACGGTAGATGCTTTTTGAGGGGGATCCCATATAGGGGTCATTGACAAAGCTGGTCAGATACTAGGCCAGGCCGGGGAAAGAGTGGCTTTCAGTGGATTGGGGAAAATTGATAGACCTGTCACCCATCCAAGAACACTGCATGGCAGGCTGTCCTGTTTTAAAAATCAGAAACACTGACACTTTTAGCTAACAGTTCAGTGATAATGGAAACTGCAGATGCTGGAGAATCCAAGATAATAAAATGTGAGGCTGGATGAACACAGCAGGCCCAGCAGCATCTCAGGAGCACAAAAGCTGATGTTTCGGGCCTAGACCCTTCATCAGAGAGGGGGATGGGGTGAGGGTTCTGGAATAAATAGGGAGAGAGGGGGAGGCGGACCGAAGATGGAGAGAAAAGAAGATAGGTGGAGAGGAGAGTATAGGTGGGGAGGTAGGGAGGGGATAGGGCAATCCAGGGAAGACGGACAGGTCAAGGAGGTGGGATGAGGTGAGTAGGTAGGAGATGGAGGTGCGGCTTAAGGTGGGAGGAAGGGATGGGTGAGAGGAAGAACAGGTTAGGGAGGCAGAGACAGGTTGGACTGGTTTTGGGATGCAGTGGGTGGAGGGGATGAGCTGGGCTGGTTGTGTGGTGCAGTGGGGGGAGGGAAAGAATTGGGCTGGTTTTGGGATGCGGTGGGGGAAGGGAAGATTTTGAAGCTGGTGAAGTCAACATTGATACCATTGGGCTGCAGGGTTCCCAAGTGGAATATGAGTTGCTGTTCTTGCAACCTTCGGGTGGCATCATTGTGATTCCCACTTCCTACAGACTATGGGGGTGGCCATGGGCACCTGCATGGGCCCCAACTGTGCCTGCCTCTTTGTAGGTTACGTGGAACAGTCCCTCTTCCGCACCTGCACCAGCCCCAAACCCCACCTCTTCCTCCGTTACATTGATGACTGTATCGGCGCCACCTCTTGCTCCCCAGAGGAGCTCGAACAGTTCATCCACTTCACCAACACCTTCCACCCCAACCTTCAGTTCACCTGGGCCATCTCCAGCACATCCCTCACCTTCCTGGATCTCTCAGTCTCCATCTCAGTAGACCAGCTTGTAACTGATGTCCATTTCAAGCCCACCAACTCCCACAGCGATCTAGAATACACCTCCACCCAACCACCCTCCTGCAAAAATTCCATCCCCTATTCCGAATTCCTCCGCCTCCGCCGCATCTGCTCCCACGATGAGGCATTCCACTCCCGCACATCCCAGATGTCCAAGTTCTTCAAGGACCACAACTTTCCCCCCACAGTGGTCGAGAACACCCTTGACCGCGTCTCCCGCATTTCCCGCAACACATCACTCACACCCCGCCCCCGCCACAACCGCCCTAAGAGGATCCCCCTTGTTCTCACACACCACCCTACCAACCTCCGGATACAACGCATCATCCTCCGACACTTCTGCCATCTACAATCCGACCCCACCACCCAAGACATTTTTCCATCCCCACCCCTGTCTGCTTTCCGGAGAGACCACTCTCTCCGTGACTCCCTTGTTCGCTCCACACTGCCCTCCAACCCCACCACACCCGGCACCTTCCCCTGCAACTGCAAGAAATGCTACACTTGCCCCCACAACTCTATCCCAGGCCCCAAGATGACTTTCCATATTAAGCAGAGGTTCACCTGCACATCTGCCAATGTGGTATACTGCATCCACTGTACCCGGTGTGGCATCTTCTACATTGGGGAAACCAAGCAGAGGCTTGGGGACCGCTTTGCAGAACACCTCTGCTTGGTTTGCAATAAACGACTGCACCTCCCAGTCGCAAACCATTTCCACTCCCCCTCCCATTCTTTAGATGACATGTCCATCATGGGCCTCCTGCAGTGCCACAATGATGCCACCCGAAGGTTGCAGGAACAGCAACTCATATTCCGCTTGGGAGCCCTGCAGCCCAATGGTATCAATGTGGACTTCACCAGCTTCAAAATCTCCCCTTCCCCCACCGCATCCCAAAACCAGTCCAGTTCGTCCCCTCCCCCCACTGCTCCACACAACCAGCCCAGCTCTTCCCCTCCACCCACTGCATCCCAAAACCAGTCCAACCTGTCTCTGCCTCCCTAACCTGTTCTTCCTCTCACCCATCCCTTCCTCCCACCCCAAGTCGCACCCCCATCTCCTACCTACTAACCTCATCCCACCTCCTTGACCTGTCCGTCTTCCCTGGATTGACCTATCCCCTCCCTACCTCCCCACCTATACTCTCCTCACCACCTATCTCTTTTCTCTCCATCTTCGGTCCGCCTCCCCCTCTCTCCCTATTTATTCCAGAACCCTCACCCCATCCCCCTCTCTGATGAAGGGTCTAGGCCCGAAACGTCAGCTTTTGTGCTCCTGAGATGCTGCTGGGCCTGCTGTGTTCATCCAGCCTCACATTTTATTAGCTAACAGTTCAATTGGCCACAATTTTGATCGCAAATCTAAGTTTACAAACAGCATGACACTAAAGGAATGCTACACTTAGGAGATCTGGTGATGCAGTGGTACAGGAGTTAGCACCAGAGGCACTAGGTTTGAGTCCCACATCAGGACTTAATGACCACAGGAGGTGTGTGAGACTGTGGCCAAACACATAATCAATCAGTAAATCCTTCCCCTACACCACTGGCAGGCAGGAAGAGAACGAGAGCTCCTCAGCCAGAATCGTGTGGTAGATACAGGTGTAACAGTTAGTCCATGCCAAAGGAGCCCATGAGTAGCTAAACTTCATCCTCATTGCAAGAGGCACTCAACGTTGAAAGCTATTGATGCACAGATGAAACTGTTGAACTGAGTTGAACTGAGCCAATATCTTACATCTGTAAGTCTGAAGGACTGGTGGAACTGGCTTCTTCTAAGACTCCCAGCATTTCTGAAGTACTGAATTGATCAGATTGTTATTCATGGGATCTTCCTGTTTGCAAACTGCTGCTGTGCTTTCTAAATTGCAAAATTGACAACATTTCAGAAGTGTTTCATTAGCTTTTATCATGTTTCTTTATTCTTGCACGGGCATTGGGAACTGCTGGTAAACCCAGCAATCATTGTCCATCCCTGATTGCCACTGAGAAAGAGCAATTCGCATGTCATTTCACAGGGTAGTTAAGGATCAATCACTTTTATTGTTGGACTGGAGTTACATCTGGACCAGATCAGGTAAGAGCAGAAAATTTTATTTCCCAAAACCATTGTAAATCAGATGGGTTTTTACAACCATCAGTAATAATTTCTTCATCAACGTAACTGAATCTAGCTTTCAATTCAAGGCTCATTAATTGAATTTAAATTCTACCAGCTGCCGTGATGGGATTTGAGCCCACTTCCCCACATCATTCGAAACCCCAACGGTGCAGAAAGAAGTCATTCATCCCACCAAGTCTGCACTAATCCTCTCCTTGGAAGAACATCCCACACAAACCTAGCCCCCTAACTAACCCCACAATTACTGTGGTTAACCACCTACCCTGCACATCCTTAGACACTACATGGCAATTAAGCACGGCCAGTGTACTTAAAGTGTGCTTCTTTGGACACTGGGAAGAAACCAGAGCACCTAGCAGGAAACTGAGTAGACGCAGGGAGAATGTGCAAACTCTACACAGACAGTCACCCAAGGCTGGAATCGAACCAGCAACTCTGGCACTGTGAGGTAACGGTGTTAACCACTGTGGCACTGTGCCACCTGAGACTGTTAGCTTATAAGTCTAGTCACATTAGCACGATCATCCCTTTACAATATCCTGGGGTCATGAGACAGTCTATGCAACTATAAATGTTTCTTTTTCACTTTTAGATTTTGTTTTTGGACTGCATACTGTGTTTGACTCATTTTATAATGTTATGTAGATACATCCAGCTTCAATAACTATTCATAATTGCTGCAGTGCAACATCTAGCTGAGGCAGCAGTCATTCAATATGACGGTAATTTATTTCATTAGAATTTGCCCGGGAAATGGAACAAGTCACTTCAGTGAGATTCTTAATGGCAAAAAAAGGTGCTTATTGTTCACAAAGCAAGTGGCTTACACTGAGTATCTACATTGATTGTAAATGCTCTGTTACAACAAGATGAGCATTCAGTTTAGATTTAACGACTTTACACTGAGGCACCTGCATGGAACCGATGGCCCAAGGAGACAGTTGTAGCAGATAGTGTGAGATAATTCAGAAAGGAAATGTTTGTTTCATGAAAAAAAATGTTATTAAATGATGCTTGAGATAGAGCTCTCGGAAATAGATTGGGCCTGCTCTTCAGGAAGCAAATGGAAGTCTAAGGGTCTCATTAGTGAACATAGAAGAGTACAGCACAGTACAGGTCCTTTGGCCCACGATGTTGTGCAAACCTCTTATCTTACTCTAAGATCAAACTAGCCTGCATACCCTACATTTTACTATTATCCATGTGCCTATCCAAGAGTCGCTTTATTGTCCCTGTGATCAGAATATTCACTGCCATTGCACTGTGGAAGGACCCCTCCAACTGTATTGGATTTTCCTGTGCCAGTTCTCTGTCCCACTCCTATTTCCATGGGATCAGAAGAAGACTACTTGACAGCACTGAGATAACTCTGTCAGACTTGGCCAATCATACCTATCAGGAAACTGAGGATAGATGGAAAATGGATCCAAGAGAGGAATACTGCCAACAGAAGTCTTGTTGTGCAGGCTATCAACCAACTATCCTGAAGCCAGAACCATTCTGGAAGTGCTCTGAACTGTGGCTCTGATTTGTGATCCTGTGCTTCATAATTGTGTTAGATAAGAGACTGTTATAACTGGAAATGTGGTAAGTGGGTTAGGAGGAGCAGCAGGAGATTGTCAATCTCTTCGCCTAGGGATTATCCAAGCCATCACTGCCAATCCAGTATGCCAACAGTCTTATAATCCTTTTACCACAGGAAGAAGTGATTAGACTGTAGATGTTGTCATGAGGTCAGCTAGGTAGACCTCATAGAACATGAGTTCCCTGTTTGGGGCTGTTAGCCTGGTTCAATCAGGGAGCCGTGGCTGACAAATAAGACCAGCAGTGTCAGACATCCTGTTCACTCTGAATTAACATGGTGTCCAGCTGAAGGAACACAGCAGATCAGGAAGCATCAGAGGAGCAGGAAAGTTGATGTTTTGGGCCAGGGTTCTTAAGCTAGCTGTGATGGAGCTGGAACAATGTGAAGGGCTGTTCACGTGTAAACAAAGGGTGATTTGGTGACAGGATACCTGCAGGATGTGGGAGCTCAGAGAGACTTCCATTTTACCTGATGACTATGCCTGTGGGAAGCACACCCAGCTGCAGCTCCTGGTAGATTGTGTTAGGGAGCTGGAGCTGGATGCATTCAGGATCATCCGAGATGATAGGTTTTTTAATAAGTAGTTTTAGATAATAGTATCGGTGAGGTGGTCACACCTAAGGTGCAGGCAGAGAGTAGCTGGGTGACCACCAGGAAAGGCAAAGAGAGCAGGCAGAGAGTGAAGGAATCCCCTGTCGCCATTCCCATTGAAAACATTTTGGATCCTGCTGTGGGTTGGGGGTTGTGGGATGACCGATTGGGGAATGCAGCAGTAGCCAGGCCAGTGGGACTATGACTGGCTCTGGGTCACAGCAGGAAGGGGTAAAGGTAAACAGGACCTTAGTGATAGGAAAGTCGATAGTTGGTGGGACACTCAGGAGAATCTGTGGCTGCAGATAGTAATTGAGGATATTGAGTTGCCTCTCAGGTGTCAGGGTCCAGGATGTCTTGGAGCAGATGCAAACAGTTCTCAAGGGAGAGGTTGAGTAGCCAGAAGCCATTGTGCATGTTGGCACAAATGACATCGGCAGAAAGAGGGGTGAGGCCCTGCGGAGTGATGATTGAGAGCTAGAAAATAAGTTAAAAACTAAGATCTCGAAGGTGGTAATCTCCAGAGTACCTCCTGTGCCATGTGCTAGTGAGGGTAAGAACAGGAGGATATGGCAGATGAATGCCTAAAGAATTGGTGCAGGGGACAGGGATTCAGATTCCTGGATCATTTCAATCTTTTCTGGGGCAGAGCAACCCGTTCAAGAGGGCCAGGTTGAGTCTGAGCTGGAAGGAGGCCAATAGCCTGGCAGGCAGATTTGCTAGTGTTGCAAGGGAAAGTTTCAAATCGATTAGCAGGGGGTGAGATTCTGAACAGAGGGAGGCAAGTGAAAGGCTGGAAGGAGATACAGTAATCAGGTGAGGTTGTAACATGACAGGAAGCAAAGAATACCTGTTGGATTAAATTGCATCTATTTCAATGCAAAACGTTTGACAGATAAGCGTGGATTCATGGTGTGGATAGGTACGTGGAACTAGGATACTATAGCCATTGCAAAAACATGGCTAAGGGAGGAGCGAGACTGGCAGGATGTGGTAGGATTCAGGTGTTTTAGGCAGGACAGAGATGGAGGAAAGAGGGGAGGGAGATTTGCAGTTTTGGTGAAGGACAATATCACAGCAGGAGTCAGAGATGAAATAACTGAGGGATCATCCAGTGAG
This sequence comes from Stegostoma tigrinum, assembly GCF_030684315.1. Classification (NCBI taxonomy): domain Eukaryota; kingdom Metazoa; phylum Chordata; class Chondrichthyes; order Orectolobiformes; family Stegostomatidae; genus Stegostoma; species Stegostoma tigrinum. Next base: position 125,221,930 of record NC_081356.1, on the reverse strand, counting down.
GCTTTGTGGGTGGAGCTAAGAAATAAGAAGGCAACGGTGACATCATTGGGGATGTGCTGTAGGTCCCCAAGTAGTCAATGGGCATTTAAAAGAACAAAAATGCAGGGAGATTGCAGAGACTTGCAGGAGAAGTAGTTTTGTCACAGCTGAGGATTTTAATTTTCCGAACATAGATTGGGACTGCCGTAGTGCTAAGGGCTTAGGTGGGGTGGAATTTGTTAAGTATGTTCAGGAAAGTTTCCACAAGCAATATACAGAGGGCCCTACTCAGGAAGGGGCAAAACGTGACATATTGTTGGGAAATAGGGCAGTATAGGCAACTGTGGTGACAGCGGGGAAGCACTTAGGGACCAGTGACCATAGTTCTATTAATTTTAAAATAGTTATGGAGAGGGATAAAACTGATCCACAGGTTCAAGTTCTAAACTGGGGCAAAGCAAATGTTGATGGAATTAGACAGGAGCTTGCAGGGGTTGGTTGGAGTAGTTTGTTTGCAGGCAAAGGGACCTCTGGTAAGTGGGAGGTTTTTAAAAGTGTGATAGCTCAAGTTCAAGATCTATATGCTCCTGTGAGGGTGAAGGACAAGGGTGGCAGGAGTGGGGAACCTTGAATGACAAGAGATATTGAGACTTTAAACAGAAAAAAGAAGGGGCCATGGCTCAGGAACAGGCAGCTGGGATCAAGGGAATCCCTGGAGATAGAAAGGGGATACAGGAGTTTACTGAAGAAGGAAATCAGGAGGGTGAAAAGTTTGCATGAGAGAGTTTTGGCTGAGACGAGTAGGTTGCACCCAAAGAGATTCAGTGTATTAAAGGAAAAAAGAATAATGAGAGAGAGAACAGGACTCCTCAAGGACCAAAGTGGACATGTATGCATGGAAATGCAGGAAATGGGCAATGTGCTCAATGAATATTTCCCTTCTGTGTTTACCATGGATAAAGACATGAAGACTTGGGAACTTGGACAAGTTAGTGGTGATATCTTAGGGACAGCCCATGTCACAGTAGAGGAGGTGTTGGTGGATGACGGCGGATAAGTGTCCTGGTTCTGACCGTATATATCCAAGAACCCTGCAATAGGCTAGAGAAGAAATTACGGGGGGGTGGGGGGGGGGGGGGGGGGGTCGGTGCGGGTCTGGCAGATTTATTTGCATCATCATTAGCCACGGGTGAGATCCCAGAAGACTGGAAGGTAGCAAATGTTGTGACCTTATTGAAGAAGGGCTGCAAAGAATATCCTGGGAATTATAGACCAATAAGCTTAACATCTATGGTAGGTAATTTACTTGAGAAGATTCTGAGGGATAAGATATACATGCATTTAGAATGACAGGGTTTGATTAGGAATAGTGAGCACAGCTTTGTGTGGGGGAGATCATGCTTCACAAATTTGTTAGAGTTTTTTGCTAAAGTGACCAGGAAAGTTGATTAGGCAGGAGACGCAGTCTATTTGGATTTCAGTGAGGCCTTTGATAAAGTTCCACATGGTAATCTGCTCTGGAAGTTTAGACCACATGGAATCCAGAGAGAGTTGGCAAATTGGATACACAATTGGTTTGATGGTGGTAAACAGAGAGTAATGGTGGAAGGTTTCTTGTGGGACTACAGGCCTGTGACTAGTGATGTGCCTCAGGGATGGATCCACTGCTGTTTGTGATCTATATCAAAGATTTAGAAGACAGTGTACTAGGCATGATTAGTGAGTTAGTGGACAACACTAAAATAGGCATTGTCATGGACAGCAGGACCTTGATGAGGTGGGGAAGTGGGCCGAGAAATGGCAACTGGAGTTTAATATAGGGAAGTGTAAACTGTTGCATTTTGGAAAGTCAAATCAAGGTAGGAATTTCATGGTGAATAGGGCCTTAGGAGTGTAGTGGAACAGAGGGACCTTGGAGCTAGGTGCACGGTTCTCTGAAAGTGTAGTCACAGGTAGACAGGGCAGTGAGGAAAGTTTTTGGCACACTGGCCTTCATCAATCAGGGCATTGAGTGTAGAAGTTGGGAAGTTGTGTTGCAGTCATACAAAAGGTTGCTCAGGCCGTGCTTGGAATATTATGCTCAGTTTTGGTCACTTTGCCATCGGAAGGATGTTATTAAACTGGAAAGAGTGCAAAAGAAATTTATGTGGATGTTGCCAGTTCTCAAAGCACTGAATTAAATGGAGAGGTTGGACAAATTAGGACTGTTTTCTTTACAGCATAGGAGATGAAGTGGGGGGGTATCTTATTGAAGTGTATAGGAACATATGAGGCATACGTAGGGTGAAAGCAGTCAGTCTTTTTCCCAGGGTTGGGGTATCAAGGACTAGAGGACATCAATTTAAGATAAGAAGGGAAAGAATACATGGGAACCTGAGGGGCAACTTTTTTATGCTGAGGGTGGTACGCATGTGAAATGAGCTGCCAGCAGAAGTGGTTGAGCAGGTACATTAACAACATTTAAAAGACACTTGGACTAATACATGGATAGGGAAGGTTGAGAAGGATATGGGCCAGGTGCAGGGAAATGGGTTTAATGTCGATGGACATTTTGGTCAGCATGGACCAGCGGGGCCATAGGTCCTGTTGCAGTGCTGTATGATGCCATGACTCAATGGCTCTGTGGAGTTATTTCAGGGACCACAAGTGTTTACAATATACATTAATGACTTGTATGAGGAAAGCCTGTGTACTTTTGCCAAGTTTGTGATTTACTCAAAAATAGTTTGGAAGGCAAGTGATGAGAATAACATAAACAGTCTATAGATAGATAAAGACAGGATAAACAAGTGAATAACAACATGACAGATGGAATACAATGTGGGAAAATGTAAGGTTATTCACTTTGGCAGGAAGAATAGAGGAGCTGAATGTTATTTAAGAAGGGAAAGACTGCAGAAAGCTTCAGCACAGATGGATTTGTGTGTCCCATTGCATAAATCTCCAAAAGTTATTTTACAACATCAGTGTGTAATTGTGAAGGCTCATGGAATGTTGGCCTTTATTTTAAAAGGAATGGATGCAAAAATTAGGATGTTTTGCTGAAACGGTACAAGGTTCCAGTCAGACCACAGCTGGAGAAATGGGAAGAATTTTTGGCTGTTGTTGAAGGAAAGATAATCTGACATTGGCGGAAGCCCAGAGAAGTTTCATTAGGCTGATTTCACAGGCTCGGAGACACCCTTTTATGAGGTAAACCTTCTATAAGTTTAGCCTGTATTATAGAGTCATTGACTCATACAGTATAGGAACAGCCCTTAGATCTAACCAGTTCACTCTGAACATAATCCCGAACTAAACTACTCCCACCTGCCTGTTCCTACCCCATATCCCTCCAAACCTTTCCTATTCATGAACCTCTTGGAATTTAGAAGAATGAGAGGCAACCTTATTGACACATACAAGACCCTTAGAGGACTTGATACGAGAGATGTGGAAAGGTTGTTTTCACTTGTGGGAGAGTCTAGGATTGGAAGTATAATCTCTGAAAAAAGTGTTGTCCAGTTAGGGCCAAGAAAAGAAAGAATTTGTTCTCTTTGAGAGTGGTCAATCCACAGAAATTCTTTAAGTGTATTTGAGGCTGAGATAGGCAGAACTTGAATCAGTAAGGAAACAAAGAGTTATGGGAAAAGACAGGAAAATGCTGTTGAAGATAACCAGATCAACCATGATCTCATTGAGAGGAAGAGCTAACTCTGTGGGCTGAATGGCCTGATCCTACCTCATACAATCTTTTGTTTTGAATTGAAGAAGTAACTGCAGATGAGTCAGCATTAAATGATGCCTGTCTGCAGCCTAACATTCTCTCTGACTTGGTATAGTAATAAAAATTGTGCAGAAAGTCTTAGTGGTTGCCGAGGAAGTTTTCTTCTAGAGTGCAATCATGTTTCAAGACAGTGTATCGATTAGTTTAAACTTGGGAATCCAACAAGGGCCTGCCATTTTAACATGATTTTCTGACTGAAGCCTACGTCTCTACCTACTGTCTATCTTCCCACATTGACCTACATTGAATCCTCGTTAGTCAAGATCTGGACTGTGAAGCTCTCAGTATTCACTTCAGACGACTCCATGGTCTCATTCTCCCAATCCCTGTAAATTCTTCAGCACCACATTCACCTGAATTGTCTTTGCTTCTGTAATTTGTCCCTGATTTCAATCACATTCACATCAATGGCTGGGTCTTCAGCTGACTTGGCACTAAACTCTTGAAATTCCATCTCTCGTCACCATCTCACTTTACTCCTCAAAGACACTCTTCACAACTGATTACTTTAATCAAACTTTTGATCACCTGACCTAGGATCTCCTCATGTGGCTTAATGCCATACTTTGTTGTTTAATGCTCCTATGAAGGACATGAGGATTATGTTTCAAAAGTTGTTCAAGGGGCATGTGGACCACAGGCTAGGCCAGTATTTACCTTGTTGTCCCAGAGAAGCTGGTGATGGACTGCCAGTTTGAACCATTGTAGGCCTAAAGATGTTAGGACTTCAACAGTGTTGTTCGGCGGGGGAGTCCTCAAATTTGGATCCAGTGACATTGAAGAAATGGTGATATATTTCCAAGTTAGAATTGTTCTGTGACTTGGATGGAATCTTACATATTGCCGTGTTTTATACATTCTCGTCCTTCTGGATGGTAGAAGTCACAGATTTCAAAGGCAATTTAAGGAGGAGTTTTGGTGAATTCCTACAATGTACCTTGTGGATGATACAAACTGCTGCCTCCACAATTTGGTGAAGGGAATGAATGTTGCAGGTGGTTGATATGGTGCCAATCAAATGGCCAATTAGTGTCAACGATTTTTAAGTGCGCTTGGACCTCCATTACACTTCCGACAGGGAGGCAGGATGTGAATTACTCACCATAGAATTTCTAGTTTTTACCTGGTATCCACTGAATTTGTATGCCTGATTTATTTACATTTCTCACCAACGGTACTGAGTGACTCGTGAAGTTAACACAATTGACTATCGAGAGGCAATTGTTAGATTCCCTCATGTTGGAACGGATCATTGCCTAGCACATATTCAATTCAAGTGTTATTTTCCAGTTAATAGCTGAAGCCTAAATTTTGTCCAGGACCTGTTGCATATAGGCAGGGACTGCTTCGACATCTGTGGTTTTGTGAATGAGCTGAACATTATACAGCTGTCAGTGAACATCACCACTTCTGACCTTAGACGCTATCTAAATATAAGTTTGCTTTGTTGATCATGTTTTGTGCATTGTGTGCACTTCTTCTGAGTGTCACACTTATTTCTGTCACATTCCCATTGTCACAGTTTCGCTATCTTGCTTCCTCCCTCCTGACAGTTGCAGTACACTTTGAGCAGCAACAGCAGGGGGTATCCGTTATCATAAGAAACAGAACTCGTTTCTCTACAAATCTCAGTGAACCTGTATACAAACTGCATATCTCACTGGCAAAAGCTGAACTCCTTTTTCCAGCCAACAAAATAAACGCTCAATAAATATTATAAATCGCACTGTCAATCCCAGTTAATTAAGATTCAGTGTGAGTGCCCCAAATTGACCTCTCAAATGTTGGAAGCAGAACTGTCAACAACTGCTTTCACAGCTGCGTACAGCATGCAACACTTCCAGCAAATTGACTGTCAACTGTTAAAAAAACAGTGTATTTTTGATTTAATGATTTATCTCTCAGCCATTTTTTTTAACGTCAGTGCTGTGCTATTAAGCACAAACAAAATTAGAATGCAACCATTTTATCGAAATATGTTTGGTTTTGGCAAAAATTTATATAAATGAAGACATATGAATAATTGCACGTATCAGATCTGACCAAAAGATGTACTGATAGAATCCCCAATTAAGATGATGACAAAACAAGAAGTTGACAAAAGTAGAAATGAAATATATTGCTGTCCAAGGTGCTGAATGAGCAGGAATGGCTTAGCCACCCAAGGAATACTCATGGTAAAGGATGAAGGGGTAGCAGAGCTTAAATATGTAAAACAAGCCTAAATGGAAAACAAATGGAAAACAATAGAATAGAGTCCTGAGGATTCCCCAATGGAGAAAGGATGGAAGTTCATGAAAGACTAAAGTTGCATTTGATGCAATTTCTCCATCGGTGTAAAATTGTTAAATAATTTAGCAAGCACCAAGTGCACTAAAATCTAACAGGTTCACATCTTCAAGGGGTTGACCATAACTGAGATTTGAAGCTAGATTCATGTGACCAAAGAAGGATGCAGGAACAATCTGACAGAAGTATTTATGACTGTGGAAGAATTTGAGATGGTAATGGAATACAGGATTACTTCCCCTGCTTGGAGAATTGGCAGCAAGAGAGTACAAGCATTAGATTAGTACAAAAAGTCTAAAAGGGGAGTTTAGAATGATTTTTTTTAATGTGAGGGCTTGGTATAATATTGAATGTACTCCCATCAGTAACTATTGAAGCTGATTCAATCACAGTATTAAAGGGGAAATGCATGAACACTTGAGGAAGAATAACTTTAAAAGTGTGTGAAAAGAATGCAGTGCAGCTGGTTTTAATGTGCAGATAGCACTAGGCATGACAGAATGAAATTCTCTCATGCTACAGATTCTATGAGGGGTTTTGATAGAAAGGGATAATTTGTTTCCATTTCAGGAGGCTCAGTCACCAAAGAAGTAGGATTCAATAGTAACTTTGGAAATAAAATTGCATGCCTCTTTCAAGGGTCAAGAGTCTTTTCAGGGCAATTGCGGAAAAAATAATGGGGAGGGGAGGACTGACTGGAGAGGTCTTTCAAGGAGTCAGCAGAGACACAATGGTCTGTATTTTCCTCAGCAATCTCTTTTCTGCTGACAACATAATTCAGTAGGGGGGTTCCAGGAGGAAGAGTACACTTTCTGAATTGATCTCACCTAATGCGTGTTTTTATGGGCCTGCCTGCTGCAAACCAAGTTGAGGAGTTGTATTATTGTCATTCCACTTTGACATGCAGAATAATGACCATATACCTTACAATTCAGATATCCTGCTGGTTTGATGCATAATAAAACCAATTCTGCAATCTTCCAAAAATCTATCTTAACCATGCTTTCCAATAACCACCACTGTACCTTCCAGTCCAACCAGCCTTGTGCTGTCGTAGTGAATCATTGATGTTAACTCCCCTTTCACTGGTACCTTACAAGGTAGTCCTGTTTGGTAACAAGATCAGTTCATATTATAATGTTCAATATTAAGGCAGGAAAAAAAAATTAGCTTCCACATTGAACAATAGAAAATCAGTCACAAAATTGGAAGTTGCTGGAAAAACTCAACAGATCTGGCAGCATCAGTGAAGAAAAATCAGAGTTAACATTTCACTTCCCCTGAGGGTCACCAGGCCTGAAGCAATAATTCTGAATTTTCTTAACAGATCTGCTGAGCTTTTTCAGCAGCTTCTGTTTTTGTTCCTCATTTACAGCATCCGCTGTTTTTCAGTTTTTAGATAAAAGATTGGTCTCCTGGTTTATATTGACCTGACTTTCTTGATCATTGACTTCAATGGGGTCTCCAAGGGCCAGCACTCTTGTAAGTGACCATGGACAGGCTTTATTGTACATAACTACTTTGCACATTGTATGTAAATATAAGTTGCTACTATTGTTGAAGGGAAGTAAGGGTAATTTTTGATTTAACCAACACCTCCTCAAAAGAAATTAGACTTCCAATGGTGGAGCACTTCCTCATTATCCACAGTGAGAATATCAGCCTGAATAATGCTCTCAAATTTCTAACTTACTGATCTCTCAATCTATCCTGAAAATTAGCTGGTTGCATTAGGCTGTACTGTGACTGAGTATTCATGAGGTTCTTGCTTCATATCCTGGCTGAGCACTCACGCGATGTCTCTTGCTCTCCAATTTAGGGGAGATTGTAATGTAATAGACCTATCACAGAATCATAGAGACTTTTAGCCCAAAATGAGGCCCTTCAGCCTATTGTATTCATACTGGCCATCAAGCACCTATCGATTCAAGTCCCATTTTCTAGCACTTAGTCCAAAGCCTTGTGTGCTATGGCATTTCAGATGATCTTCTGAGTATTTTCTTTGTAAATGTTGTGATGGTTCCCAGCTCTACCACTCTTTCAAGGCTCCTGGATTAGTAAACCACCATCCCTGGGATAATGCCTTGAGCACTGGGTTCACGTCCCACTGTGGCAGATGGTGAAATTTAAATTCAATAAACATCTTGAGTAAGAAGCTAGTCAAATGGCAGGCACACAAGTACTGCTGATTGTTGTAAAACAAAAAACCTATTTGGCCCACCAGTGTTCTTTAGTGAAGGAAATCTATCATCCTTAACTGGTCTGGACTCCATGTGACTCCACATTCAATGCAATGCCATTGACTCTGAACTGCCATCCGAAATGGCCCAAGTAATTTGCTTAAATCAAGGGGCAATCAGCGATGGGCAATAATTGCAGGCTCAGTCACCAATAACCATGACCCATGGATAAATGTAGGTCAGAAACATTTTCCATCTCACCGAGTCTCCATTCATCCTACATAACAAAGACTCCTTTCAGTCTATTCTGCAAACATACATCACAGGCATTGTATTACTTTATTTCTAACCAGTGCTCAGGAGCTCAAATCCTCTGGGAAAAATTACAATTTGAGTTTTGATCTGGTTGAAAATGAGATGGAATAGATAATGTTTTTAAAAAAAGACAATAACTACTTCAATCCTGTTTTTCAGAGGTTTCCACTTGGTCCCAGTGAAGGGCGTTCCTACAGCTGGACAGATGGGCTAAAAAGAAAAGACTGGCACAACTATGAAAGTATTCAGCAAGACCTGATGCGTTCAGGTAAGGAGAGGCTGATTCTATTTCTAACTCATATTGTACTATCTTCTATAATTCCACTAGGATCAATTACTCCATTCAGAAAAAGATGAATATTATTTAAAAAGTGAACAGCTGCAGAATTCCAGGGTGCAGAGTAATCTAGAGGTTAGTGCATGAATCACAAAATATTAGTATGCAAGTACAGCAAGAGATTAAGAAGGCTAATGGAACACAATGCATTATTATGAGGGAAATTGAAGTTGAAGTAAGGATTTTGCATTTTAGTTATAAAGGACTTTGGTGAAACAACATTTCAAATAGCATATACAGTTTTGGTCGACTTATTTAAGGAAGGCTGTAAAAGCATTGGACGCAATTCAAAGGAGGCTTTGCTGGATAAATACTTGGAATGAATGGTTTGTCTTATGAGGAAATATTGTGCAGGCTGATCTTGTTTCCACTGGTGACAAGAAGATAGAGGGGTGATTTGATTGAAGTTTGAAAAGTTCTGAATGGTCGTGTAAAGGTGACTTGGAAGTGATTCTTATTCTTGTGGGGGAGTCCAGAGCATGGAGACACTGTTGGAAAATGAGGGCTGCTATTTTTGAACAGAAAAGAGGTTGTGTGACTTTGGAACTCTCTGTTGTAAGTAGTGGAAACAGAATTATTGATTATTTACAAGACGTAGGTTAGGCAGGGGAAGCAATAATTATTGGGGTGGATCAGAATGTGGAATTCAGAGTACAAACAGATCAACCATGACCTTATTGAATGGCAGAGCAGGGTGAAAAGCAGAGTTCACCCTCTCTGATGAAGGGTCTAGGCCCGAAACGTCAGCTTTTGTGCTCCTGAGATGCTGCTGGGCCTGCTGTGTTCATCCAGCCTCACATTTTATTATCTTGAAAAGCAGAGTAGTTTAGGTTTGCCCAATAATGGTCCTCTTGTGATCGTAATTTCACTATGCTCCTCTCTTCCTTCAACTTCCTGACTTACAGCTATCTACTGGGACTCTTTTTGTATCCTCTACAGTGAAAGCAGAAGCAAATATTTATTCATTATTTCTTTATTCTTGACTGTTAAACCCCCATTCTTCACCCGCTGGAGGCTCAACACTCACTTTATTTCTTCTTTCATTTTTTTAAATGCCTACATAAAGCACTAGCTCTCTATTTTTACATTTCTTTCTCTCATGGTTGAATTTATTTGTCCTAATTAATTTCTTATACCATAAGGTGTAAGAGCAGAAGTAGGCCATTCAGCCCATTGAGTCTATTCCACCATTCAATGAGATCATGATTGATCCTACTGCCTGATGTAATTGGACGTTAGCTGTTTAACATTCTTGCACAAGGACCCGAAAATCCCTTTGTGCTGCAGCTTTTTACAGTCTTCCATCATTTAAGTAATATTCAGCCCTTCCCTATTCTTCCTATCGAAGTGTATGCCTTCACATATTCTCTCATTAAATTCCATCTGCCAAGTTTTTGCCATCTCACATAACCTGCCTACATATTTCTATAGACTCCTTGTGTCATCGTGCCTTTCCACCTGTTTATGTACCATCCACAACTTGGCTCCAGTGCATTCACTTTTGTCTTCTCAGATATGAATATTTATGATAAGTAATGAGTTTTTATCTTATTAGATATCCTTATGTGTGGTACCTTATCAAACACATCTTGAAAATGGCATCCATTCATCCCCATTTATGTATCTTGTTTGTTATCTCCTCAAGTAGCTGTAATATGTTTTGCCACATCTGCCTTCCCCTTTGTGAAACCATGCTGCTTCATTACATTGTGTATTTTTATATGCTCTGCTGGTAATTTTTTGGACTCTAACAATTTTCCAATATTATGTATTAATCTAACTAGTCTGCAGTTACTTGTTTTGAATAAGGCATTGGCAGTTTTCCAATCCTGGTGGGCTGCATCAGAATTTAAGCATTCTTGGAAGATTACAACCAGTGCATTCATTACCTCTGTAGATACGCCCTTTAAAACCCAGTTATAAAACTCATTAAGTCCAAAAGAACCTATTGCTCTTTAGCTCAATTGGCTTTCCTGGTACTTTTTCCTCCAGTGATTGCGAATGTATATTTTTATCTGTTCGCGAGATGTGGGCATTGCTAACTAGGCCAGCATTTATTTCCCACCTCTAAGTGCCCAAGGTCAGTTCAGAGTCAACCACGTTGCTTACATCTGTAGTCACACTGAGGTAAGGATGGCCAATTTCCTTTCCTAAAGGGCATTAGTGAACCAGATGGGTTTTACAACAATTTCCAGATTTTTTTTAAAATTCACATTTCACCATGTGTCAAGAAGTGATTCAAACCCATGTCCCCAGAACATTAACCCCTGGTTCTAGATTACTAGTCCAGTGTCTTCACCACGACACCACCAGCCCTCATAATTATTTCCTCTCCCCATTTTGCCCCTTGATTATTTTCAACTTTTGGGATGCTGTTTTGTGGAGGCAAGGGATTGAGGGAGATTTAGCAGTTTGGATTAGAAACTGGCTTTCTGTAAGAAGGCAACAAGTGGTGGTTAATGGAAAATATTCAGCCTGGAGTCAGGCCACTAGCGGTGTGCCTCAAGGATCTGTTTTGGGACCACTGCTGTTTGTCATTTTCATAAATGACTGGCCATAGGCATAGGTGGATGGGTTAGTAGGTTTGCAGATGACACTAAAGTCGGTGGAGTGGTGAACAGTGTGGAAGAATATTGCAAGTTGCAGGGAGACTTGGATAAACTGCAGAATTGGGCTGAAAGGTGGCAAATGGAGTTCAATGCGGATAAATGTGAGGTGATTCACTTTGGGAAGAATAATAAGAAGGCAGAATACCAGGTCAATGGAAAGATTCTTGGTAGTGTGGATGTGCAGAGGGATCTTGGTGTCCATGTACATAGATCCCTGAAAGTTGCCACCCAGGTTGATAGTGCTGTTAAGAAGGCTTACGGTGTGTTCGGTTTTATTGGTAGAGGGATTGAGTTCCAGAGCCGTGATGTCATGCTGCAACTGTAGAAAACGCTAGTGCGGCCTCATTTGGAATATTGTGTGCAGTTCTGGTCGTCCCATTACAGGAAGGATGTGGAAGCATTGGAAAAGGTGCAGAGGAGATTTACCAGGATGTTGCCTGGTCTGGAGCACAGGCCCTATGAAGAAAGCCTGAGGGACTTGGGTCTGTTCTCATTGGAGAGAAGGAGGCTATGAGGGGATTTAATAGAGCCATACAAGATGGGGTGGACAGTGAGAGTCTTTTTCCGAGGATGATGACTTCAGCTTGTACAAGGGGGCATAGCTACAAATTGAGGGGTGATAGATTTAAGACAGATGTCAGAGGCAGGTTCTTTACTCAGAGAGTGGTAAGGGGGTGGAGTGCCCTGCCTGCCAATGTAGTTAACTCAGCCACATTAGGGGCATTTAAACAGTCCTTGGATAAGTATATGGATAATGATGGGACAGTGTAGGGGGAGGGGCTTAGATTAGCTCACAGGTCGGCGCAACATCGAGGGCCGAAGGGCCTGTTCTGCGCTGTATTGTTCTATGTTCTATGTTCTACATATGCTACTCTGAGGCCAAAGGAAATAATTCTCAGCATTTGCCGGTAGGGTATGGGTCAGGGAAGGACAGGAAGGCCTTTGATCAGGAAAGTAGGAGAGCGTGAAGTGACAGCAGAGGAGTCGAAGGATACATCCTGTGATGGAATAGGGTGAACAAAAGCTGTAGTCAGCAGACAGAAAGGAGATCGGCAATTGGAAGCTGGCAGTCAGGGCTAGGGGAATTTCGAATCTTCTTCAAGGGATCTGGAGGCCAAGCATTCCTGCTCCTCAGTCCTCAATGGGTGTTGAACATGGCTCTTATCTCGTGTAGCTGGCAGCTCCCACCTTCCCTTTGATGAACACTTGGGAGCTTAATTTCACCATTTCCATTAACTACCTTATCTTTCCAGCTGGGGAAAGCCAGTGAATCCCAATTCCCACCACTGTGGATAGGGAGGAGGGACCGTGATTAGCATGACGCACTCGTGCCCCCATAAATGATCCCCTGACTTAACATTTTGTGTCTGTGACGGGATTTGGCAGAATGCACGGATGCGTATGCATTCACCTTTTAATATTAGCCACACTAGATATATTGAGCCACAATGGATAAAAGAGCCGCACTGGATTAAAGAGCCGCACTGGATAATAGACCCGCACTGGATAATAGAGCCACACTGGATAATAGAGCCGCACTGGATAATAGAGCCACACTGGATAACACAGCTGTACTGGATAATAGAGTCACACTGGATAATAGAGCCAGTACTTGAACAATGAACTGAATGGTCTCCTTCTGCATTGCAATAATTCTGTCATTGAACTTGAGGATTTCTGTGTGAGTCACCATTGTCATTCACATGACACACTGAAGTCGTAGCCAGATTTAGAGGTGGCTCACCATCAAACAGCCCACCAACTGTGGGCTACTGAGAGAATAAAGAAATAACATTCAGCTCACCCATGTCTCCCGTCCTCACTGACTGATCATTCCTGTTCTGCGACACACTAAATTCAAAAAGCTTGGTTCTTAAATCTTCAAATCGCTTCATGATTTTCCTTCACTTGATCTCTGTTGCCTCTTCTAATTCTATGACCATTGACAAACACATGGTACCTCTAATTCTGATGCCTTCCTAGCTCCACTATATTTCTGGGATAGATGATTTTGGTGCTGTAATCTACATTCTCAAACATGCTGTCCTAAACTGTGTACCTCCATAGTAAGTGAAGCACCACAATGAACAGAAAGGTTTAAAAGAAAGTGCATATTACCCTTCTGTTTGGCACAGACAACAGCGATAAAGTGGTGCAAGCTTTGAGTTAGACTAAATGAGACAGAAACAGATTTATCCTGTTGAAACTGTAGCTGTACCTTGGGGTTTAAGGCACAGTTACATTTAGAGTTTGAGTCAGCGACCTGCTCAAAGGAGTCTAATAGCGCTGATCATATGCAATAGAGTTTCATGCATAGCTCTATCATTAGGTTCAATGAGTATAGATTAGGTCACCTGGAATTCAGTTAGCCCACCAAAGCTAAATAGAACCTTCTCATTCATTAAAATACGACAATCCTTTGGGGAACAAATCTGCATTTACTGAAGACCAACTACAAAAAGCAGTGAACTAAAATCCAGGAACATGACTAAGTTGCCTGAAAATTGGTAGGTCTTCAAGCTGCCCAGTATGTATGTTTCACTTGCCATATTTCTTGTTATTTTCTTCCATCTGTTGTGACCTTATATGCTCAATGTGAGATATTGCTGGAGAGCTTAATAACCACGAAGAGGCTGGGTTGCTTCGTAAGCATATAAGAGGGGAGGTTGAGTTGACACAAGGTTGTGATCCTAGTGGCAATTACTGCAGAGCACAGCTTGGTAGGTTTATCAGAAAAAAAGAAAACTGCATGTCCCCAGAATTGTGCACAACTCAGTTGGAGACTTGAGACTTTAGTGTGTCCCAGAACAGGAATGATCAGTCGGTGAGGACGGGAGACATGGGTGAGCTGAATGTTATTTCTTTATTCTCTCAGTAGCCCACAGATCCAGTGTGGCTCTATTATCCAGTGCAGCTCTGTTATCCGGTGTGGCTCTATATGTCTCGCGTTGCTCCGTTATCTAGTGTGGCTCTGTTATCCAGCGTGGCTCTATTATCCAGTCCAGCTCTATTATAAGACACAGGAGCAGAAATTAGGCCATTCAGCCCATCAAGTTGCTCTGCCATTCAATCGTGGCTGATAAGTTCTTCAACCCCATTCTCCTGCTTTCTCCCTGGAACTCTTGATCCCCTTGATAATCAAGAACCTATCTATCTCAGTATTAAATGTACTCAATGATCTGGCCTCCATAGCCTTCTGTGACAATGACTTCCATAGATTCACCACTCTCCAGCTGAAGACGTTTCTCCTTATTTCCATTCTAATAGGTCTTCCCTTTACTCTAATGCTGTGCCCTCGGGTCCTAGTCTCACCTACCAATGGAAGCATTTCCCAATAACCATTCTGTCCAGATCATTCAGTATTCTATAAGTTTCAATTAGATCCCCACTCATCCTTCTAAACTCCAATGAATACAATCCCAGAGCCCTCAAACATTCCTCGTATGTTAAGCTTTTCATTCCTGGAACCATTCACGTGAACCTCCTCCGAACACACTCCTGGGCCAATTCATCTTTCCTGGGACATGGAGCCCAAAACTGCGCACAATACTCCAAATGTGGCAAAGGGAAGTGGGAAGCCAGAGGGCTATGAAGCTTACAAAGACCAAAATAGGGCAACAGATAAAGAAATAGGAGGGAGACAATTAAATATGAGGGTAAGCTAGCCAGTAATATAAATGAAGGCTGCAAGAGTTTCTTTTGATATATAAAGGGCAAAAAAGAGGCAAAACTGGACATTGGACCACTGGAAAATGACACTGGAGATATAGTAGTGGGGAACAAAGAAATGGCTGAGGAACTGAATAATTACTTTGCATCAGTCTTCAGTCTGGAAGACATGAGTAATCTCCCAAAAAATCAAGAGAGCCGGGGGCAGAGCTGAGTATGCTGGCCATCACCAAGGAAAAGGTGCTAGTAAAACTGATTGGCCTGAAGGTGGAAAAATCACCTGGACCGAATGGACTATACCCCCAAGTTCTACAGGAGGTAGCTGAAGAGATAGTGGAAGCATTAATAGTGATCTTTCAGGAGTCTGGAATTTCAGAGTTTCAGGAGTTTCAGAGGACTGGAAAATCGCTAACATGACACCCCTGTTTAAAAAGGAATAAGGAAAATCATAGGCGATTAGCCTAACCTTGGTTGTAACGTGCCAATCACCGTACCATCACTATCCATAAAACCATGTAATATCCACTTCAACGACCCTTGTGGGGATGACATGTAACCCCCTTTTCATCCACAAACTGCAGAACCTTCCACGGTGAGTGTTGGAGGTGAGGAACACACATTGTTTTGCTTTCAATCGACAAATTGTGCAATTTTCTCGGTCAGTTTTTTTTTCTGAAGTAGCTGACACAAACAATAAGTTGAAGCCACATTTCCATTCCCTCCCTGCGTACGACAGCGTAAATATATTTGCCGGATTTTTTAAAAAATGACATTTTTTGCCATATAATAGAACTCTCAGATGGGATGATTAATATGCTTAACATGTAGTACATTAAAGCTGTATCCATGATATTTATTAACAGATCTGACAGTAGTAGCTAAACTGTCACAGCCAAATAATTTTGCACATTAATCACAAAGGCAATGTTATTATTTTGGTAGTTTGCAGAAGTATTTGCACTAAATTGGTTTGTAACCTACAGGAGACTTTCATTATTGAAGTTTATTACAAATGGAGTTTTGATATTGGTTTGGTCTTGGTAGTAATTTCCGTCTTGTTAAAGCTAACGCTATCACTCAGAGGGAGTGGGCACGGCACCAATTTAGGGGTGGAAGAGCCATAGGAGGATTCCCACTGGGCACAAGTCAGCCAACCCAAATACTCCCAGGTTCTGAATGATAAAGACTTCCTCTGCACAGCTCAAACAATATTGTCCAAGTGTTGTCTTGAAGGATCTGCCTTGCTTTTAAGAAATGCCAAATATCCCACGGTCTGACTGCCCGAGTTACAATGAGCAGCGACCACAAGCCAGATAAACTTGTTTATCCAAAGTCCACAATAAAAACATTCATCTCTTCAAGTCTAATACTCTTGCCTCTTTAGCATTTTAGTAGTGACTGACCTCCTATCTCTGAATCTGTGCCCCCAGTGGCTCAGGGACATAAATGCGTAAAGCGAGAACAAGACCTGACACCAAACATGCTTTGCCTGACCAGAGATATCACCTCTTGTATAGATTGATAAAACCTTTCATTGTCTCAGGACAATGACATGGAATGAATCTGGATTTTGTATTTTAAACAGTAGTCTCCTTCCTGTCTGATTAACAATTCAACAAGAGGGTGGCCAGTTTTCGGATTGTTACCCTTCTGCTTATAAAGTCTGTGTCTGATATCCTCTCTGTCAAACTACACTTGAGGAAGGAGCTGAGCCCCAATAGCTTGCACTTTCGAAGAAACCTGTTGTACTATAACCTGGCGTTGTGTGATATCCGACCTTGTCCACCCAGCTCCAACACCGGCATCTCTACATTTAATACTTATGTGTCAACCAAGTTTGTAATCTCCTGGTTCTGATTTTATGCTGGCTACTTGAGCCCAAATTTAAATTTAAAAAATGAAGGAATGGAAAATGCTGGAAAGCAGAAATAAAAACAGAAATTGCTGGAAAATCTCAGCATGTCTAGCAGCATCTGTGGAGAGAAAGCAGAGTTGACGGTTTGGGTCAAGTGAGCCCCTTCCTGAGAAAGTCCTCCTGATTTCTCTCCACAGATGCTGAACTTTTACAGCAATTTCTGTTTTTGTTTCCAAGTTTAAAGTGTCAACGCATGACCCTCAGACAATTCTATCTCCAGTCTATGCTGGGAGTACTATTCATCCCTCATCATCATTTTGAAATGTGCGTTTGGCAGTATTCAGGAGAATGTAAGTCATTCTTAACTGTCGTCTTATTAATCTGAATGGTTTGCCTCCTACTTTCTTGTGTCTTTGTTGTCTCACAGCGTTTCCACAGCTGTTTAATAACTCCATCAGTTTGTGTCAGTGAGGTGTTGACTTGTGATTCAGTCGCCTCTTTTACCACGTATCTTACTGTGGTGGGTTTCACAAAATTCACTTTGTTTTAACCTGTTTCTGTTAGTTCTAGCCTGTCCCACCAGAGGAAACATCTTCTTAGCATGCACCCTGTCAAATCCCCTCAGGATCTTAAATAAGATCACCTCTTGATCTTCAAAGCTCTCACGAGTACAGGCCCAACATGACTGATCTTTCTCTTTATCCCATGAATTATATGGGTAAACCTGTGAGCTTCTTCAAAGATAATTATATCTTTTCTTAAGTAAGGAGGCCAAAAGTGTGCGCAGTCGCTCTGGTCTCATTAGGCCCTGCGCAGCTGTATTTCCCAGCCTCAGTACCCCATTTACTTACAACACATGTCAACATTCTCCCGGTCCACCCAATTACTTGATGTACCTGCATACCAACTTGTTATGATGTGACTACAGACCACTTTAGGGTTCCCTTTTACATTGCCTGCCATTCTCTTCTCATTGGCCATTTTGCTGTTCTCCCGATTCTTTACACTTTTTGCTCTGAACGTCATGCAGTTCTTCTGGCTCCCACATGATTTATCAATGTGACAGATGTCAAGAAAACTTTAAAGACAAGCTATTGTGCAATCTTGCTTGTGCAAGATGTTGTCTCACATCATTGAACTTGGCTTTTTCCAAATTAAGCACAGTAGATTCCTCCTTGTTCTCTCCCATAGATAACTTCAGTGTAATGGTAATAAGATCACAGTTCTGGAAATGTTACCTTACTAACTTTTGTATTACTTCTCCCACTATTACACAGTCACACACCCAGCAATGCTACCTGCTCCACTGGAAATGTAATAACATAGAAAATGCTCATGACCGGATTTAGAAATTCTTCTCAGCTCTTCCCTTAACACTATTACTCTCCAAGCCACATTAGGAACTAAATACCCCCATTGCAACTACTCTTTATTTTACAATGTTTCCTTACAAATTGCTTCTTCTGTATCTTTTACACAAGATGATGTCCTAAGGACCACTAAATCGATGGTTGGCCTTCAAGTCTCATGGATCGCATTGCCAGCAAACGCAATAATAATTTTTTATTCTGAAGAAGGGTATTGACCTGAAACGTCAAGCTTTCCCACTCCTCTGATGCTGCTTGGCCTGCTGTGTCCATCCAGCTTCACACCGAGTTATCTCAGATTCTCCAGCATTGGCAGTTCCTACTACCTCTGTAGCAATAATACAGTTGCCTCTTTAGCATTTTAGTAAAATGTTTTGGTTTAAAGTGAAAGTGGCCCCTTTAACCCTTGTCCATTGCTGTTCCCCAATAATTCTGCAAATGAAGGGTGTGTAAGGACCTTGACTGAGCGACAGTGAAGGAACTGTGGTCAGGTGGTGCCATGATTCCAGGTTTCTATGTTACTATCTTCTGTCCTGGTACTTCAATGTGGTAGAGGTCTAGGGTATGGAAAGTGCTTTTGAAGGAGCCATGTGAGTTACTATATATTTAAAGTATATGCCCATTTCCTTCCTGAGAGAGAGCTGCCCACCTGCTTAGGGGGAAAGAAAATAACAAAGAATTTAGCCATCCACAACTCTCCCAAAGCTGTCTTTGTGGGGAAATGGTGCTTTGATGCGAACTCTGTAGGTTTTTTTCACGCATCTCAGTGTTTGACTTGATTGACCTTGCGAGGAAGCGAGGTAGCCACTGGCGCATTTGAAGTTGGCTGTCAGGAGCTGGAGGTATTAAACTAGAAGTAAAAAAAACACTGCCACTGTTTGCAAGAAATGCAGGCATCAAGTCGTCAAGACAAATCCACTTGACCTGTGAGTGAAGCACTGCTGGGGACATTCCTGAAAGATGAGCTAAGCATCAATCAAAACTAAATATGATCAAATGTGAGATTGCTGTAGCCGGGCTAGGGCAATTCAATTTCACCAAGCCCGTGGTGTGGCTGCATTCAGATGGGGGGAAATTACAGATAGCAGTATCAGATCAGGTCAGGAGTCACCAATAGGGTTTAAAATAGACAAGTGAGCACACTGATTTACTGCATGGGCGATAGAGCAGAGACTATTCTGCCATTAGTCAAGCTGATGGACAATGAGGATTTAGAAAACGCAGCAAGGCAATGGGAGAGCTGGCTGGATGTCTCACCAGCAAGATATATATGATTTATGTGCTGGATTTCACAAGAGGCAAGCGAAACAGAGAGACAGAGACTGCGGAGTAATTCATCACAGTAGGTTGCAGATTAACACAAAGATGTGAGAATGGACAGCAGGAGCAACAGTGGGAATCTTCAATTTAGCTCGCTATTAGTTGTCTGTTGGAAAGAAAATTGAAGATAATGTCGAATTGGTGGAGAGTGGGCAGGAGCACTGCCAACTGCTAATATCATGGAAGCATGCTCCAGTGAATTTGTACACTGCACAGGACCAGTGCAATACAGTGCCACCCTAAGACCAGTCAATATCTTTCAAACCTGTGCAATTAACGCAATAGACATTCTGTTTCAGCTCTTTGGTTCATTCATAGTTTACACAAGCTTCCTCCCATTCAGTACCATTCCCCATTTTGTGTCTTCCCTTATCCCATTCCCAACATTACTGCCACCCCAACCCCGCACCCTCAAATCTCTTGATTTCCATCCAATTTGTGGAAAAAGCCAACATCTTCATTTGACTGGAGACTTCCCCAACTATCTGTGTGGAAATGCTACTCTACTGTGAACCCTCTATTTATATGGCTACAAAACGTCTACAGTTAGGGTCACCTGAGCTCCTTATGTTCATCGTGACTACAGAATTACACATATAATAATTGTTTTATTCTCATGAATAGCTCTTGGACCTGGTCTTTTGTTGAAATCAGTCAAATTAAATCCCAAAACCCTTTTTCTTATATGGTCCTCAAGCCTTTTCACAATCTTCACCTTTTCTTAAAGGTACTGAAATTGCCATCTGTTGTGCCTGTACTCATCCATGTTATTGAAAAGACTTGCTATTTCCCATCTACTGTTCCCTAATAGTACTCAGTACTTCTTCCTTCTACGTTTATCACCTAACCCTTGTGGCAGACGATACACTAACCCAAAATATGCAGTCAGCACTCACCTTGGAACCCAGGGACCCTTTTCAAGTGCTTCATTATCTTCATTCTGACTCAGAGTTCCAGATATCTTCATCAAGTTGGCTCTATTCCATTCCTTCTCTGGACAATGTTCTTGGGTTAGAATTGGAAGCTTATGGTTCAAGTGCCAATCTGCTTTTTATGTACGTGTCACCACTGTAAAGCAGTGCGGAGAGCACTGTTGGGGGTAAAATCGTTCCAATGTGACTGGAAGGAGAATAATCAAAATGTAAATTCTGGCAGCACAGCTCAGGCCAATGGGATACTCCTCCTCCGCAATGTGGGAAGTCAGGACAGGGTGATCGCGTGTTCATGAAGTCAATTCAACTGCATCTAGTGGAAATCAGCCTCTCAGATCTGGAGTTGTAATTGGAGTCACTGTGGAATATCCCCAAACCTGAAATCTTTGAGGATAGCATGTAGAGTCATGCAGTCATACCCGCAGGTAAATAGATCACTGGCATAAAATGAAAGAGTGATGGCCAAACAGTGTATTAGCAACAGGGACATCCATGCAGGAGTTTCCTGGAAGTATGTCCCTCACAAACTGGATCCTGCTGTGGGAAAGTTTTTTTTTTAAGAGAATGCTGTGAGTGCCAGATCCTTTGAACCAAGAGTGGCTGCACAGAGAAGAGAGAAAGAAAAGTGGGACAGCAACTGAGATAGCAGACTATGTAGTAAGGGGAAGTGATAGATGTTCCTGTGGCTGCAGATGTGGCAACGGCACCTTGCCTTAGTGGTACTGGGGTCAAGAATGTCCCAGAGCATCTGCAGGAAATTCTGAAGGAGGAAGGAGAACATCTAGAGATTGTGTTACCATGTTCATTAATAAACACACGCACAGATATGTAGAGGAATGGAAACAGAATATAAGGAGTGAGGAAACCAAGTTAAAAAAGCAGGAGTATCTCTTATAGGAGTCAGTAGAGAGGCAATGGGCCAAATATCCTCCTGAACTATAAAACTCAATGATTCTTTAATTCTGTGGCTAAAGGATCAAAGCTTGGATCCCAGCTATTCATTATATATCATCTATTAGCATGAAGGAATAGAGTCTAATATTTTCAGGTTTGCTGATAGCACAGAAGTGTGACAAGACCAGAAAGAGACTTCAGGCTTGTTTAGCTAAATTAAGTGCATGGGCAAATCTGTGGCAGCATTACCTGGATAAATGTGAAGTTGTCTGCTTCAGCAGGGAAAAAGCAGAATGGCAGTGTATTTATTTTTAAATGGGGATAGATTGGTAAATATTGATGCAAAGGGACCTGGGTATCCTTGTACACCAGTCACTGAAGGCAAGTATGTGGATGCAGTAACCAGATAGGAAGCCAGGTGCAAAAACAAAAGTTGCTGGAAAAGCTCAGCAGGTTTGGCAGCATCTGTGAAGGAAAAACAGTGATAATAGGAACTGCAGATGCTGAAGAATCTGAGATAACAAGGTGTAGAGCTGGATGAACACAGCAGGCCAAGCAGCATCTGAGGAACAGGAAGGCTGACGTTTTGGGCCTAGAAAATTTCTGAAGAAGGGTCTAGGCCCAAAGCATCAGTGTTCCTGCTTCTCTGATGCTGCGTGGCCTGATGTGTTCATCCAGCTCTACACCTTGTTATCTCCGATTGCTGGGATGGAAAGTTTGTTGTCTGAGGAGAGATTGTTGTGACCAGGTCTGCATTTCCTGGGGTTCAGATGGAGAAGGAATTGAAATGTATAACATTCTGACAGAGCTGGACATACTTGGTTCAGAGATGATGTTTCCCCTGGCTGTCAAAGCAATGAGTTCCGGTCTCAGGATAAGCAGTTGGCAATTTTGGACAGAGATGGGAGGAAATGCCCTTACTCAGAGGCGGGCTAACCTGTGGAATTCTCTGTCATTGAAGGCTGAAGAAACTAGTCTACTGCATATTTTTAAGGAAGGAATAGATTTCTTGAAACTGAAGGTATCAGTGGGTTTCAGAAGAGAGTGGGAGCATGGATTTGAAATAATAGGATCAGACATGATTGTGTTGAACAGCAGGATGGGTTTCATGGCCTCCTCCTGTTCCAATTTTAATCTTTTTATGAGCTATCAAACTGCATATCCAAAATGTTGCAAACTTCAAGCTGTTTCTCAATTTGTTACGTTTCAGGTGGGATACCCCAAACTGTGAAATTCCCACTGTTTTCCCATAGCTGTTCTCCTCTCAAAAGCAGCATGCTTTGGAAACAGAAGTAAAATACATTTCCAAATACGTTGGAGGTTCTGATCCAGTGTCGAAATAGCAAGTGAAGCAGGAGTAGGCTATTTGGTCCATCATGCCTGTTCCTGGCACTCACTAAGACCATGGCTGATCACAGAGTGGTCTGAACTCCGCTTCTCTCCCTGTGTCTCATAAATTTTGGCTCCATTGTCAACCCTCTCAATATCTTCCCATTCAAAACCTATATGTTTCAACACTCATTGTTATAAAGGCATAGTATAGCACTCAGTAGTGAAGAGACCCTTTGGCCCATCAAGTCTGTACCACCATAAATATACTACTTCTTACACTAGCCCCCGTTTTCTGCACTGGGCTCATACCCTTGAATGCTATGACATTACAAGAGCTGACCCAAGTACTTTTTAAAGGTTGTGAGGTTTCCTGCTTTAATTATTTCCCAGGCAGTACCTTCCCGATCCCCACCATTCTCTGGGTGAAAACATTTTCCTAAAATCCCCTCTAAATCCCTTGCCTTTTACTTTAAAATGTTCTTCTTAACTCCAATGTAGGCCCATCCCAATCAACCTTTCCTCATAAGACAAGCCCTTCCCAAGGAGACCAGAACTGTACATCGTCTCCCAGTTCCCACACTCAAGGCAAATCTTCTCACATTTATTGTCTCGCTTGCCATACAATTCAATGTTCTGTACGCCTTCTTCCTGACTTGCTGTACCTCTGTTAACTTTTTTTTGTGATCCATGGACCAGGATATCAATATCATTCTGTACTGCAGCATTTAAAACCATTCCACTTTTCTATTTGTCACATCAAAGTGGATAATGACACATTTTCCCACAATGTATTCCATTTGTTAAAATCTTGCGAACTTACTTACATTGACTACATCCCATTACAGACTCTCCATATCCTCCTTATGATGTTCCTTCCTACCTGTTTCAGCATGTTTGGCTATAATACAGATAATCACTTCATCTAAGTAATCAGTGTAGACGAAACAGCTAAGACTTCAGCACTGATTCCTATGGCATTCCACTAGTTACAGTTTGCCAAAGCAAAAACAGTCTATTTATCCCAACTTTCTGCTTCCTGGAAGTCCTCAGTCCATGCTGGTATATCAGCCCCAACTCCACAAACTCTTATTGGGCGCAGGAACCTTTTTTATGTGACTTTACCAAATGCCTTTTATAAATCCAAATGCACTATGTCATGACAGCCCCTTTATCCCCCTTGCTTGTGAAAATGTTTCCAATCACTTCAGCCTTTCGGGGTAGCACAGTGGCTCAGTAGTTAGCACTGCTGCTTCATAACACCAGAGACCTGGGTTCACTTCCACCCTCAGACAGCTGTCCATGTTGAGTTTGCATGTTTTCCCTGTGTCTGAGTGGGTTTCCTCTGGGTGCTCCAGTTTCCTCCCACTCTTCAAAGATGTGCAGGTTAGGTGTATTGGCCATGCTAAATTGCTCCATAGTGTTCAGAGGTATGCAGTCTTGGTGGATTAAACATGGTAAATGCAGGGTTACAGGAAGGGCCTGGGTGTGAGAGGGATGCTCTTCAGTGGGATGTTGAAGACCCAGTGGGCTGAATGGCCTGATTCCACACTGTAGGGATTCTATGATTTTTGTAGGATTTTAGGCCTTCGTAAAATTACCAATGTATCCAGTATATCTGCAGTTACTTTGTTTCTCATCCAGGATGCAGGTAATCAGGATATGGAGACTGGTGACTGTTCCATCTCTTTAGTTTTCTTCATATCTTTTCACTCATGATCACGATTGTTTTAAGTTCCCTTCTCCTCCTTCTCTCACAAAAAAAAAGCTGAAATATTTTCTGGCATTATTTGAATGAAGAACCACTGAACCTTCCCCGATATCCTGCCTGATATGTATCTCTCATCCAAGTCACTGAAAGTTAGTCATCGCAACGTTGCTATTTGTGGAGTCCTGTTGTGCAGAAAATGATGACTAACTTTTCTTAGATCACATCAGATCAGTCATTACACTTTAAAAGAAAGGAACTTGATTGGTTGTGGAGCACTTTGGGACACTCTGGCAGGGCTGTGACAGATGCTGCACAATTAAATGCAAATATTTGCTTGCTATCTTTGCTAACATACATCCCATTGGGAAAAACTGCTCCGTAGCTACTTGCTGGAGGTCCCTGGCTCAGAGTGGTTGACACATTTGCTAGAGTAGCAAATGGAACTGCACTTCACTGTCCACTGGATTGTACAGTATAGTTTGAAATTCCTGACGATGAGAACTAACAAAAGTAAAGGCAGCTAAATGCCAAGATACAGAGCTGGCATATTGCATTACAGCACAGGATGATGATCCTGGCTACTGAGCAATCTGATGAAGGTAATGACCTGCAGCCATTGACAATGCAATTGTGAGTGTGCATAGTGGTGGCATATTACATAGAACACAGAAAATACAGAACAAGAACAGGCTCTTCTGCCCAATATCTGTGCCAATCATGATGCCATTGTAAAATAATCCTACCTGCCTGCACAAGGTCCATATCTCTCTATTCCCTGCCATGTGTTTGTTTAAATGCCTCTTTCTGCTATCATATTTGCTTCCACCGTCTCCCTGGCAATGCATTGCAGACACCTCTCACCCTAAGCATTAAAAACATCGCTTGTACATCTCTATTAAACTTTCCCCCTCTTATCTTAAACCTGTGCCCACTAGTAGTTAAGACTCCCACTCTTTTCCAGGCACTCCTCACCCTCTGCAGAAAAGAACATTCTTTGCAGATTTCCATTAAACTTTCCCCCACTTACTTTAAACCTATGTCCGTTAGTATTTAACACTCCCACTCTGGGCAAATGATTCGGACTATCCACCCTATCCATGTCTCTGATAATTCTATATATTTCTATCAGGTCAACCCTCAACCTCCGATGCTCTTATGAAAATAACCCAAGTTTGTCCAACCTCTCCTTATAGCTAATACACTCCAATCTTGGTAAAAGAGATAACAAGGTGTAGAGCTGGATGAACGCAGCAGACCAAGCAGCATCAGAAGAGCAGGAAAGCTGATGTTTCGGGCCTAGATCCTGTAAGCCTCTTTCGTGCCCTCTCCGCAAACTTCCGACAGTGTGGTGGCCAGGCCAGCATTTATTGCCCCTCCCTAAATGCCCAAAGGTCAATCAAGAGTCAACTACATTGCTGTGGGTGTGGAATCATGTGTAGGTTAGACCAGGTAAGGAGGGCAGTGTAAAATCCTCTCACCAGCATTCCGAGACCTAATACCTTGGTAGCTTTCCCTGTGTCGACTCACTTTCAATGATATGCCTTTGAAATGTGCTCTAGAGCTGCTTCTTTAAGAGCTTCCACAATCCATGTGCACATACTGCTGTCTCACATTCCTTTCCTGGGACTACTTTCACCCAAAAGGAGTTCAATCCAAGCAAATGTGAGGTGATGCATTTTGGAAGATTTAATTCAAGAGCAAACTATACAATAAATGGGAAAGTCCTAGGGAAAATTGATGAACAGAGAGATCTTGGTGTTCAGGTCCATTGTTCGTTGAAGGTGGCAACACAAGTCAATAGAGTGGTCAAGAAGGCATACGGCATGCTTTCCATCATCGGACGGGGTATTGAATACAAGAGTAGGCAGGCCATGTTACGGTTGTATAAGACTTTGGTTCGGCCACATTTAGAGTACTGCGTGCATTTCTGGCCGCCACATTACCAAAAGGATGTGGATGCTTTGGAGAGGGTGCAGATGAGGTTAACCAGGATGTTGCCTGGTGTGGAGTGCGTGAGCTATGAAGAGAGGTTGAGGAGATTAGATAATAAAATATGAGGCTGGATGAACACAGCAGGCCAAGCAGCATCTCAGGAGCACAAAACTGACGTTTCGGGCCTAGACCCTTCATGAGTAGATTAGGATTGTTTTCATTAGAAAAACGGAGATTGAGGAGGGACCTCATTAAGAACTCTCAAAATCATGAGGGGATAGACAAGGTGGATAGCAAGAAGCTTTTTCCCAGAATGGGCTACTCAATTACAAGGGGTCTGGAGTTCAAAGTGAGAGGAGGAAAGTTTATGGGAGATATGAGTGGAAAATTTTTTTCGCAGAGGGTGGTGCGTGCCTGGAACGCGTTGCCAGCGGAGGTGGTAGACGCAGACATGTTAATGTCATAGAACATAGAACATTACAGCACAGCACAGGCCCTTCAGCCCTCGATGTTGTGCCGACCTGTCATACCTATCTGAAGTCCATCTAACCGACACTATTCCATGTACGTCCATATGCTTATCCAATGACGACTTAAATGTACCTAAAGTTGGCGAATCTACTCCCATTGCAGGCAAAGCGTTCCATTCCCTTACTACTCTCTGAGTAAAGAAACGACCTCTAACATCTGTCCTATATCTTTCACCCCTCAATTTAAAGCTATGCCCCCTCGTGCTCGCCGTCACCATCCCAGGAAAAAGGGTCTCCCTATCCACCCTATCTAACCCTCTGATTATTTTATATGTTTCAATTAAGTCACCTCTCAACCTTTTTCTCTCTAATGAATACAGCCTCGAGCCCCTCAACCTTTCCTCATAAGACTTTCCCTCCATACCAGGCAACGTCCTACTAAACCTCCTCTGCACCCTTTCCAAAGCTTCCACATCCTTCTTATAATGCGGTGACCAGAACTGCACACAATACTCCAAGTGCGGGCGCACCAGAGTTTTGTACAGCTGCAGCATAACCTCTTGGTTCCGGAACTCGATCCCTCTATTAATAAAAGCTAAAACACTCTATGCCTTCTTAACAGCCCTGTCAACCTGGGTGGCAACTTTCAAGGATCTGTGTACATGGACACCGAGATCCCTCTGCTCATCTGCACTACTAAGAATCTTACAATTAGCCCTGTACTTTGCCTTCCGGTTACTCCTACCAAAGTGCATCACCTCACACTTAAACTCCATTTGCCACCTCTCAGCACAGCTCTGCAGCTTATCTGTGTCTCTCTGCAACCTACAGCATCCTTCATCACTATCCACAACTCCACCGACCATAGTGTCGTCTGCAAATTTACTAACCCATCCTTCAATGCCCTCATCCAGGTCATTTACAAAAATGACAAACAGCAGTGGACCCAACACCGACCTTGCAGTACACCACTCGTAACTGCTCTCCAGGATGAACATATCCCATAAACTATTACCCTCTGTCTTCTTTCAGCAAGCCAATTTCCGATCCAAACTGCTATATCTCCCACAATTCCATTCCTCCGCATTTTGTACAATAGCCTACTGTGGGGAACCTTATCAAACGCCTTGCTGAAATCCATATACACCACATCAACCGGTTTACTCTCATCTACCTGTTTGGTCACCTTCTCAAAGAACTCAATAAGGTTCATGAGGCACGACCTTCCCTTCACAAAACCGTGCTGACTATCCCTAATTAATTTATTCTTTTCTGGACAATTACAAATCCTATCCCTTCTAACCTTTTCCAATACTCACCAACAACTGAGGTAAGGCTCACTGGTCTATAATTACCAGGGTATTCTCTACTCCCCTTCTTGAACAGGGGAATCACATTTGCTATCCTCCAGTCATCTGGCACTATTCCTGTCGACAAAGATGAGTTAAAGATCAATGCCAAAGGCTCGGCAATCTCCTCCCTGGCTTCCCAGAGGATCCTAGGGTAAATCCCATCCAGCCCAGGGGACTTATCTATCTTCACCCTCGAAAGGATTTCTAATACCTCTTCCTTGTGAACCTCAATCCCACCTAGTCTAGTAGCCTGTATCTCAGTATTCTCCTCGACAACATTGTCGTTTTCTAGAGTGAATACCGTTGAAAAATATTCATTTAGCGCTTCCCCTATCTCCTCTGACTCCACACACAACTTACCACTACTATCCTTGATTGGCCCTAATCTTATTTTGGTCATTCTTTTATTCCTTAAATACCAATAGAAAGCCTTAGGGTTTACCCTGGTCCTATCCACCAACAACTTCTCATGTCTCCTCCTGGCTCTTCTGAGCTTTCTCTTTTGGTCTTTCCTGGCTACCTTGTAGCCCTCAAGTGCCCTAACTGAGCCTTCACATCTCGTCCTAACATAAGCCTTCTTCTTCCTCTTGACCAGAGATTCCACCTCCTTCGTAAACCACGGCTCCCGCGCTCTACAGCTTCCTCCCTGCCTGACAGGTACATACTTATCTAGGACACACAGGAGCTTTTCCTTGAATAAGCTCCACATTTCTAATGTGCCCATCCCCTGCAGTTTCCTTCCCCATCCTATGCTCCCTAAATCTTTCCTAATCTCATCGTAATTGCCTTTCCCCCGGCTATAACTCTTGCCCAGTGGTATGCACCTATCCCTTTCTATCACTAAAGTAAACATAACAGAATTGTGATCGCTATCACCAAAGTGCTCACCCACTTCCAAATCTAACACCTGGCCAGGCTCATTACCCAGTACCAAATCTAATGTGGCTTCGCCCCTTGTTGGTCTATCTACATACTGTGTCAGGAAGCCCTCCTGCACACACTGGACAAAAACTGACCCATCTATAGTACTCGAACTACAGTGTTCCCAGTCAATATTTGGAAAGTTGAAGTCCCCCATGACAACTACTCTGTCTGTCTCACTCCTATCGAGAATCATCTTTGCTATCCTTTCCTCTACATCTCTGGAACTATTCGGAGGCCTATAGAAAACTCCCAACAGGGTGACCTCTCCTTTCCTGTTTCTAACCTCAGCCCATACTACCTCAGTTGACAAGTCTCCAAACATCCTTTCTGCAACTGTAATATGTCCTTGACCAACAATGCCACACCTCCACCCCTTTTACCATCTTCTCTGTTCTTACTGAAACATCTAAATCCCGGAACCTGCAACAGCCATTCCTGTCCCTGCTCTATCCATGTGTCCAAAATGGCCACAACATCGAAGTCTCAGGTACTAACCCATGCTGCAAGTTCACCCACCTTATTCCGGACATTCCTGGCATTGAAATAGACACACTTCAAGCCAACTTCTTGCTTGCCGGTGCCATCTTGCATCCGTGAAACTTTATCTCGGATCTCCCTACTCTCAGCCTTTTCTATACTCGAACTACAATTTTGGTTCCCATCCCCCTGCTGAATTAGTTTGAACCCACCCAAATAGCCTTAGCAAATTTCCCCCCCCCCCCAGGATATCGGTACCCCTCTGGTCCAGGTGAAGACCGTCTTGCTTGTAGAGGTCCGACCAACCCCAGAAAGAGCCATGATTATCCAAGAATCCAAAACTCTTCCTCCTGCACCACCCCGTAGCCACATATTCAACTCCTCTCTCTCCCTATTCCTCGCCTCACTAGCACGTGGCACGGGCAACAAACCAGAGACAACAAATCTCTTCGTCCTAGCTCTCAGCTTCCATCCTAGCTCCCTGAATTTCTGCCTAAATCCCTATCTCTCTTCCTACCTCAGTCGTTGGTGCCAATGTGGACCATGACTTGGGGCTGCTCCCCCTCCCCCTTAAGGATCCCAAAGCACGATCAGAGACATCACGCACCCTTGCACCTGGGAGGCAAAACACCAACCATGAGTCTCTCTCGTCCCCACAGAACCTCCTATCTGTCCCCCTAACTATGGAGACCCCAATGACTACTACTCTCTTCCTCTTCCCCCTTCCCTTCTGAGCAGCAGGGACAGACTCTGTGCCAGAGACCTGTGCCCCACTGCTTTTCCCTGGTAAGTCGTTAGTGTCTTTTAAGATGTATCTGGACAAGTACATGGATGGGCAGGGAGCAAAGGCATACATACCCTTAGAAAATAGATGACAGGTTTAGGCTTAGGATCTCGATCGGCGCTGGCTTGGAGGGACAAAGGGCCTGTTCCTGTGCTGTAATTTTCTTTGTTTTTGTTCTTTGTTCTTAACTGTGGAAAGTATACTCCAACGTTCACTCATAGGCACAATCTAGCTTTTTTTGTAGACAGTGAGCTCCACCAGCCTGGTGCTGAAAATAGATTTTCTATCGTGTGATGAGCAGAATTCATACAATACTTCAAATGTGGCCTATCGAAAATGTTATATAGCTGTAAAGTGTCTTGCCAACTTTTATACTCAATATTCGTGTGGTTGTGATTAATTTTTTTTTCTGGTACGTTTCCTGATCTGATGCCTGAGATAACAAGGTGTAGAGTTGGGTGAACACAGCAGGCCAAGCAGCATCAGAGGAGCAGGAAGGCTGATGTTTCAGGTCTAGACCCTTCTTGAGAAATAATGGAGATGTTTCCAAAATAAATAGGGTGAGAGGGGGAGGAGGATAGAAGATTGACTTAGGAGAAGATAGGTGGAGAGGAGACAGACAGGTAAAAGAGGCGGGGATGGTGCCAGTTAAGGTGAGTGTAGGTGGAAAGTTAGGGAGGTGATAGGTTAGTCCAGGGAGGATGGACAGGTCAAGGGGGTGGGATGATGCTAGGAGGTAAGAGATGGGAGTTGGGCTTGAGATGGGAGGAGTGGGTAGGTGTGAGGAAGGACAGCTTAGGGAGGTGGGGACGAGCTGGGCTGGCTTTGAGATATCTGATCTGATATCTGATAGGATTACGAAAGAAAATCCAACTTACAAAGTGAATTTTTGGCTTGTACATGTTTTACCATCACAGAAGGCCCTCCGTTCTCAAGGGATCAATTGTCTTCTACTTAACTATTAGCCTATTTGACAAGGTTAAATGTTA
This sequence comes from Stegostoma tigrinum, assembly GCF_030684315.1. Lineage (NCBI taxonomy): Eukaryota > Metazoa > Chordata > Chondrichthyes > Orectolobiformes > Stegostomatidae > Stegostoma > Stegostoma tigrinum. The sequence continues at coordinate 125,190,450 of NC_081356.1, read as the reverse complement.
AAGAGTATTTATCAGTATTTTCCAAAGCATCTTGTGTCTTATGCCCCCTCTCATAATAACCAGGGGATAATCAATGATTTTTATGGACAATACTCCAAGCACAGGTTACAATTAATTTAAAACTATAAGAATTACATTGAAATATTGAGGTATTTATGAAGTTGCACATGTAGACATTGCATTTTGAATGCTGTTCTATATCCAGACTCTCAAGACTTTTTAAACTATGTTATAATGAATGTACAAATCAATGTGTTAGGCTCACAGAATGTTCACAGGCAACAAAGAAGCAAATACATGTAGCATTTTTGACAAAATAATCTGTAACATCCTCAGCTTAATTTTGCTTGACAGACATTTAGATAGCATTCCCATTTACTGTTTTAATGTTGTTATGATCCCAGTAGATGTGATTACAGACTAGCTAGATCCCAGTCAGGAACCTAGATCGATACATCATATTTTCATTTGTTTTTGTTTTAACAAAGTGGTCTGTTGCTGAAACATCAGCACACAAGGCCGCAGACTTTACTTTTACAGCAAAATGGAATTTTATTGCAAACATTAATCTTTTAATCCCAAAGCACTCCTTTACAAATTTATAAAAAAAACAATTTCTGTACAGAACATAATACACTCCTGGTATAGTATGCCAAAGCCCCACTTTACTTATTCATTCACAGGACGAGGGCATCATTGGCTGGGCTAGCATTTATTGCCCCTTCCTAAATGCCCAAAGAGTAATCAAGAGTCAAAGAAACAAAGAAACCTACAGCACAGGAACAGGCCCCTTGGCCCTCCAAGCCTGCGCCGATCAAGATCCACTGTCTAACCTGTCATCTATTTTCTAAGGGTCTGTGTCCATTTGCTCCCTGCCCATCCATGTACCTGTCCAAATATATCTTAAAAGACGCTAACGCGTCTGCGTCTACCACCTCCACTGGCAACGCGTTCCAGGTGGCCACCACCCTCTGTGTAAAGAACTTTCCTCGCATATCTCCCTTAAACTTTCCTCCTCTCACTTTGAACTCATGACCCCTAGTAATTGAGTCCCCCACTCTGGGAAAAAGCTTCTTGCTATCCAACCTGTCTATACCCCTCATGATTTTGTAGACCTCAACCAGGTCCCCCCTCAATCTCCGTCTTTCTAATGAAAATAATCCTAATCTATTCAACCTCTCTTCATAGCTAGTGCCCCTCCATACCAGGCAACATCCTGGTGAACCTCCTCTGCACCCTCTCCAAAGCATCCACATTCTTTTGGTAATGTGTCGACCAGAATTGTATACAGTACTCCAAATGTGGCTGAACCAAAGTCCTATACAACTGCAACATGACCTGCCAACTCTTGTACTCAATACCCCGCCCAATGAAGGAAAGCATGCCATATGCCTTTTTGACCACCCTATTGACCTGCGTTGTCACCTTCAGGGAACAATGGACCTGAACATCCAGATCTCTCTGTTCCTAGGACTTTTCCATTTACTGTCTATTTCACCCTTAAATTTGATCTTCCAAAATGCATCACCTCGCATTTGCCCAGATTGAACTCCATCTGCCATTTATCTGCCCAACTCTCCAGTCTATCTATATTCTGCTGTAATTTCTGACAGTCCCCTTCACTATCAGCTACTCCATCAATCTTAGTGTCATCAGTAAGCTTGCTGATCAGACCACCTACACCTTCCCCCAGATCATTTACATATATCACAAACAACAGTGGTCCCAGCACAGATCCCTGTGGAACACCACTGGTTACAGGTGTCCAATTTGAGAAACTCCCTTCTACTACTACCCTCTGTCTCCTGTTGCCCAGCTACATTACTGTGGGTCTGCAGTCACACGTAGGCCAGGCCAGGTAAGGAGGGCCGTGTGTAATCCTCACAGCAGAATTCTTATGCCTAATATCTTGTTAGCATTAAGCCGGCTTTCCCTGTACCTGTTCACTTTCAATGACATGACTTTGAAATGTGCTCTAGAGCTGCTCTTTTATGGATTTCAACTATAATTGTGCACATACTGCTGTCTCACATTCCTTTCCTGGGATTACTCTCACCTAATTCTGGAAACTGCACTCTAACACTCTCTCACAGGCACAATCCAGCTTTTTTTTGTAGACAGCTAGCTCCGCCAACCTGGTTCTGCCACTGAATTTTCTTCTTAAGCCAGAACCTAGTTCAGTTGCATAAAGTGAATACTACTTATGGGGTTCCTTCATCCTTGCTCGTATCTGCATTGAAATTTTAATGGCATGTGGCTTCTTCTTCACCCCTACAGCTGTCAAGACATTTCTTGAGCACTAGTTCCAACACTTAGCTACCTACTGGCATTTCCTCCTCAGATCTGGCTGCACAGAACAATCCAACTGCTCCTCATCACTTTCTGAGCACCAACTATATTATTAATATCTACGGCTTCCCAGAACTTCTTCCTGAGCTCTGACTGCACAGAGCCAATGGCTTTCAGTTTCCTCCTCATCAGCACAGTTTAATAACATTTTTTCCAAATGGCATGTATCCTTGCCTTTGTCAATCCACAATTGGCTATGACCCTGGGACTGTCCTTCAGTGAGCCTTTAGAACTGTGTTTTTTTTAATTCATTTGTGAGACATGGATGCCATTAGCTGGTCAGCATTTATTACCCACTGCTAATTCCTCTTGAGAAGATGCTGGTGAGCTTCCTTCTTGAACTATTGCAGTCTTTCTGCTTTAAGTAGATATACAATGCTCTTAGGGAGGGAATTCCAGGATTTTGCCTCAGCAACAGTGAGGGAGTATTTCCAGATCAGGATGGTGAGTGGGTTGAAGGGGAATTTGCAGGGGATGGTGTTCCTATGTATTTGCTGCCCTGTCCCTCGAGGTGGAAGTGGTTGTCGGTTTGGAAAGTGCTATCTAAGGACAGTCAATGAATTCTTGCAATGCATCCTGTAGTTAACACATATTGTTAGTGCTGAGTGTTAGTGGTGGAGGGAGTGGATACCTGTCACTGTGGTGTCACTCAGTTGGGCTGTTTTGTCCTCACTGGTGGTCAAGCTTCTAAAGTGTTGCTGGAGTTTCACCCATCTTGGCACAAGGGGAATATTCCATCACACTTCTGACATGTGTCTTGTAGATCATCGACAAGCTTTTGCATGCAAGCTGCTCTTTGCAGCATTCCCATTCTCTAACCTCTTGTATTCACTGTGTTAATATAGAGGGTGCAGCTTAGTTTCTGGTCAATGATAACCCAAGATATTGGTGGTGGGGGATTCATCTGACCAACAGAATACCCAGGTCACCACCTCTACCTATCAATTTTTACAGTTTAATTCCCTCTTCAAATTACTGGCGTTGTCAGCCATGATATCTCCTGCCGAAGCAATGTGGTCCAAATATTCATCAGCCCTAATGCAAGATTAATTGAACTGTTTATTTCTATCCCCTTTATCGCTGTAATCTCCTCCAGCTCTACAAACCAGAGATATCAGTGGTCATTTAATTCTGCCCTCTTGAGCATCTGTGATTGTGATGGTAACAACATTGAATGTTAAGGGGCAGTGGTTAGATGGTTTGTTATTGTAAATGGTCATTGCCTGGCAACTGAGCAATGTGAATGGTACTTGCCACTTTCCAGCCCAAGCGTGGTCACTGCATGGCATTTGTGTGGTGTGAATGTTACATGCCAATTGTCAGCCCAAGCCTGCATATCGTCCAGGTCTTGCTGCATTTGGTCTTGGACTGCTTCACTATCTGAGGAGTTGCGAATGGCACTGAACATTGTGCAATCATCAGCGAACATCCCCACTTCTGACCTGATGATGGAGGGAAGGTCATTGACAAAGCACTGAAGATGATTGGGCCTAAGACCCAACACTGAGGAACTCCTGTGGAGATGTCCTGGAACTGAAATGACTAAACTCCAACAATTACAACCATATTCTAATGAGTCAGGGATGATTCCAACCTGATTTCCAATGGTTCAAGTTTTGCTAGGGTTCTGGGATGCCATGCTCAATCAAATGCAGCTTTGGTGTCAAGGGCTGTCACTCTCACCTCACCTCCGGAATTCATCTCTTTCGTCCATGTTTGAACCAAAGCACTGAGGTCAGGAGCTGAGTGGTCCTGACATCACTGAACAGGTTATTTCTGGTCAGGCGCTGGTTCATAGCCTTTCATTACTTTACTGATAGGCAAAAATGCTGAGGTAGATAGGAAAGTGTTGAAATTCAGCAATGGAATGAGTTAAAAATAGTAGCACATGCACAATGGCTGAAAATTTTTAAATCAGAGTGTTACCTAGCCAGGAACTGCTGTAGCTCAGCAAGCACAGTTCTGGAAGTGAATGGCATTTTGGTCAAGTTTCAGAAGGGAATTCCAAAATTTAGCACTTGGGAGGGTAAGGCCTTGAATGTTGGAGAATGAGAATCACAAATGCTCAAGAGGGCAGAATTAAATGAGCACTGATATCTCTGGTTTGTAGAGCTGGAGGAGATTACAGAGATAAAGGGGGCAAGAAACGAACAGTTCAAATAATCTTGCATAAGGTCTGATGAATATTTGGACCACATTGATTAGGCAGGAGATATCGTGGCTGACAACATCAGTAATTTGAAGAGGGAATTGAACTGGTAAAATGGATAGATGCAGGTGGAGAACTGGGTATTCTGTTGGTGAGATAAACTGTAGTAGTATTCTCAATGCTTTCCTGTGGTACAGAGTTAATTTTGACAAATTGGATCTAAAAGGGAACAGATTTCACCTGGTGTTTTGGAGGAATTAACTTGACAGATTGAACAGACAGCTCATTTTTTTTTCAATACACCAACATTCAGACTGTTTCCTTAAGTTCCTGATTTTTTTTATAATATTGATACATCAGAATCCGAGTGCAAGACAAAAGCAGGAAACAAAATTAAGCTGAGAGGAAACATAGAGGTCTCCATGAAGGGCAACATTGCCCATTCCTAATGTGAATCTGGTCTGAGTACCTGTGTACCAATAAAAAAGTTAATATTTATGTTTGTATCCTGCTAGTCACAACATCAGCAAATCCCATAGTATTATCAAACACATGCAGTACTTTGATAGTATAGTCAAAGTTTTCAGGTAGGAAATATGACAGTGAATAAGTTTATCTATGTTAAATTTGATTTGCCTTTCCACCTTTTCTCATTACACCCCATTAGCCTCAGTCTATTAAAATTTTCATCACTGTCTACATATTCCCACCTCTGAAAACGTCTCTTCACCTTATTGACTTTTCTCTTCTTTCACATCCACCACCCATTCTTTCCTCCCAGTTACAACAGTTCTTAGCCAACAACATGGCTCGGCAAGTCCGACAGTTATCATTTAGGGAATTAAGCAGAAAATTTGCAAACAGCAGCGTAAATGTAGTAATCTCTGGAATACTCTCGATGCCAAGTACAAGCAAGTACAGAAATAGAAAGATTGAGGCAGATAAAAAACCGCAGTTTAAAGCATTCCCAACAGCACTTGCAAAATGTTTTGCAAGGGCCTCAGATCTGGTCAGGCCCAATCTGTCCAACTAGTACAGGCAACATCCTCCCAGAGCCAGTCCCAGTATCCCAGAAATCCAATGTTCTTCACCATCTTTCCAGACGCACTGCTATATCCTGCAATTTCTGCACTCACATAAAGATTACTGCATTGAACGTCTTGCTTGCTAATTTTTTACTTCGACTAATACAGATGTACAGCACGGAAACAGACCCTTCAGTTCAACTCATCCATGCTGACCAGCTAGCCTAAATTAATCTAGTTCCATATGCCAACATTTTTCCCAATTCCGTCCGAATCCTTCCTATTCACGGCAGCTCATTCCCTACACACACCTCCTTCTGTATGAAAATGTTTCCCCTTAGATTCCTTTTAATTCTTTCCCCCTTACCTTAACCTAACACCCTCGAGCTTTGGACTCTCCCACCCAGTGGAAAAGACCTTGACTATTCATCCTATCCATGCTAATTCAGCATTGAATGCAGTATTCCAAAAATAGCTCCCTAAATTCTGATTGGACGGCCACCTCCCCCTTCCTATCAAACTCATTGGTACCAACACAGACAATGTCCTGTGGCTATTCCCCTTCCCCCCGGAGAATAGCCTGTAGCTGCTCTGTGACACCTTTGATTCTGGCATCGTGGAGTCAACATTACCCCACTAGAGCCACGTCTGGGGGTACAGAAGCACTTGGCTGTTTCCTTAACTAATAAGACCTCTGTCACTTTTGCTCCTCCTTTCTTCCTCCTCCCCTCCTGTACAGTCGGATTGCTCATGATGCCAGATGATCAGCTCGAACTGCACCCTCCTGAGGAATCAACGCCCCATCAGATCCCAGATGGAAATTGATCTGTGAATGGGACCCCGAGGGATTCCTGACTACCTGTTTCTCTTGGATTCCCTTTCTTCCTCCAGTTCCTTAAGCTGCAGCAGGACCGTCTCTGTAGGCTTGCTATCCATGTAACTCTGAACCTCACAATGTGCGACAGTGTCTCTGAACTTTTGCAGCTGAAAGCACACTCTGCATATGGTTATCTTGGACATCAGTAGGGACGTTACCCATATTATAGGTCACACTTTCCACTCAATCAACCTGAGCTGCTTAGTCTTAAACTTAAATTTACTTCCTTATTTTCCATTAGTCTCCATTGGTGCAAGGAAGGCCACAAATGCATAGGAAGCAGTTCAAAGACAGTTTACGAGATGAATGTCCAATTTGGGTGTGTTGTCTGTGAGGAATGGTTGGACAGGCTAGACTTACACCTACTAGAGTTCAGAAGAATAGGAAGCAATCTGATTGAACCTTGTAAGATCATGAGTGGCCACAGAACTCACTGCCACAGAAAGTTGTGGAGGCCAAGTCATTGAATATATTTAAGACAGAGAGAAAGAGGTTCTTGGTTGTCAAGGGAATCAAAGGTTACAGGGAGAAAGTAGGAGAATGAGGTTGAGAACTAATCAGCCATGATTGAATGGCAGGGTAGACTCGGTGGGCTGAATAGCCTAATTTCTACTCCTATGTCTTATGGTCTGAACGGGGCGAAGAGGGGAATCACTGGAATTATCGGTGACCATTTAAAAATAAGGTATTCCATTTAAGACAGCGATGAGGAAAACAGAGATAAAAGGAACTGCAGATGCTGGAGAATCTGAGGTAACAAAGTGTGGAGCTGGATGAACACTGCAGGCCAAGCAGCATCTTAGGACCACAAAAGCTGACGTTTTGGGCCTCGAACCTTTGTTTTTTTTTCACAGACAGCCATCTTTGGAAATCTGTCCATCAAAAGGCTGTGGATATCGCATCTTTGAATTTATTTTTTATGGGAGTGTTGGATAGATTCTGAGTGAACAAGGAGGTGGAATGTTATTGGATTAACATGAAATGTGGAGTTGAGGTTATTATCAAAGCAGCCATGATCTCATTAAACGATGGAGTTGGCTTAAGGGCCAAATGACCCACTCGCGCCCCTTAAACATATCATTGTCTGGGATGCTCGACTGTAAGAATCGTAGTCAACTCAGCTGCACTGTGAGAGGTAACACAGTGTGAGGCTGGATGAACACAGCAGGCCAAGCAGCATCTTAGGACCACAAAAGCTGACATTTCGGGCCTAGACCCTTCATCAGCGAGGGGGATGGAGAGAGGATTCTGAAATAAATAGGGAGAGAGGGGGAGGCGGACTGAAGATAGATAGAGGAGAAGATAGGTGGAGAGGAGAGTATGTGTCAGGAAGTAGGGAGGGGATAGGTCAGTCCAGGGAGGATGCACAGGTCAAGGTGCTGGGATGAGGTTAGTAGGTGGGAAATGGAGGTGCTGCTTGAGGTGGGAGTAGGAGATAGGTGAGGGGAAGAACAGGTTAGGCAGGTGGGTCGAGTTGGGCTGGTTTTGGGATGCAGTGAGGGGAGGGGAGATTTTGAAGCTGGTGAAATCCACATTGATACCATTGGGCTGCAGAGTTCCCAAGCAGAATATGAGTTGCTGTTCCTGCAACCTACGGGTGGCATCGTGAAAAACCCCACCACACCCGGCACTTTCCCCTGCAACCGCAGGAAGTGCTACACCTGCCCCCACATCTCCTCCCTCACCCCTATCCCAGGCCCCAAGATGACTTTCCACATCAAGCAGATGTTCACCTGCACATCTGCCAATGGGGTATACTGCATCCGCTGTACACTGTGTGGCCTCCTCTACGTTGGGGAAACCAAGTGGAGGCTTGGGGACTGCTTTGCAGAACACCTATGCTCGGTTAGCAGTCAACAACCGCAACTACCAGTCGCAAACCATTTCAACTCCCCCTCCCATTCCTTAGATGACATGTCCATCCTGGGCCTCCAGCAGTGCCATAATGATGGCACCCATAGGTTGCAGGAACAGCAACTCATATTCTGCTTGGGAACCCTGCAGCCCAATGGTATCAATGTGGATTTCACCAGCTTCAAAATATCCCCTCGGCCACTGCATCCCAAAACCAGCCCAGTTCGTCTCCTCCCCCAACCGCACCACACAACCAGCCCAGCTCGTCCCTGCCTCCCTAACCTGTTCTTCCTCTCACCTATCCCCTCCTCCCACCTCGAGCCGCACCTCCATTTCCGACCCACTAACCTCATCCCGCCCCCTTGACCTGTCCGTTCTCCCCGGACTGACCTGTCCCCTCCCTACCTCCCCACCTATACTTTCCTCTCCATCTATCTTCTCCTCTATCCATCTTCGGTCTGCCTCCCCCCTCTCTCTATTTATTTCAGAATCCTCTCCCCATCCCCATCTCTGATGAAGGGTCTAGGCCTGAAACGTCAGCTTTTGTGCTCCTAAGATGCTGCTTGGCCTGCTGTGTTCATCCAGCTTCACACTTTATTATCTTGGATTCTCCAGCATCTGCAGTTCCCATTAACTCTATACTGTTGGAGGTGCTGTCTTTTAAGTGAGATGGTTCCATTTTCCAATGGATGTGAAAGTTCATAAAACAGTCCCCCCATGTCAGCCTAATGAATGCTCTCTGGACTGTTCCCAATGCCAGTATATCTTTGCTTAGATAAGGGGCCTAAACTGTTTACAGTATTCCAGCTGTCATTGGAGGAGTACCTGACTAGTTTGAGTTATGCCTCCCTAATTTTTTACTCCATTCTGTTTAACATAAAAGCCAATATTCTTTTATCCTTCCCTATTGTCCACTGAACTTGGATGCTAGCTTTTTGTAGTTTGTGGATGAAGATTGCCAAATCCATCTGTTCAATAGGTTTCTGCAATCGTTTTCCATTTAAGTAATCTCCAGCACCTCTTTTCTTCCTGCAAAAGTACATGATGTCACATTATATTCCATTTGTCAAGTTTTTGGCCACCACTTAACCTGTGTGCATCCCTCTGCAGGGTCTTTGTGCCATTCTCACCACTTACCTTCCCACCTACTTTTGTGTCATCATCAGACTTGGTAACACTTTTCTCATCCAAGTCACTATTGTATATTATAAATAACTCTGGCCCCAGCACTCATCCCTGTGACACTCCACTAGTTACAGGCTGCCATCCTGAAAATGCCCCTTATCCCAACTCTCTGTCTTATAGTCATTAGCTAAACCTCAAACTATGTTATCCATTCATAAACTGAAAATCTAAGACTTTAACTAGAAATCTTCACCAGTCCCACTCATTGATCATCTTTTTCCCTGGACTCACATTGCTCAGTGATTTATGATGCCTGTCCATTACATTTCTCATTGAAGATTGAAATCTTGATCCTCAACTTTCACCTTCTCCCACTTGCCTCTCATTCTGAAGAATTTCTTTGTTGCAGTGCACCCTAGTTAAAGCTCCTCTGTTCCTCTTTGCATTCAGTTTCCACTTTGAACTAAATTTTCAACAGCAATCAGCGAGGAACTTGCTTGGGCTTTGTCCCACTCTGCTGTAATCCCGAGCTGACCGTGCACCATACCAACCATGCAGTGTGAATATCGCCATTCCTACACTGCCAGCATGGTGAGATCCTAGAATTCCATTCCACTGCAGGTGTTCCTACATGATAAGCACTGCAGCAATTCAAGAAGGCAGCTCAGTTTAAACTAATTCAGCAGGGGGATGGGCACCAAAATTGTAGTTCGACTATAGAAAATGTTGAGAGTAGGGGGGTCCGAAATAAAGTTTCAGGGACGCAAGATGGCACCGGCAAGCAAGAAGTTGGATTGAAGTGTGTCTACTTCAATGCCAGGAATGTCCAGAATAAGGTGGGTGAACTTGCAGCATGGGTTGGTACCTGGGACTTTGATGTTGTGGCCATTTCGGAGACATGGATAGAGCAGGGACAGGAATGGTTGTTGCAGGTTCCGGGATTTAGATGTTTCAGTAAGAACAGAGAAGATGGTAAAAGGGGCGGAGGTGTGGCATTGTTGGTCAAGGACAGTATTACAGTTGCAGAAAGGATGTCTGGGGACTCGTCAACTGAGGTAGTATGGGCTGAGGTTAGAAACAGGAAAGGAGAGGCCACCCTGTTGGGAGTTTTCTATAGGCCTCTGAATAGTTCCAGAGATGTAGAGGAAAGGATAGCAAAGATGATTCTCGATAGGAGTGAGAGAGACAGGGTAGTTGTCATGGGGGACTTCAACTTTCCAAATATTGACTGGGAACACTATAGTTCGAGTACTATAGATGGGTCAGTTTTTGTCCAGTGTGTGCAGCAGGGCTTCCTGACACAGTATGTAGATAGACCAACAAGGGGCGAAGCCACATTAGATTTGGTACTGGGTAATGAGCCCGGCCAGGTGTTAGATTTGGAAGTAGGTGAGCACTTTGGTGATAGCGATCACAATTCTGTTATGTTCACTTTAGTGATGGAAAGGGATAGGTGTATACCACTGGGCAAGAGTTAGAGCTGGGGGAAAGGAAATTATAATGAGATTTAGGGAGCATAGAATGTGGAAGGAAACTGCAGGGGATGGGCACATTAGAAATGTGGAACTTATTCAAGGAAAAGCTCCTGTGTGTCCTAGATAAATATGTACCTGTCAGGCAGGGAGGAAGCTGTAGAGCGCGGGAGCCATGGTTTACAAAGGAGGTGGAATCTCTGGTCAAGAGGAAGAAGAAGGCTTATGCTAGGATGAGATGTGAAGGCTCAGTTAGGGTACTTGAGGGCTACGATGTAGCCAGGAAAGACCTAAAGAGAGATCTCAGAAGAGCCAGGAGGAGACATGAGAAGTTGTTGGTGGATAGGATCAGGGTAAACCCTAAGGCTTTCTATTGGTATTTAAGGAATAAAAGAATGACAAAAGTAAGATTAGGCCCAATCAAGGATAGTAGTGGTAAGTTGTGTGTGGAGTCAGAGGATATAGTGGAAGCGCTAAATGAATATTTTTCAACATTATTCACTCTAGAAAACGACAATGTTGTCGAGGAGAATACTGAGATACAAGCTACTAGACTAGGTGGGATTGAGGTTCACAAGGAAGAGGTATTAGAAATCCTTTCGAGGGTGAAGATAGATAAGTCCCCTGGGCTGGATGGGATTTACCCTAGGATCCTCTGGGAAGCCAGGGAGGAGATTGCTGAGCCTTTGGCATTGATCTTTAACTCGTCATTTTCGACAGGAATAGTGCCAGATGACTGGAGGATAGCAAATGTGGTTCCCCTGTTCAAGAAGGGGAGTAGAGACAACCCTGGTAATTATAGACCAGTGAGCCTTACCTCAGTTGTTGGTAAAGTGTTGGAAAAGTTTATAAGGGATAGGATTTATAATCATCCAGAAAAGAATAAATTGATTAGGGATAGTCATCACGGTTTTGTGACGGGTAGGTCGTGCCTCACAAACGTTATTGAGTTCTTTGAGAAGGTGACCAAACAGGTAGATGAGAATAAACTGGTTGATGTGGTGTACATGGATTTCAGCAAGGCGTTCGAAAATGTTCCCCACAATGAGCTATTGTACAAAATGCGGAGGAATGGAATTGTGGGAGATATAGCAGTTTGGATTGGAAATTGGCTTGCTGAAAGAAGACAGAGGGTGGTAGTTGATGGGAAATGTTCATCCTGGAGACCAGTTACTTGTGGTGTACCGCAAAGGTCGGTGTTGGGTCCACTGCTGTTTGTCATTTTTATAAATGACCTGGATGAGGGCGTAGAAGGATGTGTTAGTAAATTTGCAGACGACACTGAGGTCGGTGGAGTTGTGGATAGTGACGAAGGATGCTGTAGGTTGCAGAGAGACATAGATAAGCTACAGAGCTGGGCTGAGAGGTGGCAAATGGAGTTTAATGCAGACAAGTGTGAGGTGATGCACTTTGGTAGGAGTAACCGGAAGGCAAAGTACTGGGCTAATGGTAAGATTCTTAGTAGTGTAGATGAGCAGAGAGATCTTGGTGTCCATGTACACAGATCCTTGAATGTTGCCACCCAGGTTGACAGGGCAGTTAAGAAGGCATACAGTGTTTTAGCTTTTATTAATAGAGGGAAGGAGTTCCGGAACCAAGAGGTTATGGTGAAGCTGTACAAAATTCTGGTGCAGCCGCACTTGGAGTATTTGTGTACAATTCTGGTCACCGCATTATAAGAAGGATGTGGAAGCTTTGGAAAGGGTGCCGAGGACATTTACTAGGATGTTGCTGGTATGGAGGGAAGGTCTTACGAGGAAAGGCTGAGGGACTTGAGGCTGCTTTCATTAGAGAGAAGAAGGTTGCGAGGTGACTTAATTGAAACATATAAAATAATCAGAGGGTTAGATAGGGTGGATAGGGAGAGCCTTTTTCCTAGGATGGTGATGGTGAGCACGAGGGGGCATAGCTTTAAATTGAGGGGTGAAAGATATAGGACAGATGTCAGAGGTAGTTTCTTTACTCAGAGAGTAGTAAGGGAATGGAACGCTTTGCCTGCAACAGTCGTAGATTCGCCAACTTTAGGTACATTTAAGTCGTCATTGGACAAGCATATGGACGTACATGGAATAGTGTAGGTTAGATGGGCTTGAGATCGGTATGACCGGTTGGCACAACATCGAGGGCTGAAGGGCCTGTAACGTGCTGTAATGTTCTATGTTCTATGTTCACCACTACCTTCTCAAGGGCACGAAGAGATAGGTAATAAATGCTGCGCAGTGTCCAGCGAAAGAAGGAATAATATTAAATTGGAGCCATTAACAAGGTAAATAGCTGCTGATGAGGTCAAGCATGGAGGTGAGCAGGTGGGAAAAATTATACCCCTCATGGAGTTGCCTTTTTGCTGGCTTAATACTATACCCCATCAATTCTCATCACTCTATCATGCCAATCAACGAGTTTCCTGGAGTTGGGACAGGGGTTGGATGAAATGTGAGCAGAAAATTGTCTACCCACAGTTAGCACCAGATAGCCAATTGGGTGACTTAGTGCGTATTGGAGGCAGAATGCAATTTACTAGTCGACATCTTAGAATCATAGAATTCGCACAGTGCAGAAAGAGGCCATTCAGCCCATCCCATCTGCACAGACCCTCCAAAGCTCATCCCACTCTATCCCCTCATTTCCCGTGGTTAACCCACTGAGCCTGAACCTCCCTGGATACCACTGGAGGCACCTGGGACTAGACCAGCTGCCTAGAAGAAGTCTCTAGGTCTCTCACCAGGGAGCTACCATTTCAAACAGGCTTGAAGGGCCTCTGCAACTTCTACTTGCAACAAAAGGCCATTCTGTGGAGGGACTTCCTACCCCAACCCCATGTTCCCTCACAATGATAGTTCGGCTGCTGAATCTACCTTTTCATTTCAGCATTTAAGTTGGAAAAAGATTGTCTCCATGAAGACATAAGAACCAGTGAGCACTTCAAACCCTCAAAACTGGCTCACCATTTATTACGATCATGGTTGATCTCCTCCCAACCTCAACTCCACTTTCCTACACCTTCTCCATTACCCTTTAGCCAATTACTGATTAGAAACCCATCCATTTCCTGCTTGACGTCATCTAGCATACCTAAAGTTATGACCTCTCATTTGAGATTCCTTCACAAAGGGAAACATCTTCTCCACATCTATTTTGCCAGCACCTTTAAGTAGACCATAAATATAGGAACAGGAGTAGTCCATTCAGCCCCTTAGGCCTGTTCCACCTTTCAAAAGGATTCCACCTTTCAAAAGGGTTGTAGCTGAAATGATGTTCTTCGCTTTCCAGCCCTTTACCCATAACCGTTGATTCCCGGACTGTTTGAGAATTTATCTCCTCTCATTGCTCCAAACTTTAGCATGCATAGGCCTCAACTGCTCAATCTGTCCTCTTAAGCCAGCTTTTCATTGCTGATCATCTACCTTAATGCCATTTTGCTGCACTGTTTCCATTTCCCTCGATGTGTTTAACATCTTGAACTCTATCAATCTCTGTCTTGACAGGACTGAGCCTCCACCGTGTTCTGGCGTAGAGAATTCCAAAGATAGAAACATAGATAACAGAAGCAAAAGTAGGCCATTCAACAATTTGAGTGTGCTACCCCCATTCAAAATAGTCATGGGTGATCATCAAACTCCGTATGCTTTCTCCCGAAATCCTTTGCTTCCTTTAACCTGAAGACAATACCTAACTCCTTCTTGAAAACATTCAATGTGTTGAGCTGAATTGCTTTTGTGGCAAAGAATTCTATGTCCCTCCTTTGATTAGCCTTGGGTTGTTTTTCAACATTGTGAGAGCCATATCAGTGTAAAGTACTGCCTATTGCTTGCTATCAAAGGGCTAATGTGACCCTTCAAGGACTATTCAGGGAGCAGCGTCCGCAGGGAAGACTGTCAGGAAATCAAGGCACCCCTGTTACTAGCCAGTGCAACATCTATTACCTTCCCCAGCTCACCGTTCCATCATGGCTGCTGGGAGAGTCTCAGGGCAGAATCTCAGTCAGGAAGCAATTTGTCACGCGCAGACTGGTGATCTCCATCTTTGTTGCAGGAAAGGGTGAACATGGGAGGCCTTACCCGCTGGCAGAGGAGGATCAGTCCGACTCAGCGTACAGGGAAAACGGTTTCAACATTTATGTGAGCAACAGCATTGCCCTGGACCGTTCATTGCCTGACATCCGACATCCAAAGTAAGTGCAATGAAGGAAACATCTGAGAGCATACGGAAAGGGAAGGGTGATGAGTTAGAGGTATATGTTAGACCAACAGTATGGGGAAAGTGAGACACGAGGGCTTGCATCAAGAATTCAAGGACCTAGATGGTGGAATAAAAAGCAGGACCTCAGTGGTTGTACTCTCTGGATTACTCCCATTGCCACGTGCTAGTGAGTTTAGAAATAAGAAGCAAAAGAGAAATTGCTGGAAAACTTCTGTACTAAGGAGGTATCACTCGACCTGAAACATCAACTCTGGTTTCTCTGCACAGATGCTGGCAGATGTGCTAAGCTTTTCCAGCGACCTCTGTGGTTGTTTCTGATTTGCAGTGTCTGTCACTGTTTGGGTTTTTATTTAGAAATAGGAAAACAGGACAGATGAATGTGTGGCTCAAGAGTTGGTGCAAGAAGGGGGGTTGTAGATTGGGACTGCTTTTGGGGAAGGTGGGACATGTTACAAACAGAACAGTCTACCCCTGAACCACATTAGGACCAATATCCTTGCAGGTGGGTTTGTTGTGCTGCTGGGAGGAATTTAAATTAATCTGGCAGTGGGAGGGTATACAGATTATTGATGAAACAAACACATCATGCTCCAGCAAAGGAAGCTAGTGAGAGGAAGTTCAGCTCTGCAGAGTGTCAGGACAGTAAGGCAAGGCTGGACGGTCTTTAATGCAATGAGTGTAATAGGTAAGACTGATGAGTTAAAGATGCAGATTGAGACATGGAAGTGTGATACTGTTGCCACCACACAAACATAATTGAGGGAAGGGCAGAACTGGCAACTCAACATTTTGGGGCATAGGCTCTTTGGATGCATCAGAAGAGGGTATAAAAATAGTAGTGGCGGTGTAGCACTATTAATTAAGGAGTAAATTTACTGCAATGAAGAGAGATGTTATCTTGGAGGGGCCCTCAAATAAGGCTTTGTGGATAGGAGTTGGGAATGATAGCGTGGCAACTACTTTACTGGGAGTGTAAAGAGTCAGCAAGAAATAGAGAAGCAAATGTGTAGACAGTTCACACAGAATATTAATCAGGTAATTATACAAGGGGAATTCAACTTTCCCAATATAATTTAGGATAGTCGTAGTATTAAGGGTTTGTGGTGGTGGGGGGAGGGGGGTGTTTCTGCAAGTGTATCCAAGACAGTTTTTTGTATCAATTTGTGGAAGGCCCAACAAGGGGCGGTGCAATGCTGGGCCTGGTCCTGGGGAAAGAAGCCAGACAGGTATTCAATATGGCAACGGGAGAACATTTTAGCGAAAGCAACCACAGTACAGCATGGTTCAAATTTATTATGGACAAAGTAAAATATTGCCAACAAAAGAAGGCTTTGGATTGGAAGGAGGCAGATTTTATTCAAATAAAGCAGGGCCTGGGCATAATTGAATAGGAATAGCTCCAGGCGGGTAAGTCTACATCAAAGCAGTGGGGCGAACTCAGAAAGGAGCTGAGGACAATACATGTCCAACATGTACCCTTTAGGGGGAATCGTGGCGGCAGTAAGTTCAGAGAACCATGGATGTCTGAGACAATCCAGGACTGGATGCGAAGGGAGAGAAAACCTCTTTATGTGGTGGCACAGTGGCTCAATGGTTAACACTGCTGCATCACAGTGCCAGGGACCAGGGCTCAATTCCAGCCCTAGGCGACTGTCTGTGTGCAGTTTGTACATTCTCCCTGTGTCTGCATGCCTTTCTTCCCACAATCCAAAGATGTGCAGGCTAGGTGGAATGGTAGTGCTAAATGGCCCATCGTGTTCAGCGATGTGTAGATTGAGTGGGTTATAGGGGAATAGGTCTGTGTGGGACGCGCTATGGGACGGTGTGGACTTGTTGGGCCAAAGGACGTGCCCCCACACTGTGGGGATTCTATGATTTAAGTCTGAAGGGAGCAATTCAGATGTGGTATTACAAGAATGTGGGAAGTGTAAGGGAGATCTTCGGAGATCAATTAGAGGAGCAACAATGGACTTGTAAATAGGGTTGGAGAATCCTAATATATTTTATAAATGCATTAAAGGTAAGATGTTAACCAGGGAAAGGGTATGGTCCTTTCAAGACCAAGATGGCAAAACTGTATATGTAGCCTCAGAATATTGGAAGGGCATAAAATGATTTTTTCTCTTTTGACCTTACTCTGGAAAAGGAGAATGTAGGTGCAGAATTCAGGAAAAGGAACTGTGAGGAATTTTCAAAGTTTGATATAGGAAAAGGGGAGGTATTGGAGGCTTTTTCAGGTTTAAAAATGGACACATTGCCTGGCCTGGGTGGATTGCCTCCCAGGTTGCTTTCGGAGGTGAGGCAGGAATTTGCAGGAGCTCTGACACAAATCTTTAATTCCTTTCTGGCCATGGGAGAAGTGCCGGAGGACGGCTAACGTCATTCCACTTTTTAAGAAGGTTGGTAGAGACAGACCAGGAAATTACAGAGCATTGATTCTCGTGTCAGTGGCAGGGAAACTATTGGAGAAAATTCTGAAGGAGAGAATTAATATCCTCTCGGAAAGGCATGGGTTAATTAGGGATTGTCAGCATTGCTTTGTCACAGGGAGGTCATTCGTAACAAATTTGTCAGATTTTTTTTGAAAATGTGACCAAGTGTGTGGATGGGGATTTTAGCAAAGCTTTTGGATTTAATGTGGATATAATCTGCCAAATTTCCTAGGATTCCATGGGCTCTTACCTTTGCAATCAATCTTCCATGCAGGACCTTATCAAAGCCTTGCTGAAGTTCAAGTAGATGACATGAAAATCATTGCCCTCATTGTCACCTCTTTGAAAAATTCAAACAAGTTAGTCAGACCTAATCTCCCACTAGCAAAACCATTGCTTCTGATTAATCCCTACCACTCCAAATGCAAATTAATTCTGTCCCTCAGAACTGCTTCCAATCATTTTCCCACCACTGAGGTTAGACTGACGAGCCTGTAATTTTCTGCTTTTTCTCTTGCTCCCTTCTTGAATGATGATACCACATTGGCTGTCCCCCAGCCCTCTGGCGCCTGTGCTGTTACTAGGGGGCAATTGAAAGTTTTTGCCAATTCCCCTGCTATTTCCTCCCTTGCATCATTTCATAACCAGGGATACATTAAATCTTCCCCTCAAGATTTACCTACTTTTAAGCCTGTCAGATTACTCAAAATCTCCTTTCTGTTGAAGTTTCTCTTGTCCATCCCTGCGATTCCCATACCCCAATGACCTGCTCACTAGTGCGGCGATGTTGTGGTTTTAAGAAATTATTTTGTCCTTTTGTTTTGAAGAGAGGTTTTAAGACAGAGGAGACCAACTGCCTCATTGGAATGCCAGTAAAGAAAATAGCTTGTGAGGCTTTGGGTTTGTTTTAAGCTTGGAACAATATAGGCAGCCTGAATGGGTGTGGTCAGCTCTCACAGACCAATATTTCTAGTTTTTGTTTAGTTTTTAGGTTTAGCTCTAAGCAGTCACTGCTGGTGTCTCAGCAGGGCACAGGTACTGCTGGAATTTTGAAGAAGGAGAAGCTATTTTTTTCCTCTTTCAGTGAGAGCTAGCAGCTGAGGTTTCTCTCTGCTGCCGGCTTACCGGTGAGACTAATATATTTTCTAAATTTGCTTTTTGCCAAGGGGTGTGTTTATGGGATGTTACTATATTGGAGCAGTTAATTAGTAATAGTTACTGCACCTAATATTCTGTTAAACTTTCCAACAGAGTTGTTATTCTGACACAAACAAAAACAGAAATTGCTGGAAAAGCTCAGCAAGTCTGATAGCATGTGTGGAGAGAAACCAGAGTTAACATTTCTGGTCAAGTGACCCTTCCTGAGAACCATTTTTATTAAGTCATTCTAAGTTATTCTTTCTTTTGTTGTAGCTTAACCATGGTGTTGAATAAATGGTGTTTTTCTTAACATTGAGTAATTTGACCAGTTGAATTGCATCTGGAACACAGCGTGTCAGATTTGCCCTTGAAATAACAAAAGGTTGGGGGCTAGGCTACCTTCTTAAAATATATTTGAGGGGTTCTGGTCTAACACTAGTAAATACTGACAGGATTCATTTTGAACTCTCCCTGCATCCTCTGGCTCCGTGCTCAAATTACCTCTGCAGTCCTCAACTGGTCCTACCCTTGCGCTAGTTATCATTTTACCCTCAATGTACTTCTAAAATAATCTAGGATTTTCTTCTATTTTGTCATAGAATCCCTACAGTGTGGAAACAGGCCCTTTGGCCCAACAAGTCTGTGCCAACCCTCTGAATTTCACACCCAGACCCATCCCCCATAACACACCTAATGTGCACACCCCTGAACATTATGGGGCAATTTAGAATGGCCAAGCCACCTGAACTGCACATCTTTGGACTCTGGGAGGAAACTGGAGCAAAAACCCACACAGACACAGGAAGAAGGTGCAAACTCCAAACAGACAGTTGTCTGAGAGTGCAATCAAACCTGGGGCCCAGGTGCTGTGAAGCAGCAGTGTTAACCACTGAGCTGCCATGCCACCCTCCATGCCACCCTCCATGTCCACTCGCAGCTTTCTCTTCTCTGAGATAACAACCCAAGTATATCCAGTCTCTTGGATAACAAGGTGTAGACCTGGATGAACACAGCAGGCCAAGCAGCATCAGAGGAGCAAGAAAGTTGACCTTTTGATTGAGACTCTTCTTCAGAAATCGGGGCGGGGAAGCGGATTCTGAAATAA